>NC_068308.1:22741167-24110667 GCF_025860055.1 Xyrauchen texanus
ACATAAGTTTATATTAAGCAGGTTTTACAATTAGTTTCCTTGTTTTGAGGTATATTTAGCATTTATGCTGCAACACTTTTGTTGCAACAATTTGGCAGATATAGGCAAATGTGCCTCACAATAACCCTCTGGTGTATGGTGTCCACAACAGTAAACAGATGGACAGCCATTTTAACCATTCAGGGTATGACATTACATCACCACCACCATGGATGATTACCTTTGACCCCTTTCCATACTTCTACACTTACCTTGCACTTTATAAGGAACACCGGGTGGTTTGAGTATTTCTGTAATTGCTGATCTCCTGGGATTTTCACGCACAACAGTCTCTAGAGTTTACTCAGAATGGTTCCAAAGCAAAAAACTTCCAGTGAGCAACAGTTCTGCAGACAGAAATGCCTTGTTGATAAGTGAGATCAACAAAGACTGGTTCCAGCTGACAGAAAGGCTATGGTAACTCAGATAACCCCTCTGTACAATTGTAGTGAACCGAATAGCAACTCAGAATTCACAACACGTCCAACCTTGAGGTGAATGGACTACAACAGCAGAAGACCACATCAGGCACTTAATTAGCACCATTGTGTTCCTAATGAAGTGCTCAGTGAGTGTATATCATTGTCCTTTTCATATGTCACCGTAAGTTTAGTTATGACAGCATACATGGTGATGAAACAGGTGATGCACCAAGTAAAAGGAGGATAACCATTCATTTCTATTTTAATGGACAGATGTGTAACTCTCAAAATTATGTAGGAAAAAATGGATGGTCATATTCTTGTTTTGAATAAAAAAAAAAAAAAAATTGAAATAGTAGTGCATCAGAGGTATAAATCATTCTAGTTTGCGTTAATTTAATTGTTTTAGTCACATTTAAGTTTTTCTTTCATGTTAAGAATTTGTGGTGCCACATTTGAGATGGAATGCAGTGTTTCTGCTTGACTGCAGACAAATATGCCTCATTATTTTAATTCTAGTTTACTGTGGTTTTCTTAGTCAAATGTAATTTGGATGTTACATTAGGTGTTGCTTTTTGGATGTTAATTTAAATGTGTTAGATTGTTGTTAGAGTAATCAGTAACACTTTACAATAAGGTTCCATTTCTTAACATTAGTTAACAACAGTATTTAACATGGACTAACAATGAACAATAATTTTACATCATTTATTATTCTTAGTTAATGTTAATTTTTATTAGTTAACATTAGTTAATGCACTATGAAATAACATGAACTAAAAATTTACAATTGTATTTTTATTAACTATCATTAACAAAGATTAACAAATGCTGTAACAAAAATATATATAGTAAATTTTTTTATTCACGATACCTAATGCATTAACTAAAGTTAACGAATTGAACCTTATAGTAAAGTTTTACTGAGTAATCATTGTTTGAGGACATCTGTACCACACACATTCTCCCGGTTACAACCAAATGGTCATTATCATAGTTTCTGATGTTTTATCCAATCGCTGTTGACAGCTACATCTTTACTGACTTTGCTGGTGCGGCATGTCGTGCACAGTGGCACATATGCTCGTTGGATGATCCCCTTTGGGTGTGTTCCACGGCAAATCTACGTATGTCTATGTGCTTGAGAGTAACATACTTTGGCTTACTGAAAAACTGCTTTAAACGAGCATCTGGAGCTTCAGTCCTGTTTGCAAAGGGCTGCATGAGAGCGGAAGTCACATTGTATTTGCACCCTGTGAATATGTGTGTGTGTGTGTGTGTGTGTGTGTGTGTGTGTGTGTGTGTGTGTGTGTGTGTGTGTGTAGGTCATCCTCAATTTCTATCACTTATTCTCTGCCAAAATTGAGGCAGTGTGCAAGGCCAGCGCTTAAAAGAAGCTGTCAGCTCGATGAAAGCTGCATGTCTCTGGCTCTGTGTGAGCTCTGCAGTGCTTAAGGAGAAGCTGCATGATCCTGATCTGTCAGTAAGTGAAATGTAAATACAACCGATGTCCGGCCGTTCTGGCTCTTGGAACTACAAGGTTGTGTATGTCCTCCTTTCAAATGTCTGCTGTGTCCACACACAGAGATATTTTTAAACTTCCTCCTTGTCATGGCAAATTTAAAGGAGAGAATGTGATGAATATGTCTGTGCAATGCACAGGTTTGGTAGAAATACAAAATAAATAGAATGGGTCCTTTAAACTGCTGAAGAGCCTTACAGTAGCAGGACCATAACAGACATATAGCATTACTATTTAGATTTGAGGTTGACCGATGTGGGTTTTTCAGTGGTTGATGCTTAAACGATTCCATTTGGTCTCCCCCAGTCGTGAATATGTGGTTACATCCTTGCAGTACAGATGGCTAGTTAGAATATTCTGAAGGTTTATACAACCTAAACAGTTTAAAATCTGTTTTGCCCTATTTTTTTTCACCCAAGCAGGGGTTTTTTTTGTCAGTGGGATAAGTTTGCACATTTGTCATAGCAGTAGGGTTTGTCAGTCTCTTTATACGCTGATAAGAAAGGATAGAAAATCACCTGCCATATATCACCGTGACACTAACAGCAAAATATTTCTTTGTCATATTTTCTGGCACGACATGCTTTTCTGTTTATCATTCTTTTTTATTATTATTCTTTTTTTGTTTATTCATACATTCATCAGCATTTATGTTTTTGTGGCAGTAGTGGTGCATGCAATTTGTGTTCGGTCGGGTGGAGGAACCAGCTGCGGTAAGTCCTGGGTCATTAATTCCCTCAAGGTGCAAAACATGGAGGTAGGACTGGATGCTTTCACTTTAAGATAGCCAAGTCCTTTTTAGGAGGTCTTGGGTGAGTTGATCCAGGGACTGAAACTGTCACCAGAAAAAGAGGTGTGTTGAATGAATGCATGAATGTCTAACAAGGTAATGTACTGCACCATTTTTCCAAAAATTAGTGCTGTTAAATGAAACAAAAAATAAATAATAAAAGAGGTAATTACATGCAAATACGTGTATGAATTCAGGTATTGTATAATTCATTATTACTGACTTGACTGAATTAATTGTTTTCTCTTGGTAGGTTCATTTCATCTACTTGCATTTTTATTTCTAAACACTTGCATGCTTCACATAAACAGTACAGTAGCCTCCCTAATTTCTTCACCTACTTGCAACCATGAACGTCATTCAATATAAAAAGTATTAATTCGAAAGATAATTATCTGAACAGTGCTACTAAGCTATGGCTTATCTGAAAGAATATTTCTTCTTGAAAAAACATATTTCAGCTTGAAAGCAAGCAACATTTCAGTGCAAATTTTAGCTCTTAGGGGTACCACCCATTTCTCCCTGCCTTTCAGTTTACTTCTATTACTTAATTGTTTGCATGTTTGTGCATGCTCAGTGATAAAATGAGAAGAGTCAGTTTCACCATGTGTTTTATCAGCTTTTGAATTACAGTACTTAATAAAGTGTTATCATCTCACACTATAGACAGAGGACACTTAAATCAAATAAACCCTCTGGTCTCTGCATTTTACATGGTAATGAGTTTTTGACCTGGGCACAGGATGATAAGATGCATGGTAACCACGGTAATCCTCATGGCTGGGCCAACTTCCAGTCTGCATGCTTCTTAATGAATGTTTCCTTCTCTCTCTCCACGCCTCGGCCGCCCCTCCAGAAGAGGCCTATGTTGGAGGTGGGTAGAAGTTTTAACTCTCTGTCTATTTTCTTTTCATTCAACCCCTGTCCCTACTCATGTACTTCACTCTGTCTTCACAGTTCAATCTATTCTTTTAGAAATATTATGAATTTTGTTTTAATTTTGGAACTAAAACCATAAGTGGAACTGGTCCTTTGCCAGTTTGAGACCGATGCACAACAAAGGTAAAAGGTATGCAACTTATTTTTCAGTTTTTATTACCGAGAGCAATAAGAGGTTGTCAACAAACACATGGCTCACTCAATTCTGTGCACTCTATGAAGCAGAAACCAGAGCAAAAGGAGTCTACCCTGTTTAAATGGCATCCACTTTAGAAAATACTAAAGAATTAGACACATAATGAAGGTGGCTCCCATTATGAGAATTTAAAACCTCTTACTTCACCAACATTCATATAGACCTTGCTTTCATTGGTTTAACTCGATATACACTGAAAAGAAATGTCTAGTTTGATATATTAAATTTATATTTCAGCAGTTTTTGCACACAGTTTTTCTAAGTAAAAAAAATCAACATAATTTTATGATATAATGTAGATTAAAGTGAGTAAATTGAACTTAAACATTTTAGTAAATTCAGTAACTTTTGCATACGAATGTGATATACATGGTACTTGAATAAACGTAGTAAAATTTAAATAAACATCTTATTAGAACATGCTATGTTTTGAATTACAAGCATGTTTAATCAATGTACTACATGACATATGGAAGCCACCCACAGGGAAACTTAATGCATGCTATGTAGTTCATGAGTCAACTTCACTTTGCATTACTGACAATATAAACAAGATATAGAGCTGCAGACGCAGAGCTCAACACTTGGTGCACAAAACACTATGACATTGACAATCGACAGATATTTTGTCATGAATAGGTATTGAATATAGAAAATGAACCTTAGACTGCACCAAACCAAAAGTTATCAACAGCATAAACAAAATTAACAATAAAAACCATGCAAGGCTATTAATTATTCAAGCCCAGCGCATGCGTGGAACAGCAGCTTCAAAGTTAGGTAAAATGTATTATTTTATTTACCAGTGAAACGTACTCAAATTAGCAAACACATGTGAAAATGTTTTCTACTTTAGGATTAATACACAATGACACATTGTAAAAATAACAAACAATCATAATAATATTTAATTATTAATTTGTACATATTTAACTGTAGATTTTAATTCATATTTTCAATTTCCCTCTTAAACTAACTTATTCAATGTAGATATGACTTAATCTTTTCTGCTATGTTTATTACACCACAACATACTTTTTTTTCCAGGGCTTACTAAATAATATTTGAGTGAACAAAATCAGTTATTTAGGTGTTACCATATTAAGTAATTGTTTTAGGTTATTTGATAAAACATTTATACAATAGAAGCATTTTTACATTCAGTGGAATGTCACAAACACAAACATGTAATGTATGCAATTGAAAATCTGGACAATCTTGAGGGTAAGTACTTTTGACAATTTATATTTTGCATTTCCCACTGATGGTTCAGAAAACAGGATATAGCTCAGGCAAAATATATCATCCTTTTGGAGGAACTGTATTTTTTATGTATAAAAAAATGGGCGTGGCTCATATGAATTTGCAGCCAATGGAACCAAAACAGACATGAAATAGGTATTGTTGATTTACAGTTTGCCCCATTTAAAAAGTTGTAGATATTTGATGGATAGCCTTATTTTTATTTATTATTTTAATTGTATTTAAACATTTTTGTGACAAACCATTATTTGCATTCTTTATAAATCCATATGTATACCACACATAATTTTAAGATTCAGTCAGCATATGTGTATGTGTCCTGTATGTTAAAATACCGTCATATTCACCTTCGGCAAGGTTGACCAGACGGACCACATGTTTGATCTTTGACGACAGCAAAGTGATTTTTCTATAGATTTGTCTCTTTCAAGTGTGACCAATAAAGCATTGCAACCACTTGGTTGAGGAAATGCTTTTTCAATGTTCCCTCACACCCACTCTCTTCCACACCTCTTGAATGTAATCCTTCATTCAGACAATGCCTGCATGTCAATGTGACAGAAAACGTTCCCATGATCCCGTTCTCTGTGCTGACTGTGCTCTTGTCTTCCCTTAAGGTCTTGCACACCTGATGATGGGCGACCAAGGTATGATTTTTCTTTCTTAATCACCTTTTTGCATCCATCAACCACTCCCTCCTCCATCTTCTCTCTGCCTCTGTCTCACTGCCTTGTGCTGAATCTTCCTCACACCCCTTCACTGCTGGTAGGAATTTTCTTGGGCTGCTTTCTCTCTGGCTTGGCATCAATGGATGGTTTGGTCTTTTTCATTTTTTCCCCCCTTTTTCTCTCTGTCTTTTTTTTTTGTTGTTTCAAATCCTCAAATTCCCTTCAACCCATCCTGCTTCTTCTTTTTCAGTTCTATTTTTTTCTCTGTCATTCTCAACTGCCTGCTCTGCCATCACTGCTTGCCAACTTAATGTTCATATAGAGGAAAAAAATACTTTCAACCCAGTGGATGATGTGAGTTACAGGGACATCTTTCAGGGGTTTGTTCGCTCTTTGTAAATGTGTTAGTCTGTATTCTCCAGGATCCAAAACTGGAAAGCATTTGCCATCTGTTCAATATTCATGCATTCTCCCTCATCTCTCTCATCATCATGTTCTGGCATGCATTGCAACAGCAAGCTTCCATCTCCTCTGCCTGGCCTCTCTCTCTGTTTTTGTAATGCATGAAGTCTCTTCTAACTAAACCTTTCATTATCTGTCTCTGAATCTAACACACGGTCATGATTCTGACTGTTGCCTCTTTCCTTTCCTTTGTATTTCCCTGTGTCTCTGGACTTTCTCATCATGGAACCATTATATCAATATCATAGGGAAAAGAAAAGGTATATAATGTTTCTTTCATACTATGTAATGATCTAGTTTAACTAGCTCTTTAAGCTGTCCATGTATATTCATGTATCTGTGACTTTACACATCCATCTGTTTATTTGTGTGTTTAAGTCATACTGATTTTTGTATGTCACTGTGATCTTCCTACAAATATGAAGGGGCTGTAAGGTAGGTGTAATGTCATGAAAATGAGTACCAATAACTGTATGATGTGCTATGGTAAAAATTGTTTTCTAACCTAAAGTTTAGAAAGGAAATAGTACACCGATCAGCCACATAATTAAAACCACCTTCTACAATTGTGTAGGTCCCCGTCATGCCACCAATACAGCGCCAACCCGCATCTCAGAAAAGCATTCTGAGATGGTATTGTTCTCACCACAATTGTACAGTGTGATTATCTGATGTACCGTAGACTTTATCAGTTCATACCAGTCTGGCTGTTTTTTGTTTTTGTCACCATTCTGAATAAGTTCTAGAGATAGTTGTGTGTGAAAATCCCAGGAGATCAGCAGCTACAAAAATACTCAGACCAGCCCATCTGGCATCAACAATCATGCTACGGTCCAGATCACTGAGATCACTTTTTTTTCCCATTCTGATGGTTGATGAAGCGCTTGACCTGTATCTGCATGATTTTATGCACTGCATTTTTTCCACATGATTGGCTGACTATTAAATCGAATGGATGATTGTTGGTGCCTCGGATTGGTTTGAATATTTGTGTAACTGCTGATCTCATGGGATTTTCACATACAACAGTCTCTAGAGTTTACTCAGAATGGTGCCAAAAACAAAAAAACACTCTGTCCAATTGAGGTGAGAAGAATAGTACCTCAGTACTCTCTGCTATTCTGTGATGCTGGTTGGCGCTGTTTTGGCGGCACAAGGGGGACCTACACAATATTATATATATTAGATATACTCCACAATAAAATTATATTTTGTCTACCATTGGTTAGTTTATTAAAATTAGCAACATGCACAAAAATTGTAGCACCAAGGACAGCACTACTTTAATAATTGACACATTTTATTTAGAGAAAATGTCTACCATATTCATTCACACATAACTAAAGGCAACTAACCATAAGTGTTGTGTCATAATTTTTTTTAAATAATTGAGATAAAAGCAACCTTCACAGAAATGCATATATCAGACATAGGCATATTAAAGTTCTCAACACAAAAACTGCATTCAATATTTACTGCATGAAGGACATTGACGAAAGCTAATGCAGATTTGGGACACTTTTACATGCTCCAATAAAAAGCACTTAATAAACAAAACGTGTTGTCAGATCATCACAAATAATCAGGTAAGAGCACCTCAAGTATCTGATTATAATGTTTGGATTTTAACACAACTTCCAATTCTGCCAGTTTTGATCTCTTTTACAACATTCCATTTAGCCTTTACACACACTTTCAATTTTAGTAGCACTTTACTGCTATTTGATATTAAATTGCCATTTTGAAGAGCCCGGTGAGATCCAGCCAAGGTAAGTGGATGGCACCTGGCACTGTTACCACTGCAAACACTCACATTCTGCTCCCGGCTCACAGACCACTGCATGCTGGTTTACCTCTGAATTATAAACATGACAAGGGGCTTCACACATAGACTGACTTGTTTAAGCATATTGGTTTGAAATATCATTGTTATGTGAGTGTGTACATGAGGAATCATTGATTGGTGGAGCAGGTAGGTGTGCTTTCTGTCTTCTTGCGGGTCTCTTGATTGTGAAAGGGTCATGCTCTTTAAGCCATCGACTCCAGACCATCACACTATCCTGAATGAGCTAATGCTCGCAGGAGATGCGGGCCTTCAGGCTTCTCTTAGCACATTTGAATACATTTTCAGTGGCATTTATATTTTCTCTCATTCCATTTTCTCATAGAAAATTGGTTTTCACTTGTCTGTAAAATTGAATGAAATGGTGCGTGTGGCAGCTGACCTTGCCAGTGGGGTCACGCTGGCTTTATAAAATGAATTTTGCATTGTGTTATTTTTCTGTGGGTATATGTTTGTGTGTACAGCAATGGAATGTATGTGTTGTTTAAGGACCACAGTTGTTATAGAGAAATGAAATTACATTTACATTTCTTGTTCATTTATATTCAGTTTATTGTTTGGGTAGCATCTGCCTAATTGCATGAATTGAGTTTTGTGCTTCAGTGAAGTCCTGAATTTATATTAAAACAATTACAACACAAATTTATTTCAGCCAAATTAATTACAAGGCAGCACATAATATAATCAAGATCATTTATATAATTATATAATTTTGCTTTGTGTTAACCCTCACAATCCTTGTATTGGGATCTTCAATTAATCTCTGCATGACAGAGCCTATACAAATTACCAAAATGTGCAACTCAATTATATAAATGTTTCAATTTGTAGATTTTAACTACCTTTATGTGCATGTTTATTTTAGATTAGAGAGAAGATCTAACTTTAGTGTCATATGCGGAGTACAATTATAGAGCCAATTAAATCAAGTTTGCATATAACCAAAAGTGCAAATAGCAATTTGTTATTACTTTAAATATTATTATATGATGTATTATTAAGAAGCAGTAGTATTAAGGTAGTCCAAGAGCAAATGTTGTGAGGCATATCTGGTAGGAGGAGGCATACTGCAAATAACAGATTTGTAGTTGCAGTTTTACATTTTAATTGGAATATGACTGATTTTGATAAGAACAGAGGTTTTAGTATAATCTGTTATTTTCTGTTTCTCCTTATTAAGTGCTTAAACTTGTGAAAAGATTCTTAGGCAAAAAAATAGGAAATGCACATCTATCTGCCTGCGATTTCACATACTTGTCTTAGGATTCATCATTACAATTTTGAGCTGGGTGTCACAAAGAGCCCTTCAAGGTTTGGAATGTTACAAAACATTTCATGAAAATATTCATACACATCGTACTTTCGACTAAAGGGTGAATTAGTATCATAAATTAAATGTTAATACTGAGGAAAAAAGTTTGCACATTTAATAACAAAACATTTTGTAACGTTGTATTTACCTTACCAATTCTTTTATTGAGGTAATAATTGTATTTCATTTCCTGATACTCTGATATGATAGTAAGTCCTTTATTTAGGGATCTTTTAAGATTAAGGGCCAGTTTCGTTTGAACAGTGTCCTTGCTTTCAGCATAAGTGAACTCTGAGTCCTTTGAGTGAAGCAGACACCTTAAATAAACTGTTTTATGTTTATATGTGTGTTTCCCTCTGGGAATGCATAAACCTATTATTTAATTTTTTTACATTAGCTGAAGCGAACACAAGTGCAAATATCTTATTAAAATATGTGCCGAACAGCATAGATGAAGTGTGTGTCTGTGAGATTGTGCTTGTCTGCTCTTTGCAGCTGTTTTACTGGCAGTGTTATGCTAAGTTACTTTGGGGAGGATAAAGAGGTGCGGTAATTCGGGTGGTGCGTAGAAGGCTGGTGGGTTTAATTGCTGTCATTTTGTATGAGGAGTTTGTGAAGCTGAATAATTTCTGCAGGCACTGTAAAGCCTGGTTCACAGGTGGGACTACCCTGTATCCAAATTAGAATTCTTTAAATCTAATTGACATAGCTGCATAAAAAAAATTGCTAACAGCTTGGGTATTTATAGTAAATCCTCTGGATTGTAACCTCCCGCAGTTTGTCATTTTAGTGCATTACCTTGATGCAAGCAGATTAATGCAGCCAGCTTTAACAAACACAGGACTATGTTGCTATCATCTTAAAAACAAGCAAAAATGCTGTGCTAGCTGCTTACAGTATATTCATTTTGTCTTCGCCAAGTAACACACCTCAGACAGCATCACTCACTTGTGTTATTGTCACAGATGACCCTGTGGATGTGATAGGGAGAAGAAAGCCTGCTGTGACGTGTTGATCAATACGTATTTAAAATCCCATTACGACTGCCGTTGCACATCAGATGCCTCGTTAATGTAATTACAAAAGTGGAACAGCCTCTTAAATTACTACAACCATAGATAGCTCTGCTGACTTGCCATTGTCACATTTATTTATACACTGCGATGTATCAAATGTAGTGTAGAGAAAATAATGGAAGCAAGCTTTGGTGGAAAACAGGGTTCCTGTTGTGAAACTCCTGGTGGCAGCAATACAATCGTACAAACTTGCTAGCTGAACCACAATGTTGATATTTTTATATTAATAACTCCTCCCCACAGACTCAGTTGATTATAGATTTAAAGTTTGATTAAAGAAAGTTAATCTCCTCTATACAATGACCTTTGTAGAGATGATTGTATGAGACTGTGTACAGGTAAAAAACTTTATTATCTAACCGTAGCGTAAGTGGCACAAGGTGACACATTCAAGATATAAGCACTTCCAATCTCCTAACACATCTCTGCATCTTCTCATTAAACATTCACTGATAAAAAAAAAAATTATAATAATTTAAAGTAAGAGAGATAGTGTTTTAAATGTGCTGCCAGTTGTTACTGACATTGCATTGCCTGAAGTAAAAAAATAAAAAAATATACAAAAAAATGTAAAGAAAGAAAAAAAAGGAAGATTTTATTTATTTATTTTTTTCGAGAAAGAGGAATTTGTTGTGTTATTTATAGATATAATACTGCCTCCAGACTGTTCATATCTATAAGACACCAGTCCTATGCTAGACCTTATCTCAAATTGGGTGCACATTTCACTCAAACACAGATAGTTTAAAGTGGAATCACTTTGGATGATATTTCAATCAAAAGATATAAATATGTGGGGAAAACATTTAAACATCAATGTCAAGTGGCCACATTTTTGGTTACAGAAGATTTTGGCTTGTGTGCTGGTATACTTCTCAGCTGCTTACTTTAGCTGGAAGCCAATTACCAGTCATTTAAATGGCAGAGGGGTCATTCTTTCTTAGTCATTTATGACACACTCTCCACATGTGCTTTATGCAGACCACTTAAGATTGAAACCAAGAATGGTGAAGGAGAAATAGGGATGTTGCAAAAATCATAGCAAACAAAATTCATAAGTGCTGTACTAGTGCTTTCAACAGATAATACAAACGATTTATGTTGGTGGTTATTTCACAACATTTATTCAGTTGGAGCAGTCTGTAATGGGGTTCAGAGGCATGGCTAACCCCATCATAGCAGCAGACATTTTAGGATTGTGTCTGGGCTAAAGGTGCTGAACACTCAGACAGTCAGGTGACTGAATAATTTCACTGTCGCCATTTCTATAGAGCCAATCATTGTTAATAAGATGATTTTCTCATTAAACTCCCATAATTAAATTAAAAAGTAATCAGCAGATGTCATTAATGCATTTTTGGGATTGGGTTTTTCTTTGGGGAGGCAGACGGATTTCTTTATAGTTCAGTCTAGCCGTGGAGATACACTTTAATCTCGAATGCCATTATGCAAGACCAATTCAAAACATATTTCTCACCTCTTCTAAATGGATTTAAACTGAGCACTGACATCAGTGGCCCCAATTTGCCAGTTTGCTTGCAGTGTCCAGCAATCTAGGAATATGATGTTCACCATTGATATTTAGAAAATCGTGTAACATTTGCAGACAGCCCAGCTACACGCTGCAATGCAAAAATTTTATTTTAATTAAATTTATAGTATAGCAAGTCTTTAGTTAAGAGGCTTTGGTCCTTGTTTATCTGTTTACTTAAATTAAAGCTGAAGTATGTAACTTTTTCAGTGTTAAAATGTGTTGTTTTATACCAGCTAATATGCAGAGACAACTATAATTAAGCCATTCATATGTTAATTTTCTTGCAAACTGTAAGCACTGTGTCTCTGTGGTGCTTTGTTTGTTTTGAGCGTCCCGCTAAGACCTGCCCCAACAACATTACTCAACCAGTGGCGTGAGTTGGGGGCAGGACTCTCTCTTTGTTCAATAAACGGCATACGGGGCCGTGTTCAGCAAGCTGTTTTGAAAACAAAGTTTATTTTTGCAATTCCGTTTGGTGGTGCAGAAATTACACTCTACAGCTTTAAAATTTTTATTAAAGGTCTTTTTGTGAAGCATATACAAACAACACTTGTATATATTCATTTAGCAGTGATCCATGTCATAGCCATCAAGTAATATCTAGCAACATTTGGTTATTATACTGTATATAACTACATGCATAATTATCTCTAATTGTATATTTATTTCAAACAATTTGATTCAGGTACACAGAGATCTAAATTACATCTCTAAACAGTGTGATAATACCAGATATTACAGCCATACATGTAATAGTACAATGTGTTATATTGAGTCATTAAGTATAAAACAGGACAGAAAAGACTATATAATTAGGAGAAATAGATGGGCCCTTACTTTCCCTCGTTTTGTGTTTAAGCAATATTTTTATCTTGTTGAAGGAGAGGAACATGCTGAGCCTAATTTGCTAGAGCAATGTTTGTTGCTGGAAGTATTTTTCCGTCAGGTCAACCTATTTTGAAATACCCTCAAGGTGCGAGAGTGCTTGGAATCATTGTTGTGGCGTGCCTGCCAGAATGTCATTACCAGCTTTGGTAGTTGGGATTTCTCCTTGGCCAGTGCACTGTATATTCATGTGTGCTGGGGTGAGCTGATCACTAATATAACCTTTTGAAGGAGATTTAGGATACTGGCCTGTAAATATTTGATTGGTTTAACTATATCACTTGTTTTCAATAGTGATTGGCTCTCTAGCTATTAATAATCACATGATCACACAGAGAGTGTTTATGGGGCGTTAACACAAAAAGTGTTAACTCTTTACAATAAAGTTCCATTCGTTAACATTAGTTAATGTATTAGGTATCATGAACTAACAATAAACAATATATTTTGAAAAGCATTTATACATTTTTGTTAATGTTAATTCATTGTGTATTAACTAATGATAACATAAATACATTTTTAAAATCAAAAGTAGTATATGTTGAAATGAACATTAACTAAGATTAATAAATGCTGTAAAATACTGTTCATTGTTAGTTCATGTTAACTAATGAAACCTTATTATAAAGTGCTCCAATAACGTGTTATTGTGATTTTTTTTTATCATTTTAACATTTAACATTTTAGGTTCAAATGTATGAATGTATAAGGGAAAGTGTACATCTTATGTCCTTTTAGTCCTCACTAGTTAGTTTTAAATGATCCTGCAGTCCGAAAAATTTGTTTTGAACTCTCTGATGCATAAATTAAATTACAAATGAAAATAAAATATATTATTGCTTCTTTTTATAGAATAAAAAAATAATATAATCGTTTCCATTCCGTTTTCACATGTATTTGGATAGAGTCACACATCTGTCCATTACAATAGAAGTAAATATTCCAGATTTATTTAGCCACATTGCCATGTTGAATTTATGTTACCATAAATTAAAAAAAACACGATGACATATAAAGAGGTATCAGTCATATAGAATTATGGATAAGATTCAAAGGTATGTTTGTCAAGATACCAAAATATCAATAGCTGGTACCAATACCAGTGACATTTCTCAATTCTCGATACAAATTTCCATACCACAGCAAAAACGAATAAAACTCATTGAAGTAAACATTGTTTCATGTACTCAAGTAATCATTAAAGATAGGTAATAAAATAATAATAAGCAATGAAATAAGAAGAAAGACACAGATTTTAAGCAATAGAACAAATAAAAACAATAGTACAAGCAGTGCTTGTAGTTGTTTAGGTAGGCCTAACAGCATTATCGAGTATTAAAGTACATTTCTGAAATTGAAAATAAAATAAAATAATTTAATGTAACATAAATCTGCTGCAATTACGTCTGTAGTCTTCACAGAATGATTATTAGATGTAATACATACTTTTTCAAGCTACTATAGTTATGCACCAAAGAGCTGTGTGTGGTTTTCTTGTTAATTTTGTTTGATTCATATTAACAACATGAGATAGTAGGAGTACACTCAGAAAATAGCTTTTTGGCTGAAATTGATTCAATCATGGACAGTGGTTCTACATATTTAAAATGAGTTTTCTCAACTCAACACAACACAACACAAACACTTTATAGTATGTAGAAAGAACCTAGTTGAATTGGGTAAACCCAACACACTTAGACGTGTATATGTAACTCAAATAAATCTATTTTATTTCTTTATGTTCTAACTTGTGAAAGTTAATGTTAACATGCTAAATACATAATGGTACCACTCTTCACCATTTGGAAACTCCCAAAACTCCAGCATAACAGAAACTCTTCTAAATCTCAACATAGCAAAACATTAAACACTAACAAGTATCTCCTTTATATTCATCTTGCACAAAACGCATAAAATAACACTTCATTTGAATCTTTACTCTCCCCATCGAGTCCCATTCAAAGCATCATAGGAAATTGAAATCCCCTGCCCAGATTCATCAATGCTATATTAACAACACAAAATGTTTTGATGTAGTCCCAACTTTGTAAACTTCCATTTGACATATTTAAATGGATATAATGCAATGAAATCAAGTTGTGACACAATGTTCTAGAACTGTGTTGCTTTAGTCCATTTTAATTAAGTAAATTGAACAAACATCAAAAATCCTAATTTTCAGTGTATAGGCTGCATTTACACTGCAAGTCCTAATGCACAGATCTGATATTCGATTCGAATTATCTTTTTTTGTCCCGCTGTTAACGTTCAGTGGTCACATATATTTGAACATTTAGGCACGTGTCCGCATTAGCATGAGCACTTGCAGAGCAGAGGGGTTACCAGGATATCATGTTTGGGGGGGCATTTGGCTTGTTTGGGGGGACAACATAAACAATTGAAAAAATCGGCGCAAAATTAAGCTATACTACACACAATCTGTTTTAGTGCATATCTTTTTCTAAGCCAGGAACCCAGAGATAGGCACAGGGCCCCTATTAGACTATTTATATTTAAACTGGATTTTTGTTGTGTCAGACCTCACTCATCTGCTAGCGATGGAAAAATATGCACAAAACAATCCACTTTTAAATTGTACTTTATCATCAGATGCAGAGGCGTTTCCAGCATTGAAGGACATCCGGGGCTTAGCCCAGACAATTTTATTTTCACACTAGCAACCACTTCCCTGTAGTCCAAAGCTGGTGAGAGGGTATTCTTTGAGTTATGCTCTGGCTGGGCCTGTTTCTACAGTTCCTAAATCTTCCACGCTAGTTATATCCTCGACTAACTCATCCTCTCTCCTCCCTGAATCATCTGTGATGCAAAAGAACAGATACAGCACATAACTTATTGCAAATCAGCTTCAAACAACTAATTCATCAAGTGCTACATATGTCAAATTGTGGACCAATACCACTGAAGAAAATGTATTGGGAAGAGCAGATCAGTGGGATTGCCCTAATATCTATCATGATTCTTGAATTTTCATGTACATTAACATAAAGTCATCACAAAAGAGTTATATTATAGTGAGTAAGTGAGGTAAAAAATATTGAATATAATATAATATTTTTGACATAAATAGTCAAAATGATGTATAAGATCCTAAGTTAAAGCAATACATGAATGACTTTAGTCTAAGTTCATTGACACATTATGGCATCGAACTGTATATAATTCTCATCATCTCTATGAGAATAATTAATCTGTCAAAATCCTTTCATTAGGATCATTGAGATAAACAATGTTTCACTTTTAACTTTCTCTAAAGTAAAGTGACTTATTAATTGTTACCAGTTTCCATGCCTGATTCTGGCACAGCTGCTGCTGCTGCTCCTCAGTCTGTTGCTCATCTTTGCTACACTCTACAAAACCATTTAATCAAATCAAAGTGTATTTCCTACAAACTAATATCACGAAAGCCAGCTAGATGATGATCTTAAGACTTTATGGACAAAAACAAATGTGAATTCTTACCTACTGACTTCTTTCGGAAAAATCCCCAAAGCCTCATTTGCTTCATTTTTGCTATCTTTCCTGCTAATTGCTGTTAACTCGCCACTAAGTAACGTTAGTTGATGTCAACGACTGTGCAAGCTCCTCCTCTACCTGCTGCATATTCAACAGAGAGGAAGAAACAGAGTCGCCCATAGGCTACGAACAGCAAAGGAACTTATTCTATAGGCTAGATTATGCCTATGTCTATTTTTACAGGCTGTATGCAGTATGTGCAAAGCCAAAGCACAATGAAATAAGGCAACTTGTGATTTCGGGGGTTTACACAGGCTTTTGTCCGGTTTCATATTTGTCAGTCAACTATTCAAAATACATTCGGGGCTACACTCAAAACATTCGGGGCTGAAGCCCCGGCAAAATCGGCTGCCGCTGCCTCTGATCAGATGGACAGATTATTTCTCAAATTCTCAGGGGAGGCAGAGCTTATCCTAGGGGAGGCACTGCCTCCCTCAGCCTCCCCCTAGACACGCCCCTGCAGAGCACACATACTCATAAGAAAGTCAAAGTGTTTGATGTAGGGTGGCACGGTGGCACGGTGGCTCAGTGGTTAGCACTGTTGCCTTACAGCAAGAAGGTCCTGTGTTTGAGTCAACTAGGGCCTTTCTGTGTGGAGTTTGCATGTTCTCCCTGTATTTGTGTGGGTTTCCCCCACATGTCCAAACAACATGCAGGTAAAGTGAATTGGAGACTCTAAATTGCCCGTGTGAGTGAGAGTCCCCCAGCCACTGGGGATTGCATCAGGAAGGGCATCCAGTGTAAAACTTGTGCCAAATCAAATATATATATGCAGACTATCACGAAGTGGACCCTGCACCTACGTGGGACAAATCAGAGGAATGAGAGAGTCAAAGCATGCGGATATCGAAATGAGTTAGAACACTGTACTATTGTTAGTGCAGAAAGTCTATTATCATTACATCTTTTTAATTTTAATATCGACTTGGTACTGAAGTATCGGTACTTTTGACATCTTTAGTCAAAGGTAATCTCCTTGAATTGTTAAAAATGGCTGTCATACAGTCATACGTTGTCATAGGTTAAAAGTACATGTATATTTCATATAGTCTATTAATTTGTTATATTGAATAACATTTATAAAAGAATTAGCAAAATGCTGTTAAAAATAGTTTTAGATGGTGGATATCATGTTACACTTCAGGACATGTAGACTTCCCAAGAGAATGACATGTCATCTACCCTACATTCAACATGAATAAAACCTATCTGCCTTCACCTGGTCCTGCAGCCACAGGTAACTAACCAAAAGACTTTCGTATTTGAACTCTACGTTAAATATAGAAATTGAAATTTGTGACAACCCTGTAAAAAAGAGAAAACGAAAAAAGAAAGCAAAAAGAGAAATCATTGGCAACACAGATCAATACACAATGAACACAGAATCTCCCCAGGTGAGCAAGATGGTGATCAGACGTTGAATCAGTAGCCTGCAGTCAATAGATCCGAGTGACTGAGATGATGGAAAACTATCCCGGGCAGGGGAAGAGCATTAAGCCCTGAGCTGAGCTTGCATGACCGTTTCATTTTCAGCGGGAGTACGTCCGACCTTGGTTATTTAAGATCAACATAAATCTCTCTCGAGTAGGGCTGGCGGTATCTCACTCCCGGTTGTACCACTTATCTTCATTGAGCATCGTTTGCTAGCAGCCAAATTGTCAAGAGATTATTTTTACTTTATTTATTCTTTTATACCTTAGAAGCAGATGTGATATCGTGATTTATTGTTGTTTCAGCAGGTTGGTGCCAGGAATAAATAGGAAAGCTTATCTAGATTCTAATTTCTGATAGAGCTATAACAATGAAGCACTCTAGCTGCCTTGACCTTTGAAAGAGATTAAACAAACAAACGGATGCATGCAGAAAATGAACCTTAAGCACAAACATGTTTTTATTTTAATTTATTTTAAACATAGCCACTGAAGTGATAGGTGATGACAGCTTGTGTATTGCAAATCTGTAAATATGCATGAGAAAGACTGTTAAACATTTTCCTCTTCTCAGTCAGTGGATTGTGAAGAAAAATGTGGATTGTGTGACTCATAGCTCATGAGTCATAAAGCTTATGCATTCATAGTTGTTCCTTTAAGTGCCATATGTGAACTTCAGATCTAGGCTGAATACGGCAAAAATACATAAATAAATAAATAAATTGGTCAGATCCCTGCGGTAAGTTGCCCTTAAAGGTTTGCGATGAAAACAGACAGCCAGAGATTGACAGCTATTTTAAAGAAATGTTAAACAGCCCATTTTTGCCTCGCACAAAGTGCAAATCCGAGCTGTCCTCTTGAGATAATTGTAGTACCTTAATTAACAGAACACAAGAATGCATTTAAGGCCTCAGAAGGGAAAACGCATATTTAAATCACTCCGTTTAGCCCATTTTGATGAATTAAAAATTTGCTAAAGGGATGGGGGTGCACCCCTGCGGGAGAATGAGCTCTGCCATTTCCCCATTCCTCTTGACCTGCCAAATCTGTGGCGGCGGGGACCAGTCCGTCTCCCTTGGGGTGCACGGCTACTCATTAATCTCCAACCTGCTATCCCGAAGGGGGCAGAGTAATTGTTTAATAGTAGAGACTGTGAGATCATGATTCTTTCCATTTGACATTTATGAGGTCATCAGTGCCTCTTTCATTAATACATTTATTTATTCACTTGATACAACTGACAAAGTAAAGTTTACAGATATCTAATGAAGCACACAGCCAGCTGCACATAATAATGGTATTTGCTTGATGTTTCTAATGAGTGTATAATTTACTAAACAAGACAATTATATCACTGATATAATGATGGACTGTAATGATTGACACTGTATGTACTTTAATAATAAACCGCTTACATACTCCAATAATATGTTTCTCCAAAGAAGAACATTGTGTGTCTTGCCCTTGCAGATATTCCTTCAGTTTGCACAATTGGTTTGCTAATTATCCTTTAATGATATAATGGTTGCCACTCTATATGTCAACTCTAAAATTATGTTGCCATTTAAATTTCTGACGTGACATTAAGCTCTCTGAATTTAAATGAGCATGTATTGCTAAATATACAGTATATTAGGATATAACTGATTTCTGTGCATGGACTGGCTGTAGTTAACCCCATATTAAAATGGAACCTCTTGTCATTAAAACCTTCCAAGGCAATTAAACCAGAGCTCTGGTAGAGCTCAGGCTTCCTTTTAGGATGGTATTTCATGAATAACTTGTGAAAACTAAAACAGGTGAGACTGGGGAATGTTTTAACATTTGTTTCAGCATCTATAACTCAGTGGTTTTTGTGATATATTTCTCAAACTTGAATATACCAACCCAGTCTCATGACAAGGTGTAATAATTAGTATGAGATGGCAAAATCATACACTGTAAACCCTAATAAGTTCGCAGAACTCAAACAATTTTAGACAATCACGTTCAAAAAAATATTTTAGCCTATTTTTAAGATGTATCCATTTCAATTGAATAACACATTTCTATATAATTGAATTGAAGTCTTGAAGAAAAAGTAATTAATAAAACTTCAGATTTGTACATTTTATTTAGTTAAAGATTAGGCAATTCAATTATATGGAAATTTGTTATTCAATTGAAATGGATACATCTTAAAAATAGGCAAAAATATTTTTTGAGTGCAGTTACATAATGTTTTTAAAAAATTTAATAAACTCCCAATTTTAAGTTAATAGAAATTTCAGATTTTTATTTTGTAGTACACATGCATGTTAATTGCTCTTATCTTGAAATATTTAGTTAACTCACACATTTTAATGGTACTTCATTTAAATGTAACTCTTTGGCTGATTTAAAAATGACCATGTAAGCTCAACTTAAATACTTAGAACCTAACTATCTAGAAATAGCTGGTTCAGCGAATGCTAGTGAAGTAAAGCAAAATACTATAGAACTTAAAAAACTAATACTATAACAGTCCTTCATTGTACCTGTCCTCAACCTAAACTCAAGCTTCACTATTCACCATAACGGTAACACCCCAAAACCTTAACATGGCAGAAACTAAATAATTCAACAAAACATTAAACACTAACAAGTCTCACCCTTTACATTCATCTTGCGCAAAGACACAATTCATAACAATTCATTTTAACATTTACTCTTCCTGTCGAGTGCCATGAAAAGTATGCTGGGAAATAGAAATCCCCTGCAGATTACTGCAGTTTCAGTTCAATAAAGACCAAGATTTTTTTTAAAGATCTGCTTATTTGAAAATACAAATCCACCAGCACATATGACATTAAAAACATAACATTTAAAACACCTTTAATGTGAAGAAAAAACAATACTGAAAGTCAAGAGTCAATCTTCCACCAAGATGCTTTAAATTAATGAAATCTCTTTTGAAACATATACAGACTCAAAAGAAAATCCATACATACCTGTTTGGTATGACAGACAAGACACTTTTAAATGATTTATAAGGTGTGATTTGTCTCTCTCTCTATCTCTTCTGCTCTATATCTGGAAATGCTAAAAATGCTAATGTTAGCACTTAATATGATCAATTCAAATAACAAAATGTATTCAAATACTGCACATAACGTCTTTGAATTGATATTATGAACACTCTGATTTCAATCCTAATTCAATCTAACAAATCAACCAATAATTTTAGATTAAAAATGTCAGCATTTAAATAGTGGCAAACAGCCAGCCAACACCTAGAGAGTACCGCTTATGAGTGCCCAATCAGAAACAAACAGTTCCAGGTAGAAATGTAGTTGACTGTCTGCACTTGAAATGGATGTTGTTGAATAAGTTCACACAATAAATTATTGAATTTTTACATGTACAAATGTCCACAGAAAAATTAACAAAACAAAGTATTACTGAATTAATAACTATGATGATGATGAGGAAGAAGAAGATGATGATCCAATCATTCTCATAATTTAGAATTTTGATTTTGAGTTCTGATGAAACTCACAATGTAACCAAGAAAGATATTTAGAAATATATATAACAAAAACTAATATTGATCCAGTAACAAAGACAACCTTTCCTGTTTCTATGGTCTGGATGGCGAGCGAATTGAGTGGTAGGGTGAGTATGAAATAAAAGGGATGAAGAATAACGTAAAATGGGTTGAGATCAAATTATTGTTGATCGTTATATTTTTTTGTGTTTTTCTAAATTTGTTATGTCCATTTAAAAAATGGCTGAATTATGCTGCATAATTCAATGACGATTGTGTCAAAACTGCAAAATGCAAGTATGAAATATTTTAATTATGACAATATTAAATCATTTATTTTTAAATCTATGTTGAAGTATTTCACATATTTCCCTAAACTGTGTAAATTAGTGTTATTATAGTGCTGTTCTTTCAACCTTCTCCTCTCCAGGGTTGGTTGTCACACTAAATGAAAACATGGATGCTTTATTTTTAGCATTTTAATTAGAAAAGTTAAAAACAAAAATTAGATATAAAAATACATTTTGAAAAAATACACTTCCGTGTCTTCTCTATAGACAAAATAAAATGTTGATGTCTTTTAAGATGTGCTACATTAGAAACTGTGATAGCAAGTTTTTAAAGCTACAGTTGCAAGTTTTGTTATGAAACACTATTTTACAGTGATTGTCAAGTGAAGGCACCTACGTGTTCAATTCATTTGGGTTGACTTAACAGAGAGACCTCTTGGATTGGCTGTCTCTTTCTAAATGTATGGCCCATCACACCTTTAATAGCAAACACAAGATGGGCTCACCGCCACAGTGGCTCTGGGGCTGATCATTTGTCTAGTGTAGAGAAGGGGGCAGTAAATCAGCCCTGGCTGGGGATGTGATGTTTTGGACGGGGATAATTTGTGCTCATTCTGTTCTGGAGAAACTGGGCCGAAGATCATTAAGCCATAAATCACAGCAGAGAAGGATGCAAATATAAAAGAACAGAAAACACAAAAACAGAACCTGCAGACTGGAAATGGAAACACTGTGGTGTATTAAATGATTTCCTGGGCTAGTGTAGTTGGCAACTGTCCCTGAGAAACAAACTTTCAAGAGGTGGTTATTGAAGACTTTCAAGTGGGGATTTTCAATTGAAGTATGTTTTATGCATTTATACTGCACATGGTCTTTCTGCTGAAGCATGGTTGAGCAAGGAAATCTTGCTGGTTAAGACTAGTGAGCTTTTAACTAGCTTCTTAACTATGTACTGTGTTATGCTGGTAACCAGCATCCAAAACACTCAAAATATTCTCATATTCACTTTTGTTCTCTTCACCATTGTTCTCCTTGAACTTTACACTCACTGGCAAGTGATAGATGCCTCTACCCTGTATATTTACCTTTTAGCAATGTGCATATTTCACCCTAGTGAATGATATTAAGTTAATATGGTTTACTATCTTCTTCCAATTCTAGACATATTGATTTTGTTCTGTCTTTGTGCACTCTTAAGATCTGTTCAATAACCATCTATTAGATTATTTTTGCTTTTGGAATCCCCTTTTTAATTTTGGGTAGGAGCATTCACAGTCAGCCAGATAGTGGGAAGATATGAAGCGAGGTTTTAGTGTGGGTTTTGTGTATAATAGAACTGTATGATACTCTAACGATCCAAGACAAAAGATTTTAATAGAGAGGAGTTGTCCTGGTTACAAAAATGGTCTTGAACAATAGCCTGTGTTCTCCTTGAAACTAAAGAAAAGACTTGGTTACTGACCTCATACAGTGAATGGTTGCCTAGCAATGCTGAAGGAATGGTTGTTTAGTTGGTTATTGAAGGCAATACTATTAAAAGGAGGTAGCTAGTACTGTGCAAATGAAAAGCACTTTTGGATTTCTTTATATTTGGAGTCTCAGAGATGTCGTCATGTAAATGCATGACAGAAATAAAGAACCTTGCATCTCTTGCTCCATCTTTTTACTACTCGTGTATTCGCTGACTTTGAATCGAGGAGAGATTCTATGAAACAACTTGTATCTTTGTTCTATTTCACAATTCGTCTGCTAATTGAATACAAGGTGAATGCTGAAAGGTCTACCATGTTCTGGAAGCATTGCTTGGTCCATCTGCCCTCTCGAAGTTCAAATCGCTTTTTAATTGAGACTTTCCTCCTTTGAATTCATATCTCCAATTAATGCTTTTTAAAATGGAGGGCAAAGATTGGATAAGCAAGTCTGTTTTCTTTCATAAGATTTCCAATAATCCATATTCATGTCTGGTGTGGTCTTATGGTAATGAATTGGAGCTCTTTACGCTGTGTGGAAATGAGTTCTCTCTCTCTCTTCTTCACTTCTCATGATAAGTATGAGCCATGCTGCGCTCGAGTTGAGAGCAAGCTCTAGAAGACATTTAGATTCCCACCACAAGAACAACCTGTCAAATTGGAAATATGGAAATATGACAGCTTATTGAATCTGAGGCAATTTAATGAAGAATGATATTTGATAGGCAAAGCATTTTTGTCAAAAGCAATTATACAAATCATGCCTGTGCCAAGCATAGCAAAACAGGCTTGATTCCGATTTCTGTTTTGTGTGCATTCATACAAAATTTTTAGTGAGAATCAGAGAAAGGGAGATGAAGAGAGCAAGCTGCCATCCACCGAATGAGCCAAAAGGCCTTATAATTCCTTATACAGAAAGCACTCAGTGAACTAAGAAGAGGAAATGGGACAGAAGTCAAAAGAGCAGCTTTGCTCTGTAGCCTTTGCTGAAACAGAGTGGGCCTCTTTCTAATGTAACAAGGCCAGCACTGACAAGGTTCATGTTGTGTTCTCTTCTCTGTGAATTATATACTTTTTCTTTCTTTCTTTTAAATTGTGAATCAGCCTCTTGAATGCAAAGCTCTGCTGTAGTTGTTCAGCTCAGCTACCACTCGGAATGGAAGAGAGCAATCTTACTCATCAAAATTGCAACGCTCGGCAAAGCTTTCAAATCTCAGTCTGTCAGTCACTGGCTGTCATAATCCACCACATTTGACTCATTAATGCAATTACAGATGTCAGCAAACTTCAATAAGAGTTGATCTGGATGTACACTACCAGACAAAAGTTTGGAAACACATGAATGAAATGTTTCTCATGATCATATAAATCTTTTGATCTGAAGGCATATGCTTAAATGTTTGAAATTAGTTTTGTAGACAAAAATATAATTGTGCCACCGTATTAATTTAATTTTAATTATTTCAATTAATTTCAATATAAAACTAAAATTGTATAAATAAAACGTTTTTGAAATTGATGACTTGGACCAAATAATAAAGAAAAGCAGCCACTAAGTGCCCAACATAGATGGGAACTCCTTCAATACAGTTTTAAAAGCATCCCAGAGTGATACCTCAAGAAGTTGGTTGAGAAAATGTCAAGGGTACATGTCTACTTTTGACTGGTAGTGTATATTTATAAAAACTGGAAAAACTGAGGACTGGAAGCTTCTCTGCTGATGGAGTGGAATTAAAAATGTGCCGTGGCCGATGTTTGTGCGAGTACATATACGTCTTAGGGTGGCGGTTTAATCCCACTCTTGAATAAGTGCTTGTATAGTTCTACATGACCCATTCCTGATACTTCATTGGGGAAGGGGGCTAATTTGTCTTCCCAAATGGATTTAGTTTGTCAGGGCTTTAACTAAATTGAAATCAGAGAGGGGTGGCAGAGGTGTGGAAGAGGAAGAAAGGTAGGGAATGTAATATGCATGTGTGCGAGAGAGAGAGAGAGAGAGAGAGAGAGAGAGAGAAAGAGAGAGAGAGGGGTTATCTGTTAAGGTGGTACTGTTACTGCTGACAGACTCTGCTATGACTACTGGGGTATTGCAGTCATTTTTCACTGCTACTGCGGCTGGAGGAGCCACAGGATGCAGAGCAGAGGTGCCTGTGTTCTAGGCTATTAGGGACCTGGGCAACCACTGAGCCTAGGGGAGAAAACACTACACCTAGACACAGCCTGCAGCCAAAACACTGTGTGTGTGTGTGTGTGTGTGCCTATTCCTACAGCTGTTCATTATCGTTCTCGTGTACACAACGCCTCAATATTTAATGGTTCTGTGATTGACTCATCTTCACCTCAGCACAGTCAATGTTGTGGGAGAGATGGGAGGTCACAGAACCTTTCTTTCTTTTATTTTACCTGCCAAGGATGTAATCCAAGGCTTTTGGATGTTGTCTCGCTTTACCATCCTCACTAGCTTTGTTATAATTGCACTGAGCTGCAAGCTCATTTCCTGCGTCAAATTGTCTGTGAGTGGCAGTGTATGGGAGGCCTGGCCTTACTGAGAGGTCTGTCAGCCGCATTAATAATAGAGGACTCAAATTGCTCAAACGAAGCTGCAGCGAAGAAAATCAATGTGGAAAATGATTGCTTGAAGCTACTCTGTAAAAAAGAAGACCCATAGTCTCATTGTTTGTCTCTCAACATTTTCGAACCTTGGCTTTACTATTTTGTTATTATAGGGGCTCTTGCTATGTATGGATACAAGGTCTCATTCACTAATAAGTATGTAGCAAAGATTAATAAATGTGTGACAAATATGTATCCTGAATTTAACTAATATTACTTCCAGATATATAGCAAGATATAACCTATTTTATTTGGTCAATACATTTTTTTAGATTTAGATTTGGCTTGAACATTGGGGGGTGCTGCATGAAGCATTTACCTATTTCCATTGATCATGGTTTAAATAATTGGGGGGTTGTACTTGCTTGTTTTCATTACTGGGGGGGTTACCTATGCCCCTGCTAGTTTTATTTTATTTCTCTCCATTTAATTAATTTATTTTGAGTATATATGTGGGTAAAAAAGTGATGTAAAAAACATTTATGTGCACATTTCACGTGTGTAGTGTAAATTGCCAATTGTGTTGAGGTATGCAATAATTAAGGTACTGCCCCTTTAAGCCCTGTTCTCACTCAGATATTTGAATCCACCATTTTTAGAGAAGCAGTTAATGCTGTTGTATAAAGTGTGTAATTGATAGTTTGGATCAAATTTTGGGGGAAAACACGGATTTGGTGAGTGCTAAGAGTGTTTAAACATTGTTTTTGTTGAAGTTGAGCTCAAAACTTATGTGTAAAAAGATGTTGATAGCTGATTAAGCTGAGTCACACACACACAAACACTTGCTTAAACATTTCTTTTAATTAATGCATATTTTTAAAGAAATAAGAGTCTGTGAATGTATGTTTTTAAGTTGAAACAGTTTATTTCCTAACGTAAACACTATGAAGATGGTTTAACTGGGTTTAATGCTTATGATTGATTAAGAGTGACTCATGAGTCCATTTTGGATCCATTTTCCCATTCCATAAATCTGGAGATGGATGGTTATACACACCTTTCATATAGACCTAGACACATTGAATGCAGAACCTATCCAGATTGAGCTATAATGCACATGTTTTTTGTTGTTTTTTTTTTACTCTGAAATAAGATTTATTGTAGGGTCACTTGGTTATTGTTATTAGTTATTTATATATAAACTTGGAAGAAAAAAATTGACAAAAATTGCAAACTTATTGATAATTGTGTGAAAATGTTCACACATCGGTTTTATGCATAAATACGTGTGTACGCATTATTAGTGAATGAGACCCACTGATCTTGAAAAGAGGTAAATAATTCACCTTGGGCAGCTACTGTTGCCTTCTTGAACCTCTGAGATTCCCTTTACAGATACAAATCTGAAAGAAAAAGGCAGTTGCTGTAAATATTGCAATCACAACATAATGCCGGAACCACTTATAGAAGACAGGAGTGCAGTTGCTTTGAAGGTCTCAGAACCCTCCAGTTATTAACTCCAAATCCTCTGCAATTCTCTTGCCTTGCCTTATGAGTTTCATCTCTACATGTATCATTGTTTTAATGCTGTCATGGGCAAGTTACAGGAAAAGATCCTGACTCACTAAGATTTTCTTGTTTGAAGACCTTGCTGTCCTTTTCACTCTTGAGGTGAATCATAAGAAGGGTGTAGTGTGATGAATAAAAATGGTGGGTATGATTTTTCATAGGCGGACTGTTCGTGTCAGCAGGAAGGAGAGGGCTGTGGGCTGCATCACAGGCTCCTGACTCCTACTTTTGTTGCCTAGACAAAAGTGCCTGACGAGAATTTTCTTGCAAGATGATGACAATGATCATGATAAATTCTCTCAAAATGGCTGCCTCTTCATCATTCAGCATTAATTCTAATTTATCTTTTCATGCAGTTATATCTCTTCTGGAAAGAATAGTTCAAAGTGAGCAAGCAGGAATGGCTCAAGAAAACTGAGACTGCTGAGTTTTTGTTATCAAATTGATCATTAGAAGCTTTATCTCGCTCACAATGCGCCAGAGAAAACAAACGGTGCTGTCAGCCGCAGCACATCACCCATAATTCCTCGTCTCTTTTGCTCCATAAACAGTTGTTCCATCCGCACCGACCTTGGTGAGAGAGATAAATAAGTGGAATTAATTTGTAGCTGGGGCGACAGGGAGGCGTAACGAAGAGCAGTGCCTGTTATTAATGTCCCTCCTGGCTCTGACCGCACCCCCAAGGACCATAGGCACTCTGCGAAGAGGTCAGGAGAGGGAGGGGTGGACCGGTCCAGTGGGCAGCACGGTGAAAAGGCTCTGGGTGATAGAATATGCAAAGATGCCATGGAGAGCCTGAGGCAAAGAAAGATGATCTGCCAGATTGACAGGAAATTAGACTGAAAGCTGGTTGATATGCCAACGGCACTATCTCTCTGCAGAGTGCCGGCTTCGCGCTGTTCTGTTGTAGAATGTTGTGTGGAAATCTTTTTGATAAGACCAGACTCGGGATCCGCAAGGGTATGTAACAAAGCATAAGCATTTAGAGCATCAGTGTTTGCACGAAAAGTTATATGGTATGTAGGACAACCTTTATTGTTTGGAGATAAAAGCTTTACTGCAAAATGTTCCTTGCATCAGGCAAGTCATAACATTAAGCTGAGCAATCTAGGCCTTTTTCCCGGTTTAGCTAATTGAACCTGGTGTGAGGTAGGGCTGTGTCACGTAAATGGTGATTGACCTCGATAAATTTGAGGCAACCCTCGTGTGCGAGGGGAGACCAAAGCAGAGACATTTCTGTGCCAGCCAGTTTGCAGACCTGGCAATTAGGTTTAATTTCCTACCTTTATGGCTCGTCATTAAAATTAAGTCTCCCAGTAATGCATTTATTGCTCTTCTCAGGAATAGTAGATGTTCCAGCAAAAAGACGGCCACTTAAGCAAGAATTTACAATTTAACAGTTGCGATTTTGGTGAAATGCCATGCGTGCTCTTTGATTGTGTGTATCTGTTTAAAAGAACAGTGCTCCTGAATACGACCGATTAGTGCAGTTACTGTATGGTAGTGAAGGCCCACACATGACCATCAGGACTGGCTTATGGTGAAGAGTATGGGTGGAGACAGAAATTATATCATTGCACCCACTTCTCTCAGAAGGAGGTATACATCTTTATCCACTCTCAGAGGAAGTATTTTTTGCACATTTCAAAGGATTACTCATTCCGGTAATTCAAGAAGAGACAGTGCATTATAGGGCTCCAGCAGGCCAAGTGATGATTAATTGCCGCTACTTTTGAAGATGCAGTGGGCATGGCTGCCTCACAGTCATGTTTATATCTGGACCATGTCGTGATGAACTCCCATTCACGCTCCCACTAAAAAGTTGCGATAAAAAATTAATTGTGATCAAACATTGTGACATGTTTGAAAGTGAAGTCATGCATAGTTTTGCCTGTTTTTTTGTTCTTATATAACAAGTGACTCGGTTATATACAATGAATGTGCAAAGAGAGCCCTGCTGAAAGTATAGTTTAGACCTTTGTGAATTTCCATGTTGGTCCAGACTGGTTTATGCTGTTTGATGCTGGTAAAGCTTTTGGACCATGATAACATGCTGTTTTCCATCATAACTTAATTGGTGGTGCTGGTCAGCCAAAATTGTGTTTCTGGTGAAGTTGGCTAAACAAGTCTTGCTGGTTAATCTATATAAAGGGTTAGTTTATGAAAATTTTGTTGTAATTTACCTACCCTCATTTCTTTCCAAACCCTTATGACTGCCTCAGTCACAATCATTATGCCATACAATGAAAGTGAATGGTGACTGAGGCTGTCATTTTGCCCAACATCTCCTGTTGTGTTCCATGGAACATATCTCTTGTGTCCTTGTGGTGGCGTAGTGACTCGCCTCAATCTGGGTGGTGGAGGTTGAATCTCATTTGCCTCCGTGTCTGAGACGTCAATCCACACATCTTATCACTTGCTTGTTGAGCGCATTACTGTGGAGATGTAGCATGTGTCGAGGCTTCACGCTGTTCTCCGCAGCATCCATACACAACTCACCACATGCCCCACCGAGAGTGGGAACCACATTATAGCGACCATGAGGAGGTTACCCCATGTGACTACCCTCCGTAGTAACCGGGCCAATTTTGTTTGCGTAGGAGACCTGGCTGGATTTACTCAGCACGCCCTGGATTCAAACTTGTGACTCCGGGGGTAGTAGTCAGCATCTTTACTCTTTTTTTACTAGTCTATACTGAGCTATCCAGGCCCCCTATGCATGTACAGCTTTTATTGCTTAGAGTAGTTGGACTTTACAACCATAAATTACTAGTACACTAATCCCTTTCTCCTCAATAATTACTCTACGTAATGAGGGATGCAGCTGAAATAGACTTTTGTTCAGATCCTCTCTTATTGCTCGTACATCTGTTTCCTTTGTGGATGTTATCATATCCGCAATGCCTTATGTGCCACTATGGATCAATTCCAGACAACCTGGCAATTTGTCACAATAAAACAGTAAACTGAATGCAAGTCAAGGGATTGTATCTTGTATATTTATAACCTTCCCTTTTAGGGAAGAGAGATAAACTTCAAAACTCTCCCAAACTGTGCTGCGTTGATATTTTGTGAACTTGGCTGTGAGACTGAATTGGACTGAAGGTTAATATCTGGATAGTGCATACATTTGCATGAATTTGCATCCATTGACAGTAACGGGCCATCCATCTGGGTGTGGTTCAAGTGAGGGAGCAAAGGGTGATAGTGTGCCACAGACAGTGGGTGAGAGAGACAGAGTGAATGAATCTGTGAGCATTCATATGAATGACCTCATGAGTGATTGATCATGTGTAAGAGTATGATCTCATAGGGTATTGTGTTACTGCAGACAGCAGTGAGTCACCTGTTCCATTCCAAAACTTAGTGATCTGCCTACGGAAGCAGAATTTTAAAGGATCATAGGCACTCTCCTGATGCGAAAGCTGTTCCAAGGCAGGCAACTCAATTATGATGTCTCCTAAGATACCTCGTTTTAAATTCTACGGTAGAATTGCATGGATCCGTCATGTAGAAAACAATCCCAGAATAAAATAAATCCCAGAATAAAATAAATAGAGAAATGTTGATTATAAAGAAATGGATATTTCATTCAATACTGAAAAGGAGGCTATTGATTAAAATTGTTCAGTGTAATTAGAATAGACTATGTTACCCAATGTTTGTGTGTGATGTTTATTTTTATAATATTAGAGAACTAATATCAGGGATTTTCAAGGGGAGTGAGATTTTAATTTATCCAACTCATGTCTCTTCAATCCATTCACCCAAAGAAATTAATTCAGATTTGTTCACTAATGCGTTCAGTAGCCCTTTCTGTTTATATCAGTGGTTGGCAACAAATGTGTGTAATCATAAGTCTTTGAATCATTGATTGAAATGATTTGTTAAAAAACATTTCCAGAGAGTCGTGTAATAACACTAAATAAAATACGGATTGTGCATCATGTTAAATAATATAGCAGTGTGGTGGTGTATGTTCCGAGGTGCTGTAAATGACAGTAGTACCACACTTACAAACCATACACTAGACTTTTAAAGATAATCCGGTTGACTTTCTCCACCATAAAGAGTCAAAGTTGGCAAACGAAAACTAACAGTGATCAGCCAAATAACGGAGCAAAGCCATGTTTTCCAAACTCATGTCAAAAGTAAGAACCGCTCATGCTTATTGATAGTGGAGGATGATTTACGACTGCAGACTGGCATAATGTGCTGTCAGTAACCTGCTCATAGTGAATAGCATGCAGAACTGTAGTTGTAATATTTTAAAAAGTAGGTAATGGGTAGTGGTCGACCGATATATCGCAGAGATATTCAGATTTGTTTAATTATCGCATCGCTGAGAATCGCCTGCTTGCATGTGAAGTGAGACATGTAAACAAGCAGTCACGGTTTGTTTTGTTGTTACGTGTCTTCATGTTACTACAATAACAGACCAATGTGCAACACAGTCTCATTTAAATGGTCCGCATATCAGAGCCATGACAGATCATTTGAGCTCATATTGTTAAAGTGCTTACCTGTTTCATTCTCCCTCTCTCCGCAACAGTTCCTTGTGACTTTTAACTGTCTTGTCTAATGTTAAAAATGCAAATAAAAATACAAGTAATATCACATACCATCTGCAACTACTGTATGTGCATATCTCGTTTAAACAGATGTAATGAACCAATCTCACACAACTTGAGCAGATCCAGCATCCTGTGGAATGCTCAAGAATCTTCCTCGGAAACACATATTCTAACAGTATCTCCTCAATGGTTCCCTGTAACTTTTCTAATGATAAAAGGCAAATTTCAATAAAACTTCTATTATATACCATCTTCAAATATGCAAATATCTAATTTAAACGCAGTGGTGGACAGTAACAAAGTAAATGTAATTCGTTACTGTACTTAAGTAGCTTTTTTGTGTATCTGTACTTTACTGAAGTATTTAAATTTGGGGAGACTTTTACTTTAACTCCACTACATTTCAAAGTCAAATATCTTACTTTTTACTCTACTACATTTTCAAAATCAGTCGTTCCTTTTTATTTATGAGTGGATAAAAACGTAACTGGTTAAACGAGCCACCAATCACAGTACAGCGCGCGCGCTTTGTTTTAAACTTGCCTTGGCGGCATCTACTAAGCACCAACCAGGGGTGCGTTTCCCAAAAGCATCGTTAGCCAACTATGGTCGCAAGTTCCGTCGTTATCATCATAGTTCAACGAGTCGGTGTTTCCCGAAACCATCGTTTCAACGAACATTCGCAAACAGCATCGCAGAGTTGTGTGGTTGGAACGACAGCTCTCGACCTGTGGTTAGAAGCAGAGTTTCTTGTTATTATAACATGTGGGCTTAATAAATTATTATCTTGAGCCAAATAAGCAAGATGACATTCAGTACAATCAGTATCTTTTATTTAGAAGACATACAAATGTCCTTTATGTCTTTTAGTTTGTCAATAGATTTAAAGCACCGTTTTTGAAGAGTGCGCATGTGTGAACGTGCTCTAGTGCGTAAGAACGAGCCTATGATTGAATCTGGAAATAAAGCAGATGACTCAGATGACATGTCCGTAATTTATAGCAAAACATCTAGCATTAATTCGATCGCAAACAGATTCATTAAAAGTAGTTTTTACTCCACCACATGTGTGACATCATTAACCAGCGTGGTTGAACAACCAATTTGCGACAATACAACAGTCGTGACTAGCAAGTTGATTTCTTCAACAGTGCATCATACTACGGTAGTGGAGCAGCAAGTTACGTCGTTGTACGGGAAACGCACCCCAGAGACGTTAAATATGAGAGTTGCGAACATAGACGGTTGCGACAGTGATCTCGCTGCCGCGCGGTCACGTGATTCGTGTAGCTCTCAATAGTTCCAAACAAATTGCGTTGCCAGTGATTTTAAGCGGGGCAGAGAGCAGCAGCTATTATTGCAGCAATTATCTGTAAATATTGACGCATAATGTACATTGCTTATTATGTTGACACTAAAATGACTTGCATATAATAGCAGTGTTTTTCTGGGGAGTAGCAGAAACACTGCATTAATACATTTTTGTGTTTAATTTTGGAGGGAAATTGGCTGCTCCCATAACATAGAATATATATATATATATATATATATATATATATATATACACACTCACCTAAAGGATTATTAGGAACACCATACTAATACTGTGTCTGTCCCCTTTCGCCTTCAGAACTGCCTTAATTCTACGTGGCATTGATTCAACAAGGTGCTGAAAGCATTCTTTAGAAATGTTGGCCCATATTGATAGGATAGCATCTTGCAGTTGATGGAGATTTGTGGGATGCACATCCAGGGCACGAAGCTCCCGTTTCACCACATCCCAAAGATGCTCTATTGGGTTGAGATCTGGTGACTGTGGGGGCCATTTTAGTACAGTGAACTCATTGTCATGTTCAAGAAACCAATTTGAAATGATTCAAGCTTTGTGACATGGTGCATTATCCTGCTGGAAGTAGCCATCAGAGGATGGGTACATGGTGGCCATAAAGGGATGGACATGGTCAGAAACAATGCTCAGGTAGGCCGTGGCATTTAAACGATGCCCAATTGGCACTAAGGGGCCTAAATTGTGTCAAGAAAACATCCCCCACACAATTACACCACCACCAGCAGCCTGCACAGTGGTAACAAGGCATGATGGATCCATGTTCTCATTCTGTTTACGCCAAATTCTGACTACCATCTGAATGTCTCAACAGAAATCGAGACTCATCAGACCAGGCAAAATGTTTCCAGTCTTCAACTGTACAATTTTGGTGAACTTTGGTGAAATTGTAGCCTCTTTTTCCTATTTGTAGCGGAGATGAGTGGTACCCGGTGGGGTCTTCTGCTGTTGTAGCCCATCCGCCTCAAGGTTGTGCGTGTTGTGAATTCACAAACGCTTTGCCGCATTCCTCGGTTGTAACGAGTGGTTATTTCAGTCAAAGTTGCTCTTCTATCAGCTTGAATCAGTCGGACCATTCTCCTCTGACCTCTAGCATCAACAAGGCATTTTTGCCCACAGGACTGCCGCATACTGGATGTTTTTAAATTTTCACACCATTCTTTGTAAACCCTAGAAATGGTTGTGCGTGAAAATCCCAATAACTGAGCAGATTGTGAAATACTCAGACCGGCCCGTCTGGCACCAACAACCATTCCACTCTCAAAATTGCTTAAATCACCTTTCTTTCCCATTCTGACATTCAGTTTGGAGTTTAGGAGATTGTCTTGACCAGGACCACACCCCTAAATGCATTGAAGTAACTGCCATGTGATTGGTTGATTAGATAATTGCATTAATGAGAAATTGAACAGGTGTTCCTAATAATCCTTTAGGTGAGTGTATGTCTGTGTGTGTGTGTGTGTGTGTGTGTGTGTGTGTGTGTGTGTGTGTGTGTATACATGGATTACACTGTAATCAGGTTGCAAGGTTACAGTGAGAGAGAGAGAGAAAGAGAGAGTGAGAGGGAAATTCACTACTGTTGAATATAGAGATTCATGCTACTGGTTAAACTTCATTCATCAAGGTGTCTATTGAACGGGCATGCAGCAATGAGCTGGAAGTGGTAAAGGTTGCTGAAGCATAGGGTGAATGGGAAGAAATCAGGGCTTGCTAGGAGAGAAGCCCTCAGGAGTAATTGGATGGGGAAAAAAATATGTTCTGGACCAGTGGTGTACTGCAAATCCTCCCATTTTTAGCATTAGACTGGACCCTGACAACAAGTGATAATGTCAGAGATGTGAGTAGTGGAGTTGCTCCTGAGGTGCCCCTCTGGGTGAAATAAATAATTTTACTTTTGTTCATTTATGAAGTGCTTTGACCAGGACTTGTACATCATAAATGTATTATTTCTGATTGTTTTGTGGTGTTTTGGTCTATGGGGTCCCATCCGCCAGAGTTTAGGATGTGAAATGAGTGTGTGTTGTAGTGTTTGCAATGCCATCAGTACTGTACACTGAATAGACTGGGAGGGTTGTCTATTGGCTCTATGAAGAGAAAGAAGTCAAAATTAACTTGCGATTCGAATTAATTACAAACCTCAAGTCACTCTTGGGTAGAAATGTTGGAAACATATTCACCACAGTCTAACCTTTTCTCCTCCCCTGATGAGATGTGCTCTTTAATTAAGATAAATTAGACCGCAAAATATAGCAGAGAAACAGCCCATTCCCTTCCAATTAATTCATTTGTTTGGTTATTTTTTTAACCCCAGCCTGTGACTGGGACTAATGAGCTATTGAAATACATTTGGGGAGGTGCCACGTTCGAGGTGGGGGTGCAAGGAGGGATTCAGAGAGAAAACAAAGCGGAAAATGTGGGCTTAAATAATGATAAATCACCCTGACTGATAGAAGCGTAAGATTGCTTTTACTGATGGGAAGAGAAAATATTACGGCCTCTTCTCTGGGAAATTGAAAGGGTATAAATAAATTATATTATAAGAGAGGAAGGGAGGGAGTCAATAAAGAATATTGGCGAGAGAAAGTGGGAGAAAGTGAGAATGAGAGAGATATTGGAAGAGAGAGAACTAACATGGCCATACTATGTTAAAAGGATATAGGAAGAAAGAGACAGAGATAGACAGATTAGCATGCTGATGATTGTTATCAAATCACTTTATTGTCACACTACCATTTACACAAGTGCAACAGTAGGTGAAATTCTTGTGTGGAGTTCCGAGCAACATAGCAGTCATGACAGTGACGAGACGTATACCAATTACAGTAAACAATATACTTACACAACACAATTTACATATCAAATGTACACATACTTACACAACACAATTTACATATCAAATGTACACATACTTACACAACACAATTTACATATCAAATGTACACATACTTACACAACACAATTTACATATCAAATGTACACATACTTACACAACACAATTTACATATCAAATGTACACTTACACAACACAATAATTATATTCAATGTACAGTAAACAATACACACAATATAGAATACACAATATACAATACAATAAGGAAAGAGTATATGAAATATATAAGTATATATTAGTATTAGTATTATAGTAGTGTATATATACATATTAGTGCTGTCAGTTGATTACAAATGTTATGCTATTAATCGCATCATTTTTAATTGTTAATCTAATACATATACATTTTATTTGGAATTTTGTTTATTTTTGAGGGGATTTGAGAATTTCTTAGAATTTGGTATGACCTCAATGTGCTTTAAGACAGCATGCACTAGCGCTGCCGTGGAATCCACAATTTTGTGCCAAACCTGATGATACATTTTATCCTAGCATCATTTAAGAGCATTCCAAAGAGCATCTTGTGTGCAAGGAATTCTGACCATATGTACAAAGAAGTTAACATAGTCAGTGTCACACATTATACAACATTTTTGTTTAGCGACCTAGAAATAGAAAAATAAGTGTTTATGAGCTGACAATTTGCCTTCTTGTAATTTGTATGAAAGTGAATAAAAGTAATTGTTGTTGTAGTTTCTTTTCACCAGAAAACAACAGCGATACAACAAGCCGCATGAAAATAATTTTTCAAAAATATAGGTATAATATAGCCAGGGTTGGTAGGGTTACTTTTGACATGTACTCCACTACAGATTACGGAATACATTCTGTAAAATGTCATTTTTTACATATTTCGTTAGATTACTCAAGGCCAGTAATGTATTCTAAATACTTTGGATTACTTCTTCAGCACTGGTATATTTTTTTCAATTGTTTTGCCTACACGCATGAGAAATACATTCTCTGAAAAACCTAAATATCTTGTGCAGTGTTGTTTCTAAAACAAGATCAATCAAATTGATCTTGTTTTAAGGATATTTAGATATTTTTACAGGAAAACAACACACAAATTATTATCAAGAATATGATTTTTGCCCTAATATAAAAAATAAAAAAAACTACAAAAAAGAAATTATGATTCAACATGAATTTTCTTGATAAAATATATGATCATGCCTGGTAACATGCATTTAAAATGGGTAGAAATAGCATTTTAGCTTAGTGTAAAGCTGAATTTACACAAGATTTATTTATATTTCTTGTGCTCCTTACTTCAGACTTCTCTGTCTGCTCCTATAGTAACTCATCATAAGAAAGTGTTTCACCGCTGTTCAAATGCACTTTGGATCGCATCATTTATATGTATAAATGTTTTCCATCTGAAAGGACTAAATATTAAATTAAACAAAATAATCTCTTCAGTTAACAAAATACTTTTTGAATGTAACTGTATTCTAAATACCAATGATTTAAATTGTAACTGTAGTGGAATACAGTATTTTGTTACTCCCCAACCCTGTGTGTAAGGCATTCAACAAATGGTTTTCATATGAGATAGTATATGCTGTTACATTTGGAAGCACGCAGCAATCCTGACATGCACTTTATATATCTTCCCAAGCATGTGATAGATTTCCATGCATAACTTATTGGGCATGTGGGGCATTTGCGCCGTTGCGTTTTTCAGTGTAATTGAGTTCACAGTTCAGATAAGATATGAGTGGGAGCATATGTGTACATCAAAACAGCATTTGCTTTGCTTATTAAATATGCATTTGAAACCCATATACTCTGGTATTGCTATACCACATTGCGATGTGCTGCTATTTCCAAAGCAACTGCATCTGTCTTTGAGGTGTGAACATGAATGAAAATGGTTTTCATTCATTACAGATAAAGGTAACTGAAGTTTCATCTCCATATTGTGTACAGACTTTGGTTGTGCTTTTTAAGTCACAATAGTATTCAGAGGTACCAATTTTTTCATGTTTTGAGGGAAAATGATGGAACGCTTGGTCCTGGCTTTGTGGGATTTCTTAAGCTGACTGCAGAAGGAAAATGAAGGCTTGGGTAGAGCTGAGATATGAAAAATGCAACGTGGGCGGAAATTAATCCATGAAAAAACCACTGTGATGGAGGACGTGTGCGTGTGAATGTGTTTGCAGCCAGCAATGCACATGGTGGCGAGTCTGCCATGATTGAAGTCTTTTTAATTTTGGGTTTAGATACGATGTGGGTGTCTGGCTCTGTCAGTATCCCCTCTGTTCCATTCACTCCTTTTCTTCCTCCATCCGCCTCTCCCTTTATATCTCTCAGTGCCTTCACTTTCTCTCTCACAGCTTCCTTTCTCCCCCCGTTTCCCCACTTTCTATTCCATATTCAATCGATTATGCTTTCTGATAGACAGCGTTTGCTTTTGATCGTAAGCCTGTTATCTGTTTATACTATGTCTTCAACATGGTGGCTGATGAGATTTCAACGCATTACTGTCAAACAGTCGCTGACAGCTTGCCGTCTGTAAGTGCGGTTATGGGTTTGTTGTCCACTGTGAGCACGGATGAGAGTATGATGCTGTTGGATTACTTTGTTTATACTGTATGATATTTTTGGCTTCAGGGTTTATTTACTTACTCGACTGTACATAATGTTACTTTACCTCCATCGAATTACTAAGATGATGATTATTACTTGCCTGCTGGGCTTCCAAACACTGCTCACATGAACGCAAACATGCTGTTTAAGTAAATGCAAAGCTATTCATAGCTTTCACAAGAGCAAGAATTTGTGACGGTTGGGGTGTCAAAATATTGTGATATTTTAGCTCACGATACTGTATCGATATTCTCATGCCAAGAATCAGTATTGTATTTATCACATGAATACTATTGGGGAAGAGGAGATTGTGTGAGAAGGCTTAACATCTCAGACTGAGATAAGAATAAAATTAAGCTCCAAAGCATCCGATTCAGGTGAAAGTTAAACAAATGAGTGAAATAATGCAATAAATGGAAGTTTTATATGACTGTACATTAAAGAATCGCAGTATTATCGTACTGTGAGCCAGATGTCAAGATAATAATATTATATCAACATGCGGGTCCCTGCGAATTCCCACCCCTATTTTCTTGCAACTTGTTCAAATTTATGTCCGTTAGCTTATCTGTATGTATCTGTGCGCATTTAGAATGTGTGCTAATGGCAGACCATCTCTGCCACCTCTAAAAATAAGCTTGGCAGAAGCAGAAGTGCATCAAACTGAATTGTGTATTCAGCAGGCACATCAATTAGTCATGATGGTCGAGACTGCGAGAAGCATCCATCAAAATTTTGGGTATCACAGCTCTGAATCTCCTCCCTTTTCACTGCCTTTTCCTCTCACTTGCTGTCTCTTGCCAGACTCCCTCTCCATCTCTTCTTTTAGCTTCTCCCTCTATCTCCATCTCTCTCGGTTCCCCACACCTCTTCTTTCTTGTTTGCATTTTACCTATCAATTTACCTATCTCTCCTCTATTCATGTCAATCTCTTGACTATCACTAAATGATGCATTGCTGAGTCTAGGCAGGATGAGCGCCAGCACTGATAAAGCAGTGTGCTGCCTCTGTTTCCTCCGTCCTCCATTTTGATTCAGTAGAGCTATCCACGCAGATATGTGCTGAGGCATGCACACCGACCCAAGCCTGTGACTATACCAGCACACACATGCAATCTGAGGTGCCGTGGTTGTCAAGCAACTTTAAATGTCTATCAGTCTTTCTCAGAAAGGCTCTGGCAAAGTCACCCTTAAAATAAAGAAGGAAGATGTGAACGCACACTCATGTGACCATGCATAGAGCAAGATGGTGTGGATGGCTCTATCCCAAAACCGAGTGAGCAGCCTACATAGGCAGCATTTTTTGGCATCAAAGGTGCGCTCCTCACGCAAAGTATGTTCTTAAAGTAGGCATAACAATAATGCTGCTTTCTAAAATACCTTCTTTTACTCATACTCTAAGGCAGAATTGCATATAGGTTTATACATCACAGAAAAGGAAATGAGCTCAGTGAAAAAAATCCATCCATGATGGCGGATGAAGAGAGGGAGAAAAATATACCCGATTTTCATTTAATACTAAAAGGTATAAAAGTAGTACTACATTCTGATTAAAAATTGACTAGATTACCCACTATGTGCATATGCTATGCATTTTCGTGCTTATTAGAATATTGCATTGGTTAGCAACATGCTAATAACAAACTTGCTTCACATAAAGAGTGCTTTTTGTATTATGCACAGAGTTGCAATCGAAATTGGTCACTTTTAAGGTTCCATTTCAAATAGGATGCTGCCTTGGAAGGCAGCTGCTTATTTAGATGGTACACAGCAAGGTAGCTAACTAGGTTTTGGGGCAGAGCCGATGTGGTGACACAAACTGCCATTTCTTCATCATTGCACATAAACAGTGGTGTTTCAGTGTCATAATTTAGAGTGGGGCACAAACAATCACTTAATCAATTATTTAACAAATTTTTGAAACTGACTAATAATTCAACATTTTTATAATAATACTATTTCTGTCATTTTGACAGATAAAAAGAAACAAGAAAAATATTTTAATCTAGTGCATCAGTTTTGACTTCACTCTTTGTCCCTCACATTCCCACTGTGCATGTGCCCTGTTTATTCCCTGGTGTTAACATGCATATTAGATGTATATTAACTGGCACCATCCTCGTCTACACCTGAAATTGTGCATGTCTTTTTTTAGATTTTGAGTAGAGGGTATCTGATTTTAAGTAGAGTGTATTTGATTTCATGTATCCGAACAGACTCAAACAAGGGGAGGCAAAAAATATATCATAAAAGCCTATCTACTGTCATGTATGTGCCATTATAATAGATACTATGCCCCTCAATGCCCAAGTACTTATAAAATGAAAACAAGTATGACTGATAAAAAATAAACCATGACAGACATCCCTAATAATTTAATATCACCACAAAACACCACTAAGATGTGCACATCTACATCAAAAAAGCTCAAGTGACCATGAAAGTAAACCAAAAATACGCAAATCTTCAAAGGGTGTGCATATTATCTCACTAACTCGAATGAACAGCATAACAAAACTAATCAAAATGACAGACTCACAATATTTAGCAGTCATTGATATCTAATACAAACCAATGCACCAACAACACCGCAATTTAACGCAATGGCATACAATTCAATGAAATGATGAATGGTGCTTAACTAATCCAACCAACAGCATAACCAAAATTTGCTTTTAAAACTTAACAGTGAAGTTCACTACGCAGTTAATAGCAGATTAATAGCAGATATAAATATGATCAAAGCTTTTGATTTGCTCAGGGGCAAAGGCAAACAAGCCCCTCAGTCTAACATTGAACACTTGTTGCACATGCACATGATGTTCTCAAGATCTCTGTTGATTAACATTGGGGATGAAGGGCTAACCCAATGCATAGCGAATGAGAACGATTAAATGGCTTTTACGCAACATACCTCAATAATAATAGAATTTCTCAAAAGAATATATACCTTTTTCTTGTATAATTGACAAACACTTTTAAGTTATTGAAAATATATTCTTTCTTAAAATAAATTTATGATGATGGCATGCATTTTGCACAACAGCATCACCTCTGGTGGGGCTTAGCCCCACTTGCCTCTAATGTAGAGATGTGGCTGCAAATAAACAATTAGACTGACTGTCTGATGGAGCCCTGTAGCTTTGGGTTGCTATAGAAACACTGGTACTTTCGAAGATGACCCAAATTAGTTTTCCAGCAGCCAAGCATGGACATTCTCCCACCTGGGAGGGTGAAAGAAAGAAGGGAGATGAGGAGAAGAGAGCAGAAAGGTTAGTGAAAGAATGTAATATACATTCACTGACATAGAGCTGAAATTTAGTTTGGTTTATTAAAAAATATTTTAAAATAGGTTGTGAACACGGGACTGCTCATATTAATAACAAGGATTATACTAGGCTGCTAGTAACAAAGATGTTTGCATTATTTGCATATATACCTGTTTATGTGCGCATTTCAGTTTTAACTTGGGTCATTTCATATCTCGACTAGGGCATATCACCACCACAGTTACCCCACCTTCAAAATCCCTATTATAAAATGGATACTTCCGTTTCTAAATTCTGATTAGCTAGGCCACATTCGAAGCCATTGTAAAATTGCTATAAAAGCACATCTGTGACTGCGCTGTTGCTGCCAATGTAGAGCATCACTTCTGAGGTTCCATTTCAGTTACGATACTATGGTGCCATTCACACCAAATGCAGAGAAACCTGTTTTCTTCTATTTTTTTTTAGCACAAGAACACATTTGGTCTGAATGTAGTCCCTTTGAAGGCAGCTGCCTATTCAGCCAGTTGAACGTACAAATGGAATGAATCAGAAGAGGGAGGCAGGAGAGGTTTAGGCTTGAAAAAAATAGACAGCAGAGGATGATATCAGCAGGCGATAGACAGATGTGACTAGTGTACAGAGGAATGAAAGACACAGAAAAAAGCCTTGTGATTTGATATGGTATAGAATGTGTCAAAAAGGCATATGAAGGCAGAGATTAGGTTGTCTGTGAACACACAACATCTTTAAAGGTCACTCTGTGGTGGTGGCGCTGACATCAACGGAGGCATTAAAACAGGAATGTTCAGAACTGTTAAAGCCTATTACAAGCCTACGGTCAGATTAGCCATACCGCACACCTCGCGCTAATCAGACCGGAAAATACAGCAAGGATTACATGCAAAACAAACTTCCCCCACAACAAAAGCAATTGTGAACATCGAATAACTTACTTAGAGCCTACCCACAGCTTTAAACTTTGCAGAGTGAAACTTCAAGTCATAATTTACTCATGTTCCAAACCTGTATGCATGGCTGGCCCGTCCTACAGTCAAAACAGGTAGCCGCCTAGGGCCCCAATGTGCCTGGGGGGGCACTACGAAGGCACTAACATGTGCAAAGTAAATGAACAAGGCATGAAATTAAGAAATTTTTATGACTTTTATTTTGTAATTCTCTGCAGTTCAATGGTTTCTATCGCACACACAGGAGAACTTGTAATGTGTGTAGACCTGATCATTTAACATAAAAATCACTATGACGTTGAAAACTATAAACAACATATCAAGTATAAATAAATATAAAAAATAATCGCAAAAAGACAAATAACTGAAAGTAACAACAAATAAAATAACAGCAGTGTATCTAAAATCAGCAAGAAGTAAAGTTAAGCAGTACACACTAATCTGCATAATTTATTCATAACACAAATCTTTAGTTATTTCTTCTCACATTTAGTTATTTCTTCTCACATTTTTATCAGACATAGATCACACATAGCTGAATAATGCGCACGCCTGACTGAAACAGGAAATAAGTTATGAAAAATATTGCTTTGTGGCTATTTGAGTCTTTGAGGCTTATTTTGGGTAAAGGATAGCAGAAACAGCGCTTGACAAATCATTAGGGCTTTTCACATTTTCTCAAGAATAAGCTTGTGAAGAAATTCAGTGTCGATATACAGATGCAAAAAACTCACAGAGTGAACATATGAGCAATTAATACGGAAAATAACCAAACTATACTATCTGTGAATATCTCTGCTCTTATTTTATTAATACATAATCCCCCCTCTACCACCCACCCACCCCACATTGCTGTAGTTACCTGATTTTCCCTGACGTTTTAACTTTTATTCACTATTGCACATATTCTGGCCAACTTTTTGTTTTCATTGAATTTGTTGCTCTATATAAACATTTACACATGTGGGTAGTTGAAATTTCAAGCATTGTCAGCTTTATCCTATACTATTAAAACTATCTAAATCTATATTGAACAGTATTTTCTTATTTATGTTTTACTTAATGGACAACACTTATGGTTGCATTTGTTAACATTAGTTAACTACATTAGTTAACATGAACTAAGAATTACACAATACTTAATAATCTTAGTTAATGTTAATTTCTACATATATTAGTCCATTTTTAACAATAAGATTTTATAAGTTAATATAATATGAACTAACATGAACAAAGAATAAATAATTGTAGTTTTATAAATTGACATTAGCCAAGATTAAAAAATGCTGTAAAACTGTATTATGAATCATTAATAATACCTAATGCAAACCTTGATGTAAAATGTTACCCAATAATGATCAGACTTGCAGTTTCCATGACCTCATATGTTAATATGAGACATTGGTTTATTTGTACTTTTAGAAAATTATCAAATTATTGAAAGATGATCAAAATAAGGCGATAAAATGGTGACTTGTCACAGCAACTAAAATACACATATTCCCTAATGGATGCATGTACATTTTAGCCAAACATCTTCATGTTGGGAAAAAAGCTACTGGACATGTTATTTTTCATCAACTGAGCGATACAGTAGAGTGCTTCATTTTTAGTGCTTTCTATTTAAAAAATCTGCTCATCACGTTTGCAGTGGTTCTTTGGATATTTTAAAGATATGACAATTTTCCCAGGGGCCCATTTTCATGATTTCACCTTTTTCTTCTGTTGAACACAAAAGAGATGTTAGACATAATGTTAGCTTCAGTCACCATGAGGCTAGTTCTCTTACGAGAGGTTCTCTCGTATTGCGTAAGCTAGCTTACGCAACGGGAAAGATTCATCTTTTCTGAGACATTGAAGCCAAAAAATTATCCTTAATTTTGTATCATTTGTCAACGCAGTGCAGCAACTGCAGACCTTGAGCGGGCTAGCTAGCGAGCTCATTGGTTGCTCTGCGGCAACTGCTGCAGCCTATAGACGAAGTTGCGTGAACTCGCGCCCAATGAGAGGCGCCCGCGCGCTCACTGTCCCAAAGCCCGCCAGAATGGGCGTGGCTAGTGTGCATATAAGCGCAGTTCGTAGGCTGGAACCCTGATTTTCATCTCTTCAGCGAAGCTCTTCGCATCTCTGAAACTGCAAGAAGCCGCGTCGCCATTTGAGGGGCATCAAGCAAGCTTGGACAGCGCTCGAAGAAGCCGGCCGCCGCCACCTTCAGCCATCCTGCGAGCTACGCCATCCGGCGACGTATCCTTTTTAAAGCAAACTAGTTCCTCAGTGAACTTCACAAAAGAGCACGAGCGTCTTTTTAAAGATGCCTCGCACCTGCGGTTCATGCCGCACCCCTCTCAGCGCCGGAGACCGCCACATCATCTGCTCTATCTGTCTGGGACTGGGGCATGCAGAGCTCGCCTTCGCTGACGGCGGATGCGACCTCTGCGAGGAGCTTCCGATGTCGACCCTGCGGGCTCGACTCGAAGCGCTCAGGACCGAAGCCGCCATGCCGCCTTCTGTTTCGCCGCGCCGGAAGAAGCGCCGCTCCCAAAGGCTGCCGGAACCGGGTTTAGAAGCGACTGTCTCGCCGGACATTCTCCCTCGAGCATCGCGTTCACCCTCCCTGCCCCCCCGGGACGCGCAGTTGCCGCCGAGCGGCCGCACTGCTGCCACCTCGGAGAGCGAGGCGGAGGACAAGGGCTGCTGTTCCATCATGGCTTTGGACAGCGAGGAGTGGTCACAAGCCTCCTCATCGGCCCAGGAATCCAGCAGGACCCGCGCCGGAGTCGAAGGGGAACTGATACGCCTCCTCACACAGGCCGTCGACCGCCTCGGGCTCGAGTGGTCACCGCCCCCTGAGCAGGCTCCCAACAGACTCGACGGCTGCTTTCCTCAAAGCCGTCACCAGCGGCGCCAGCGCCGGGCCGCTCCTTCTTGCCGGAACTCCACGCCGAGCTCTCTAAATCGTGGAACGCGCCTCTCTCGGCCAGGATTTGATCCCACGTCTCCACCTCTCTCGCTTCAGTGGACGGCGCCGCCGAGAAGGGCTACTCTTCCATCCGTGAGATGGCGGTCTAAGCCAGTGCTCCCGTCTAAGGCCTGCAGAACTACTTCCGCCTGTGTTGGCCGCGCCTATTCCGCCGCCGGCCAAGCCGCATCTGCTCTGCATTCCATGGCCGTCTTGCAGATCCTCCAAGCGGACCTTCTTCGGGAATGGGATGAGAAAGGCAGGCACCCAGAGGCTGTTACAGATCTAAGGAGCGCGACGGACCTCGCCCTTCGCGCCACCAAAGCTGCAGCTCAAGCCCTAGGGAAGTGCATGGCCTCGCTGACTGTAACCGAGAGACACCTGTGGCTAACGCTAGCCGACATGGGAGAAGCTGAGCGCTCCACGTTCCTCAACGCCGCTCTCTCCGTCCGGTCTCTTCGGTTCCGCGGTAAGTGGCATTGTTGACCGTTTTCAGAAGTCCAGAAAGCCACCCAAGCCATGAATCTCTTCCTGCCTCGCCGCCGCTAGCTCCTCTGCAGGCCGCCCACGTAACCAGCCTCCTGCACGAGCATCTTCACAGCGCCCAGCTCAACAAAGCCAGACTTCCCAGCGTTGACAGGGCGGCCGCCCCAGATCGCGCTCAGACAGCCGCCGCAGACCGCCGCCCCCCCCCCCGCGGGCCTCAGCCTAAGATTGTGCTGAAACCTGAACAACCGAAGTCCTCCTAGCTTTGTTGAAAAAACGACGGCTCAGTCCTGCCGGACCACCGTCAAAGCTTAGCCCCCTGTCAGTCCCCTTCTCTCAGGCTACTACAGTGGTGAATTCAGCAGCCAACAAGCCGGTGTTACTACCCGCTTGCCTGCACTCAAATGCCGTTTTCACGGCGACACAAAAAGATCTTGTAAAGAGCAAACATGTCTTATGTGTAGAAAATGTGCCCACAATCCAGTGTTCACCCCTATACACAAGCATTACACTTCCCGTGTTCCTATCAGAGCACACTCACATAAAGCAGGCACAGCCCGCTCGAGTGTTAGAGTCAATAAACACGCCCACGAGCCCGTGCGCGCGTCCCCTCTCTGCCCGCTCTGTCACACGGCCAGCAAACACCTCTCTATGTGTAAAGTCCCGTGCCCGTGACTATGCTCGCGCATCACTTAACAGATGTGACTCTTTCCCCATTCATCTCAATCGGTAAGTCACTCACAGAACACCATGTCCCTGCTGTCTGCGAGCAGTCATGCATAAGCACAATAAGCGCTCACACATTCTGTTCAGCCCGCTGTGTACGGCAATCAGGGTGACTCGGCCATTCACCCTCTAGCGTTACGCTTCAAAGAGTGGGAAGCTATCCCAGGGATATGCAAATGGGTGTTAAGCACAATAAAACAGGGCTATTTGCTACAGTTCGATCGCCGCCCTCCCCGCTTCAGGGGGGAAAGGGCTCGAAACTACTGTGAACACGGAAGCAGCCTGCATGCTTCGTTCAGAAATAGCAAACCTTCTGTGCAAAAGGGCCATAGAGAAAGTGCCGCCTTCACTGAGCGAGTTGGGGTTTTACAGCCGTTATTTTCTTGTCCCCAAGAAAGACGGCGGCCTCAGACCAATATTAGATCTCAGGGTTTTGAACAAGGTGCTTGCAAAAAGACCGTTCAAAATGCTTACAATCAGGAAACTCCTCGCGCATGTGCGCCAGGGGGACTGGTTTATTTTTCTCGATCTGAAAGATGCCTATTTTCAGATTCAGATAAATCCCCGTCACAGGCCATTCTTGAGATTCGCCTTCGACGGTCAGGTTTATCAATACACCGTCCTTCCGTTCGGCCTGTCCTTAGTACCCCGTACTTTCACGAAGTGCATGGATGCGGCGCTCGCACCCCTGCGGAGTCAGGGTTTGCGAATTCTGAACTATTTGGACGATTGGCTGATTTTGGCACAGTCACATACGGAGCTTCTGTCTCACAGGACAGTTCTCCTCAGTCATCTGAACAGTCTGGGTCTTGCAGTCAATTGGACCAAGAGCTCACTACAGCCCAGTCAGGCAATTTCCTTCCTTGGAATAGAACTAGACTCTGTGGCAATGACGGCTCGCTTATCTACACGGCGCACGAGCCGTGTTCAGCGACTAGCCGCGTCTTTTCAGATGAACAGCCTCACGCCTCTGAAAAAATTTCAGAGAGTGTAAGGTTACATGGCCTCAGCCGCAGCAGTACTTCAGCGGGGTTTACTGTGCATTCACCCGCTTCAGCATTGGCTAAACACCCACGCGTCTCGCCGGGCGTGGGCCACAGGCCGCCAGCCGATCAGAGTGACTCAGACCTGTATATCAGCTTTGCAGCCTTGGACGGTGGCCGAATGGTATCAGCGGGGAGTGACGATGGGAGCTGTATCTCGCCGAAAAGTCATCTCGACAGACGCGTCCAACATGGGTTGGGGCGCGGTCTGCGAGGGCTCGCAGGTTTTCGGCCTATGGTCAGTTCAGGAAAAGCTCCTTCACATAAATTGTCTGGAAATGATAGCGGTCGAGTACGCGCTCGTGCGCTTCCTCCCGGTCATTCAGGGTCACCACGTCCTGGTCCGTTCGGACAACAGATCTGTGGTATCCTATCTAAACCGTCAGGGCGGTGTCAGATCCAGGAACCTTTTCCATCTGACAAAACGCATACTAAGTTGGTCCCAGGGCCACCTGCGCTCGCTGAGGGCGACGCACGTGCCAGGCCACCTGAACGACGGCCCAGACAGACTGTCCAGAGACAATGTTCCCCCAGGGGAATGGTCCCTGCACGCTCAAACAGTCCAGAAATTATGGCAAATATTCGGCAGAGCAGAGATAGACCTCTTCGCGTCAGAAGAGAACTCTCACTGCCCAGTATTTTTCTCGAAAAGCGAGGACGCGCTGGCCCAGGACTGGCCCAACCGCCCGCTTTACGCCTTCCCTCCCGTCTCGCTATTGCCACAGGTAATGCAGACGATCAGGGAAACGCGTCACTCGGTGCTCCTCATAGCCCCGCACTGGGAGAATCAGACAGGGTTCCCGGAGCTTACGCAGCTGTCACTGACAGCCCCGTGGCCCATCCCAGTGAGAGCAGATTTCCTCTCTCAAGCTCTCGGTACGATCTGGCATCCCCACCCAGAGCGCTGGGCGCTGCACGCGTGGGTGATCAACGACTACCCGTCGCTTTGCCAGAAGGAGTAATGAACACTATCATACACGCTAGAGCCCCTTCCATGAGAAGACTCTATGCGTCCAAATGGTCGGTGTTTTCAAAATGGTGCACCGACAGAGACCTGGACCCACGGACATGTGCGGTGTCGTCACTGCTCGTGTTTTTACAAGAGCTGTTGGATAAGGGCAGATCCCCATCCACGCTCAAAGTGTACGTGGCTGCCGTCCTGGCGTTCGCCGAACCCCTGCACGGCCAGTCACGGGGAAAAAACGAGCTGGTCATCCGCTTCCTCAGGGGAGCTAGAAGGATGAACCCCCCGCGCCCCCCATCGGTTCCTATCTGGGATCTTTCTGTAGTTCTCGAAGCTATGAAAGCCCCCCCTTTCGAACCGCTTGAATCCGTGGATTTGAAATACCTTTCACTCAAAACCGTTTTTCTGACTGCCCTGTCATCAGTTAAACGTGTGGGAGACCTTCACGCACTGTCTGTCAGCGCTGCGTGTATGGAGTTTGGACCAAGTGACTCCAAGGTCATTTTAAAGCCTAGACACGGCTATGTCACCAAGGTGATCGGTACTCCTTTCAGAGCACAGATTATTTCCCTATCGGCTCTGCCAGCATCCGATAGCGAACGCGACACAAATCTCCTTTGCCCAGTCAGAGCACTGAGATTGTATACTGCGCGCTCCGCCTCTTTCAGACGCGCTGAGCAGCTTTTCGTTTCGTTCGGAGGGCGCACCAAGGGTCTCGCCACCTCGAAACAGACACTGTCTAGATGGATAGTGGACGCTATTGCTGCTGCGTACGCGTCGAAAGACCTGCCATGCCCGTTAGGCATTAGGGCTCACTCCACCAGAGGCATGGCCTCCTCGTGGGCATGGTCCAGCGGGATTTCCATTCAGGACATATGTGTAGCAGCGGGCTGGGCTTCCCCCTCGACCTTTGTCAGATTTTACAATCTGGAAGTGCCCGCTCTGCAGGCAAAACTACTAGCGGTTTAATACGCTAAAGCTCCCCTGGTGAGCTGCACTAATGGGACACATTCCACACAGACCGGCACCGCCGCTCTGTTTTTCCCTTCCCACTATGTGCTTATGTATCACACACACACACACTGACCCGCACTCTTGCCGGCCAAATATTATTTCCCCACTCACAAGGGCTCCCCCGGGTCCCCCCACCCCCCTGGGGCTCATGCAGTGGATGCTTGGCGCGCACGGCGTTGACAATTGGTTCCCGTAGCGTAAGCTAGCTTACGCAATACGAGAGAACCTCTCGAAAGAGAACGTCTCGGTTACCTACGTAACCTCGGTTCTCTCTAGATGAGGGAACGAGTATTGCGTAGCTGGCCGTGCTCGCGCCACGAGTGATTTTCGCTTCATTCAATGAAAACCAGGGTTCCAGCCTACGAACTGCGCTTATATGCACCCTAGCCACGGCCATTCTGGCGGGCTTTGGGACAGTGAGCGCGCGGGCACCTCTCATTGGGCGCGAGTTCACGCAAGTTCGTCTATAGGCTGCAGCAGTTGCCGCAGAGCAACCAATGAGCTCGCTAGCTAGCCCGCTCAAGGTCTGCAGTTGCTGCACTGCGTTGACAAATGATACAAAATTAAGGATAATTTTTTGGCTTCAATGTCTCAGAAAAGATGAATCTTTCCCGTAGCGTAAGCTAGCTTACGCAATACTCGTTCCCTCATCTAGAGAGAACCGAGGTTACGTAGGTAACCGAGACGCTTTCTCCTTAACATCTTTTGTGTTCTGTGGAAGAAAGAAAGTCATATGGGTTTAGAACAACAAAAGTGTGAGTGAATTATTTTTAAAGAATAATATTTTTTTGGTAAACTCTTCCATTAACATCAGCCATCAAAGCCAAGAAAGCTTTAAAAGTTGTTGTCTGCCTTTGTATTAGGCTAATGTGTGTTCCATTATTGATTTAAGTATTTATAGACCATCCGTCTAAAGAAAACAGAATCACTGAAATTGATCCAGATATGTCAATGGCTTGGCATGGGCCGAAGAATGTCACACCTGCTGAAAAGCAGGGCGAGGTAAAATCAAATAAGTCAATTAGCATGCAGTCCAATTTCTCAGTTGGACACATTCCTTCAGGTTCAAGAGAGGAGGAGGTTGCCGAGCAACCGAGAAATTAATTAGTCGTTGGAGTCGTCCCTGGGTGTGTTTTGACACACATTTCATTCCTGACCTCTTTTTTTCACGTCCATCTGTTTTGGTCCACACAACTGGCAAACAGATGAAAGTCTGGGTCTTTGCACTTAATTAATTAATTGTATCTAATGTGAAAGAAATGCTACAATAATGATCTACTTATATTGGCTCACCAATGTTTCTGATTAGAATGTGTGCAGTTTACAAGGTTTAAATAAAGCAATAAGCCATGAGAAAAAGTGCATTACTGTGATTTTAACATCGGTAAGTGGTGTTAAACACAACACATTGCTTATTACTTTAATAAAAAGGTGGCAAAATCAATATTATAAACTAACCAATGTTCAATAAACAGTTACATTTCCTATAAATAATTATCAGAATAAGCAAGTCTTTTGCCAAGTAATATAGTTCATGTTCAACTTGGTGCAATGATATAGAATGTGCAGTCACAGATTAAATTTATAACGACAGTTTCGAAAGTGGATCTTCAGATGATACTTTAGAACCTTAACTCTCTGTTTAATAATTGGAATTTTGGAGGTGTGGTTACTAGGGTTGCAATGGTATGAGATTTTCATGGTATGATAACCATCTCAGAAAATATCACGGTTTCATTATATCATGGTATACGGTATTGCACAATTATTATTATCAGTTACAATGACAATTAAAGGAGTGAAAACAGAAAGGTTCTTTTTTTTTTTTTTGGATGAACAAACACTTTATTATAATGTGAAACTTGTAACCATTTTTTTTGGACTCCCTTTTGAAAATAAATAAAATAAACAGAATAAGAAAGCTAACAGAATTATAATAATAAACTGAATTATAATCATGATAAAAAAATAGCATGTAACTATAAAGCATGTTAGTTTACATGTTAGCATAGCATGTTAAATGAACTACTAAATTAAAAATAACATCAGCTGTGTGAGCTTTAAAGTAATGTCCTATGATTATTAATAATGTACATATACTGCTCCTATCTGTACCTCTAACTCTTTAACTCAGCTGGTTTTGCTTCAGGACAGATTTTACATTGTAAATCAAGTAGCGACTCACCATAACAAAAAAGCTGTAACCTGTATTTAATGTATCCTGGGTCGCATTTCCTTTTATGTTGCATAGTTTTTTTCATGGTTTTTTTAAAGTACAAGGAGATGCATCAAGTGACCTCAAATCTACCATACAGGAAGTTTTCTCTCCCCCCTTTTAAAAATTGAAGAGCATATTTACTTAATATGAGGCCATTATTATCCAGTTTGATTTCTAATTTAAAACATCATTCAAACAGAACATACATATTACACAGGAGGATTATTTAGCGTATAACACAGTGTTGCTCTTTTCCTCAGTGCTGTTTGGCATGTCAGTGCTGCCTACTGTTTGATGGGTTTGACTTCCTCCAGAACGCTTTAAACTAGAAAAGTCTCACTAGAATTGAAATTGGTCACATCAGTTTTGAGGTCTGATCTCCGCAAGCCTGGTCGTTGCACGCACTCGCCAGAAAGAGCAGATAATGATCGTGAGCTGGTTCCGTTACGCTCATGCGAAAGTGCAGATGAGAAGCCTTGAGCTGATTGCGAGGTTATCATGCTGCAGTCCTAAATAGGCTATCACTTTGATAGGTGCAGAAATATCTTTAATGTGAGAACCACGACATTGTTCTTTCCCTGCTGTCCACGACACAGTCCGAATAGAACTGGGACCCACTTTTGGGTGAGACCCACGAGTTGAGAAACACTCTCTCTCACACAAACACACACACACAAATATGTCAGAACCCCTCGCCTCGCATTTCTCTGATATTTGACTCTCTGATAGTTTCAATGTCTCCCCCTTAGATCAGGACATTTGTGCAACTCATAGAAGATGCGCCGACCACAGAGAAATGCACAGAGAAGTTTCGGAGTTTGTAGTTATTTACATGATCTGCTTCCATATTATATGAATTTTAATAAAGCTATAACACATTAAATTAAGTTTAGCTCCAGCTCCACATCTTCCACAATGAAAGTGCTTCTGTATTTATTTATTTGGTAATTTTGTATATTTCCCTCATACTTTGCGATCTACATCACCTGAAGCTGTTTGTAAAGTTTCGAGTGCATCTGGACTGTGAGATGTGCAATTCTTTCTCTCCTCTGTCAGATGCGAACTGCAGTACTGCTCTCGCACACCATCATTACCGTGTAATGTGATCCCATGCTATGTTAAATGAGATCAAACGACTATTCGACGACAACAAAAATCTGTCGACAATTTTCGATGTTTGTCGATATTGTTGATTAATCATTTCACCCCAAAAGGAAAAGTTAGCTGCGCGCAACAGAGACACAGGATGCTGATCAAGATGATACCTGTTTGGCATTGTCTTGTTTCAGTTTTGTTCGCGTTTCTCCCAAAGACAACTTCTGCTGCAGTCGACACCATGTTGTTTTATCAAATGACTCTGTGCATTAACATTTTAACCCTTTACTGACAGCATAGATTCTTCTGAACTTAGACCAGTCAGTTTAAATTAATTTAAATTAAGCATTAAATATAGTAAAGAAATATGTCCATGCATGTGTACATGGGGTCGCACAAGAATATAATGTACAGGTATATGGTATATGCATTTAAGACCAAAATCTTTGTTACAGTATGTGTTGGTCTAGCATGGTACAATCCTTGTTTTTAATATGATGATGCTTGGTTCAAAATCTGCTCGCCAATAAAAAAAAATTTAATAAACCAAGCAAAATTGCAACTGTATGTTAGGGTTGGGCGATGTCCCCTAAATAGGCAGTTGACGATGTTGACAGTAAAACATCGCGATGGACGATGATATCGTCGTTGGGGGGGGGGGGTATATAATTTCATATAATTTTCAAAAATTATATGAAAAATTATAAATTTCGTTATTTTACTAACCCAACCCATCGTCGGCGCTTTATAGGTTGCACGACACGTGAAACATTTTTTTTTTTTTTTTTAGCTTTCACTTAAGAAGAGTTGTGCACTTTTTATTTTAATATATCTCTTTACATAAATACTATTTTCCACTTAAAAACTATAATTTCGTTATTTTACTATCCCAACTGACTCATCCGCGCTTTCCAATAGGTTGCACGTAAGGGGGAAAAATATTTCTTCCACTTAAGAAGAGTTGTGCACTTAAGCACTTTTTATTTTAATATATCTCTTTACATAGATTTACATTTACATTTACATTTATTCATTTGGCAGACGCTTTTATCCAAAGCGACTTACAAAAGAGGAAGAACATCAGCGAATCATCTTAGGGAGACAGTGGTACAAAAAGTGCCATATTACAAAGTTTCACTATCATCATAATAGTATACAAAACAGATTTAAGTGCAACAAGAAATGTAAATATATATAATTTTTTTTTTTTTTTTTTATTGACCGGTTAAGTGCTTTTGGAAAAGATGTATTTTTAGACGTTTTTTGAAGATAGAGAGTGAGTTAGCTTCCGGATTGAGTTGGGAAGGTCATTCCACCACCGTGGTATGATGAAACTGAAAGTCCGGGAAAGTGTTTTGGTGCCTCTTTGTTTTGGTACGACAAGGCGACGTTCCTTAGCCGACCGCAGGCTTCTGGTGGGAACGTAGCTCTGCATAAATGTTTTAAGGTATGCTGGAGCAGACCCAGTGACTGTTTTATATGCCAGCATCAGGGCCTTGAATTTAAAACGGGCATGAACCGGCAGCCAGTGGAGAGAGACAAAGAGTGGTGTAACATGTGCTCTCTTAGGTTCATTAAAGACCAGACGTGCTGCTGCATTCTGGATCATTTGGAGAGGTCTAATAGCACATGCAGGAAGGCCTGCAATGAGAGCGTTACAGTAGTCCAGTCTAGTTATGACAAGGGACTGAACGAGCAGTTGTGTGGCATGTACAGAGAGGAAGGGTCTTATCTTCCTGATATTGTAGAGTGTAAATCTACAAGATCTTGCAGTTTTTGAAATGTGGTCTGTGAAATTTAGCTCATCATCAATGGTTACCCCTAGATTTCTGACCGTTTTGGAAGGCGAAACTGTAGTTGGACCCAGCTGCACGGTGATGTTGTGTTCAACAGCAGGGTTGGCTGGAAAGACAAGGAGTTCGGTCTTGGCAGGGTTGAGTTGAAGGTGGTGTTCCTTCATCCAGGCCGAGATGTCTGCCAGACAGGCAGCGATTCGAACGGTCACTGTGGTGTCGTTGGGCTGGAAAGACAAGTAGAGTTGCGTGTCATCAGCGTAGCAGTGGTAAGAGAAACCATGTGACTGGATGATGGGTCCCAGTGATGTTGTGTATATGGAGAAGAGAAGTGGCCCAAGCACTGATCCCTGAGGTACCCCAGTAAGTAACTTGTGTGGCTTGGATACTTCCCTCTCCATGCTACCTCAAAGGACCTTTCTGAGAGATAAGAGTTGAACCAGTCAAGCACAGTTCCAGTGATACCCAGTTTAGAGAGGGTGGAGAGTAGGATCTGATGGTTGACTGTGTCAAAGGCAGCAGAAAGGTCCAGCAAAATCAGAACGGATGATCTCGATTCAGCTCTCGCCTGTCTCAGCGACTCGATGACAGACAGCAGGGCAGTCTCAGTGGAGTGTCCACTTTTGAAGCCCGACTGATTGTCATCCAGCAGCTTATTCTGTGAGAGATAGGCGGAGATCTGATCGAAAACTGCCCTTTCAAGTGTTTTTGCCATGAATGGGATGAGAGAGACTGGTCTGTAGTGTTCTATCTGTGTGGGGTTAAGTGCAGGTTTTTTCAGCAGTGGGGTTACTCGAGCCTGCTTAAATGTAGTGGGAAAAGTGCCTGCAAGAAGGGATGTGTTAATTATGTGTGTAAGTGCCGGTAGGATGGACGGAGAGATGGCCTGGAGAAGGTGTGATGGAATGGGGTCAAGGGAACAGGTTGTGGGGTGTTTGGAGAGGAGGAGTTTAGAGACCTCAGTGTCAGTTAAAGGAGAGAACATAGGGAAAGAAGGGTTGCATACAGTAGCCAGGTGTTTGACAGGGTGTGGTGCTGTGAATGTATTGCTGATGGCTGTAACCTTATCAGTAAAAAATGTGGCGAATATATCTGCTGTCAGTGATGTGTCAGGTGGTGGAGGGGAGGGCAGAGAAGTGTGTTAAATGTTCTAAACAAGCTACGAGTGTCTGTGGTGCTGTTGATCTTGGTCTGGTAATATGAAGTTTTTGCAGTTTTAACGTTATTTGAAAAAGTTGCGAGCAGAAGCTGATATTTACCTAGATCAGCTGGATCTTTAGATTTCCGCCATCTCCTCTCAGCTGCCCTGAGATCAGTCCGATGTTCACGAAGGACGTCAGACAGCCAGGGGCTGGGTGGTGTAGTCCGTGCTGGTCTAGAGGAGAGAGGACAGATGTTGTCTAGACAGGTTGTTAAAGTAGAGCTAAGTGTGTCTGTGGCAGTGTTCACATCAAGCATGGAAAATACATTTATTGTGGGAAGAGAGGCAGAGACATCAGTGGAAAGGCGAGAGGGTGAGAGGGAACGGAGGTTACGGCGAAAGGAAACCAAAGGTGGGGTCGGTTTTACAATGGATGGGAGAATCATGTTGAATTGAACAAAGTAGTGATCAGAAACATGTAAAGGTGTAACAAGAATACACCATAGATATTTTTTTTTTACTGAAAAACTATAATTTCGTTATTTTACTAGCTTAACTAATTACTCATCCGGGCTTTTTAATATATTGCGCCTAAGAAAAAAAAGTCGTCTTTTGGGCAGCCTTCTTGCGAAGAGAGCAGCCACAGCCACACTCACTGATGAGCAAAAGGTCGAGGCAGAAATGACCATGTACCTGCAGGAATTGGCCATTGATGGGGAAGAGGACTCGCTGACTTGGTGGAAAACGAACAACAAAAGGTTTCCGTTCATGGCAAGATTAGCACGGAAATATCTGTGCATATGTGCTACCAGTACTCCATCAGAGCGGGTCTTCAGCACAGCGGGTAGTGTAGTTACTCCAATCCGCAGCTTATTAAAACCAGATAAAGTGAATATGTTGGTATTTCTGGCCAGAAACATCGAAATTTAAACATGGTCTATGGTGAAAGATATTAGACTTCTTTACGCATTTTTACGCCATCCGTTCTGTGAGCTATTCGATTTTGCATATTATTTTTTAAACGTTCATTTGTGTAGTTCATATGACCACTTTACAATATTTCAATAACATAATTTATTTTGTAGCCTGTGCTGAAGTTAATTGTGCTGCTAATTATAAGTGAAATGTTAATGCCGAGTTTCGGTCTGAGTGTTGTTCCGTTTTCTTGTTCTTTATTTGTTGTTCTTCTATGTTTTAATAAATGTGTGTTATTCATATTCACCTTGTTTCTTTCATTTGATTTGACATTATGGATTTATGGCCAAGGAAATTTTTCTTTAAAAGTATTAACCAGACAAAAGTTATTTGACGTTCGCTGGTCTGGGTTTATCTTAAACTGCCGCTTCAGTGTATACAAATGTGACAATGAGCAAGATTTTCTGAGACACTACAACTACTAATAATTCATTAATAAAGGCTATTTTCTTGTAGCCTACAACATAAAATATTTTAATCTAAATGTACAGTGTAAGACAAGTAAAAAAAGACAAGAAGCTAACAATGTCCAGATCAATATTTGTGTTGCCTGCCTGACACGGTATTTTCACAGACTAACACGTCACGTCTCTGGCATATACAGTATTTAAAATAGCATATATGCATTAGTTATATTCTCAATTTAATTTACAGAGCAATCCCTGCAAAGTTTTTAGGTTAACTATAGAAGAGACTAGGATTAGTGAGTCACACTAGCAAGACTCGCAAAAGGGGGCGTGGCATCACGATGGTGGCTCGACATCGTGATGTTGGTCAGCCATCACGATGGACGATGATGTCGTCCATTGGCACAACCCTACTGTATGTGAGTAGATGTACAGTATATCAGGAAGTGGGTGCATTTGATTGGATTTTATTTTTTTATTTCACTGGACCGGAGAGCGGGCTTTGGATGAGAAGTAGAGCGCATCCAAGAGCTGTGTGACCTATAGAACAGTGCTGCTCTAGGCGAATGCTTCTGTCACTTACAGAGTCCACCATTGACAAGAGGGAAGGATAATACTTACTGTGAAGTACTTTAAAGGTTTTTTTTTAGCAAGTATTCTCATTAAATAGAACTGCAATGTGTGTACTGTATCAAACAAAAACTGAAATGGAGCATATGTGGAATGGGTTGTCAAACAAAACTGCCAGTTTTTGATTCCAAGGTAATGGAATGTCGTTCCGGACCAATTTAAAGCCTGGCATATACTGCCTATGTTCTCCAAGTGTGTGGGTGTAGAGCTGCATGATTCTGGATAAACTGAGAATCAAAATTTTTTTGCTTAGATTAAAGATCACTATTCTCTCACGATTCTGAAGAAAAACACGCTTATGTGATTTACAAAACCTGGACATAAGTGTACTAAACAAACTAACATGTAATGTATTAGAGGTTCTGACAAAATGTTCTCTACTTCAATCTATTGTAAAATACAATCAAATTGTAAATAAAATATATACATTTAAAATGTCCTAAGTCGACAAGGCGCAACAAATACATTTGAACAGTTTAAATTAAAACAATGTGGCCTTCAATGTCTCTTGTAAAAATTGCTTCAAGCTTTTAAAGGAATTATTCAAGAGCCAGTAATTAAATGGATAACAGAGTAAACAGTGCTTTAAGTTTTTCAGCAACAGTAATTAAAAATAATAATAATAATATAAAAACTGTGAAAAAGGTAATTTACTGCCAATGAAAGTACTTGAATATTTGACACTATTTACTGTGTGCTCGTTCTACATTAATACAGATTTGATGCAGTAAGAATGCCTGAATGCATATAACAGACAGCATGCAGCTTATATACATTTAGACATCACACAGATCTAACACTTTGAATAATTTGTCCCGTCTGCTTATACATTACTGTGCTTAAGTCTGAGGCACAGAAGATATTTCACAAAAGCATTTGTCTTAAGATGGTTATTTATATCTTCAGCTGTAGTGTGTCAATAGGAAAAATAAATGTTATATAGTATAGTATAAATGACTCCCAAACATTACATTTGCAAATAGAAAAGATTAGAACAAGAACAGGGAGCCCTGCAACAGATGTCATGGCCCGCATAGAGCCCCCCCACTGTCAGCCTGAGATTACATAAAGAGACAAAAGCAATTGAGACAGCCTAAATAGATAGATGAACTGTGGTGAATTCTCCAAGAAGCTTGGAATATCCTATCTGCAAACAACCAAGAAAAACTGTGTCCAGGTGTATCTAGGAGAATTGGTGCTGTTTTAAAACACAAAAGTGGTCACACTGAATATTGATTTAGCTTTTTTTATGTTTACTGGACTTTGTATGACATTAAGTGATACATGAAAACTGTTTATGTAATTATTTTTGAAGACATCCTCACTATGCAACATTTTTCACAAGTGCCTAAAACTTTTGCACAGTACTGTAAACTAATGTGTCTTTGTTTGCTTTAATATTCCGTCAAGACAGCGCAAATTTAAATGCCATCTGTTTACACTCTCATAATTCATTAACAGCTGTGTTTACATTAATATCGCCTAAAGAGGGGTATTTTGATTAAGAACAGTGCAGAGTCTCATGCAGGGGGCGCTGCATTCATCACGAGACACAAGCGCACAGGCAGAAATATGCATGTGAGCGTTGGAAAGCAGCCGGCTGTAATCAAACAGCTCATGGGTAGCAAATTTACTCAGATCTGGGTAATGTTGCTATTTTTTTGCATCGGTCGATGGCTATTAAAATATTGAATTGAGCAGAGATTCCTAGCTAATCGTGGTGCACCCTGCAGTTTGTAAACCACTATGCTTGACAAATGACTTTGGCTGTTGCATTTTAGTTTATTCAGCGTCTCATGTAGGAGCTCTGTGTTTTGAAGATGCAATTTAAAGTTTAAAAGATCAACATTCAAATGCGTCTTGAAGTGAATATCTCGTTTATATTTTAATGCCACAGGAACGTTAATATACATTGCAGAATGTATATTCTTCAGAAAGAAGGCCACTCCATCCCCGCTGGAACTCTCTGGATATGTTAAACCCTTTATCTGTTGTGCACCATGTGCTGCGTAGGCCCCTCAGTGTGATATGTGTGCGAGTGTGTGCTTTGGATAAATATATTTGCCTTCATACTTTAGGAAGCGATGAGCTGATATCTATATTCACACAATGCAAGAGTCTATTTGAGATTTATGACTCACATGGACATGAAACCGATTTCTTCTAAAATGGGGGCACCTTGTGCAACCCCAACCTCACCAACATATGCAATCAAAGAGTGCAGTTAGTCTAGAAGGAAAAAGAGAGATAAACTCTTGGAGTTATGCTTTTAGATCTAAAGCAAAAGCTGTTATACTCTTCTATGCTGTGCACTGTTTGCTGATATTAAACCTCTCATTAGATTCAAACACTTCCCCTTGAACACGATAAGCCCAAGGCAACACTTTCTAATTAGTTTATGTGGCCCGCTGGTGACTGAAGTTGTTGTGTTATTTTTCCCTTTTTGGCAACAAAGTGTCATTATCACTCGTGCTGATCTTTTTTTGAAGCACTTGTGGCCTGGTTGGCGCCACTGTGTGTTGACGCACTTGTTAGTGAGAGGAACTGGCTATGGAGGTATATCTAGAGGCTGGTAGCAAAGTGGAGCATTGCTTATCACCAGCATATATTAAGTTTTCAATGCTTGCTCCCAGCATGAAACCAGCCTTCTTAACTAGCTTAACCAGCAAAATTACCTTGATTAATCAGTTTCAACATAGGTGCAATGCTGGTCATCCTGCAAGTTTTGCTGATGAACTACATGGATATGTTTGTGAACCATTTAGACTATAATCAATCCAGTCCTATCCAGCATCAAACAACCTGAACCAGCATGGAAATTCATCCTGGTCTAAATCCATCTTTTCAGCAGGGGTGGCAAATGACAGTTTCAAATCATATTTTTTTGGGCTGTTTGTGTCCAGAAGACCAAAATCTGCAAGCTACAAGCGAATACAGCTAAAATTCAACTGGAAATGAAGAACAACAGAACCTTTGACTACTGAGCAGCTGCAGAACATTGACTGGGTGTCCCTTGTGAAGTCTCTACCCTGACCTGACAGTCACGCTGGACGTCCACACTGGCACTGCGTCACAGCATACACAGGCAGTGTGTAGGCGAGCAGTGACAGCGTTGGGGTTTAGAGGACCACTGGGGCAGCTACTTTTCCTAGCTGTGCTGACAGCTGGTCAGTTGGCTTGCAAGAGCCGAGGTCGATCTTGGCTTGCATGCAGAGTGGTCTCAGTGACCTTGGGCGTGCCGTGTGAGATGACCAGGGAGAGCAAGATGAGATATCCATACAAAAAAGAGAAAGATATATGCGCTCACCATTTGTGTGCATTTTACCTTTTACTTTCCCACTCCCGCTCCTTGTACAACAATCTGTCATTTGCCTTTGACTTTTAAAGCTCTTACATTGCAGGGCTCAAAAATAAGTCCTGAAACATACTTATAATAACTGTTTTGACTATAAATTACCCTTCCTGCCCAGTAGGTGGTGATATGCACAAAGAATGTGAATCTCCAAAAACAAAAGAAGAATGTGGAAGTGAAAGTGGAGATTTATAGTCAAGTCAGTTTTATTTGTATAGCACCTTTCACAACACACATCGTTTCAAAGCAGCTTTACAGAAGATCAGGCATTAAGAGATGATAAAACTGTAATGTCTATAATGTAGATATATCATCATTGTGTAATTAGATAAAATACAATTGTTAATCGTGTTTAAAAATAATTAAATAATAATTGTATTAATAACCCCAGTGAGCAAGCTGAATGCGACTGCGGCAAGGAACACAAAACTCCATAAGATGTAGATTAATGGAGAAAAATAACCTTGGGAGAAACCAGACTCACTGTGTGGGCCAGTGCCCCTCTGACTAACATCATGAATATAATGTAAATATTACTTATGTATAGTTGAAGTCATGGTTTAAAATGATTAAACTAAGTGTTAAGGGTCAGTGTTTAAACATCGATTTTGTTTGAACTGTAAGATTAATGACCAGTGCCTTTTGAAGTCCATCCTGGATTAACTACAGAAGTTCACATAGACGCAATTGTTCTTGTTAATTGGCTGATGAAGGCTTTTGTTGGCAATTGTTAGTCTATGCATTCCATTGTAAGATCGTAGACCATCAATAGACCGAGGTGATGCAGGCAGAGATCAGGGATGTGAAACGCAGTTCAACCTGGCCGGTAATTTCTGTGAGGTTCGGTGTGGTCCATATTAAATCCAAGGTTCAGACAATGGCATAAGTTCATCCTCTGAAGTCCATCATAATAGACTGAAGTGATGTTTGGCTGGCACCGGCTGCATTTAGTCATCATCATTCAGCGACATTATAGTTTAAAAAAGACTTAAATATTGATCTGTTTCACAACCACACCTATCACATGGCTTCTGAAGATATGGATTTAACCACTTGAGTTGTATGATTATTTTTATGCTGCCTATATATGCTTTTGGGACCTTAAAATGTAAATCATGAGAGAATTTTCACTTTTTGGTGAACTGTGCCTTTAAGCATGTACACATACGCAGATGCGAAGACTTGTCCAATGCGTGGCCCAATAGAACATGCTTAACATGCCTTCTTGTACTACTGTGGCAGTTACAAACCTCAGTACTCGTGGGGGCGATAGAGTAACCTTCAAAAGTCTGAGCTATTAAACTGGATGTGTTGTAATTTAGGTACGTCGTTAAAAGTATATTTATTATCTATTCAAACTGTTGCTCCACCATGAGAGCAGTTGGATTGAAAGAGAAAGCTCACAGCAGAAACAAACTGAAAACTGAAGCAATGTTCACATTAATTTCCACTTTAGCAGCCCTTACTGCAACAATGAGCACATTTACATGCACACCAATATGCCGTTAACTTCCAAAAGTCAGTTATTAAAATAATCCATCAATACAAGAAAATCACGTTTACACAGACTTGAAATCATCTAGTTATTTTACAGTATGCTTTTGACATCAAAACATAAACAGGCATGTGCACAACACCTGCGCACATTGGATGCTGGTAGAAACAGCGGTAAAGGTTGCAACACGGGGTAATGGGTGAAAATCTACCTTTTATTGATTCATTTATTCTTAAGCCGTTTATGACCTTACCCTGATAATGGAAAGCCGTTTAATGCGATTTCATGACCACACACGTTGTCGGCATATGAAGCATAAATGTGTTAGAGCGTGCATGTAAACGCACTCATTAAGGATAGAATGCGTTCTTCCTGACACGTTTTGGCACGCAACACTTACGACCCAGTGGCCCGTGTCCTGTGTGAGAAGTTTTAGGCAAGTTGATGACACTTACGTGCTATTGTCGATTGCATTAGTTGATTTTGTACATTTTGTTTTTGCCTTGCAAACTTAAACATTTTCTGTGAACTAAATATTTCTGGGTAACCAAGGTAGCTACTAAATATAAGGTTAGCTAGCTGAGGTCAAGATGAGGATTTGTTGAAGAATGTTGAGAATGACTTGTGATAGTCTTTAAAGTACTAGTTAGAATGGATAAAAATAAATCGCAAGCAATCATAATGTTTTGCATCATATACCATAATATTCTAGCAAAAGTGTATTTTAAGAATTTATAGCTGTTATGGGATTACATTTATAGCAGTATAATTTTCATTTTTGGTGGGGCCAGTCGAATATGTTGTCAGAGCAAGGAGAAATCTCAACTACTGGCCTGACTGGACTAGCAGAATAGACCTTTACAGTTGAGCCTTGCGTTGTCTCACTCCAGACCTTTTCTGTATCTCAACATTCGCCATGTCAGGGATATTAGAGGTTTTCCTATATTGCTGTGCCTTTTTCACTCTCTCCCTTTTCTCCTCCATGCCCTACTGAGTCTAGGAGAGAATTTATCCTCCGGGAAGCGTGGTTCAGTGTCAACCTCCACATTCCTCCATAGAACTCTTGTTTACCTTTCAATGTGAGTTAATACTCTGTCTAAACCATTAATCCCCAGCATAATAGGGAGCGTCCGCCAGCATCCGCAGTGTTTACCAGGCTGCCGACAGCTCCCCGAGATTGATTCACTGATGCTTTATGTCCAGCAGTCTGATCTAATGACACGGCTGTAAAATCACAGCATGGAAGGGCCATGGCTGCAGAAGCTAGTTGCTCTGAAGTTTGATCTTCTAGCCTGGGTTCATGCTTGCATCTGTTTACTGTAATGCAGCATGTTTTAATATTAGGACCTGTTTAGCGCTTCCATGTTGTTCCATGTGCGTGTGACAATCGCTCCGATTGTCACACGCAGACAGCTGACGTACTTTCATATTTTGTTTCTCACACATTTGGCTCACTCTCTGCAGGATACTGAAAAAAATGCACGTACATTTATTTAAATGTGTATGTTTGTGTGTCTAAGTGTGACAGAGAGAGAAAAGATGTGTGGTTATCTAAAATCACAATGTCAGACAGCCGCAGGGATAAGTGTGTTGGTCTGTCAGACACACGTTTGAGGTGTGTGTGTGTTTGTGTGTCTGTAAATGGTCTTCTCTTTGGCGCTGAGAGCTTCGATAAAAATAATCTCCTTCCATTTCTCCATGAAACTGGTTACCCCAATCCCTCTCAAACAAACTGCCAATTTGGGCCATTGGGCAGTGTGACTCACGCACTACAAGTGCAGTCTGGGTCTGAATCTGGAGAGTCTGATAATGGACCAAGTGTGTCAGTCACATTCCCCACCCTCCTCTGTCTTTGCTGCATTCTTTTTACGATTCACCTTCTTTTAGCATCTCTTCAATGAATACTATATCTTTTTGTTTTGGATTATATTGACCAATTTTTATCAATTATTATTTCAGTAGTCTCATACACAAACTTACAAATTAGATTAATTACAGTAACACTGTGTCCTAACTAGGCATAAAAGAAGTTAAAGAAGCCAGCATGAAGAAGTCTGGTTATGTGTGGGAAGTGGGGCTACCAAGTTCGGCTGTACAGAAATATAAACCAGTGACCAACACATTTTTACATTTTGTTAATTTTTATTTAGCCATAAATAAAATTACAAAATTATTATTGCCTTCGAAATGTTCAACATGTGACCATGCCAATAGGGTTGAGGATCAAGTTTTCCAGATTGGCTTTGATTCTGATTCACATGCTCTTAATTAGATTAAATTTCAATTAGATTTGGTGAGATTACAATGAATTAATTTGGTTATATTACAGTTATCGTCCATTTTGCTAACATATGAAAGCAATTAAAGAAATTCGTAATACCAATTTCGACACCACAGCAAAATAATAACTTATTTGAGAAAACATTGTTTCAGGTTTTCTAGTAATTATTCAAGGCACGTAATAAGTAAGACAAAGAAACAAATGACAGCCAATATAACAAATACAACAAGAAAAATGCCTGGAGTTTTTAACAGCAGTTCAAATATTCAAGTAAACATTCAGAAATTGAAAACATTTTATGAAATGTAACATAAAACCACTTAAGTTACTGGTCTTCACTGTATGATTTTAATCCATGAATACTTTTTAAAGCTATTAAAGTTATCCAGCCAAGATCAGTAAGTGGTTTTCACATTTTCTTATTATAGTTTAATTAATATTAACAGCATACTGTTCACATTATTAGCTCATTAATACCGCATTACCACCACTCTGCAAGCACTCTTGGAGCACACGCGCACAAAGCACACACACATAAGCCTCCTGTCAGATGGTCAAACAGCACGTAGGTACCAAAATTAGTAAATAAAACGTGATCTTTAAGACTCTCGTTATAAAGGCTACAACCACTTTGTCAATAAACAGACACATATAAATGCATATATAAATGCACATACGCATTTATATAAACATGCATTTATATTCATGACCATATATCACATGAGGACATGTTTGTTGTTGATTTGGTTGATTGTTTTTATTGTACATGCATATTGCTGAATTTAAGAAAATTATATGAGGACCCAGTGTTAAATTCATTCTTTATCATGTGCTGTGTTTTACTTAAAGCATATTTTAGGTTTAATTTATAATCAAAATAGCTTAATAGACACTTTTCACAGACTGTGATGACATGTTTCTGCCTTATTTAGCAGATTAAATCTAGCAAACTTATATATATCTTGTGTGTACATTTACAACATTGTGCTTTGTGTTATATTACCCTGGAATTAGTTTTAAAAAACGAATTACCACATCTGTGAGGGTTTTTTTGTTACAGGTGCTGAGAGAGTGACAGTAAATTTAGCTTCTTCTCCCATCTGACTATCTTAATCCACCGCTTTCTATTTCTTTCCTCTTTGGGAAAGTCATTCAAACATAATAGCAAATGGGTAAGTGAAAATAATATTTGCTGTAATCTCCCATTCACTCCCGTTCACCGCTGTCAAAGTTTACCCTGCAATCGTTTGAAAAAGGTCTATTCACCAACTTCTTTATGTTTTGCATAAATCTGTTATCGCCTTCGGTGGGATGAAAATGGTGTATCTTAGATTTCTCCATCTCTCTCTATTGTTCTTCGAAGGACAATGTTGATCTTTGATAATGTACTATGATAAATGTCTGAGTTGCTCATTTTCCCCCATGCTCATATTAGTGCAGTGATATTTGACTGACAGGCTGTCATGGTATTACAATTGCTGCTGCATGGTTCACATGTCTGTGATGATTGCCGTCGAGGGAATGACATCTGTTGAGATTTCCACATCAAGTGTTACTCAAGGTGGATGCCATTAAATCATCCCCCCTTACCCCAACCCCTCCACCCCCCGTCTTGGCAGTGAAAACTTGCCTCAGGGGCCGCACCAAGATTATGGCTCTCCCATTATAAATACACCAATGTTTGTAAGACCGCTAACTTTACACAGACCTACAAGGACTGGGGTAGGAATTACATTTTTGTTCTTATTGGATACTATTTGAAGTATGCTGTGAGAGAGGACTTCTTTTCGCCCTGAAATCAGAAAGCAGTTTCTTTGAAGGCAAGTCAAATTCAACCTAGTTTAATGTCAGATTTCAACTTGTTCTTTGTCGAAGACCAATCACATGTTCATCCAATTGAAGTCTCAGATGTCTTTTAAACTCTGTTCTATCTGAAAATGCATTGCTTGAGTGAGTTGTATTTATTTATTTATTTTAGACATAGTAGATATGAGAGAATGTAAGAGCTGGAGAACTGTGAAAGAGGAGAGCGATTTTGTTAGCAGAGCAGCCATGCAGGATGAGATAAGTGAAGGGGGCCGTACTCATGTGTGTACCTTGAGCAGTGAAGCATGTGTAAGCACAGTCAGTAGTCACTTTGGAAATGTGTGTGTTGCTGGGAATACGAGCCGGGTCACCTTCTGTCCCAAAGGATAGCTATGCAGTGCAGGTAGAGATGGAAGGGTTACTTAAAATGTTATTTACTAAAAACTGTAAAGATTGACCTAATCCTAATGCCTCAAAATGAAGGTTATCTGATTAATTTAATTTACTTTTGCATTACCTAATTGCCACATATGCAATGAGTAAACACATAATAAACACAAAAAGACATTTTAATTTTAACGTTGTGTAGATGTCTTCTGTACACCAACAAAACAGTATTACCATTAAAATACACCTTTTTTATCTTTTTTTTTTTTTTGAGAGAGAGAAAAGAAAAAACATTATTAAAGTTTTGATGTATTTGCCATTGCAGTGAGTTGGGTTTGGCAACTGCATCGATGGTTTTGTTAACTGCTAGGTCACAATTCTTGCTTTTCTTTCCTTTGTTAAAAATAAATATGTATATAAATACAAACTTGGCAGCTGTGGTTGATAAATGCGCCATAAAAAATACAGTGACCTACCGGTACACCAAAATATCTACTTTGCACTTGAAATGTACTTTATAACCATTATAGTAACACTGGTGTTAAAAGGATCACCCAAAATTCAAATTCTCTCCTCATTTTCTCACCCTCATGCCATCCCAGATGTTTATGACTTTAAGAATAAGATTTTTAGAAGAATATCTCACCTCTGTAGGTCCAGACAATGCAAGTGAATGGTGATCAGAACTTTTAAGGTCCAAAAAGCATATAAAGGTAGCATTAAAGTAATCCATAAGAATCCAGTGTTTTAATTCATATCTTCAAAAGTGATAGAATAGGTGTGGGTGAGAAACCATTTATGTAATTTTTTGCTATATATCTACACTTTCACTTTCTCATGTTTTTGGCAATTTGCATTCTGTGTGGATATAGCCACGTACCGGGCAGGGAGGAGAATTTATAGTAAAAATGGATTTAAATGTTGATCTGTTTCTCACTCACACTTATCATATCGTTTCTGAAGACATGGATTTAACCACTGGGGTCATGTGGATTAATTTTATGCTGCCTTTATATAATTTGTGGACCTTCTGGTCTCCATTTACTTGCAATGTATGGTCCAACAGAGCTGAGATATTCTTCTAAAATACTTTGTGTTCTGCAGAAGTAGGAAAGTCATACACATCTGGGATGGCATGAGAGTGAGTAAATGAAAAGGGTATTTTCATTTTTCGGTGAACTATCCCTTTAAAACAAACATGACATAAATTTAATCAAGAGTGGCACTTCCAAGAGCAATGGCCAATAAATATGTGGAGACAGTGCATAGTGTCACCCACACAAACGCAAAGCGCCATCAGGGTAATACACCTTTCACTAAAATAATGCAAGTAATATTAATTAAACAACATACAATGTAAAACACCCCAATGTACATTACTGATATAAAAAATAAGAAGAAACAAATATATCAATAAAATATAATCAAATACCATGCAGGGATATCTGGGAACACCTAATTATAGTTTTTTATTACTGAAATATTGAAAACAGTTTACCATATAATACAACATGTATTGTCTTGTTATAATGATAAACATTTTCACCATGATCTATAAGGTAAATCATACTTTTAACTTTTAAAATCCTACAATATTTTACCATTAAATGCATGTATAACTTGTTAAATAAAATATAATTCATAATGGTACACTGTAAGGTTACCATTTAGCCAATTAACAGTTTTTACTGAAGCATTTATACATTCTTTTTGTTTAAAAATTATAAAAAAAAAATAAAATACACTGCATAAATATATGAAAATGCTGTTAATTTGATGGTAATCATGTTGTAATCCTACTCTTCTTATAAAATTAAACTGTAATTTGATTACTTCCTTTTTAATGGATTCTCTTTATTTGTATCATGATTACTAAATGCCGTTCCACATATTCCGTCACTCTCCAAGCCAGGTTGACAGCCATGCTGAGATGCTCCACGAGTTACTTCAGTGAGCGATATCAAAAAAAGAAATGATATGGCTGAGAGAAAATTAAAGACAAGGAGGCAGAGACCAAGAGAAGTAAAGACAGTGAAGCTCCAGTCTGTCCTTTAACTTATACTGTATAAGTACATAAACACTTGAGGCATGAAATGAACAATTGGATATTTCAGAGCGGACTAATTATGTAGATGAACTGAGGGTAGTCGGAAGGGGAGCTTATCAGAGAGCAACAGGGCTGCTCCCTCAGCTCTTGTCGGGGTGTGTGTGTGTGTGTGTGTATTTACGGATCAGGAGTCATTCACTGTGTGTGTTTACGTCTGTGGATTTTTAGAAGGAGGAACTCAATGCCAAAGTAAGTCTGAGCCTCCACATAGGGAAGGTGTAGCTTTCACTGCCTCATGCTGGTGTTTAGTCTTCCTGCCAAGCTAAACAGTCATCTATTTATCCTTCCAGTACCTCCTTCAATTTGTTTGTTGCTTTTCCTGTCGCTGTGCTGTAGAGAATTTGATAAGTGTGGGGTTTATGAGGAGGCGATGTAGACCTGACCGCAATTGTGTTGTTTGTCTCAGCTGGCGTTTGGATATGAAAGGAAGTTATGTGCTCTAACTAAGTGCTTCATATCCACCATAAGGTGCAAGAACACTTTGATGTCTTCAGTTGGCAGAACGTTCCGTTGCGTTTGCTATGCAGTGTGGCTCAGTTGTTCTAAGAGAAGCTGTCCTATGTCCTGTCTTTGCTGTCATTCCACTCTATGGGAGGTCCATTAAATTCCCTTCTTTGATCTGGTAGGCACGGAGGGGAGCTTTCGCACAGAAAATGAACGGTTGCATCTCCCTCCTCAACCTGCTCTTGTTTTTCCTTGTACTGACAATTACCATCAGGATATGCCAACACCCTCCACCCTCCCTCCTCAGTCTGTAGTTACTCAAGAGAATGGGAAGAGAGGGCAAATGTGTACTGTAAAGCACACACTGATATGTTAATCACATTACAGAGTGAGTTTGGGTTGGGCTGTCTCGCTGTGAAACAGTTAGTAGTGCTCCAGCGCAAACCATCAAGTCTTCCATCAAGGATTTTAAAATGGCTACTGGGGGTGGCAGTCCCAAACGCACGCTTTGTGTTTGAAGAGAGAGATGGGAAAGAGTAGCCAGACTAAACGGCAAAAGGTCTGGTCCATATTGCAGCTTATTCTGGCCATGAACCTCCTATGCAGACAGTAAGAGCTGACTGAATGACATGTGAAGAGACCAATCACAGTTTGTTTAGGTTTGTTTGGCTGTTTAGGGTTTATATGAAATAGATTATACCATGACAATAGACCAGCTTTTTATATATATATATATATATATATATATATATATATATATATACACACACACACACAACAGTTAGTTCCGGTCCTCAAATCTGATTGGATGAGAGACGTTCCATGAGCACTGATGGTCTGACAGTATCAGCACTCGGACGCGTCACTATGTGTATTACTCTGCTTGTGTTCGTGCCATTCTAAACTAAGGCGTAAGAGCAGTGCATATCTGTTAGTAGTTACTGTCTTTATTTTTGAAATTACACATGTTAGCTAGCAGGTGGTGGCAAAAGATAATTTTTGTGTGTAATATGAGCCAGTTGGTGACGTAAAATAAATCCGTTAGTCATTGTTTACATAGAACAGCGCTCTGTGATCGCTCGTATTACCACTACATTACTTAAGCTAGGACAGTTTTTTAAACGGCTTTAAATGAACAATTTCAGGATTAAGGCTCATTGCAGCTGAGAGACACAAAGGACTGTTTGATTACAGAACTCGAGGTGCTTACCGAGTTTCCTCATTGGATACACATTGTTTAAAATGGCGGAGGACATTGCTGTTTCTATAGTGATCGACTCTTGCGTGGCTACCACGAAATAGGGAGAAATACCCCCGCTTGGACGTCATTTTCCACTGAGAAAGCTGACCTTCAGAACGCTGACAGCATATATGCTTGGGAATGGCAACAGGTGATCACACACGCTCCATCTCTCTCTAACACACATAGAAAGACACATAGACATGCACACACCCATCAATCCATCCTTGTTTATCCAATAACTTGTTAAAAATGGCACAAGCCGTGATACTATTTCTGAAGTGAACTTTTTGAAGTACTAACGAATTCTTGTATGCATCATTTGTTTTGAACCAGCAACGGCAGATTCTGATCCGTAGCGTAATAAAGTAGTTCCATGCACAAATGTGTTTTTATGACCTTACTCAGTTTTTCCTAATTGAAAAAAAATGTACTGTTCATTGAACTGTTGTTTATAAGCAATATCACACTCACAATCAAGCTATATGGCCCTACATCAGCACTGCTGTAATAATCTACAGCACTCGGCCTGCGGCCTCATTTGAGACAGGCACTCATTTTAGCTTGCCAAATCAAGAAAGTTCTTTAGACACTATAGGGTCAGTTAACAGACTCTGGACAGAATGTCTGAGGCTGGCTAGGTAAAAAGAGAGTAACCAAGCATTTATTAGGCTTTTATTGAGAATGCTCTTTAATGGATGGTAGATTGACTGGTACATACACAGTTAAGTAAGCTTCATGAATGAAAGGAGAGAGGAAATGGTGGCAGATCTTTGAGGGTCACAGTTGGGAGATATAGTACAAACGATGTGGTCACTCCATTAGTGGTTACCTTACACAAATCTGTGTGTGAAAGAGCTTAAAAATAGAGGATCAATAACCTACAATCTAACTGATGAAAGTGGAGATACACACTCACTCTGACAGCAGAGAACTGCATTATATCATCACATTCAAGCTTCTAAAAATACCAGTGCTGAGAGGACAGCTTTCCACACAACGTCAAGCCAAGCTTATATTAGCAATCTAGAGAGATCTTAGATTATGGCATTGATATGCAGTAGGGATGAGAGACCTCTACATACTGCTATATACTGCTCTATACACATTGGCTTTGTTAGGAATGGCATACTAGGTTATTACTTAATGAATGCTGCACAGTGTATACTATATATTGCCTACTGTCTTTTGAAAATAGTAAGTGAAAGTGTTGTTCCATGATACACGTGTCAAAATGAATAATGCTACATTGTTGTCACATGACCTCACTACATGTCACATTTCCCCATAACGTTGGATTTTTAATCAGATACTGTAGAGAATGAGACAGGTCACTGGTAGACATATGAATGGGAAAATAATGCTTAATATGGTGAGTGTGGGATTGGAAGTCCCGCCCTTACAGTTTAAAAAAAAAAGCCAATCAGTTTTCTGATCAAGATGCCCCCTGTCAGTTTTCACTGAGAACATGCATGCGCATTAGCTGAACCAGTCTGAAAAATAGTGTTTGTTGATCTGAGCTAAAAAGTACAATTGATTATTTGATTTCATACAATACAATTAAATAAAATCAGTAGTAAAGCTGATTTTACATATGTTATTTGCTTGAAATCTTGATCTACTACATGTCAGTGTTTCCCCATTGAAGTATAGAAAGGAGCTGTACTTGTATCCATAGAAAATAGCATCCCATAGGTGTTACGAACATGGCCACCAAGTGACCTTCCTTAAAAGGACTTTGGTTTAATTCAGCAAGTTTCGTCCAGTAATCATCTTGGAAATAAAACAGTAATTTAGCATTTTAATAAAACAATTTTTTTAAGTACTTAACATTTGACAGTCTGATTAAATAATTTGTTAAAACAGAGAAATGGAAATGGAAGGTCAAATCGAGTGCATTGCATTGTGGTGTACTGTATTCAACACTTCACAACTGCTCGCTTATGCAAATGTTGTAGGACATTCAGGTATGCTATGCAAGAGCTTTCTTATGCCTTGCACAAAATGCATACTATATAAAACAGCAATAGTAAAAGTAAAAGGCTGGTAAGGTCTATAATGAACATGTATGTGTGCGCATTGATTAGATACTGTATGAGATAGTTCTGGCACGTATGTACTGTATGACATATTGCGTCAATGCTGGAGAGCTTCAGCAGAGAGGTAGTGCTCTTCGAGCAGAGAATCTGAGCTCTCCTTCCTGCTGTTATTCAATATCAGCACAGAGCCATGTATCCACATTCACGGTCCGGCGATAACATCAAATTACACTTATCCAGCACTGAGCACTGACTGAGTTTACAAAGAACACCTCTCTCATACTCTCTATCTGTCTGTGGCAATCTTGTTGGCCACCTCCTGTTTTTCTCTTGATATAAAAGTTTCATAGGACTTTTGTAGTTAAATGGAAGGAAAGATTGTCAGTAAATAACAACATAAATGTTGGTGTGTTCCTCACACTAAGCTTCAGAAAACTTGGAATATATATTTTTTGTGATGTTGGAGCTTGACAGACCCAGTCCACATTTACTTTGATAATATGGAAAAGAGCTGCTAGGACATTCTTAGAAAATTCACCTTTTGTTTTCCACACAAGTGAGAAAGTTATTTGGGTTTGGAACACACAACAGTGAGTAAATGATGACAGAAATGCCATTTTGGGGTGAACTATCCCTTTAAACTCCTCTCTGTCTATCTCTCCTGATTTTACCTGTCTGTTTCTCAGTTTGGCTTATTTTTGTTTTACTTCTGTGCTGTCTGATGCTCTGTCTCTGTTGATCTCTCTTTCTCCCCAACTCCGTTTCTGTATGTTTATATCTATCTCTTGCTCACCCTCTCCCCTGCTTCTCTCTCTTTCTCACTCTTTCTCTCTTATAAACTTTTGCTAATGGGGTGCTCTGAGGTCTTGTGTGCAGGGAGGGGAGGAATTGGCAGAACATTGGGACATATGGCAGGGACTGAGTGAGAGGGTTGGCTGCTGGTTTGATGCTCCAGAGAGGTGGCTGGCTTTGACAGGTCAGACAGATCCTAGAGCACTGAGGAGGACTTTCCATATTAAAAGCATCCATACAGGTTTCTCACGAAGAAGAAAAAATAACATTTAGTAAAATAATTGTACATATATATTATATTAGGGCTGTCAATCGATTACATTTTTAATCAAATTAATTACATGGTGTCCCGATTAATTAATCGCATTTAATCACATATACAATTATTTGCTGAGAATGCCCTCATATAACAATAATTCAATATATAATGATGAAATAATTATACATGGTTATCTTTAAATATATATATATATATATATATATATATATATATATATATATATATATATATATATATATAAAATATTCAGATAATTAAAATGCATTACATTCTTGTGGCAGAAGAGCCACGACCATATCATTGAACATAAGCCAGTCATTGGCGTACAGTTCACAGCAATCCATTTCACAAGTGAATTTTTCAATTAGTTTGAGATTTATTATGAGGGCTTATTTAAGGACCCGTCAATGTACACTTGCATCAGACATGCTTGTGTAGCGTCTCGGATGCGTTGCATCATAAACATAAATGTTTTAGGTCACTGTGTCAAGTTAAATATAGTTTAATACTTAGAACACATCTTGAGATCTCTTAGTTCGGATTTGCGCTTCATCAAGTGTTTTGAACGTAATATATACTGTATTTCTTTATTTGATTCTGTTAACAGTATTAAACACTGTACTAAAATCCTCAGTGTTTCCTGTTAGTGATGTCCCATTCGTGAACTATTCAATGTTTTGAGTGAGATCTTTTCAATGAATGTTGTGCGACCAGTGTAGTCTGATTCAGGAACAAAGGACTCTTATGAGCTGGTTTAATGAACCGGTCCAACATCTCTCAAATCAATCTCAAACTCCTTAAAATCTGCCTTATTTACCGAACAGCGGGTCATTATTTTTCAGTTTTCAAACTCGAAATGATCAAAGAACTGTTAACCTTGTAATATTCCGGGTTCAATACAAGTTAAGCTCAATCAACATCATTTGTGGCATAATATTTATTTCCACAAAAAATTATTTTCACTTGACTTGGCCCTACTTTTCTTTAAAAAAAAAAAAAAAAAGTATAAACAAAGTGGTTATTTGTTATGCATTTACAATGGAAGTGAATGGAGCCAATACATAAACATTAAAAACTCACCATGTGTGTTAAAATTATGTGTGTTAACAATATGTGTGTGAACAACCTTTCTAATTAAAGCCAATTTTACATATTCATGCTATGACGATGTAAAGTGAACAAGCCCCTAAAACGACTGTAACAATTATGATTTAAACAAATTTAGAGCTCAAATAATACATTCATTTTGACAGAAGAATTAATGTAAGTGCTTTTATAAAATGAATAGCTTCACATTTCTGCCTTTTTATACCCTGAAAAACGGGTCCCATTCACTTCCATTGTAATTGCTGTAAACTGAAACTTTGTTTTTTGCTTAAAAAAAAAAAGAGAGAAAAGAAACAGAGGTACAAATCTAAATACATTTTTGTGGTAATCAACAGTGACACAAATGCTGTCGATTGAGCTTAACTTGTATTGAACCTGGAATATTGCTTTAAAGATACACATTTGGAACATCATTTTGCTTAAATACATGTAAGAAAACATTTAAAATACAGTGCGCTTCCAGATTATTGTGTTGTATGTTTTGTAAGTATTGTTTTGTTCAGTATACAGATAGGCAAATAAGAGAATTGTTAATGGGATCGTTAAGGAACTAGAATCATTGGAAGCACTTTACAATAAGGTACTATTTTTTAAAAATAGTAAATGCATTAGGTAACATGACATTTTTAAGATACAATTGCACATTATTAGTTAATGTTTGTTTATAATGCATCAGCTAATGTTATACAACTATACAACTTTTAATTTTTTAAATGTATTAGTCTATGTTGAAATGAACATAAACCAAGATAAATAAGTGCTGAAAAATATTGTTCATTGGTACTTCATATTAACTACAGTAGCAAACTAATGTTACAACTTCAATACAACTTTATTGTAAAGGCTGAGTTCCTTTTGATTCCAATTCCTTGTCCCACGCATGGAGGGCCTCTCGATTTAACTTTGTGTCCTAGAAAATGCTGGGCGTATTAAAACTCTGAGCCTCCATTCCCAAGAATGAGTTCAAAAGTTGAGTTGAATTCGTTAGGAGAGACAGAGATGCCTGTAGGACAGCAGGCGGTGTGTCTGTGTGACGCTAGTTTTTCTCCTCACATTAGCATAAAGAAGACCGTAATGAGGTGCTGTGGAGGTGGAGAGAGCAGTTTGAAGTCAGTTGTGACTTTGTGCTGCATGTTCAATGGATTCACAGCTATTTATTTTTGTAGATATACATGTTTAAAGCATTTAGCTGGAGGTGTCTGGTCACAGCTGAAGATAGGAAGACATTTAATAGTGCCTGCTCCAGTTATAATCACTTATACTGCAGCCATGAAACTCTGATTTTTAGTCAATCTCAGAAGCATTAATGCTCATTTCAAACCTCAAAAAATACTCTGCATTATCATATTGGCATGAACTTTGTTATGAAAGAAGTTAATGAAAGATTAAAGGACAAAAGTACACTCACAGAGCAAAGAACCCCTACTTATTCATGCGATCTTCTAATCAGCCAATCATGTGGCAGCAGTGCAATGCATAAAATCATACAGATATGGGTCAGGAGCTTCACTTAATGTTCACATCAACCTTCAGAATGGGGAAAAAATTTTATTTCAGTAATTTCGCCTTAACATTCTGCCTAACGTCTTCCTTTGTCTTGTAAAACAACCGAACATCATTAAAAGCACCCTCCCCATCTTTGAATGGAATAGCGCAACAAAAAACCTTTACCAGACATGAATTCTTACCTGAAAAAATGTATCATCCAAAAATGGACTGATTTCAGACATAACAGCAACCACAATGTAACCGCCTCGATATATGAAATAATGAGTCAGACAGTCTTTTGTGCTTTTTGTATCTTCAGCCATCTAATTCAATTCACAGAAAGATTTATGATGTGAGGAATAATCAATCAAACAATAAATCAATATTAAACAAAACACATCAGTGGCCAGTCAAGTGTGAAGCTCCACTCTGTAGCGCTGCCTGAGAATAGCTTGACGGGTCTCGACTGCGTTCCGAGATGGAAAAATTTGGATAACCAGCCTTATCAAAGGTCGGAGTGGCTAATCAGGCAGAATAAACTTGTCACACATAATATAGTGCTCTGACAGAACGTTCAGAAAAAAAAATCACCACACAGACATGTTAACTGGAATTATGGACATAATAGTTCCTCGCTATCTGACTTAATATATTTGTATTATGTCAGCTGATGCCGCGAATGTACTTCAGGCACTTCTTAGTAGCTGGAAGAGCTTACTACCAGTGTAACTAGACCTCAGAGTCACTTTAATGGTATTGTGGCTGTCCACGGCCCATAGCCCCTGTTATATATTTAGCTTGGGTAATTGCAGTGTTATTATCTTCTGTTGTTCTCACTCCTGTTGTTTTTTTTGCTGTTGTTAGATTCGACTGCAGCTTTAGAGCTGCTCTCATTAACTCACTGTACTATCATCTCCAGTGGCAAAACAAGCCGCCTGAATGAGTGCACTGCTCGCTTGGAGCCACTTAGGCTCTCCTCTCCTCTCCATCCCATTATATGTGTATTGAGGTAAATATACAGTGGCCTTAAATGTGTTTGGACTCTTATGTCACATTTGAAAATGTATGAATGCCACTTAATTGTATAACCAAGTGACATATAGGTATATAGGCAAACATTCTGTCTAGCATCTCCTTTTGTGTTCCACAGAAGAAAGCCATATGGCTTTGGAACAACATAAGGGTGAGTAAATGATGACAGAATTTTAATTGTTTGGGTGAACTATCTCTTTATATATCCAAAGGTGTTCAAAAACTTTTGAAGGTCACTTTATGTGCTTTGATGAAAATATATGTCACATACCTCATGCCATATTCAGCTCTTGCCTTTGTTAGAATAGGGTTAAATTTAAACCTGTGGAGGCGAGGTGAGTATCTACACACAATAAACATACAATGCACGCATGCACACACACATACAGAGTGCAAATTGTTCGGGGATCTGTTGTGCCTGCAACGAATTAGAGTGGAAGACAATATTTTGCTCGAATCCTAAGGCCGGAGGCTCAGGGAAAGAAGGTGTGAAAATTGGAAAGATGGGAAGTGAGGACTGGTTATAAATGATAGAAAGGATGGATGTGTTTTGGAGAGAGGGGGAAAGGTGTGAATTCACATGCCTGCTTGCTTAATTGCTTCTGCTTCTCTCCAGAATGCCTTGCAACTTCTGTGTTTTCAACAGCGTTTGAAGGGAGTGTTTCCTAAGTGCTCTACTACAGAGCAACAAGGTTCTTTTTTCAAAAAAGATGTGAAAAAATGTCAAAACAAGTGGAAGAGCGACTTTAAAATCAGAATCAAAGATTCATCTAAGATTCAAATCTGACACAAAAGGTCTTTTTATAAGAACATATTGTTTTATGCGGGCTGGGAAAGTCAAAAATACTTAAAGATGCGGTGCGTAAATGAACCCTACCTGGTCTTAGAGAAACACATTACTATATGTACTGTATGTAAATTTTAGCTAAATTATTTTATGTGCCTTGATGTACATACAGTATAGCAACTTTTCAGTATAACAGTTTTCTTGAAAAATGAACACTGGAGATGCTAAAACAACAATGACTTTTATTCCCTTTCACACAAATCAAGAATAAAAGCCCTGATTCTCGATTCAGTGCTATCTTATGATGTCAAAACACTTTTCCTATAGTCCATGACTTGAAAGGCGATACATTTTAACATTTGCATTACATATCAACAGTTTGCAAGCTTGTTCAAGTATGATTCAATCGTGCAGTAGCTCAACTGCTAGAGCGTTGGACTTGCAAACGACTGGGAAACGAGTCCTGGTGAGCATGTGACTCGACATATAAGTCGAAAGTGTCATGGAGGCACCACAAAATGACATGGTTGCTTAAGTAATTGCATTTTTCACCTCACGTTTGCTTTATCTGACACTGTGTTCGGTTTAGGGTAGGGAGGTTGGATTTTGCTGAACTGGAGTGATGCGTGTAAGTAGCCACATACCCCCATTTTGCATGAGATAATGTTAAAATTGGCTCTAAGTCAAATGTAACTGCAATAATGTTGACTGCCTTCCACTGGTCAAACAAACAGTTTGCCCTATCCCAAACTCAAGCCATTGGTTGAGTTAATTTTGCTGTGTCGGGCTGATTGGTATGCAATGTTGTTATAGTGCCACATAGTTTATACTTTTCAATCGAAATGAACGTACAAAAGGATTGAGTATAGTTGCCTTTTGCACTGAAAACAAATCACTTAACAAACTGTAGTGAGAGATATTTAAAAGCCCAAACTGTTTTGGGATTGGGAGAAATAGAAACACACAGAGAGCAAAAGAAGGAGAGTGAGAGAATCTGATTAAACATTGTGTTCCAGTTAGACACCGAGTGTCTCAGTCCGCTCCCTATGTCGTGAATCAGTATATCATGAACACCAATTCGGGCACTGGCAAGGGTGTTCATCCATTTGCTCCTTACCTGGCCTGACCACCCAGTTAGGTCCTCTGTCATCAAATGTACAAGATCATGTGTAAAGTCTTGAAGTGATTTTAGATTAATCTTACTTCTTTTGCAAATTAGTGCCATTGTCAAGAGGAGCTTTTATTTATCGCTAAAGTCAAACGTTTTCTTTCCAGCAAAGACCTGGAAACTGTGATTCACTCACAGATTTCATCAAGGTTAGACTATTGTAACTCATTGTACATTGGCCTCCCTCAAACTGCATTATTCCACCTACAGCTTGTTCAAAATGCAGCAGCTAGACTTCTTGACAGGGTCAAGAATGAGGGATCACATTACACCTATTAAAGCCATTACACTGGTTTCCTGTAAAATTCAGGGTTGATTTAAAATTCTGCTTTATGTTTACAAGGGACGATCTGGTCTTGCGCCCAAATGCATCAGTAATCTTCTCATCCTTTACTCCCCCACTCCTCTTTGAAAACGTATTTAAATTATTTAGCATTCTTTGAATATGACTTTTTAATAGGTTATATTAGGTAAATACTATTAGGTAATCTATTTTTTTGTTATTATTATTTATTTTTTGTATGTGTATATTTCTGTCATTTTATATTCATTTGATTGATTTGTAAAACACTTTGGGTCAACTTCTGTTGTTTTTAAATGTGCTCTATAAATAAAGGTTGACTTGACATGACTTGAACCAGATTAGTGTTGATATAGCTTCACTTTTTCCAACATATTAATTTCCTGTAACTGTGAGCAAAATTCATAATTTCACCGGTGCTCACCTTATGAGAAAATCTGATCAATTTAGACAGGTTTGACAATTTAGCTGTTGCCTAGTCTCTTCTCAGTCTGACACCAAATGTTCACTGAGATGGTGAAAAATCTGCATGCTGTCATAAATGTTTCTCATAAGTAGGAGACATATTCTACTTTATTTTCTGCAATATCATTTCGGTGTAATTTTACAAGGGCTTTATAAAGTTTTATGTTTGGCATAAATTATTAATGTTGACTGTTTGTAAGTCATTATAGGCTTCATTTCTACTGTGGCCCCATGTGATTTTGTTGAGGTATAATTGGAAAAGATGATGTGAAACATAATAAAATATTTTTGTTCCAATCCCTGTCTTTGTCTCTTGAAAAATAAAAGGAGAAATTTCAGTAATGTACTATTCTGTCTTTTCCATTCAATAACATTGAATGTGGACGGAAGCTTTCTAGCTTCAAAAAGGACACTAAAGGAACATAACAACTTGTTCACTCTATTCCAAATTGTTGAAAGACATAGCTTTGTGTAATCTCTTAATATCTTACTATTTCCTTATTCTTAAATACCTGCATCATTGTTAAAAATCATAATTTCATACTTGGTGAATGTCACGAAACACAGTCAGGTGAAATAAGATATGGGTATGTCTAAATGAGTTTGTGAGTTGGCTTTTGTTGAATAGAAAAATGTAATAATGTATTACCACCCCTGCAGTTTTGTTAATTAGACAGATTCTGTCATATTGCGTTTATCGTGTGCAGCTCAATGCAGGCAATTAAAGGTGACACTATTGTCAGATGTTCTTTTTTTACTTTTTAATTGTTTTTTTAACAGCCACTCTTACCGGGGGGCATCAAATATCAGCTTTCATTAAGCCTTCCTCTCTGACAGTTTAATGGTGAGAGGGAAACATGAATTCTGCACCAATAGGAAAAGGTACTACTGCTTGTCTTCCTGTAGCATGGGAGTTCTCAATGCTTGGGTGACTTTGTGCTGTCGCCTGTAGCAGCTATATGCTAAAGAGCTCACAAATCATGATGCCCCAAAATTCCCATCTCAATTTAAGCTAATGAAGTGGTGATTGTAGTATAGTGATCAGTATACCTTGCTTCACACCACAGGTGCAAAGTTATTTTAAAGTCTACATGAAATCAAAATGAAAATTTGAAAATGGAACAATTTCATTTGATAACAAAAAAATCACAAAACACACATAACAGTAGAGTAAACAAACTGTTGCTAAGTTTTTCTACAACATACACATTGTGGCTATTGCCTTTTGCTAGGTCCTTAATCAATATGTAAATACATTAATGTTACTAACATTAAAGGACTATTCCGGATTCAATACAAGTTAAGCTTGTTATTAAAAATAGAGGTTACAGTGAGGCACTTACAATGGAAGTGAACTGGGCCAATTTTTTGTAGGGTTTAAAGGCAGAAATTCAAATGTTCTAATTTTATAAAAGCACTTACATTAATTCTTCTTTTAAAAATCATGTAGTATTTGAGCTGTAAAGTTGTTAAAATCATAATTTTTAACAGTAGTTTTAGGGTTTGTTGACATTACACCATCATGGTGACAAAGATGTAAAATTGGCAGTAACTTTACACAGAAAATATTTGCAAGCAATTTTATCACACTAAAATCATGTTAACACGCATATTGTTTGGGTCTTGTGGCTATACTTTTGAAATAGTTAGTATTTCAACATTTACTGATTGGCCCCATTCACTTCCATTGTAAAAAAACAAAGATTTTTCCTTTTCTTATTCTTTTCTTTTTAAAGAAAAGACTAAATTCATTTTTATGGTTATGGATATCATGTCACAAATGGCATGACTCTATTGTCGATTGAGTTTAACTTGTATTGGATCCAGAGTTTTCCTTTAATTCACCTTGGAGGAAATATGTCAGATGGCAGCAATTGCTGAACTAGGATTGGTCAGTAAAATTCTCAGGCTGGATTTCAGCGAATGGTCAGTTGTAGCCATTTACTTTCATAATTCATGTTCCTGATCTTATTGTGTCCAATTGTATTGGTTCATATATTCCATAAGTTAAAACTTATTTTCATAATCTTTCATCAAAACGTAATAACTTGCATCCCCTCTAAATTCCTTTTCGACTGACATCACTCCGGATGGATAAAATCAAGTTCTGCCCTAAACAATTTTTCATTGAATATCCTGGTCCATTTAGAAATACATCAGATTAGAGAAGTAAAATGAGATTTGAATGACATTTCATGTTGACTTTAATCTAAGTTGCCAGTAATACTTCAAGCCTAAATCAATATGGCAAAATGTAGTTCCACTAAACAAGCAGAGTGAGAGAGGTGGGTAGGAAAAAGATATCAGCTGCATCTTGATCTCCTGAACATCTTCTAATAGACATGGGAGTTAACAGAGACCTTAATAATGTACCAAAAAGGAGCTGGTGGTCAAACGTACATCTCAAAATGTGATGGCATCATACTGTAAGACAAATTAGACAGCATTCAATGTCATCGATTATACTAGGATCCTTCAAGAAAAGTATTAATCTGAACAGTTTGTGGGGCACATTTAAGTGCTGATTGTTTTGTCACAACGTAAGCTTTACAAATGACGTTATAGATGTTATTAAAGGATGGGAAAGTGCAAATTATATTGAATGCAACAGTAAACCTGCAACCCAAGTACCCATTGTTACTAATTGCATATGTAAAGAGACAAACCAATCATAAAAGAGCTCAATTACATATAGAAGTTTTAAATTTACATTGGCGGCCAAAAGTTTGGAATAATGTACAGATTTCGCTCTTATGGAAAGAAATTAGTACTTTTATTCACCAAAGTGGCATTCAACTGATCATAATGTATAGTCAGGACAGTAATAACATGAAAAATTACTATTACAATTTGAAGAAGTTTACTAATTTTACATCATCCACATACACCATTGCCAGCTTTGCAGATTCTTGGCATTCTAGCTGTCAGTTTGTCCAGACACTCAGGTGACATTTCACCCCATGCTTCTTGTAGCACTTGCCATAGATATGACTGTCTTGCTGGTAGGGCTGCATAATTATACCAAAAATCATAATTGTCAATTATTGCACTTGATATTGTAATCGCGATTATTAATGCAGATTAAAAATTGTAATAACCGTGACGTCACAAAGTAAGCAACCTTGTGGTTCTTCAGAGTAGCAGATTTCAATGGTGGATATGAGTTGCGCTCCAGTTTCTTTAAGCATTATATTGTATTTTATATTGTAATAATGTTTGTTAAGGTAAGGTAAATGTAAATTATTGCAAATTTATATCTATGGTATAGAATAAATGGAATTATTGCTAAATTACTGGTTCAATTCTTAATTATATTCAAACTTATTAACAGCTGATTTAAATCGATCAAGTCACTTTGTTCAGTAAGACCTTTCATGGAGAGACAGGGGACCATTCATCCCGTTAGATCTTCAATGGTGATCTTGTTCATGTAAGGCCTTTTGGCCTCAGTGGTTGCACTTTGGAAATTAAAAACAGTCATTTGCGATCAGAGTTTGTGCGATTCATGAAAATATTAAATCTACCAATACCAGCTGCGTGGCAAATGGTTGTTATAAGAGCAGTCACGTTAACAATGATTGTGATTCCTGAGATATGCTATTCATGCCATATTCTTTATGTAGGCTACACCTCCAAAGCACACTTAGAACAGTTAAGCTGAATTTTATTCAAATCAAGTTCCTATTTGCCTACTTATTAACATGACAAAACAAAACTTTTATTCCATTTTTAATAAATTGTACACAGAAATCGAGCAACGCGACAACCTCTTCCATTACAATGACTGCTGTCACTCACTGCAGGTTAACACTGTTTGAGATCTGCTTTTCGACGCGAGTGCAGTGACGCTCCACACAATGTTCTGCACTCTTGCAAATGCTCTCATTATAAACAAAGCCGTCTAATCAGCATAACAACTCAATTATTTACACCGTGTCTGTGCCTCGATTAGAACGGGATCGTTTTAGCTTTGTCGTGTTGCTCATTTGCAGTGTATTTAACATCTATGTTCAAAGCGAGCGGTGCAATATGAAATGAATCCAAAATATTTACAAAGTGATTTTCACTCTTGTTCTACAGCTTCTTTTCAAGTGTCAGGTGATGTTTCTTCAGTATTTGTTTTCATGTGCTGCGCGTACATGTTATTGATTGGTTAGAATACTCAACCGCTGCAAAAACATGTTGTAAATAGAAACCATTGATGCAACAGTAGCAGACTTAAAATGAATGCTGTAATCGTCAGTTTTCACGATTACATAATCGTGACAGCCGTAATCGTAATCGCGATTTAGTTTTTCGATTAAATGAGCAGCCCGGGCACTTCTCACTCACCTTACGGTCTAGCTGATCCCACAAAAGCTCAATGGGGATACGATCCATAACACTCTTTTCCAATTATCTGTTTTCCAATGTCTGTGTTTCTTTGCACACTCAATCCTATTATATTTCTGTTTCAAAAGACTTTACAATTCTTCCCATAAGGCTTGCACCCCTAAGTCTTCTCTTTACTGCTGTACATTAAACTTGTGTTGAGCAGGTAGAAATCAATGAAGCTGTCAGCTGAGGACATGTGAGGCATCTATTCTCAAACTAGAGACTCTGATGTACTTATCCTCTTGTTTAGTTGTACATCTGGCCTTCCACATCTCTTTCTGTCCTTGTTAGAGCCAGTTGTGCTTTGTCTTTGAAGACTGTAGTGTGAACCTTTGTATGCAATCTTCAGTTTTTTTTTGACAATTTCAAGCATTGTATAGCCTTCATTCCTCAAAACAATTATTGACTGATGAGTTTCTAGAGAAAGCTGTTTCTTTTTTTGCCATTTTTGATCTAATATTGACCTTAAGACATGCCAATCTATTGCATACTGTGGCAACTCAAAAACAAACACAAAGACAATGTTAAGCTTCATTTAATGAAACAAATAGCTTTCAACTGTGATTTTCTAGTACCAAATTAGCAATTTAGCATGATTACTCAAGTATAAGGTGTTGGAAGGATGGCTGCTGGAAATTTGGATTGTCTAGATTTGATCAAACATGATTTTTTTCAAATAGTGATAGTAATTTTTACATGACTTTTTTTTTTTATTATTTTTCAAGTAATGTCCTGACTATACTTTGTGATCAGTTAAATGCCACTTTGGTGAATTAAAGTACCAATTTCCTTCCGAAACCGCAAAATCTGTACATTATTCCAAACTTTTGGCTGCCAGTGTACAGTAGCCGAAACATGTTCAATCCTTAGTGTCTTAAAAAGGGTAATAGTCATGTAAAACTAAATCTACAAACCTTGAATAATATTTTAAGTGGATTTCAATGAAAAAAAAAAAAAAAGATGAAAAGGTACAGGATATGGCCCCTTTAAAACTTAAGAATGTATCTTATGTCTATGTTCTATCTTTTGTTAGGAGAAGGGGTGATTTGAGGGCACTTTTATCCAAAGTGTAGTTTAAAGCTGTCTTTAAATTAGTCTTTCTTGTTATTTGCTCTTCTTATTTTCCCAAGGGAGAGACAAGCAGCATTTTTAAAGAGTGATGACAGATCTGGTACCACTGAAGATGGTACTGTAAGAATTGATAGATTTTATTTAAGAATATTTGGGAACAAATCTATAGAGAACAAATCTGAGAGACAGTGGAGTCATAAAGACATAGAGACTGATAAAGCTTTGTTACTGGTTTTGGAATGGGAATTTGAAAGCAATTTTGTGGCTAACATTCATATAAAAAGTTACTCTGGGTATTCACTTTATAGACACCTGTGTGTGTGTGTGTGTGTGTATGTGTGTGTGTGTGTGTGTGTGTGTGTGTGTGTGTGTGTGCGCTTGCAAATGGCTGCCTGCTGTTGTGACTCTGTGGGTGCCTTCCTGCACTGAGTCACATTATAGCTGACTCAGTGGTACAGAGAGGAGGTGGAAGAGAGCCAGATAAAGCACCACCCTTTGGCTCTGTACATAACACACACACACACACACACACACACACACACACACACACACACACACACACTTTTAAGCAAAGGCAAAAAGCTTGTTTAAAGGGATAATTTACTCAAAAATGACAATTATGTTGTCATGAAACACAAAAGGAAACGTTAAGCAGAATTTTTGTCCATTCACTTTCATTGTGTTTTTTTCACATAAAATGGAAGTAAAAGGTGACTGAGGCTGTCTGTCTCTAAAGTTCTGCCTTACAACTCATTTTGTGTTCCACAGAAGAAAGAAAGTCCTACAGGTTTGGAATAACGTAACGTGACATTAAACATCTTTTAAATATCCCTTTAACTCACATTGGACACTGTAAGAGAGATGGAGTAAATTAGCCTTGTTGATATCACCAGAGCTTATCTTGAGAATACTCTAGATATCCTAAGCAAATGAGCTAGTCTTATGGTGTGTTAGGTTAATTGTGTTTAATATTCTGGTATTTATGGTAATTTAGTTCAGTCTTGCTGTAAATTGGTTGTTAAAGTTATTAATATTCCTGATGTGAAGTCGAGCGCACTATAACAATGTAATTTTATTCACCGGTGAGAAGGTAATGTGGATATAGGACATCACAATTTATTTATGGCTGCCTCTTCAGTAAATATTTTAACCAAGTTCCCAAAATACAGTGATCTGGTAGTCAGAGTTGTTTGTGCAAATGGGAAAGGGGATTGTGGGGGTTGAGTATGTGCACGTTTAGAGTGTATGTGTGTGTCTGGGTTCTGGGCAAGCACACTTACAGTAATGGATCTCACTGACTGGTTTGGTAATTATGTCCTGATATGTGTGGCTGCTTTATTTATGGTCATCATTATCAAGGACCTTGGTTCTCATTTATGAGCAAGATGGCTTTGACCTCAATTGAATAGGTGTGTGTGTGTGTGTGTGTGTATACTAACAGCAACCATTCACTCTCAGATTCACTGTGGTAAATTCCTTCTACATTTGACCTCATTTAGTTTCACATCCCTGTTAAAAAGACCAGTTTATGTTGGGTTTTGGATGCTGGCGTGCTGGTGTCACCACCCAGCTTCTTAACTAACTTAACCAAGAAGACTTCCATTGTCAACCAGCTTCATCAGAAAGATTATGCTGGTTGTCCAAGAGTTTTTTCTAGTCCACAAGCTAGACCAGCATTAACCAGCCTAGACCAGCATGGAAAATCAAGCTGGTCTTTTCAGCAGGGATGAGTCTTGTTTCCGGAAAGTGTGTGGGACCCAATGGACTGACAGTAAGTGATATGCTCTATATTACTGTGTAGTATAGGGCTATATGTGCTGTTATACCAATATTTGCCCATCTTTTCAATAACTTACAGAATCTCATATTGCAAAGTACTATGTGTTTGGTGCTCATGCATTTTAATTTAACCCTCTGCACAGTCTGCTCCAGTCTTATCATTAATGTCCTGTGTTTCTCCCGTGTTCTTGTAGAGAGAGAGGAGTATGTGGCCACCTTCAAGGGTTCAGAGTATTTCTGTTACGACCTCTCCCCGAACCCCATCCAGAGCAGCAGTGATGAGATCACGCTCTCCTTCAAGACCCTGCAGCGCAACGGACTGATGCTCCACACTGGAAAGTCTGCAGACTACGTCAACCTGGCGCTGAAGAACGGTGCTGTCTCGCTGGTCATCAACCTGGGCTCTGGGGCCTTCGAGGCCCTGGTGGAGCCCGTCAATGGGAAATTTAATGACAATGCCTGGCATGATGTGAAGGTTACAAGGAACCTTCGTCAGGTAACCACGCAGAAAAGGCAGATGCCGAGATTGGATGGCATTCAGATTAGTAACGCAATAATCATGAGCAACAACTCATAAACACATTAATCAAGAACATTTAAACCATTTAAAGTAGTTTAAATCTCTAATTGTCTATTGAAAGTTGCTGTAAGACTAGAATGAATATGTAGTAAGACAAAGCTTGCTTATTGCATATTTAAATCAAAGATTTTGACACACTTTTAACTAGTGGTCGACCGATGTATCGCCGAGGCCTATAAATCGGCCGACATTCCAAATCTTTTAATTATCGGAAATGGCCAATAAATTTGACCCTTTGGCCGATTTGTTTATTGAGGGTGCTGAGAATCGCCTGCTTGCATGTGAAGCGACTGAGATGTGTAAACGACCCAACATGGTTTGTTTAGTTGTTACATGCCATCATGTTACTACAATAACAGACTGGTGTGCAACACAGTGTCATTTCATCGGTTCGCGTATCAGATGCGTTTGAGCTAATAATGTTAATGTGATCATCTGATTAATTCTCCCTGTCTCTCATTAACAGTTCCCTGTAATTTTTAACTGTCTTGTCTAATGATAAAAAGGCAAATATCAATAAAACTAATATCATGTACCATCTGAAAATAAAGCATATCTCGTTTTAACAGATGTAATAAACCAATCTCACACAACAAAAGATCCAGCATCCTGTGGAACACTTATAAATCTTCCTCTGAAGCACGTATTCCATCAGCCAGAATCAAAAACTTAAGGATTAGGATAAAAAGTTAATCTGATTCTCAAATCCTGACAGTCAGTCCATGACAATCCAGGCAGGTGATCCAGGTCATTTAAACTCTCAGGAGAAGATTTTTGCTTGTGCTGGGTCTGCACATGCGCGTGAGTGCAACTTCAAACTGAAAAGCTTCATGTGTGCTATGTGTAAATAAATGTCTTATTCACTATGCACTGCATGTGCAACTGATTCGATTCAGTATTTTTTGAGAAAATGCGATTGCTAACGTGGACATGCCTTCCGTGGTTGCTGGACTACTGTGTGTACTCAGGGGTTAAATTGGGCTTTTGGAGGTTGGGGAACTCTAAAATTGGGTTATGTCGCAAAATAAAATGTATAATAAAGTTTTAATAATATACGCATGTTTCTAAATATGGATTTATCAATAGGCCTATTTGGTATGTAATTCATGGAAGTTTTTTCTTTCAGATGAATCGATTTGACTGTTTTAATGATATGTCTATCATTATTTATGTATGTATACATATGTATACATAATTATAGGGTTGTGCAGCGAAGCCGTTATCTGTATTTATATATGTATCTGTTCATATAACAAAATTATCTGTCTCTTTATTCAGATAGAACTGAGTCTGGGCCTGGCTGAAACCGGAAATTAGTTTTGTGTCAAAACTAAATGAAATGCCCATTTTTAAGTGTTACTCTTACATTTATAGTTTCTATAATTTATTCAGCTTCCAGATGAAGCTGAATATATTTAAATAAAATCAATATAGCCTACAAACAGTTGAAAGTCCTGTAAATCTATCAGGAATTTTTACTACAGGACTCCATTATTTCATTAAAAAACAATAATATTAATAATAATAATAATAATGTAACATTTTTTACAGCGCCTTCACAGTTCAAGAACACTTAACATTTTTTTAATTTAGCACAGTTTAAAGAAGTTGTTGTTTCACTTTCTTCATTTTACACAAGGACAAAAAATCCTAATAGATGAATACTCAATGGAGCATTTAAATCCATTTTTTTTTGGAATAAAGTCTTATCCAGTAAATTACCTTAATCGCTGATGTGGATATAAATGATTGTGGTCAACTTTAAAAGTTGGATACACAAGCTCCGACGTGAAATCATCACTTCAGGTCAGGAATTTAACATCACGCTCAGGTTTTGGCTATAAATAAATACACTGGTATCACATGTGAATTGTGTGATACATTAACTCAGACATTTCAAGAATTGGGAAGTGTAAATGATGTCGTATTTTAGTTAATGTTACACTTGACAAGCTCCAGACATGAACAATTAACAGAGACTGCAAATTAAGTCAAAACCGTGGCCATCCATGCACATGAATTCATTGTGCGCATGAAAGGTTTACACTTTAGAAATATTGGCTGCACAGTGCTTTTTGGATAATCAGTCATGCAAATATTTTTTATATTATTCGGATATATTCGTTATTCGTTTTGAAGTCATTATTCATGCCTTTCCGAATAAGGTATTCGGCTTCAGGGACATCCCTATATAATTATATGGAAAATTTGGATTAGTAGATGACAAAATATAATTAAGAATGATATCACACGTATTTTATAAAAATCAGATGATAGCTGGGACAAATGACCTTCTTGCCCATATTACGTGATTTCTATGAATCAAAGATACAGCGCGGTACAGAAGCAGAACGCGCGCCTATTCGGGGTGCGCGGTCTCATGATGTCATTTCTTTCTTTTTGGAATCAAAGGTGTTCCAGACTGTACCGGCCCAATTTAACCACTGTGTGTACTGTTAATTCCTCCTCCTTAATATATTAACAATTTCTTCATATGCAAATAAATGACTGAAATTGGATGACTAAATCAAAATCAGAAGAAACTATCTACCATTTAAAATACAATATCTTTTTTACAAAGTTCAAGTTTAGTGTGAAGTTGAGTGTATATGTAGTGATAAATAAGAGTTATATTTTTTAGCAATTTTAAGTTTGTTATTTATTATATTAAATTGTGTGATGTATTGGCCTATCGGCCACCCTGCTCTCTGGATATCGCCATCGGCCATTTATAAAACCCATATCGGTCGATCACTACTTTTAAAATTTTAAATGAGAAATAGCGCCCATTTATATAAAATAGAGTTTGGGGAAAAAAGCTTCTGATTCTAAATTAAGTATATAAAATGTATGAATTCAGCCTTTTCATGTTCACTCATGAAGGACATAGGTGAATATACCCTTAACCCTGTTTCTGTTGACTAATATTTAAATGCAATTTCAGATGCTTTAATAGCGCCACCTCTCACTACATTACATCAGCACGTCATCTGTCAACGCAGAACATGGTTGAAGTGTCAAGATTGGGAAAAGATCCCTGTGTGATATGAAGTGGAATAGGACAGGCAGTAAACATGAAAACTTGAGTGAAGTTAGCTGTGCACCAAGAATAGGAAGAGACAGAGTAGACTAGAAGTGTCCCAGAGGAACAGATACTGAGAGCTTCAAGGTGCAGATGTTCTGTCTGCTTCTTTTTCCTTCTCTTCTTTGGCCCTTTTTAAATGTTTACTAACCTGCTTTTGGGGAAAGAAACTAACCTTTCATCCATGGAATGTCTCATTTACTAACCTGTTACCTTTTACTAACGTGTAACGCTGATGTACTAACCTTGGCAAGAGACCATCTTTTTTGATTGAGGAACGGTGTTCTGTTCACAGTTTTTTAATTTCCTTTCTCCCCCCTTTTCCACAAAGCACTCAGGCATTGGACACGCTATGGTAAACAAACTACATTGTTCGGTAGATATCATTCTAATTGTTTCTTAGTTTGGGTTTGCCGTGTGTCTATTTTCCTTTTTTTGAATCGTAGACATCAATACTAAACAAAAAAAGGGGGAAAATGCGGTTGGTACTCTTAATGCTTACTTCCCCTGCCCTGCCCAAATTCCCCTTTTCTTTTTCTTATCATGAGTTTGGTTTCCTTGGCTCTTTATGTCCCGTCCATGTTTATTTTTTAATTTAGGTTATTTTGCTTCTTCATTTTCTTTTTCTTTTTTTGCATAAGATTTTGCTCAACGACTGGTCTCGGCTGGCTGGCTCTGAACCTTTCATTGGGCCAGCTAGCTTTGAGGCCCAGAATTCAGCATGGCCTGCATCCTGGCCACCCCGTTTACTAACACCTCTGCTCCATCAGTACATTTGAGGCTGGCGTGGGTGGTCGGTCATTTCGTCTGTGGTGTTTTTTTTATTTGTGTTTCCTTAATAATGTGAACATGCTTATGCATGCAGACACCTCTGCTGTGATTGGTCTCATGTGCTGCGTTGTGTTTGTGTCCTTCTCCCTCCTCTTCTCTTTATATTCATTCCTGTGCAATCAAATCTTGGAGAAGGAATTGTTCTCTCTAACCATTGTTTGCATGTGGAGAGGGAGGGATAATGAAGCATGCATCCATTCAATCAGATATGTGAGAGATGTGCTTCTAATTGCCTGTGCTTTCATTCCTAACCTTTAGCACGCCGTGTTCTTTGTTTTACATCATATAAAATCATTGAAAACTGCTGAAACTACTCACATGCACTGGATTCAAGTGATACTAACTCTAACACACATATTACTAACACCATTTTTGTGTCTGCTGATTTACTTTTTGTGCTCTATTAGTGGCACCACTAACATTAAGCCTGGGCTAATGTGCCACAGACTTCCTCAGCTCATCTAAGACATACTAGAACTGAAAAACAATAAGACATAAATTTAGAAAGACAATGCATAAATAAGAATTCCTGAAACAGACATGAAAATGGGTTCACATTAAATCAGAGCTAATAAAAAGAGAAAAGATAAATAAACATATACATAAATAAGAAGCATTCAAGGCAAAAACAAAACAATCAAGCATCCAAATCCTTACGAGGGGGACCAAAGTCCTGTAACAGCATTCAAGTTATATGTGAGTATAGCGTGTCCTTTCCCTGTGCTTTGTTGTCTAGGTTACAATATCCGTGGATGGAATTCTCACCACCACTGGATATACACAAGAGGACTACACCATGCTAGGCTCTGATGACTTTTTCTATGTCGGGGGTAGCCCCAGCACTGCCGATCTGCCCGGATCCCCCGTTAGCAACAACTTTATGGGCTGCCTGAAAGAGGTAAAGATAAAAAAACCCTCTTATACATCCTGCACTTTTTTTTAAAGACCAGAACAACATCCCATGTTACGTAACTTAAAATGTTAGTTCACCCAAAAATGTCGTTCCAAACCCAGACTTTCTTTCTTGTGTGGAACAAGAAAGGAGATTTTGGGCAGAATGTAGGGGACTGACAGCCTCAGTCACTATTTACTTTCATTGTATGGAAAGAAAAAAATCATGCAGTGAACGTGAATGGTGACTGAGGCTGTCTGCCCCTAACATTTCTCTTGGTGTTTCAGTAAGGAAAGAAATAAAGAAAGACAGAAAGAAAGAAAAACAGGTTAGGAACAACATGAGTATGAGTAAATGATAACAGATTTTTTTTTTTTTTCTTCTCACTTTTTCTCAGTCACTCACAAAAATTGAGTGACTGGCCAGAAGTGTCCTGAAAATATTCACTCCTGGCCTCATTAAAGAAATTGCATCCTAATGAGGAGAAATCTCTTTTGTAATTTAATTACCTTCCATTGATTTAATATATTCGATTTTTTTCTCTAATAGAGATGCCGATTTTGCAGTTACTTCTAAAGTCAACTATACCTTCTATTTTCAGCTAGTATAATTATACAAAGCATTCTATGGAGCTCAGTAAACTTGCATAATGTCACCTTACACAAACGTCAATACAGCATTCACATTTACTTCTGCTGGTTTTATCATTTGTATTACTTACTTTTTATATACATATGGCTGATGTCAGCATTGTGCTGCAGTCTCATGAGCATTTTCTTGTAGAAGGTGTCCCTGTTCATGTTATACATTGCACAGCTCTCTCTGGCCTATAAAAACTCTTACTACATACATCAACAACTGAGGGAATTATTTATCTGTTGCCACGGACCGAAGCACAATGGCATAGTTAAAATGCTTTCCCTAATTAACATTGCTGATGAGCTTTCCTCACATCTGAAGTCTGTTAATTTAAAAATGGGTCACAGATTGTGAACAGTGACAGAACTTACAAATAAACAAGAGTGCAGCAAATAGGATAAATAAGCCTATAAAACATTTTAGTTTATGGAGAGGTGAAAAGTCTGCCTAATCAAATAAACTATTACTGAGCAACATTTGATGGGTCTGATCTTTAATACAGCACTACCTACGTAAATCCACACATGCTCCCCTTATGATCTGTTCGTGATCGTAATGCTCCTTAGAGGAAAACTGCGGAAAACATGTTGTCTCATCCGTCATCTTACTTCCTAGACTCGCATCCCTGTGGAATGTGGTGTCCTCTGGTACGCCAGCTGGTGAAGTGAAGAAGTTCCAAGAAGTCGTTTCTGTGTCTGATGCAGAAATGTTTGATGATTAACTGTGACGCTGTATAAACAGGGCACTGCAAATCCTCTCTTGTCACCAGAAGTGAAATTGCGGCCATTTTTGTTTTCTATAAACTAAACATATGTGCATAGCTGGGTTCCCACTTTCATGGACAACCTGAAAATATCAGGCAATTTTAAAATAGGGATTTCACTTTTTTCTTGAAAAGCCTAACCTGTGCTCAGCTCTAAAATATTTCATCAGTAAAGATATAAAAGTATAAAAGGTTTTTAAAAATCCTTATCCAGTAATCACACATATCAGATGAACTATTATTTCCACCAAACAGCCATTGTTGCCAAATAGATTTAAAATATGTAATGCTATAGGTTTTGAATCAATTCATTGAAATTGACAGTTTGACTGAATTCATCATAAATATGCCATCCCAGATGTGTATGACTTTCTTTTTTCTGATGAATACAAACAAAGACTTTTAGAAGAGTATCTCAGCTCTGCAGTTCATTTTAATGAAAGTGAATGGTGACCAGACCTTTCAAGTTCCAAAAATCACATAAAGGCTGCATAAATGGCATTCATACAACTCCGGTGGTTTAATATATGTTTTCTGAAATGATGCAATTACTTTTGAGAAACAGATCAAGGGTGAGAAACAGATCAAGATTTAAGTCCTTTTTTACTATAAATATCTACTTTCACTTTGACATAGTGAAAGTGGAGATTCTTAGTAAAAAGTGTGAGTAAATAATGAAAGTATCATTTTTTTTTTTATTTTTGGTTACCTATTCCTTTAACACCATTTGTGCTACTGAGGTTTAAATAAAAGTCAACATTAAAACTTCTCTTTGTACTCTCACAATCTTTGAAACAATAAGGGATAGCAAAAGGTTTTTCATGTCCTTTTTTACACAGACTACAGTACGTTTTTAGACTGAGGCACTGAATAATAATAATGCATCAGACAGTAAAACTGTGTCTTTCTTAATGTAATTTCACAAATACAACAAGCACTAAAATGACAAAAAAGAAAGATGTAATTTTGTCAAATATGTGGATGTGATGAGTATTGGAACAGTGTAGACTCTCTCGACATGGCCTCCAGCCTTCATCTCAATAGCAATCCACAAGCAATCAATCGGTGTCAAAACATGAACGTGAAAGTACCAAACTTGTGTACACTGTGGACTGAAGCAGAGGTGCTTTATCACTGTTTTTCCACAGATTATCAGCAGGCGTAAGGTCTTTGACCTGTGTTAACAAACACGCTAGTGCTTTGGACTCATGAATAGCAATTCATATTAAGAGGTTTTTAAATGGATGTTCCACTTCGTTCTTTCACAAATTAATTGGCAATAAAAGGATAACCATGGTTAAGCAGTGTTAGAATCACTGGGGTGTAGGGTTGAGATCCAAGAACCTTTAACAGGTCACGATAATGCAATTTTCCACCGATGCAGATGGAACATCATACTAAAACACTCTGACAGCGCAATTCAGAAGCAGCGCAGTTCCTCTGAATCAACAGTGTAAAACACACAGTGCGTCCAGTGTTGTTTGATTGCCAACCACATGCCTTTTATGAGCCAATTGTTTTAATCTATGCTCAACATACTGTTAATGAGAAGGAATGTTCAAAAGAATCTGAACCGGAATCATTAATTGAATCAATTCCCATTGAAACTGGGGGGTAGAGGGGGCCAAGACCCCCTTGTTCTAGTTATAATTTCCCTTTAGGTTTGATTCTGCCTTTTGTCACACTTTTTCCCATCCTGTTTCCTGTCTCTTAATGCACTCTTAATATTTCCTTTAATACTTAATAAAATTTGATTTCCTTACAGTGATTTGGTCAAGGTGAAGGTCAGGAAGTTAAGAGAAATGTTTAATCCTTGTAAAATTAACCATGGTTTTACTATAATTATATTTTAGTAATCATGTTTTTGTTGGAAGCCATAGTTTTAATGGAATTAACCATGAGGTTAAGACAGTCATATGGTGTTAATATTGTAACCATGTATAATTTTGTGGTTACTATGATTTTACTACAAAATACCATTGTGATACTATGGCAACTTTAGTAAAACTGCATAAAATCATGCAGATATGGGTCAGGAGCTTTAGTTAATGTTCACATCATGATCAGAATGGGGAAAAATGTGATCTCAGTAATTTGGATTATGGCATGAATGTTGGTGCCAGATGAGCTGGTTTGAGTGTTTCTTTAACTGCTGATCTCATGGGATTTTGACACACAACATTCTCTGTGGACAGAAATGCCTTGTTGATGAGAAAGGTTAACAGAGAAAGGCCAGACTTGTTCGAACTGACAAAGTCTATGGTAACTCAGATAACCGCTCTGTATATATGTGGTGAGAACAATTTTATTCTGAAATTCAGGTTGGTGCCGTTTTGGTGGCTGATCCTTGTATGTACACTGGCGGCCAAAAGTTTGGAATAATGTAAAATTTTGGCTGATTCAGAAGGAAATTGGTACATTAATTCACTAAAGTGGCATTCAAATGATCACAAAGTATAATAAGGATATTACTGGTTTAAAAAACAACATTATCACTATTTAAAAAAAAAGTTATTATTGATCAAATCTAGACAGGCCCAATTTTCAGCAGCCATCACTTGGCAGCAGCCACGTTTTCTTTGTAGTAGAAAATCACTTGCCATTACATCAAACACAGTTGAAAGCTATTTGGTTCATTAAATGAAGCGTAACAGTGTCTTTGTTTTTGAGTTGCCACAGTATACAATAGTCTGGCATATCTTAAGGTCAGTATTTGGTCAAAAATGGCAAAAAAGGAACCGCTTTCTCTAGAGACTTGTTAGTCAATCATTATTTTGAGGAGTGAAGGTCTATACAAGGCTTGAAATTGCCAAAACTACACATCAGTCTTCAAAGACAAAAGGACAACTGGCTCTAACAAGGACAGAAAGAGATCTGGAAGGCCCAGATGTTCAACTAAACAAGAGGATAAGTACATCAGAGTCTCTATTTTGAGAAATGGATGCCTCACATGTACTCAGCTGACAGCTTCATTGAATTCTACCCGCTCAACACCAGTTTCATGTACAACAGTAAAGAAAAGACTCAGGGGTGCAGGCCTTATGGGAAGAATTGTAAAGAAAAAGCCACTTTTGAAACAGAAAAACAAAAAGAAAAGGTTAGAGTGGGCAAAGAAACACAGACAATGGAAAACAGATATTTGGAAAAGTGTGATGGATCTTAACCCCATTGAGCTTTTGTGGAATCAGCTAGACTGTAAGGTGGGTGAGAAGTTCTCGACAAGAAAGCCACATCTATGGCAAGTACTACAGGAAATGTGGGGTGAAATGTTACCTGAATATCTGGACAAACTGACAGCTAGAATCTGCAAAACTGTCATTGCTGCACGTGGAGGATTTTTTGATGAGAACACTTAACTTTTTTTCAAATTTTAATAGTAATTTTTCATGTTTTTATTGTCCTGACTACACATTGTGATCAGTTGAATGCCACTTTGGTGTATAAACTGTACATTATACCAAATTTTGGCCACCTGTGTGTGTGTGTGTGTGTGTGTGTGTGTGTGTGTGTGTGTGTGTGTGTGTGTGTGTGTGTACCGTAATTTCCGGACTATTGAGCGCACCTGAATATAAGCCGCACCCACTGAATTTTAAAAAAAGTATTATTTTGAACATAAATAAGCCGCAGGTGCCTACCGGTACATTGAAACAAATTAACTTTACACAGGCTTTAACGAAACACGTCTTGTAACAAAAAGAAATAAGCTTTAACGAAACACAGTGTGGCAGCGGCGGCGTGGTCAAGCGCCCATCCGGTTGCCAGTGTGACAGTTTTCCCAAGAAGGACACGTGAAGCAGGGCACTTGACGTTCCAGGTAAGGCTTTTAACTCTTTCCCCGCCAAACACGGAATTTTCCGTGTTTTATGAAAAAACGCTTCCCCGCCAAACACGGAATTTTCCGGGTTTCCGTGTTTTAGGTGTTATACGGTAAGGAAGACCCCTCCGCATGTTTTGAAAGAGTTCGCAACTCTTTGATCAAAGAAACAGACTGCGATCGTCTCAAACATGAAGAAGTGGAGTATTGAGAAGCTCAAAATATCAGACATAAACATGCCTTTTTATCAGCTTTTTGTCTGAAATGTTGTTTTTTGACAAAACCGACCTCTGTTCAAGTCGCAATAAAAAAAGAACAAATGAAGATAAAATAAAATCGTTTTTTTTTTGCCTAAAAGCAGAGGCTCAGATCTTTATTGTGATATATAGCATCTTCATATATTCATGGAAGAAAATATTCTGCGGGCCATTAAAGTTTAGCAAAAATCGTCAAAAACCCTGGCGGTGGCTGGCAACTTTTTTTAAAAACGCTGGCGGGGAAAGAGTTAATGGCCACAGCAATGTTTACAATCAATTTTATAAAGTTTCTCAATTCTTGGTCTTCTATGCGCCAACACTAGACTGACGTGTGTCTGTCACTCACTCACACTCTCTCTGCTGCCTTTTTATGCCGCTCTCCCCACGCTTACTGAAATTAGACACAGGTGTTAGACATTAGCTCAGGTGTAAGCGCCCTTACCGCTTTTCTCTCCCGGATTTAATCTAAACAGTGAACAAAAAAGTTGTTTGACCTTAACCCGTTCGGCAATTTCATTGGTCTAATGAAAGCTTCATGCCGCCAAAAAACTGAGCACGTCTCAGAATGGGTTTTTTTTTTTAATAAAATTTGAAAGCGGGAAAAATCCATATATTAGCCGCGTCGTTGTTTAAGCCGCGAGGTTCAAAGCGTGGGAAAAAAAGTTGCGGCTTATAGTCCGGAAATTACGATATATATATATATATATATATATATATATATATATATATATATATATATATATATATATATATATATATATATAGCGGGTACATTACGTGGATTATAGGTGTGTGTGTGAGGTGTACAGAGGGCCTCTAGGTGTGTGTTTGTACCGTGTATGTGTAGTTATTTATGCTGAGGTTGATTTATTCTGGCATTTAAAGCAGGGTATGCAAGAAGCCCATTCATCATTACTATGTTTGTTTTAATGTGCCCCTCCTCTCAGGGGCATTTGGTCAGTGATTTCCAGTCCCCTGATAGCTCAGATCAGGTGGCATAGACAGATGCACCGTCCTCCACCTGCTGTCCCTGCCCTTAACCTCTCATCTGTAATGCACGCTTCTCCGGCGGCCATGTTGTGCAGTGTTTTATCACAGATCGCTGCTGTTTTTCCCCCGTGGGAGTTTATGAAGCAGGAAAAGTGAATGGGGGAGGGGGTGTACACTCCTGTGGCCCGATAATGACTGTAAAGGCTCTTGTGCCTGCCTGTGATTGGCATTTCTGAAGCATCATCAATAATCTTTTATTGCATCCGCATACCGTTATCTTCTTCCTTGCAAGATCTCAAATGAAATCGAAACTGAATTAAAAGAGGGTTATCATGAACACTTTACAGTCTGCCGCTTGGGTTTAAATCACAGGGTTTTGGCCTTTAGAGGAGAGAGGGAAAGTGTTGTCAACTACATTCTGAGAGGGCTGAAAAAATAATCAGTCTCTGCTGTTTGATGCCATTCAGTTGCGAATGGGAAATTGATGCTGGTTGGCTTGCATGATTTTATACACACTAGAGTGCAAGATAACTGTAGCTTACAGATCTATCCTTTTGATATTAAAATACAAATAATTGTGAATGTCAAAGGGTGTCATTTATTTTTCTTTGCAACAGAATTATAAATTGCACAATATTATGAATATAGCTCAAGTCTGCTTGTGAAGAATCTTTTTTATTTTAAGTGAAAATTAAATTGAATAATTTACATTAATTTCAGATTATTATTATTTATATATGATATATTATTATTATATATTATTTTGTGTTTGAAAGAGCAAATTTAAAATTGTATTTTTAAATTTAAATTAAATAAACAAGGAAATCTGACCCTTAATACCTTTTAATATGTTAAAATGGTCAGTGTCACAAATTTGCTTTGATAAGCCATTTGAATAGCCAACTAGAACAGAATCTGAAATCATTCTTTGTTTTTCTTTTTTTTTCGCCATAGCATTTTTCTTTTTTTTTTTTTTTTGTTAATTTCCAGGTTTAAATTAGATTTTGAATATCAGACTATCAATGTGGATTCTGTGTATTTTAAATATATTTTAAAGAAAATGTGGTTTACATTAACCCTTTACGTTATAGTGTTTCACAAATTAAAAAATTTAATATAATTAATTACAGTAACAAATTATATTTACCAGCAGCTCCACAAAATAATTACACTAAAATTACATAATCTGGAACTCATTGGAAATCTATTTGTTCTCATGTCCTTTTCATTAAAGGTTGTGTACAAAAACAATGACGTAAGGCTCGAGCTGTCCCGACTGGCCAAGCTTGGTGACCCCAAGATGAAGGTGAGCGGTGTGGTGGCCTTCAAATGTGAGAATGTGGCTACCCTGGATCCTGTCACCTTCGAGACGCCAGAATCATTCATAACTCTTGACAAGTGGTCAGCCAAAAAAGCTGGTTCCATCTCCTTTGATTTCCGCACCACTGAGCCGAACGGTCTGCTCCTCTTCAGCCATGGAAAACCCAAACCACAGATCCAAAAAGACCCAAAGAGCCCCAAGACCTTGAAGGTAGATTTCTTCGCCATAGAGATGCTGGATGGCCATCTGTACCTTTTGCTCGACATGGGCTCGGGAACCACCAAAACCCATGCTGTCAACAAAAAGGTCAACGATGGGGAATGGTACCATGTGGACTTCCAGAGAGACGGAAGATCAGGTAGAATATTCTATAAGTCTGTGGCAACATTCACACAGCTGCAGAATCATTTTATCAGTCCTGTTTTAGAGTGCTAAATGCAGCTACGTACACATAATACGATTATAAAGGAGTATGACAAACCCATTCATCATTTACTCACCCTCATGCTATCCCAGATGTGTATGACTTTCTTTCTTCTGCAGAACACAAATTAAGAATTTTTTAATAATATCTCAGCTCTGTAGGTCCTCACAATGCAAGTGAACAGAACTTTAATTGGACTCATTTATAACATTTAGACTTTCTGGTATTATGTACATCACCATCTTTGATTTTTACTTTCAAGCTGCTCCTGAAAGTCACACCTGTTAGAAAACACGATTGTTAATCCCAAACACTGACTGTGTGAATGTAGCCTGCCCAGCTGTTTCTTTGCTCTATTGATGCATTTTTGATACGCTCAATCTATGGTTAGATTTTGGCTGGTTAGATTCAAGGTCTATGGAAATATTGACATAGCAGAGACAGCAGTGTTCTCTCACGCTTGCGCGAACACAGTCATAACCGTGCCTTCTGGAGTGCGCGGTCAGGCAGACATTTGAATATGAACAGGACCCGCAATCCTTCCTGTCTTACTCCTCTTTTCTCACTCTGTCTTCTCCGGCAGAGTTGCCATGGAAACCAGATTTGGTTTCCCAAAGGAGAGAGCGTGTTAGTGCACAGCTCTACCAAGTAAAGACATTTCATTTGTAAGTCTCCCACTATTCACCTTCACCTCGCACATCAATGCCATTTGCCTGAAGTCCAAAGAGCGTCCTTTGGTACCAGTTCATTTTCTAGTTTCTGTGATGCACTGGAAAAAGTGCAAAAAAGGCTCAATTGATCTGAAGTTATTGCCTCTTATCAGATATAAAAACACAGCTCACCTACATTAGTTCTGACATGCACTGTGAGATGGAGTTATGTGGAGAAAATTAAATGGCTTACAGAGCAATTCTGAAATCAGATTTCTAAAGCAACAGTGTTTTTTGTTTTTTACTTCATGGCAATGCAATATTGGGATTGAATACGGTTTAGTTAAAAAGCCCTTTTTGCCACTGTTTTAAAATATGTTTTTTATAAAACCGTAGATTCCATCCAAATAGTGCTCGATTTGATCTAATTCTCCAGGGCTTATCAACACACCAACGCAATACAGCCACTGGGAGTTCAGGCATATTTTGAAAGTTGAAAGAGAGATTAAACCTTTTCTGTTATTGGTGTTTCATGTGAATCTGTAACACCATTGACAGATGGGAGCTTGCCTCTCAGGCCTGCAGAATTAGCTGTGTCACTCACCCGCCTGCATTAATTGGCTGCCTGCACAAAGACCGTTTTATCATACATGGCACACTTCCTGGTGCAAAGAGGGTGAGCTGGTGGGCACGCTGGTGTTGTTGCTTGTATGTATGCAAACATATATGTTTATATCTATATATCTGTATGTACATATGCACACATGTGTGTCAGAGTAGGAGTTTTTTCAAGGCAGCAAGGAAGGCAGTGCTTCAAAAATTAGTATGAGAAAATAATTGACAGTACTAAAAGAAACTGGGAAAATACTGGGAAATATGAGATATAGAAAAAGTGTTTAAAGCACAAATGTTTCTAAAGTACCACTGTGATTGGCTGATTAACATGTCAGTGGTATAATACCCATGTTGAATGAATAGGTAACTATTTTAGAGCTAGGGAAATACTTTGATGGGCTAATTATAAAGTAAATAACTTTCCAATTCAGCATCCCCACTTTTGGTCAAATCTGAATAAAAATTAACTTAACATTTCTGATGAAACAATTAATTTAGTGAGCTGTTTCTTTATCAACTACACAGCTCAGTTAAAATAAAGCTGCAACTAAAGCGGCATGTGACCTACATTACACTTGCAGCATTTATGGAAGATTTGTTTACTTATAGTCTGAAAAACAGTTAGTTTAACATAAGAACTACAAAAAATATGCTTTTTGCTCTATTAAAATAGCTAGTATATTTGAAGATGTGTTAAAAATGGGTAACATTTTACAATTATGTTGTATCTGTTAACATGGGATGATGCAATAGTTAATATGAACTGACAATAAATAACACTTTTAAATTTGATTGCATTAATCTTGATTAATATACATTTACATTAAAAGTTGTATATGTAAACATTGTTAATGATATATAAACTTATAAAATCAGAATCAAGCATTCAAGAGTCCCATGGTATAACTAATGTTAACATATACAGCCTTATTGTAAAGTGTTACCAAAAATATTTTAAACGCATAAACTTGTGACTTGGTTTTAATTAATAGCATGGTAGTATCAACATTCAAATATATTATAGTAATGGTTGCTTGTCGATAAATGTGAAATAAATGGAGTTCCATATGCCTTTAACACAGAAGCAAATCAATTGGAGCTGTAGCATGATTTTACATTGGATTCAAAGAATACAAACATAAAGAGGAGACTTTGCTGCCTCATTTTAGTACTCCACCACACACTACTTATGTGCATGCTTGTGTGTGCAAATAAAGTAAAGTATCTTGCCCAGCATTAGGCAGTGCTATGTAATCACTGAGCTCAGTAAATTGAAGTCGGGATGATAGAGAATGCTCATTACTGATGACCCGGGGGAGATGTTTGGCTGCTTTTTAGGGGTACAGTCGCCAAGTTCGCAATACAGGACAAGATAATGTGAGTGTGTGCACGAGAGAGAGTGAGGAGGAGAAATAGTGTCGCTATGCCTCATCAAATCCACAAAGACTTATTGCAGGCTTAGAGGAAAATGAAATTCTTATTTACTAACACTGTTACCATGTTACAAGTGGCATCTCTATGGTGATAGTTCAAGTGGAATGGAACGAAGGACTAGTTTTTCTCTTTATTTGTTGAAACCGTTGGCAGGGAATTAGTTACACTAAGTATAATTTTACTTAACTGTGTCACAACATCTGGCCATTTAGTATTTCACTTGTATCTTGGATCTGCTTGTGAATAATGAGTCATACATGAGGCCATAATCGGTCTATGGAATCACATTTAATCTCTCAGAGATATTTCTGCCTCTTGCAGTGTGTGATGCAGAATTGAGCTCTGGCCCAGAGCTCTACATCACAGAACAATACTGCGGTCATTCATTCAATTCCAACAATAGCCATTAATGATGAAAATAAATCACAGATCTATGAACAAATACATACTTTACTGAACCTTGGCACAAGAATAAATACACACACACACACACACACACACACACACACACACACACACACACACACACACACGCTAACAGTCCGAATGTTTTCTCCTGTGATCAATCCACTGCTGATCTTTAATGAAAATCCATAAATACTTTGGGCAAAAAAAAAAGATTTAGGAGATTTTAGATTTCCCAGTGCATGTAAAAGCACTATCCAGTTTTATAGTTTAGAATAGCATTCACAGATTCACTTAAAGGGATAGTTCACCCAAAAATTATTTATTCAAATGAGTCCTGTTGTTCCAGACCTGTATGACTTATGGTATGGAAAAAAACATTGAAAGTGAATGGTGACTGAGACTCATATGCTACCTAACGTCTCCTTTTGTGTTCCATGTAAGAATAAAAATTCATATGGATTTGGAACAAAATGAGGGTGTGGATATGATGACAGAATTTTCATTTTTAAGTGAACTATCCCTCGAACATATTGCTTGCCAATCTTAGAAAATGGTTGTCACCTCTTGCTGTCCCTCTAATTTGCTTTTGTAACATAGGCTGCTTTTTGTCGCTCCAGAAGAAAGACTCTGGCAGGTAAAAGGGCAGCATCTTTAATTCTAAGCCGCTTTTATTGAGTTTGGACTTTGTGTTGGACACTAATACACAGGATTCAGCAGTGGCCAGCGTTTTGTGTTAATCCCTGCCTGTTCTGTCCTATCTTGCCATTAATGGATTTTCTTTTGTAACTGCCTTCTAGGTGTAAATTATGGCAGTGCATAATGGTGGAAAAGGAGAAGGAACATTCTAAATTACAGGCTGCGTTTAAATGCCTGTTTGAAGTCTCCAAGAAAACAATGAGGGTGATTATAGAACTCATGAAAGTGTTTTAACATTATTAGAGTGAATGAAAGACTCTACTTACCTGAGAGCATCAGATATTTGTCATCATCTTTATATTAAGCTCTGTTATTGTGCAAGTTGTAGGCTATTTTAGACATAAACCATAAAACAGAGGGCGAGAATAAAACACGCTTTCAAAGGCATACAAATCTTTTGCAAGATCTTTTTATAACTGAATCAATCACAACCAATAAATTAGAAATGAATAGGACTGAAGGATTCATTTATTATTTGCCCTTTTGATAGTGATGACTATCCAATGAATCTGGCAGTAAAATTGTCTACTGTTGCTATGGAGACTGCTTGTTGAATCTTTGGCTTTGCATAATAGTTTGCAATGTATATTGAGACAGCTAAACGGAAGAAGAAATTTGCTATGTGCAAAATAAGAATTTGTATATCTTAGTAATGCTTTTGTGACTGTGAGACCATTCAACAATATGTATAAGATCCCATTAAAATCCTATTTTTATGTACAGAGAACTAAGATATAAACATTATATAGATCCAAATAGTTTTTATTATATTATATTATATTATAATAAAAAACAATTCCAAGATAAGAAATATAAGAAATCAAACACTAAATCAAAACATGCTTACATGTTTAACACCAACTTAATTAACCCTCTGGGGTCTGAGGGTGTTTTGGGCCCTGGAGAAGTTTTGACAGGCCTTGACATTTGTGCTTTTTTCAGTAGCTTAAAAACATATTAATGGCTAAAGTCTGATAACACTGTCAACACAAACTGAGCTACAATAATATGTGAGCAACATGTATGTACAGGTTTGTATTTTTGAGAAAATAACGTTTATGCATGGTTTTTGAAAAAACGAAGTAATTGAAATAAGGTCATATACACATACTATACATTTGTCCACGAGCCTTTTGAGAATTTGATCTTGTAGCCTAGAGTTTTTGCTACAAAATTATGTGAAAACCATTTGAATGAGGTATTTACCCCGTTTTGAAGCGGTTCATGTTTCCTGTGTTCAACTCAAGCAGAGAAATCCCCAATTATAAATGGGTTAGATAAATCTATATCTAATATCTTCTTCTATATACAGATTCTGTAGATGTTTCTTCTCCTTTTCATATCTTGCACTGTTAATATCTTGCAGTATTATTTTTGTCTCGTCATATTTTCCGCAATAGTATGTTTTAATAAAATTGTTTAATTAATGTCATTATGTGCCTTTTTCATCTCGTCTTCTTTCACGTTGACGAAATAAAAAAAACGTCAACAAAAGTTTTTGTCAGTCAATTCATGACGAGGTTAACACTTCGTCCATGTCTATTAGCTTTGAGGCCATCTATATGCCACTTTACCCATAAATCTTGATAAAATTAACTTTTAGCATATATATATATACATATAAAATATCTTCTGGGAAAATAGATCAAAATTATTGATGACTCATCCTGCACTACATAGATATTAGTGTAATCAAAAGCTCTGTAGAACGAAAAAAATTTTTACCACCTATAATTTACTAGCAAGTAATGTTTCAAGGCTGTCGTAACCAAAGCCTATTGGCTTTTAAAAAAAAAGGGATGAGCCCTTTGATATGTTGTTCCCACACTCCTTGTTTCAATAGGAAATACATCAACATAGAAAAGGAAACTGCAATCATCGAGCAATTTCATTGGGTCTTTAAACAGTTGTTGATCTTTTAAGAATGTGCAATTAGGATTGCCATTTTACTTTCAACTGAAATGGCATCTGAAAATCAGGTTAGCAAAATTTAATTTGCTCCTTATGGTCTTGTTTCAGGCACCATCTCTGTCAACTCCATCCGCACTCCCTACAATGCTCCTGGTGAGAGTGAGATCCTGGACCTAGACGATATACTCTACCTCGGCGGCCTGCCAGAGGACCGTGCTGGGCTGATCTTCCCAACTGAGGTGTGGACCGCTCTGCTGAACTATGGCTATGTGGGCTGTGTGCGAGATCTGTTCATGGACGGCCAGAGCAAGGACATCCGGCGAATAGCAGAGGTGCAGAGGGCGGTGGGGGTGAAGCCATCCTGTTCTAAGGAACCTCCTAAGCAGTGTCTGAGTAACCCCTGCCTTAACAGCGGCACATGCAGGGAGGGCTGGAACCGCTATGTGTGTGACTGCACTGGAACAGGCTATTTGGGCCGCTCCTGTGAGAGAGGTGAGTCCCTGCATTGTACACGCAGAGTCTACAGTATGGTATCATTTTTACAACGTATCCTAACTTGGCAATAGAAATTAATGATGGACTTCTATTTTTGACATGTCGAGTTGGCCAAACAACATGGTCCAACAACATGGTCCAACATACAGTGAACCATAGTGGTCCAAACTCACCCTGACTTATTTTATTTTAATTTGTTTACACAGATTATATCCCAGATTAAGGTATAATGCACCATTTTTGTAACTCTCACTTAATTATTCAATTTGTAAAAACAATGTAAAACAATTGCTTTAACACATTCCATGTTTCTAAGAGGTTTGTGTCTGTGACTGGTGTGCTTGTTGCTTGAGTTTGTTCTAAATTTCATTCTAAATTTTTGAAAAAATGTCAGTGAAATGTTTTGATGAATCATGATTTGAGGATGAAAATGTTTGTAACAGGATTTAACACAAAAATATGCGTACTACAGTTAGTGAATGGAGACCTTTTGCACTCATTCAGAGGAATTATTTTGTCTGTTATATTGCATGGAGGAGAGATAGTGAGTGTTGGGAGAGCGGTATTCACAGCTGTCACCTCCTCAGAGCAGAAAACTTTCTCTTCTCTTTGTCAGTTCAGCCCTGATAAGTGTAGCCGAGCTGACATTACTGTTACTGTGGTAATTGTGTTTCTCTTCAGTCCATGTCATCTTCAGTGAAAGCCGCTCAAGCATAGATTATGTTTTTGCCTTTTGTCTCCCACCCAAGATGAATTTTAATTCTGTTGTTTTTCCAGATGAACAAAGCAGTGTTCACCCGCTCCCTACTAAAAAGGGAGTCTGCAAGTGCTGTTCTCTCAGTCTGTGTCCAGCTATGCATCTCCCCCCCTCAGAGGTTTCTCTGTATACAGTTGAATTCAGAAGTTTACATACACCTTAGCCAAAATACATTTAAACTCAGTTTTTAGCAATTCCTGCCATTTAAACATAGAAAACATTCCCTGTCTTAGATCAGTTAGGGTCACTATATTTTAAGAATGTGAAATGTCAGAATAATAGTAGTGGAAATTATATATTTCATCTTTTACTACTTTCATCACATTCCCAGTGGATCAGAAGTTTACATACACTTTGTTAATATTTTGGTAGCATTGCCTTTAAATGGTTTAACTTGGGTCAGACATTTTGGGTAGCCTTTCAGAAGCTTCTCATAATAAGTTGCTGGAATTTTGGCCCATTCCTCCAGACAGAACTGGTGTAACTAAGTCAGGTTTGTAGTCCTCCTCGCTCGCACACGCGTTTTCAGTTCTGCCCACAAATTTTCTATCAGATTGAGGTCTGTGCTTTGTAATGGCCACTCCAATACCTTGACTTTGTTGTCCAAAAGCCATTTTGCCACAACTTTGGAGGTATGCTTGTGGACATTGTCTATTTGGAAGACCCATTTGCGACCAAGCTTTAACTTCCTGGCTGATGTCTTGAGATGTTGCTTCAATATATCCACATAATTTTCCTTCCTCATGATGCCATCTATTTTGTGAAGTGCACCAGTCCCTCCTTCAGCAAAGCACCCCAAAACATGATGCTGCCACCCGCATGCTTCACGGTTGGGATGGCATTCTTTGGCTTGCAAGCCTCATCCTTTTATCTCCAAACATAATGATGGTCATTATGGCCAAACAGTTCAGTTTTTATTTTATCAGACCAGAGGACATTTCTCCAAAAAGTAAGATATTTGTCCCCATTTGCAATTGCAAACTGCAGTCTGTCTTTTTTATGGCAATTTTTGAGCAGTGGCTTCTTCCTTGCTGAGCAGCCTTCCAGGTTATATCGATATAAGACTTGTTTTACTGTGTATATAGATACTTGTCTACCTGTTTTCTCCAGCATCTTCACGAGGTCCTTTGCTGTTGTTCTGGTATTGATTTGCACTTTTCGCACCAAACTACATTCATCTCTAGGAGACATAATCCCATAATGTTTATACTTGCGTACTATTGGTTGTACAGATAAACATGGTATCTTCAGGCATTTGGTAATTGCTCTCAAGGATGAACCAGACTTGTGGAGGTCCACAGTTTTTATTTCTTTTCTGAGGTCTTTTGATTTTCCCATGATGTCAAGAAAATAGGCACTGAGATTGAAAGTAGGCCTTAACATACATCCACAAGTAGACCTCCAATTGACTCCAATTAGCCAATCAGAAGCTAATTGGCTAATTGTCTAAAGGCTTGACATACTTTTCTGGAATTTGTCTATGCTGCTTAAAGGCACAGTTAGCTTAGTGTATGTAAACTAGTGACCCACTGGGATTGTGATATACTTAGTCAATTAAACGTGAAACAATCTGTCTGTAATATATATATTTTTTAATTACTTGTGTCATGCACAAAGTAGATGTCCTAAATTGCTTGCCAAAACTACAGTTTGCTTTTATGAAATCTGTGGAGTGGTTAAATTTTTTTTTTTTAATGACTTCAACCTAAGTGTATATAAATGTCTGACTTCAACTGTATTCTGGCTGGCCTCTATAAAGTGCTTTAAGCTACACTGGCTAATACTTTAATGGAAGAGAATCTCTCTTAAGCTTGTTGTTGTTGTCTGGACACAGATATCACCATACAGCAAAGACACAGCTGTGGGGAAACACAATCAATTATATTATTCACATTGTTGAAGCTCTGTCAAGGAATCATGGACATTATACGCTCAATTAACCCATCAAAGATGGGTGGCTATGTCATTGCTGAAGCAAAGTTCGCCACAAACAGCTAGCAAGAGGATGGTGCTATTTTACAGGGCAGTGTTGCCTGCAGCTCTACAGCTGTATGTACTGTGCATACAATGAGTTATCACTTAGTAGTGCCATCATTACATAGCTAATTCTTGCTGCTCACTTGATTCCTGATTTGTCTGCGCTCAACAATATTAACTCAAGAGACAATCCTTGATGCCTGCGCTGCATCACGCCACAAGACATCTCCCAAGATCGTCTTTATTATAATAAATGGCTGTCTAAACTAGAAGCGCTGATTTTCCCGCTTAATCTGAAATAAAATTATTTAATTTATAATTATATTATGTTTTGACTAATTGCTATGAAATTTATCTGAGGCGTAAAGGGGCAAGGTCTGATTTGTATTTGTTCACTGAGATTAAATCCTGCAGATACTTATGTTAATTAGGGATGTTGATGAATAATCAATGGTCGGTTATTCTTCATTAATAATTTGATCGATTAAACTTATCAATCGCCGATTAATCAATTTGGAAAAAAATTTGTTTTGCAATCATGCCAGCAGATAGAGAAAAGAATGAATGTACAGTCATCCGCTGCTAGAGGGCGCACTGCCGCTTGCGCGCTGCATGTCACGTCCTGTCAACAAAACTAAAACACAGCGCATCCTTTACTTCATTACTCTATAGATGAACATTAACTGCATAAACTGTGATGTGTGTTAAAGTACAACACGACAACAAGCATTGTTGATATGCCGGTCTCCTTTTATCTTCCACACCGACAATCACGTCACAAACTGAAAATATAATAAGAGGAAAATACCAATGCTCGCATTTATTATGTCTATGTATTTAAATGAGATTTAAACAGTAGGCTACATGCAAATAATTAGGCATGTTTTCAAGTTTCCTTCTACAGTAAGGAAATTTTCTCCAATGCAATGCTGACATTTTCAAGCTTACTTTAGAACTGATGGTCAGTCACAAATCAAACCTTGTATAAATAAAAATTTGTTTGAAAATGTGCATCTTGCATGATTTGAGTTTGAAGTATTTTGCCATGAAGAGTTTTTTGTTGTTATTGTTAATTAATTATCGATATTCATTTATTAATGTTAGCAATTGATGATTAAGAATATTTCTTAAAATGTGCAACCCTAGTATTAACAGTTCACTCCATATTCCACTGGTAGAAAACAGCTTTTTACTCAATGGTGGAATGGAGAAATAATGTGAGATAGAGGCAGAGAGATCAAAGAGAGTCAAAGAGACAAAAACGAGGCAAACTGACAGATGGAGACAGGGTGAGTTAAGGTGAGCAAAAATAATAACACACTAAAAAAGATTTGTTATGTTCACAGTTGGGCCTACCCTACTGTGTGAGGTGAGATAAACTCTGTGCATAAATTCATTACCATCCAGCAGTTCACAGTGCTTGACTTACTTGAACAAAGTGTCAAAGAAAAAAACAAAAGCCTCAGAATAACATCTGGTCTAATTTCCTGTCATTTCTACCCGGGTCCTTATGGTCTCTAACAGTGACTAAACTTAGTGCATAACCTCCATTTTTCCCTCAGTCCCTGATAGCTCTGCGAAGTAAACTTTATCCAAGGGACCAAGGTTAAACAGGTTAGCATGGGCTAGTAAATCCCTGCTGGTAGATGGTGGTGGTGTAGTGGTCTAAACCACAGTACTGGTAAACTGTTAATCAGAAGGTTGTTGGTTTGAGCCCCACAGCCACCACCATTGTGTCCTTGAGCAAGGCACTTAACTCCAGGTTGCTCCGGGGGGGTTGTCCCTGTAAGAAGGGCTCTGTAAGTCACTTTGGATAAAAGCGTCTGCCAAATGCATAAATGTAAATGTAAATGGTAGATACCACAACTACACAATCTCAACACAATAAAGCATCTTTCTCCTTTGATAGCTATTCAAAAGTTGTTGTGTGTTCTGTCATTAACACATTAAATAGTTCATTATATTTTAATATATATTCCCAGTACACTATTTTTTATAATCTCTTGGGATTCTGAATGTTTATGTGGTGCCATCAGCCAATCAGCATTTTCAGGATGTAATTTTCCTGCGGTTCTAGAGTAAATAGTCACATGGCATTTCTGGCTCCAGTGATTAGCTCCAAAAGTTGGTTATGGGAATCACTAACAAAGATTTTAAACTCTGTGAACTTCGGGAATGCCCACAAAAAGCTTTATATCCAGCTATTATAGACCTACAGTACTTGGGTTTTATCCTATATCATTCATTTTGTTTAGAAAGGCAGGATATTCTAGGTTCGAAGAGGCAAGCCGTGAATGACTTCACTTTTATTTCCCTCAGCCACACCTGGTTCATTGCACAGTTGGCAGGTCATTCATGTTGATTCCCATGTCAGTATTTGTTTCATTATCCTGGCTGCTGCACGCTTTTAGACTTCATGAGGTGTTGTGTTGCGTGCAGGAAAATTGTAACATGCATTTAAGGTGAAGGTTCCATCGGAATGCTGAAACTCACCACGAGCAAACCTGAATAATGTATGATGCCTCTGAGTCAACTCATCCTGTTTATCATGAGTGTTGAACATACATTTCCCTAATCCCCGTGGCAACCACAGCTCCTGCTTGCTGCAGTATTCCTGGGCTTAGCGGGGGGTTGGTTGGGAAGGGGAGGGTCAGCTCCATTATGTGATACCTGACTCTCCGGATGTTGTGTACCGCACAAGGAAGAGTATTACTTACTAAATACAGAGAACATGCAAATCTGACATCACAATTCAGGGAGAGGGCCAATACAGATTTGGTCTTTGTATGTGTATAAATAGTATGTGTAAGAAAGCACATTTTTGGAAAATATGGCCTATTGATTTACAAATGCGCTATTACAACTTTTAGTCATGGTAGGCACTCATCTGGGCTATGCAATTTTGTGTCTAGTTTTCCGATATACTGATCCTGTGCCCCACCACTTAATGGTGTTATTAGGATGCCATCCTATTTTGGATATTTGGGGTGGGCAACTAAAATAAATATGAAATAAAATTTGCCTGGAGAAGGAAAACGTTTTAAATATACAAAAAAATTCTGTCACAATGCAAAATAGTTCACTTGAATACATTTGCGTCACTTTGCTTTAAAAAGAAGTTGGGAACTAAATACAAAATAATGATTTGTTGGACTAGAGGTAAACATTTTCCTTTGAGTGTCAGGAGGCCTGGGGTGTGAATCCAATGTAATGTAATAAATTTAAATGAAAATAAATTGCAGCTGTATGTCAGTGGATGTATATCAGGAGCAGGAGTGTGCATTTAAATGTACCAGACTACAAAAGAGAGCTGTGCAGAAGAAAACATTATCGCTCTATTGCAAGATCACTGATGACATCCGCAAAATATTATAAACTTCACATTCCACTGCTGACATTTCCTCTTATTGTATCAGTACAGAAATAAAATGTTTAAAACAATTGCACAGACTGCCAGCATTCTTTTGAATGAAAAGACTGAGTCTACGTTATGAGTCTTCATGCAACACTTAATCAGCCAATTATCAAATAGAACAAAATTTAAAGGCCAAACAAAGGCAACACTTTAAATTGTTTTTATTGGGCCCTTTTGTATTTTTTCAATAGATCACCCATTTGTGTGGGCACTGCCCGCATGTAGCCATGCCATGGCTCCTCTTCTTACCCTGTGCTTTCTCTACAATTATTAAAATGTGTTTTTAAACATTATTTATCATAAAAAGCATTATATAAAAGCATTAGTTGTTTTCAAGAGAGAGTGGACAGAGAGCTTTATGTGGGATTATGTGAGAGCTTGATACAGTAGAATGGGACAGGCAGAGAGGGATGAGGTATATTCCTGAGCATGACTGTGAATGGAGTTGGAGTTTACCCCGGTGGACGAGAGGGTCGCCTCCCTACGCCTACGGGTTGTGGGGGGGAAAACTCTGACCGTTGTCTGTGCATATGCACCGAACAGCAGTTCAGAGTATTCGGCCTTCTTGGAGACCCTGAATGGAGTCCTGAATAGGGCCCCAGTAGGGGACTCCATAGTGATGCTGGGTGACTTCAACGCACACGTGGGAAATGACAGGGACACCTGGAAAGGCGTGATTGGGAGGAACGGCCTCCCTGATCTGAACTCAAGTGGATGTTTGTTATTAGACTTCTGTGCTAGTCATGGATTATCTATAACAAACACCATGTTCGAACATAAGGATGCTCATAAGTGTACGTGGTACCAGAGCACCCTAGGCCGAAGGTCGATGATCGATTTTGTAATCGTGTCGTCGGATCTGAGGCCATATGTTTTGGACACTTCGGGTAAAGAGAGGGGCAGAGCTGTCAACCGATCACCATCTGGTGGTGAGTTGGGTCAGGGGTGGGGAAAGACTCTGGACAGACCTGGGAAGCCCAAGCGAGTAGTGCTGGGTGAACTGGGAATGTTTGGAGGAGATCCCTGTCCGCGAGATCTTCAACTCACACCTCCGGCGGAGCTTTTCAGGCATCCCTGCGGAGGTTGGGGACATTGAACCGGAGTGGGCAATGTTCAAAGCTTCCATTGCCGAAGCCGCGGTGGAAAGCTGCGGCCTCAAGGTTTTAGGTGCCGCAAGGGGTGGTAATCCTCGAACACCGTGGTGGACACTGGTGGTCAGGGAAGCCGTCCGACTGAAGAAAGAGGCCTTCCGGGATTTGTTGTCCCGGAGGTCTCCGGAGAGCAGTTGCAAGGTACCGACAGGCCCGAAGGGCTGCGGCCTCGGCCGTGAGGGAGGCAAAGCAGTGGGTGTGGGAAAAGTTCGGAGAAGCCATGGAGAAGGACTTTCGGTCCGCACCAAAGTGCTTCTGGAAAACCGTCCGCCACCTTAGGAGGGGGAAACGGGGAACCATTCAAGCTGTATACAGCAAAGATGGGACGCTGTTGACCTCAACTGAGGAGGTTATTGGGCGGTGGAAGGAACACTTTGAAGAACTCCTAAATCCCAACACGCCCTCTATGGTAGAGGCAGAGCCGGAGGATGATGGGGATCAGATTCTATTTCCCTGGGGAGGTCACTGAGGTAGTCAAACAACTCCGCAGTGGCAAAGCCCCGAGGATTGATGAGATCTGACCAGAAATGCTGAAAGCTTTGGATGTGGAGGGGTGTCATGGATGACACGCCTCTTCAACATTGGCGTGGAAATCTGGGACAGTGCCTAAGGAGTGGCAGAACGGGGTGGTGGTTCCCCTCTTCAAAAAGGGGGATCAGAGAGTGTCTGCCAACTACAGGGGTATCACACTTCTCAGCCTCCCTGGTAAAGTTTACTCCAAGGTGCTGGAGAGGAGGGTTCGGCCGATTGTTGAACCTCGGATTGAAGAGGAACAATGCGGTTTTCGTCCTGGCCGTGGAACGACGGACCAGATCTTTACTCTCGCAAGGATCCTGGAGGGGGCCTGGGAGTATGCCCATCCGGTCTACATGTGTTTTGTGGATCTGGAGAAGGCGTATGACCGGGTCCCCCGGGAGATACTGTGGGAGGTGCTGCGGGAGGGCGATCCAATCCCTGTACGTCCAAAGCGAGAGCTGTGTCCGGGTCCTCGGCACGAAGTCGAGTTCATTCCATGTGGGGGTTGGTCTCCGCCAAGGCTGCGCTTTGTCACCAATCCTGTTTGTGATATTCATGGACAGGATATCGAGGCGTAGTCGGGGTGGGGAAGGTGTGCGGTTCGGTGGGCTGGGGATCTCATCGCTGCTTTTTGCAGATGATGTTGTCTTCATGTCATCATCGGTCCGTGACCTTCAGCTCTCACTGGATTGCTTGGCAGTCGAGTGTGAAGCAGCTGGGATGAGGATTAGCACCTCCTAAATCTGAGGCCATGGTTCTCAGCAGGAAACCGATGGAGTGCGTACTCCAGGTAGGGAATGAGGTTTTGCCCCAAGTGAAGGAGTTCAAGTACCTCGGGGTCTTGTTCACGAGTGAGGGGACAATGGAGAGGGAGGTTGGCCTGAGAATCGGGGCAGCGGGGGCGGTATTGCACTCGCTCTATCACACCGTTGTCACGAAAAGAGAGCTGAGCCGAAAGGCAAAGCTCTCGATCTACCGGTCAATTTTTGTTCCTACCCTCACCTATGGTCATGAAGGTTGGGTCATGACCGAAAGAACTAGGTCGCGAGTACAAGCGGCCGAAATGGGCTTCCTCAGAAGGGTGGCGGGCTTCTCCCTTAGAGATAGGGTGAGGAGCTCAGTCATCCGTGAGGAGCTCGGAGTAGAGCCGCTGCTCCTTTGCGTTGAAAGGAGTCAGTTGAGGTGGTTTGGGCATCTGGTCCCCCAGTCAGAGTTGGTTAATGTGGCTCGGGATAGGGAAGTTTGGGGCCCCCTGCTGGAGCAGCTGCCCCCGCAACCCGACTTCGGATAAGCGGTTGAAGATGGATGGATGGATGGACTGTGAATGTCTCCATTTGCATGTGTTTGGTTGATCAGGACAGGGCACTAAATGAGAGTAGTAACAGATGGAGGGGCAGATGGAGAGAGTGAGCAGCCATGTACACTCCTTTCTACCTGTGGTCCTCCAGTTCCGTCTCTACTGTTACAAACCAGGATAGCGACAGTTTGAGGAGCTTTTGTGACTGCAGCGCTTGTTAAAAACAATATTGGCCCATGATATATCTTTGTCATTTGAAATCTTTGAGAAAATACATTAAAGACATTATAGCTGTTTCTCATATGAACCATTAGAGACATTTTGAAAACTATGTGTACATGGTTACCCAAAGAGACAAAACTGTTAGTATACTTGAGATGAAATGTGAAACATGATTGTGTTAAAAATACAAAGGTAAACTGTATGTAAAATATTGTAGGGTAAACTTCAATAGCAGTTAATGAGAGACCACAACAAATATTATTTTTTGCATTCTTATTTGCTCTTACTGCTAAAGAAAGAATCCACTGGTGCTGGACTTTCCAAAAGTGGAAAAAATAGAGAGAGAGATAGATTACGACAGTAAGAACAGAGAAGTTTGCTAGATTTATGCAGCTAAATAAGAAACACATTATTCAGTCACAGTCTGTAAAAAGCGTCCATTGTACATAATTTCCAGTCAAGCTATAATTTTGTCAAATTATGAAAAAGTGTGAAAATATTTGTATTTACATTTATTCATTTGGCAGACACTTTTATCCAAAGTGACTTACAAAAGAGGAAAACATAAGTGAATCGTCTTAAGGAGACAGTGGTACGAGAAGTGCCATATTACAAAGTTTCACTAGCATCAGAATAGTATTCAAAACAGATTAAAGTGCAACAAGATTTTTTTTTTTAAGTGATTGGTTAAGTGCTCATGGAAAATATGTGTTTTTAGCCAGTTTTTTAAGACAGAAAGTGAGTCAGCTTCACGGATAAAGTTGGGAAGGTTACTGTGTGTATTTAGAGTCCTCCAAATAGTAGATATGAAATTAGCTTGACCAAGACAAAGTAGCCAAAGTAGTGCCATTATATGAAATTGTTTTTGTTTTTATTTCATCACTGTAATTTCCACCACAGAACGTTATTAACCTCCTGAGACCAGAGCATGATGGCAGTGTGCAGTTTTCATTTCCCTTTTTGGTTTGTAACTAGTTTCACGTAATAAACAATCAAAAGAATTCAATAAAACATTTCTAGATCAAATAGTTTTCCTAAAAATATATGTCCGCAAATGTGGACAGCTAAACATGTTGAGTGGTCCAAACATCATTTGCAGCCTGAAACTGAACTTTTAGGATTGAATGCTCTTAGCTGCATAGAAAACTATGCTTGTTTGCTCCCTTGCTCCCTCTTTAGTGAATGACTTGACTTCCAGTGTGCTGATTTATTTTCATCCTAATTCCAAGCTAAATTTTTCAGCTTTTGGATAAACCCATTTATTCTCAATATTAAAATGCACAGGAAATATATAGGAATGCATTTAATAATGTTAATGAATAGAATCGTGTTGTACATTGATAAGATAAAATAAAATAGAACAAAATGTAAAAGTGTTAGAGTTGAAAGTTATTCAAAATAACTAACGTTTTTCTACTTTTGAGGTAATGCGGTGCCATTTTCCACTCATGTTGACGACATATTTATTGACGTGTGAAAAATGAACAGAATGTTTAAAGTGGCATATAAAACGAATCTTGAAACTCTACTCTTTTACAACCAAACAGGTTTCAATGAAAAAGATTTCTTACCAGAGTCACTTTTGTTTGCACTGCGTCCGTAGTAGCGCTTCACGAAAATTTACGGCATGCTGTTTTGTGACTTAACTAGTGCGGCAAAAGTTTAACCATGGCAGTTAAATGGCAGTCTAGAGTCTTGTAAACAGTATTCAGTCTGTTTTTATGCATTTAAACTATGCGTTGCATATAGCAAAGCCAAAATACTATGTCCACTCATGTGGATTCGGGGTCGCGCGATGTTTAAACATAATACATATATTTGTGCGGTGGAGAAAAAAATGACATCATGGTGGAAAGGTTAATGATGGATGTGTCCTGTGATTAATGTATATACATGTAATGTATATACAATGTAAAAGACCACATGGCCAAAAGTTCCCATAGATGAAAAAACACCCTTATCTGAGAGTGTTAATTTGGGGTCAGCCGAGCTCTGCCGATCCTTCAATTCTGTAATTTCTCATTTTGCCATTTCCGTCGCCATGCTGTTTTCCTAGCATGTTTCTTCATTTAAGACCTCTATGGACCTCTGTGACGTGCAGAGAGCCTTGCTTCCATCATGTCCAGATTGGATGTGATATGTGTGCTGTCGGGCAGTGCAGATGCCATACTGCTGCGCTCTCCCACTGTGTGACTGAACAGCACTGTTTGAGGAGGCAATCAGGGTCTTTCTGAACCACTGGCCATCCCTCTCTTTTCATTATCCTCTCCCCTGGCATGAGACCGCTCCACTGGAGATGAGAGGGGCTCATTTGTCAACCTGTCATTATTTTGAGGCTGACTTCTTTGCGATGCGGGCCTCAGCAGGGAGGGGTAAAGATTGGGGTTGTGCGTTATAGGCTACAGTGGGAGCTTCATCTCAGGGGAGTTTGGCACCTGCTTGGTTTCAAGTCAACATGAAACAACATTTGAAACCCATTTTTCTTTCATGCTTAGACATAATTCAAGATTAAACAGAAGATTTGAGAAAGAAATGTAGGTGAGGACTTGATTTTATCTATTGGGAATTGATCGGTTTGTGAAAGTGGGCGTTAATTTCCACAATAGAGCCAGACTTGATTGCGAGTTTGCAGTAGATCATTAAATCTGGAAGCTGAAGCTCAAGTTCACCCTCGAGAGTCCACCTTAAAGGGATAGTCCACCCGGAAATGAAAATTCTGTCAACATTTACTCACCTTCATGTTGTTTCAAACCTTTATGACTTTTTCTCCATTGAACACAAAAGAAGATGTTAGGTTGAATTTTAGTCTCAGTTGCCATTCAATTTAAATGCATGGTATTTTGGCGGCGTGAAGCTTTCATTAGACCAATGAAATTGCCGAACGGGTTAAGGTCAAAACAACTTTTTTTGTTTACTGTTTAGATTAAATCGAGCGCGCTCAAACTTCCCATCATTCTGATTACGGTAGTAATTTTGTCGCCCTCACCATGGCAAAGACATGGAGAAACGCATATGATGCTGCTTTCAAGTTAAAGGCGATTGATCTGGCTGCTGCACGGGAGCTTGGTCTTAATGAGTCGATGATAAGACGTTGGAAACAGCAGCGTGAGGAATTGACTCAGTGCAAAAAGACAACTAAATCTGAGGCTATTCAACTCCGACACCGAAGGAGATGACTTCAGTGGTTTCAGTGCACAGGACGAGGAAGATAGTGACCAATGACTTTCTTGGTAGGCTACGGTTTACTGCAAATGTTTTATTACTAGCCGTGTGTGGCAGCGGGGGCGTGCCACACACGGCCCTCCAGGAGAGAAAAGCTGTAAGGGCGCTTACACCTGCGCTAAATTATGTCTAACACCGGTGTCTAATTTCAAGTGCCCTGCTTCACGTGTCCTTCTTGGGAAAACTGTCACACGGGCACCAGTGTGACAGTTTTCAGCAGGGCACTTGACGTTCCAGGTAAGGCTTTTAATGGCCACAACAATGTTTACAATCAATTTTATAAAGTTTCTCAATTATTCTATGCGCCAACACTAGACTGACGTGTGTCACTCTCTCAGCTCTGTGGCTGCTGCCTTTTTATGCCGCTCTCCCCATGCTTACTGAAATTAGACACCGGTGTTATACATAATTTAGCTCAGGTGTAAGCGCCCTTACCGCTTTTCTCTCCCGGACGGGCGCTTGACCACGCCCTCAGCTAAGCCACAGCCGTGTTTCGTTAAAGCCTGAGTAAAGTTAATTTGTTTCAATGTACCGGTAGGCACCTGCGGCTTATAGACAGGTGCGGCTTATTTATGTTTAAAATAATATTTTATTTAAAAATCAGTGGGTGCGGCTTATATTCAGGTGCGCTCAATAGTCCGGAAATTACGGTAGCTCTTTTACCTGTAAGGCAGGACTTTTTTTCTACATCCTTTGACCGTTAGGTGTTCTAATTTCTCCCATTTGTTTTAATAAAAGTAGCCCATCTCTGCTAAAGAGGTTCTGCTAAAAGATGGAAAAATTTAAATTTTTGTGAACTATTTCTTTACCAATTGTCAAAATGTTAGAAAGTCTGTATTACCTATAACAGTTACCTAAAACAAAGCTTAAATAGCTATTTGACTCTAGGTTAACATTATGTCTGGTCTTGATGACATCAGCTGAAATGGAAAATTGTTTCAGAGCAGAGCAATTTATTACATTTTCATTATGAAAATCAAACATTACTTATTTTTTAATAATGTGTTCTGTTGAATCTTGCACAATAAGACCAGCTCAATTGTAGCAACGCATATACTGAAGAAGAATGGGACATAAATTCACTTTTTGTTCGTACATGCAACCAAAGAGCTTGATAATTAGGAATACTGAATATAAAATACAGAACTTCTCTGATCTCATTTTTTAAGACTTCAAAAATTGAGTACAGTATGTTACAACAACAACAATCAGTGTTTTGCAAGAGTTGAGAAACATGCAACATGACTGCAGTATTGTTTCTAATGGCCTCATCCACTCGTAGACACACGCTGTTCTTCAGGAGTTGAAAGAACATCCCTTTGCTGATTAGTATGCATGTTGCCATACTTATGTTTCTGTCTTCATCTTGTTTTCTGCTGTCTCGCTCTCTCTGTTACTCTCTCGGGCTGAGCAATAGCGTAACAGCAACAACGGATGCTGCAACAAGACAGGCACAGAAATTACAGGGAGACTATGTGTCTTTGTGTGTGTGAAGGAGAGGGTAGCCTAATTGGTGTTAGCTTGGAGCTAGCCCATCATCTCCACAGCTCCCTCACAAGCGAGTGATGTCTCTGTACTGGTTCCATGCCAGATGTTGTCCTCTGGCTTAGAGGCCAGCCTTTGCACAGAGGCAGATGTGTCCAGCCTCCATTATGCAGCTAAATTATCAACAACATGGATAGCCCGCTGGCCCGGAGCCGGTGTGAGAGAGTTTAGGGCCAGTTGACGGTCATTTGCCCTACTGGGCCAGTGATGCCTTGTCACAGCATCTTATGTGCTTTTATGCAAAGTGCAGGAATGACTTGTTATAGCCTTGAATACATCCACAAGAATGGAATAAAAATTACAAACCAACAAAGTTGGGAAGTAACTAAAAGTACAGAACACAAACACAAACGAAGATGTTTAGAAGAACTCTGTAGGGCCTTTCAAAGCAAGTGAATGGGGACCAGACTTTACAAGCTCCAAATCATATAAAGGCCACATACTAGTAATGCATGACTCCAGTGGTTTGCTATACAGTACGTCTTCTGAAGCAATGCAATAACTTTGAGTGAGAAACAGATCAACATTTTAATAAATTTTTACTTTAAATATCCACTTTCACTTTTAGAATATTACTTAAATATTGATCTGTTTCTTACCCATACCTATCATACCACTTCTGAAGACATAGATTTAACCACTTGAGTCATATGGATTAATTTTATGCTGCCTTTATATCCTTTTTGGAGCTTGAAAGGCCTGGTCACCATCCACTTGCATTGTATGGACCTACAGACATGAGACAGTCTTCTAAAAATCTTTGTTTGTGTTCTGCAGAAGAAAGTCATGTGGCATGCATGAGAGAGAATTTTCATTTTTGGGTGAACAATCCCTTTAAATTACTTGCAGGTAACAACATCTGTAATTACATACTGTAGTTGAACCTACCCTTAACGCTAACCCTCAATTAATCCCTCAACCTAACCTTACCCCTACCCCTAACCCAACATGTATGCATACAATAAGTATACTGTATCAAATTCTTAATTTTTGAGTGTAATTACATACTAGTAGATAAAGATACCTCATATAAAGTGTTATCATATTAAGTTTTGGAACAGATAATACATTAGCATACATTGCTAAAAATAACATTTGTCATTTTGTTGTAGAGCCAATTATAATATTGGCAGTGCATGTAAAATTCTGAAAAATCCTTACTTTTGAGCCCTAATACAGTGCTGAGTTCCTCCTTGGACCCATTCGGGCATTTATTTTTGTCTCCATCTATTTTTCTAACAAAACTTTCATACTCAGCACTTCTGTGGTTCTAAGTGTCTGTGTGTCTCCCCTGTGCTCTGTCTGGCTGACTGAGCAGCTGGTGAGATTATGCCAGTCGCTCTGAGACCTCAGCCACCTCTCATTGCAAATGAGATGTCTTGAGATCCAGACCACTAAATTGAATTGCTCAATAAAATAATTGTGATACGAATAAACAAATTAGAGAAATGGTAGGCGGTAAACAGAGCTTCAGATGCCCCTCAGCAGGAATACATTACGTGGTGTCTTTATGAATACAGCTTCACAATAAAATGAACAAATAAAACAGGATGTATAAGGACTCTTTTTTTTATATAGCATTTACTGTATCTTCTGGTTAGAATGAGCAGAGTTGATCAGCAGTATTGTTGTGAAATCTCAGTGTCTGGCTGCAAAGCACTTTAGTAACTAGTCATTTAGCTATCCCCATCAACCCTGGGCTTTATGAACAGCCACAGAGCTGATGTCACTGCCCAACACTCACATTTTTTAATGTTTCTTAACTCTCTCTCTCTCTCTCTCTCTCTCTCTCTCTCTGTCTCTCTCTCTTTCAAACACACAGATGCCACCATCCTCAGTTATGATGGCAGTAAATTCATGAAGATCCAGTTGCCAGTAGTGATGCACACAGAGGCGGAGGACGTGTCGCTACGTTTCCGTTCACAGCGTGCCTATGGTGTTCTCATGGCAACCACCTCCCGGAACTCTGCTGACACACTTAGACTGGAGCTGGATGGAGGGCGTGTCCGACTCACTGTCAATCTAGGTACAATAGCCAATTAAAGTGCTCACTTTAATAGTTAACACTACACTTGCAACTTACACACTGCATGGTATATTTAAAATATAATGTTGGTTCTATTCATGTAGTATTTTTGCAACATCATTGGATTAACCTAATCATTATTTGATGATATTTTACAGTTAAGTTTATCTGTCAATTATCTAAGTAAATATTTTTTACAATGTAAGATTAATCTCCTGATCCCCTTTTGCAACTACAATTATTATTGTGCATGCACACACACGCTTAACTAGCTTTATCATTTAGATTTATGTTGTTTTTATCTAAAGCTTATTATAATTACTGTAGATTTTTTTATATTATTTACTTTATACAGTATATGAATAATTTGTGGACATCCTTAGATGTCCGCAATAGGAGGTTTTGTCAGATTTAGCTAACTTCCCCAATGTATAGCTAAGTAAAGAGACACACTCACACACATTCACAGATATTAAAACTTTTTTACTGTCTTTGTGCATTGAGGAGAAGGATGTAGAACCTTCAAAGGCCAGAGTCTGCGGCCAATCGCTCACTCCCAGATGAGCATGATGTAGACTTCCCTTCCAGAGAGTGCACACCCCCTACCCTCTTCTGAAACACGGCATAATACTAAACATTCATACTGCAGTCTTCTCCTGCATGCGCCCCACAAGAGTGTTACACTTGTCAAGACTATTGACAACCCATTAGTCCACACAGTACATTACCATTTCATACTTTCACTACACAGCTTAAAAAATACTAAGCACTTTCATACATACCTAATATTATACAGTCTTGCTCAACTCTGCGCCAGCAACGCTAGGGGTTGGTAAAAATATAGATTTTCAGATGCGTCGCAATCTTCATTTTAACAATCTCAATATAGATTTTTAAATCCCCAAAAAATTTTTTACTCTATGCGTAAGAGCAATCACTTGCATTCGCAACCAAATTTTGCACTATGAGACTAAAAATTTATATATTTGGCAACTGGCTGGTAAATGTTTACATTTTACTCACCAGTAATTGTGTAGGATAGTGGTAGAGTATTCAGCAGTGAGATCCTTTCACTGTGTGTTGAGAGTAGAAGTTGTTCCTTTTGTGCATGTACTGTGTGTGATGTATGTCTAAAGATGAGATCCATGAGACCCATTTGTCATTGACTAATGTCTCTTTTAATACCCTTTCTTTTCTCTGCAATCAGTTGTTGATTATATGTGTATGTGAATATATGTCAGAGTTTAGCGATTGGTTGACTTGTCCTTCCTATTGTTCATATGAAAGTTACGGCACTAAAGGTAATGCAAGTTTTAAAAAGTTTGGAACAGTACTAGGAAAAATGCAATTCACACAAACAGTTTACTTGAAATGCCTCAATACGTCAATTTATGACTTTAAAGTCATATTGATATTTTTTGTGGGGCTTGTGATGTCCAGAGACAGTATGTAAAGAAATAAATCAACATTTTATTAAAAGCTGAAATTCCTGTGAAAGTAAAAAAAAAAAAAAGACTTTGACAACACCATCCCCCTTTAATTTTGTTTTACAAATCGACCACTGATTATAACTGAAATATACCCATATAAATCGATATTGAATTGAAATTGGAATCTAATAAAATCGAGATCTTTTCAGTTAGTTTTGACCGTCTGATCCCAATGTCAATTTTACTGTATGAAGTCAGTTCCTGTCAAGTTCAAACAGGTACCTTAGCAGAGTAACTACAGGTGTAGTTCAACAAATTACCTATAGACACGTTCCACTGATGTTTGACAACCAGAAAGAGTCCAAGTACTTTTTGTCTTAATTTTGAAAAACATATCTTTTGTTTTATCATTTGAAACCTAACACATTCTTTGCTAAGACATTCATACATTTAAGTGTGGTTAAAGTGTCCAAATACTTTTAAACAAATGTCAAGCTTTCTCATCAGGCATTGTGACATGGACTCATGAATTTAACATGTCTACATACACATAGCTTGTCTAAAACCTCCCTGCAGACTTTAACCTACGCACCTACACATGCACGAACAGACATGCACCCACACAAACACCAATCATTCCTTCTTGCCCTCAGGGTACTGCACTCCCTGTTAGGGTGGACACACGTTGCTCTCTGGCTGTTAGCGGCCATGATTTTCACTGTGGTTGACGACACACGACGGGCTCCAGCCTCATGGGAAAAAGATAGAGCTGGATTTGTGTAATGCTCTAAATTCCTCTCGGCCCTACACTCCATCATAACACACTCAAGGATGGGACAGCCCTTGCTGTGCACGAGAAATATTGATTCCCCATTCCAGAGGTACGCTTTGCAAAAGATAGTAATGTGGAGAAGGCCACCTCCTAGGATTCAAGGGCTGATATTTATTTTAGTAGCAACCAGAACAGAACAAAGAACAGAACCCTTTTTTTTTAAGATTTAACAGAAATAGCCTGAGTTGCAATATTTGTGACATTTAATAATGATATTGTCTGTACATGGTCCTTTGAGACAGTGCTCTGAAATGAATTCCCAAGCACACAAGACACACACCTCATCCATGCTAGCTTTTCTTGAAGCTTCCCTGCGAGAGACCACCATACAACATGCTATTTCCATGTGTATTCATGTGCATTGGGTTCTTCTCACATGGAAGCAGGAAAAGTGAACTTCAAATCGAGGGCTGTGGGTTATTGGAGTGCTTATATTTACAAGTGCATTCTGAATTCAGCTCTTCTCCCAGGATGCTCAGGCTTACTGTGGACATGCTCTGTGGTGCTCTGCTGTGACATGTCCATAAACACAAGATTTGCCACTCTCTCTCTCTTATCTGCCAACTTTTTTCAGTTTCCAAATACTCATAGAACATGAGTCATTCTTTAATTCATCTGTTTTGACTTGTTAAAGGGAAACTGTTTTTTAAAATGTGCATATCAGAGCATCAGAAGTGCCAATGGCGAGGACAGGCTGTATCACTGGCATGATTTCTCTCTCGTTTCTGCTTCCTGTGCCATTTTGCGAGATAACCCAGAGAGGAAATTTATCAATTACTTCTGAATATTCAGTAGTTCTGAGACTCATATGGAACTGGGTATAATCACATTTCAATACATGCTAAATTTGTCTAATTCTATATATTATGGGACAGCGAATGCATGAATATATATGAACACTGGAAGTTAGTCTGTGTTCACTCCACCTGGGCTTCATTATCTACATGCAGGAGGTTGAAAAGAAAGAGTTTGAAGATCTGGTCAGTGAAACAGCCCCTCTCCTGTCCACTCAGTTTGCGTGTCCGTCCCCAGTTTGTGGGCAATTTGTTGTAAATGATATCTGCAGTCATAACCTTGAAGGATGATTTTACATCTTGTCTGTTCTCCCCCATCTAGACTGTATCAGGATTAACTGTACTACCAGTAAGTGACTCTTTCCCTCTCTTCCCTCTTCCTCTTTCTCCTTTTTGCCTCTATGATACTGAATACAAGTGCCCTGTATATGTGTACTGCTCATTTGTATGTAAGTGTGTATGTATGTGTGTGAGTGAGTGAGTGTGTGTGTGTGTTTAGAAGTGTAAAACATTGCAGTTATGAGGGCTCTGTGTTGTGGCCAGCAGGGCTTTGAGTGGTTTTTTTTTTGTTTCAGTGTGCGAGCTGAATGTCAGGTAAGGCTAGATTTCGCCTGTGGGCTGCAGGAGCCTTTGGGCTCCCTGGCAGCCATTTTCTAGGAATGTGAGAAATGGAGCTGACTGCAATGGGAGGAGAAGCGATTAAGTTTCTCACTCACAGATCACACTCCAGCTCACGCCGTTTCCAATTACCCTCGCCCAGATCATTTCCTCAGAGACCCTCTCCTCAAATCCCCCCTCAGCCTCGAGCTTTCAAGCCAATGACTCTTTATCTTTTCCTTTTCTCGTGGTCACTGCAGCAGGAGAGAATTGTTTTTAAATGAAAGAGGAAAATGTGCCCCCCAACCCTCATTGGTTTAATGATAGTTTAGCCAAAAATAACAATTTTGTCAAAAATTACCCCCATGTTAACCCCATGTTGTTTCAACCCAGTATTACTTTCTTCCATGAAACACAGACAGAGATCATACATGGAATGTCTGTGCTGCTCTTTTCCTAGCAACCAAAGTGGATGTTAAATGTCAAGCTCCAAAATGGACAAAAACAAGAAAGAAACATGAAAGTAGTCATATATTATAAAATCATAAAAGTAGTCAGTGCAACTGGTGCACTATATTCCAAGTCTTTTGGAATCAAACAATCGCTAATGCTCAAATATCACTTGCACTTGTGTTAAAAAAATAGCACAAAAAAAATAGCACCTTTTGACATTTTGTAATTTTTCGCAATTTTTAAGCACATTTCTAAAAATTAGACTAAAGAAAATACAAAGCCTTACAAAAATTGAGAGTTCATTGCAAATTTGTGGCAAACTTGCGGCAAATTGTCCATTGTTGCCAAAGGTTTGCCATTGGTTCACCACTACTGGCAAAAAGCTGCAAACATCTGGCAAACATTGGTGGAAAATCAAGAGCTCATTTGCATGTGATAATAACGAGTGGCAAAATTGTTGCAAGTTTGCAGCTAGTTTCGTTTTTTTATAAGGGAATGGTTGCGTGTTTCTATCCACTACGTCATGAACAAAATCTTGAGGGAGTCGCCTTGTCATGATGGAGCATTTGAATGAACTTCTTGCCTCGGGGAGAGTTTTATTTGCTAGAACAATTGTACCCCGTTTTATTAAATGCTGCCAGGAGATGGCGCAGAATAATTGCTATATATAATATAATGAGGGTTGTAATGGCTGTGATGCCCGCGCAGCCCCAACCTCCATTGGAAGCCTACCTGGAAACACCTATGCTCAAAATGGTTCTGGCGGATTGTTAGGACCCGCTGTGGGTTAAACACTTCCGAATATCAAGGGCTATGTTTGACCTTGTGTCAAGGTCTGAACTTTCTTTGGGCCAGTCACATAAAGCTATTGTACACTTATAACACGTGCAGAAATGGTCAAAACACGTCAACGTTTGTGCATTTTAACTATTGAAAAAATCCACCCCTTCCTAGCGCATTCAATTTTTAATAAATTTTGAGAGTTTATTTGCATGCATTTACAAGCATTTTCATTCAAGATTTCTTATGCACAATTTAAAAATGTGCATAAAAATAGCTGGATTGAAACCTAGCTATTGACAACAAACTTGCCTCACACTTTACTTGATTAATAGTGTCGCAATCATGAACGTTTTTTAATTTAAATGTCATGAAAGAAAATAAAATGGTTAGAATGGCATGAAAGTGAGTAAATGATGACAATTTCATTGGGTGAACTATACCTTTAGAAGGAGAAGAAATGTGTTGAAACAGATGTGTGTTCTTGATCTCTGTGGGCTTCTCCAATATATATTTTCTCACCCCCTTTTTTATTATTTCAGAGCTACAGCATCTCCTGGAATCGATTTTCGAAAAGCCTCTGGGTAATTAATGGCAGTCTCAAAAGCCTCATTCAAGAGTCTTTGTAGTGACTCATTATAGGATGCTATGTCCCCAAACTGCCATTGCTCATTCACATTCAAAGGATGAACGCAATGATCAGCTCACAAACCATCATGACTCTGCATCCAAATTTGACCTTCAAACAATTTGTGCTTTTCATTGTTGCATAGTAACAGTGAATTGGTTTATTGACAGAAGTAGGCGAGCCTGAGTTTCTCGTCCAATCAAAAGCTTCCAGAGTTTTCAAGGATATTGCCTTTCATCAAAACATTAGAAAAAATGCTTTATCCATAAGTTTTGCCTATTTTATTTTGTTTCACTACCCTTACAGGCATTTTTAATAGAGTTGTTTTTCTTTATTTCGATGCGTCCCTGAGCTCACTACATTGGCAAATTTCACAATGAGGCAGTCATCTGTGTTAACCTGAATGCCCAAGATATCAAAGCACCTGAGCTTCCTTTGGGGGGTTGGCCACATTTTTTCCTCTACTACTCCCTCTGCATTGGAGCAGAGCACACTCTCTGACACAGTAGTCTTTTAAACAAGACACTGATAGATAAAGCTAAAGATAAATTCAGTGGTTGTCTCGTTTGCCGTTGACAAGTGAGAAGACATTTCAATGCAATCAGAACACCCTTTCCCTGGATCAAGAGATTCATATGAATTCAAAAGAACCTAATTTCTCTGAAACAACCTCCTCTATAAATATACAGCAGGATTGCCTTTTACCGAAGCGGCCATGTTCATAAATATGCAGTGGTGATCCTCCTGTTGCATTTGTGAAACAGATAGAACAGAGTACAGGGTGAGCAGCAATGGAGAGAGTGCTAGTCCTAAGAGCCCGAGAGAGCAAAACTCACTGTGTGCGTTTAAGCGTCCGAGCGTGTTGTTTGTTTTCTGTATTTACTGATCTTTATACGGTGTGGCTGACTGTATACGTTTCAGCCTTTTTTTTTTATATTGTGGTCTTGTCCTTTGAAAACAGAGGTCCCTTTTCAGATCCCACAATTTCAACCCTAACCTGGCCTAATTTCTGAGCAATAGAGCAGATGGTCACACAATCATGTCGACCTTCATTCCATCACGGCCTCAGTATCCCAGTTTGCCGCAGTGATGTTAGATCTGGGCTGACTTTGTTTGTGTACCACTGGGCATCAGACCCAAAACCTTTTATTCCCCCCCCGATTGGCTCTTTAAATGATTTGTTGCTTTCTGATGAAGCCCCAATTTGTTTCCGAAATAAGCAGAGTCCAAGCAGTGGCGCACAGACCTCAACAGGGGCGAAAAGATTAAAAAGGCAGAATGAAATGCGCTATAATGGCACATTTCAGTCTGATGTTTTTGACCAATATTATTATTATGTAATTTCCTTAAACTCGACATCTTCTCAATACAATGCAACAAAGGAAATAATACCTTTGTAAAATATACCCAACTAAAATAAACACTTCTTAGACTCTTAATGATTTAACTCCTCTCTATAGAGAAAATATGGCTGGTTTGTTTCCTAATATCTAACATCATTCGAACAGAATTGTATTAAGATGATGATATGTACTTTAAAAACCTGCGTAATACACATTGTTTTGGCTGTTTTCCTCGATAGTGTTGGTTAGAATTTCAGGCCGTCTAGCCATTTGAGAGGTTTGACTTCCTCCCTAGCACTTTAAGGTTAAAAACCTCAAAGGTCAGAATTCAAATGGGTCACAGAAATGTTGTGGTTTGTGCTGTGATATTGAGAGAATCCGTATTGAGTATTGCAAGTGATCCCGCTCTGCGCTGTCCTGTCTCTGAGCACAAACGGGAAGCCAGCTGCACTTGTGTGCACTTGTATGCTCCAGAGTTAGCGCGCACGGCAATCATGTGAAACAAAGCTGCGCATGTCAGATGAGAAGTATTTAGGACGCAAGATGAATGTTATTGAATTTGCTTCAGAGGATGAATGTTGTTTTAATTGATTCTCCTCATCATCTCATTCACAGGGATTTTAGGAACCAGCAGCTGCTCTGCCTTCCTGCTCCATTTCTCTGACAGAATGTGTACCACGTATGTGTAACGTGAACAGAACGCTGTGCATATTTCTTGCCAAATTTCTAGCAGTTTATCGTGTCTACTGGTATAATGAAACATATACATATATATATATATATATATATATATATATATATATATATATATATATATATATATATACAGTATATAGTTCATTGTTAGTTCATGATACCTAATGCATTAACTAATTTTAACGTTCAACCTTAAGCGACTGCTACCTTATTTTGGTGCCATTAAGTTACTGGAACACCAACCTTACACCTATAGCTGGGAGAAACGCTGTAGCAGGTAGAATGGTTGAAAGTAGAGGTACGGTCGTGGGCCAAAGCCATCAGCTACTTCCACTATGCGCAACCTTGCTGATTGTGCTGGGTGTTTTTGGAATTGAAGGAGCAAAACAGCTCTGACTTGCCGATGTGTGAAACCAAATGTAGCTTGGAGCTGTCAGGATTTTCCACATCTTCCTCACAGTTGGGAATCTACCCACACAGCAAGGAACCTTGCGAGATAATTCTACACTACTGCATGTGAACAGAGGAAGTTGACATGTGGGACCAAAAAAAAAGGTGTGAATGGAACTATGAAAACCACAGGAACATATTCCACATCACAAAACTCCCAGTAGTCAAAGCGAGTGCAAATATTTTCGATGAGTATCTAGTCACCTGCCGATAGAGTGGTTACAAGGCCTCCAAGTAATAAACACATCAGAAATGGAAAAGTTTTACACTGTGATCCCCTGCCGAGAGTTAACCTTTCAACACTACACACAGAATCATCAGGTTTCTTGTTTACATTCTGTTGTTTCAATTTGCAAGTCACCCAGGAAGCAAATTGACTTCAGAACTGTTATATGTCATCATAATTTCCTGTGTTTATTTGTTTTTCCATGCTCTCTTTGAAAAGGATACATCAGTAACGCTTTACAATAAGGTTAGCTTTAGTTGAAGGTGATTAACTGATTTATTTAGCAAATTGTTAAACTTTCAAACAAAGAAACAATAATAGTAGAAAAGTGTTTTAAACAATATGCTTAAAATGATGTAAACTCACATGAGATTAAGGCTTTAGTCATATCAGGCTGCTTTATTCTACATATGTCGCTAGGTGAACATTCATGAGTGCTGCCATGTTGAGATTACATGACCTGCCAAATATATTACTAGATTTATCGCCATAATCCACTGAAATTCAATGTGTAAATAAATTCTCTCACGGGATAAATTAATCATGACTGACAACGAATAGCAGTGTCATGGGTAACTAAAAATCTCAGTTTTTTTCGTGATGCTATATATACACCGATAGGTGTCAGCGCAACGTAAACACAAATATTGCTAGGTTAAGAATGACTCATAGTTATGTTAATTTTTAGATATGCTAAAGCATTTTTTGTCAATACAACATAAATACATGAACTATCAATTACCAGTAGTAAATACATACATTATAGAAATGGTTCACCCAAATATGAAAATTCTATCATTATTTACTCTTTCATGCCATCCTAGATGTATGACTTTATATCTTCTGCTGAACAAAAACAGATTTTTAGAAGAATATCTCAGCTTTGTAGGTCATACAATGCAAATGAATGGTGACCAAAACTTTGAAGCTCTAAATAGCATATAAATGCAGCAAAGTAATCTATAAATCTCCAATGTTTTAATCCAAGTCTTTTAAAGCAATCCAATCGGTTTTGGGTGAGAACCGACCAAAATATAACTCCTTTTTCACTGTACATCTTGAGAGCAGTCTCTTTGGCCATCATGATTTCAAGCTCGATTACACTTCCAAGTGCCATCTAGCTAGCGCTCTGTGCATACGTCAAGCACTAGGAAGTGTAATCGAGCTTGAAATGATCGTGCGTAGAGACTGCAATGGCAAGATGTACAGTAAAATGTGAGTTCCATTTTGTTCTGTTCTCACACCTACCCACACATACGTTTCGCTTCAGAAGACATGGATTTAACCACTAGAGTCTTATGGATTGCTTTTATACTGCCTTTATGTGCTTTTTTGAGCTTCAAAGTTTTGGTCACCATTCATTTGCATTGTATGGACCTACAGAGCTGAAAAATTCTTCTTAAAATCATTGTTTGTGTAAGACATTGTTCTGCATTAAGACAGAAAGTAATACACTGGGATAGCATGAGGGTGAGTAAATGATTAGAAAATGTTCATTTTTGGGGTGAAATATTCCTTTAACCTTAAAAAGATTACTAAGATAACAAAAAATTTAAATTTTCATTAACATATAGAACATTAATAAAGTGTTGCTATTTGGTAAATTTGTACATGAAAAACTGTATGTAAGAGGCAGCCATTTTGTTTTTTATTGCATACATGCATGCACATGGATTTTAATTCAATTCAACCTTCAAAATATATGTGCTTTATGGTAATATCTGTCTTGTTCTATCTTCTTTCATGACCAGGGATATTTTGCTCCAAGGTCAAGGCTTCTAATTGTCTAAATCTATGACAAAAAGACAGATTCAGGCATTCTAAGATAAATTAGATGTTTTATTTAAGCTACCATGGAGAAGCAGAAGCTGAGGTTTTACATGTTTGAACAGCCTGCTATTGGGTAGTCTCATCCCTGTTTTTTTATCCTCATTAATTATGTGTGTCAGCCAAAGCTGCTACTGTCAATTGCATGTGTTTGTGAACGTTTTTCTTCCTCTTACGCGAAGAACAAGCCGTTGCCAATTAGGGACTCTGCCTCCCCCCAGGGTGACAGTATGTTCAACTAAGAGTGAGGTCACATCAGCTCATGGGTTGTTAATGTGGTCTGAGTGTCAGCAAGATGAAAGATGTATATTTAGAATCTAGTGGGGTCACTTGACGCTCTCTGCTAAATCAGGCTATAGGTTGAGAGCAGCATTTTGTTTGGTTAGAGGTTTGCACTTCAGGGGTCCATATTTTCACCTTGGCTCTATGATATGTACAGTCGCACCATCGAATTTTGATGACCTTTAAATTAATTTCTATAAAACCTACTTTATGCAACAGATTGAAATGTGAGGTGCATTGGTTTAATGTTGTGGTTATGTTTCATGGTGTGCTCTGATCTGTTAACCAACAGAAAGATAGACGATTTCCTTTCATTCCTGAATAATAATTCCATCCAGATTGGTTATCACTAGTATTGGTTTTGCTCTCATGTCCTGTTGAGATGACGTTATATTTATGGGGTCTCCGAGACCTTATTGACGTACATTTAAAAATAATGACAGTTTCAAAATTAAGTTGCTCTGACATCATTCTAATAGCACTGTTTCTGTGTGGGGTCAATGTAACCCAAGCAAAAAACATTGTAGTCAAATTTTTTACAAATTACAAAAAAAAAGTTACAGAAGTGTGTATATATACTGTATGTGCTCTAGTTAGAGAATCTTGTGAGAATCATTGCATTATTTAATGTGTCATATCTGATGTTTTAAACATCTGTAATGTAACAGTTTGTTTTTTTAAGGAGGGCAATTGAAACATGGTATCAGTTTAAACATTTGTTCATAATCAGTTCTTGTAAGATTAGAAAAAATCATAAAGTATCAAACTGATACTTCAATGTTGAGTATTTTCAAGCAGTTAAAGAGAGAGTTCACCCAAAAATAAAAATTCTCTCATTATTTCCCAGATGTGTATGACTTTTGCAATCTGCTGAATAGAAAGAATTTTAGAAGAATATTTCAGCTCTGTAGCTCCATAGAATGCAAGTAAATGGTGGCTAGAACTTTTAAGGTCCAAAAAGCATATAAAGGCAGCATAAAAATAATCCATACACCTCCAGTGGTTAAATCCATGTCTTCAGAAGTGATATGATTGGTGTGGGTAAGAAACAGATTATTATTTAATTAATTTTTAAATGTAATCTCCACTTTCACTTTCACTTTCACATTCTTCTTCTTGTGTTTTTGGCAATTCACATTATTTGTGCATATCTTTACCTACTGGGCAGGTGTAGAATTTATAGTAAAAAAGTAATTTAATATCAAAAACATTTCTCACCCACACCTATCATATCACTTATGCTGCCTTTATGTGCTTTTGGGACCTTCAAAGTTCTGGCCACCATTCACTTGCATTGTATGGAGCTACAGAGCTGAGATATTCTTCTAAAACTCTTCTTTTGTGTGCAGCAGAAGAAAGTCATGAGGATGGCATGAGGGTAAATGATGACGGAATTTTCATTTTTGGGAAATGGCCCTTTAAAATGGCTCTGGGGTCTCTGAGACCACTAATAGAACATGTTGGGTAAATATGTTAAACAAAACCCATTTTCAATTATATTAGTTCCCACTTTTACATATTACTTGTGAGTATTGGTGAATATTCAGTTCCAAAAGAGCTGAGTTCCTCTGTTCTCAATATAATACAGCCCTCTATCAAAATGGCTGCCTGTACCTGTTTCACACTGTATCTTTCTCAGCTCGATGAGCTAGATATGAGTGCATCTCATCTCTCCTGGCCGAGACTTTTTGTGTGCATGTGTGAGCGTGTGTGGTCTGCATTCTCCTGCTAGCCCTGTCAGCCAGCCCCTGCCTGCCTCTGTCTTATTTAACTCTGCCCCCTCTCTCCACCCTGGGAGATGAGAATCAAAGTGACCAGACACATGCAACCATCTGCCCCAGTTCCATGGCAACGAGCTGCCCTCCCAGGCAGAGGAAGAGGCTTTTTGTCTTTGCTGCTTGTGATTTTGTCTGAACACAACTCCCTAATAACACCGTAGCAGACCTAGACCTTGCGACGTCTCTCCAATCCAGCTGTCCAATCACACACTGTCACCTTTTCACATATATCCTTTGTGGTAATGGTCAGAGGCTTAAAAAAGCACCTGTCATCTCTTGTATATCACCTGAGGCGTAATGGTACTGCCCCGGTGTTACCTCTCAATGGTTTCTTTTTCTTAGATCAGAAATGTACTGCAGAGATCTTTCTTTAGGGGGAGCTGTTGAGCAATGTATTCCCTTACATGCTCTATCTTTTTTTCTTCCCTGCTGGCTCATGGCCGGCTGATCTGGATTCATAGTAATTGAGAGCAGGGAGGGATAGAAAATCGATTGAGAGCCTGGCAGTTCTTTAATGGCAACTCTTTTTACCTGTTATCAAGTGAGATGGGCTGCAGGGGCCCCTGACAATGACACGCTACCCTCTTAGCGGTTGTCTGACTGATAAGGAGAGACAATGACGTGTCAAAGAGAGAGAACGGTTGAAAATCACAAAGCCTCCAGGCTCCTCTTCGCACTCTCTTGTCATCTGGTGGAAGCTCGATTGGAGCCCGGAGGTCTCGAGGCCTCCGTCAAATTAACAGCACATGTGCACGGGATAAGGAGAGGCTCTACAGGCGAGAAATTGCTTTCTCAACTAGAGTTTACAGTCTGTAGTTTTTGGATATGCTTCCTAAACCACTCAGGAATTGTAAGGACGTGAGACGCATATGCAGCAGAACATCACTTGATTTAAACAGAAGCTGGCTGGTGCCCTCAGTGGCATTTGTCAGAAAAAAACATTTGATGCATGGCTCCATCTAGTGGTAGAGAAGATTTGTTCAATGTACCTTACAAATGTTAACCTGTAGGGGCTATTGAGTGGAATTTGGGGGAGATAATGTTTAGTTCATGCTAAGGAGTGATCACCATCCATTTTCATTGTATAGTAAAGAGTAGCTTTTTGCTCTTTGCATTTTGACTGTATATCCATTTGTGTTCCACAGGAAAAGGTCTGAGTATGAGTCTCAAGCGACATGAGGGTGGGGTAGATGAAGACAGAATTTTCAGTTTATATGATCTGTAGAAGGTGCAACTCAATTGGACTAATGAAATTTTAGACATATGAATGGGGGATTTGTGCCACAGTGTTTAGGATAAATGCTTTTACTAACAATCATCGTGTAAATTATTGTGAATTGTAAAAATAACTTTTTTTTTCTTTCTTTTTTTTTTTTTTTTTTAGGAAGTTGAGTCTGAATGGGCATGACTCTTCTATATACCATTATTCAGATTGGTTGGAATTAAAGACCCATAATTTATTTAATTTAATGTTGACTGACTCGGGGAATCTAAAATGGTTTTAGCATGACTGCAGGATATGAAGAAAGATGAGTGAATGTGATGTGTGAAGCTGTGTGACAGAATAATTGAGTGAGCACATCATTTTTTCCTTCGCTCTTTCTTTATGAACCCTCCTCTTTTTTTTATCTCTACATGCCTCTGTCACCTCTTTTTGAGTTTATCCCCTTTTTACACAACCCCTGCCTCTCTTCATTCCCTCTCTCTCTCTCTCTCTCTCTCTCTCTCTCTCTCCCCTGCCCTCTGTGTTAACGGCTGTGTGGGACATGTTATAGGTAAAGGTCCAGAGACCATATTTTCGGGCCAGAACTTGAATGACAACGAATGGCACACAGTTCGTGTTATCAGGAGAGGCAAAAGTTTGAAGCTAACGGTGGATGACCTGCAGACCTCTGAAGGTACAGCACGTGCTCTCACTATATCCACAACCCAAATGTTAACACATAGAATGAAGAATCAAATGAAAAAGGCTGTTCTTTTGCACAATGTAATGCAATCATTTTTGGTTCCTCGCTGGGCTTGCGGGCATGTATTCAACGCTTTAAAATAGACTTGCTATTTCTCTTAATGCTGATGCATTTGAGGTCAATCCATGGAGGGAACACATTATACTCGCATAACCTTACTGATTTTAGAGTGAGAGAACATCCTCATGGGAAGCTTTAAAAGTGCATTTAAAATATTTAGGACTTCCTTTCCTCCCACTGGATCTCTCAAAAAAATCAAGCTGCCATTTTTCTACATTGTAAGAAATTGAAGAGGCTTTAGAATTTGCTTGTTTATAATATTTATACAAATCTAATTTTGCCACATCAAGTGTGACCAACTTCTTGCAATGCTGGCTGTGTCCGAAACTAAAATAAAATGCTGCGTTTGTAGGAAGTATACTGAGGTAGGAAGGCTCCAAAGTATGCCTGAACTCAATGTTTGTTTAACATCTTGTCTACTATGATGTCTTCATCTGGTTTTTGAAAGCAGCATAGATGTATCCTTGCTGCCTATAATATTCTACAATCCAGTAAGTGCAGATGGTGGAAGGATTAAAAATGGTGTTTGATGGAGCAGTTTAAAGAAGTAAATGAATTATTAAAAGTCCATGTTTTCAATCTTTGAAATCATGATTCCATTGCTCACGTTGGTCTTGATTAGATCATCAGATGTGACATTATGGTACCTTTGAAACCAGTTTCCATAGAAGGTAAACCTTCATACAAAGATGAAGTCATTGACTATCTGGGCAGCTTTCGGTTTCGGCCACAGCCACTGTGTCATGAAACATAAAGCACCCTGCGCTTCCTGTATTAAATGTGTCTTCGATTATTCGCCCTGGTAAGGTCAAATCACGGGGGACCACACGCAGCTGGAGTTCCACAATGTGGAAACCGGCATCGTCACAGAGAAGCGTTACATGCCTGCCGTACCCTCCAACTTTATTGGACACCTGCAAGGCCTTTCCTTCAATGGCATGTCCTACATTGACCTGTGCAAGAACGGGGACATCGACTACTGTGAATTGAATGCCATGATTGGCTACAGGAGTATTGTGGCAGACCCTGTGACCTTCAAGTCTCGCTCTAGCTACGTGACCCTGCCCACCCTGCAGGCCTATTACTCCATGCACCTGTTCTTCCAGTTTAAAACTACCTCCCCAGATGGTCTCATCCTTTACAACAGAGGAGACGGCAATGACTTTATAGTGGTGGAGCTGGTTAAAGGGTGAGCCCCATTAACTTTTAATATGCTACGGTTGATTTGAATGGATGCAATAATGTATTATAAATATTGTATGTGCTTGGATGATAATGAAAACATGTTGATGTCCTTCACTAATTGTCATCATAACGGTGTTCTTGCAGATATCTTCATTATGTGTCAGATCTGGGGAATGGAGCTCACCTCATCAAAGGAAACTCCAACACACCTCTAAATGACAACCACTGGCACAATGTGATGATTTCACGAGATACAAACAACCTCCACACTGTCAAAATAGACACCAAAATCACCACACAGACTACCATGGGAGCCAAGAACCTGGATCTGAAAGGTACATGTGGTATTCTCTTTATAAGAATTATATCTCAGTTTTAGGGCAAAGTTCATAATTTAAGAAATGGATCCCTTTCAATTCACTTTGGAACAATGAAGTTTAAATTCAATATGCCCCACACTGCAGGATGTTGAATTTGAATATGAATGTAATGACAGCAAGAGGAATTTACTAAATAGCAATTCAAAGAAATTTAGTCACACTTCAGTGTGACAGAAGTTTGTATTATTAAATACTTCACTTACAGCCATTATAATAATTTAATTGAATTTGAGTGTATTTCAATTGTAGATCCTTACATTTTAAGTAAAATTAGAGTTCGGTATCCTGTTTGCTACCTCAATTCCAAATTAATTCCAAACTAATTGACAATTTAAATTTAAAATTATAGTTCACCCAAAATGAAAATTCTCTCACCATTTACTCTCCCTCATGCCATCTCAGATCAGCAGAAGAAAGAGTCATTCACATCTGGGATGTCATGAGGGTATATAATGAGTAAATAATGAGAGAATTTTCATTTTTGAGTGAACTATACCTTTAAGAAACGTATTCTATGTCACCCTGTGCCTAATTCTTTTCATTTACTTATTATTATTATTATTATTATTCCATTTAAAGGTTCACTAAGTTTTTGCTTATTAAAAAATTTTACATAAAGCCAACCAAACAATATAACAACAAACACAAAATACTATACTGACAATGATGGAGACAACAGTATAGTCAAGAGAGATGGTATATCAGCAGGATTGTGATCCAACAGACAGTCTAAACAGAATGAGTGCAAGTGAAAATATAAAATGTCAAAACGACAGGGAGTCATGAAACAAACTGTGGGTAAACAGACTAAAAATAATAAAAGAAAAGATAAAAAAAAAAAAAAAACATTTTCAGTGTAAAGCGGTAGTGTTTTATGAAAATTTTCAGTATCCAGGACGATGGGGGTCAGTAAAGTGTGCAAAACAACAAGTACTTCTGGGACAGATGAGACGAGTAAGAGCCAATTAAATTCACCTTTAAAAGGATCTGTATTGTTATTTAAACTCTTTGTTTCTTGCAATAAACTATGGTACCAGCAGAGGGCAATGGTGTACATTTTCATGTGCACATAGCATGCTCCCCTTATAGTTTAATTAAAATTACATTGTCAGTTAGGCCATAATATTTCCTGTCTCTACAGGTGATCTGTATGTGGGAGGTGTGGCCAAAGAGATGTATAAGGACCTGCCAAAGCTGGTGCATTCTAAAGAAGGCTTCCAAGGCTGCTTGGCATCTGTAGACCTGAACGGCCGATTGCCAGACTTGCTGTCAGATGCGCTGTCTAACGCCGGCCAGGTGGAGAGAGGATGTGAAGGTGAGGAAAACGGTAGGAATGGGATGGGAAGACACGGGGTCGACTTACCATATCCCTTCACTTGATGACTGCAGTCTCCACCCTTGTCTCATCTCATGCACTCATGTTCATCCTTTTTGCTTCCTGTTATATTCACTCTCTACCTAGGCAGTTGTTGTTGTGTTTTTCCCCATGTTGGGACATTTTTTAGCCATTTTAATGTCCTGTGTTCTTTTCCTCTTGTGGAAGCTTTCAACTTAGCGAAGCAAGTATGAAATATCACCTATATGACCATTGATGGTACTAACATTACTCAGAAGGCAGGCTAGCAGCAACATATTTTTAAATGCTTTACATTTGAAAAAAGGTCAATAAACACTACCGGTCAAACGTTTTGAAACAATTGATTGAAATGTTTCTCATGATCATATAAATCTTTTGATCTGAAGGTGTATGCTTAAATGTTTGAAATTCGTTTTGTAGACAAAAATATAATTGTGCCACCATATTAATTTATTTCATTCTAAAATTAAAATGTATTAAAAAAAAACAAATAGTTTTTGAAATTGATGACATGGATCAATTTATAAAGAAAAGCAGCCAATAAGTGCCCAACATAGATGGGAACTCCTTCAATACTGTTTAAAAAGCATCCCAGGGTGATTCCTCAAGAAGTTGGTTGAGAAAATGTCAAGAGTACATTTTTGCAAATTCTAGGTGACTACTTTGAAGATGCTAAAATATACCACAGTTTTTATTTATTTTGGATTTTGTTTTGTCACAACGTCATTCCCATAGTTCCATTTATATTTTGAAGACTTTGCTATTATTATAAATGTGATATGTGTATTAAAAAAAAAGTTATAATAAAGAATGAAAGTAGACCAGATGAGGACATGAAGACTAGTATTAGGCAGCTTTAATGCCCACTAGAAGGAAGACATCAAATTCACATCATCCCTTTGTAGTCGAGGAATCAAATCTGCACACTAAAGCCACTATAAAAATAATAATGGACATGTAAAATAACATGAATGCTCAATAGTTCCCATTAATATTATAAATATTAAAATAGACTGAAATTATTAAATTATATGGTAACACTTTACAGTAGGCTTCCCTTTGATTATTTAACTAACAATTAACAATGCTTTTAAAGCATTTATTAATTCCAACATATACTTGTTTAGAATCAAAAGTTGTATTTGTTAACATTAGTTGAAGCACTGTGAACTAACATGAACTTCTTATTAACTAACATTAACAAAGATTAATAAATGCTGTAAACTATATACTGTTAATTGTTAGTTCATGATGCATGATAATGTTAACGAAGGGAACCTTAATGTAAAGTGCTTCCAATTATATTAAATGCAATAGGTCTTGCAGCAGCTTTTGTTAAGGCGCCTATACGCACTACAATAAAATAGCGGCACTCTAAAAATGAGCATAGACACACATTTACACACTTTGTAGGCTAATTATAATCAATACAGACTAAAGTTAACCCAAACACTAACCCTACTTCTGTAAGAAGATATGTTTTGCTAAATTCCCCATAAATATGAGGCCCAAAAGTACATATTCACATATATTGTCTAAATGGCATGTCTGCTGTTCTGTTGTATATAAATCTTCAATGTCACTTAGGCATGTAAACATTGTATTACATACATTACATATGAATACATTTGAATACATACCTACTACACTGACTTTTATCATATCTGTTCCCCATTTGTCTTTTTTTTCCTGTGTCTCATTATCTCTTTTCCTCCACCTCTTTTCTTCCCCAAGTCTCTCCAGCACTCTGTTTCCCTTAAATTTTTTACTTATTAATTTGTTACAATCACAGTCATTCCAGTGCCTTTACTAACATCTTATATATTTTGTTTTCTTTTTCGTTTGGCTGACAAAAGTTGCATTGCTGAAAGCTGACTTGCAAGGTAGATAGATAAATGTGTGTTTAAACTGATGCCCCTTTTTTACCCCTCTTCCAGTGTGACAGTCTGATGTCATAGATCATATTTGCCAACCAGCCAGTTTAGTAACTCCATCACCGTAAATACAAGCACTTTAAACACTCCTTGTATTTACAGCCCCGGTCTTAAAATGTCCAAAGTGTCCTGTGTCATAGTTGTCCCTCACTTCCCTGCCTCTTTTTTTTTTTGCTTTGGAGCTTACATCTGTTTTTCCATTTATTGGAGGCATGCACCCCCCCTTCCCTTCTTCCGACAATGCCCCCACCTGCTGCATGCAGTCTAAACTCCTTCCACACAAAAGCGCCGGAAATAGTCTAAAGCTTTTATCCTCCAATAAGGCCGTTAAAACTGGATGGAATTTCCCAACCGCTTTGGCGATCTCTCCCGTGGATTCAAACACAGATTATTCTACTCAGATAGATAACACTCGGTTTAAGAGAAGACTTGTCAGGGGAGCGTGCCGGCTCTCTGTTTCCCTGCCTGAGAATTTAAATGAGCTTTGCTCAGACAGATCAGGTGAGACAGCAGGAACAGAGCTCATCTGGATCTCTCTCTCTGTGCCAGACTCACTTCACTTCCTGCTTTTCCAGAGTCTAGTGGCCGAGTCACAAATGTGCGACTGACTGGCCAAATGGCTGAGTGATGGAGAGGAGGGAGTGTTTGAGGGCCAAGGGCCTGTTTTACATGTCGGCTGAAGTAATGAGAGAAATGAGAACTGAAGTGTTTCTGCAGGCTGTAATATAAGAAGAAGAAGGGTAACATGCCAACCCCCCTACAGAAGTATGCTTCTGTAGACAGAACACAAAATGAGCTGTTCCAGACTGCCCCCATTTATATTACAGCCCTGTGTCCTCAGGGAGTGCTGCTGCTTTAAACCCACCTCAGCAACACCAGGAGCAGATGTTGTTATCACAACAGAGCCCTGTATTATTACTATAGCCAAACACTGCAGATTACTGCAAATGCAACTCCTTCACCACAAATGCTGGGGTTGGTGCTTGGATTGCACTTTAAAATCAAGTCACCTGTCCATTTTTTATGTCTTAATTAATGCCATGGTTCATGAATCTAATATAAAGATGTAATGGTTTGGACCTACTTTATATTAGGTGTATTTAACTACTACGTACTTTTGATACAACGTACTCATTATGTACATTCATGTTGTTGCATTGTTCTTTGAATTTAAAGTATCTGCATGAAATTACATCTGTAGTTACACTATTAACCTTACCCCTAATCCTAAACCTAACCCTTCCTAACCCTCAAACTAAACCTTAACCCAAATCTGAACCCAAACCCTACCCCTAAACCTACCTGTACCTCAACATCAGTAGCATCAAATTTGAATCTTGTGAGAATTTTGCTGAACAAAATGTTGTTACAAAATAAGTACATTGTATTATATATCTTAATGTTAGGACATAGTAATTGAAGGTATAGTTCACTCAAAGATAGTTCACCTCTCATCATTTACTCACCCTCAAAGCATTCCAGGTGTGTATGACTTTCTTTTGTTCTGCTGAAAACAATAAAAGAGTTTTTAAAGAATATCTCAGCTCTTTAGGTCCATACAATGAAAGTGAATGGTACCAACATTTTAAATACATTTTACCATCCTTTTTTACAATGACTATTCTCCTTCACTTTCACTTCCACATTCTTCTTCTTTTATTTTTGGTGATTTGCATTCTTTGTGTATATCGCCATCTACTGGGCGGGAAGAGAATTTATAGTAAAAAGGTAATTAAATGTCAGTCTTTTTCGAAAGACATGGATTTAACTACTGGAGTCATATGGATTTCTTTAATGCTGCCTTTTTGTGCTTTTTCAAGCTTTGGTACACATTCACTTGCATTGTGAGGACCTACAGAGCGGAAATATTCTTCTAAACATCTTAATTTGTGGCATGAGCAGTTTTAATCTCGTCAACGGAATCAAGGACAAAAACGCTCATTGACAACGTTTTTTTTATTTTGTTAACAAAGACGAGATAAAAATGGTGCACATGACGATAATGAAACAATTTTAAAGGACATTTTTCGTCAAATGACTAAAACTATGACTAAAACAAAAAACAGAAAAAATTAGCACTGGGCACGAGAGTAAGTAAATTATGAGAGAATTAAAATTTGGGGTTGAAAGATCCCTTTAAAGATATCTAATATAAAGTGGGACCAATGATTTTTATACAACTGTTAGTTCCTGTCCTCTAATCTGATTGGACAAGCGCTGTTCCAAGAGTACCTATATTAAGTATAACAGAAATGAGATGCTTCAATGTTTGTTTCACTTCGCTTGTCTGTGTTTGTGGTGTTCCAGACAGACTGTTAGTCTATGCAAGCTATTTTTATAAGCACAGCATCAATAGACCAAAAAAAAAAAAAACACGTGGCCATATTATGTCAATTACTCAATATTAACTTCTTGTTTATAGAACTGTTGCATAAAAGCAGTATTGCACAATCAAGATGCCTGTTTTACTGAAAATACAGTAAATTCAGTATGACATCACTCTTGCTCATGTGGTATTGCTTAAATATGAGCTAAAACAGTGTTAGTTACGCTTTGTTTTGTGTAATCACACTGGAATTGAAAGCTATACAAAATGTCCATTTCCTTCAACTGGCTTCCTTTTCCTTTACATTAGTTACGTTAATACATTCAACCTATTAAACACACATTTGTGCATTTTCATTTTCTTTGCCCACCTCAGATCCCTCAACAGTGTTAGAAAAAGATTGAATAGTTAAAAGTAGAAGATTTTGTTCTCATTGGTAGCTGGTTTTTCATCTTAATGAGGAGTGAGCAGATGGGACGGTTCTGTGTGGCTGTTTCTGCTGCAATAAAAGTGCTTCCTCTAGTGTGGATTTTATGTCGTAAAGGGGCTATGAATTTATATACCCCTCTTCTGTCTCTTTTTTTCTTTCTCTTCTCTTCTGTCATCTGTCTTTGCAGGCCCAAGCACAACCTGTCAGGAGGATTCCTGCTCCAATCAGGGCGTGTGTCTGCAGCAGTGGGAGGGCTTCAGTTGCGACTGCAGCATGACATCATTTGGAGGACCGCTATGCAACGACCGTGAGTCTATCACCTCTTCTGTTTTTTATATAGTGTAGAAAAACACAAAACACTGATCCAGAAACCACCCAAACTAAATTCAGTGCTAGCAGCTTTACTGCTGTAGTGTGGTATTCTTAAAACATTTAAGAATATTAGTCAATTAGTCAATAAACACTTTTCCACCCATTCATACTCAATCCACATACACACACACGCACATACGCACACAATAAATCACAATACTTTTTTAAGTGAGATTAAAAGAGCCAAGATTCTGTCAATGGATCAAATGTCACGTCATATTGATTTAAAATGGAATCTCAGTGATCATTAAGCCTGCTAAACACTGTAGGATTTGTACAGTCCTATAGGATTGTTGCTTGTCAGACTGTGCTATATGATCGCAATGATATCACCATGGCACACTGTGCGACATTGTCAGACTATACAATACACAATGTAGCAGACTGTGGTTCCAATCGTCCCGATCAGTAAACGTGACTCGTGTTATGGGAGAGTTGTGGAATAGAAGTGAAACGGCGAGATTTGCATAAGCTAACATATAAAAAGAAAGAAGGATTTTGTCAAATAGCCCTATATTAAGACCACTTGATCACAAATACAGAAAACACAGATGTTGAGAGTGAACATGAGTGCCCGGGGTTATTTATGCTGATAATATATCATGCTTGCAAATTCCCTATGGATGATGCACAAACACAACATAGATTTCTATAATTGTATCCATTTGTATCTGCTGATTTGAATTAAAATATCCCATAAATACTTACCAGTATTAATTGTTCAAACTTTTTTTTTTTTATAAAGTTGGAGTGGGTAGGTTTCTTTTCAAGTGAATTGGGGTGCGAGAGAGGTGCAGACTATCTCATCTGGCCATCGTAATAGCAGTCACACTATTTGGCTTCGATGCAAAATTTCTGACATTGCCAGAATTCGTCTGAGGCTACAGATCATCGCAAAGGCTATTATTCGGCCGTCTGTGAACATGTCACACTGAACGTTATAATATTGGTAATTTTGCCCTACGACAACAGAAATATTTTAGGACTCCCGAAATTTGTCTCAGACGGAAGAATCATGGCCAAATTCGCACAGTGTGCACCGAGCTTTAGAAAGTGGCTGTGTTCAGAAGGAAATGATAGCAAACTGCATACTGTACAGTACACTGCCCACTTTTTTAGAAAGAGTATTTGAAAACATATACATTATGCAATGACAAACATGTATATGTTACATTGTTGTCACATGATCTCGTTGTATTTTGTGTTTAATTCAGGGAGTGCTGTCCAGTTATTATCTTGAAAATAAAACTGCTATTTTGCATTTTAATCCAATTTTTGGTATTTTCTTAACTCTTGTCATTTCGATAATGTTCCATAAAAATAAAAAAAAACAAAATGTAAATATTTTTTTTTATAAATCACATCTGTTATTATGTCTGGATTATTTGTCACAATGGAAATGGAATTTCAGATCGAGTGCATTGCATTTGGGTAGAGTATGCAGTTTAGTCTACAGTGTTATATACTGCACATATTGGCAAATGTAGGAGATCATCCATTCATACAGAATATTTACATATTGTGCACACTATTATTTACTGCACACTGCAAAAATAGTATGAGTTCAATCTAGTGGTACACCACTAGAGGGTACTAGAGGATAATGCATTACTGGAAATCTATGTCAGATTTCAGGAACGGCAGTCATGAAACATGGCTTAATAGACTATTTCTCGCAGATATAAATAATATTTACAGGAAACGTATTTTTTTTGTTGTTGTTGTTTTTTTCGTATGCGCTAGTGTGTGTGTGTGTGTGTGTGTGTGTGTGTGGCCATTTTTGGAATGGGTTTGTTGTAATATTGAGCTGTCTGCACCCAAAGAGGGCAATTGATTCAGATTTGGTCTGAAACCCTCTGTGCTCATGGCCTGTAAAAGTGCTGAGTGCCAGGAATCTGCAGTAGAGGGAAAGTCCTTGAGATGGTTTACGGAGAAGATCTATTACAGGCTCTAGCAATGCAAAGCTAATCCATTCTGAGGGTTTGCCAAACTGATAAGAGCCCGCCTTTGTTAAGGGAGAAGAAACCAAATAGATGGCGTGCATTACATCATCCAGACCCTGCTCCTTGTTGGATAATATTCAGTGTGTGTTTTTAGAAATTCAGAACAGCAGGCGGAAGATGGCAGAGGTTTTCTGCCATCTTAGAATTATAAAGAAAATCTTCAACAATTATTTTCTGGTGGCTCTTTTCCCTCTATATCTAATGTGATAAACTCAGTTGTAAATAAAATAAATGAGTGTAATCACACCTTTATTAATGCATATAAACCCATGAATTTATCATTGCTGAGAACATATTGATGCTTGCTCTTGCTAGTCGTAGACAGATGGAATTAGGAAGCTGGAGGAATTCTCATTTTAGGGAGCATTTTATTGGGCAAAACATTGTATACACCACTGAATGCAAGATGAGTAATCAGTATTTGAGATTTTTTGTTTTGTTTTTTCTGAAAGAGAAAGACTGTATATTATAAAATTCTATTTATATCTGCTAAAAGTTAGTTTTATCAACATTTAGGAGTATGCTAGCATATAGGTGGCCTCTAACAAAAAAAACTAAAAACTGCAAAGGCCCAGTTTTTCATTTAATAGGGTCTTTATTGTTCCTGCACTGTCAAACCGTATTCCCATACACACATGCACACACACACACACACACACACACAGTCTCATTTAGATGTGTTGAATCCTGTGATCAGTAGCCTGTGAAGGCAGTGCAGATGGAGAAAGGCTTTGTGCAAGCACAGTGGCCAAAGTAAATCCTGGGTGTTGGGCTCACAAACCGTGGACCTATACGTGGAGAGCCTCTCAACTTGAAAAAATCTGCAATATGAGGTCTGCACCCTCATATTACACATTATTCCACCTCAAGTGTAGCGCTGCATGCTAGGGTTATTATAGTTTTGAATATACAGTACAATATATATATAAATATAACCATCTTTTTTTCTCCCCTTTTTCTCCCCAATTTGGAATGCCCTATTCCCAATGCACTCCTAAATCCTCGTGGTGGTGTAGTGACTCAACTTAATCCGGGTGGAGGGGGACGAATCTCAGTTGCCTCCACATCTGAGACCGTCAATCCATGCATCTTATCACGTGGCTTGTTGTGTGCATTACCGCGGAGACATACATGTGGAGGCATCCATGCAAAATTCACTATGCGCCCCACTGAGAGCAAATTACATTATAGCCACCACAAGGCTACCCCATGTGACTCTACCGGGCCACTTTGGTTGCTTAGGAGACCTGACTGGAGTCATTTAGCATGCCCTGGATTTGAACTCGCAAACTCCAGGGGCGGTAGTCAGTGTCTTTACTCGCTGAGCTACTCAGGCCCCCATAAATAACCATCTTAAGACAAATTGTTGTGAAAAAGTGGCTAAAACCTTTGCACATTACTGTGTACACTATATATATATATATATATATATATATATATATATATATATTTAATTTTAGTGTTGTAGACGAATATTCCAGGTTCAATTAAATAAATTCATTTCGACTCGTCACAAATAAAAAGCAAAAATCAAGGTTCCAGTGAGGCACTTACATTAATACTTCTTTGAAAACGTATATTATTTGAGCTGTAAAGTTGTTTAAATCTGTATTTTACAGCGTTACGTCATCATAGCAACACATTTGTAAAATTGGATATAACTTTATACAGAAAAGGTTAGTAAGCAATTTTATCACTCTAAAATCATTTTAAAATGCATATTTTGTATAAATTGTGGCTATTTTTTTTAAACAGTCAGTTACCTATCTGTAGCTTGAGCTTACTTGTATTGAATCTAGAATATTCCTTTAACAAATATAACTTACATTTTCAACACCTCTAAATTTCTCAGAGCTGCCAATGTTTTTGCTGTCAAGTTGCATTTTTATTTTTAATGACAGTGGTTTTAAAAATTTACAATATATTGTGTTTCAGTTATAAAAAATGTATTTAATTGAATTTGTTTTAAAGTTATACATTTATTTATTTTTTAAATATGTTAGAGATATCTGATCGATACACAGATCACTGCAGAAGTGGGAGCATTCAAACCATCAGTCCCATCAAACATCAGTCTCATCGACACACTGTGATCTGAGAGGAGATGCGGCTTGATTTGAGATGGTTATCAAAGAGCACTGCTGAATTCTGTAATTAATGAGGAGAAATGCTTCTTCACAGACTGCTAAACTGATTTGCTCAGTATAAATACTATTAAAGAGACAGATTGCAGATAACAGCCGAAAGAATTACTCGATGATTAAAAAATGACCACTGCTATAGAGATAATGTGCTTCTAACGTGAAAAATGTGAAATGAAATCTGACGCATCTTGCTATTCATGACAGAAACCCTCTCGTCTGCTCTCAATCGTTTTTAATTAGCTCTTGCTTATCGAAGATCTTTTTTCTTAATAAACAACATCCCACTGGTTACTGGAGCATCATGACTTCCTGTAGTCAATGGATTGATGGGTTGGGGTAGGGGGAATAATGAAAAATAGAGCACAGAAGCAAAAGAGTAAGAGGTTTATTTATTTGTTCTCATTTTCTCTGCTTACATCATTCCTCCTTTCTATATATTTAAAAGAGGGCAGCAATCCAGAACAATAGAACATTATAAAATGCTGGAGCAGAACCAAAGAAAACTAAATTTCCACTTATTTCTCCCCTACTGTGTAAAATTGTTTTCCGTCTACACTGTGCAGAATGAAAGCACTAGTATTAAAACATTGGGGATCACATTTTGAGGTCAGCTGAAAAAAAAAATGGATTGGCTTAAACATGTGACTGCCGAAGAATGGTGAGGGTCCTCGGAGAGCTCTGCTCAAAGCCACCCCAGCATTACCATTAGGTGGTCTTGCAAACAGTAAAGGAAAAAACATTATCGCTCTGCAAGCTGGGTTTATTTTTGAAATGCAGTTTATTTCACTGTGAACAATTAGCTTGTTATGAATGGTTCCCACATTAGCTATATTTCCATCCAAGTTGCAAATTGAATTTATGCGGAAAAACCACATTATCACAAATACAATGTGCGAATAAAGCTGTGTTTCCATCCAAGGGTGTTCAAAAGGATGAAATCGTCACTTCCAGAGAAATTGTAGCCACAGAGTTTTTTTTTTGTTTTTTTTTTTTTAATATAAAATACTGGTGGTTTAGAGCATGCAGACAAAAAACAAAAGAACTTTGGGTGTTTCTCAATTCTAAGAATCCAGAGAACGGACTTGTGTTCTTATGAAGACCAGTCTTGTCAAGCTACCTTGGAAGAATGAAATCGGAATGACAGGAGGGCATAGAACACATCTATTGCGAGCTTTGATATGTGCTGCGATCTTCTTGTTGCGCAATTAACCATCACAGCACATCCGAATATAGTGCGAGAACTACTGGCATTATCACACCAGTGACAGTATTATTATCATCACACCAGTGAGGTTTTTCAGGACTGGTGACATGTTTAAAGAATAAAGTCTTTAAACACTTGTTTTCTCCATGTTTATTACTGTATTAAAATGATGCCCCAAAAAACTACACATGTTGACGGAGTATAACAACTCACGATCCGTCGAAACGAGACCTCTCATTTTTGGAGCATCAGCGCGTCGCACACTTCTGCGTTCATCCATCCTTATGACTATACCGTGAGGGTCTATAATATATTTTTCAAGAGCGTCAATAAACCTTCTCTTCCGTACAGTTCAAGTCTGTTTTTTGACTTATTGAAGTCAAGAGGAGACGCAGGAGTAGAAACTTTAAATCCTTTAATCACAATAACAGGAGTGGAACAAACACTGGAGTGACCTCAAACATAACAATTCATGGATTCACAACTACTGACAACTTAATGAGGGAATGACATACAGGTGGGGATAACGAGGGAGTGATCAGGGCAGTGACTTCTGGGAAACGTAGTGCAGGAGAGAACTTCAAAATAAGAACCCTTGAATGTGGTGAAGACAGACTGTGACACTTATTTGCTCTGCAAACTCTTTGTAGGCTTTGGATTTTCTAGACACCGTTATTTCAGGATGACCTGAGCAACATTTCAGTTGCATTGATTGGTCCGCTGTTATGTTAGTCCAGTAATGAACGAGTTTTCAGTCACATTACTTTTTTGGTGGGCAACTTTTATCCTAACAAATTCAATATGAGTTTATTCAGTAAATATGTTTTGATCATAGTTTATGCCCATTTTTTCTTGTTGAATAAAACATTTATCCAACTCAAGCGAGCGTACAATTTTTTTATGCACATTTTGAAAATGTATTCGCATCTTGGTATTTCCATCCAGCAGTTTTTATGCGATATCCCAAAATGTGCATAAACTAATGTTGTTGGAAACATAGCTATTGTTTTTGTAAACCTCTGGAGCTGTATTGTGATGTTTCATTATGCACAAATCTGGTTGCTGTAAAAGTCACAGTGATGAAATTGTCTTCCAAAACATAGCTGTTTTGGGTCCTTGTGGAGTGTGTCTTTGGAGCCCCTGGCAGGGCAGATCTGATCACCCAGCTTTGTCAGCTTTAATTATACAGTGCTAACGATGTTGAAAGGTGGGAGAGGAAAAGCTCTCCTTGTTTGAGTGGAGATGACACCAGTGTCACTTTTAGTACATCTGCCTTCACACTCCAACTGGAGCCTCCATAGAGACGCACACCTGCAGACTTCCTTAGCCTGCCTACACAATGCATTTATTATGTGATTCTTACCATGTCACCTTAGAACTTTATTTTGTATGCTTTTTTATTTGTTAATTAAAAAACTGACACATCATCAGAGGAACATTTGGGGCTTTTACTGCTGACACACACTGCTGTTATGCTGTTTAGTTATAACAGTAGGTGACTCATTTACACACATTTACCTGTTCCACTTTCACACTCGATTCAATGAAACAAGCATGTGAATAATTAAAAATCACCATGCAGTTTTATTCAGATTGCTAACCAGGTGTGATGAGCAACGTTATGTCTACACTGAATGCGAAACTACACGACGTTGCACAATCACTGACAAACAGAAAATATTTGATGTTTAATGTACAATTATGACCAGCAGGATTTTGGACCAATGAGCTTTCACAGTGGGCTACCTAAACAACGCTGCAAAATTAGAAGCAAACAACGAACATATGCTCACTGAGCACTTCATTAGGTACACTATAGTCCTCATAAAGTGCCCGACGTAGTATTTTTCTGTTGTATCCCCTCGGCCTTAAGGTTCGATTTGTTGTGCATTCTGAGATCCTATTCTGCTCACTACAATTGTACAGAGTGGTTATCTGAGTTACCGTAGCCTTTCTGTCAGCTCAAACCAGTCTGGCCATTTTCCATTGACCTCTCTCTTGAACAAGGCATTTCCATCTGCAGAACTGGTTCTCACTGGAAGTTTTTTGTTTTTGGCACCATTCTGAGTAAACTCTAGAGACTGTTGTGTGTGAAAATCCCTGGAGATTAGCAGTAACAGAAATACTCAAACCAGCTCATCTTGCACCAACAATAATGCCATGGTCGAAATCACTGAAATCACATTTTGTTCCCCATTCTAATGGTTGATGTGAACATTAACTGAAGTTCTGGACCCATATCTGTATGATTTTATGCATTGAATTAGATAACTGCATGAATAAGTAGGCATAGAGGTGTTCCTAATAAAGTGCTCTGTAGTGTGACTTGTCGCGATTGCAGCTGGTTAGAAAACAATTGACACCTTTTAGCGATTATTTCTTTATCACATCGCATCTAGTGAGGATGTGGTGCAGTCTGGTTTGCTCGAAGCTATTGTTGCATTGCTCTAATAATAAAAATAAAGCCAGACCACTGTTTCCAGTTCACTTCATCAAACGTGGTGCTGTCCGTGGTGCTGAAATGCACACTAGTGATTGTCCTCCCTATGAGAGAATTTGTTCAGCTTAACAATGGCCAAATCGGAAGGAGTAAATCAAGGTTTGGATAGTTGGTGAAAGAGAGGGGGCCCATGCTCTCTAGATTTCAGTTGGGCACTTCCTGAGCCACCCCTCTGTCTAGGGGAGTCAGATGAGAAAGAGACAGAAAGAGAGAAAGATTAAGAGGACGAGAGAAGAGACACCCCCATCTACAGCTGCTCGCACCTCCCTGATGGTAGAAGGGGGAGGGAGAGAGCAAAAGAGGAGGAAAACTCAAGCCAAGCTTCATCATTCTTTGCTTTCCTTGTTACTCATTCAGAGGGTCTTTTCCTCTAAGCATGTTGCTGATCCAAAGAGGAATACTTCTGTTAAAAAACTGAAAGATTGGAGACGAAGTAATTTTGCATTTTCAGAAACTCTGACCACCCTTCATTACATGAGGACCACTTGACCACTGTGCCCCCTTTCTTCCTGATCTCCTTTTTTGTGTCTGCTAATGTTTCCTCTGAGAGGCAGTGCGGTCTCAGCCAGCAGCAGCAGCAGCAGTTCTCGTGTGGTGTGTGTGAGAGAGAGAGTGTATTTGTCGTTTGGGGAGGGGGAGAGGAGCTCTGTATTGAGTTAAATGCTGCAGCGGCGATCTCGTCTTGTGTGTGCCATCGCTTCTGGTAGTCTCTCTATTCCTCTCCTATTCTCTCCAAGGGGGAAAAAGAGATGCAGCGTCGTCTTCATGGGATACAGCTGGGAGTCAATCTATAGAGTGCATTGGCAAAGTCCAGGACTGTTTGGAGATCTATAACAAAGGCTACTCACTCTTTTCTCCAATACACCTACCATACTGGAGTACTGGACTGGATTTTGTTGAGTCTTGCCTTTTTCTCATGAAGGATTTTGTATTTGTTATGTCACAAAGAGAGGAATTTAAACCAGGATCTTATCCATCAGTATTCTTCTGAAGTTCTGCTGGTTTTTTGAATATATCTCAGAGAACTCTTTGGAAGTTCCCTTTCCATGTGGAATTTGGCACATGCTGTGGTTCTGCCTCTCTAGTAATTGTTCTGTTGCATGGTTAGGTTCCGAGGCTTGAGCAGGACATGGGTTCCCAGGCGCTCTAAGGACACCCCTATTTGAAGTCCTTTCCTCCCTATGCACTCTGGTAGCATGCTGAAGGGAGTGCTGCGTCTGTGGCCCGGCAGGGCTCCTGATGGTCTTGCTTCCATCCTGCTCCGCATCAGCCTGCGTCTGGCTCTCTGGCTGCTCCCGCTGGCTTTGGGGTCAGCACTGGCTCTGGCAGAGGGGCCCAGGGAGCTGTATGTACCTCAGCATATGCCTCATCACCTCGTGCCTGCCGCTAGATCCCACGCCTCCCTGCGGGTAGGACATGGTGCGTAGCATATTCGACTGCCACATTAATCTCTCCCCAATGTGTCATTCCATAACCACCATCATTCCTCCATTAGAAAGTGCATTTTTCTTTTAAACACCTTGTTGTGCCTGATATAAATGTGTGGTTTAGATTAGATTAATAAATGGTTTGGAGAGGAAAAGAAAGAGATTACTGTATATTGCTCATGATTATCCACAGAGGTGTGTGAGTGTACTTGTGCAATTATGTGGTCAGTATACAAATCCTTAAATGCTTTAAGAGGTGTTTGTGAGCATTATACACATACATTATGCAGGTACAAATGTTGAGAGTCCAGCGTTGGCTGCACCACAATCCTTTAATTACCAGCAATTCACCTCACTTTACGCTGACTATGCTTGAACACACACAGTGGATTTACTGCCTTGTGTTATTTCTAGGGGCCATTTGAGGGGGCTGTGTTTATATTAGCACCTTTGCCAATCCCTTAATCTTTCCTGTATAAAAGGCCAGATTCTTGCGAGCTGACTCCAACTGACCTTTGACATGATCAAATTATATTCAGATTTCATCGACTGCACTGTGGTCACCATACCGTGATATGTGTGTGTGTGTGTTTAATGCAGCGAACTGGCCGAATTGAATGTACTCGGTCTAGAAGGGACAGTGGACAGGCTTTTATGTGACTATTAGACCCCAGGGTCAGTCAGTGATTTCCACAGTACACCCCCACATCTTCTTTGAAACTCTATTACTGCACTGCCATTAAATCCCATTGGTTACCACTCCTGAGACCGGTATGCAGTATAAATTGAACACCTTCTCCTTTATTGCACCAGTGTTTTCCCCCCAGTTTGTGTTCTAATGTCTCATTGCAGCTGGCTGTTTAAAACTATCAGGGCGATTTCCACGCTGTGTGTGCAGAGGGGCTTGAGCTGTCAGTATGTGAACCACTGCACTTATATAACGAGACCTGGCTGCCTCTCAGCATTATCTTCACATATTATGCTTTGATAAAAAACACACTATTGAATAGAGGCAGGAGGATGTGTGCAGAAGCTTGTGAAGTGAGACAAGTCATTTATCATCCTTTCGGAGAGGCTTTTAGTTTTTCCCTCCCTCTTCTTCTCTGCCTCTTTGCCTCTCTCTATAACTCGTTCCTTCAGTCTTTGTCGTATTCTTCCTTTCCTCTCTTTCTTTATTTGTGTATCTGTGTGTATGTTTGTGTGTGTGACACAGCTGGCATCTCTAATGGCAGGGTGTGCTGAGATCACAGAGCCCTGCTGCTTGCATGCATCCCCCTAGGCATCAAGGCAGTGCATCAAGCTAATCTAAATCTCATAAGCCACTGGACTTCTTTTGACCAAGAATATTCTGCAACATTTTTCCCAGCAGATCATAATTCACCAGCGCAAATAATAATAATAATAATAATAATAATAATAATAATAATAGTATAAAACCAAAGCTGCTTACAGCACGAGCAGACACCTTTCAGCCAAACTACAAATCTTCCAGTCCTACCTGCTTCCAGCTCTGTTTTATTATGCTACAATGAGGAGTTTAAAAACAGCAAGAGTTCTGTTGTTGCAGCAAAATTACCATCTTAAAACCATTAACAGTAGGTTATGTGGAGTGCATAAAAGTGTGTGCGTGCCTTTGTCTGTGTGCTCTAGTAAATGTGCCCTCTCTCCGAAATGATTGGAAATGAGGTGAAAATGAAAGCATAAGGCGAGGCAAATTATCAGAATTTACCCCGAGCTCCAGCAGAGTGTTTTAAAGTCAAGCCTATTGCTTTCCCCCCTTTTCCTCTCTTTTTGCTGCAGTCTTGCACTTTTTCTTCCTCTTTCTTCCTCAGTTATATTGCTAATATTAACAAACCTTTGCAGTTTCAGTTCGTGTATATACAGTGGTGTCCAAAATGCTGAGATCACCATTTCAGAATTGCTTAGTATTTGGTCTGTACCCTTTGGCTTTAATGACAGCATGCACTCGAGGATCCTGGCATGTTATCCCAGCATGATTTGAGAACGTTCCGTAGAGCATTCTGTGTGCTTCATTGGAAGCTAAGTAATCTGAACTAATTCAAGCTAAGTAAACCTTTTGTACAAATGAATGAACATGGTCAACATGGTCACATATATGCTTATTTGATTAGTAACTAAGAAATTCTAAAATATTTCAAATTAATTTTACATCACAAAGTTTCTTTTAAATTGTTAAATACTAAAACAAAATTTTTTATTTCCAGATTTAAATTACACATTGAATCCCACATTTTCAATACATGGTCTCAGACTTTTAGGCCACACTGTAGGCTATATGCCACCCAGAAGCTACAGTTTGTATTATTATTATGTTTAATGTGAGTTTGGAATAATGTGTTAGACATTAATGTCATGCCAGCTCCATTCTTTCATTTCAGTAAATGAAATTAGCTAGAAAAGCTCATTCACACCAAATTATAAATATGCTTTCCCGAGTGCTGCATTGCTCTTTTGCACTGAAAACTATACATCACTGATCCTAAATAAGTCCTCTCACACCTACAGAAAAATGTATCATCTGCAATTTCCAGTGTAGATTGGACAGCTCGTGTTAAACATCACTCTCCCTCCCACTTTGTAAAAGTAAATCTATACATGTGTACATGCATGCCTATATGCATATGTTTCCAAAGGCTATTAAAAAGGATTTTTTTTGGAGTGTCTGGAGTGTTTTAGTATGCTGGATCTCCCCCTCTCGCCCATCACCGCAAATCTGAGTTGATTTTAAGTAAGAGAGCTCATCTCGCAATCTCTTTTTTCCCCTCTCTTTTTATGTCATAGCTGTGGTTTGAGAGGCCTGAATTGCTATAATGAGAGGATGGCACGGATTTGCTGGTGAATGGTGATGTGCCTGGTTACATGTGATACTCAGAGAGGCTGAGAATTTAGAGCGTAGGCTGTCCTGACTAAGATGGAGATTGAGGGAATGGAAGGAGGCAAAGAGTTGAGCAAAGTGGTCAAAAACGACATGTACTTGACTGTAATATTCCACTGGGAACGATACAGTATCTCCAGCAGCAAACACAGTGAGACTGAGTAACTAGACAGGGTACACACAGGTAAAGTGTGTGTGTGTGTGTGTGTGTGTGTGTGTGTGTGTGTGTGTGTGTGTGTGTGTGTGTGTGTGTGTGTGTGTGTGTGTGTAAGAAAGACATATCCCTTTCATAGTATGGTGGTGATTGATTCTTTAAATGCTATACACACTTTCAAGAGAACCTAGGGAGTTTAGGAGGGAGAGATAGAAAGAACAAAAGCTGTGGTGTGTAATCTAAACCCAGTCAAGCCAAACCTATTGAGAGATTTCTCATTATGTTACTGTAGCTCACACATGGGACTCAGGGAGGTTTAGAGTGGACATACTGACACACACATGCTCATATACCTGCAAAAGTGATTACACACACTTTTGACTAATACAATAGTTATATGCTAATTCATCGCTCTAGACAGCTCTTTCCGTCTTTCTTGCTTGCTTTCTTTTAATTTTATTTCCTTTCTTCCTTGTATTTCCTTTAATTTAATTTCATTCCTTCTTTCTTTACTTCCTTTTTTCTTTCTTTTCTACCTCCTTTCCCTTTGTTCCTTTTGTACTTTCCCTTCCATACTTCCTTCATTTCTTTCTTTCTTCTCTCCTTTTTTGCTTCATTCCCATCTTTCTTCCTTCCTTTTTTACTTCGTTTTTTCTTTCTTTTCTACCTTTCCTTCCTTCTGTCCTTTCCCCCTCCATCCTTCCTTCCTTAATTTATTTCTTCTGTCCTTCATTCTTTATGTCCTTCCTTTTTTTCTTTTCTACCTTCCTTTCCCTTCCATACTTTCATTTCTTTCCTTCCATTCTTCATTCATTCATTTCTGTCTTCTGTCCATCCTTCCCTTCATCCTTTTCATCCTTCTCATCTTTCTTTCTCTTTCCTTTTTTCCCCTTTCTTTGTTTCTTTCTTTTTTCTTTCCTCACTATTATTTATCCTTTGCAAACACAAAATGCAAATCACAAACACAGATCAACGCGCATATACACTCGCAGGTGAATGCACACTCTCACACACCCTCAGCCTAAGCCTCATTGTCTCCTAAACCCTTGGAGGTGCTCAGGAGTTGAAAGCTCGTTATAAAAACACAAAGCAAATCAAAACAACATCCACTGAAGTGCCACAGCAGACAGGCTTTCAGCCAACACAGCACTGACCGCTCATTCCCAGCTCTGCCCTAATTGGTTCAGGAAAGGTCAGCAGGAGAAATACCAGAGCTCTGCCATGATCACAAACCCCAGTGCCCCCTGCCTCTTTCACTATTTTATGCTCTTTTTTTCACGTACAAACTGCTGTTTTTCTCCAGCAATGCCTCATTTTATCAACTAGCTCTGTAAAGCAGCAAAGAGTTAATCTGGTGTGTGTATGCATTTTAGTTGGTGTAATGCTGAAAAATCCTCATAGGTAAATTGTACTGTAATAATGTGCTGTATAATGGGCTTCTTTCTAGTTTTGTAGATGATTCAGTTTGTGCCAGGCTATTGTCCTTGAATTACACAAGAACTCAAATAAATCAGAAGACTTTACATTTCACCACAGGTTTTATTGTATTAGTCCTGATTCATTTTGTTCCCTCAGGTTTGACAATATAAACTGAAGAGAGTATTAAAGAATGGAAAGGAAAATGTTTTGACAGGGCCAATGATGCATGTAATAATCAAACCCATGTGCTGGAACTTAACAGTATTAGAACTGTCTACGTAGACTCTCATCTGCGTCCTGAGTCTCCCACCCACCGCCACAGAGCCTAATTTCTGCCAACTAAGAGTCCCCGTCACTCACCCAGGAGGATTCCTTCATGAGCAGACAATAAAACTTGTCATGCGCTGCACTAGACCTATTATAAACATGATGGCTCGTTTTGAAACCTGTGTCTAAAATATATTAAATCAAGGTCTAACATCACTTCCTTCTTTTGTTATGAGTAACTTCCTTCCTTCTTTCCCCTTCCTTCATTCTTCCTTTCTTTTTTCTACCTTCCTTCCTACCTCTGTTCCCTCCTTCCTTCCTTCCTTCCTTCGGTCAAAGTCTAGGCAGCACTTCCTTCCTTCCTTTTTCCCTTCCTTCCTGCCTTCCTTCCTCTGTTCCCTCCTTCCTTCCTTCCTTCGTTCAAAGTCTAGGCAGCACTTCCTTCCATTGTCCCTTACTTCTTTCCTTCCTTTCTGCCTTCCCTCCTTATTTCCATTCTTCCATCCTTTCTTCCTTCTTTTCTTTCTTTCTTCCTTCATTCCTTCCATTCTTCCTTTCTTTCTCTGTTCCCTCCTTCCTTCCTTTGGTCAAAGTCTAGGCAGCACTTCCTTCCTTCCTTTTTCCCTTCCTTCATTCCTTCCTTCCTTATTTCCATTCTTCCATCCTTTCTTCCTTCTTTTCTTTCTTCCTTCCATTCTTCCTTCTTTCCTTTCTTTCTCTATTCCCTCCTTTCTTCCTTTGGTCAAAGTCTAGGCAGCACTTCCTTCCTTCCTTTTTCCCTTCCTTCATTCCTTCCATTGTTCCTTTCTTTCTTTCTTTTTTCCTTCCTTTTTTCTGTGCAGGCAATAAAACTTTCCACCTGCTGTGCTCGACCAATCATAAACATGACAACTCATTTTGAAGTCTGTGTCTAAAGTCAATTCCCATGGAGGGAAAGAGAGAGAAACTGCAGTCAAATTTGCGAACATCCTACTTGGTGTTTCCGCTGATGATAACGGCCAGTTTACCATTGTCAAAGACTTACACGCACATTAATCTACATATCCGCATACTCTTAGGTTGGCCAGTGTTCCGCTTGAGCTGTTGCCTGTAATTACCCAGTTGGTGTGGAGCTCTGTGGTGTCAGTCTGGTAATTGGAGCTGCAGTAATTCACTTTTTAATTGCCTGTTTATTATTGCAGAAGCCTCAGTTTTGTAGTTGCGGCACTGCTCGCACTGAATGTTTAATAAACAAATACAATACAATGTCATATTTCACGTAAACATTATAATTGCTTCACATAAAAAAACATCAACACACTCGCACTAGACCACACACACATACATGCCCATATTCCTCACAACATAATGGAACAAAAAACAATTTTGTGGCCATTACTTGCCAGATGGATGGAAAACAGAAACAAAAATGGTACATTCCTGTACCACGTGCAACATCTACCCAGATGATCATAGGTTCAGAAGAACACTGTCACTTGCAATAATCCCGAGACTCATGAGTACAGTACAGCATGTCATCTAGTTTTTGGTACATTGAAATGTCATTTTGGGTTTGTTTATAGTTCTCTATGTGGGGTCTTCACTTTGCCTTCCTTTTATTTTGACAGCATTTTCATACCAGTGGGGTGCATGTGTGTTTTCGTGCACGCATGTTTGGGTGTACACACTAGGATGTACGGAGCCCAACTGTTGTGTGTGTGTGTGTGTGTGTGTGTGTGTGTGTGTGTAAGTGTGTGTAAGTGTGTGTGTGTGTGTGTGTGTGTGTGTGTGTGTGTGTGTGTGTGTGTGTGTGTGTAAGTGTGTGTGTGTGTGTGTGTGTGTGTGTGTGTGTGTGTGTGTGTGTGTGTGTGTGTGTGTGTAAGTGTGTGTTTGCCCATCGGGTGAATGACTCAAACCTTGCTGTTCCTCATTCTAGCATGCAAGTAGGAGGAGGGCAACCCAACACAATTCACCATAATTTTTGACCAAACTGCTAGGGTCTTCACAATGCCTGTGTTTTCAGGCAAGAGGCATCTAGGGACATAAGGCGGAATAGAATGGGAGCTGAATACATTCCCTCATCCAAGACACAAGCAGAAGGTTTTGTGTTTCTCAAGTGTTTATTGATGGAAAGTCAGCTCAGCGGAGCTTGTAAATATTTTGCTTTTTTGCAGGAACATTTGCTTTGTATAAGCACCCAACACAATGACGGTATTGAATATCATTGATTTTACATTTAAACATGGAAACAAGTAATCAGATGCTGGAATATGAATTGTTCCATCCTCAAAGCTTCTTCTTTATTTTTTTACATGAGAAATTATTATTTTTGAAGAGGAAAAGGATTGTAATGGTACAAGCTGGATTCAAACTTGTGTCTCAATGCATTAGAGCAGTGTTACACAACATTTATGTACCACAACAGCCCAATCAGTATGGCTCAAATACACCTTTTTCAACACCAAACCAGAAATGAGTAACTTGAGTAACAAGTAACAAGGGCTTGTGTAATGGAGCTATCCCTTTATAGGAATATAAAAGTTACAATACAATTTAAGCTTAAACTACAGCATTTGTGGCATAATGTTAATGCAAAACATAATTTTGACTCGTCCTTCCTTTAATTTAAAATAGCAAAAATCTAAGTTATAGTGAGGCACTTACAATGGAAGTGAATGGGGCCAATTTTTGGTGGGTTTAAAGTTTAAATCTAAAATGTATATGCATTTACAGGAACTTCTGCAATCTTGTGCAAACAAAGAGCGAGTCTTAAACAAAAATAGTCTTTCAGCTTGTGTATAAAAGTGAAGAGGGATCTAGATGGAGCCTCTGAGGGCTTGGCAGAAGATGGTATGTAATTTAATTTCTCCAGCACATAAAGGAGATTATGGCTATGATGGGATTCCAGAAAGCCAGGTAATATCTATCTCATTAGAACAGCTCTCCCCAGCATTCAGACACAGCTTCACTGAGGGGCGGCAGTCCACCCACTCTCCTTTTGATTGTTCGTGTTAATTGACCTTAGAAAGCCGTTAGAGTAGAAAGAACCGCATGGGGGTTAGGTAGTGAGGGTCTTCTTTAAAATCCAGACCCAGCTGCCCACCCAGCCGAGATGATGGAATATATTTAAGGGGCTAATGGTCTGGCTTGCACGAAGCGCCTGCCTCATTGAACAGCATCAGAAAGTAGACTTCAGAGAAGAGGTTTAACCCCATTAGAGGGAGGGCAACAAGCTCCTTAACCACGGGAGTGAAAAAGTCAGGCTAAGGGAGATAAGGAAAGAAAAAGGGTGAATTGGAGAAGCTCTCAAGTAGTTGGAATAAGAGCAGATTGCACAAAGAATCCAGCAGATATGTATTTGGGGATTTTTTTGCCATTTCATTGATAGTGAAAGTGGAGAAATTCTGGGTGGAAAGGGGGAACAGGATCGAGAGATGATGCAGACAAGATTCAAAACCACGTCTCCCACACGAGCACCACCTCCCAACATGTTTGGAGCATGTGTCGCTATACCACGGCTCCTAGAATCTAGAAGATATTTAAACATAATTGCTACGTGGCTTTCTGGAATATTTTATTCTAATTGGACAATTGCAGCATTCTGTGGTCATTTCAACTCAAATCAGTATGTCATGTCCTGGGCCAGCACTGGCCAAATTGATGCCCTACACAGAGTTCCAGGTGGACGGGGGGTGTTTGCGTGATTTGAGCGTGAGGCAATCGTCTGACTGGCGGGGGTCATGTGACATGACCGCAACTGCTTTCGGGTCCTTGAATAGCATGTGAGTAAAGGCAGCCGGTGGACTTTCTGGTGCCCTCCTAGGGTAAGATGGTGCCCTATGGAGACTGTGTAATCTGCTTATAGGGAGTGGCGGTACTGGTCATGTCCATTTATTTTCGTAATTGGTATGTGGCCATTTAATAAGTGGAATAATGTACAGTTAGCTGGTCATTATCTCAAAATAAACCTAAAAATAAAAGATGTTGGTTATTTTATGATAATGACCATTTGACTGTACATGTAAATGTGTTGATTGCACTAAATTGGACTTTTAGATGCACCCTCCACTAGCCATTTGTGCCCAGAAATCTCTGCACAGCTTTACGATCCCCTTCCCAGCAATTCCATTCACTGACCCACAGCTGTGAATTATCGTCATACTGAGCGGCAGATATGAGGTAGGCAGCTGTAGCTCTTCGCACAGAACAGATTTCAACAGAGCCGAAATCCCATCCATTCACTCTTCCTATCTGCTTCTCATCCAGGCTGGCCTGTGTGCATATGTGTGTGTGAAAATCATCTAAGCCATCTGAGCCATGCTAATGAGCAAATCTCTGCTCCCTGTGTTTTGAACAAGACCCGACCATCCAAGGAGTTGTCACTGAAGCAGACCGGTTGCGTGTTAGTTTGTGTCAGTGTTATTATAGTTTTTGATTTTTAATTTAGCTTTAATTTCTATTTTATATTCAATGTGCCTTTTTAGTTTAGTTTAGTTTTTGTTATTTTTCAGTTTGTCTTTTAGTTTTCTCAGTGTTTTGTAGTTTCAGTTTGGTTATGGAGTGTTTACTGGTGTAAAAAGTCTAATATAATTTACATTTTCAGGGCATTCTTGTGTTACCTCTATCTAGTGGTATTTTCATGTTTAATGTGGATTGTAAACTTTGCAAATTTTATAATATAGGGTGAATATGGCTAAAGTGACAAAGGATATTTAAACTTGATCCATATTTTTAAGTTTTATATGTCTTGTATCCATATGTATTTTCTTAAATGATTACTAAACTAATCTTTAGGGAGTAAACAATTAAAGGTATAGTTCACCTGAAAAATGTAATTCTCTCATCATTTACTCACTCTCATGCCATCCCAGATGTGTCTGACTTTCTTCCTTCTGCTGAACACAAATGAAGATTTTTAGAAGAATATTTCAGATCTGTAGGTCCTTACAATGCAAATCAATAGGGGCCAAAAAAAAGAGTCTACTAGAAAGTAATCAAGCTTGAAATAATGATTGGTCCTGTAGACTGCAACTGCAAAATGTGCATTGAAAAAGGAGTTAGAGTTCGATCTGTTCTCACCCAAAACCGATTAGATTACTTCAGAAGACATTGATTAAACCACTTATGAATAATGTTTATGCTGCCTTTTTGTGCTTTTTGGAGCTTCAGGTTTTTGGATCCTGTTGACTTGCATTGTATGGACCTACAGAGCTGAAATATTATTTAAAAATCTTCATTTGTGTTCTGCAGAAGAAAGAAAGTCATACACATCTGGGATAGCATGAGGTTGAGTAAATGATGTGAGAATTTTCATTTTAGGGTGAACTATTCCTTTTATCTTTATGAGGTTTTAAATTAATGATTTTATTTTGGGATGTGTGGCAGAGCTAATTACAATGCAAGTCAACAGAGCTAATTTAATGACCAGTGTTAGAAAAAGCTAGGTAAAGAGAATGACAGAAATTTTAGGTAAATCTTGTTAAGGTTATAAAAAGTATTTTTGTTATGATATGAAAGTGTACATGAAAATATAAAAATGTATTTCATATAGATGTAGATATTTTCTAGAGAATAATTTTTTCCTCTGTCCCACTTTACCAGAACTGCTTAAAACATCTGGGATTTGGTCAAAAGAAGGTCTTCAAAAGTTCTGCATCTTAGTATTGAAAATGTCTTCATTTTTGCTTTTGGCAAAGTTTGAACACATCCTAAGCTTTCTTTAAAGGTTTAATCTTAGGTTATGTGTCGTTTAGATCATAATTCAAAGTGTCAAGAAAAGTAAAATTTCCAAAAGTGCCGCACTTTGCCCATATTCACCCTATTATTACAAAAACAAAAACTAAAATTAAAATTAATTTGAGATCATTTTTTATATATTTTAGTGAGTTTTGGAGTTATGAAAACTAATTTTATTTTCATTTTTAATAAAAAAATTATTTTAGTTTATGAAAACTATTTTAGTTAGTTTTAGATTTTGTTAACTGTAATAACACTGGTTTGTGTGTGAATCCGTGTTTTTTTATTCACATGTATGTGCCTAAAGGGTGCTGTTTTCCATGGGGGTCAGGCTGATCACTGACATGGTGTGACAGAGTCTCATTGAGATGCGGTCAAGAGGTCTGCCGAGAGCTCGCTGGTGAAAATCACACTTAGCGGAGTAAATTAACAGCTCTGCAAATAGAGAAATGTGCCAGGAAAAAACCCCAGCCCTTCTAAATCAGCTATCAGCACTTTAACTAGGGCTCCGGTCTCCTCTGGGTTTTTCGCTGTGCCGCTCCACAGCCTGTCTTATCTGCATCTGGAGCTCAGAAGCACAACAGCCGCACACTGTGGAGAGGAGAGCATTGAAGTGTGGCTGGCATCTCCCGAGGCTGTTGTCTTGAGGTTGATGAGCTCTTTGCTCTGTGAACATTACCCTGGCTGCACCTGCCACTGATGTGGCGGTTTCAAACATTTTACTATTGAAGTCACAGATGATCAAAAGAGTGGGCACGGTCTGCAATTAATGAGATCGACTCCATTAGGCTTGAGCATTTCTTTTTACCGTTCTCTCTTTCTTTATTTCTCTCGACGCAAAAGCAATGTCAATTTCCCTGAGAAACCTTCCTGCAGGCATTGAATCAAAGTGACCCCTCTCACAGTCAGCTACCTGCTTGTGTCACTGTAATTAGCTCCATCAGGCATTAGCATACATCTCGCTGAGCAGGAATAGCTGTCTGATCTGCGGCGTGTTTGACCACCTTTGGCGGAATAAATGCATGCAGAAGCAGGTGCTGTGCTGGGGGCCGCGGGTCTAGATTGATTGTCCGGTGTGTCGGCGGGTGAGGAGAGTGGCTGTAATCAGCTCAATCAGCTCTGGACTTGGAAGGGGTATGTGCGTGTGTTGAGTGGTTGTAGCAAGAGCAACTCTGTTTAGCTCAAGCTTCAGCAGATACAGGTGCTCCTGGTGACACCAGAATACTGAGGGTCACACAAGGGCTATAATTTAGCCAATCAGGACGCAGCAGGGGCTGTCTGGCACTCTGATGGGTTCATCAAGATACTCCCGCGCTTTGTGTAATGGAGCAAAAGCTCCGGATATGCGCACACACATACAAACACAAAATGAAACTCAGAGGCTAAAAAGGTGAAAATACCACTTATCACTTACATTTGCAGTTTTTGGACTCCTAAGTTACACTTAACATGCATGAATTCCATCGCATTATGGAACAAAATGTCAAACCCAGTAACTTCTGCAAGCAAATGATGCTTGATATTTGTCTTGTCATTTTTGTAATTACTTTTCTCCAATTGGTATGAAGGGGATATTTTGTGGATGTATGAAGTAATTTAACCTCAAGTTCACACTGGTGTCTAAGCAGAGTAACCACAAGTATGTATATACAGACTATGGTCCTAATAAAGTGCCCGAAGTGGTCTTCTGCTGTTGTAGCCCATACGCCTCAAGATTCGACATGTTGTGCATTCTGAGATGCTATTCTGCTCACTACAATTGAACAGTGTGGTTATCTGAGTTACCGTAGCCTTTCTGTCAGCTCAAACCAGTCTGTCAATTCTCTGTTGAACTCTCTCATCAACAAGGCTCAGAACTACCACTCACTGAATGTTTTTATTTGTTTTTGGCACCATTCTGAGTAAACTCTAGAGAATGTTGTGCGTGAAAAATCCAGGAGATCAGCAGTTACAGAAATACTCAAACCAGCCCATCTGGCACAACAATCATGCCACAGTTGAAATTACTGAGATCAAATTTTTTGCCCTTCTGATGGGTGATGTGAACATTAGCTGAAGCTCCTGACATGTATCTGCATGGTTTTATGCATTGCACTGCTGCCACACAAATGACTGATTAGATAATCACATGGATAAGTAGGTGTACAGGAGTTTCTAATAAAGTGTTCAGTGAGGGTGCACCACTAATATTTGACTCCTAGAAAGTGTTCAGATACTATTGTCTAAATTCTGAACAATACAGCTTATGTTTTGTCATTCAAAAATTAATCAACTTTATATTTTCTTGTGCTTTATTGCTTCAAAAATACTGTAGATTTCACTTACAGTACATTTTTAAGTGTGACTAAAGCTTTTTTAGGACACTGGATACACACCCATTTAATATTTTGTCTCCTTTTCTCTGCAGCGGGAACAACATACATATTCGGACGAGATGGAGGGCTTATTGTGTACACATGGCCGCCCAATGACAGACCAAGCACACGAGCTGACCGGCTGGCTGTCGGGTTTAGCACCCAGCAGAAGGACGCAGTCCTGGTTAGGGTGGACAGTTCGTCTGGCCTAGGAGATTACCTGCAGCTTCAGATTGTGAGTGAACAAACAAAAAAGCACACCGTAGATTACACAGTGTCACAGTCCCCATCTCTAAGACACACATACTGTATAATGTGGTTATAAGTCTGAACCCACTAGTGAAAATCCTTCTTTTTGGCATTTTTCTAATTTAATAAAAAATTTCCCTTTACAAATTTTATTATCAGCATAACAATTTGAGTGAAAAGTTGAATTTCAGAATTGTTATAATTGAATAATAATAAAAAAAATAATCGTTACAAATTAGGTTATCTGCATAATTTGGGTGAGACATTGAATTTCAGAAATTCTAAACATTTGGCATGACCCCCTTTTGGTAAAGTAAGGTAAATCTTTACAATAAGTTTCCATTCATTAACATTAGGGATCATGAACAAACAATGAACAATATATTTTGTACATAATTTAATAATCTTTGTTAATGTTAGTTAATATAAATACTATTGTTCATTGTTAGTTCACGTTAGTTTATAGTGCATTAACTAATGTTAACATATGTAACTTTTGATTTTAAAAATGTATTACTATATGATAAAATTAGCATTAAGATTAGTAAATGTGTAATAAGTGTTGTTCGTGTTAACTAATGATGTTAACTAATGTTAACAAATGGAACCTTATTGTAAAGAGTTACCAGTGACATCATGCCCTCCTGTTTGTGCAAATCCTGATAAGCCATATAATCCCTGCATGATTTGAGAATGTTCCAGAGAGCATCTTGTTTTCTTGAATGAAGTCAGAAATTCTGAACTTCCTTACAAACTGGTTAACATGGTCAATGTCAGGAATTGGCTTACATTTGATTTATGAACTTAAAATAGTTAAAAATCTTAGATGTCTTAATTTTTCTTCTTTAACTTTGTTTATTTCAAGTATATTTCGTTTTTCCAGTGTTTTTCCAGGTTTTTGGACCCCATTGTTGTGTCATCATGTCTGAACTTGCTTAGACTTACACACACTCTCCTGAGACTGCCTGCTGTTCATTCATTGTCACATAAACCCCAGAGCAGAAGCTCACAAAGAGAGACGCTCGGTTTTGTGCTCCTGAGGAGCCCAGTGAATGATCATTAGGTTAATCATAGTGTTCTATGCCTCCTCCTACACTCAAAGTGCTGGTCTGTTTTAGAAAGTTCCAGCGCCTCGGACCATCCTCATGAATAAAATCTGTATAATGTTGAGAACAGAAGGCGCTACCAACCCTTGCTTTCAGAGGATGCTATTTGATAGAACCCGCATTTCCTCTGACATGTTGTGCCGAGCAGTGGGAGGTGGAGGAGATGGAGGCAAGGGGGGACGGGAAAGTGTTTGGCACAGAGGTTCGGAGAGTTGTGTATTTTTCTTTTTCCTCTTAGTTCGTTCTATTTTTTACGCCCACTCCTGCTGTAATCACAAACTTGATTCCCAGCAGAATCAGCTTGCTTTCTCAAGGGTGTCGTATCATGGCGTGACTGTTGCACAACTGCCTCAGCATATGCGTTCTGAGCACAGTGAGGTAATTATTTCTCCAGCCGAGCCCTGCTCCGCTTACGGTGCATGCTGGTGACTGTATATGACTTCAGCTACAGTGCCACAATGTGTGTGCTTCAAAACTGAGGATGGGTCACGATGGTAGACTAGTTGTCCAACAGCCGACTTATTGTTTAGTGAGTTCAACTAGTTTTAAAAAATTTTCATATTTTATTTTTTAACTATATATTTTAGGGGAGGTGCTTTAGCATGCGAATAGCATGCTGTGCTCTAGCTTTTAAACAAGTCATCCATCCCTCTTCTGGGGAAATTGATGCAAAAATAGAAATTAAACTGAAAGTTAAAGCCAATGTAGCTCTTTTATTAAAGGAATGTCCTGGGTTCAAAACAAGTTAAGCTCAATCAACAGCATGTTTGGCAGCATGTTGATTACTACAAAAAATTATTTCAGGTCCACTTACAATGGAAATTAATGGGGCCAGGTTTTGAAGGGTTTATATGAAGATTATAATTTATAAAAGCACTCACACAAGTTTTAACAGAAAAATGTATGTATTATTTCAGCTGTAAAGTTGTTTAAATTGTAATTTTTATGATTATGTTTTTTAGAGGGGCAGAATAAATATTTGTGGTAATCAACATTGTGCCACAAATTGAGCTTGATTTGTATTGAACTCGGAATGTTCCTTTAAATGTAATAAGTTACTTTGGGTTTAGATTACACAGACAAAATTCTCTGACGAACTTGCTCAGTGGTAGATGTCTTACATCTGGGAGCTAAAGCTTGTCAGGTAGTTCTGGGAGGAAAATGTAGCCAATAAAAATCCATATATCAGATGACAAGCTTTTAATGTTCAGCATTTTAGAATAACCTTATTGACATTTCAGATGCAATGCGATGATATTGATGACATTCTCTCAGTGATTTATGTGTTTACATGGCTATTTGACTCAAAGACACATGAGTTCTTTGATGCATATCTATATTCCTATAAAAATTCCATAGGAATATATTCAGTAAAAGTGTTTCTATTGTAGTTCTTGCGCATGTCTTCTGTTTTTGGGCACATTGCGTCAAGTTATAAACAGTTCAATCTTTAAAAACACATAAAAGATTCTTGCATCATGCAAGGTGGTAGGGAGCAATGGTGTCTTCAAATGTGTCTTAAAATTAACTTGCTGAAGTTACATAAGACCCTATGTAACACTTTACATAATGCCTGTAATTAAGCTTATCACAGATTATATATTTCCCTGTATTGGCATTACAAATAATCAGGCATCCATGACTGATATATGGCTTTTTGGCATAGGGATAGCAGGGAATGTTTAGAAAGAAATTAAAGGCCCTTAATGTCTTGATGCGATTAGCAGTGGATATCTAGGCTAATTCTTATGTGTGACTGGTGGAGTCTCTGCAGTGCCTAGTCTGCCATTTTTTATGTTTAATAAACTGGTGACTGCTAAGCCAACATAAAAGGTATTTAAGAAATGAATCAGCAAGTGTGTAGGAGGATAAATTAGCTGTACCTACACCGCTAACACTTCATAAATCAGTTAAAATCATTACAAATATCCACTACCATTTGTATCTTGTAATTGAGAAAAGAAGAAAAGAAAAGATTTTTCCTTCCATTTACGTTAATTATATTTGGGCACAGACAACATTAAGTGTGTCAGTATTGACATTCGTGGCGAGACTGTTCGGTGATGTAACGGGATGTTTTGATAAACCTGTCTGTAGGCAGGGATGGAAGATATTATTATCCGGATACTGCCTTTCAGAAAGTGAATTAACTTAGGATCATTGACCATGTTAACGAGGGGGCCTTGATGTCCCAATTTTTCAAACAAGCAGTGGTGTCCCTCCCCCCACGTTCTGTGCTACTTATGACCCTAAACCTTTGTGGCAGAGTTCATTTAAATCTCATCATATAACCATCACTGGGGATTATCATTAGTCATTGTTCACCCCAAATCATTGAGCCATTGCTCATGCAGAGAGAGAGAGAGAGAAATGTTAGAAATGGTGATACAGGCACTAACAGCACTGTACAGAAAGAAAAAAACATTCATACATATACTTACACTTGCATTTCAAGGGGTAATGGCCTATTAAAAACATTCCTTCTGAAGATTAGTTTGCCAGCTGCTCGAACCCATGGCCAAATGCCCTATGGACTGCCTGGTTTCAATGGCAGCCATGCAAAGCACTTTACTGTCAAGAGTCGCCAAGCAGGACAGGATTGAAGGAGAAATGGATGATGTGTGTAAACAAGTCAAAGCCAAGTGATTATACCCCTGGGTTTAGTGCAAATCATTAGCACATTCTGACCTCTCACACTCATCATGCCAAAAGAATGTGCGCGTGTGTGTGTGTGTGTGTGTGGGCAGTCTAATGAGCACATTAGAAGAATGGTGACGATCACAGCTAACTCGGCAGCGAGAAGCACAGAGGTGTGGACAGTAGTACTGACAAGGGGATAGAAATTGAGAGGGAGAAAGAAAGAGGTGAAATATTTCAGCTCTCAGAATACACCTTTGCTTAGATGTTGGCAATTGTGGAGCCAGCATTTTGGGCATCTTAAAGGAATACTTCACCAAAAAAACAAAATTCTGTCATTAATTGCTCACCTCATGTCGTTCCAAATCAGAATGACATTCTTGAAAAGGGACTGGGACTGTCAAGCTCCACAATGACAAACAAAAATCATAAAAGTAGTCCAAACCACTCACATGCTGTATTCTAAGTCTTATTAATGTAACTTAATATGAAATTTAAGTTGTAATTCACTGATAATCTTCCCCTCCACTATAGCCTTGAAAACAAATATGGCACCATTGCCATCAATGACATTTGGTTAAAAGATTCATGAAAACAAATGCCATTTGGCATGGTGCAATTTTTGTAGTCCATTATAGAGCTGTATCGTAGGGAAAGATTATCAATGAATAACTGCTTAAATTTCAGTCTTTTCCTCACACAAAGCTATTTTTTGGCTTCAGAAGTCTTGTAATAGTGATAAAGAAAGTCACAAAGGTTTGGTACAACATGAGGGTAAGTAAAGGGTAGTCTCGCGTAGCCAGACATATTACTACGGCAAAGGTCTGCGGTCTATAGCAGCTTCCATTGTCCAAGAAACACCCATTTATACAGGAAAAGCCATCTAACTGACATGTAAAGCGACCAATCACAGTTGGTTTTATCATTACGCAGTGTTTAGGGGAGGGGTTATTGGAGATGTATCGTACCATAATAAAACACTGACATGGGGGAACAAAATATTTTTATAATTTCACTTGAGTCTCCTCAAGCAATTGCACAGAAAATGCATGGGAGAATAGCAGAAAATGTGAAGAGAGTCTGAGTACAGCATAGAACATTTTATTATAGAGCATTTCACAGACATAAGTAAACAAAGTAGAAAATACAGCTCTGCTCGTGGATATTTATTTTCTAACCTGGCAAACTTGGGCAAATTCAGTGGTTATTTTGTCCTCAAAAGTGCTCATTCTATCAATGTGGAACCTTTTGAACACAATTCGGCTTCCAGATGGACTCATAAAACATCCTGTGTGCATCTACTCATAGAAGATTCATCGAACCAACCAATCAGATTTGCACTGAAAGTGTTGATTGAGAAAGAGTTTCTATAAGCATCAGATGGTAAGACAAAGTAGAGCAGATCAAATAAATTAGGGATTTGTAATGGATCCCTATAAATGATCCAATTTTCTCTTTTTCTGTTTGATATTACATTATATATTATATGTTTTTTAGGCAAAATGATTCAGGTTAGCCCATATGCTCACACATGCACACACAGATGCATTTGAATGGAGGTGAAAGTGAAAGAGAGTGACAGATGCTGATTTTCTGCTTCACTTGTGTCTGAGTGGGTAGGACATACCTGGTCAGACATGAATGAGGTGTGACATGGCTCTGAGTGACAGCAAAGTGTCTGCTGACCTCATACTGTCAGAGTGGACTACGCCTGTCTCTGCCTAGCAGCTTGAGATGGAAACAGCCACGACTTTGGAAAAAAGCCATTTTGCCTCTCAATCAGAATCCAGTGATCCTTATTTCCTATGTTTACTTACCCGCCAAATTTGAATATGGGTCATTTATGCCATCTGTCATTTTTACATACCATCAAACTGTATTCCAGGTCATTATGCAGTTTACGAGCAGCGTACAGAACAGTTTGACTAGCCTCAGACAATTTATTGTTTTGTCTTCGTCAGCCATTTTTTCCAGAATAAATGCGCCGTATGGCAAACTGTGTCTTGGCTATCTTTAGTACCTGAAAGGATAAGGAGACAGATGGTGGTAGAAGTAAAAGATGAATATTTAAATGTATTCATCAAAATAAGAGAGACAGGTGTTCTTTTAAATGCTGTCTTTGTGCTAAATTCGGCCCACTCATTCCTTTGCTTTTTGTTCAAAATGTTTACCGTGCATTTTTTTCCTTCAGATTAGAGTCAATGCATCAAAGAGTGTTGCTCAGATCATACTATTGAAGCCCAGTGTCGGGTTGACAAGGATCAATGCAAAAATAGCATCGCTTCAGCATGCCGTTGAATTTGCCGATTGTGATATGAAATGGTATTGTCTGCGAGAGATATTGCGTCTCGCTTTCATGATGCTGTTTTTTGTTTTGTTCTCAGGCAGCTGAAGAAACTTAGAGAAGCTCAGCACTGCAGTGAGCAGACAATGAGCATGAGTTCTCAATGAGTCCTGGAGACAACGTGCATAGAGTGCATTTGGTTTTCAAGGTTTGCGAGGAACTAGGACAGAGTGCTATTTTCAGTTTTCACAGAACTTGGAAAAGATTTATGTGCTGCCAAAAAGATTCATGATCTCACCAGATCCAGCCCTTACCAGAAGATAAACCGAGATTGTGAAAGAACGCAAGCAATAGAGAGAGACAAAAAGAGAGTGAAGGAGGGGTTTAAACAATAAGAACTGCTTGCCAAAGTGGAATTATTCTGCAGACCCAACATTTTATCTTTCACCAAACCTGCAGTGCTTCAACATAAGGGCACATGCACTACGAAGCATATCACACATACACAGCTTGACATTTTGATCTAATTTCAAACACAAGTTATTTATGAGGGCATATATTGCATGTCTGGGTGTTCTATCCAATTAAGTGCATTCCCTTGGTATAAGCCTGAGTATTACAGAGGGGCTCTTTATGTAAAGTGGCTGAGGTTTCCTGGATGCACCAGCTCATTTAAGCTGAATGCCATGGCAGATCAGCATCCCCACTGTGGCGCACACACTCCGTCATACTCCATAAGCTTATGCCTGCACCTTCCCTAAATAAGAAACATCATTAGTGCCTTTTCTTGTCCTCTAGGTTTCCAGAGCAACCAAACCATCCCTTTGTGTATGTTTGCCTCCTCTTCATGGAACATTTATTCTATTACAATAATCATAGTTGTTGCATAGATTTATTTAATACTTGAGTAATAAAACAAATGCAGAACATACACAGAAATGTTATTGTATAGTTAGCAGCATGGAATGAAGCCTACTCCGTACTAACCACTTTTCATTGCTAATGTATTTTTAACGTTTCTATTCTCAAGTTTTAAACAATTGTATTACTTCTGTGCATGGCGAGGGGAGATAGTTGCAGTTCCAGTGTAGATGAAATGCTCTATCAGTTGGGATGGCTCCGTGGTTGTCATCTAAATGCCTACAAGAAACGAGAATACTCTGGAGAACTGTGTTACTATAACAACCTCCATTGAGTTTAATGAGAATCCAGTTGGATCAGTCCTTTATATTTAGAGCTGCACTGCAGGCCTCGGTGGAGACACCTCTCCAAGAAGCTGGTGATGGACAGGGATGGCTGAGATGTAGCCATGTGGAACTCTGTGCTTAGACGGGCCCTCCCTTCAAATGATACCTCGTCACTTGCTTTAGGGATCATTTAGAGAACACAGAATACCAAGCATATCACCCAAAACATTTGTTCTTTTGTGGTAATCTGGGCTTTGTGTGTCATGGCTCAATTTTGCTTTCTCCTCCCATATGTTTAGCCCCTGAGGCATTGATAATGGATCCTCCTCTTTTTTTTTTTTTCGCTTTTACAGAAAACACTGCTAACTGGGACATGATCACACCCGGGACTGAATGTAGGACGTAGGGTTCGCTCTGTTATACTGTATCTCTCTTAGACTATAGCCACTGTGTGTTTGCTGGAGGAAACTGCTTGTAAAGTCATTAACTGAGCCTTACCTCTTGGAACACAAAAGTAATTGTTCAGGAGAATGTTAAGTCTGAGTCACAATACACTTGCATTGTGTTAAAATAAAAAATATACAATGAAAGTAAATGGTGACTGAAGCTAAAATAGTGCCTGTTATTTCCATTTGTGTTTCATGAACGAAAATTACACACAAAGTAATAAAATGTATACCTTTTGATAAAAGTATCTGCCAAATGCATAAATGTAAAAAAATAGTTTTTACTGAAATTTTTGTAATTATTCACTGATAATATTAACTTTCTCTACTGCTCTCTAATAACATTAATACAATTAAACATCATTGGTTCTTGAGTATCTCTTAACCAAACTTCATGTTAAACCTCCACCATAGTTGCCATATTTCATTTGAGAGCTGCATATGAAGTGAAGATTATCAGTGTCTTACATTTCAGTCTGATCCTCCCACAAATCTGTCGTATGGCTTTAGAACAGTTACATTTTTACAATTTAGTGTACAATTTAATGTCCTTTACGGAACTAGACATACCATAGTCACCTTTAACTTCCACTATATGGTCAAGATCTATGTGAAGTGTATATTAAAAAATTCTGTTTTTGTGTTCCACTGCAAAAACAACATCATACAAAACCAGAACAGCATGAGAATTAGAATATATATGTATAATGAATAATGAATAATGAAATTTAGATCTGGCAGTGAACTATTCCTTTAACCTCCATGAGAGCTAATGGAGAAGCTCTCTGACTGTAGGACGGACTCCCATTTTGCAAGATCCACCATTAGAATGTCAATAACACATTCTTAAAAGTCCCCCTGGCCATAATGTGGTTGATTCAACCTTGTCATTTCCGTTTTCAAAAGACCTCCGATCCCCCAGTATCACCCTTATCAGGCTTGGTGTTGTTCCCCGCAGTCAAAGCCCCCGACTGAAGGATGAGGTCAGCTACCCAAAGGGACTGTCTGGATTGAGGGGTGAAAAAGAGGTCATTCTCCATTTAGAAAGGGGCGTAGCATGTTACAGCCCATTGGAGCACCGGCCAAGCTCTCACATCTTCTCTGTCCAAAAAAACTAAAACGATGGGCATAGAAAGAGAGAGATTGGCCCTGGAGAAGGCTGTCAGAAAGAGCAGGGTGAAGAGGAGGGTGAATGATTCGCTGCCCCATTGTTCTATCAGGAAGACTCGCAGACTTGAGTAAAGTTTAAGATGACATTTATTTGATGAATATGAAACAGGAATGTAATGACTCTCTTTGGCTTAAGCCCCGTCTGGCGGTCCGAAGAGGTTGTACTCGGAACCGTCAGATCCCACTGGCCTTTTCGGCATATCGTGGCGCCATTTTGTGGTCCGTTCTGCATAATGTGGCGGCTCATTTTAGCTTATCGCAGCCCATCAGACCCACTTGCCCACTCAGTTCCGATGGCCAGTCTGCCCCTGATTGGCCCCAAAGTGCGTCGGCCCACTTGGAAAAGGCCCGGTATGCCAGATTACCAGTCCAGCCCTGGTGTTGGCACACTGAAACAGCAATGTGACATATAAAGCGATGGCTGACACATGATTGGTTTAGAGTTACCTAGCTAATGGTGCGATGATGTACAGCTGCGAGTCTTCCCCCTAGAACTACGCTGTGCTTACATTTCCCAGTGATGGGCAGAGGATAGAGCTAACAGGCAGAATCTGTCTTCATTATGGGGTGTGAGAGGCGGAAGGAACATCCAGCTTTGGCCCAGCTGGGAATGACAACTGTGTGTGTGTGTGTGTGTGTGTGTGTGTGTGTGTGTGTGTGTGTGTGTGTGTGTGTGTGGGTGTGTGAGATAGAGAGAGAGACAGAGGGAGCTTTAGTGTAGCCAAACAAACACACAATCTCCTGGAAGAGTATAATGAAGTCTGGTGTCAGGATTTGTCCTCTGCTTGCTCTATTCATAGAGATAGGTGTGAATTAGGGGTATTCACAAAGGGATATTCTCATATCAACCTCATACATGCCTCATTTCGTTAGTTTTAAATGCCACATGTAGCTTTTGTAACAAATCTGTTGGAAGGATTGCACGTTCCCACTGCTCTGAACACAGTCAACTATTTTGATGTTTTTAAGCTAATGGCCTCCATCTGTCGTAAACATTTAAAGTGTTCATTAAACTGTTTGCAACAAGTTTTTGAATTATCTAGGTAATCTGTGTGCATATACACTCACCTAAAGGATTATTAGGAACACCATACTAATACTGTGTTTGACCCCCTTTCGCCTTCAGAACTGCCTTAATTCTACGTGGCATTGATTCAACAAGGTGCTGAAAGCATTCTTTAGAAATGTTGGCCCATATTGATAGGATAGCATCTTGCAGTTGATGGAGATTTGTGGGATGCACATCCAGGGCACGAAGCTCCCGTTCCACCACATCCCAAAGATGCTCTATTGGGTTGAGATCTGGTGACTGTGGGGGCCATTTTAGTACAGTGAACTCATTGTCATGTTCAAGAAACCAATTTGAAATGATTCGAGCTTTGTGACATGGTGCATTATCCTGCTGGAAGTAGCCATCAGAGGATGGGTACATGGTGGCCATAAAGGGATGGACATGGTCAGAAACTATGCTCAGGTAGGCCGTGGTATTTAAACGATGCCCAATTGGCACTAAGGGGCCTAAAGTGTGCCAAGAAAACATCCCCCACACCATTACACCACCACCACCAGCATGCACAGTGGTAACAAGGCATGATGGATCCATGTTCTCATTCTGTTTACGCCAAATTCTGACTCTACCATCTGAATGTCTCAACAGAAATCGAGACTCATCAGACCAGGCAACATTTTTCCAGTCTTCAACTGTCCAATTTTGGTGAGCTCTTGCAAATTGTAGCCTCTTTTTCCTATTTGTAGTGGAGATGAGTGGTATCCGGTGGGGTCTTCTGCTGTTGTAGCCCATCCGCCTCAAGTTTGTGCGTGTTGTGGCTTCACAAATGTTTTGCTGCATACCTCGGTTGTAACGAGTGGTTATTTCAGGCAAAGTTGCTCTTCTATCAGCTTGAATCAGTCGGCCCATTCTCCTCTGACCTCTAGCATCAACAAGGCATTTTCGCCCACAGGACTGCCGCATACTGGATGTTTTTCCCTTTTCACACCATTCTTTGTAAACCCTAGAAATGGTTGTGCGTGAAAATCCCAGTAACTGAGCAGATTGTGAAATACTCAGACTGGCCCGTTTGGCACCAACAACCATGCCACGCTCAAATTTGCTTAAATCACATTTCTTTACCATTCTGACATTCAGTTTGGAGTTCGGGAGATTGTCTTGACCAGGAGCACACCCCTAAATGCATTGAAGCAACTGCCATGTGATTGGTTGATTAGATAATTGCATTAATGAGAAATTGAACAGGTGTTCCTAATAATCCTTTAGGTGAGTGTATGTGTAGGCATAAAAGTCACTGAGGATAGAATGGAGTGGGCATAGTTACTGTTTTATATATAGAAATTAGTAAATATTATTACAAATTATTTTCTTGAGAAGTGAATCCCACCCACTGAGCTGTATTGGTGTTAAGGTAAGCATTAAATATTGAGGCCATCTAGTGGTGTGGGTGCTCACCACATGGGATGATCTCACTCTTACAACCTGCATCTTAAGGCCAAAGGAACATGCATTAATGAGGTTTTACACTGAAGATGACAAAAAACACGTCAGAAGAAAGATTAGATTCCATTCCAGTGATACTGTCACATATTATTCTGTATGACCTGCATATTCCCTCCAGGTGCTTATTTCAAGGGGTAAAAATATTATAAGGTTATTTTTTTTCTGTGATTCGATAATGTTATCTGCCTGTAGGCATGTTGAGAAACTTTTGAACATGAACCGGAATGAAAAAGTAGTATTATGTGTGACACAGTAAATTTTATTTTGACATTTGCAGCAGTGGTACCAGCCCCTTTAAAATTACGGATTGCTGCTGGTAACGCTGTTTTACCCTAAATGTGGCATGTGTGTGTTTGTCTTATGTATTTTTTTGGAGACAAATAAGCCCATTATTGTTTTAGCATTATTTAGCATTATTCATTACTTCTAACATATTATATTTTATACTTCTAACATATTATATTTTATTCATTTATATAGTGTTATGCTAGTTTCATGTTTCTCGTAGAATATTGTCTCTTTTTTCAAATCAGTAGTTCCTGTTCATGTTTTCATTTGTTTGGCAAGTAGTAATAATCATGATCGTGCACATTCAGCTGATTGTTATCGCAAAATAAACCCTTTCAGGTTGATCACCACTTCATGGGTTATTTTGCGACTGTACATTATCCTTTACAAATCACATACGGTAGCTGATAAAATTAAACTTGCATAAAACATTAATTAAACACCATATAATATTTATTAAATGTCTGAATCAAAACTGTAGCATCCTCTCACATTTACATAGTCATAAAGATATTCTAACCAAACAGGCATTATCAAAAGCGAGTCATTATTAAGTGAATAAAATACTTCCAAATGTCCTTGTTACTCTCTATTTCCTTCATGTAAACAGGCCTGTTAAAACATAAATTATAGATATTTTCATTAATAAAAATTAACGCTGCTTATTGCTTGCGTATTAGAGTGGCAGTAAACAGTGGTGTAGTAGTGTAATGTTCCACCCCTTACTGAAACAGAAAATATTATTGGTTAGCAAATATCCAATCGCTTCTGAAATGAACGTTTTGATTGGTGGATCAGCTTAGTTGGACTGACTGTCTTGCCAGTGCCATCAGTTGCGCTCCCAGAGCTCCATGTGCATTTAGAGAGAATCTCTATACACTTATATATACTCAATTTACTCAAGGATGCTGTGGCATCACGTCATCAAGTAGATTGAAAACGTTCCGGGTCAAAAGCCTACTTGTTGTTCTGGCGACCATACGTATCATCACTTATTTCAGGTGGGCATACGCAAAATCCTAAGAAAGATTGGTGGGCATATGGGAATGCCTGCATATGCCCAAGACTACACTACTGGCGGTAAATCTTTCTGATGCATTGTGCCATCAGGACAAATTGTGCACAGACTGATAAACTAGCACCTTGTTTTGGTCCTCAATAAATTTGGTGCATTTGTTATGTTGCCATTTAAGATGGACTATAGCTGTCTCTTTACAAGGGCCTTTATTAATAATCAAGAATTGTCTTGCACAAGTTTGCTAACAGAGTGATGCTCATTAAGTGTGATATTCATGTGCTAAAATAAGCCAAAGCATAAAACTTGACCACTTTGTCTTTTTATGTGTTAGTGGAGCAGAGCAGAACCGAATGCTTGGGGCTGTGACGGAATCTTAAAAGTCTTCTTCTTTTATCTCCTCTCTCTTCTTTCTTTCTTTCTATCTTTTCTTTTTTCTCACTCTCTCACTCTCTCGCTCTCTCTCTCTCTCTCTCTCTCTCTCTCTCTGTATCTTCACAGGAAAAAGGCAATATCAAAGTGGTGTTCAATGTGGGCACTGATGACATAAACATTGAAGAAACCTCAAAGTTTGTAAATGATGGAAAGTACCACATAGTTCGCTTTACAAGAAGTGGTGGTAACGCCACCTTGCAGGTGGATGATCTGCCAGTCATTGAGCGCTACCCAACAGGTAAGAGCCCTCAGCCTTTATGTGTATGTTCACTACATACACACAAACACACACATATTCTCAGTCATGCAGCTATGCACAATGGGGACAATAAAAGGCTGGCAGACTTAAAAAAAAAAAAAAAAGTCTGAATCAGAGGGTTAAGGACAAAAAGCATTTGTCTGTGATTGTGGTTTCTCAAAGTAAAAAAAAAAAAAAAGGTAACCCTGGTATCCTTTCCAAATGTCAGCAGAGATGATTGCTCTTGGGGCTTTAGAAGGCTGAAAATGTCAGAGCCAGGGTTATCAAATTCACCAGCCTCTCAGTCATCTGAAAAGCCCTGACAAAAGCTTGACAAGAGATCAGATGAGAAATAATCCTATTACCCTCGTTTGTCAATCATGATGAAAAGAGGCAGCTGTATTAGTCTTTTAATTTATCTTTTACTTCAAGCTCTTCTTAAACCATCACTTCTATTACAGAGATTCTTCAGGAACTTTAAATATTATTTTCTTCTCAGGAACTGACATGAGAGAGTGTTGATACTTAATTTTGTCAAAGTATTAGATGACTGAAGTGTTAATGAAGCGCAGAAAATCTCACACTTCTTAGAGGTGGTGCGAGGTCATCTGTGGCTCAAAATTGCAGTCCAGTGGGTTTTATAATTAAAAATTGGAAATGTAAAAGTGAGGATAAAGTGAGGATGTGATGGTCGATTCTACTTGTTGCAAAAAACATAAGAATTGCCTACAAATGTTATTTAATATCCATTAAAATATTAAGGTAATATGATACTTCTCGCCAGCCAATGCAATGTGTGCCAACAGTGAGGAAATCAAAACTAGTCAGCAGCCAGCTAGCGAGCTAGTCTAACTATCGTTGGTTCACTAGCAATCGTTAGCTAGAACACTAAGTAGCAAGCTAAAATGGATCATTATTCAGACTTGCCTTCAGTTAACATGAGGAAATAAAAGAGCACTGGCAAGGGGAAAATAGTGTTAGCACTAGCACTGGACATTAGAATTAGCACAAGTGCTAGCAGTCTGGCTAGTATCGGTTGTTGGTGTTAGCAACTAGCAAAATAATAGATTTTCTGTTATAGAGTAATTGTACCTGAGTGAGAAATAATGGTGGCGATGGAAAAATGTTTGAAAAACTAATTTCCTACTGGGCAGGGGAAGGGAAGAGGTTGTTTTATGTTTTTCTTGATATCGTTTCATGGGTGTTTTTCCATTTACCGCCATTGCATCCTCCTGCTGATGGTCACAATTATGTCAGCTGTGAGGAAAAAGTGATGTCCCTAAAACAGGTCAATAAATAATACATATTGGAAGAAATGGAGATGGAGACAGTCATCGACAGAGTGATAAAGTAGTTTTTATCTTACTCAAGACCCTTCATTGTTTTAGTATAAACAAAGAATACAAATACCAGCAGCATCTTTAATTTAGAGTGGAAGACAATTGCTTGTTAAAATAAAGCCATTGTAATGTGCCATTTTCTCTCGTATCGGTGTATTTAGAGTGCTGTGTGCATGATTATCTGAATACTAATGCATGTTATTTCCGTGGCAGAATGGAAGAAACTTTTCCACTGAAATATAAAAAAGAAAAAGAAAATTAGTCATGACCGCTTCATTTTAATCAGCGCTTGATTGACTCAGCTCTGCATTAGAAGAGATAATAAATGCATAGAATTTAAATTGACAACCAGTAAGAGGGAGAACCAAAAAGAAGCAGCTTGTTATCTTGAACAATTAGTCCTGTAACTATAGCTTGAGCATAGAACAAAATCTTGTAATTTTCCTTTCACACTTAGGGCCCTATATTTTTTATTTTTTATTTTAAATGCATGCAAAGTCAGAGGGCATGGCCATACATTTTTGGAATTTTTGTGCAAGCAATCGCTAAATCTAGGCGCAAGAGGATTTGGCGAAATTGTGTGTGCAAAGCGCTAATGGGCTGGATCAAGTGTAATTTAATTCTGAGGTTCTTCTCCTGCACCGTCTTCATCAGATTATATAGTTCATTCTCTGTCAAACACCAGTGATATAAATTAAGACATTCATAAGAATTTTGTAGTGTAAATGGACTGTATGTAATGAATTAAAAGAATAGAAATGTGGACTTGTGTTCTTTTGTGCGTTAACTGCGTCCTTGTTGAGTGTCCGGCATATTTGTATTGTTTTGTATGTCTATTGTATGTTTCCATCCAAGCTGCGAATTTAATTTATGTGAAAAATCTGAATAACACAAGAACAAAGTGCGAATAATGCTGTGTTTCCATCCCATATGTTCAAAAGAACAAAAGCATCACATTCAGGGAAAGTTTACTATATATATAACTAATATATATATATATATATATAAAATATTTGAGTTTTATAGCATGCAGACAAAACACTGTAAAGAAATTTGTGTCTGGGAATAACAGTGTATCACACAGTTTTGGCGTCGAAATGTTTCTTTCAAACGTGTCAATATGCCTGCTCTGCGGCACAGTTCAAGTTTTTACTCAACTTATTTTTCTCTGCAAACTATTCTATTCAGGCTTTGGATTTTCAGGACACCAGTATTTAAGAATGAACAGAGCAACATTTCAGATGCAAGGATTGGTCTGCTGGTTAGTCCAGTTATGAACTAAATATTGTCACATGACTTTTTTAATGCACATCTTGTATTCCTAATAAATTCAATTGGAGTTTATTCTGTAAATGTGTTTGTCACAATTTATGCACAGTTCTTCTTATGATATCAAATAAAAAAATGTATCTATCTCAATCGAGCGTATACGTTTTTGATGCACATTTTGGAGGTTTTATTTGGATCTTGGTGTTTCTATCCAGCGGTTTTTTGTGTGGTATCCCAAATGAGCATAAAAATACATGGATGGAAACCCAGCTGTGATTTGCTCCTTTTATACACATTGGAAAATGTGGTTCTCGTCAGGATTTGGATTTACGCTTTTAGAGAATCATTTTCATCTTCTGACACACAAATCATGGGTAGTATTAAAAGTGATTGTATTGATCGAAATGCACTTCACATTTACCGGTTGATTTTGATTTTGAAAAATTAAATGCATTTATTGAAACACAAAAAAATTCTAAATTCAAATTACACTGAATTGATAATATAAAATGAAATAATAAAAAAAAGTGGTCAAAAAAGCCCTCCTAAAAAAGTATTGAATCGCCAGTGCTTCATTTCCATCTCAATGAGTTTTAAATGAACAAAAACCCCTTAAACCTGTCAAGAGAATACTTTCTATGTGTTGTATAAAGAAATTGTGGATTAATCAGTTCTGGAATGTTCCTGATTGCTGCCATGCAAAAATATACAGCAACTGTATACACAAAATGGCCACATCGTGTCTATGTAGTCATGTGACAGGATGTTGATCCTCTGCATGAAAAGCCTAAATAAGAGATCAGGGCCTCCTCAATTGCAGTGTGGATGCTGTTCTTGAAAATAACTCTGTGTTACCTAGCATTATAAATGGATGCAGATCAGATATAAGATTTTTTTTCTTAATATAGGTGTCTTAGCTGAGACAGGAAAGTCTATGACATTACAAAGGTAGGATGTTCAGAATGTTAGCAAGCTAATCTAACTAGGCAGTCATTTTCACTTTACTGAGAGACCCGCTGATATAGGGAGATATAAGCTGAAACAGGAAAGTGCATGAATATTTACGAAGGGAGGGAAAATATTCCCTGTAGCTAACTAGGCAGTCATTTTCACTTTACCGAGAGTCCCTCAGGCAACTGCCCCCTCGTTTAAACAGAACATGACCACTGTGTTGTATGAGATGAGTGGGTGGGTGGGCATGCATGTGCGCGTATGTTTGTTTGCATTTAAGCAATCATGCGCGCAGCTTGCCCTTAGTCATCCAGTCCATCCTCCTTCAAGAGCACCTATTGCTTTTGCTTTTTGTCTTGTTTCTTTTAAGCTAAGATTTGAGACAAATTACTCCTTTATCTTTTGATTGCTCTAGGTTAAGTGCACCTAACTAGAACTAAATCAGTGTTAAACCTTACTGGATATAGAGAGAAAGAGAAAAGAAGGCAAATTAAGAGAGAAAAAATACAAATGAAAGAAAGGAAAAGAGAAAAATCAAAAGGATCATAGTAATGGATTGGGTTTCAGCCTACTTTCCAATCTCAGTAGAATATCAGCACTCTCGTTCAACAGCAGACTTGCATCCAAAATCATGCACTCATTCTCTCCTTATGTGCAGCCCTGATGGGGCCTTTTCCCCTGTCCACGGGTGTTCTCCCACTGTAATCACCTATCAAAAACAGTATTGTGCTGTGTTTGAGAAGCAATTCAGTCATGCCATTTCAGTGTTGGATACAGAATAAAGAGCTTTACCTTAAAGTGCATTCGACTTGAACATCCGTTCTCATTTGAATTGGTAGACTTTGGAAAACAAAATAGGAATATAAACAAATCTTAAATACTGTTATTAAAATTCTGTCATCAGTTATGATGTCATTACAAACGTGTATGACATACTTTCTCCTGCAGAACACCAAAATAGACATTTTTGAAGAATGTTTTTTCTTCTGGAAAACAGCACCATAAAAGTATCATGAAAATACATTCTTAAAACAAATTGTCCTTTTGTGTTCCAAAAGACATTTGAAGAAATTAGAATTCTGTTCTTTCGCAGAACATCTCACATTACAGCTTTTATGGAAGGCATGTTATTACTCATCTCTCGAATCTCATCAAGGAAACATTTTCATGCATATTTTAAATGTACTTTAAACATAGAGAGAGCGAGACATGAGTACAGACTGATTTTTGATTGACAAATAACAAGTTAATAGCTCATTGGGTAAAAAAATGGAGTGCCGTAATTATACTCTTTGGAAATCTGAGCAAGTCAGGTTCACAATTCCCATTGAAAGTAGGAGTTGTAATTACGTGTGGGCTGTAATGCGAGAGGAGTAAATGTTTTCAAATAATCTGAATTCATTAGAGCAAGTTGGCTCAACCTGGACATACTGCATAAATATCTACATTCATACGTAGCTACAATAATGGCCAAGGTCGTATGCTTCTCTCTTCAGGGAACTGTTTAGTGTCTAAACATTTGCAAATGATTCATGGACATCTCTGAGGTCAAAGCTTTTGTCAGTGCAATTTCAAATTCACATGGGGAGACAAACTTATGTACAGTGACTGATTTCACATGCCTTACTGTTGAACTGATCATTTTCCTGTTGCTTTAATCCTTTGAGTGTTTTTCTGCTACTTTGATGTTTTTAAATGTATTGTGATCTGATAATGTGAGATTTATCTTTTAAAAATGACTGAAAATAGATTAGATAGCAAATGTGGAGCTAAAATCAAATTGGTTGCAAAACGCTGGAATGCACTGTAATGTCAATATTTAGGTTAAAATGAGCTAGTTTTCATGTATAACTAGATGAAAAATCTGCTAAAAAGATTTAAAAGGATTACTATTTTGTAAATGTATCATGTAAATGAGTTATATGATGTTTAAATATTATTGAGTTTGGTTGATTTCTCTTAACATAAGAAGAGTAGGTGCATATTTAACATAGCACAGTGCTTATATTAAAATAGGGTTAATTTGTTTGCTTAAATTTACAAGTTGAATGAAAAGCTTTATCATTCTTATGTATGCAACCTTGGTGTTCCAAATTAAAAAGAGAAAGAAAAAAGAAAAACCAGACAGTTGAGGCATATGTTTCACTGTAGCTTTTAATCTTTGACCTTTCAGATTTTAACAATGAAATGTCTCTTTAAACTTTAAAGGCAACATTGATAACGAACGCCTGGCGATTGCTAGACAGCGAATCCCATATCGGCTTGGTCGAGTAGTTGACGAATGGCTACTCGACAAAGGTAAAAACACTGATTAAAATTTTAAATAAAAGATAATTTGATCATAAGCAAGTGATATTTTGTAACAAATAAACCATCTAAAACATAAATCCCCTGTATAACCAAGTTTAAAAATTAAACAAATGTAGTTTGTAATATTTGCACTGCACAGTTTAATAATGTGTTGTTATACTGTACTTGTAAACCTGTCAATCAGAGGTTAAAGGGACTGGTAATATACTGATAACTGAAGTTAGTTCAATCATTAACAAAATATGTTTACATCATTAAAATACTTAAATAATGTATTTTTGCAACTGTAATAATCTAAATGACTAATTAAAGTATACGTCAATAGTCCAAATTATTTGAATTCATAGTGATGTACACACACTATTTAATTTACATATGCATATTTACTTTTCATGCTAAACATATTTCCTTTGGAAACTGCTAAAGTGCACAGTTAAAATCTCAAAGCTAATGTCTCTTAAATAGCGTCAATGATTATTGGCATCAGATATGAAGTCCCTTTAACAAGCAAATTAAACACACAAGAAGGGTAAAGACTTGAATGCATGCTGAAATGTATGTAACAAATGTAATCGTTTAAAGTTATTTGTTTTGAAATTTGATTGTTTTCTTGCTTTCCCTTTTCAATGTAATTTCTAACCATGATGAATCATTTGTACTGTCATGTAGCTGTTAAACCATTCTCCATATAAACCTTATTTCAGTCTAATTAATTTTAATTGCCATTGCCCTTGCTGAAAGGCAATCTCAATCAAATGTAGTAGACCTGTGAATACAAAGATTCACATCTATAGCCTTGAACGTCCTACTACTATACTATAGTCACAGATTAAAAGTAATTTTCTTACAGATAAGAGGACTTTTTGAGCTTTCACGTGTAAGGAATGTTTTTCTCTTATCTTGGGATGTTTTTGATTGTCCTTTTAGCAAAGTCCCATTGATTTTGGGGGGGATCCAGCTTTCTGATCCCCTCGATTTATTTACTTTGTGCCAACAGCAGCCCATTAAATTACAGTTAATAAATTACCAGTGTTGCTGTTAGCATTAGTGTAATTTATTGCTTTCATGATCCCTAGGGAAAGTAAGGTTACAGTTATTATGTGTTTTTCCATCAGGACTTCCATCAGTTCAGTCTTCATGTGTGTGTGTGTGTGTGTGTGTGTGTGTGTGTGTGTGTGTGTGTGTGTGTGTGTGTGTGTGTGTGTGTGCGTGTGTGTGTGCGCGTGTGTGTGTGCGCGTGTGTGCGCGCGTGTGTGTGCGCGCGTGTGTGTGTGTGTGTGTGTGTGTGTGTGTGTGCGTGCATGTTTGTGTGTGCATGTGTACAGGATGTGTGCATTTCTACGGCGTGGGGGAGCGGGCTTTGAACCCTCTTGTATTTTCTGTAACGTTGTTTCCCTGCAGGTCGGCAGCTCACCATCTTTAATAGTCAGACCACAATAAAGATCGGAGGTTGGGAGAAGGGCAGTCGGCCTTTCCAGGGTCAGCTCTCAGGTCTTTACTACAACGGCCTCAAAGTGCTCAACATGGTCGCAGAGGGCGACCCCAACGTGCGTGTGGAGGGCAGTGCACGGCTGGTGGGAGACATGCCCTCCTCTTCTATTACTCCCCAGTCCAGTGCTTCCGCCACGGGCAACCGCTCAGAGACGTTACCCTCCATCACTGACATCACCACTACAACTGCATCCAACCGCCAGGGCAAGCAGACAACAACGCCACAGGTCAGTGGCCTTTGCTAGAATCTGTTTTTTTTTTTTCAGATGCTATTTTTTGGATTCAGTCTCCTGTGTAAGCTGTTGCTGGTTATTTAAAAAAAAATATTTTAGATTAATATGGAAATAGAATGATCAAAATCTCTCAATATGACTGTGCCACTCAAATTATAGTTATTAGATTTGATGCTGCTGAGTAAAATTATGAGTGTCATTTCACACATTGTTACTTTTTGAACAAAAAAACATCTTCCTTTGAAATAAAGCATGGTGACTTGTGACAAAAAAATAGAAAGCCTAATTCAGAACCAAATACTTTACAAATTAAGGTACTTCATCTCTTTTTATAATTTTCTTGTATTATTTGGAACCTGATGGACGCAAACCTAAAGATAAGGTTATTTATAACAAATTAATGCTAAATCTCACATGATATAATGCAATACATTTAATATGAAATTAATAGTTTTTACTTTAAATTCTTTCATGAGTCACATTCAGAGATGTAGTGTACAGAACATGGACATATCTGCTATGTTTTAAACAGTATAGCATCAGTAGAATCTCTACCAATAAAAACTAAGTCTTTCAAATTAAAATATGAAATTTGAGCATTTGTTGAATTTAAAAAATGCATCATTACTGTGCGAGACACTGAAAAATAGGGCAAGACACGACGCAACAGTCAAGTACATCCATCTGCTGCATGCTAACATAGAAAAAGACGGATGAGTTTTGACAATGCCTCGCTCTCTTATCAGCGTCTTGCTGCATAAGCATTATGTATTTATTGAAAAACACTGTGCTACTGCTGGTAATATGAAGTTTGATTCCATGGAGTACAATGGCACCTGTATAGGCTACTCTGCAACACTTAAGTTAACAGAGAACCATCTTTTGAAGCATTTCTTTTCTCGTTTGACTTTTTTACTCAATATTTGAGAGTATAAACTGACTAAATCATTTTAACATCCAGATATGTTCTTTGGAATTAATAATCACATGGTGCTGATTGGTTTATATTGATTTGTTGTGTTGAAAAAATAGAAAAAGCCCCACACACTGTCATATAGCTTGCAAATCTTTATTAGCTTACAGCGTTTCGGTCAAAGACCTTCTTCAGACATTCTTTTTATTTTTCTGAAGATTCTTCCAGTTGAAAGGGAAATATATCACTGTTGCCATCATAAATGAGCCGAGAATTTTCACCAAAGATGCTGGCGATGCGCTCAACTGAACCAGATATGGTGGGGAACATCCTCTTCCCGGCAAACATTTTTTACCATAAAGCTTCATGTTCAAAAGAATTTCTTGACCTCTTGGACTTTTCAATTCACAAAAGAACCTCCTATTGCAGCCAGAACATGCGATGACAGTAAGTGTCTCACTTGAGACTGAACAAACTAGTGTGTTTGCTAAATCAAAATGTTATATTGTATGCACTTCATTCATAAAACGATTTCATTACTATTCCACATAGATGTTAAAAACTTCATATTCTCATTTACTAGTGCATCTGATACCTTCCTTATACTGTAGGTCGTTTCCACAGGCGTGGATTAAGATAATTGCGAATTAACGTGCAAACGCCCCCCTATTTACAAATGTTTGGAATTCACTAAAATACACACATTTTACACAACTAATAAATCTGTGAAACATTTGTGAATCCGGAGTAAAGTTTTCAGGAAGGTCCATTTTGCATGCAAATTGCTCAGAATGTACTCCTACATTTATGAAAGTTTCATGAACGAGGCCCAAATTCTTTAAAATTAGAATGTAATTTGAGCTGGATTCAGATTAGATCTGTTTCACAAAACCTTTTAGCAGCTTGCAGGATATAATTTGAATTTTAGTAATATTTCAGTGAAAAGTTCCAATTTTGCTTCTTAGCACTGTTGACAGCCGTAGTTAAGACATTTCTACCGTTTTACATTATATACCGTCCTACCACCCAGCTCTAATTGGTGCGATCAGATTGAAGCAGACATGCTGTGTATGTCTGGGCCATTATGTTCTTGTTTAGTTCTGCGCTGTGATTGGCTGACTACATCCCTAATCTCTCTTCGTGTTTCTCTCAGATGCGCTGTTTCAGTTTCACTTTTTCCATCCAAAACACTATACGTGGCATTTTCAATAAGTGGCCCAGACATCAACAAAAGTGGTTTAAACTCTGGTTTAAAGGCTGGTGCTTTCTCAAGCAAAAGATGTCTTGAGACCAAGACCAGGGCACTTAACGACAAGCCAATGTCTGGATAACATGTTATTGAACCAGCAAAGGGTTTCTTCCCAGTACAACAATTGCTTTCAGACATAAAGTGATTGGCTGCTTCTATTGTGGATGTGCTTTGGCTCAGGATAAGTGAGAGTGCTGGGGGCTGCTGTGAGACTAGACTAAGTCAATAAGCCTGTTTGAACAGAGAAAACCCACAAGCTAATGGAACAGGGCCATAAAGGGGAGTAATCAGTGGGGGAGGTCAACATCGTGTAGGTGGACATGCTTTTCTCCTTTACAACTTGGAGGGATCTCTCTCTCGCTCTCTCATGCTCTCAATTTTAAGGCATCATTCATGGCTCTGACAGTGAGTTCTAATTACAGCAGTGCTGTAATTACATGTCAGAGCAGGAGGCTGAGCAAGGTGATTGACAGGCTTGCCAAGGCCTGTGCTTGCCTCCTCATGCGGGACTTTATGTGCTGTGATTTAGCCTCCACAACAACAAAATCATAATTTGATATGGATATTCTAACACTATGCATTAAATTGCCTCCCTGTTCAAGGGCACTCCAGGCATGTTGTGTAGAAGGGATAATTGTGGAGTAACAAATATTCTTTGATCTATTACCGCTCGATTGTAATGCTGGCTTATCATGGCCTCATCTGTGGATCGTATTACAAAATGGTGGGTTTGCAACCTCTATGCACAGCCGATGATGGTAAATGTTGCCATGGAAATATGAGACTCCTCTCTTCTCGGCACAGCAGTGTCTACACCACTCCCTAAATTTACGCCATCTGCTCTCCATTATAATCAATTACTTTTGTTCTTTCTTTCTTTCTGACTGTCTGCACTGGGATGATTTAATTTTAATAACGGTTTATACATTAATGGCTTGGAATTAAATAATAATCGTAGAACAAGGAGAAGCATGCCTGCAGATGGATTGTTTTTCTTGTAATGCAGCAAAATTGAGTGTAGTGTAAATATGGTCTGTGAATAATTTTGCAGACTTTGTCACCGCTTTTTCTTCTTAATCGCTTCAGATCTGCTCTGTGAGCATGCTTAATCTTCAGCTGATGTGTGGAGCTTGGATTATCCTCAGATAAACTGGTTTCACTATTGTCTGCGAGTAGCTCACAGCATGTAAGCTTTTTAAAGAATCGTTAATGATAGAAATCCAACGAGAAGAGAAGCATCATGTTTTACTCTTTTGTGTTCAAACAGCAACCACAACAAACAAAAAACCGAGGTTGTCTCAAAGGAGTCCAACTTGCTTACAGAAACACGCCGTCTGCTGGTGACTGACAGATGAGATGCTTAATATTTCTATCAGAAGTTGATTTCCTTTGTGACTACCATGCGGTGCGACTGATGTTCAGCAGTGACAGCTTTTTTTATTATCTTTTTTATCCTCTGTCCCACTCTTTCTCTTTGTGTTTTCTTCTCCTGAAAACTATTTCTCCGCAATTTACCCGTTACATCATAATTTTCGTTGATATATGGCTGGTTTATATATATATTTTTTTTTTGTGTCATATTTCTAAAACCCCTGTACATCTGTAGCTGTTGTGTTCGGCTCTGTGGGAATTGGCATGCCATGAACCCTTGTGTTTATTCTGATCTACAGGGACGGCTCACCGCGTTGGGCCGTCAGGCTTTGTGTGGAACTTTAAATAATAAATTAGCATTTCCTGTGTGAGCTGTGCATGTCATTAAACACCCTGGGGTATCTTTTAGATCTAGAGATGGGCAGAGGCCAGTGAAGCGCCACTTCTCTGCCTAGTAAATGGCAGCGTGGGTGTGTGCCACATTAGAGTCATGCATTTCTAGATGCCCTGTGTTGGCGCTGAGTAGATTTGATTTCATCAGATGCAAAATAGGTCATATTTGTTCTCTTAGTGAAATTATGTGAGAATTACTGTATTGTGTTTCCAGTACATGGTTTTGGTGTCATTACATGTCAGTTCTTCCATGTAAGAAAATACACAGTGCATGAAAGTGCATGTGAAAATTGTATGTTTGAAATAGTGTTTTTATATAAATGAGACTGTAATATCTCAATGATCTGAAGATCCAAAAAGGTTTGCATGAGGGTTAGGTATAGGGATATGTAGGGTTAGGGTTAGCCTTACTATTGTAATCACAACTTTGGTTTTGAGTGATTTTAACATTAGAATTAAAGTTAAATTGAAGTATAGCATTAGATTTTCTGCTAGGGTTTTGCTGAAACCCCAAATTGAAGTCAAACTAAACAAATTGTGTAAAGGTAAAGCTAGGGTTAGGGTTAGCCTTATTATTTTAAGAACAACTTTGGTTTTGACTGATTTTACATTAGGGTTAAAATTTAATAGACCTTATTCACGGCAGCAGCACCATCTTAGATTATTGACTGGAATGACAAAAAGGCTGTGAAATACAGATGTGCTGTCTCTGGGTTGTACAGTTGTTTTAAGTGTTTTTGGAATCGTTCCTTTGACTTAACATTGAAAAAATATATTTCCAAGAGATTTCAGTAGACAAAAAACTCCTGACAACATAATTTGTGCTTTTTAATAGCTTTAAAAAGTGCAGGCCATTAACTGGGTTTCCATTCACAGATTTTTATGCGCATTGTGGGAGATCGCATAAAAACTGATGGATAGAAACACCAATATGCAGAAAAAATCTCCAAAATTTGCATAAGAAAACTTATTCACTCACTTGAGGTGGAAAAACTTATGGTAACACTTTATAATAACTACACGTATAAAGAATTTGTAAACATTATTTTGTAGTTAATTGATCATTTATAAATTATTGTTCCTACATTATTATTACATTAATTAGTTACATAAAAACAGTATGTTATTTGTTTCTATTCACTTTAGCTAATTATTTATTATTGTTTAATAAGTTCATATATAGGCAGTTTGATGATGTTTTTTTATTCTTAGTTAACAACTTGTTAATCATACATAACTGATGTATTTTAGTTGATGCAAACCAGTGGTAATGAAGTGTTTATGAGAACATTAAGAAAGCATAAATGCATAGTTAATAAAGATAAAGCCCTCGATTTCGGGGGGTGTTCGCTGTCCTTTTCTCCATATCGCGGCACCATTTTGTGGTCCGTTCGGCATAATGCGCCGGCTCATTTTAGCTTATTGCGGCCCCTTGGGCCTGTTTCGCGCCCAACCCACCGGACCCCTCGTTTCTCCTTATGCCCAGTCATTCCCTGGTTTTGGAATCAGATTAAATGCAGAAACTGAATTAAACAGTCATTTTAATTGGCAATAATGAGAACAAGTCTGCTCATAAAGCTTAATAGGATATAAAATGCTAAAGTGGCATTTGAGTGATTAGAGGAACTCTTTTGATAATCTGGGGATTTTCCTCTCTCACTATTATTCCTGTACTTTTGTGTTGTGTCTGTGTTTATTTATTTAAGCTTTAGTGTCTGTTTTGAGCCTTTGTGATTGAGATTCTGTGAGATGGTTATTTCAGGGCCAAGTTTTCAGAGTAATGGATCATTAATAAATGTTTAATTAGGCATTTACAGTTGTATAAACTCCTATTGAATTCATTAGTAATACAAGATGAGCATAAAAAAAGTAATGTGACTAAATATTTTATTCATAACTGGACTAACCAGCAGACCAATCATCAAATCTTAAATGTTGTTCTGGTCATCCTGAAATAACTATGTCAAGAAAATCCAAAGAGTTTGAAGAGCAAATATATCAAATTAAATCTTTGTCAAAGAGCAGGATTATTGACACTTTAAAAAATATATATATTATAGATCAGCACAGTAAAAACATAAGAAAGGAGGAACGCGCACACACATAGGGCTCCCAAAAGTGTGTGACATGCTGTCGCTCCCAGACATGAGATGTTCTTCTATAGTGTTTTGTCTGCACTCTCTAAACCGCAAGTATTTTATCAATAAACAAGTCCCAGTGGCTATAATTTCTCCAGATGTGACGATTTTTTTTAATTATTGTCAAAAATCAAAGATGGTACTACTGTGAATAAGTTATATAGAGGTCTGATTTGTTTACTTAATTGGGATAAAATAATGAGTAGGCTATGACCAAAATTAAAGCTAGAGCTAGGGTTAGGGGATAGAAAATGTCATTTACACAGTTTAAAAATAACAGAGATCAATATAAAGTCAGCACAGATATAGAAAATCAAACATACGTGTCTGTAGTATAGCTATGTCTTTCTAAACTACAGTAGCTATACTTTGGAGACAAAAATGTTGGAATATGTACTGAGAAGTTAGCAAAATCTGACAAAGCCTCCTTTTGGAGACAGCTTTAAATAAATATAATATATTTTTTAATTTAGATAAAAAATAAAAATCAAATTGTTGTAAGGTTAGAGTTTGGGTTTGGTTTATCTGTAATAATTATAATTAGCTCTGAAATTAATTTTCCTTTGTGACTACCACCTGGGATGACTGATATTCTGATATTATTAAGTCATGCTAGTATCTAATGTAGCTATACTCTGGAAGGGAAAATTCAAAAAATGTCCCCAGAAGTTACCTAAATCTGACAAAAAATGTATTGTATCACCCCATTTACATGTGCACCATGTATTCCCAAAATATCATTGTTCGGCATCACAAGCTTTTTCTCTTATGTGAACTCACACATTTCATTCTGTTACATCATAAGAGTAGGTCAATGTTCATTACCAATGGATTTAAAATAGTCCAAATTCCAGCACTTTTTTCCACATCTGTCCAATTAATGGATCCTTTGACTTGCGCTGAATACACTGTTGTCCTGGTGCTCATCTGCACTGACCACCTAAATCAGTCAATCAATATGATTGTTTGAGCTGGCAGGAAATGGGTAATAAAATGGACTGTGTTAGCTCCCTCTCTCTCTCTCTCTCTCCCTCCCCCTCTCTCTCTGTCTCTCTCTCTCTCTCTGTCTCTGGAGGTGGTGGATATTACAAACAGTTATTAAACTAGTGCTTCTGGGTAATGATTACACTGTTTGTTAATTCACAAAGGACTTTCTCATGTCACTTGCGTTGTTTTCTGGAACGCTTCATGTTAAATCAGTGCTCCTGATATTTGTGTTTCGGCCTGTCATCTCTAATCTCTGACATCCCACAATTGTTTGCTGACGAGACCCTGGCTTGGTTTTATATTTGGTCTTATGAATTCTGTCACATTCATAATTTATAGCTGTGTTTGGTCGCTGTGGACAGTAGGGATTGGTGATACCACTTATTTTCTTTTTGATCCGATACCAGTAATTTCAAGTCCAAGTTCCGATACCAATACTGATAATTCTATTATTTATTTATTTTACATTTGTGAGCCTAAACAGAAATGACTTCTGTTTTGTTTACCCTTACAAAAATTCACCATGGTTCCATTACAGTAACTATAGTTTAACCATGGTATTTAGTTAAACCATAGTTACCACATTACTAACCATTACTACAACATTACTGTAGTAAAATCATGGTTTCAGCCCCCCCTGAACGAGCCTTGTGATGGCACAAGTGCTTGTCTGCCTGTGTCTTTCAGCATTTATGTTAAGATGAGCAGAAGAAGAAATGGTTCCCATCCTGCACAAGTATTCGCTTGTATAGCATAATCATTTTTATTTCACTTTGAAGCTTATGACTGCTGTTCATGTTAACCAAATAATAATATCCCTATTTTATTTTATTTTTTTTAAATGTTAGAATCAATATTTTGTGTGAAGATCGATATTTTTGATACAACAACAGTATCAAAAGTCTTGATACTTCAGGATCGATCCGTGCATCCCTAGTGGACAGATTTTGCAGTTGCGGGCAGACAGATAGAGTCCCGTGGGACTGACCATGGGACGAAAAACAGACTAGAAATGAGGTGCCTACTGCGTAGCCCTCTTCATCCTGTGTCTCTGCCCATGTTCCACCACTCCTTTACTCTGTGGGTGAGAGTACATGCCCCAAGCCCATATTTGAATTGGAGGTAAACAGGTGTTCAATCTGTTTTATGCTGGTAAATTTTACTGGAGCAGAATATCCTGGAGTCCCAGAGGAGGAGGAGGAGGGCTGTAGAGTCTAGAAGAGATGAAAAGATGGAGCTCTGCAGTGTTTCTCCATCCTGTTGCTCTGTGTTGTATAACATTCCCTTTCGCTTTTCTGTGGAGAGATATATTTTGAGACTGTGTATACATGTGTGTTTGATGTTAGATTGTGGGTTGAGTCTCTGTGGAGTTTCATGGCAGGCCAGAAGGTGTGCCACCCCCTCCTCCTCTACATACATACACACACAAACACACACACACATCAATCTCTTTAAAAAAAATAAAGATATAATAAAATGTCTCCTACCGAGCAAACCCTTAGCAACCTCAAGATGAGTGGGGTTCCTGATTGGCTGAAATTAGTGATCGAGAAAGGCTGCTTGCAGCTGTACCGTACCTTATATTCACTCTCTCCCTTGCGCTCTCCCGCCTCTCTCCATGTGTATCTTTCTCATTTTCTCTCTCCTACTCCTCTTCGTTCTCCCTCGCTTACGCCTTCTATCTCTCTCCTCTCTCTCTCTCTCTCTCTCTCTCTCTCTCTCTCTCTCTCTCTCCAAGTCAGTAAAAGGCACTCATAGGCTCTCCTGATACACAGAAAATGTATCATCCCTATCTGCTTTCCAAAGTAGGACTTCTTCAGTCATCACTTTTGATCTGACAGAACGGACTTTATTTTACTGGTGTGGGGCGTTTTTAATGCTCTAAGGAGCAGGGACGGGGAGATCAGAGAGAGAGAGAGTGAGGACAAACTCTCACCTAAACAGAAAGAAAAAAACAGACACAGACAAAGGCAGCAGCTGTATAGAGGAAGCAGTCAGTGTAGCCAGGCTGCCATGGATGCGAGATGGCATTGTTCCTCATCCCAGGTAGTCGATCTTTCTCACGGTCCTTCTCCATCCAGCCATCATCGCATGCAGAGTTTTTGATGTTGTCATATCCATGCAGTGAAAAAGGCATGCACTATTTGTCTGCAGCACTCTGAGACAAAGAGGGAGAGGAATAGGGAGAGAGAATGGGGATTGGGGAGGAGACAAGTTACGAAAAGGAAGAAAGAAAAGTTGTAGTGGTTTGTGAGTGTGCAAGAGGTCGGTGTCATTTGTTGCTAATGCCAATTTCCAAGCATGCCAATTTCTTTACATCCTTAACTAGATGCTTCCTTCATCCCTTTTTGGACAGCCATCTCGAACTGCCCACCGATGCTGTCATTTGTGTGATCCTTTTTTAATTTGCATATCATTTTGTTCCCACGTCATTAAAAGTGTATAAAGATCCATCTATGCAGTAAAGTTTAACCCAATAAGAATAGCTTTGAACAATTGTTCTGCTCACTCTCTCTCTCTCTCTCTCTCTCTCTCTCTCTCTCTGTTTCTCTTAGTTTAAGATCCAAAGCTTCAGTCTGAAACAGTGTGTTCTATCTGTAGGCAGTGTGTACAATCAGATTTATTTATACCCACATAGATGACACTTGGAGGTTTTTTGTAATGGCTTCTTGTGACTCACATATCTTCTCAGTGTCAATCAAGAATCATTCTGTTTATTCTAAATGTTTTTTATGTTCAGTCTTGATGCATTTGCGCTTTATTTCCTTTTTATACTAGATAAAAAAATGTATCACTATTAATTGCATAATTTGTTTTACAGTTAATGGTGATTCATCACAGATTTTGAAAGTGCTGAAATTTGTATCTATATGACAAAATGCATTTATTTTCTTTTTAGGAAAGAAAAAAAACAATATGTAGCAATATAACGCTTTAGTAACATTTTCCAAACAAAGCCTTCCACAGTATAAAATCGAAATTTACTAAAATATCACCAAATATATAAAGTCTAATTAGGAGGTTGACTATTTAAAATAATTCGTATTCATTTCAATGGACATGAAATCTCTCCACAATATTAATCAGCCAGCAGATTGTGGCTATCCACTTTGCTGCATCCATGATTCACTTCAGGGTTTCAAAGCCAGCATCAAGCGCCATTTTGAACTCCACATGAAAAGTGCTTGAAGACAAAAGTGTCTCATTCTGTATTTTGGTGAGATTTAAGTCTTGATGTGCTTCTGTGGTAATTAAATTACCTAATTTAAAATGACTTGATTTTCTTTCACAAATCCCATCTGTCTTTCTGTCTGTTAGAAAAGCTTTCCTATTGCAAGAAAAGCTTTCCTTTTTGTTTAGTTTGTTAAGTAGAGATTGTTAGTGATGTGTTATGATCAAGCAGTGTAATTGTAACTTTTGAATACACTAAAATAATTGTAATCCATAAATAAGAAATGTTCTTAAATTATTTGTGAAGAATTACACAGAAAGCCATCTTGATTTCCATCTTCTGTGAAAGGTCCCGATTCTCCATTAGACACTAGTAGAGGAACTAATAAATTCAACCCGTATCTCACATTGCATGTATTTTTAAGATCTTTTAAATATTTCAAAAGTTGAAGCTCCTCTACTTGATGTCTGAGTTTCCTGGTAATTCAGTGCAGTGAGAGCATGTAGGTGCCCTTTGGGCTACCTCTATATGTTTCTGTATGTGCTAGCTGTGTATTAGAAGGCATCTTTCCATTGTGTTTCCTGTGAATTTGAAAGTATTCTTGTGAGAGAATACTGCAGTGCATCAATAGCCATATTCATTGTAAGCTCTCTGTATTTTAAACACAAAGTGAGGCTGCATTTAGCACCAGGACCTCTCGATGCATATTCACACATCATTAGTATGCTGCTAAGTTATCTGGCAGACGTTGATGTTCTTGTGCTTTCTCTCACTCTCTTCCTGGAGGACAGGAATAGTGAAGGAAAAGAAAAAGAAAAATAGATAGCACAAAATCAATGGTTTGCTTTGCAGGTCCCAACAGAGCCACCAAGGTGATTTCTTTTTTTATTTCCTATCATTTTTAAGAGGTTGAATCTTCTTATCACCATGGCAACAACATCAGACGGCGGCACTGTTCTGACATATTTGTATTCGTAGCATCTTCATGATTGAAAGAGATGGAGAGTGCGAGTAAAATTTATATTGGGTATTTTGAGTGGCGCTGATTACAAACAGGGACATGAGAAATGAGAAATCTGTTAGATGGAAATGGACGTAACCATTTTACATGACAGGCCTGTCAGACCTTGCTGCTTAATGCTCAATTCTTACATAAAGTAAAAGAATTTAGAGGTGGAGGGGTCAGTGGGCCAGATCAGCCCTCTACTAAAGCACTTTCCATTTATTGGGTGCTTTACTGTTTCAGTACTTATTTTAAAGCATTTGAAGCACAAATACTATTATTGCTGTGAGAATATATGTTAGATACACTATTATCCCTGGAAATCTCAATTGTATCCAACAATTAAAATGGTAAAACTTTACAATAAGGTTGTATTTGTTAACATTACTTGATGCAATATGTACAAAAACTAACAATGAAAAGTGTATTGTTTTACAGCATTTATTAATCTTTGCTAATGTTAATTTATTGTTAGTTCATGTTCGTTCGTAACACGTTAAGTAATGTTAACATATACATCTTTTCATTTAAGAAATGTATTAGTTTTTTAAATTAACATTAAAAAAAGATTAATAAATGTTGTAAACATATTGGTTATTGTTAATTAACAAATGTAGCTAAAGTTGCTGTAAGCGGGGTTTTTTTTATTTATTTATTTATTTAATGGAAAGATATGCAAAACTTGCATACTCTCTGAAAGATATTTATTAAATAGGTGTCATGAGATATCTCACCAGACTCTGTAAACCGCAAACAAAAATGTGTCCACAGACAATGACGCATTCTGCCTGTCAATCATTTTGCACGTTCTCATAGTATAGTAGTTGCAGCGATATCATAATGCCATCTCTCAACACTGCATACCTGGTGAAAAAATATTGACAGCATCTCTACTTTTTGAGAAGGCATGTCATGCAAAATCCTCAGCAGCTTCTACAGGTGCACAAGGAGAGCATTCTCACTGCCTCCATCACAGTCTGGTTTGGAAGCTGCACAGCTCAGGACCGTAAGGCTCTACAGCGGGTGGTGAGAGCTGCCCAAACCATAACTGGAACAACCCTACCATCGCTGGAGAGCCTCTACCAGGCCAGGGTCATGAGGAGGGCCCACGACATCATTAAGGACAATAACCACCCCCAACATACCCTATTTTACACTCCTACCATCAGGTAGATGCTACAGGAGCGCAAAAGCAAGAGCAACCAGGCTGAGAAACTATTTCTACTCGCATCCCCCAGCACTGCAGACACAGTTTTTCCTCTGTTCATAAGAGGGGTCAAGTTTTACCCCGCCCTGCCTACACGCACATATTTATGAATGTAAAAACATTATGAACCACTACTGAGACTTCCTCCGCAGGCCTTTTGCAAATGGCCATCTCCATGTTTACAATGCACATATGCACTTTCTCTTGTACACTATTTTTAATTTATGTTTCTAATGTTTACACATATATGTAAGTGTATACACTTTTACTTATGCCCTGTTTGTAATTTATGTTTTTTTAAGTGATTGTTGTAGTGGGTTTCTCTCTCTCTCTCTCTCTCTCTCTCTCTCTCTCTCCATCTTATGTCCTGTTTTTAAAGTATGCCTGAGGTTGCTGGGAGGATTCACAGAGTAAGAATTTCATTGTACTGTGTAACACTGTTTCTTGTACATATGACAATAAACTCTCTTAACTCTTAATGCCATGTCGCTTATAACAGTTGTCAGTTGAAGGTGCTATTTTGCTGCTGTTGTTTTTGACAACCATTTGTGCTCATGTCGGTCTCAATAAAGCTCATTTGGTATCTTTGGAGTGCAGGGTTTTTGGAAAAAGGGGGCATGGCTAATCCAATGGCTCAGCTTGACAGTTTGTGGAAATTCTAGAATGGCTAAAATCGCTTACAGCACCTTTAACTAATGTTAACAAATACAACCTTATAGTAAAGTGTTACCATTAAAATCAAGAAAAATTTGTATAGTATTGACAATCTGTTGAATTCAGTTAATATCCACTTGTGTAGTAAAAAATATTTTTAATTAGCTATTTAGTGTGGATATATTTAATTATCCAAAAAAATATTTTGTGTGCATGTTCCCCATTACTAAAAATGGTACATAACTTAAAATTGTGACACTCAAGAAGTAAGACCTTTCTACAGCATTACATTTCTCAGTTTTTAAAAAAATTAAAAAAGCTCAACCATTTAACCCTGTTACCCAAAGAAATCATACCAAAAAAATTAAACAAATATTTTTCTTTAATTTATAATAACGACAAACAATTAATTGGCCCCAAACTAGCTGGCCACTTCCAAGTAATAGCTTAATTTAGGGTTGCAAAATCAATGTGTTTTCAAACAAACATATTAGAGTGGACGTGGCCTAAATATGTAACCGTGTTACTTATAACACTGTTGTCAATGCTGGCCTAGTTTTAATTATTTATTTTATTAATTCTTTAATTTTATACATTTTCTCCATTTCATTTTTATTTAATATTTATTGCTAGAAAATAAAAATTAAATCTTTATTTGTGTGAAGTGCCTAATCCAGTGCATGTACAGTTGGCTCAGACAATTCTGTTTTTGTCTGCATGGATCAGTCTGGCAGCTGCAAGGTAACTAGAGGATGAATGGAGGTGGAGCTGGAAAAGTGTGTATTTTGTTTGAGCTTGTGTGTGTTCAATTTTGTGTTGAGGCAACTCCTTTCTCATTAGAGCACAGCTGGTTCCCCCTCTATGTTCACAGGTTAACCGAACACTATCTTTCTCTCTGCTCACCAGCCCATTCTGGCACTGTGTCACATCCCTTATTGTGCCTGTTGGCAGCACAGTAATTAAGAGCAAGCAAAACAGGGAGTCTGATACTGTGCGTGAGGGGTGTGTGTGTGTGTGTGTGTGCGTGTGTGCGTGTGTGTGTGTGTGCGCAGAACATATGCAAATGATAATCTGATAGTACACCCACCGCTTCTAACATGCTGTACTGTAGTTATTCTTCGGGAAGATAACGGACAGTCAACGAAGGCTGCTTGTGCCCCCGTCATCCGCCTCAGCACAGCTGTTGAGTGGGCAGTGGATGGAGGAGAATGGCGAACTAGGGCAGATGGATGCTGAATGCTCTGTCTTAGTCATATGTGACTTTTCTAGATGCAGAAATCAGCCTCATGCTCAAGTACTTGTGTAACAACACATCTAAGGACTTCGATTTGTGTTTTAACACTGTGCTGAAGGGTAGTATTTCCAAATGGCAAAGGAATTCAAATTGAGTTCCTAACAAAGGTTTGGGTGGAACTTAGAGTAGTTATCTTCACTGTAAGTTACTAACAAAAAGTATCAAACTCAACTGAAGCTATTTAAAAGGGATATATTTTTTAAATATAACTATAAGTGATAATGTTTGAGACTGTACAAGAGTGGATAGAGTCATGACATTGTTAGGCACAGCGCAAAGCTATATTCACAGTACGGCACAGCCTTGAATGCCTTATTGCTTTAAAACATTTTTATCACATAATAAACATATTAAGGGCATGTTTATTAAAATGCAATCATTATGTAAGGAAAATCATTAAATGACACTCTTCTGTAAGTAAATGTAGTCTCTCACAACAGTAACAGAATGCTGCTGTGGAACAAAACTAATGGTCAGCTATAGGTGCTGCACGTGATACAAATACTTGCTTGGTGAAGAGGTCATACCTGTGCTTTATTGTGAATAAACCATGCCTATGGTCCAATCAGAAGGACTGGAACTATCCATTTTAGAATAAGATATAATTTATTGTTGCAATCAGGGCAGTATTTATGCAGCACAAAAAACAAGGACAGCATTAAACTTGAACAGATTAGACATTTACACTTAATGCAAGTAATATAGCTAGAAAACACCCTAACATAAAGTATTTCAATGAGTTGAAAACATAGTGATGAAAAACAGCATTCAACTCAATATTTTGTAAAGCTGTAAAGCTGCATTTGCAATTCAGTGTGCCAAAATCTACACTGTTGTGTTTTGTCACATGACACCGCTAGAAGATTGTTACTGGAAAAGCTAAATTCTTTTGAAAACTGCCAAACTAAAAAAATATTAAAGGTGCTATATGTAAGACTGACAACAAGCGTTTGAAATGTGTACTGCAGTCTAATTTCAAAATATTGGAAATTTGTCTGCCCCGACCTGGACTTGAAGCTCATGCGGGTTGCCAAAATGTTGACATGCAAATTAGCCAACTCATCATCTGTTTTAAAGGATTTCTGGGCCTTAAGCTCTCTCCATTTTCCAAAGGCATCTCCAATATTTATCCTTGTTTTACTACACCTCTGGTCATGTTGTTATATGGATGGCGAGGCTTTTTAGGTCAGGTGGAATCTGTTATCTCTGATCCAGTTCGTTTGCTGGCTTCCATGGCTGCAGCATGCAGTATTGTTTGCCTGCAATCTTGTTCAAATCTGGCAACCCGTCAGTGTTGAAATACTATTGGTGAGTCACACAGGCCAAAACATAAACAAAAATTCCAGCCCGGAATGGAAATTTCAAAGTAGAATATACTGGCTGTAGCATTGTTATCGGAGAAGCCAGTATTTCAACTTAGGATGTATCCTAATTCTCTAATTACATATTATGGTCATTTTATGATTTATTACAGTAAAAATATTACATATAGCACCTTTAAATTAGTAGTGATGCTACTCGTTTCTCCCCAACAATAAGCAATGGTAAGGATCAGTGTTGGGTGTAATGTTGCATTCATGTCGTGTCGTAATTATTGTAATTACAAGATGGCAACTCAGAGCCATTAACATCCTGGGAATTTGGAAGTTATCCGTTTCTATGACAAAACTTATAATGCCAAAACTGCTTTGTTGTTGATAACAACAAAATATTTAGCATTACATTAATTCACCTTGACGTGTTGTTATAAAATGTTTAAGAACAAAGAATATGTTCCAGGTAACAATGACATAATAAGATGGCATATCAAACAGATATATGGGTTTAATTTTAATTTAACTTTAATTGTTGAGGATGCTGCTATGTTAGTTCTTTTAAAATGATGTCACGACTGTCAAGTTGGAGCTTTCAAAGAATTCTGAGATTATAACTTGTAATTACGACATCTACAAAGACGTAAAAGCTTTTTACAATCTCGTAATCATGGAAATTCCGACATGACGTGAAAGCACAGTAATTGGACAAAGTTATTAGTTACTATAATCTAATTACTTTTAAGCAGAAAAGTTAGTGTAATGTATTACATTTAAAATGATTGTAATCAGATTACAGTTACTGACTTTCAATTAAAGTAATGATTTTAAGTATATTACTTGGGTTACAGGTTGTTCTGAAACAATATAATTTATGCGTAATACAATTAAATGTCAAATCATATGTTCATATGCACATCCTTTGGCTTTCTGTGATAACTGAAGGGTGTGTGAACATGAATGCGAAAAACTAAAAAAGAAAGTAACTTAAAAGAAGAGGAATTAGTTATGTGATTACGTTTTCAATGAAGGAATCAGTAAAGTAATCTTATTGTAATTTTAGAGAATTAGTTAGTAATTTTAGTGGATTACTTTTTTTGTTACTTACCCAAAACTGGTGAGGATATATTAAGTTGCTTATCTCATTCCTTCAAATAATACCTCTGGCATCCCTCTTTCCCACCCTAATACCATGCTTTCTCATCATAGATATGCCGGTGTTAGGGAACGCTGTGCTTAAGTTGTGTCTAATGCTCAGCTATGCATTATTAAGAACATGCCAAACCTGTCTACCTGTTCCGTCATCCATTTTATACATGACTTGTGAACTTAAAAAATGGGAGATGGAGCAGCATGGAGCTCTGAGAATCTCCCTCCCTAAATTATTATTCTTTCTATCTCAAGAGTCTGCCTGACAGTTTTTGCTCCCGGACTTTAAACGAAGGCTCTATTGTCCTTCTGCAACACATTACCTCCATGTCTCCCAGCCTTCCAGCAGCAACAGCAGCACAAACCAGCCCTGTAACATCATGGATCTAAATTATTCACCCGCACTGACCTACTTGCAGGGTGTTTGAGAGCTGGGAGTTGAACAGATATCGCTGCAAGGAAAATGGGAAACATGTGGTTATGGCAACCACTTTAAAACAACTGTGCAGGGTTCCCTCCCACTCTCACTTTCTTCTCTCTATCTCTCTATCTCTCTCTATCTGTGTAGTTCGTGTGGTCTGCATGGTTTTGATGATGGTGAAAGGTCCTGATTGGCGTGGGCATTGCCCCGCACCCTGTGGGCAGACTGTGTGAGCACAAAGAGACAAATCAATGTCTCTTCTCCCCACTCACACACACTCACTCAGCCAGCCCTGCATTTCTGTTAGGACAAACACAAATACGTGTACACGTTTGGCCAGCTGGCGAGCGTATACACACTCTGGCTAATTGCAGAGAGAGAGAGAGAGAGTGTGAAGACTGGCACTAAATGGATGCCATCAAAGCGACGTCGTCAGATGGAATTTTGCAGTTGCACTGACAGGAATGTAGAGCTTGCTGCCTTTTTGCATAGTTGAAGGAGAATTCTGGTGCAGAGAGACGTCCGGAGCTTTTAAATTGCAGTCGGATACCATTTTTTGAATTCCAACCGAATTCTAAACATGGCTTTCTTTCCTTTCGGAACCATCACAGGAGCAGAGGCAAGATTTCCTTCAGTATGTGGTGTTATGTGTGTGTCTCAGCGCTGTGAGTTGTCACACTGCACATTTGCTTCCTGTAGTTTTATTTCAGATTAAAAGGCATGTTTGATGAGATTATTTACCGGGGGGAAGGATGCGAGGGGGTTTGATGTTTCTCACAGCTTATGATCTTGTGTGACTGTCGTTTTACAGCAAGAGCTGGCAAAATTGTGTTTGTCAGGGGATTTGTGTGATGTACAAATCTATATGTGTATGTGGAATTGTGCTTCTGTGATCGATATTTTGATCCGCTTTGATGTTGGAAGTCTCCATAGACTGTACTATAATGTAATTTGATGTCACTTGCTTCGAAAAGTTGCGACCTTTGACAGTTAGGACACCTTTGATCATGGCTGTGAGTCAAAGCTCAGAGGACCTGTGAGAGTTGTCAGAGTGACAATTCTTAAGGACGTCTCTCCTTACGTTTTATCTCTCTCAGCATGAGACCTTAGATGACACAGCAGACATATAAAAGTGTAATGATGCCACTAGGAATTCTGACTAACATTTGCTTTCCACCCCCTCCATCCCTTCTGTCTCTCTGGTACAGGATGATCTTCTGGTAGCATCAGCCGAATGTCCCAGCGATGATGAGGATATTGACCCATGCGACCCAAGTTCAGGTGGGTTAGGTTAGTCATCTTTCTTTTATATTATTACCGTCCATATGTGTTCTTTTTCTCCAAAGTTCTCATCATATTTTTCTTTGTTCTGTTTTGAAACCATTTCTTAAACATTATTTTTAGTATTTGATTATGTAAAGTAAATGATTTTCTGTGTTGTTGCTGGTCATGGTAATTTTCTAATACATCTATTTTGGTAAAGTAAAAAAAAAAACAATGTTTCATTTAACAAACCGCATAATTTCACACAAGGCTCAGCCAAACAGACACACTGTATAACATTAAAATCAAATAATGTTTGCTACCTGAGCTGCCTTATTGCTTATGTACCCATTTTTACTTACACAAGCTGTTTATATCAAAAGATTTACTGTGTGTGCTGAAAATTTGTGCAACTTTAATGGACATTAATTCCCCCTTATAACACATTACCTACTTTGCCCTGTTTTGCATTTCAAATGATGTAAATATACTGACATTTTTTATTTTTTGTTCACCACAGAGGGAGCTTGCTGTTAAATTCGTTTTTTTTTTTAAATGTTCTTTACATTAAACAAAGTAAAAGTTTGCCTGAGCAGTCAAACATTTGCACGTCACTTTGCGTTTATGTTTTTAATGTTTTAAATTTTTTAGCTCACCTAGTTTGGCACTGTGGTCACATTGATTTCTCTTCTACCAATTAATTATGTATATCATTTTACCCATGATCCCTAGACTTCTTGAATTATTGTGTACCTGTTAAAGAGACGTGGTCAATTTTATATTTTTGGAAAAGGCCAGTGAGCATGCTAGCGTCACATATACAGCCTTTTCCATTTCTCCACTCATCGGGTGCATCCTGGTTACTCATTCAACTGCACAAACCACTTTCGACATGAAAAATGAATCACAAAGGTTAACCCAATCTGGATTCCTTCAGTTGGCTTACTTGCAGCTGCAAGTGGCCTGTGAAGCAGTCATATTATACATGGGCAATGTGAGCAAATCCTGCTAATATGACAAGAAAAGGACATGGAAATGATAAGTAGAAGCGTGAAATCTTGGCCAAAGCTGAGAGTTTATGCTTCTGATAAATTATGTTAGGAATTGTGACAGGCTGATATACTGTATGTCTGCCAGGCCAGTTAATCGGCCGATATTTAGCCATATTGTAATCTTTGGCATCAGCTGATAACTTTGCTTGATTGGTCGATTAACAGAAGTGATCATTCAGCCTCAAAATATATAGGCTGATACAGTAGCCTTGTCAATGAGTCTGCTTACATGCACAACAATATGCTGAAAACTATCAAAAATCAGCTTATTCTAACATCAAGTCAATGCAAGAAAACCATGTGTACATGGCATTTGAAATCCTCAGATTTGTCTCATTTTTAATGTCAAAACAAACATGTCATGCACAAAATGAATAAGCTGCCATAATGCTGGTAAACGCTTACATGCTGAGCAAAATCAGAGTAATGGGCAAAAATCTATGTTATCTTACACATTGTCTGCTTATTAAGCATAACTGGTGTTAAATAGTTCATGTAAACACACTCAGTGAATAATACACTATTTGTTTTTAAATGTAGTGATTTTTAAATACACATTGTGTTGATTTAATTTCAGCAATTTTGTGTATTTGCCATCAATTTTATTTCCACACTGCTCTTTATATATGGCCATTAAAATAAGAAAATGGGTCGACACACTAGTTATGAATTCTTAAAGGATTATTTGCACTTGGTCACTTCATTCGTTTATACATTAATCAGTTTCCTTTCCAATTGGATATGCACATTCCATTTACACTTGGCCACATAAATGTGTCTCTGCAAAATGAATATAAATCTGATCTTCAATACCTGTGCTATATGCAAATAAACTAAGTTCACATGTTAATGCAGCCAGCAGATTTTTTTAATTGTTATTTTAATATTTGATTCCAAGTAATTTTTGCTTTATTCTCGATCATTCTCATTGATCCCTTCTGTACTTTGACATCATCTCATTACCTGCATATGCGACACACCTAAACTTCGAATGGCTTTATTACAGGTGATGTTTTACCGGCTGTTTATACCCTGCCTGTAGCCGTGCTGTCTCGCCGTTATTGTTCCCTCTTCAAGAGACATAAATCAGAACAAACTATACCACACTCTTCAGCCCACCACACCACACTCTCTGCCCAGAAATAAATGGCCAGAAAGTGAAGTTCACTCAGTGGTCACAGCTCACGGACAATATCCGTTCTAATCACTTTATCTGTGCAGCCAGTGATGGTTTGACAAAGTGTGTTTGCACAAGCTGACTGTAGAGGTTTGCCCATTCATGCAGAGAGAGACATGCAACCGAAGTAAATGCATATATTGCTTCATTTAAGGCTGACTGTCATTATTGTTGTTTATGTCCTGTTTACTGAAGGGACTGTATGGTGCTGTGTAGCAGTTTCTCAGTGAGATAACTAATCATGTTAGGAGAGAAATCAATTGGGTGAAGAAATATAGATTTTTGCATTTCTTTCATGTTTTCCCTAGTTGCACTTATCCCATATTACTAATTCCTTTCCTTAGTATTTGTTGTCAACTCAGAGCTGCATAATACAAATAACTGGTCTAGAAGTAGCAGAAACATTTAAATTGAGTAACTAAGATTGTGTAACTGTACTTTAAAGTAGGGATGTCCCAATACAGGTATTATAATCGGGTCTGATAGAGCGTTTATGTATTCTCGCTCGTAAAAATGCTCTGATACCAAAAACTGATACCATTTGATGTACTAATGTCATTACGTAAACATTCAATGCACTAATTAAAATCATGTTATATCCTAGTGAGATTATTTTACCTTTTAGAGCCCCTTGACTCATACACTTAAAACACCATCATGAGCATTGCATGCTTTGTTTGTAGTAGATGACAGCGAGCAGAGTACTAATTCAATTTGTAGCGTGAGGCACATACAGACTACATATTTCTTTAATCAAATGCAGCTTTTTGCGGTTTAATAATCACTTTGTCACATAGCAACCAGGTTTTCTGGATTGAGAAGCTACAGTCGTAAAACAAAAACACTTCAAAATAAAAGCTATGCCAAAATAAAAAGCTCAATTTAAATGGAAAAAAGATGGAAATAGATCACTACTGTATTGCTATGTAATATTCACTGTAATAATAATAATTATAATTATAAATTAATAGTAATTAAATTATATTGTAATATAGATGGTGTTCTGAACAGAAGCACTTCATTGGATAAAAATAATACAGTATTATTTTAAAAATGTATTGTTATATTTTAATTTGAATAAAGTTTTAATGAATTCATTTATTTAAACACCATTTTAATGATAACATTTAAATAAACTGTTGATATGGAATTTCTGACAAAATAAAACAAAAAACAGGTACTGGACTGGTATCGATGAGTACCAAAAAGGAAGTATCCGTATTTTTTCAAAAAAACATTACATCAGGACAGCCTTACTTTAAAGGTGCACTCAGTACATTTTTCCTCCTTATAAAAAACATTATCCCAGAGAAATGAATAATAATTTTTAAACATGTACATAAAATCATGAGCACTCACAAGAGATGAAGACTCATATCATCATAAAAGCTGTATTATTCTACATGGAGAGGGTCTCCTCATGGGGGCTGCCATGATACGATCACATAACCATCTGAATTCTACCTTAATCTCAGTAAATGCTCTGTTTTTGGACACTTTCTGTCATTGATTAAATTAATCATGGCTGACTATGAATAGTACATATCTACAATTTGCATTGATAAATAAAAAATTCTTGTTTTTGAATGATGTTGCATTCAGGCCCCTATGTGTCCGTGTAAGTCCAAGATTACATATTAAAAAAGAGTGCACCTTTAACTTTCATAATCAATTTGAAAAATTACTGAAACAAGCTATTTAACCCCGGTCCTGGAAGGCCATTTTTCAGCAGAGTTTAGTTTCAACCATACTCAAATACGCCTGCCTATAATTCTCAAGTAGACTTGTTCAGGTGTGTTTGATTAGGGTTGGAGCCCTCCATGACTAGAGTTGAATAATATTGTTATAGTGGTTTTTAATAGTGTAAATGATTCCCTGTGGCTTTAATGAATAATCTCTCTTTCCCCCTTCCTGTGTATCCACAGCTCACCCTCCGTTGCCTGAGGCGAAGGGTTACCCAAGCCCGGAGGTGATTCGGGAATCCAGCAGCACCACGGGCATGGTCGTAGGTATCGTTGCAGCAGCCGCTCTCTGCATCCTTATCCTACTCTACGCCATGTATAAATACAGGAACCGCGACGAGGGCTCATACCACGTGGATGAGAGCCGTAACTACATCAGTAACTCTGCGGCGCAGCCCAACGGAGCTGCTGTCAAAGAGAAACCCATTGGCGTGCCAAAAAATAAAAAAGATAAAAAGAATAAGGACAAGGAGTACTACGTCTGATCTCACAGACATTATCCCCCTTCGCAACCTACCCACAGATCCTGTGCTCCGAACTCACATGCAAAGGGGAGGGGAGATCAACCTGTGTATAGTAATTGAGAAAAAAAAAGACAAAACTGTCTTAGTTTTACCTAAGACTTGATATACTGTTACTAAACAAGTGAAAACATACTTTATAACCAAGCACACGAGAACTTTACAAAGCTTTAAAGTGTGTACAAAATAAAATGGACAGACAATAGACTGCGCAAGCACCCAGGACTTTGAGAGACTCCATGTAGTCAACCAAGCTATGGACGGGGTTGGTCGCGTCAGCCTTGTATTTTCGAGTGTATCGATGAGAGACAAGGCCACTGGTTAGGATTAAGTGTATTTCATATTATGTTTACTGTATATGTGTTGCTGGAACATTTTCCCTCTAAAGCCAGAAACACCATGAACATCTGCAACAATCCAAACAGACACTCATTTGATGGGGTCGGAAAAGGAATGAAGGACTTATAAATGAGATGCTACCTATGATTGTTAAATCAGCCAAAGTATTTGACTCCCTTTTCTGGTGGCAGTATTGCAAGTTGGGATGCAAAAGGACCACTCTGTGTAGGATCAGAACTGATATCCATATGTTGGACAAATCCCCTGGTGTCAAAGAGAATTGTGGAGGCCTTAAATATCAATCCAAGTGTAAAGGGTGTAGGATTTTCTTCTGTTTGTATGCTTGTCAAAAGTAATGACAGATTACGCTGATGATGACGCGGAATACTGGGGACGTTTGGGATAGATTGAGAAGAACTCCATGCACGTAAAGTATCTTATTACATGTTTATATACGGTGCAAAGACTATCTGTGTGCTCTCTGGACTGTGGCTGAAGTGGTGTTTATAGCCTGTTATATAGATGATGCCAACTACAGTATACCTGCTCTTCAAACTTTTTTTTTTTTTTTTTTTTAGAAAATACAAAGGCGAAAACCTAGAAAAACAGACAATTAAATGTAAATGTGTTGCTATAGCATTAGAACTGTTTCTGCCATTAGCTCTAAACAATTAATTTTCCCTCCTTATGTTCATCTTCGTTATTTTTGACATATTCCTTCCTTTTTTTCTTTCTTTTTGTTTGTATTTAATGTTACATCAAAATGAAAAGGCAAGAGTATGTCAGGTTCTGAAAAGCAAACAGACTTGTGGAAAATGAAATAAGATTTTGGTCTGTTTAAGCAATATCCTCTTGCTTGTCTTAGTGACCAACCAAATTATGCATGGTATTTAGGACTCAACTTTAGATCAACAGAGAGACAATATCATAATCTCAAAGTAACAATTAATTCAGTCCCTGAAATTTGAGTATTGGATAATAGCTTAAAAGATCACAAAGATAGAAAAGAACCCTTCAAACATGTTTGCAAGCATCCTCTCTGCTATCTTGTACGGTGCGGAATGTACAAGAGGTATAAATATATGACATTCTGAATAAAATGTTTGCTTTTTGTTTTTTGTGTTTTTTATTTGTGTACAATTTTTCTATAAAACCTTTTGTTTTTATCGTGACAATTCTTTGATGACCTCAAAGTGAAGATTTATTATGAAAAAATAGTTTTGAAAAATCAAATGAATAAATAAAATATTAAGACCTGAAAGAATTGGTTCGTTATTATTTATAGTGAAGACACATCTAATGCATGGCTTCAGAGTATACAACTTGCTTAGTTAATTTTTTTCTCCATCTGTTATAAAGATTCATCCATTTCATAAAAGGATTGTGTCATGTTGTATTCAATTAGTGGTACAGCACTACCTTGTATAATTTTTATGTTTAAATCATAACACTTCATTATCATTAGCTATCCTAAACTGAACATTGTGTATTCTGACTTAACAATCAACAATGTGTTTACAGCGTTTATTAATTAGGGGTGGGCAATTCGAGTAATTCTGTTGTCGAGTACTCTAGCTCATTAAAAAGCAAATAAGCAAATTTAAACCTGGTTTTCTAGATCTAGATTAAAAAATTAGAACTCTCACACATAGAAACATACATTCAAAGTCTTCTGAAGTGGTAGTTTAAATAATGACAGAATTGTCTTTTATGGGTCATCAATTCCTTGGCAGGCATAAGCACAAAGGAAAGTCAATATGCGATCTTTGAGTAGTGTTTTTCTAGTTGAATATTTAAAGCTGAAAGAGTACTCGATTAATTGATTACTCGTGCACATTTCCATTATTAATCTTGGTTAATGTTAAGTTCAACATATACAGTTCTAAAAGTAAAAGTTGTATATGTTAACATTAGTTAATGCATTATGAACTACTAATGAACAATTGTATTTTTACAAGTTAACTAGATTAATTTGTCCTCAGTTCATTATACCTAATGCATTTACTAATGTTAAATAATAGAAACTTATTGCAAAATGTTACTGTTTAAATCACACCTAATGCTTGGCATCAGATTTATGTTATAATGTTGCCAAGATTTGCTTAATATTTTATCACCAGCTGTGTTTTTAGTATAATTTGTTTCTTTGTTTTTAATAATGTCTGGTTGACAAACAAAAGCTATACCACTTTAGACATATATTTCATACAAAAAGTCCGCCCAGGGAACCTTAAGGGGCCAGTCATGCTGTGTGTACATTGAATAAGGCAATCGATCCAGTATAACAATGAAAACACACAGTTACATTCTCTTTGTATTGAAGAACAAGATGTCATGATAAAAGCTCCTGGGCAGAAGTGCTGCAGCGTGGAGACTTGGTCAGGGCGAATCACGCTTCAAGATAGTGCCTCTCTTTAATTTTCTGCACAGGAGGAGGCAACGGAACAGCTGGTGTGAAATAACTACCCCAACAGGGAGGCATGCACTGTAATTTATGATTATTGAATTATTCACAACCGCCATAGACTTTTCATCAGGCCTCAATTCAACACACTTTGCAAAGGGAGTGTTGGAGGGAGGGGCAGATCGGTTGGAGGTTTGTCATGGTCGGCCTTGAGAATTCTTCCATGCAATGCTTTTATTTTATTGTCATATTCATAGACAGAAAACTTTGAAAGTGGCATTTAGAGATTTGAGGGAATATGCAGTATGTAGATGACATTCTGTCATCAAAAGACATGGTAGCACAATAAGGTTGGATAGTAAACATTAAATATAGTATAATTCCCTATCGATTCAGTTCACTTGACATTGCAATGAACGCTATGGGGAAATTCCTTTTCCTCACCTAATTGAAGCCCTTGTATCATAACACCGATATTATGATTGGCAATTATGTTTGAGCCCAGCCCCTTTTGGCGTGCATTTGCCCTATATAAGCGGGTGCTTAAACATAATTTCTTCAGAATTTTCTTCCTTCAAGACCGACATTGTCTCATCTTGAATACGCATCTGGATTAGTCCTCGATTCCTGCAGCATCCAGACAGGAGGTGTATCCTTTGATACGAGTTACACCACATCATTGCTCAGGCGGTCCAGTAGCTCAGCCTTGAGAGGTCGCCCCCAGTCGAGCTGGAAAATTCTCATCTTAATGAATGATTCCTGCTCATCATCTGCCGTCAAAAGACTGTGGTTCGGAAAGCAGTGTCGTTCTTCCCTGAGGTGCAAACGGAAGTGGCCTGTCTTCATTCTTATGTCACAGGGCGTTAGATGCCCTATTGGTGTAAAGGTGCATTCAACTAGATGCATGGTTTCCTCATGGGCATGGACAAACTGTATATCCCTACAGGACATATGCTTTGCAGCAGGATGGTCTTCGCAGAACATGTTCGTGAGGTTTTATAACCTAGACTTTACAAAACATCCTCTCTGTCTAGAGAGTATACTATTCCATCCAGGGTATTTTTCATCGGAACTCGACAAAGTCTCATCTCCTGACCTGATATTTAAATTTTGTATTTAATAAATATATTTGTTTGACAGGGAAGCTGTGCGCAAACAGGAATATATAAATTTTTTATTTTTAAAAAGCATCCCTGAAAAAAGGGCACTTTCTCTCGAGGAAGAAGTGCTCAAGCCCCCTTTGATGTCAATGTGTGCACATGCCTGATTCCATCACCCAGTGGGTGAGCCCTGAGTTTCTCATTATGGGCGGGCTGCCGTCTTAGGGTATGACGCTACATAATGCGTCGTGATGGGATTCTGATCCCCATAGCGTTTATTGCAATGTCAAGTGAACAGAATCACTTGGGAGTGGTGGTGGCATAGTGGTTGCTGGTTCGATCCCCTCAGCCACCACCATTGTGTCCTTGAGCAAGGCATTTAACTCGGGGTTGCTCTGGCGGGATTGTCCCTGTAATAAGTGCACTGCAAGTCGCTTTAGATAAAAGCGTCCGCCAAATGCATAAATGTAAATGTAAATGAATCGATAGGGAATGTCTCTGGTTACTCATGTAACCTCGGTTCCCTGAGATGAAGGGAATGAGGTATTGCAGTACTACTACTTAAGAGTTTCGAGGAACGAGTGACGCATTCTTGTCCCCTTGTTCTGAAGAAATTATGTTTGAGTGCCTGCTTATATAGGAAAATGTGTGCCAAAGGATTGCCGTTATGATACAAGGGCTTCTTCTACCAGGTCATGGAAAAGGAATTTCCCCATAGCATTGTCTTGTTCCCTTCATATCAGGGAACCGAGGTTACATGAGTAACTGGAGACGTTTTACAGCATTTATTCATCTTAATTCATTTTGAATTTGAGTGGTGTGGTGTAGTGGGTTAAAGCACATAACTCGTAATCAGAGGGTCACTGATTCGATCCCCACAGCCACCACCATTGTGACCTTGAGCAAGGCACTTAACTCCAGGTTGCTCCGGGGGGATTGTCCCTGTAATAATTACACTGTAAGTCACTTTGGATATGAAAAAATACATTATGATCTAACAATGAACAAAAAATATTGTTCATTGTTAGATCATGATGCAGTACCTAATACATTGTACAGTGTTACCAAAACAAAATATACTAATTTTAAGTAGCTCTGGGCTTCTAAAATGGTTTTGTGAGAGATGTTTCTAAAAGTTAAGGTTACTCAATTACAGGCATATTCTTTTGAGTTTGGGTGGAATAAAAATCTTTCCTACCGTGGCTTCTGTTTAATGAATGTTTCTCATTACCTGAGTCTAAAAATACATTCAATTTCTCATTCTTTATATTGGAGAGACAGTTCCCATACATTTTTAGTTCCAATAAAGGACTCAAATGAGAATTTCTCATTTTCATTTAGTGTGTAAAAATAACATGCTAATGATATAAGAAATTATTTAATTCATTTTCTTGGAGAAATTGAATTGCCGCTTTAAACAATATTTCTTAGCATATGTTTGAGGGCTTAAACCAGGCCTTTTTAATAATTATCCTATAAAACCCTATAAATCCAGTAGCCAACTGTTGTTAAATGTATCAAAACACAATGTATATTAAATATAACAGATGGGCTGTTCTTTAGACAGTCATAGCCAGTATTTTGAGGGCAATTTGTCATGGCATTTTTTAAACTGAAAGAGGGAAAATGCACACACATCCAACACTTCTTCAACAGTTGCCGGATCAAGGCAAAAAGCATTCTAATATAACTGAAGAAGTAGATCTGCACACTGCTGTACTATTCCCTTTTTTAAAAACAAAAGGGAATAGTACTTTTAGTACTGGGGAATTTGTTTTTCTGGGGAATTTGTTAGATCAACTAATAGTATTAGTTGATCTAACTAATCTTCATATTTCTGTTTTTAATCAATAAAAGGGGATAGTATATAACATTATAATAACTTCTTAAGTTATTTTTTACACTGAACAATTCAGTTTCTTATAGTTTTTAATTGAAAATGGTTTACAGGTGAATAAAATATGATTTACAGTATACCACACTAGGAAATACTATTTTCATTCAAAATAATGACATTGGAAAATTATTGTGTGAAAGTTGCAGACATTTCTAGATGTAGTTTAATTATGATAAGGGCTCTAGCAAAGGAGTTCTTTAGAATACACACATCTATATTTCATAGACCTGGTGATGGATTTATATAAGACAGCTCTTTATTCTCCCATCTGTGAGCAGGCAAATTCCCCAAAGCACCCACAAATGAGATATTGTAGATTTACCTAGGTGAAGATTCTAGTAGACTACTTATCTAGCAATGTTTATGAAAGAAACATTTTTGGAAATTTTTATTTTCCAACAAAAAAGTTTAACAAACATTGTATGGACATACAAAGCTGAGATATTCTTCTAAAAATCTTAATTTGTGTTCAGCAGAAGAAAGTAAGTCAGACACATCTGGGATGGCATGAGGGTGAGTAAATGATGAGAGAATTTTTACATTTGGGTAAACTATTCATTTAAATAAGGAAGTTGAATCTTGAAATATAATCGATTTTCCATGGATTGATGTTCAATACTTTATCCCAGTTTAATGGCCATTCGGTTCCTGTAGATCGTAAACACTGGTGCTTTCTAAATATTTTTCTGTTTATATGAATGGTCCGACAGGTCTGAGTTTGGGGTGAGACTACCTGTACTAACAATATGGAAAGGGGCCACTAGTAGTCTTTGAAAAATAATTTTGTATAATATAGCATTGTCGTTTGGTGCCACTAGCGAGTCAGCATTTCCATATCCTCATGCTGCCAGAACAAGGGCCAAATTACTGACAAGGGAATTCAGCAAAAACCCACACTTTATCATAGCTCTAATTTGACATGATTTTAGTTAATTGGGTACAATGCCAGAGGCAGGGTTTAACTTCAGGGACTGCCACAAATGGTGCAGCAGTATGGCTCCATGGGAATCGCTATTTTATAGGTCATTCTTTATATTCACTAGCAAACTAAATCTAAGGCAGGTTAGGTCTGTCCATTCATGTATGTCCAAAGATTTGATGAGGGGATGATATATTTCTTCATAGCGATTACCCTTTATAGCGATTGATTGCTTGATTGATTGATTGATTGATTGATTGATTGATTGACTGATTGATTGATTTATTGATTGATTGATATTAAATATTGGTTTAAAGTCAACATGAAATCAAAATTGCCAATGCCCATTCCTGTTCTTATTGTGATTTATGCATTTGTGCATGTTACTCAAAAAAAAAAATGAAAATAAATTCTGTGTCATCTTTAATGTTATTGTAATAACTTGCTCTTCGTCTGAAACAATTTTCTTTTTTGCTTATGCCATGGCCATGAAAGCTATTAAATAATATTATCCAATAACTAAACAGCTTTTTATACATTGTTTTAGCAAACTTGTAGTTCCATTCTTGTATGCATTTCTTATGATCCAATCAATTCCTGATTGAATTCATCACATAACCAAAGTAAAATAGGTTGTGAACAGCAATTCATGTTGACTTTAAAGGTGCACTCAGTAATTTTGTTCATCATTAACATTTTGTTTTTTTGCTTAAAAAAAATGTCAAGTAATTTTGAAACATAAGGATAAAATCATGACTACTTACATAAGATGAAGCCTCCAGTCATATCAGTAACCTTATAAAAACATTTTTATTCTACATGGAGAGAGTCCCCCTCATCTGGGCTGCCATGTTAGAATCACAAGAAAGACCAGTCGAATACTACCTGCTTAATCTCAGTAACCGTCCTGTTATGGGACACTTTCACTCTTGGATTAAATATGACTGACTGTGAATAGTGAAATTTCTACAAAGGTATCTGTAACTGAAAACTGTAAGTCCAAGATAACACAAACAAAATAGTTACTGAGTGCACATTTAAGTTGTAAAATAGAACTGTTCAAATCATAATGGATATCCCCTACCCACAAAAGTGTGCTGAAGTGTGTTATTTTCCCCCCGCTATTGTTTGAACAAATAGATAGTGCTGCCCACAACTCACACTATTGGTTGAGACAATGATGTGTAGGCTGGATGAGCTGCTCCAAACAAAAGAGTAATTTTTATAGCATCACAGAGACACAGTGTTGCATGCAGTGAAAAAAACTTTAGTGTTCCATTTTCCATTTGACAAGACTAACCTTTGAAAATACATACACTAGACTGCCGAGTGCTTAGTGAATAGTGTAAGTGCAGTGTATAGTGCATCATTTGAGACACAGCTTTAGCTATTTATTAATTCTTTGCTTAGCTCTGTTTAGTGACCCTATGAGGAATCTAAACTATTTATTCAGAAGCTGGTGAGTGAGGCAATGATTTCTTGTTCGATAAACTTGGATAGTCTCAGCAGCAAGCATTATTTATTACAGGCTGCATCTGCTATGTGACAGAGATGACAGATAACCCAACGGACAACTGTTTACATCTTTTGAAGAGAGGAAGGCACCATTAGAGAATTTGTTGCCTGCTCATTGAACGAGTATAGCACAGATTATTATCACGCTCAGTGATATCAGTGGAGAAATTACAATATAAATGATAGAAAATGATAATGTCACCCTCAGTAGGGAAAAGGGGCTCAGTATATATATATGTATACAGTGGGTACGGAAAGTATTCAGACCCCCTTAAATTTTTCACTCTTTGTTATATTGCAGCCATTTGCTAAAATCATTTAAGTTCATTTTTTTTCCTCATTATTGTACACACATCACCCCATATTGTCAGAAAAACACAGAATTGTTGACATTTTTGCACATTTATTAAAAAAGAAAAACTGAAATATCACATGGTCCTAAGTATTCAGACCCTTTGCTGTGACACTCATATATTTAACTCAGGTGCTGTCCATTTCTTCTGATCATCCTTGAGATGGTTCTACACCTTCAATTGAGTCCAGCTGTGTTTGATTATACTGACTGGACTTGATTAGGAAAGCCACACAGCTCACAGTGCATGTCAGAGCAAATGAGAATCATGAGGTCAAAGGAACTGCCTGAAGAGCTCAGAGACAGAATTGTGGCAAGGCACAGATCTGGCCAAGGTTACAAAAAAATGTCTGCTGCCCTTAAGGTTCATAAGAGCACATTGGCCTCCATAATCCTTAAATGGAAGATGTTTGGGACGACCAGAACCATTCCTAGAGCTGGCCGTCTGGCCAAACTGAGCTATCGGGGGAGAAGAGCCTTGGTGAGAGAGGTAAAGAAGAACCCAAAGATCACTGTGGCTGAGCTCCAGAGATGCAGTCGGGAGATGGGAGAAAGTTGTAGTAAATCAACCATCACTGCAGCCATCCACCAGTCGGGGCTTTATGGCAGAGTGGCCCGACGGAAGCCTCTCCTCAGTGCAAGACACATGAAAGCCCGCATGGAGTTTGCTAAAAAACACCTGAAGGACTCCAAGATGGTGATAAATAAGATTCTCTGGTCTGACGAGACCAAGATAGAACTTTTTGGCCTTAATTCTAAGCGGTATGTGTGGAGAAAACCAGGCACTGCTCATCACCTGTCAATGCAGTCTCAACAGTGAAGCATGGTGGTGGCAGCATCATGCTGTGGGGGTGTTTTTCAGCTGCAGGGACAGGACGACTGGTTGCAATCGAGGGAAAGATGAATGCGGCCAAGTACAGGGATATCCTGGACGAAAACCTTCTCCAGAGTGCTCTGGACCTCAGACTGGGCCGAAGGTTCACCTTCCCTCAAGACAATGACCCTAAGCACACCGCTAAAATAACGAAGGAGTGGCTTCACAACAACTCCGTGACTGTTCTTGAATGGCCCAGCCAGAGCCCTGACTTAAACCCAATTGAGCATCTCTGGAGGGACCACCAGAGGCACACATGTCCACTAACGTTTACCATCCAACCTGACAGAACTGGAGAGGATCTGCAAGGAGGAATGGCAGAGGATACCCAAATCCAGATGTGAAAAACTTGTTGCATCTTTCCCAAAAAGACTCTAATGGCTGTATTAGATCAAAAGGGTGCTTCTACTAAATACTGAACAAAGGGTCTGAATACTTAGGACCATGTGATATTTCAGTTTTTCTTTTTTAATAAATGTGCAAAAATGTCAACAATTCTGTGCTTTTCTGTCAATATGGGGTGCTGTGTGTACAATAATGAGGAAAAAAAAATGAACTTAAATGATTTTAGCAAATGGCTGCAATATAACAAAGAGTGAAAAATTTAAGGGGGTCTGAATACTTTCCGTACCCACTGTATATACACTGGCGACCAAAGTTTGGAATAATGTACAGATTTTGCTGTTTTGGAATGAAATTGGTACTTAGTTCACCAAAGTAAAAAACAGCACCATCACTCTTTGAAAAAAGTAATTTTTAATCAAATCTAGACAGGCCCCATTTCCAGCACCCATCACCCCAACACCTTATCCTTGAGTAATCATGCTAAATTGCTAATTTGGTACTAGAAAATCACTTGCCATTATAACAAACACAGTTGAAAGATATTTGATTTGTTAAATGAAGCTTAACATTGTCCATGTTTGTTTTTGAGTTTCCACAGTATGCAATAGACTGGCATATCTCAAGGACAATATTAGGTCAAAAATGGCAAAAAAGAAACGGCTTTCTCTAGAAACTCAGTCAATCATTGTTTTGAGGAATGAAGGCTATACAATGCTTGAAATTGCATACAAAGGTGTACACTACAGTCTTCAAAGACAAAGGACAACTGGCTCTAACAAGGACAGAAAGAGATGTGGAAGGCCAGATGTAAAACTAAACAAGAGGATAAGTACATCAGAAAAATAGATGCCTCACATGTCCTCAGCTGACAGCTTCATTGAATTCTACCCACTCAACACCAGTTTCATGTACAACTCAGGGGTGCAGGCCTTATGGGAATAATTGTAAAGAAAAGCCACTTTTAAAACCGAAAATCAAGAAGAAAAGGTTAGAGTGGGCAAAGAAACAGACATTGGAAAACAGATAATTGGAAAAGAGTGTTATGGATCTTAACCCCATTGAGCTTTTGTGGGATCAACTAGACTGTAAGGTGTGTAAGAAGTGCCAGTCAAGACTGCCACATCTATGGCAAATGCTACAGGAAGTGTGGGGTGAAATGTCACCTGATTATCTAGACAAACTGACAGCTAGAATGCCAAGGATCTGCAAGCTGTCCTTGCTGCAAGTGAAAGATTTTTTGATGGGAACACTTTGAAGTAGTTTTAAGAAGTTGTGAAAAAAAAAATCAAATTTGATTAATAATTGATCACGTTATTAAGATCCTGACCATACATTGTGATCAGTTGAATGCCACTTTGGTGAACAAAAGTACCAATTTCTTTACATAAGAACAAAATCTTTCAATTCTTACAAAATTTTGTTTATAAATATATATATATAGTTAGTTCCAGTCCTTGAATCTGATTGGACGAGAGACGTTCCATGAGCACTGATGGTCTGACACCATCAGCACTTGTACGCTTCACTGTGTGTATCACTCACGCTTGTGTTCGTTGTCCTAAAGTGTAAGAACAGTGCATATGTGTTCAGAGCTAATGCAAGCTGTGTCTCTTTTTACATCTATTTTTTTTTACAGTACATATACTAGCCAGCAGGTGGTGGCAAAAGAATATTTTTGTGTGTAATATGAGCCAGATGGTGAAGTGAATCTGTCATTCTTTACATAGAACAGCGCTCCGTGATCGCTCATTTTATTACAACATTACTAAAGCTAGGAAATAGTTTTAAACCTCTTTAAACTAACAACTTCAGCATTAAGGCTCATCACAGCTGAGAGACACAACAGACTGATTGATTACAGAACTCAACGTGGTTACCTCTTACCGGATTTTCCACATTGTACACATACTGTTTAAAATGGAGGAGGACATTGCGGTTTCAATATATATATTCAATATATGTATATCTATACATACATACATACATACATTGACAGCCAAAAGTTTGGAAAAATGTACAGATTTTGCTCTTATGGAAAGAAATGTGTGTGCTTGTGTGTGTGTGTGTGTGTGTGTATATATATATATATATATATATACACTGTATATACAGTTGAAGTCAGATGTTCACATAATCCTTAGTCAAAATAAATTTAAAGTCAGTTTTTCATAAATCTTGACATTTAATCGTATAAAACATTCCCTGTCTTAGGTCAGTTATGATCACTACTTTATTTTAAGAATGTGAAATTTCAGAATAATAGTAGAGAGAATTATTTCAGCTTTTATTTTTTATTTTTATAATTTTTTTTATTATTTTTTATTTATTTATTTATTTGTTTGTTTGTTATGTTTTGTTTTTTGTTAGAACTTGGTAGCATTGCCTTTATATTGTTTAACTTGGGTCAAACATTTTGGGTAGCCTTCCACAAGCTTCTCACAATAAATTGCTGGAATTTTGGCCCATTCATCCAGACAGAACTGGTGTAACTGATTCAGGTTTGTAGGCTCCCTTGCACGCATATGCTTTTTCAGTTCTGCACACACTTTTTGTTTTGTATTGAGGTTAGGGCTTTGTGATGGCCACTCCAATACCTTGACTTTGTTGTCCTTAAACCATTTTGCCACAACTTTGGAAGTATGCTTGGGGTCATTGTCGATTTGGAAGATCCATTTGCGACCAAGCTTCAACTTCCTTGCTGATGTCTTGAAATTATGCTTCAATATATGCACATAATTTTCCTTCATGATGCCATCTATTTTGTTAAGTGCACCATTCCCTCCTGCAGCAAAGCACCCCACAACATGATGCTGCCACCCCCATGCTGCACGGTTGGGATGGCATTATTTGGCTTGCAAGCCTCACCCTTTTTCCTCCAAACATAACGATGATCATTATGGCCAAACAGTAAAATTTTTGTTTCATCAGACCAGGGGACATTTCTCCAAAAAGTAAGATCTTTGTACCCATGTGCACTTGTAAACTGTAGTCTGGATTTTTTATGGCAGTTTTGGAGCAGTTGATATATATATATATAAATATATATATATATATATATATATATATATACACACACACACACACACACACACACACACACACTGATGAGCCAAAACACTATGACCCCTCACGAAGTGAATAATGTTGATCATCTCCTAAAAATACCACATGTCAAGGTCATGGTAGATTAGATGGTAAGTGAACAATCGGTTCTCTTAGTCAATGTGTAGAATGCAGGAGAAATGGGCAAGAGTAAAGACCAGTGTGACTTTTACAAGAGTATCTCTTGTTATATTAGAGCATCTCTGAAACAGCAAGGCTTGTGGGGTGCTCCTGGTCAGCAGTCGTGAATACAAACTGACACTGGTCCGAAGAGCTTCAAACTGCAAACTGGCGACAGGGTATTGCACACTCAAGAACCATTGATGCTCAAGGGCAGCGAAGGCTATCCCGACTGGTCCGAACCGACAGAAGGTCTACTGTGGCACAAGTCATAGAAAATTGTAATGATAGCTGCAGGAGAAATGTGTCACAACACACAGTGCAGCTTTTGGGGCTGCGTAGTTGCAGACCAGTCAGAGTGCCTATGATTACCTCTGTTCACCATCAAAAGTGCCTAAAATGGGTACACGAGCATCAGAACTGGAACTTGGAGCAGTGAAAGAAGGTTGTCTGGTCCATTTTCTTTTACATCACGTGGACGGCCTGGGGAAGTGATGGCAACAGGATAAAGTGGGAAGACGACAAGCCAGTGGAGGGAGTGTGATGCTTTGGGTAATGTTCTGCTGGGACACCCTCGGTCCGGCATCAATTTGACACATGCCACCTACCTAAACATTGTTGCAGACCAGGTACATGCCTTCATGACAATAGTATACTCTGATGGCAGTGGCCTATTTCAGCAGGATAATGCACCATAACGCCACATTGCACACATTGTTCAGGAATGGTTTGAGGAACATGATGAAGAGTGCAAAGTGTTGCCCTGGCCTTCAAATTCCCCAGATCTCAATTTAACAACAGCCAACCAACAGCATATTAGTCAGGTGGTCATAATGTTTTGGTGTGTGTGTGTGTGTGTGTATATATATATATATATATATATATATATATATATATATATATATATATATATATATATACATATACATACACACACGTATATTCTCAATCAGTATGTTTGTCTTGTTTTACTGTAAAAATATTGGAACATTCTTAAAACAAAATACTGTACATGTATTTGAGAAGCAAAACTGTGTAAGGTCGTAAGATAGGGAATTGTTTTTAGATAATGGACTATTGGACCTTAGTTTTCAACCAAAAACATATTAGTGTGATCGTGGCCTAAAGTAGACTCCATATTTATTTATTTTTTACATTGGAAAATGAAGCTGTATGGAATAGATTTTTATACATCATATATTGGCATACAAAAGGCTATTCAAAAGTCATTTTTAAGAAAATTATGTTTACAGTGCTTGTGTGTAGGTTTGTGTTGGCAGTTATATGTGGGAAATTTGTTTTCATGATACTATTTGAACCTTAATATCACACTTTTTTATCTAACTTCAGCCAGATTCATCTGTCATCCTCTTGACAAATTTTATTTCCATGTTTTTATTAGCTTGTTACAGGTGTCCCAGCCTCTGAATGATTGCTCTGGCTAGGGCGGAGGACAGAGAGAGTTAATGTTGAGGTGATCACACACATTTAGGTAAATTTATTTAGGCCCAACACATCAAATCTGACACCACTGCTGTATGAAGGACAAATGATTTGAGTAGATGGACAGGCCAATGTGGCAAAAAAAAAAAAAAATTAAGCTTCCGTATTACCAACACCACAAATTTGAGATATGAGAGCTGTGTAATTAACTGTGAAAAACCCGTTCTCTATATAATTATGTTCTTCTGCTCAGGGGCACAAAGACAAGCTTGTCTTATCTTTCTTCCACAGTTTTAAATAAATAAATAAATAAAAAAATATTCCAAACCCCAGTGAATACAAATAACAGTTCACAATGTGATGTGCTACACCATTTGTCTGAAGTCTTCAAGAGCTAGTACATTATCAGATGAAAAAACAACAACTGACTTTGCTTTGCCTTACTTGTCAAATAAGAGAAAAAATTAAAGTCTTCTACCTTCCTCTATCTCCTTCCCAGCTTGTTGACAGCTCTATAAATCATTATGAAATAATTGTATGTTTTTAATTAAATATGAGGTGGTTGCTATCAGTATGCTGGGCTTTGGCACAAAGGCTTTGTGTGCTTTTGAGGATGTGACTCATCTGTGCTCTAGTGCACAAGGTGGGGACAATAACTCAGCCCTGGGGGGACAGCTATAGGCAGACTGGTGTAAATGCTGGCCCTTGGCTGGACGAGAAGGACCTTGGTGATGGCAGTGCTGTAATTGAATGCTCTGTGTATTGTGTTATTGCAGTCTGCAGTGTCATATTTCATGCACGGCTGTGGTGGAGTGCACTGGAGTGGGGTTGACGTCCTTATTGGCGAGAGCTGTCTTGACTGGGGCTGTGTCTATGAGATGGTCGAAAAGAAGCCAAGCAATGTAACTTAGAATGAATAGCATCAGAAGAAGCAGTAAGACAGACTGTGACTCATTCTCCATTTTAAACTTAGTCAACTGCAACCATATATCTCAGCAAAAGCATGGTCATCTATCAGGAATTTCTTCTCAGCCTTTGTATTGATGATAAACCTGGGCAAATGTACTGTAATTATTTAAAGTGAGTAGATTAGATGGATGGAGTAGATACTGCTTGCACAGATCTGGAAAAGGAAAGCCAGTTCAATGCAGGTACAGAAATTCCATTAAGTGTGTTACCTTGAAAGGTCTAGGTCCCTTTTGTCCTTAAAAATTGATAAAATATAGAGTTTGGGATGCTTTCAGTGAGCCAGGGACTAATTAAAGGACCGTTAGTGCTCAGCAAGCTGTCCGTGTCTTTACATTAGAAATTCCTCAGGCTAAAATCACCCAGCTAAGGCTCAGCTGTGTCGAGTCTTTAGAGTTTTCCCCATCAGAATATATTTCTTAAGATTAAAAGCATTGAACATTCGGAATTATGTGTTTAAGGGACCACTTGCTCCATGATTTTTTTTCACATGCCATTCTATATGAAGAGAATGACCTTGTTTGAGTATTCTTGCATTGTAGGTGTACTGGAATGATTCATTTGATTGATTTAAAATATAGTGCAGGGTAGGAGTAGAAGCAAAATACACTGTTTGGCCTGTGAATAATTTTGTCTAACATAATGTAAAATTAATCTTCTCACATTTAATGTCTGTTTATGCTGTGTGAACAAATAAATCACTTTTCTAAATGGAGCACAAAACTTGAAGCCGTAAAAGGCTAAGGCATGTATCTGAATGCATTTATGTGCTCCTCTGATGTTTTATTTTATAGCATTAGCCATCAAAAATGTCTTCCTCTCCAGAACACAACATCCAGCCAGTTATAGTCTGTCAAATGTGTTGCCATTGAAGGTAACTTTTATGATCAAATGGCTTTAACCTGGACAGTAAAATGCAAAATGCAATTTAAAAATCAAAGTATGCGAGTAAGAAGGAGCAGTACTTACGATTCAACCTTGGGTGTTGTGAATATTTACACAGTAAACTATTTCATCCCTAACCACCAATCTGATTTCAAAAATGGGCTGTACCATGGAAATGGCCTTGCAATAATAAACACTGCTTGAAGCCTATGACATCGCATGTCTTCCATACAATGCCACATCTCCAAAGCTGGTTAGTATAGACCTATTACACCAGTGAAGAAAATAAAATAATACAATGTATGTTCACAAGAAGGCCTACCAATAGTGGCTCTGTACGGTTCCACTGTTGTCCTCTGATGGGATAGTCCTATCATTGCTGTTAAGACTTTTATAAACCAAACATGCCTTGTTAAGTAGAGGATTAAATGGTAAGTCTTCCCATCAAATCACTTGAATCTAATAGTATTATGGGCTAAAAAGCAATGAGAGAATGTTTATATTGTGACTGATACCACATCCCAGATGGTTTCATAATTAACTAAATTAATGTTTACAGCCTTATGTAATGAAATTGTCTGTAATTGTGGTGCTTTCACAATGAAATTAGTCTAGAGTGTCCTATGTGTACAGTAAATGTTACACACACAGAAGAGGCTGTTTTCTGGTGGCACATATCATTTGTATTGCTGTCACACACTGTAAGATCTGCAAATCCAACAAAGACAACAGTAAATAAATTTCTGTATCACAGTGTTGAAATAGTTGGCAGTGTGACTTCTTCATGTGAACAAGTGAAACAAACACTCTCTTCCTATAAACTCATTACACATTTATCTGTTATACAGTATGGTCACAGAAAATTAAAACCGTGTATTCCACCAAATAAAACATACTGACATTGACTTCAGTACTAAGCTTATAAAGCTCAATATACCTATTCAAGCACTTTAAGTAGCAATTTAACGTTATAACTGTAAACTCTCTTTACTAAAACATGGAATGCACTGAAATGGAATTAATCTAATTTAAACATTGTAAGGCCGCGGTCTCCCGCCCGACATCCGCCAACGCGGTCGAGCAGGCCGCACACCTGCCGCGGGTGCGTCTTTGCGGTCATTCTTATCAACTTCCATGAAACAAGTGCATCAAACTAGAACATTGAATTTACTTATACACCAGTTATGATGTCACATCACTTTTCTTACCTGCAAATCCAACAAAGACAACAGTAAATTAATTTCTGTATCACAGTGTTGAAATAGTTGGCAGTGTGATTTCTTCATGTAAACAAGTGAAACCACCCCGCGGCTCCCCACTGTCCCCTAGTGTCACCCGCCAGTATACACAGGTTTAAGTGATGATAACAGACAGCTATACTCAATAAATGTTAACCAGCAATACATAATAACAATAACACATATGAATAACAATACATAGGAGTATTTGAATCTATATGACTACATAAACAACAAACCATCCACAATGAACAGTGTCAAGTATAACAACCATTTTCAGTGGTTGTTATACTTGAATGGTGTTACTGAGCGACACATGCTGGGTAGAACACTAATCATAAACTGAGATCTAGGGATCTCTCCAGCATGGAAATAGACACAAAGAGCTGGCTTCTTTTATCTGCAGTGCAAAATACATTCTTATCATTTAGTCTCTCTAGAAGCATGAAAGGCATGGCTAAAGTAGGACAGCATCATCTGTGACACATCTTCATTATGACCCCCACCCCCCGTATGTGAAAGTACTTTTGCCAGGGGCTCAAACAAATTTACTGGAAGATATGTTTATTTGTAAGTGTTATTGTAAAGGACAGATTCCTTAAAACCATGGCACCATCTGCATATACAGTAACTGATTCAGCAAACTGGTCACAGATATGCAGTGTAAGGGCTTTTCCATATTCATAGTTACACTAAATATAACATGCAAGAAATTGTACGAGAACCTCTTTTCTCAGTACTTAATGAGATTATCAGTCTTGAATCTGTTCTTTGGAAATCCAAAGACCATAAATCGTTTTAAAGGAACAGTTCACCAAAAAATATAACTTCTTTGATTATTTACTCCCACCTACTATTTTTTCTAAGGAAAACAAAAGTAGACTCTTTTAAGAATCATTAACTTTTATCAATAACTTTTTTTTTTTTTTTTGGATTTCCATAAATTAAATATTTTATGATTATTTCATATCTATGTATCACAGTATATCTATTTCTTTATTTTTTACAAGAGAAAATAGTGTTATATCCATATGTGCCAGTGATTGACTTGATTTACATTTGACATTGCTATTTGATAAAGAAACAACATGGAAGTAAACTATAGCAAGTACAATACATGAACAGTATGATTGTCATTTGGGTATACTATTGAAATTATGTTATGTTGTGCATCTACTTAGACTCAATAAGTACCTGAGGAAATACTTACATGTAGCTTATGTGTATTTTATGTGTAGATTATGTGTTATGTGTAACACAGTATGTGCTTTACAGACAGTTGAGTGTCATGAATTTCTGTGTGCAAGTAATGAATCCTATTCTAGATTTGTCCATGTATCTCTTTGATACATGAAAAATAAAACATCAAAATATATAAATATGTATATATATATATATATATATATATATATATATATATATATATAATGTATTATTTTCTAATTGTCTTGAAAATATTTAGAAATTTTTACTCTGTCTGGGCATTTTTAGATAAATTTTTGATAGATATATATGTGTCAGGTCTCTTAAGACCTGAATATGTAAGAATGTTTGGTGAATTGTCATTAATTGTCATAAAGGCCGACTGCGGAGGATGGTGCAGGAGAGAGAGGTAGTTTATGGACATGTCCGTCATGTGTGTGTTTGTCTTTGGTTTAAGTTAATCATTCAAATATTATTTATGTCATCAAGCCGGTTCTCGCCTCCTCCTTTCCATTGAACTGCGTTACAGATACGTTTATAGATCTTTTCCCTCTTTTTTTTTAGCTTAACAGGTGTGGTCACTCTGACCTGTCACTGTGTTCCACATGGGAGAAATAAAAAAAACAAAATTCAATAACCCTCATTATGAAATGAAGGTAAATAATGTCAGAATGTTTATTTCTGGGTATATTATACCTTTTTCAGATTACTCTTGGAGGAAGTATTTTTATGCTATATTGGGCCATCCTAATTTACCTAATTTACTACTGTTACCCTCAGACAAGAGAAAAGTTTTGAGATCACTGTGAGTGGATTGTATTTTCAGGAAAACATAATAAAGTTTGGAGATCACTGTGAGTGGATTGTATTTTCAGGAAAACATAATAAAGTTTGGAGATCACTGTGAGTGGATTGTATTTTCAGGAAAACATAATAAAAATGGCAGCAACAAAAAAACAAATGTGAATGAGAGTTTCATTGATTTCTAAATCTTCTTTCAGGTGTTTCACAGGTCACAAAGTGACCTCTTCTATTTCTGCTGACGATTACACAGCTGAGCCTCTGGGCTGTCTGTCTACCCAAGCACTGACCCTAGAGGAGACAGCAGAGTCCTGACATTTCTCTCGATGGAATAGTAATGGCATGGTGCCAGGAAACTGCCCTGAATTGTAATACCTGCACATGTGAGGATTGACAATGAATACATTTGATCAAGCATTGCACTCAAAGTCCAAATCATTGTATGCATGAATATGCCACAATATAAATGTTAGAGTAATATTTGGCATGTTCAAGTGAGCATTGTTATTTTGTTTGAATGTATTCTGCACTCTACTGGTACTGAGCAGTGTAGGCAATATGCCACGCCCTGTCAAAAAAGCATTCTGTTTTGAATGATGGTCCCATGGAATGCAGACATTCCTTCCAGACTTCGTAACTAGCTTAGCTTTCCTTGGTCATCCAGATTCATTTGAAAGGCAATGCTGATTGACCAGCATTTTTTTTCCGATCTGGTATCACAGAATGATGTTACTTTACCTACAATTTTTCAAAATAATTTTTATGTGCTTTGTACTTTGCACTTTCACACAAATCAAAACTGCAGATAATCAGTTCATGAACCATTTTACTTTTGTTAAAAGTTTATACATTTTAACATTAGCATTACATAAGCAATTATTAACAATCATATTCAAGCACGATCAAGTTGCACAGCAGCACATCTGATCATCAAACATTTGCTTTTTATGACACTATCAGTTATGTTAAGGGTAGGTAAGTAGATTTTGTGTTTCCCAACCATTTTTGCCCGAAGTACTCCTACATCACCATTAGTAGGGCTGAAGTAACCCATCATTAACACAAAACCAAAGATGTGCAGCAAATACTATATCATTTAAGATTATCATTAATATTGATTATTAATAATGATAATAATCAATTATATTACAGGTATATATTTTTTTTATTTTGCTTACATATGAAAGAAATTGTCTCTTAGCTAATGCTAATTATACAGGGGATCTTCTAACTTGGTACATTACGAAATATACATTTTAAAAATAAATATTTTATCATTAGTTTTTCATAATTTGAGCCACATTTGAGCTTTTTCAAAATGTACAAATTCCATGTATTCCATTAAAAAATATGATGTCTTGAAATGGCATATATATGTTTTATTCCATGTTTATTGTTTACATGCATAATTTGTATTATTTGCAAGTATTTACAGTGATACATAGAAGTGCTAAAACAGTACTGTCTCTTTAAGACTACCGGCTGCAGTTCAGCCAGTGAGTGTATATTAAAGAGATAGAATGAGCGCAGTTTCTTTAGCTCATCCCTGCTACGTTTGATTGGAATCAGTGTTTCTTTTTTGTTGTATTTGATCAACAAAGTGTAAAGAACAGAAAGGGTATTAAAAGAGACATTATTAAAAGACAAACGGATTGCGTGGATCTCATCTTTGGACTCACCAAACTTTTACTCGCAGTGAAAATATCTCGATGCCAAACTTCTCAATTACTTGAAAATCTATATTTTTACCAATCCGTATTTCTATTATTTTAAGCCATACATGTGATTTTATTAGGTTCAACATAGCAAAATCAAATTCTTTTCACATACCCACTGGAACCTGCAAGGTGTAGCCCTGGTTGCGAATCACTGTGATTAACTGTAGAACCCTCATCTGTTTGGGAGAACGTTTTACTTGCTTTTAACCCCACACTGTTGACATTTCACCTTGGAACTGCTGCGATACATGTAATGAACCATGTAATGTAATTTTGCAAATATGTCACCACAGTCATGTAATTTTCATGATATAAAGCTGAATTTTATTTTTTTTATGATCTACATGTCTGTTCATGCTGGTTTAAGCTGGTCTTTGCAGCAGGAATATGAGTCAAATACTCGCTTCTCCACCAATATAAATGCTCTCACGTCCTGCGATGCTGAGGGCAGCCAGTCAAACAGAGGAAAGGGACTTTTCTTATGCACCGAGTGTACCTGGCAGACTGGCATGTGGGACACCTTAACCGTCGCAGGTGATTGACTGAGGGACTACATTTACATTTTGAAAGGAGCTTGACGGATGAGAGGCCCAGATGTTCTTCATCTACCATCACAAAATAAACTGGGTTTCCTATCAGCTGTAACCTTTAAAGGGTGTGTTTATCTATTGGTGTGTGTGTTTCCAAGAAAATATCCAAGAAAATCCACCTAGCACATCAAGGTGTTAAATGACACAATCACAAAAAGTGCATGTAGGTCTTGTGTGCAAAATACAATGACACCAACATGAACCTCGGGGCATCATTTTAGTTAGACAGAAAACTCCATATTGATGTGAGTGCTTCTGTGCACTTGTATTAAGTATGAAAACCTCACTGTACCCTTCTGAAAGACCAGCATTGCTGGTCACCAGTATATGTCGTGTTTTGGATGCTAGTCCACAGCATGTGATGTTGGTGTGCTGGGGTTGCAGACAGGCTTCTAAAGCAGAATGTTGGCCTCATTCACCATTCTCTGTCATTTAACTATTTTTCTGCCTAACTTTTCCTTTTTGTGTTCAAAGGAAAAATTAAAGTCATATGGGTTTGGAACAAACTTGTGAGGGAGAGAAAATAACTGAATTTAAATTTTTGGGTGAAAAAAAGCTATACTGTCTGAGCAACAATACCAACATAAACCAGTCTAGACCAGCATTACAATTCATGCCGGTCTAAGCTGGTGTTTCTGAGTTCTGAATTGTGAGTAAATGGTGTATTGTTCATCACAGTAGAGTAGCCCGGCAACAGCTCAATCTCTCTCACTACACTCATCGCTCTATCGCGTGTCATAGGGCAGCAGGCGATGTCAGAGTAGCTGTCATTTGTTTTGTCCCGTCATAATTATTTCCTGACTTCATGTTTCTTTTCCACTGTCACTCTCACTTGCCATAATCATTAGTCATAGAGCCAATCATGCATTATCCTCATGCCATCAATCACCCCGGTCCCACCCTCTCCGTACCATTCGGTTGTGTGACAGCTGCTCTAATGCATCGTGCAAGGGTCTCTGGGAGCAAAAAGACAGAAAAAAATGGGATGAAGTAAATAAGTGCGGTTGTGTGTGGTTGTGTGTTTAAATGTGTGCAGGTTAGGACGTGTGGCTCAGCAGGTAGGTTTGATTGTTAAAGAATACTTTGACAGCTTTAGCTTGTGTTGTGAGTGCATGTGTATGCAGGGTTGGAAGGGTTACTTTTGAAATGTATTCCACTACAGATTACATAATACATACAGTAAAATGTAATTTGTAACATATTCCATTAGATTACTCAAGGTCAGTAACTTACTCTAAATACTTTGGATTACTTCTTCAGCACTGGTAGATTTTTTTTCCACTTGTTTTGACTATAAAAACTCTGTCATTTACATTTAAGCATTTGGAAGACGCTTTTATCCAAAGTGACTAACAGAGCCCTTATTACAGGGACAATTCCCCCGGAGCAACCTGGAGTTAAGTGCCTTGATCAAGGACACAATGGTGGTGGCTGTGGGGATCGAACCAGTGACCTTCTGATTACCAGTTGGTTTAGACCACTACACCACCACCACTACACTCTGTCAGTACAGTAAGACAAAATACACATGTTAAAATACATTCTGTGAAAAACCTAAATATCTTATGCTGTGTTTTTTCTAAAACAAGATTATTCAAATTGATCTTGTTTTAAGGATATGTAGACATTTTTACATGAAAAAAATACAAACATTATCATCAAGTACATGATTTTAAAATCAAAGGTCAAAGAAAAAAAAATTCAAAGTGTAACACCCCTCACAGGAAGGAGGACAGGAAACAAGTCTTCACCGCAAGGTAAGCCTTTAATGCCCGTTGTCTTTACAATACTTTATAATAATACACAATATAATACAAGCGCACTGGGTCAGCTTGTCATCTCTCTCCACATGGAGGCCCTCTGGCTGCCCTTTTATGCCACTCTCCCCGTGCTCACTGAAATTAGAGACAGGTGTTAGACATAATTTAGCTCAGGTGTAAGCGCCCTTACCGCTTTTTTCTCCCGGACGGGCGCTTGACCATGCCCCCGCTGCCACATACCCCCACCGCCTGACTCAGGCCGGGCTGTCTACCACCCCCCCCCCCCATTTCTGGAGAGGAAGTCGGCGACAGCCATCTGCACCCCCGGTCTGTGGACCACCTTGAATTTAAAGGGCTGGAGGGCTAGATACCAACGGGTGATCTGGGCGTTAGTATCTTTCATGCGATGGAGCCACTGCAGTGGGGCGTGATCCAAGCAGAGGGTGAAGGCCCGCCCCAGAAGGTAGTAACGGTGGGTGAGGACCGCCCACTTGATGGCCAAACACTCCTTAGTCTCCCTTAAGGAGAGCTTCCGGCTAATGTACAGCACCGGCGCTCCTCCCCCTCCACCACCTGCAAGAGTACGGCCCCCAGCCCTCTGTCTGAAGCGTCCGTCTGCAATACAAAAGGGAGAGAGAAGTCAGGTGCATGAAGAAGCGGCCCCCCACAAAGTGCGGCTTTAATCTGCATAAACGCCTGTTGGCACTGCTCCGACCACTGGACCGAATCTGGAGCCCCCTTTTTAGTGAGGTCAGTCAGCGGGCTGGTGACATCCGAATAATTAGGCACAAACCTCCTATAATAGCCAGCCAGCCCCAGGAACTGCCTCACCCCCTTTTTGGTCTTGGGTCTAGGGCAAGTCGCAATCGCCGCGGTTTTGTCAATTTGGGGACGCACCTGGCCATGACCCAAGTGGAACCCCAGATACCGTATCTCCACACGCCCAATCGTGCACTTCTTAAGATTTTCTGTGAGCCCTGCGATCTCAGGACGGCCCTCAGATGTTGCATGTGCCGCTGCCAGTCATTGCTATAAATGATGATATCATCTAAATAGGCAGCGGCGTAAGCGGTGTGAGGTCTGAGGATCCTATCCATAAGACGCTGAAACGTGGCTGGTGCCCCAAACAAACCGAAAGGAAGTGTCACAAATTGGTGTAATCCAAACGCCGTAGTGAAGGCGGTTGTCTCACGGGACATTGGTGTCAAGGGGATCTGCTAATAACTATTCGTTAAATCCAAGGTCGAATAAAAACGAGCAGTACCTATTCAAATTTAGACACTGCATTGATCGAACAGACCCATCGCTCTTGAGAACAAGAACAACCGGGCTGGACCAATCACTGTGGGATTCCTCTATTACCCCCATATCAAGCATCGCATCTAATTCCTCCCGAACTATTTTCTTTTTATGTTCGGGTAAGCGATAGGGGCGGCAACGTACCACCACGCCCGGTTCAGTCTCGATGTGGTGCTGTATGATGTTTGTATGGCACAGTAGAGGGGAAAACACATCTGCAAATTCCTTTTGTAAATCGGAAACCTTTGTGAGTTGACACGGTGAGAGGTGGTCTCCACAAGTAACCGGAGTGTTGCGACTGTGGGCTTTGTTTACCTCCGGTCCGAGCTCCGCACTCTCCGAAACTACCGTGGCCAACGTCACAGAGGCCGCCTCTTCCCTCCACAATTTCAGGAGGTTGAGGTGATATATTTGCCACGCGCCCCCTCTATTGGTACGTTTAACCTCATAATCGAGATCCCCAACTCGTTGTGTGACCTCAAAGGGTCCTTGCCACTTGGCGAGTAATTTAGAGCTCGACGTTGGGAGCAATACAAGTACATTATCTCCCGGTGAAAATTCCCGTAGCCAAGCACCCCTGTCATACAGCCGGCGTTGGCGTTCTTGAGCCTGGAGCAAATTCTCCTGTGTTAGTCGCCCCAGTGTGTGGAGTTTTGCTTTAAGATCAAGAACGTACTGAATTTCATTTTTGCTATTAGAAGGTCCCTCCTCCCAAACTTCATGGATGACGTCGAGGACCCCGCGTGGGCGTCGCCCGTACAGCAGCTCAAACGGGGAGAACCCTGTGGAGGCTTGCGGGACCTCTCATACTGCAAACAACAGGGGGTCTAGCCACTTATCCCAATTTCTAGCGTCCACGTGTACGAATTTACGAATCATGTTCTTGAGCGTTTTATTAAATCGTTCCACTAGGCCATCAGTCTGCAGATGGTAAACGCTAGTGCGAATCGACTTAATGCCCAAGAGCTCGTAAAGTTTGCGGAGTGTTCGTGACATAAAAGTCGTGCCTTGATCGGTGAGGATTTCTTTCGGAATCCCCACCCTGGAGATTATCTTGAAGAGTGCCCCTGCAACACTACGTGCGGAGATGTTGCTCAGAGGCACTGCTTCCGGATATCGCATCGCATAATCCACTAGGACTAACACGAAGCGATGCCCGCGTGCTGTCCGTTCTAATGGCCCAACGAGGTCCATCCCAATTCTTTCGAAGGGGACCTCGATCAATGGTAGAGGGCGCAATGGTGCTTTTGGGGTGGCCGGTGGGTTTATCAGCTGACATTCACGGCATGCCGCACACCACCTGCAGATGTCACCGCCAATGCCCGGCCAATAGAAACGGGCTATTAAACGGAGAAGTGTTTTTCGTTCCCCTAGGTGACCGGCCATAGGATTATAGTGAGCCGCCTGGAAAATCATTTCCCGGCGGCTCCGTGGAATCAACAATTGGGTCACTTCCTCTTTTGTTTGAGCATCCTGCGTCACTCTATATAGCCGATCTTTAATCATGGCAAAATACGGGTATGAAATGGCGATGCCCGGCCGAAGCTGTTGACCATCAATTACTCTCACTTGGTCAAGAGCATGTTTAAGGGTTTCGTCCCACGACTGCTCTAGAGGGAAGTCCCCCTCAGGGAATTCCCTGAGAGGAGGGGTGGCCACCTCGCCCCTTCCCTAGTCATTCAGAGCTGCCGAGGACGGCCCCCCGGCTCCGCCTCCCCTGCCAGAGCATCGTACACCGCACACCTCTTTATGCAGGACCCATCCGCGCAAATACCCTCTAAAATATCTTTAAAACTCAGCCAATCAATACCCAAGATTAGCGGATGAGTGAGGCGTGAAGTAACCGCTGCCTCCACACTATGGTTTCTTCCCCTGAATTGAATCGCCAAAGTCACCATGGGATACTTGTGAACATCCCCATGCACACACCTCACCCTCACCAGTTTAGCTAAACCCAAAGCCCCGGGTTGAACCAAGCGTTGGTGGATGGTGGTCTGATTGCAGCCGGTATCCAGCAAAGCTTGGTAAATACCCCCCCTGATCCTTACTGGAATCCGGTATGCTCCAGCCTGATTGGGGGCAGCCTGCGGGACGTCGGAGACCCACACCACCGTCCCCACCTCCATCAGCGGACACTGATCCCGGAAGTGGTCTGGGTCTCCGCACCTCCAACAGGCCAGCCCAGGCGTTGTGGCCGCAGTTGTGCTGGCGGGCGCCCCCACCTGAGGAGGAGAGCGGCTGAATGACGGGGAATGTGAGGGTACATTCTCCCAAGGCTGGGAAGCTGGTCTCTGGAACCCTCCACGCCTGCGCGGGGCAGGAACGGGCCCTGGGGAGAGAACAGAGGGAGAGAACATAGGGGAGGTGGAAAAGGCAGGGGCAGACACAGGGGAAGGGGAAGAGAGAGAGAAGAAGAGGGCTCGTCCGCCCTCGGGATCATCGCCAAGTGGTCCTCCGCCAGCCGAACAGCTTCCTCCAGCGACGCCGGTTGATGGCACTGGACCCACCCCGTCGTCTTCCGAGGCCGCCATTGAACAAACTGTTCCAGTACCACCTGGTCGATCACTCCCTCGACGTCGCGGTCCCCCGCGAGCAGCCACCTCCGACAGGCGTCCCGGAGCCGTTGAGCGAACGCGAACAGGCAATCGGACATTTCTAATTTCATGCCCCGGAAGAGCTGGCGATTCTCTTCCGGGCTCCGACCGACCCGCTGCAGAATAGACCTCTTCAGATCGGTGTAGGCCAGGAGGTTCGTCGCCGGCAGCTGCTGTGCCGCAAGTTGAGCTTCCCCGGACAGGAGGGGAATTAGGCGGGCTGCCCACTGTTCGCGGGGCCAGACCCAGATTTCTGCTGAGCGCTCGAACAAATCGAGGAAGGCCTCAGGATCATCTGCTGCCCCCATCTTCTGTAGCATGGGGGGGGCAGCGTAGGGCGGGTGTCCGGGGTCGCGGTTGTGGCCGACGCGGCCTCCTGGCTGAGGAGGCTCCGGATGGCGAGCCGGTCCTCTGCCTGAGCCCGCATGATTTCGAAAAACCGGTGATCTTGGTCCTGCCGGAGCTCAAGCAGGGATTGCTGGTGGCCTTGATGCAGCGTCGCGAGGGACTGGAGGACTTCTGCCAGCTGGGAGGACTCTATGGGGCGACCACTTTCCATGCTTGGAATGTTGTTTTCTTTAAATTCCCGGGTTTCGGCACCAGTGTAACACCCCTCACAGGAAGGAGGACAGGAAACAGGTCTTCACCGCAAGGTAAGCCTTTAATGCCCATTGTCTTTACAATACTTTATAATAATACACAATATAATACAAGCGCACTGGGTCAGCTTGTCATCTCTCTCCCCATGGAGGCCCTCTGGCTGCCCTTTTATGCCGCTCTCCCCGTGCTCACTGAAATTAGAGACAGGTGTTAGACATAATTTAGCTCAGGTGTAAGCGCCCTTACCGCTTTTCTCTCCCGGACGGGCGCTTTAGCACAGCCCTGCTGCCACACAAAGAAAAAAAGAAATTATGATCCAACGTGAATTTTCTTGATAAAATAATATGATTGTTGCTGGCAACGTGCATGTAAAATGGCTAGAAATAGCGTTTTATCTTAGTGTAATGTTTATTTCTATTTCTTCTGCTCCAGACTTACTTCTCTGTCTGCTCATCAACACATCATAAGAAAGTGTTTCACAGCTGTTCAAATGCACTTTTGGGATCGCATCATTTATATGTATAAACGTTTTATAAAAGTAATCTCTTCAGTAATCAAAATACATTTGGAATGTTACTGTATTCTGATTACCATTATTATTATAGTTAAATTGTAATTGTAGTGGAATACAATTACTAATATTTTGTATTTTAAATACGTAATCCCGTTACATATATTCCGTTACTCCCCAACCCTGTGTGTATGCAGCCACAATGACGAATAGCACCACACGTGTCTTTTACAGCATGACATATTATTCATTAATTTCCCTCAATAAACATTAGGCATTCTTGAATGGAAATGAGGCTGTGAAAAAGGTCTGTCCTTCCACAAATTTCAATGCATTTACCTTCCAGCCTTACTTTTATTTTTGTTTGGTTATTTCACTTTAGATGTTTTTTCCAGGGCTGAATAGTACTTTTTCTCATGGTGACAGAGAGAATGCCTGAGTGAAATTCAGCTTCTTGCTCACTCCATGGGGAGTTTTGAGCTTGTGTAGATTAAAATAGGGAGTCGGAGTAAAGAATGAATCCTTTAGAAAGGAAAGGTGCAAGGTTTCCAGAAGCTGACTTTGAAGTCCGCCTCTCTCTGGAGGTTTAAGTGTGTGTTGGTGGGGATGTTCTGCAGTTGTTTGTTTGGATAAAAGGGCCGCGAGCCTCAAACACACGAGGAAAACATCAGTCAGGGTGGAATCACGCATTGGACGTAAAGTTCCAGAATATTCCCCAGCCTCACTCAATACTGGCAGATATTTTGAGAATAAAGGAAAAACCTGCTAGTGCTAAGAGAATATAATGATGCAGTTGCAGGAGAAGACTCCACACATACCTAAATAATTAGTAGTAAATGAACATGCTAATACACAAACTTTATGATCTCAGAGTCTAGAAAATATTTTGTAAATATGATCTTTGAACAATGGTGTAAGTAGTGACATCATACACAGGCTTTTGTTTCAGGGATGAAACGGTATTTTTAACTATAACAGATCGCTTCCAGTCAGGTGTTGCTGAATGGCCAAATTTACCCGAGTGCTCCCATGACGTACATACGATGGCACATGAACTGACACGTGACAGACACACAACCAATGAGTCAAAGGTTCGTGTCAATGCGTTTGTGTCACAGGAGCACTCAGGTAAATTCGTCCATTTGTCAACGGCTGATTGGAAGCGATCATTTATAGTTAAATAGTTATTAAATATTGTTCTTTATCACACACACACAAGTGACCGATTTGCTTTAGAACACATAAATGTCGGCTTCCGGTTTGGCAATGTGAAGTACAGACGCGTGTCGGCAGAGCTCCCGACAGTTTCTGATAAAGTACACTTTAATATCGCAATTTAAGAAGTCTAAATCGTTTTCATAAGCGTTGAAGTGGTGCTTATGACAATCGTACTGATACAGCAAGATGAATAAGAACAAAACGGCTTCAAATGCCCCACCAACAACGAGAACCAGTTTAGCTAGCAAGTTAGCCATGATGGCTAGCGCAGAGAAATCTGAAGAAGCTCTCCCAGATAATGGCGGTGTCTCCATGAGCCAGCTAGTAACGGAGCTAACAAAGCAACGAGCTCGATAAAAGAGGACATCTCCGCTCTGATCCAAGAGTCAATGGCGCCGCTTCAGACATCGGTGAATGCTTTAACTGAGACTTTGGCAAGTTTCCAGTCTCGCTTGTGTGCTACAGAGACACTTGCGGGCGATAACTCGCTGCGCTGACTGCGGCCGAAACAACTATCAAAACTCTGAAAGAGCAAAACGCGACACTTCTGGATCGAAGTTGATGACTTGGAAAACCGGTCGCGGAGAGCAAACCTCAGGATCTTAAACGTCCCGGAGAACAGCGAGAAAGGCCAACCCACAATCAAGTTACGTGTCCGAGATGTTAATGGAAGTCATGGGTCCCGAAGTTTTTGAAAAGCCTCCTGAATTGGAACGAGCACACCGATCTTTGGGGCCAAAACCACAGGAAGGTCGGCATCCTCGCCCACTGGTTGTGTGTTTTCACAGATTCCAGGAGAAGGAAAAAGCGCTAAGATGGGCCAGACAAAATGAGGCAAAGTATAAGGATTCTACTTTGAGGATCTATCCTGACATCTCCGCCGATCTCGCCAGAAAACGCGCCGCTTTTAAAAACGTCAAACAGTTGCTGTATCAGAAGGATGTACGATTCCAGTTGCTTCATCCAGCACGACTACGAGTTCGTTTAGAGGACGAAACACTGCTTTTCAATACACCTGATGAAGCTCAGCAGTTCTACGATCAGCGGATCGCCAGACGTGAATAAACCTTTATATTATGGCAGCAATATTGCGAACTACAGAAGAGGCATGTTGACTAGCTACATTATGTCGGGAGCTCTGGGAAATAACGGAAAAGGATATGGACTTGGATCATCGGGAGTTGAGGGATAGTTGTGAGCTGCGGTTTGTCTTTGTTCAACAGACAGATCTAGAATGTATTATAGTTTGGTTGGGTTTGTTTGTCAAAATGTACCATTTGCTGTTTTTTATTTATTTTTTATTTATTTATTTATTTATTTATTTATTTATTTATTTTTTTTCCCTGCATTTTCCATGGGACGTCAACCACAGACAGAATATACATCTTTACTGAGGGTATACGATATTTGGGCACACAGACAACTATTGATAAATAATGGTAATTACTGGTAGTAAGGTGACAAATACTGGAGGGTCAGCTGTGCGCTTGGTTAGTTGGAATGTTAGAGGTTTAAACGGACCAGTGAAAAGAACTCGCATATTTACGCATTTGAAGAGATTAAATACAGAAATAGCCTTTCTACAGGAAACGCACCTACGTACTGAAGATCATAACCGACTGAGGAAAACTTGGGTCGGCCAGGTCTACCACTCGAATTTTAACCATAGGGCTAGTGGAGCAGCAATCATTATTCACAAAAGAATACAGTTTACTGCATCGGGAACGATTTCAGATCCCCAAGGACGGTACGTTATTGTATCTGGTCATCTCTTCAATATTCCAGTAGTGCTGGTCAGTGTTTACGCACCCAATTGGGATGACGTTAACTTTGTTAAAAAAATATTTTCCTTGTTACCGGATTTAAACACTTACCATCTTATATTTGGTGGAGATATGAATTGTGTGATGGATACAACTATGGATCGTTCCAACCCTAAAACAATACCCCTTTTAAAAATGTCTCAGATTCTTGCGGGTTATATGACACAAATTGGTTGTGTGGATCCATGGAGGTTTTTATTTCCTGATAAAAAAGAATTCTCATGCTTTTCACATGTCCACCAGAGTTATTCAAGGATAGATTATTTTTTTACTGATAAAAGACTTATCCCCTCAATAAAAAAGGTAGAATACTCTGCTATTGTTGAATCAGACCATGCCCCCGTCATTCTTGATATTTGTTTTTCTTATAATTACCCATCGCAGCCTGTGTGGAGACTGAACACAACTTTAATTTCAGATGCAACCTTTTGCGAATTCATATCTAACGCGATTGACAACTTTCTACTAGTTAATAAAACAGACTCTATATCACCATCATTGTTATGGGAGACATTCAAGGTTGTAATAAGGGGAGAAATAATATCGTACTCTGCCTCACGTAATAAAGTAAAGAAACAAACACAGGAGAAACTTATTGAATCTATACAGAAAATTGATCACCAATATGCTATGGCTCCAACACCAGAACTACATAGAGAAAAACTGAGCCTTAAGACACGATATGATTTATTATCAACAGAAAAAACAGAGCGTGATTTGGTTTTTGCCCGTGCTAGGTTTTATGAACATGGAGAAAAGGCAGGTCGTCTTCTCGCCCAACAGTTAAAAATTAAATCAGCATCCCAGCTTATTCCCAAGATTAGGAAAACTTGCCAAGAAATTACATTGGATCCTCAAGAAATTAATTCTACTTTTCAAAAATTCTATTCAGATTTGTATACTTCGAATTTCCACAGGACGACACTCTTATGTCAACATTCCTGGCTAATGTAAACTTACCTTCAGTTAAACAAGATCAAAAGAGTAATCTGGATAAACCTTTACAACTTCAAGAGATAGAAGACTCAATCAAAGCCATGCAGAGCGGTAAAGCCCCGGGACCAGACGGATTTCCCGTCGAGTTTTATAAAACATTCTCTTCAAAATTGTCTCCTCTACTTCTCAGTATGTTCAATAATTCTCTCGAACAGTCAACATTGCCATCAAGTCTTACACAGGCCCATATCACAGTGCTCCTGAAACCAGATAAAGACCCCCTGGATTGTAGTTCCTATAGACCGATTTCCTTATTAAATGTGGATGTAAAAATTTTATCTAAAATATTGGCCTCTAGAATAGAGCATATAATTCCAGACGTTATTTCACAAGAACAGACGGGCTTCATTAAGGGACGTCACTCTTTCATCAATATTCGAAAACTTCTTAATGTTGTGCATTCATCTGCGTCGGAGGAAAGTCCTGAAGTGATTATTTCTCTGGACGCAGAGAAAGCATTTGATAGAGTTGAATGGAACTATCTATTTGCAGTATTAGACAAATTTGGATTCGGTTCAAAATTCACTTCTTGGATTCGCCTGCTTTATCATCAACCAAGGGCAGCTGTAGTCACAAATAAAATATGCTCACAATATTTCTCTCTGTCTAGAGGTACACGGCAATGTTGTCCCCTTAGCCCTTTACTATTTGTTTTGGCTATAGAGCCACTATCATCAGTACTCAAAACCTCACAGTCTATTAGTGGTATTAAAAGAATGAATGTCGAGTATAAAGTTTCTTTATATGCTGACGATCTATTGTTATATATAACTAACCCGCTGTCATGTGCCTCTCAGATTGTGAAGATATTTAAAGACTACGGGGTCTTTTCAGGTTATAAACTAAACTTTTCTAAAAGTATATGCTTCCCTATAAACCATTTGGCAGATCAGATTATGGATACAGACTTGCCCTTTTGCATATCAAAATCAGGATTTAAATACTTAGGAATTAATATTACTCATTCATACACTGATCTGTTTAAAGCAAATTACAGTCCCATACTTAAAAAACTTGAATCTGACTTCCAACGATGGAGTGTTATATATTTGTCTCTAGCTGGTAAAACCAATTGTGTTAAAATGAATGTGCTACCCAGATTATTGTATTTGTTTCAGAGTCTTCCAATTTTCCTGCCAAAGTCCTTTTTTCAGTCAACTAATAGGTTGCTGTCTTCCTTTATTTGGGGTGGCAAAAAACCAAGAATACGCAGAGAGCTTCTTGAGAGACCAAAAAAGGATGGAGGATTGGCTCTCCCGAATTTGTTAAATTATTATTGGGCAGCAAATTTACAAAAAGTCGTTTATTGGTTCCAGTCTCCACATACAGACTGGTGTGCAGCAGAAGCTAAATCATGCGAGTCAACATCACTTGCTGTGCTGATTACAATGAAGTTACCATTCTCACCATCGCAATTCTCCTCAAGTCCAGTTGTAATTTCGACTCTCAAAATATATAACCAGTTTAGACAAGCATTTCAACTCACAGATTTTTCCTTGGAAAGCCCCATATGTAATAATCATCTTTTCCCAGCTGCCAAGCTGGATTCTACTTTCAAGCAATGGCAGCATCTAGGCCTAGTTAAATGTAGTGACTTTTTATTGATAATAATTTTGCTAGTTACAATGATCTTGTTAAAAAATGTAGTCTTCAAAACTCCGATTTTTTCGATTTCTTCAGGTTCGATCACTTTATCCAAGCCCACTGCTCTGTGTTTCCACAATTGCCCTCTGAGTCGCGTTTAGATGTAGTTCTGAGGGTCCCTTCACACCTTAAGGGATCCATTTCAAAAATATACAACCTGATCATGTCGTTCCAAAATGTATCAATAGAAAAGATCAAAACAGAATGGATAGGAGAGTTAGGAATCGACATATCTGAAGACACCTGGGTTAGAGCTGTTGATCGAGTAAATGGGACTTCATCCTGTGCAAGACTCAATCTGATTCAAATGAAAGTTCTCTACCGTATTCATTATAGTAAAACAAAATTGGCTAAAATGTACCCAAATATAGATGAAACGTGTGACCGCTGCAAGGCATCAAAGGGAGATCTAACCCATATGTTTTGGTCATGTCCTAAACTGAGACAATTTTGGATTTCAGTCTTTGAGATTTTAAACTCAGCTTTTAAATTAAAAATTCACCCTAACCCAATAATGGCTTTGTTTGGAGTTAGAGGCGATGACTTCCAAATAGCTAAAAATAAAGAGAATGCCCTGGCTTTTGCCACATTAATAGCTAGAAGAAGAATTCTCCTAGAGTGGAAATCACACAATCCACCTACTATGTCAGCATGGCTTAGTGATCTAATGATGTTTCTAAAAACTGAAAAAATTAAATATTTTCTCAGGGATCAACCAGAACATTTTACAAAACATGGGACCCTTTAATAAACTATTTTGAGAAGAATATACTCCTCCCTCTTTAAAATGATTTGATTATTAAACAAACCCCCCTCTTTATTGATTTATTATTATTTTTGTATTATTTTTTTTAATTTTTTTTTTATTTATTTATTTATTTTTTTTTTTTTATGGTTTTTTTTTTTTTTTTTGGGAAAGTTGTGTTGGGATGGGAATTTGTGGGTGGAAAATTTTAAAAAGCAAGACCTTCAATAGTGTTTATGTCACTGTATACTTTCAATGTACCTTGTTCTGATAAAAATAATAAAAAAAAAAAAAAAAAAAAAAGAACACATAAATGTCACTGCTGGAGACAAGATGGATTACTTTTATGTTGACAATCTGTGCTTTTTGGACCTACATATATCTAAATCAACATCCTCACCCATTCTAAGGACCTACTGAGCATGGATCTTTTACTACAAATCTTCAAATGTGTTTTGCAGAAGAAAGAAATTCATACACATCTCTGATGGCATGAGGGTGAGTAAATTATCAGAGAATTTTCATTTCTGGGTGAACAATTCCTTTAACACGAGATGCTGAAAAAACAGCGAGATGCAATGCAACAACGTTTGCCAAGCTCATGTTTACATTGGAAAACAATTGAAAACAGCGTTGATAAACGCAAAAACGCATTTGATGTAAACAGCCCTTTACACTGCCACTCTCTTTCAATCAGCTTGTTTGATATTTTCTGTCTGCTGCACACAAGAATCAACAATCACAACCATAGATATCACAATTTTTATTCCTGTTTAAATGCCGTTGCCACGGTTTTCTCTGCAGCAACATGAAGACATCCCTGCTTCTCTAGGAACAAGTTTATGATAAATATAGATGTAAAAGTCTGGAAGAAACATTAAAAGTTGAGGCAGATGATATAGGTGGCCGTAGTTAGAGATGGTGTGAGGAAATGTATTAGCACTTGAAAGATGTGAGAAATTAGAGATGTACTATGGCACTGTGACCAGAGATACCCGTTAAGGCATTAGTCCCGAACAAAAAATTAATCCCCAACTATAAATGGCATCAGCAGGTTGGTGAAACATAATTTTACATTTATTTATGTTTCAGACCTTAAATGGATAGTTCACCCAAACATGAAAATTCAGTCATTATATACTCACCACCTTATTGTTAAAAAGCCATATGACTTTCTCTCTTTTTCTTAACACAACAAGAGACTTTATGAAAAAACTTTGTGGTCAGTGATGTCATACAATGACAGTTTATGGTGACTACTTCTTAATACTCAGGACAAAAAAGTATAGTTCAAAAGTCAAATAATCTATATTATTGTGTGCAATTCCTACCTTGTTCTGAAAGCATATGAAATTGAAAGCATTATTTAGTTAAATATATTAATAAATAAAATAGGCTACTACAAAAAATTTATTTGGACTTGTCCCTCCTTTTCATAATAAAAAAAAAAATACAAATAAATGTTACAGTGAGGCACTTACAAGTGAAAGTGCTTTTTTTTTTTTAAAGAAAATAAGGGACGAGCCAAAATATTTTTTTGTGGGAGTCAACATTATACCACAAATGCTCTAGGTAAAGCTTAAATTGTATTGAACCTGGAATATTCCTTTCGTGTTAGTGCGCAACAGACTCTCAATTTAAACGGAGATAAACTTTTGTAATTTTCCAGTTTACTCATTAATTTTAGGTTATGAAAATATTGGCTAAATATACTGTTTGGCAAATTCTCAGGGCCAGCAAAGCCTTCTCTGCTGGTCTAACATGCCAAATAAATAAATACATATTTTTCATCCTTTTATTCTCAATCACCTTGCCAATGTATTTTAATTGCTTTTGCTTTTAACTCTTAATTAATATACAAACAAATAGAGAAAAAAAAAGTTTATCCAGTCAGAATTTATTCATTGATGCTTACAAGCAAAGTATGACAGCTGTTTCACAAATCGCATTCTCGAAGCAGCGCGTGAGTCTGAGCTCCACCCCTTCAGGCCTTCAGAATTTATTCAAAATCCCTCAACAGTGCAAATAAATGGGCAACTATAAAGTCAGATTGTCAGATTAATCAGCCAATCAGATTGATTTATTTGTTCTTGGTGGGTGTGATCTTTAGGAAATGTCACAGTCGAGGTCTTCTAGCTGGTCTTGAGTGACGAAATCATGCTTTAGGTGATGTGTAATTCAAGAGCGAAAAGCACAAGATCAAGCTGTCTGACGAGTCAGCTGTCATCCCTGCCACATCACCACTGAGAAAGAGATCTTTATGGATTTAAAAACAGATGTTCTGCATGACCGTGTGATTGATTAATTAAACAGGAAAGGAGGACTGATTTTCACTTCAAGCAAATTAGTAAGTGCTTTTTGCATTGTTATAGCAACATCAGGAGTTTTCTAAGTGTAAATTAGGCTGCTTGAGCATTCAGTGTCGGATCAAGTTTTGAAAAGTAGTGCTGCGTTCCATTCAACTCGGAAAGTCAGATTTTACAACTTCCTACTAGGAAAGATACAATGGAATGCATCTTGAAGTCAGAATTAGAACTTGATGGTTCATGCAGAAATTCTCAATCACCATTTCACTGAGATGCAGGGTCATGATGTCACACAAACATGTCGACACTCAGGGAGATATACAAGTAAGTGATAAACATTCACTTTATTAAGTAATATCGATAAATGAGTTCATTTCAACATTGCATGATATTAAAGTTTGTTTAACAAACGCCTGCAGAAACAGATGTATAAAACATTAGAATCTCTTTTGATAATCGCACACCTGAAGCACAAATGCTAGTGCTGCAGCATTGTTTATCATTTGGGTTGCTAGGAGACATCTCTAATGAGAGTCAAACTCCTGCTAAGCTAACCAGAGCACTGCGGTTTTGAATATCGGGAACTGGAATGCATTTATTGTCAGAGATATCAAGTAGGAATATCCCACATCCAACTTGAATGGAATGCAGCATAACTATGTACGCTGATGAAATGAAATTTATTGCAAGCAACTATTATTACATAGATTTTTCCAGGTATTACAGACCTCCTTGATAGATTCATATGAAAAATTATGATTTTTGAATGTCTGTTCAGGAGACCTTCATTTCACAAAACAGTCATGCTGCAGTTAAATTTAGACTTGCTTGAGCATTGAGTGTCATTTCAGGTTCTGGCTTTCGTGTGTGGACGTGTTTTTAAAATATCAGTTAGTATTATTAGTTAGCTGCTACATAATGAATGATGCTCAAAGGCATACTGTGTCTTATTCATTTTGAAACTGTGTTTTCTTAATGGCATGAATCACACTGAAGGCCTAGACTTTAAATGCATGGCCCGCCACCATACCTGTCAACATTCCCATTTTTCCTGGGAGTCTCCCATATTTCACACCCATCTCCCACCCCCCTCCCATTTTGGTATTTCTCCCAGGAAACTTCATTTCAATATATCATACCAAGGTTGTCCAGTTGCCAGATAGATCTTGTATGAAACTCATCCTAATCACACAATCGACACATCATACATATTTCAACCCATTTGTGTTGTTGATATTTGCGCAGGTAATACAAAATAACAAAATATACATGTAATTTAACAACAGCTGGACGGAAGAATTTAATTTCATATCTCGAAGCCATATCGACAATTGCCACACATTTTGCAATGTGTGTCGCACTGATTTTAATAGCGGACACAGTGGGGAAAATGACGTTACTCCGCACATTAAATCAAAACGGCACAATTTGTATGTATTTAACCTGCCTCTGCCATTTGTGTTACTTACCTAAAATACACTGAAAAGAGGGTAATAGATAATGATGTCTCACCGAAGTGCTTTTGGAGCTAATAATGGAAATAAACATCTTGGTGTGTGTGTGTGTGTGTGTGTGTGTGTGTGTGTGTGTGTGTGTGTGTGTGTGTGTGTGTGTGTGTGTGTGTGTGTGTGTGTGAGTGTGTGTGTGTGCGTGTGTGTGTGTGTTGACTAGGTGGCCAGTGTGTCCTGACAATCTTTGACAGAACAGATCATCTATGGCAAAAGATTTTGACATTTCTCAAAATGTACATTTTAATTGTACATTGTCATTTATTTATTTTTTAGAATGGTGTATTCTGCAGCAGTTTGTGGCCTATTATAAAAATGTTGATCTTTATCCATGTAAAATATTTTTTTCTTTTACTTGTGTTAATTACATGTGTCCATGATTAAATAGCAAATAGTGTAGTCTACTCACCTATTAAAATATGTTTTTAATAATAAAAAGAGTGCAGCCCTGGAGGCTAAAAGGAATACTGCTTTCTGGCCACCAGCTTTCCAAAGTTAAGTACTCCTGTTCTAGACCATTCAACCAAATAGAAAACACCTTTTCTCACTTGAGACAATGAAGTCAAGTGGTTACACAAACATCTGGGTAAACCTCAAGAGAACAAAGGGATGTTTGAACTGGAAAGGTGTCGCTGTCAAATATCTTGCTTCTGTAGCTTTTCCAACAACACCACACTTCTATTTTTAAATAGCTTGAGGCTTAAAAGCGCAACTCTGTATTTTCCTGAAAGAGAATTTTAGATTCTTCTCTCCAGAGACAATTCTTTGAGAGAGATGTTTTGTGTTACTTCTGTGTGTGAGGACAGATTTTGCACAGCAGAACTTCAACAGTGAAGGCAGCTAACAACTCACGCAAAGCCCTCCATCTTGCTCCCCCTATTAGAGCCAGAGAAGAACAGAGTCTTGAGTGAAACTTCAAGGGGGCAATTCAATGTGAGAGTCTGACATGGCAGACCATAAATTCAGCAAGAAACCTCTCCAGCTCATTGTTACACCTCAAACACCTCCAGCATAAATACCCAACGGGGAGAGGTTATGAACGTATAGCTGAATTTACAGCCTGGGAAGTTAGTGTGAAATAATGGTGTGATTTGCTGACTCATCTTAGTGGGGGGGGGGGGAATACATTAGTTCCCTCCACTGGGAGAGGGGCAAAATGACATCAGAGCAAAAAGGAAACAATGAAAAAACACAAGTACAAAAGTCCATATCTGTAACTATTACATTGTAAATAATGGTGAAAACAAAGAAACACAAACATGGGGCCTGGGTATCTCAGCAAGTAAAGACACGGACTACCACCCCTAGAGTTCACAAGTTTGAATCCAGGGCATGCTGAGTGACTCCAGCCAGGTCTCCTAAGCAACCAAATTGGCCCGGTTGCTAGGGAGGATAGAGTCACCTGGGGTAACCTCCTCATGGTCACTATAATGTGGTTCACTCTCAGTGGGACACGTGGTAAGTTGTGTGTGGATGCCATGGTGGATGGTGTGAAGCCTCCACACAAGCTATTTCTCCACGGTAACGCGCTCAACAAGCCACGTGATAAGATGCGTGGATTGACGGTCTCAGACGTGGATGCAACTGAGATTTTTCCTCCACCACCCGGATTGAGACGAGGACTTAGAATGCATTGGGAATTGGGCATTCCAAATTAGGGAGAAAAATAGGAGAAAAATAAAAATGTACAGTTTAAAAAAAAAAAGATTCTTGCATCTCAAATTCTATCGAAGAAGAACTCAGGAAGTCCTGAAATATAAAGCACTTTATGTTTGCAGTTGCCTTGACCTCACCTAACCTTCATCATAAATTTATATGATTTATGTGTTCGTTCAAGTCATCTGCTGGAGATGCAATCTTGAGGTGCTTTTTAACCCTTCGTGTTTCGCAGAGAGAGAGGCTTTTTCAGCATAACCCTTTCCCCATGACTAGTTTAAAGATGTTTAAAATTGATTGTTCATTATTGCAGAAGGTCAGAATTTGCCCAATAAGTGTTAATGAGGTTTTCACCTCTGGTCATTGATCTCGGAACACAGTAGTGCTAAAATTGCCTCCTCTAAATGTACACATCTTCACCTGGCTCCGCCATGATACATAACCCACTGTGCATGTCATACAATCTTAACTTGCAGAAATGTACTAACATAATCCTGTGTTTAAGTTTGCATTTGAAATTGTGTTCTCAATCAAGGACAAAACCTTGTCAACCTGTTTCCACATTAACTGCCTTGTGACCTCATTAAAATAACTTTGTTTAACAGCTAAATAACTAGGTGCTTCAAAGTCCAATGAAATCAAAAGACAGATGTGTAATATACCCATGATGTTGTTTTAACATTCTCATTCAACTCAGCCCATAGTTAGTATTCATTAAATGAAAGAACAGTTCTCTGATCAAACAGGATTATCTGAAGTGCAGTTAGAGAGTAACACAAGCCTCTTTCAGGCAGAGGTAATGAATATGAAGGACCTGTGTAATGAAATGAAGGACATGGTAGAAACATCCAGCCATGACTTGGATTCTCAAAGCCTCTGCTGAAATCATAGTTCTGTCACCTTGTAAATGAGACAATACTAAAACAATGCAGATGTATGAAAATGGATAACTAATAATACGTAGACAACAATAAGAATATCATCTTAATTTCTACCTACCTTATATGCTTTTATATCTGTTTGTGTGTCTAACTTTATATAGCATGTATATACATGTTATATAACATGTTATTTTAATGTTTTTATTTTTTTTAAGTAAAGCTTTATTAGTTCCCACGAGGCAATTAAAAGTACTACTGTATAAAAGTGCTTCTATACAGAAAGGACAAAGCATCATTAAATTCTATAAATAAAAACATGGCATGCATATGACAACAAAGCGCAACACTTACTGAAAAAAATGAATACAATTTTATCTTTTGCATAGTGGGAAAGCCTAAGACACAAAAGTGAATATAGTGCTTGGTAGGACACCTTACACTACTGTGTGTCACCCTAGAGGCAACATATCAAATTGTGTGAAAAGCATATATGCCATCTCCCATTATTCTGAGTCTTCCTTATCATCTGCTGTTCTTATAACTGGGTTATACTACACAGGGGAATGCCAGTGATTTTTTAAATATTCCTTAACTATAGCTAAAAGGTGGTTTGTATTTTTCACAGAAAACATATGAAAAAAAAAAGCAGATTGCAGTCAATGAATTAGTCATGAATCCAGTCACAATAAACACAGAGCAATGTACAGGGTTGGGGAGTAACGGAATACATGTAACGGAACAACATATTTACAATACAATAAATGTGTAACTTTACTTCCACTACAGTTGCAATTTAAAAAAAATAAAATAATAAAAAATTGATCAATTGTCACACATTATACATACATTTCTGCATATACATGCATGCATAGTATCTAGGGCCCTATTTAAAGAATGCTAGCACTATGGGTCTCTGTCGCTCTGTCATACAGCGACAAAACAACCTCATCTCATTCATTTTCAATGAGTGCTGGCAACTTCGGCAAGCGATGGCAAACGTTGGCGACCGGATGTGGGCGTGTCCAACGACAAGACAAAGTTGAGAAATGTTTAACTTTATGCAAATGAAGAGCAACTTTTGGGAGTGACAGCCAATATGAGATAAGATGGTAGAGCTCACGTGATCCTAATATTTTAATAATAATATGAATTGTAAAGAAATAGCACTGTTTAGACTCTCCATACACACCACTAGCGGCCTACCTGCCAGCCACTGGTGACTGGCAGCAATAAATTAGCTGGCAGAGTAAACGCAGCTTCATTAAAAATGTATGAGACCTAGTTGCTTTGTTGCTGGAAGTCGATGCATGTGTCTGTATGGGGCTTAAGTCATACTGTACACATAAAGTCAGTGGACGTGACCATAACGTTTTGGTATTTTCGTGCAAGCATGCGCCAAGCCAGTGGGTTTGGCGAAATTACGCGCGCAAAGCTCTGATGGGTTTGGTTAATTCTGCAATTTAATTCTGAGGTTCTTCTTACATATCTGCGTTCAGATATATAATTCATTCCCTGTCAAGCATCAGTGATATAAACAAAGACAGCACATTCATAAGACGTTGCTAGTGTAAATATGTCTATGACAGTGACATGCTCCTTTGATATGTTTGAAAAATGTGGTTCTCATAAGGATTCCGTTAGTTTAAATAATAGATAATGTAAGTATAGACCTTTTTCATAGACTTTGACAACGCTTTTCCACCTAATTTTGCAGCAAATGTATTTGATAATTTTTTTGAGTGTAAAATATTGAGTGTAAGTTTATAACATTATGGGCAAGACTTAAGCACTGGTACATATTTATATATAAAATAATTTTGGGGTTTGATTTTCTTGTATTTACAGCAGTATATCATTCAAAATGGTGTAAAGAATTATGATTTTTGTTCACAAGATTATTATCTTTTAAATATCCCGAAAGTCCGTACAAATATGGGTAAATGGGCGTTTAGTTATGCTGCTCCATTTGATTGGAACCAGTTACAAGATAAATTATCTTTTAAAGAGTTTGTGTCTCTAAATTTCTGATTTTAAGGATATCTTAAATGATTTGGTTCCGGATTTACCTGATTAGAATTGTTTTAAGTGATATATGTACATTTTCTATATGTAATTAATGTATTTGTTTTGTTTAAATATTTTTTGTTTTAACTAAGTGTGATTTGGTCAGGACCCTCTTGTAAAAGAGATTTTAAATCTCAAGAGTTTCTATTTCCTGGTTAAAGGTTAAAAATAAATAAATGAAAAAAAAATATGTTTTGTTATATTACCCTGGAATTAGTTTTAAAAACACTTTCAACCTGAACAACACAAGCCCGGATCATTCTGATTCTTCAAAAGGACAAAGATCCAAGCGAGTGTAAGAGTTACCGTCCAATTTCCCTGATCCAGCTAGATGTAAAAAATATTGTCAAAAATGTACGTATGTGTGACGTATTGGATACTCAAATTTCATTTTGCCCCTGACTCTGTATTTTAGGCGACGGGGCAGTCATTAATATTGGGGATAAATGAATAAACAATGTGGTGCTAGCCAGTACATGATCGGCAGACAGATCATTCTTAGAGGATGGAAGTCAGCTGGAGCACCCCCATTTCAAGAGTGGTGCACAGAGATGGGTATGTTAGTGGCATTGGAAGAGATATCATGTAGAAGGCTAGATTATTTTAATAAAATATTGGGCTGCCATTTGGCCTTTTTGGAGGGTTCTTGGGGAGGGGCAGTGTAGAGAGATGTGCAATTTTAAATGTGTGTGTGATTATTATTTTTTTATTTGAGCTAAAGCAGCGCAATATATGATACCATTGTTGACAGATTTTATTGCTGATTTGAAATATGTCATTTCATGGTAATCTTAACTAACATTTTTTTAAATTTCAGTTTTCCACATTCAAGTAGATAGGAGCTGTACTATCAATAGTAAAGCTGCCAGGAGGCATTAAGAGCTGAGTGACCTGCTTAAAGGGACTTACGGCTATATCTTATTAGAAATGGAAGTGCAGCATTAATTCTGTCAGGACGACACAGCAGTATTACACCATTAATTCAATTATGGCATCTCATCCAATCATAATTCAACATCTGCTTTATAAGTGCCACAGGTGTCGTTTGTCAGGCACATGCACATTGGTTTCACTCACTCGCATGTAAGCAAAACACAATCTTCATTCATTGCTTCATTTTCAAGCAAACAATAGCTTCCTATTTTGATTATACATCACTGGTTTACTCACCTTGATGTTCACATTCATCTATGCAGCTGGTCTCAACAGCAAGTCACAGAAGTCAAAGTTTTTATCTTCTCTTGGGGGAACAATTGTCAAATACTGTTGGGGGTTTAGGTTTTCACTATCAATTATCTCAATTCCCTCTTCATCATATATTCATATCAGTATGGCTTTTCAAGCTGCATTTTTCATTTTCAAGAGTAATTGGTGTGCGCCTATCTTTGTGTTGTGTGAGCAATGCTATGTTTTTCCAGCCGTGACGGCCGTGTCATGTGGTTGAGCCTTGTTGAGGTTTTCATTGCACATATCAACAGTGTTTGCATGTCCGAGTATACTCCTGAATTGAGGAATCAGTTCCAATGTTCATACATGTCTATTATGCATAGTACTTCAGTGAACGTGGTCTGTTTATATCAATGAAGTTACATGATGTGTCTTGTGTTTATTTTGTCGCTCCAAAAAAAAAATCAGGTGAAATCACAGATTTTGATTTACTTCTCATGATTACCTACACTATTCTCAGAGCACCTATTATGGTTTTTCAAATATTACCTTTCATGTAGTGTGGTATGTAAAATTTGTGAATGTAAAAAAAGTCTACAAAGTTTCAAAAATCAAAGTGCACGACCAATGGAGTTATTGACTCCAAAATAAAGAACAGATTCTGAACACCTGAAACGAATCGTTAGTAATTCCAGACTTCCTTTACTAACCAATGTCATTTGGTAACAAAAAAACACCTCTGGTCTGTATACATGTACAGCCAGTACACACTGTTAGCATCTGCTAACTGGCTAAATCACATTATTGTCAAACTACATATAAACTTACCATTGAAAAATGTCCTGTTCTCATTGTGCTTGCAATGGTGGTTTGGGTTGATTGAAACCCAGATATGGTAGGGGACGTTTTCTTTCTGACACATACTGTAAAACCCACCTCTGGTCTGTATATGTGTACAGCCAGTGCACGCTTTTAGCCTGTTAGCCTCTGCTAAAATATCTTGGTGAATTATATATGCTATTACTGTTGTGTTGTGTTGTGATGGATATGCAATAAGATCTGTTTCTGAGTTAACATTTTGAATGTGCTTGTCGCAAGCACGCGATTCAAGCATCTCAGAACTAGAATGGTCCGAAGCCCGCTGTCCAGAAAGAGGAACTAACGGCTGTAAATCCCGCTGTTTGTCACAGTCTGGGGCAGACTCTATCATGTTTTTTCAAGGAGACTTTGAACCTCTGCGCGCAACACCGGCACATCCTGTGGTCGGACTACAGATTGCAAAGTGCAAGCAAGGTGGCCAGCATATAAACTGAATTCTATGACCATGCTCGATTCTTTTGAACACCCAGTCTGACACGCCCGTGACGGCTTGCCATATATTTGCGCAGCGGGACGGCAGGCTTATTAATTCATCTTAAACTACCTCTATCACATTCTTTGCGTGAAGGTTGTGTATTTTGGCTCGTAATACCGGCGCGTTTTTGGATGGAACTGTGGAAGACAGAACACTGTTGAAACTGTGAGGCTGATGTGCAAATTGGAACAATCATGTTCAATCATTTTTATCACCCAGTTGGAAATGCCCATAAGGGCTCACCATGCATCTCTGTAACAGGACAGAGGGCAATTTGGTTTATTAATTGTATGATATAATGCACCGCTCACCATTGGGAAGCAGTTGTGCATAATGTGTGAGCTTTGAAGTGGGAAAGCTCTGTATTGAAAAAGTGTGAGCGTCTCACACTTTTTGCATTCTTTATTGCATGTGATTGAATGTGAGACAAAGAAACAACATTTTCAACAACAATAATAGTTTCCCAACAAACAGCAGTGGGTAAGAGGGGAACAGCAATGTGTGTCAGCAGTGCTTTTGCTGCGCGGTGGAGCACTCGTCAGATGCAATGAGAAACATATCATCATCCCCAGCATCAGAACTGGCGAACGTGATGAGGTAGTGCATTCCTGCAGAGGACCGAAGCTCGTCATACACATGCTGTATCGGCATAGTCGGCATATGGAGATTGAGGGGCTCGCAGTGCGTGTGCCGGCATGAGATCCACCTCAAAATCATCCTGCTCGACCTCATGGTGGGAGGATGCAGGAGGCGTAATCGTCCCTCAGAACAAGAGCAATTCGCGAGCAAAGTATCTTGAGACTTTGAGGGCAGTCTTTCTCTATGAGAGTTGTCTCTGCATGGGCGCAGCCCAGACAGTGAATGCAGCTCTCATGTTGATCTGATGGTGGGATGTGTCCCTCACATAAGGAACACTTATGGAACGACATCTTTAAAAATACGTGAACACAAAGTGTCTAATTTAGTTAAATTCTAGGGAATGGTGTTTGCGCTCCAGCTTTTATACTGGTCAGCTTCGCGCCTACAAGGTTGGGCTTAAACACCATAGCCAATACTGCTCTTATTGTAGAAAGGTTTCAACTAGGCCATGTACATGGACACTCCCCAAAGCGTCAGCTTAGTGACTCAATGTTAAGTGTACTGAATCATAAGGGAAATTAATTCTCTACATACGGTGTTTTGGTGTTGTCCCTATGAGATTACAAATGGATTGTGGAACAGAGAATGTGACGTTGGCCGCGGAAAATTGAATTAGAATGCTTTTACCCTAGGTTGATGTAACTTTTGGCCTCAACTGTACCCTCGTTTCACTATTAAAATGCAGTTCTTGTTACACTTCCATACATAATTGTCACAATTAGAATAAATCCTTCTCATAATCACATGTAAAAAAGAAAGTCATCACAACACAATAATTATGAATTTGGACTTGGACTGTTCTAGGGCACAGTTTTGGCTTGAACTCTTTGGGGACCTCAGAAATGCAAGACACTTTAATGGCAGCAATGAACACCAGTGTCGTCTTTGATTCTGATTTCACAATATTCTGGATGAGACTTGGATGTGTGTGTAGACCACTTGAACAAGCACAGGATACGGCCCTCCGAACTTTCATTATGCCCTGGGGGCATATCAAATACATTTTACCATCTTCCACACAGGTGACCAAAGGTCCTACTGTATGGGAATTGAATTGCCCAAAGTGACTTTATAGTAAGCTAAGTCAGAATACTGCCATTCATTTCTTATAATATGTTGACAAACCTTTTCTTAAGTTACTTTTGTTGAGATGCTGTGCAATGCCTTAAGTCTGTTTTCAACATGTACATAGAATTGTTTGTGTAGTAATACCCATCTAACCCACACTGAATGCTAAATATCACTTTTTTGCAGGTTTGGATCTAGGGACTGTGGCTTTGCAGTTGAAGAAATAGAGTTAAGGGCTTTCCCAGAGATAAGGCTGTCAAATGAAATCTGTGGCAACAGAAACATTCAGGAGTATCTAGAATTTGTAATGGAATAAAATCAATTACAGTCGCCTGAGAACAGGGAAGAAGCATTACAGCTTTACTTCAGGAAGAAGGAAAAAGCAGGTCTCTTAAGTATGAGAATTGTGCAAAATAGAAGTACAAGCCACTGAGTTGGGATGGGATGAAAGCGTTCTTTCAAAAGAAAAGAAAGAAATTAATGCAAAACTCATAATGCAACAATTTAAAAAAATAAAATTGTGACATGGAGAGGATTTAACTACTTATCTTCAACACTATTATTTAATTGCGTACAAAGAGTAGTTCTGGGATGGTATTCCTTAAAAAGCGCAAAATATGCTTACAGAACATGAACAATTTACTAACTAACATACTCTGGATATAACATTTGATTAAAGGTTATTTAAATGCATCCAAAACCTGGAGAATTTTGAATTCCAAAATCCATGCATTACAAAAAGACTGTAGGAATCCATGAGTTGTAACTTAAGTGTGTTTGCACATGTATTTGTCATTGGGAAAGGAGAAGTATCAAGAAACACTATGCGTGGTGGTGATATTCCAGCAGGTGGAAGTTATGTCAGGCCGGTAGTAAACATCAACATGTTCTGCAGTGATACCTCAGTCTGGTGTTCTACAAGGATCTAAAGGAAAAAAAAAAAATATTTATATATATATATATATAGGTTTATACAAAGTCACAGAAAATTTCTGTATGCAAACGAAAAACAAACTGTCACGGTCTAGGAGATAATCTGACCAGAAACAAAGCATCTTTGATTGTTCTTGCCTCTGGTTACTTCCTGCTGGACTGAGTTCTACTGTGAAGAGAATTTGCAAGTCACTTGCTGTAAACTTGTCCTCAATGTGGCAGAGGAAAGAAGACAGAACACCAGGATGCTGCTGAAGTGCTGTCAAAACTGCAGGGTGGCTAGTACATCTTTGAATCTAGCAAAACAGACATATAGTTAAGTGATTAACTGAACTGTATGAAATGTAATAATATTGTTCCAACATTTAATTGTTTAGACATATTTGTTTAGAATTGTTCAACAGTATGTAGTCTGAAATGCTTTGAGGACTAATGACATTTTGACTCTATTATATTTTTACACTTTATCACCAAAGTATGTGGACAACCCCTACTAATTAATGAGTTTGATTACTCCATTAATTCCAGTAAATACAAATCATAATACTACTCTATGCAATAGCATTGTGTGCACGTTTTTATGCTTTCAACTTTGTGGTAACATTTGTCCTCAGAAATAGAATAGACAAACCTCTTAATCAGAAGCAGCATAGAAGAAGTGTCCACATACTCTGAGTGTAAGTTTATAGTCTTGCCTTTCAATGATACTGTGGTTTCTGTGAATCACATACCACTTGACATATTCCACAATTGTATGTTTTTCTGCAATGCCCTTCACATGTTGATAGCAACCAGCAGTTTGAAGCGTGGTGCTGTTCTGCATTATTAGTTCTTATAGTGACTCCAAAGTAACTGCAGACTGAATCTGAACAAATAATTAAAATAAAGTAGTAGGTCAACTCTGTTTTGGTCCTTACTCCATAAGTTTTCCTTCCTGTAAATTAACTAATTCATTCAAATACTTAACATGGCTTTGTCAAGCACTTTGTACTGACAATAATTCTGAAATGCTGGGGTAATTTATATCTGAGTAACCTTTCCACAAATCACCTCATGGATGTCTATTATCCTACCTCCTGTAGAACTTTTCCTACACCCTCATCTGTGATGTAATTTAAAGTGCTGCTGAAACCAATGTGGTTTACCATGTCTTTTGAAAGAAAATGGGGCCCTGGTCCTCCATGCACTATTGACACTGCAATCATTTTCACTCCCAAGAAATATTCATCCTCCCTGACAGCTGTCACAGAAAGCGAAGCAAAATCACACCCTGAATATGATAGTCTCACTGTATATATTTGTTACACCAACATTAAAATACTGCCTAAACCATTACAAACATTTAACATGGAATACATACGAGTTGAATTGTACACCAGGTAGTGGCTTTCTGGAGGTCCATCAAAAATGGGCAGATTTTTCAGGTAGCTCATCAGCAGAGTGAGAAGTTCCCATCTTGGTCCACCAGTATCAATACCCTCTTCAAATATGCCAGCATCATCAGTGAACCTTACTAACATGTCTTTGTATTCTGAGATTGAGACATGTTTATATCCTCTGACAGCTCCATCCCATATAATGGATCTGGTTACATCGAACCTGCTTACACCTTTTCTATCAATGGCCAGATTTGAAATGATGGCAGGAGCTGTTAAACTGTTTGTTCCACAAGAAAACGAAAAGCAATGGCAAGATGACTAACCAGATTGGACACATTTCAATTTGGTTCTCATGATCTTAAAACTAATTTTGATTTACATACTAATGCTTAAGTGCATAAAATATGTTTAAAAAAATAATAAGCATCCCTACGTTTCTTTATAAACCTATATTTATTTATTTTTAGGGTTGAGTTGGCTTAAATAGTGAAGCAGCCAACAAGGTCACAGCATACATGGAAACTTTTTCAATACTGTTCCCAAGTGGATCCCAAGTGAAAAACTCATGAAGTTGGTTGAGAGAATGTCAAGACTGTGCAGAACTGTTATTCAGGCAAAAGAGTGGCCATTTTGAGGAATTTAAAACGTAAGATAGTTTTGGCTTGTATATACAGTATATATATATATATATATATATATATATATATATATATATATATATATATATATATATACAATTTTATTGAGATATAAATTGGTCCCTAAATAATTCCCATAGTTTAAGTTTTTTTATTACAATGTTTTGAATTTTTTATTTTCTAAAAGGTACAAAAAAAGTAATAATTACAAATGAGTAGGTGTGTCCAATTTTTTGATTGGCAGCGTATTTTCCACTCATCTAATTGTAGCTTACTCAATTGGTTTTGGGTGGTCAAGACACCGTGCTGTAGCTGCAGTCTCATCATCCTCTTCTAGAATCACCTATGCATACAGGTCTACATATTCTCTATAAGTAGGGTACAAATACTGTTGACAAATACACACTCCACACTCCCAACATATAAGGAAACTATTAACCAAACAAACCTGTAACAAGTGTTCTCTGTTGTAACAGCCTGAAATTCCTGGATGGTCATTCTCTGAATCTGAGAGTACTAAACAGAATTCAGTCTTGATCACTAGCTGTATTTTTTTTTAGAAATTGTCATTTTTTGAAGCAGCAATGATGAATGCTTAAAATAGATCAACAGCACTGCACAACATATAGTTATTTTTCAGATGTCCGATTGTGGCCAATAGAAGTGTTGGGGAGTAACTAACTACATGTAGTGATGCTACTAACTTAACTACATTTTTCAGTAGCTTGACAGTAGCTCAGCTGCTTTTAAAACAGAGTAGCTTTTCCAGAAGCTAACTACTTTTTCCAGCAAGTAGCGGTGAAGCGTGACCAAATGCTACATCATGTTGGTCAGATTATAACTAATAGCCTTCCTTATTGTGTAAAAGCCAAACTTTACCGGCAAAACGTCCGACAATCAAATGGCATATTTCTGTCTGCTGATCAGGATTTTGTTTCTGTTCTAAATATTTGTATTTTGCTTCTCATCATCAGTGCGTTATTGGGAGCAGTGAGTGAATTATTATTATACTATTTATAAATATACAGTATATATCATTATAATAATTACTATCATGCAGAGCTATTTGATTTCTCCATTTCTTAGCATTTAATTAACTAATATTTTCATGTAAAATAAATAAAATGATTGGTAAAAGAAATAATTTATGGTGTGTATTTTTATGCAACAATCTAGGATGACCATCCATTCACTTTTTTTGGACCTGAACAAAGCTAACAAATATTTGTAGAGCAACCTCTGTATGTGACCTGTAAAGCTGGCATTTGTATGTCAATGGTAAAAAAGTCAGAAAATACAATGAGCATGAGCCCAGGTGAGGGGAGAAACAAGCCCTGAGTCTTTATTCACATATTGTCCAAGCTAAATATTATGTGACAAGAACAAAAAAAGCCAGCCCAAGGAGAGTTTGTCATAAAAATTAAATCTTTAGGGAAGTAGGCTACATGTGGCCACAGCAAGACTGAAAAGTGTGAAGGATAGTATTACAAGGATTATTTAATGGTGTCTTTTTTTCTTTATTTTATACTGTTGTATTTTATTTTATGGCCATTACCTATTAATGTTACTATTCATTACATGTATTACATACATTTAATATATTTAATTAAACACATTAAATGTTTAATTAATACATTAATTAATAAATGTCATTAGTGTAAATTTTGTTGTTAATATTATTGGTTTGATAGTAACATTAAAAAAATCTTGCCTCATTAAGTATCTTCAATGTAGCTAGCTACTTTTTGATAGTTACTTGTTGTGTAGCTAAATACTTTTTCAGAAGAGTAGCTTGACTGTATCTTAACTACATAAAATTATGAGTACCTTGTACCTTGTCAAACTACAGTTTCAAAGTAGCTTCCCCAACACTGTCAAATAGTTAGTATGTATCATAGGTTTTCTTGGAGGTGTAGTGTCTTGCTTGAAAGCAGTTTTAGTACAGCTGCTTGACTCAGGGATCATCTTGATCAAGCGGATGGGTTCAAAGAACTATTGCCACTAACCTCTGCTCCTGCAGATCTTTGCGATGGTTCCACAGCATATTCACCAAGCAAACAATAAGGATTAAGAAGATGTTAATATATTTACAGTCAGACATGTTAATAGAGCATTTCCTTGAGTTTTTAATATAAACAATGAATGTGACAGACAAAATACACATGCTTTGTTGCACCTTTTTACTGAAGCTGAACCATAACAACAGAAAAGAAAAATTGTTTGCTTACATTTTATCACCTACTGGGTGCAGGTAGTTTTTAGATAATTAGTTCTTGATTTAAAAATTGTGCTATAATATAGTGTTCATCATCTTCCGTATATCACTTTGGCAAAGAATTCTCACCAATGTTTCATCCAGGTTGAATTCAACAGTACTCCGTCTTGCTATGACAACCTCTGTTATGCAAGACAAAGGACAATTCATGTTAAGTAAGTTGGCTTATACCAATCATAATAAATTCTGCAAAACTAACCTTCAAAGTCTTTTGTCCTGCAAATAATCAAATGTATGCTTGCATGTCTTCCCAATTTCTGATTTGTACTCTTTCAGTGTGAAGTGTCTCTGTGACCCTGGAACATAAATTACTTCAGAGCCATCTTGGTAGAGTAGCATGTACTGTATGATCCCTTCTCCATGCCCTTATTAAAATCTGTCTGATGATTAATCTGCTGATGATTAAAACGTTTTTAGGATGGACCACACCGAACCTCACCGAAATTACTAGCCAGGTTGAACAGCATTTCACATCCCTGGTCTCTGCCTGCATCACCTTTATTGATGAACTACGATCTTGAAATGGAATGCATAGACTAACAATTGCCAACAAAATCCTTCATCAGCCTTCATTAAAATGAATAGTGCTAGCAAAGGGCTTAACAAATGCAAGGACTGTTACTCGTCTGAATTAAATGGAGGAGGGAAAATGTCTTGAAGGTGAACCACGTGCGCTCTGAAGGGTGTGGTTATAACCTTTTTTGGTTTGACAGTGGTTTTGAAAGACCCGGACCAAACACCAGACATGAATTGTCAACTGACAGTCCTTGCAAATCACTGACCCATATGCGATGCGTTCTTAAGAGAAAGCACACGCAATTCAACATAGTCCAGAGACTCGAAGGGAGACCCCGCAAGTACTTTTAGGACCAACTTAGGTCTCAAGTCAAGGCTGTAGCCATGCGAGGGGGGTTTAGCTGACCCGCCCCCTATGAATTATGATTGAAACATGTTTTCATTTAGAGGTGCCGGTTTTAGGTGCGTGATATGCAGATATAATCGCCACATAAACTTTGAGCATAGACAGAGTGAGCCCTGTGTCTGATCACTCTTAAGAAATGTAAGAATTTCAGGTATGGGGCAGTTCACTGTGTCTTTGCCATGCGAAAAGCACCAATTAGTGAACACATTCCATTTCAATGTGTAAAGGTGTCTCATGGATGGCGCTCTAGCTTGCAATATGGTGTTCATAACCAACCAAGCCAATTCTGGCTTGTCCACTGTGCTCCGTTCAAAGGCCACATGTGTAGGCTTCGCAGCTCTGGCTGGGGATGCCAAATTGTGCCTTGTGTTTGAGAGAGAAGAGCTTTCTTCAGCAGTATTTCCCATGGAGGCCTGTCCAGTATTTCTACCATCTCCAGAATCCAGGACTGATTGGGCGATTTCGGTGCAATTAACTGAACTGTTTCCATGTCCATTCAGACTTTGCTGATTACAGAAAGGAGGCGCACCGGGCCATACGTGGGCAAGCACGTCATGGCAACATATGCAGGTGCACCATGGTAACATATACAGGCCACTACTGTTGTGTTGTCTGAACGAATCAGAATGTGATGATTCACAATATCGGAATGAAATGCTTTCAAAGCTAGAAAGCCAGTAGCTCTAGGCGGTTGACATTTCATGGCCATTTCACACCTGTACAGGTGTCCATTACACACCACGCCCCAACCTGTGTTGGATGATTTGTGGTCAGCTTTCCTTCTGAAAACTTGACTCAGCATAACACCCTGCTGTTAGAAAGCTGGTGCTGTCATGGAGCAGCCAGACAGTGGCGAGTCACTGCAATGCTCATTTATTTTCAATTTGAACTGAAACAGACACACAAGACTGGTCTGTACACACTTGTTCATGAGGTGCACATGCATGAACTCTTGAAAAGGAGATTTACTGGCTTGGGAAAAGTTAGCTTTTTCCCAGTTGACATTAGACCAGATTTTCCATATAGTTAAGCAGAAAGTCCCTGTGTTCACTCAGTAATACCTCTGATTGGCTAGTAATAACAATCGCTGAGGTAATTCAACATTTTCCCACATCACGCATTTGTTTCCTGTTCACCAGCAAAGCATCAATGGGGAGTAAATGTTCACTGGATCACTACAGGTCCCGCCTGCTGACTCATGTATGTTGACGGCGAAGTAGTAGAGGGCTTCTAGATGAGAGATGAATCGCTGAGGAATGGACAGCTTCACACCTAAAAGTGTGTGTGGGGGGGGGGGTAGATGTTGAAACCCTTGTAGAGAGGTTTCAATTAGTTAATTTAGAAGGACACTCCCCATATGCATCAGCTTAGTGAAACAATGTCAAGTGTACTGAGAAGTAAGGGAACTTCATATTTATATCCACAGTAAGGACAGTACCTCACTACACCTTCCTGTATGCCTTGATTGACATATTATTTGCCCAATCAGTGACAAGTATTTAGTTTCATTGTATACCTATCCTGACTGACTTGTCGTTGTGATTTCTGAATTTGTTTTTTTGTTTTCGGATTTGGCGTTGTGTTTTCTGACTTTTTGTTTTGTTTCCAGAATAGTTTTTTTTTTTGTTTTCTGATATGTTCTTTTGTTTTCAAATTTGTCATTGTGATTTAGATTTTAAGCTGTGTCTCTGAATTGTTATTTTGTTTTTGGATTTGTTGTTGTGTTTTCTGATTTGTTCATTTGTTTTGCACATCTCGGCCACCGTAAAATAGTCATGAAACACCCTTCCAAGGCATTTTTCAATGCTTCTTCCTTATAAAATAATTTGTATGTTTTGATTTTATTGTCTGCTCATTTTAGATAATATAAAAATTTTAATTTCCTGATATCCCTATCCCCTTTTCTTCTAGTATAGCACTTCATGACATTTGCAGATTGTGACTATTTTCCAGATATATGTTCTGGTAGTGTTAGTCCTTTCAATTGTGCTAACCTAATAATTGCATTCAACTATTGCATGCTTCATTATGTGTCATTGGTGTTTATTGCTAGGTCCATGTGTGAGATTTTTGCAAATTATTTAAATGGTATATTAATTATTTTGACTGGAGTTGTTGTGATGCTTTTGTCATCATATAATTATCTTTTGGAGAATTTGTCATTGGCATTAGTCATTGTGTTGTTTCGAGAGTTTTACCCTCAGCTTCTGTGGGTGTACACTGAATTATAATTGTAATATTCTTATATTGGGCAGTCATCTATTCTGAGTATGACCTGGCTAATTTGGCTTATACTGTACATCTAATAACCCTTTTACAGGGTTGCCTTTCATTATTGATTCTGGAATTGTTCTCTAAGCTTCTGTACTTGGTTCTGTTCTGACAGCACATTAAACATTTATACTAAATAGTTCTACAAAACATGCTTTGTCAACATAATTAAGTGATGTTATTTTGCTCTGTGTATTTTTTCACTGTTCTGGGATAGTGTTCTTTAGAAGCAGATACCTTATATTTAGTCAATTAAGCTTCACACAACATAAATCAATGTGTGTTGGTTTTTGACTTTGACAAAGCTTAGGAATCTACATCTCATCATTACTTACATATGTGCCCTCTTGATTTGCTTCATGTGGCATACATCAGTTCTTTGACCTTTCAGTCATCTAAAGTTTTCAATTTCAAGTTTATTATAAGCGCTTCAAAAAAAATCAAACAAAACAACACAATGTTATAAAAAAAAAAATCCCAAACATTAAAACCAAATTTCAAAACATAAAAATGACCATTACATTTCAAAGGCCAAAGACAACAGATGAGTCTGAGGTGGGATTTAAACATATTCATTAAAGTGGAGGACTTAACAGACAGTGGTAAACTGTTCCAGTGCTTCTGCTAAGCAGCACAATGTGCTTTCCAAATGTGACAACTGCAGCGTGTCTTTCTGCCTGTGAACTAGCGTCCCAAGACACCGCAACCCTGCTGTGTTTTCTGACTTCTATTTGATTATTATCTATGCCGTTACTGCTGTGGTCCCCATCAGGCAGTAACATTTTAAAAGCAGGTAAGTGAAGATATTTGTGACTGGTTATTTTTGTTCAAATATAAATAAATACATAATGGTAAGCATAGTTACAGGGTATTGCAAAAGGAATGCTAACCCATCCGTAGGGTTTGAAGCTTAGCACGCCTTAGCAATCCAAATTCCAGTGGTATTGCTGTAAATATACCCATCCTTTTCGCAAGGGTTAAAAATGGGTAGGATGTTTTTGCTAGTATTTTTGGATACCTTATATTCAGTCAATCGAATCTTCAAATATCATAGATAATACATACATTGGTGGTTTTGACACAGACTTCAACAAGCTTCAGTTTCAAACATTGCATTCTCTCTTTTGTCTTCTTGATCTGCATCTTATTGTATTTGTCATTTTTTCCAGACATTTCTTTTCCCCCTTATTGAATGGGTAACACTTTTTTATTTGTTTATCTTTTTCAAGGATATTGCACAACAATGCGTGCCCTATTCAGGGCTCAGACACATAGCTAAAAATTGGTTATCCTTTTCAAGGGTACTAAACAAACAATGCTCCCCCTCCCCCCACAAAAAATAAAAATACATAAATTATAAGATAAAATACATCAATTAAATCGCATCGAAGTGTCACCTATTTTTCACAGGGTGTGTGCAGGACTTTATCAAGAAGTGCACACAAGTATCAGGCATCCTTTACACAATCTTGACATCAATGCTCATACTTTCATCAGGGCCGGCAATTCACACAAGCTAATGCTTTAATTCTAAACACTTTTGCAGTTTAATGTGTATTTAATCATATCCTGTGTTATGTTTCATACAAGACATGGTTTGTCGTTTGGGTTGTTTTATTGTTTTAAAAATTTTTAGGGGTTTAATTTTAATTAAATAATTAAAATTAAATTTCTCTCCCGTCGTCATCATCTTCCGGCAGGATCTGACGTTTCGAGCAAAAATCTGAATGCTGAAACGTAAGACGGGGCTTACACCAAAGGGAAATATTCTACCCCATATCATGATTATTCTCATTTATTCTGAGTATTTCTGGTAGAAATGGAAGCACAGCAGTAATTCTGCAGGAAGACTCGGTAGTAGTACACCATTCATTTGATTAAGGCAACTCATCCAATCATAATTCAGCATCTGCTTTATAAGTTCAGTAGGTGTCGTTCATCATTTGTCATGCACATTGGTTTCACACCCCATCCACCCCTTCACCACCAGTTTAGATCTCGTACAACCATAGGGTAAGTACCTCTCCCCTGTCATCATCATCTTCCGGCAGGATCTAGCAGTTCGAGCAAAAATCTGAATGCTGAACCGTAGGGTGTGGCTTACGCCAAAGGATAATATTCTACACCATATCATGATTATTCTCATTTGTTCTGAGTCTTTCTGGTAGAAATCTGGAATTTTAGAAAGTCAGTGTGAATCCCCATTCACAACATTTTTTACTTTTGTAATGTGATGTATTTTGTGAATGTAAGTCATGTAAATATAGGATGGGACTTGATATTATCCATCAGAAATTGATTTGATCATGAAAAGTGGGCATTCCGTACCAGAACGGAGCATATACCAAAACTTTTTGTATGACAAAATGCCTAAATAGCTTATTGGCTATAAGTTAACGTTATCTAATAGCCTGCACAGTCTAGTTGATGTCAGCAGAAAATGTAATACATTATGATGAAAAAGTACTGTAACAAAAAAAAAAAAAAAAAGATTGGAATACTAATAAATTGTTCTCATTAAAGTGACAGAATACCAGTAGCATGCAATAGGAATGTACTCCATATAGCTAAAAGTATGTGGACACCTGAACACCACACCCATATATGTTTTCTGAACATTTAATTTCAAAATCAAAGGCATTAATCCCCCTGTTTGCTGCTATAACTGCTTCCACTCTTCTGGGAAAGCTTTCCACTAGATGTTGGAACATGGCTGCAGGGATTTTTCTTCCATTCAAACACAAGAGTGAGGTCAGGCACTGGTGTTGTGAATTAGGATATGACTCACATTCCAATTCATCCCCAAAGGTGTTCAAAGTGGCTCAGGTCTAGGCAAGATCTATGTACACAAGGGCATTGTCATGCTGCAACAGAAAAGGACACACCCCTAAACTGTTGCCACAATGTTTGAAGCACACAATTTGGAAGAATGTCATTGTATGGTGTAGCATTGAGCTTTGTTCTCATAGAAACATAGGAATAGCCAAACTCATTGATTAGAAGGGGGTTATCCACATACATTTGACCATATAATGTAAATAAGGTCAATTAAAATGTTTTTAAATCAGGTTTATTTAAATATAGTGTTAATGAATTCTGTAGTTGTAATCTTCCTCATGAGATCACTTTAAAATTATCCCAGCTCCATGCAAGAGAGCAGCTCTGGTACCCTGACTTGACAAAATGTAAGTGTTTTGTCCTCAGGAGAGACGAGGAGAGCATCCTACTTTGTCCTCTCCTCTTGAAACTGAACGCTTGGTTTGCTCCTGGATGTGGTACGTTAATGAGGTTGATGGGTTTGATTGTAGTGAGAGAGGAAAAAGAGTGAGAGAGAAGGAGGACTGCCGGAGCATGAAGGTGAATGTCGCTCAAAGCATTTACCGCTTCCTCCTTTCATAATACAATAATATACTTCTGGAAAATAGAACTGGGTTTGTTTAACTCCACCAAAGCAAGACATAACATGTTTTGCTGTATGTCATCTACTGATGTCAACAACTGCAGAAAAATACATTGTTAGGAAGTTTTATTCCATGGATCCAAGTTTGCTGTGCTCCTTCAATGTCATGCCATGACAATACTTACAACAGCATGCACAGCATTCCTACCTGTTATTCTATGACTTTCTTAGGTATGAGAAAAGGAAAACTTTTGTGCTCCGAGTGTCACAAAAAATAATAGTTTGTCTCTTGAGGATCGACACGTTAAGATCACATGAACCAGCATGAATTCTAATTGTTATATCTCGATAACCCCCTATTTTCTGAAACCTTCATTTGCCAGGTAAATGAATCATGTAAACTATGCATTTATCAAGGGTATCATTAAAAGTGCTGTAAGGTATTAAAAAAAATGTCCTACTCCTTGAATGATATTAATAAAATAAGTGTCATGAGATATCTCTCCAGTCTCTGTGACAGCACTAGATTCTGTAAACAGCAAACAAATATGTGTCCGCAGGCCACGGTTCTCATAGCATTGTAGTATTGTGACGAATTATTGTGGCTTTATGCCATTTTTTTTATGTCATATTATTCATTACAGTTGTCAGTTGAGGGCACTATTTTGCTGCTGTTGTTTTTGACAATTGTTTCTGCTCTATGTCGGTCTCAATGAAGCTCATTTGGTATCTTTGGAGGGAAGTGTTTTGTAAAGAGGGGATTTGGCTAAACCTACAGCAACTTCTAGTGAAAACTTTTGATTTTGCGTGATGTTGCGCTCGTGCCGCTAGGTGTCAGTATAACTCTAAGAAGACTACCACATTACAACATAAACAAAAAATTACAGAGAGCACCTTTAAAAATGTTGACTTGATCAGTAAGATTCACAAATTTACTAAACTGAATGTAGTGTTAAATAGATTAATAAATCATAATACAGAAGACTTTCCAGTGTTCTACTGGTGACAACAGATACCTACCAACAATTGAAAAAGCCAAAAGGTACAGAAGTACATTACCATGCTGGTTTTAGACAAGATGTATTATAAAAACCTTCATTATCCCAAAACTCTTATACACCTGCGCCCTTGGCTCTTTTTGCTCCTGCCAATGAAAGAGTGTGAAGCGAATCAGGTAGCTGTCAGAGCGTATCTTATCATGTCTCCACAGAAAGACACAATATGTCTCTACTGATTGTCTTGAAAACAGAATGAGATCTGCAAGGTTTTATTTCTCAGAACAGTTCTGACCAGATCAGATGGTGTATATGTGGTCATGGATTATAGATTTCTGATGTATTTGTGGAATATTCACATTTTGATTTATTTTTATCAGATGCTGTTTTACCACTTACAATAACATTTGTGTGAAATGCTTTTTTTTTTTTTTTTTTTCAACAACATTATCAGATGCTACATCTTTTGGTGCTCTGGTATCCAGGGAAGCAAACACAAAATTGAAGATCTCATCAGCAAGGGAGCACATCACTAGTAATGCAGAATGCTGTAGCCTATGCTGTGTGTAGGCAGAGAGCACAGGGCTCCAGGCAGATATGCATTGGGCTATGAACATCCTGATCACAGCTTGCAGCTGGCTTAAAGCTCAGTACAACATACAGAGGTTACTTTCTGTGAGGGCAAATGCTGAAAAGTTATTTCATACATATAGATGCGGGTTTTTTTCCCACACACAAAATGTATATTTTGTAATATCTTCACATAAAGGACTTTCTAATCATAATAAACCTTAACTTTAATAGCTAGCTATAAAAGACCCATGGACTTTAAAAGGTTTAATGCACAGGTTTTGAATTGCCAACAATCATGAACAATTGCACGAATGTAGGTTAAAATGAATAGGTTAGTACAGCATTTCAAACTGCGACCACACATCTTATAAATGGTGCCTTCTTGTAAGACCCAATATCTGCTTTTATGGTTCTCTCCTGACCCCTGGTGACATTTTGTGTGTAATGACAATAAAAAGCACAATTAACAATTAAGTTGTACACATTAACATTAGTTACGGCAATAGTTAACATGAATTAACAATGAACAATGCAGTACATTTACATCATTCATTTATTTAGTTCATTATAATGTTAATTTCTACATACAGTATAATATAATAATTAAGAACAATATTAGATGTTACAAATAAAAAACAAACAAACAGAAGAATTCATTTACATTTACATTTTTTGTGGCATTTTTGCACAAGCCCCCCTTAATTTGTGACCTTGGTCTCCATTCACTTTCATCATGTAAAAAAATAAATACAAATAAAATTGCAATGAAAGTGAGTGGTGACTGAGACTAACATACTGCCTAACATCTACAGTGTTCCACAGAAAAAAGAATGACATATGGGTTTGGAACAACATAAGCATAATCATATGCAAAGTTTAGTTTGTCTTAAGTCTTACTTGACAAGTCAATAAAAATGTAGGAAATACATTTTTGTTGTTCTCTGTGTGAATGGGGAAAAAAGTTGTCAGTTGTGCTCACAGAAGTTCTTTTGTGTCCTTTTGTACTCTAACCAGCTATTTTTAGCACATTCATTGTCCTTATCATCAAGGTAAAATAAGGATGTTGCTGAGAGTGCTTAACTGCATATTTCAAAGAGATGCAGTGACACAGTCTCACTCTCTCTATCTCCCTCTCTCCCATTTATCTTGCGCTTTTAAGACTGAAGTAATGAAATAATTAATAATAATCTAAATTTTAGTTTGCTAAAAATTCAAATTATTTTCTAGCATTACAAAATAATTGTGAGTTTTTTTTGTGTGTGTGTTGCATCTGAAGCTCCAGTTGTATTGTGAATTTTTGTATTAAAAACTGAATTTTAGAAATAACATAGGGGGATCCCTCCCCACTCTAACCAATGTTCAAGGTTATCCATTCAAACATATTTCTCCCAGCACTTTTTAACACTAGGATACATAGTATCCATAAAGTAAGGAGCAGCAATTAAAACTCAACATTGATTTTCTTTCCACTAGAGCAGATTTTTTCAATAAGTTTGCCAGCAAAGGTGTACTTCTATGCCATTCTATACTATTAAATAGCATTTTATTGAATAGCTAGAAAGGCCTGCTGTAGCTATTTATTTATTTTTTATAATTGTGTTCAAAATCTTACACAAAAAATGTGAGATATGAAATGTTCTATAATTAGAAATTGAGTGTGTGTGTGTGTGTGGGCATGTTTATGTGGTTTACGAGGACATTTTTTTAGGTTACAAACTTGTAATTACAAGGGTATAATTATATAAATTTGGATTACGAGGACATTTCTAGTGTCCCCATATTCAAGTTGCTTAAACGTTTTTGAAAAAAAAAAAGTTTTTTGTGAGGGTTAGGGGATAGAATCTATAGTTCGTACAATATAAAATAATTTTGTCTATAAAGGGTGTCCTCATAAGTATAGCCACACCAACACGTACGTGTGTGTGTGTGTGTGTGTGTGGGGTCAGCTTCTGAGGTAGTGAAGAGAAGGAACACGCAGTTCATTACTATCATACTTAAACATGTTAGACTCAAACAATGTTTTTAAGACTAAACATCTCAGGTCATTCCCTTCACAAGCAGCTGATTGACACCAGCACTCACAAGCCAAGTAACATCAATCACTCCCTGTAATGCCTTTTCCGTCATTGCCATATTAATTTAGCCTTAGCATGCTGAAAACTTGGACTAAATCTTTTTAAACACAAGTACAAATGTAAAAGGAAAAATAAATCAGTTTACAAAGCATTTCACACAGCATTTCCAAAAAACAGCAACAATATTAACTTCTCCATGAATACTGCCACAGGTAGACTGTTTGTATGTAGCCTTCCTGGGACATTCAGAGCTTAAAAAGGATGGGGAGGACCACATGCAGTGTTTCATTCCCTGTAGGAAAGGATGAGAAGAGGAGAGAAATAAGCATTCGATGGGAGGAATGAACAAAACATTTGTTTGTTATCAGCGGACCTCTTTCTCAAGGTCTCTCTTGGCTCTGCGGAGCTTCTGACCCAGCACGCCTCTTAGGAAGAGGTTCAGCCTCCCAGCTGCTTCACAAGAACACACCAGTGCAATCAGAAGACACTATACAAACAGACCTGAGAAAAGTCAACGGCATCCCTTACCTGAGCATCACCGGAGCCCAGGAGCACTGCTTTGGAATGACAAACTAGTGGCCCAGCCAGTTTTTTGTGGGCATCTAAATTCACAAACACTTCTAAAACAACTTCCACCTAAGAGGAGATACTAGAAGTCTGGTCATCTGTTTTATTAAAAGAGAAGATGATAAAGAGGATGGTCTCGTTGATGATGCTGTACTGTTGCCTCAGTTGGTCCATGCCACACACAGATGGCATGTATACTGGATCTCATTTCTGCACATTCAATGGTACCACTCGCTTTTTCTTGTGTCTGGGCAACAAGATTCATGAGATGCCAAGAAATATTCCAACAAATACCACATTTGTGTGAGTATATATACAACCACATTATCTAAATGAGGAAAAATTTTAGACTTCAGAATAACCCTAAAATATTATTATTTTTTTGAATAAAATTTATTTGTGTTTTTCCAATCCTCCTTTTGTCAGATGTATTGCACTTCTGGAGACAGATTTATCCACAAATAGCTATGTAGACACACACACACACACACACACACACACACACACACACACAAACAGTGTTGGGTATAATATGATTTCAAAGTTATTTGCTGCTGTAATCTAATTGCTTTTAAGTCAAAAAGTAATGCAATACATTAAATTCATGTAATCTAATTACAGCTACTAACTTTCAATTGAGTTAAATACTTTAAAGTACATTACTTAGGTTAAACATATATTTCTTTTTCTTTTTTTTCACCTTTTCTCCCAATTTGGAATGCCAAATTCCCACTACTTAGTAGGTCCTAGTGGTGGCGCAGTTACTCACCTCAATCCGAGTGGCGGAGGACAGGCATCTTATCATGTGGCTTGTCATGCATGACACCGTGGAGACTCCGCATGTTATCATGCTATCCTCCGCGGTCCATGCACAACTTACCACGTGCCCCATTGAGAGTGAGAACCACTAATCGTGACCACAAAGAGGTTACCCCACGTGACTCTACCCTCCCTAGCAACCGGGCCAATTTGGTTGCTTAGGAGACCTGGCTGGAGTCACTCAGCACACCCTGGATTCGAACTTGCGACTCCAGCGGTGGTAGTCAGCGTCAATACTTGCTGAGCTACCCAGGCCCCCGGTTAAACTTATTTCTTTTTTTTCTTTGATTTTCTCCCACAATTTGGAATGCCCAATTCCAATGCGTTCTAGGTCCTCCTGGTGGCGTAGTGACTCAACTCAATCTGGGTGGTGGAGGACGAATCTCAGTTACCTCCACATCTGAGACCGCCAATCTGCGCATTTTATCACTTGGCTTGTTGAGCGTTACCGCGGAGACATAGCGCGTGTGGAGGCTTCACGCAATTCTCTGAAACACCCAAGCACACCTCACCACGAGCCCCACCGAGAGCGAGAACCACATTATAGCGACCACGAGGAGGCCCCATGTGACTCTATCCTCCCTAGCAACAGGGCCAATTTGGTTGCTTAGGAGACCTGGCTGGAGTCACTCAGCAAGACCTGGATTCAATCTCGCGACTCCAGGGGTGGTAGTCAGCATCTTAACTCGCTGAGCTACCCAAGCCCCCTGGTTAAACATATTTCTAAAATAATATTATTTATGTAGAATACATTTCAAACATGAATTATGTTAATACGTCATTTATTACATACACAATATGTAATATATATTTTTGTGTTTCTGTAGCAGCTGAAGGGCATGTGCCCAGTATCGAGTCAATGAATTAGGAGTTTGTTTTTCGTTAAATGTTAATCATTAAACTTTTTTGTGTTTAAGTGTTTTATAAAGTAACTTAATAGTAATGTTATTAGAAATATGATTGCTTTTTATAAATTAATCTGATTACAATTTTAGGTATAGATTCATGTTTAATTCATTTGTTGTGGATTACTTTTTTGAGTAACTTACCCAACACTCCATACAATACACAACATACATACAATTAAACAATGTAGAAATACACATTGAATGACTGTGGAATACCAATATTTGAGGCTTGCCTAGATGTTTTGGGTGATGTAGCTGTGTGTATGGTACAATACAAATAAGAAATATGCTTACAACATTTATAATGACATTTTTATTGAGCTTGTTATTGTGGTATTGGTGTAGCAAAATGTGATTAACAAGGAAGAAATGGTTCTGTTCTCAAGGCTATAGTTCTTCGGACTCTCAGGCCTGACACGGGGGAGTGTGTTTTGATATCAGATGTTTTTCATGCATTGAATGAAGTCATGCACTATTTTAGTCAGCTCATTTGAGAGAGAAAGAGAGAGAGATAAATGCGAAGAATAATTTTGCTTCGCAAGCAGGTTCATCTTTGATTGTGTATCTGTTTGGATCCAGCTGCCAGCCACTTTGGATAAGATTCCCAGCTGAATCTTGCTCCACTGTCTCGCCCTGACTAGGCCTCTTTGTTCTAAGCCTCAGTATGCCTGTTTACACTTTAAATACAGTTTAGATACTTTCAGCCATTCTGGAAAGAGCCCCAAATGCTTTGCAGCTTGTGTGTCTTAGCTTACCAGACTGTCTACTTGCCATAGAAGGGACAAACAGTCCTGTGCTTGATAGGAATTCTTCAGACAGGACTGCAGATGTTTCCTCTCATTTGTGTGCAATGTGTTCTTGTGTCTAAAATAGATGACAAACTGAGTTCATTTACTTGTGGGCTTACTGTACTTCTTTCTTGAGTTTACAAGTTGAAAGCTAGTAGGTAAAACTGAAACACAAGCACAGAATTTTACATTTAATTAATATACCAAAATTATCATCCATTCAGTGGGTTCAGTAAAGTCCCATTAATTTAATTTAAAGCATTTAATTACGGATGGATACTTCCTTCTTGATTCCCTACCACCTATTATAAGAGTGAAAAAAAGATGATCATATAATCACATAAGGTTATACAGAAAAGGGAGGGGAGTGTGCGAGTCTGATACAAATACGTAACAAGAATCAAAACTGTCAGTCAAACTACAGTCAAGTCAAGTTTCAAGTGGTTTTGTGTCATTGGTGATTAGAATACAGTTACTTTCAAAAAGTATTTTGATTACTTAAGAGATTATTTTGCATTTTATTGTGATTTGTTTAATTTAATATTTAGTCCATTCAGATGGAAAACATTTATACGTATAAATGATGCGATCCAAAGTGCATCTGAACAGCTGTGAAACACTTTCTTATGAAGTGTTACATTCATACGAGCAGACAGAGAATTATGTTTGAAGTAAGTTTAGAGCAGAAGAAATAGAAATAAACCTTGTGTAAATTGTCAACTTTACGCTAAGCTAAAATGCTATTTCTAGCCATTTTACATGCACGTTACCAGGCACAATCATATTTTTTTATCAAAAAAATTCATGTTGGATAATTTTTTCTAGTAAAACCTTTGATATTAGGGCAAAATCGTATTCTAAAAATCCTTAAAACACAGCATAAGATATTTAGGTTTTTCAGAGAATGTATTTTTAACATGTGTATTTTGTCTTACTGTACTGGCAGAGTTTTTATAGTCAAAATAAATAAATTAATAATAATTCCTTACATTTATATAGCGCTTTTCTAGGCACTCAAAGCACTTTACATAGTATAGGGGAATCTCCTCAACCATCACCAGTGTAACCAAACAAGTGAAAAAATCTACCAGCGCTGAAGAAGTAATCCAAAGTATTTAGAATAAGTTACTGACCTTGAGTAATCTAACGGAATACATTACACATTACATTTTACAGCATGTATAATGTAGTGGAATACATTTCAAAAGTAACCCTCCCAACTCTGACAGTGTGTAACAAAAAATGGCAAACAAAAAGATTTTGAAGATATTCTCTTGAATCAGTGCCCAAGTTATGTCCAGCGTGTTTTGTGTACAAGGTTAATGTGCTGTCTGCATTTGTGACGGAATACAAGAATGAATATCCACTGACAGAACACACAAATGCTAATGGCAGTGTGCAATGAAAATTTCACATAAAGCTAGTTAGTAAACAGATCATTTATTGCTTCCTTTAAATACTGGTAATTATGTTTCTATTTTTGATTCTTGAAAGCCCTAGTTTGTATCAAAAAGATGTCTCATTCTTTTTACTCTAACATTCATGAAAACACATTAGATTCCCAGAGTAAAAGAAAAGAAATCCAGTGTGTAAATTCACAAAGCACACAAGCTACTCTGAATTTCAGCTATTGTGTTTATGCTTGGTGTCACAACTGTGGAACTAAAATTAAATGATTAAACACTGCCGAATTGAAGACAACAAAATAAAAAATAAATGAAACACCCATATCTGAAATAGCTACGCCAGCTTTTATGTGTGATTGTTCATTATACCACACTCATCTGAATAGGCTGTGATATTTATAACTAAACAATATTGACAAAAGTGATTGCAAATCACATCTCTTCTATTTAGGGAGATCAAACTGACTCAGATCGGCGTTTTGCAACAAGCAGCCCTGTCTGAACTACATGAGCTGAAGATAATGTGAGTGCTAAGCATAAAGGTCACAGAGCTGTTTACTATAAAAATGTAAATGTGTATATTCAGGAAGGATCCACATGGAGATTGCAAAATGTCTAGGTTACTGTTGTAACCTCTGTTCCCTAATGGAGGGAATGAGACGTTGTGTCGAATGAAGCGACGCTAGGGGACTTTCTTGAAGGCCTCGGTTACCTCTGAACTTGAGAAAGTCTAATGAGAAATTGGCAGACAGAATTTTCAAGTTCCTTCCACCAGACATACTGGTATAAAAGGAGGGAATGTTCCCCGTCTGTCGCTCACTCGAAGTTGTGTCGAATGAAGCGACACTGGGGTCCTTATTCAATCACGCCATGCGCTGAACCGTGTACGTGAGCTGCTGACGCAGGTGTGGGCAGGCAGTTGCGTGCCAAATCAACAGGATGCTTCAGACTGCACTTACCCTTCCCCAACGCCATGGGGATTCGTGGGGATCTACCCGGCGAAACCGAGCCCGCTGCCATCCCCAATTAGCCTCCATCGCCAGCCAGGTCGTCCTGGAGTGCGTTCCTTTTTAGGAAGGAAAGCTGTGACCGCAACATTGCCATGGTTAAGTTCTCGCAGTGAGAACAGTGTTATCACGGCCCAGACAAATGAGGCAGCGTCTATGACTGTCAGGAGCGGAGAGATATCGACCGCATCCAGGAACTAGACAGGAGCGGAAGGGCATCTTTAAAAATACGTGTCCTGAAAAGGACTTTCAACGCCTGCTGTGTGCTCTTTTAGAGAAATAGACTCTTTTAGAAAAAATATTCTCTTTTAGAAGTGCTGTCGAAGCGCCCAGCGGCAAAGCTGTACTGGCTTGCAGAGGAGAAAGCTGCTGATACGCGCCGTAGATCCAACAGCAATGCTCTGCAGAGGTGAGTGGAACCAGAATGGATCTCAGGTTGCTGATCGTACAACCGCTCGGCTCCGAAGAAGAAATCTGAATGAACATATGCACGATTCCCTCCTTTTATACCCGTATGTCCGGGGGAGGGACATGCAAATTCTGTCTGCCAATTTCTCATTGGACTTTTCTCAAGTTCAGAGGTAACCGAGGCCTTCACGAAAGTACCCTAGTGTCACTTCATTTGACATAACATCGAGTGAGCGACAGACAGGGAACCTGAGCACTGTCCCATCAAAAGCACATAAAGTCGCAATTAAAAAACATAAATGCATAAAAAACAAAAACACATTTGGATTTTATGCTCACAACCTTTTGATTCATGATAGATTTTGGCTTAATGCAAAACCTCATGTAAACAAATGATATTTAGACTTGCTTGAATATGTTTAGACATTGATATGGAACATGATGTTTAACAGTGACCCAAAACAAAAAATGTTTCACAGGAAAATACTGCGAAACCCAATAGAGAGAAATTTACATGTGTGATCCATTATTGTAAGAGTCTTTTGAGATAATATTTTTGAAATGTATAGTGATATGATTCTATATCAGGACATAGTTAATTAAGATTTTTGCATCAAATTAATTGTACTTTAATCAAACAGCTTTGTAAAGTACACATTAGGTATATTAACTGATCAAAATAATGTCTGCTGTTATGATATTATACTTTCTTCTCCTTAGAGTGGTGTCAGAGAATGGTGCCCTTGAGGGAATTGAAGCCTTTGCCTTCTCCAACCTGACGGAGCTACAGGAAATGTAAGTTGCAGCACTTAACAGTGGATATTCTTATTTATTTATGGACATTACATCCAATCATGTTGTTTCTTTTCAATATATTAGAATTTTGCATTTACAAACATTTTAATATAAAATTTGATGACATATAAGTTCTGAAGCAAAAAGTTAAAGGAAAGTTAAAGGTTCACCCAAAAATGAAAATTTCCTCATTATTCACATGATACCATCCCAGATGTGTATGACTTTCTTCAGTAGAACATATCAATTTTCTTGATCGATTGTAGTTGTGTGGATTACTTTATTGCTGCCTAAATATGCCTTTTGGACCATCAAAGTGCTGGCACCCGTGTACTTCTATTATAAGGACCTGACAGAGCTCTATCTTCTTCTAAAAATCATCATTTGTGTTCTGCTGAAGACAGACAGTCATATACTTTTGGGATGGCATCAGGAATTTTCATTATTGGGTTCTTTTTCATTAACTATTCTTTTAAGCAATATCACACTAGCCAGGAAATCACAGCTGTACTGACATAAGAGTGTGACTGCATGTGTGATAGTACTTCCATACAACAGATCTATACAAAAGAAACCTGTATTTTAGACATGACAAGGTCATTTATTTAGTTGATCTTTGCTCCGTAACTAAATAGTTTCAAAAGAAGCCAAAGCTGGATCAACTGTTGCATGTCAAAAACATATTTCAGTGCAGTTATAAGAAATATCAGCACTCTTGGTCCAATCAAATTAGAGAACCAGAAATAACTGCTGTAAAAAACAAATTTAAGTTATTTATTTATTTCTTTGTTTGACCAGAACTATTACAAAATCCAAAAATCTTGTCATTCACAAGGATGCCTTCTGGAGACTTCCAAAACTGCGGTATCTGTGAGTTCTTTTCTTCCTGGCCTTCATTGCTCTTGTCCAATAGAACTCTGAATCATTCTGGTCACATGCTGTGGTAAATCAAGCCAAAGAGAGTATATTCCCACATGTGTTGCAGCCTACCATTGAATTATCCTAAGGGTCATGAAAGACCTCAGTTAAAGCAGAATGGCCTAAACATAGGTCAATATCCATATCAAATGTATCTTACAGGAAACAAAGTCTTCAGATACAAAGTCAAAATACAAATGCCTCCTTGGTATATTACATTCATTAATCTTCTCAACCTGTGTGCATCTGTGTGTTACACCAGGACTATATCCAACACTGGTCTTAAAATCTTACCTGATTTCTCCAAGATCAACTCTGCTGTTCTTGAATTTCTGTTGTAAGTCTCTGTGCATGCTTTGTCACTGGGGGTCTTAGTTTTACTCTTGTTCAGACTCTTAAAACAAAACTTATATTCTGTAAATATTAAGTCACAAAAAGTTGCACTTCTTTGTACAACTGATCTACAGTAGTTTTAGACTTTTTGACTGATCCAAGTTGTTTGCATTTTTCAAAATGTATATTGTAGCGATCTACAAGATAACATGCACATAGAGAGGATTCCTAGTAACGCTTTCCTCGGATTGACCAGTGCCACCATAACTGAGCTGTAAGTATGTACTGGCTGTGCATTAGTATGTAAGAGTTTTTATGATTATTCCAATACTTAAATTTAAGAGTCTTTCTTCAATTATGGGCACTTTTGGTCCTTTGGAACCTCCTTTAACATGAGCCTGACTGATGTGTGCATTTTCCATTTCCCTTTTTAATTTGTAACTAGTAGCACCTAATAAACATGTAAAATAAATAAATAATATTTAAAAACATTTTGTTTTCCTAGAAGTTGATGTCCACTTATGTGGACAGCAGGACTAAGTTGTGAAATTTTAAATAACACCATTAATATCAAATTGTTTGTTATGTTTCCTGGAGTGTTGGTTATTCATGTTTTTGATTTGTTACAGACATTACATCAGAAATGTGCATAATTAATTCTGATCCAAAGTAACTGCCAACATCATCCAATCACTGCCAACCACGTTAAAATAAATTATACATTATAAATTCCGAATCTATGTACTGTTTACAATTATATAATGTCTGCCAACCATGATGCGTGGTCCAAACATCATATGCAGCCTGAAACGCAACTTTTGATAGGAAGTTTGGATTGAATGCACTTACTTCCATAGAGAGCCACAGGATGCACCCTTGCTCCCTATTTAGTGAATGACTTACCCTCCAGTGTGCTGTCTGTCTGCACTGGTCTCAGAACAATTCAACATGCACCTTATTGTCATCTTAACTCCATAAAAAGCCTCTGAAAGCAACTTTTTTCAGCTTTTGGATGAACCCAATGATTCTCAATAATGCACAGTAAATAAATAATTTTTTTTCAAGAATTACACATTCAAGTTCACATTAGTGTACATTGATTTTAGCAGCATGGCGTTTCACGCCAAATCGCTCATTTAAAAAAATGGGATATTGGATTAAATCTTTTTTTGAGTCAAAATCTTTTGACTCAAAAAGGTTTCAATGTAAAAACTTAATTATGTTTCTTACTAGATGTAGTTTTGTTGGTGTTTCTCCCAAAGACAAACTCCTCAGTGGTTGGTGCCATGTTGTTTTGTTACATGACTCTGAGTCAAAAGATTAATAGTCCAGAGTCTTCTGAACAGAGATTCTGAGAAGTGAGAAGACGGATTTAACTAATTTATCTTACACGTTGTGTATATAGCAAAGCCAAAATACAATGTATTTATGTATGTACATGGAGTCTCACAAGGTTAAAACACTTCTCCCACTCCCTACAGTCTAGAACAATTACTAGACTAATTACATTCTTCTATTAACAATGTCCAACAGTGAATGCATATGCATTACAGTAGAATTTTCATCAAGCATGCTCTTCACTGTATTAGTGGCAAAATTGTTGGTTGTGATGGAAATTATGCTATGTAATTAAAAAAAAAATTATATAGATAATTGTCACACAATAAATATTTAATTGGTTTATTTATACAGCTCTACATTTTTCAAATGTAATAGTGTTATGATGGTTTGTATATTTTTTATGAAAATCTAATAAAATATGAGAAGGTCTGGAACAAGATAAAAAAAATCTAAATGTACACATAAATGGCTTTTGAAAATGAAAAGCAATTAAGGCATGGTAGAAATTGTACAAAACAATTTTAATGTGACCTTCATATGACAAAACGAAAAGCTGAAATCTGTTAGTTTAATAGTAAACAACCCCTGGGGAAATAGAAGCACTTGTAGTTAATGAAACACCCTTAAGGTTTTAAAAAAGTTAGTGTTAGGGTATATGTTATGTATAAAGTTAAAGATATTTCCTGTTACCCATTCTAACAGTGTATTCTCACAGGAGACTGACAAAGAATGGAATACGTGAGATAGACAGCTATGCATTCAATGGCACCAAAATTGAAAAACTGTAAGTTCAGTTACATCTTTGATGTATTATTTCCTGATATTTTCCCAAATTTGTAATCTCTCATAAAACATCTAATCTCTCTTCCTCCCTTTTTTACTTTCACAGCTTTCTCATGGGAAACCAGCAGCTGAGTCGGATCCACAGTTACGCCTTCATAGGAGCCGAAGGCCCTATCGTTCTGTAAGCATGAAGAACTCTTTCAACAACAATACAACTCACCAGCTGGAGCACCACACACCCATTCCATTTCCTTAAATTAAGGGCAAGCTCTTACACTAATCACAGTAACCTGTTTTGTGCACCATTAACTCACTACACTATTAACAGATTGCTTGTTAAACAATTTCATGGGATATATCTCAACATGGTTTTTAACAGTGCTTAAGGAAGTCTGTAATATCTGGATAAACCTATCCATTCCCCTTCATCTCAATAGTAGTTGCTTGGCTTGTTACTTGCCAGGGAGTTCTAACATCTGTCCATTATTTATCTCAATGGCTGTTGCTCAGCTTTCCCCAGAAATAGGCAACCTGGATGCTGCTATTATTGTTTAATGGGGACTCTGTTCCAAAAACATTTTTATTTGAGCCAATCATCTGAGTGTGCTATGTGACTGATCAATCTGAATTAGATATGAGAAATACAAATCTATTTCATGCTGTGGAAAAAAGGTCACTAGTTAACTATTTTACTTGTTGCATGCATGCATATATATATATATATATATATATATATATATATATATATATATATATATATATATATCATAATTTCTATTTTTCTAGCAAGACCTTTGATATTAGGGCAAAATAATTATTATTTTTGAATTGTTATCCTGCAAAAATATCTAAAAACCTTAAAACAAGATCGTTTTCATTTATGTTGTTTTAGAAACAACACTGCATAAGATATTTAGGTTTTTCAGAGAATATATTTTGAACATGTGTATTTTGTATTGAGTTTTTTCAACCTGAGTTTTTAAAGTCAAAACAAGTGAAAAAATGTTCCAGTGCTGAAGAAGTAATCCAAAGTATTTAGAATAAGTTACTGACCTTGAGTAATCTAACGGAATATTGAGTAATCTAATGGCAACAGGGTGTTGTGTGCCCAGTGTTCAAGGGAAACAAAGGCAAATCCATCTGGTCCAAACCGACAGAAGGTCTACCGTGGCACAAGTCACAGAAAATTTTAATGATTGTTACGGGAGAAATGTGTCACAACCCTGCTGCGTATGGGGCTGCGTAGATGCAGAACGGTCAGAGAGCCCTTTATGACCCCTGTCCACTATCGAAAGCACCTACAATGGGCACGTGAGCTTCAGAACTGGACCAAGGAGCAGTAGAAAAGAAGGTTGGCTGCTCTGATGAGTCCTGTTTTCTTTTACATCTCATGGATGTCCATGTACGTGTGCGCTGTTTACCTGGGGAAGTGATGGCACCAGGATGCACTGTAGGAAGACGACAAGCCTGTGGAGGGTTGTGTGATGCCGTGGTCAATGTTTTACTAGGTAACCCTGGGTCCGGCCATTCATGTGGACATCAATTTGAAACGTGCCACCTACCTAAACCTCGTTGCAGACCAGGTATACCCCTTAATTTCAATGGTATTCCTTGATGGCAGTGGCCTCTTTCAGCAGGACAATGCACCCTGCCACAATGCACACATTGTTCAGGAATGGTTAGAAGAACATGATGGAGAGTTCAAGGTGTTGCCCTGGCCTCCAAATTCCCCAGATCTCAATCCGAATGAGCATCTTTGGGATGTGCTAGATCAACAAGTCCAATCCACGGCGGCTCCACCTCGCAAATTACAGGACTTGAAGGATCTGCTGCTAATGTGGTGCCAGATACCACAATATACCTTCAGGTTTCTTGTAGAGTCCGACTGGGTTTGGATGTAAAAACAGACTTAAAAATGTATCTGTTTCTCATCATTTTGCTTCTGAAGTTATAGATTTAATCACTGCAGTCTAATGGATAACTTTTATGCTGCCTTTATGTGCTTTTTTGGAGCTTTACATTGTGAGGACATACAGAGCTGAAATATTCTTCTTAAAATCTTTGTTTTCAGCAGAAGAGAGAAAGTCATCCACATCTGAGATGGCATGAGGGTGGGTAAATGAGTGATTTTTATTTTTGGGTGAACTATTCCTTTAAGCGGATCTGAGGCTTAGACAAAAGATAGTGGTTTCTTTAAGTTTTAGTTTCAGTAATATTTAAAGATTTTCAATATATGACACCTCACAGATATGACATTTAAACTTTTGATGTAAAGTATAGTTTATTCTGATATTTCATCAAAGGATGGCCCAAAACGTATACATAGAGGTCCGGACTAAGCCCTGAATATCCACTAAACCATATTCATGAAACTTTTGGTAATATAGGAGTAAATTTGAAGTAATTTGCAAATAAAATGGACCTTTGTGAAAACTTCCCGCCTGATTCACAAGCGCTTCGTACCTCCCAGATTTCATAGTATAAAGTGTGTATGTTAGTGAATTCCAAACATTTGTTAATAGTATGCATGTTTATTCACAATTATCATTATCCACGCCCATGAAAACGCCATATAAGGCAGGCATCAGACTCACTAGTAAATGCTGTTAACATCTATGCTGAACAGTAATGAAATTGATTTTTTGAATAAAGTGTATTCCCATCGTAAAATTGTTATTTAGCAAGCACAATAGTAAAGACACTGACTACTGCACCTGGAGTCATAAATTCAAATCCAAGGCATGCTGAGTGACTCCAGTCAAGCTTCCTAAGAATCCAATTGGCCCGGATGCTAGCGTGGGTAGGGTCCAAAATAAAAAACATTAGCAAGCACAATAGCATCTCAAAGAAAATGAGGACTTACTGTCATCGCATGTTTTTGCTGTCATATGACACTCTTTTAAATAAAAATAAATTGATCAATTGTCACACATTATACATACATTTCTGCATATACATGGTGAAATTATTTATTTTTCACATATCCCAGCTAAGCTGGGGTCAGATTGCAAGGTCAGCCATGATACAGCACCCCTGGAGCAAATAGGTTCAAGGGCCTTGCTCAAGGGCCCAACAGTGGTTTCTTGGTGGTGTTGGGGCTTGAACCCTTGACCTTCTGATCAGTAACCCAGAGCCTTAACCGCTGAGCCACCACTGCTTGAACTGTTTGACTTTTGTGAGTCAAACAGTTCAAGAAGTCAATAGAAATGTCATGAGTGTAAAAAAAAATAATTTCATGCCAGGAGGATGACCACCACCATTAACCTTCATAGTTTGCAGCGTATTGCCAGCATCATTTGTGAAAATTCTTGTGTAAATATGATGGTAAAGGTGGGGTCATTCCTATGTTCCCAGGGTGCTACAATGCTATGGAAATGTATTTGTCCCCATCCTGATTTCTTCTGTTTTTGTATATATCTCTCATACTAAATTGTTTCAAATATTCAAACAAAATCAACAAAATCCAATACCAACTGGGCCTGTATGAAACATACTTTCCCTTAATCACTAAATCCCCAAATCTATGAAACTGCATTCATAATGGGATTCAGCTGGACTAGACACACCCAGGACTGATAACTGCCAACTCCTAAAAATAACTTTTTTAGCCGTATGAAGTTGGCTAAAAGGTCTCACTCAGTAGCACACTCTGCCAAGGTCAAAATAAATTCCAGAAATGAGGAGGAAAAAGGTGATTTAAATAAGGCTCTGGTGACTCCAAAGAACCACAGTGAGAGCCATCATCTCCAAATGGAAAAAACTTGGCACAGTAGTGAACCTTCCCAGAAGCGGCCAACCTTCCAAAATTCCTCCGAGAGTGCAGCGACGACTCATCAAGTAAGTAACAAAAAAGCCAAGGACAATATCCAAGTAAATGCAGACCTTTCTCGCATCAATAAAGGTCACTGTTCATGACTCCACTATCAGAAAGACACTGGCCAAAAACACTGCTAACCCAGAAGAACATTAAGGCTTACTGAATTTTGCCAAAACACACCTTGATGATCCTCAAAGATTTAGGGAGCATGTTCTGTGGACTGATGAGTCGAAAGTGGAACTGTTTGGAAGACAGGGATCCCGTTACATCTGGTGTAAATCAACCACATAATTCCACTAAAAGATCATCATACCTACGGTCAAGCATGGTGGTGGTAGTGTGAAGGTATGCGAATGCTTTGCTGCTTCAGGGCTAGGGCAACTTGCAATAATTGAGGGAAACATGAATTCTGCTCTCTTCCAGAAAATCCTAAAGGAGAATGTCTGGTCATCAGCTGAAGCTCAAACACAACAATTATGCAGTAAGACAATTATTCTTTTGATGCAAAATAAAGGTTTTGGAGTGGCCTAGTCAAAATCCTGAATTGAACCCGATTGAGATAATGTAGCAGGACCTTCGGGCAGTTCATGCTCAAAAACCCTCCAATGTGGCTGAACTAAAGTAGTTCTGCAAAGAAGAGTGGGCCAAAATTCCACCACAGTGTTGTGAAAGACTGATCTCCAGTTATCGGAAGTGTTTGGTTGCAGTTTTTGCTGCTAAAGGTGGCACAACCAACTATTAAGTTGATACACATCCCCTTTTTGAGCACAAACCATGAAAATGACATACCTGAACTTAAATGGTTGTTTTTACTGGACCCTTTAGAGGATGGACACAGTTGTAGTATCTTTTGAAAGAAGACACTATAGAATTCAGAATTAATATATGTTGTTATTTTATAAAGTTAGAGAAGCTGAAGTTTATAGTAATGGAAATATTTTGTTCTGAACATGTTTTTATAATCTAAAAAAACAATAATAAAAGTGCCAAGACAACCCAGAAATACAATGTTCTCAAAGCCACAAGTCTAAAGTAGCTACGTTTCAAATTCGAAGATGGTCTAACACAAAATGAGGTTCCTGCAAGCTTTTTTTCTCTGTAAAATTGCAGGTGGTGTACAGAGTAAAATTAAGGCTCCGCCTTTCAATACGACACAAAATATTTTAACTTGAAACGGGTCAAATTTAACTCGAACACAATGGGAGGGTTAATGTATGTTCACTGAATATTGAACTGGGAAACATAGGACCCTGAGAATATAGGACCATGGGAACATAGATACGCTTCCGTAACAGTGATAACCTTGCAACTGGAAAAATCTTCAGAGAAATTAACAGAATTCCTGAAGAAGATCTTTGACCGAAACACTGTAACCTTTTCAGTGATACAGACAATGTGCAGGCTTTTTCTATTTTTTCCCATAGCACTGTGTACACACCTGCCCACTATGTGTTTATTTATGGATTCAACAGCATTAGCATTGACCATACGTTATCAAATGAACACAATTCATACTGATGCCTTTACTGAATTTTGAAACCTAAATTATAGAGCTCATATCAAATAATGTTTTTTTTTTTTTAAACTGTCCAAAAAGTCATGTTAGAGGGCATTCATTTGTTGTAGAAAGAAAAAGCCTCTTATGCTTGAAAAACTATAAGCAGAGTTGGAAAAAATAAAACTTTACAGCTTGAATACATTTTTTTCAAAGTTCTAAATAAGTGTAGGCTGTGGTTTAAAAAGAAAACAAAACTTTTCTACTTTTTTTTTAACAAATGCGTTATTTTTATGGTTAATTTCACTCATTTAATTATTAGTAAATTTTTTCATTACTTATTTAATTTCACTTCTATCAATATGTAGTCATGACAGTTTGCCTGAAAGTACACAACATGTTTGGATGTCTTATGCACAATTTACACGTGTTCAGGAGCAGGTGAATATTTCGTTCATACTAAGGTTTTGGTCATAAAATATGAATTTTATGTACACTGCAAATGTATATTTAAATGGCAATTATGTGTTTTTTTGGAATTCAACAAGCAAAGCACAACAAATGTAGTGCAAAAATGGTTTATTTGCAACAAAGTGACAATTAAAATGCGGTAAATTTGCAGTAAACAAAATGGTCAGAAGTTTGATTCAAAAGCAGTGGTAAACATGCAGCAAAACTCTGGCAACAATGGCCAATTTGCCACTTGCAACACTTCTATGGCAACCTGTGGCAACAGTGAAGAATTTGGCACAAAGCTTATATGAATTTGAAAATAATGAGTAGCAAATTTGCAGCATGTTTGCCATAACTCTAGATTTTTGTAAGGGATCTTGCATTTTGTATGACATCGGAATGGCTGTTGTCATTACAGGGATATCTCACGTACTGCAGTCCACACCCTGCCAGAAAGCATGCTGAGGACCCTCAAGCTCCTGACGGCCATATCTGTTTACTCTCTCAGGAGGCTTCCTAGCCTGGAGCAGTTTACTGACCTCACCCATGCCAACCTGACCTACCCCAGCCACTGCTGTGCCTTCAAAAACTTCAAGAAGAACAAGTAAGTTATACATAGTTAACATTCCAAAACAAGCAAGCTGATAAGTCGCTGCACACTCAAATATGGTTTCTGTGTCCACACAGGTCTGTAAAAAATCAAATGTGTAACGATCCTGGTGCCCTCCACCTGGAGCCATATTTTTTCGAAGACTACTGTAAAGATGTGATCGAAGTGACATGCTTCCCCAAACCAGATCCATTCAACCCCTGTGAGGATATCATGGGCTTTAATTTCCTACGAGTTCTTATCTGGTTTATCAGTGTGCTGGCCATCGTGGGTAATTGCACTGTTCTCATGGTACTCCTCACCAGCCGCTACAAACGGACCGTTCCTAGGTTTCTAATGTGCCACTTGGCTTTGGCAGACCTTTGCATGGGCATTTACCTGTTGATTATTGCTGTCAAGGACATCCAAACCCAATCAGACTACTACAACTATGGTATCGATTGGCAGACAGAAGCAGGGTGCCATGTGGCAGGCTTCTTCACTGTATTCTCCAGCGAACTATCAGTCTACACACTGACTGCCATCACACTTGAGCGCTGGTACACCATCACTTACGCCATGGAGCTGGAACGCCAGCTCCGTCTGCATCACGCCTGTACAGTTATGGCTGCAGGCTGGCTTTTTGCCCTGCTTACTGCTCTAATGCCCTTGTTGGGAGTGAGTAGCTACAGCAAGACCAGCATCTGTCTGCCAATGGATGTGGAAACTGTGCTCTCACAGGGTTACGTGGTGCTGTTGCTCCTCCTCAATGTAGCTGCTTTTGTGGTTGTTTGCGTCTGTTACCTGTGCATCTACCTGACTGTCCGCAATCCCACCTTTGTTCCTGCCAATGCGGACATGTGCATAGCCAAACGTATGGCCGTGCTTATATTTACTGACTTTCTGTGCATGGCGCCAATCTCTTTCTTTGCCATTTCTGCAGCCTTGAAACTACCACTTATCACCGTCTCTCATGCCAAATTCTTGCTCGTGTTCTTTTACCCAATTAATTCCTGCTCGAACCCATTTCTCTATGCATTCTTCACCAGAAACTTCAAAAGGGATTTCTTCATTCTGACTAGCCGATTTGGCTGCTTTAAAACCCGTGCTCAAATTTACCGCAGAGAGATCTCTTCGTGGCAAAATGGAGCCGGTGCCTTCACCTAAGACTAGTGATGGAACACTGTACTCCCTGGTGCACATGACCCAAGTGCACTGACCCATAATTCAGGTGTGTCCAGCTGATGTTATTTGCTGCTTGGCCCAGCAGGTGAAATTAGGAAAAATAAGGCATAGAGTGGAATCCTGCTGTGGACACAGAATGCTGATTTGAAATTCTGGAAGGTTTTTACAGCGTGAAATAGGGTAATGTAAGGCATCTCGTTCCAATAAAAATTCTACAGCGATAAGTGCTTGACATCTCCTAAAAGATTCAGATCTCATTAGAAGTACTACTTACACACCGTTCACAAGATGCTGCTTGCTTGACCTTTGACATGTCCTGCATGCATTTGTGTACAAAATTAATAATAGGTAGTATAAATAATGTAGATCTCCTAACCTTTCAATTATCATTTAGCACTACATATTATATAAGATGCCTTTTAAAGTGTTCTTTTCTCTCTCCAGTAACTCTACAAAAGTATTTTGTCCAAATTAAACAGTTCACCCCAATATGTTTTCATCATTTTCTCACCCTTGTGTTGTTCCAAACCAGCGTGACTTTTTTTCCCCCCGTAGAACACAAAATGAGTTGTTAAGCAGAATGTTAGGGAATGGTAGCATCAGTCACCATTCACTTTCATTGCATCTTTTTTCCATACAAAATGAAAGTGAATGGTCACAGAGTCTGAACAACATTATGCCTAATATCTCTTTTATTTCTGTTCCATACAGAAAAGAAAGTAATACATGTTTGGATCATCATGAGGGTTACTAAATGGGAGTAAATTGTCAATTTTGGGTGAACCATCCCTTTAAGACTTGTAACAAAAGCTGTCCACTGCACTGTAACTGATAATTTAATGCAGTATCTGGTTGCAGAGGGACAACCCACTGAATAAGACATTCATATATGATTTTTAATGAGCTTAACCATAAGGAGTGTGTTTGTAAATGTGTTTATTTTTTTAATTAGTAATTATATAATTAAAATCGGATTACAATATCAAAACCTCCCAAGTCTGAGGAAACGGTTTTAAAAAGGGAGAGGATTGTCTATTGCATTAAGTTCTCATGCGTCTTTAAACTGAGAAGATATTTATAGCCCTTGCTGTCGCCCCCTTATCGCAAATATTCCAGTCCTTTAGCAGAGGAATGGTCCGTTCAAGGTCACAATAACCTCGCTGGCCAACAGCAGTATGAGAGAGGTCAAGAGAACACGAAAAAGGGAGTTAACCGTAATGGAATTATGGTTCATCTGATGGATCGTATGGTTTTCTTTCATTTTCTACAGTTTTCTTTAGCATCCTACAGTATATCTTGCTCATATAAATTTGTATACCCCATGCAGAATTTGCAAGAAGGTTCTTTTGCACTGCCCAAACAAAGCTATTTGACATAACGTCTCGGTTACTAACGTAACCTCGGTTCCCTGAGAGGAGGGAACGAGTATTGTGTAAGTAGCTTACGCTATGGGAAAACTCAGTTTCTCGAGAAATATTGAAGTCTTTATGTAAAACGCATTGCAGCTGCACAGCAGACAGCAATGAGCGAGGCAGCTCGGTCATTGGCTGTGCTGCGCAACTTGCTCGAACCAATGATGGGGCGACTCTGAACGCTGCGACCAATGAGCTGCCACGCTCAGCGCCAGAGCCCGCCAAGATTGCCGTGGCTAAGGCTATATATTGGCGCTCCGTCATGAGAGTTCTTTAGGTTCAATCGACTGAAGCGACTGACCAAGCATAAGCACGGCAGCTTACGCAATACTCGCTCCCTCCTCTCAGGGAACCGAGGTTACGTTAGTAACCGAAGTCGCTCCTCTCGAGAGGTCTCTCCTATTGGCGTAAGTAGCTTACGCTATGGGAACACCATGCAAAACGCCGTGCGTGCTGACTTCGCTCTATAAAGCCAGAGGCAGATGCCTGAGCCTTAAAGCAAAGTGATTATTCAACGAGCCGCCAACGGCGAAGCTATATAATGGGATAATACAGAGCGCTTTTGCCCCAAGGTGGCCCATGGTGGGCGCTCATTGTAAAAACACAAGCACATATCTTATGTACTGATTTTTCTATTTACTGATATGCATAAAAACCCTCTAAGTCAGTCAGAGACGGACCTTATAAGGGAGGAGATAATGCTCAGCATATACGTACTCCAGTCCATACTACAGTCAGGCTGATAGAATGTTGGAATGCAATGAGGGGACATGTAGGTTATAAAACCTGATAAATGTCGAGGCGAGGCCCAGCCTGCCGCCGCACAAATATCCTCAATGGGTATCCCACTCGACCACGCTCACGAGGAGGCCATGCTCCTCGTAGAGTGAGCTCTGACGCCTAAGGGGCATTGAAGGCCCTTGGCTTCATAAGCCAGCTTATAGCATCTACTATCCAGCCGATATTCTTTGCTTTGAAACTGCGAGACCTTTAGTGCGGCCGCCAAAGCATACCGAATAATTGTTCCGCCTGTCTGAACGAGGCAGAACGCTCCAAGTATACTATGAGCCCTGACCGGGCAGAGTAAATTAGCGCCGCTTGCCTGCTGGAGACGATAGCACTGCCAGAGATATCACCTGTACTCTGAAGGGTGTGGAGAGCACTTTAGGAATATACCCGTGCTTTGGCCTAAGGTCAACTCTGCAGTTGTTAGGTCCAAATTCCAAGCAAGCAGCTTTGATGACAGCGCTGCAGGTCGCTCACTCTCTTGACTGAGGCGAGTGCCAGCAAGAGCGCAGTTTTGAGCGAGAGCTGTTTAAGGTGCACGGTTCGGAGAGGTTCGAACGGGGCACTCTTGAGTGCGTCCAGGACCGTGGCCTGGTCCCAGATCGGTACCGAGGGGGGGCGAGGAGGGTTCATCCTCCCAGCGCCTCTTAGGAAACGAATGATTAGGTAGTTTTTCCCTAATGAGCGTTCTTTATCAGGATTGTGTGACGCTGCTATGGCAGTCACATAGACTTTGAGCGTGGAGGGTTTGCGGCCCGCCTCCAGCAGCTCTTGCAAAAAGGCGAGTACACTTGGTATCTCGCACGATTTGGGGTTCAAGCTCTTGGTATCACACCAGTCACTGAACACTTTCCACTTTTGGGCATATAAGTGCCTCGTAGAGGGCGCCAGCCTCAGTGATGGTTCTCAACACTCCGCTGGGGAGGTTCTCTGGAACCCGCTGAGGGGCCATGCATGAAGGGCCCACAGATCGGGCGGGATGAAGAATCATCCCGCTGGCCTGCCTGAGGAGGTCCAGCCTCAACGGAATCGGCCATGGGGCAGATTGCATCATCTGCATTAGTTCTAGAAACCACGCCTGGTTCTTCCAGAGTGGGGCTACCAGGAGCACTGCACATTTCACCTCCCTGATCCGACTGATGACCTGAGGTAGCATCGCGATCAGGGGAAAAGCATACAAGGGGCTGCTCGGCCAGACTTGGGTGAGCTGCCTGTGCTCTTTGAGAAGAAAAGAGGGCAGTGCGATTTTCCCTGGAGGCTAAGAGGTCGACCTCTGCCTCGCCAAAGGTTTGCCATAACCACTGAACCCTCAGGGGTGGAGAGACCATTCTCCTTGGAGAACTGTGTCTCTGGACAGCATGTCCGCCCCTGGTTCAGGACGCCTGGCACATGCGCTGCTCTCAGCGAGCGCAGGTTGTGCTGTGACCATAAGATGAGCTCCCTGGCCATAGAGTGCAGGAGCTCGACCTGAGACCACCCTGGCGATTTATATACGATACTACCGGCCATGTTGTCCGCTCGGACCAGGACGTGTTCGCTTTTCAGGTACGGAAGCAGGGCTCTGAGAGCCAAGGCGACCGCTTTCATTTCCAGACAGTTTATATGTAGGCGCTTTTCGGTTTGACCAAAAACCGGAGACAGGCCTGCCCTCGTAAAGGGCCCCCCATCCTATTTTGGAGGCATCTGTCGTGATCATTTTTCTCCGTGTGTTCACGCCCAGACTCACGCCGGTTTGATACCAGTCGAAGGCATTCCAGGGCGTCAGGGCTTTTATACAGCCGTGATTCGCTCTGATTAAAAAGTGGCCCGAGCGCCACGCGTGAGTGGGGACACGGCTCTTGAGCCAACGTTGGAGAGGACACATGTGCAACAATCCTAGCTGGAGTACAGCTGATGCCGAGGCCATGAGACTGAGCATCCTTTGAAATCGTTTGACGGGGGCGCGCGCGCCCACTCTGAATGATGTTGCAAGGCGCCAAATAGCGAGTGCGCGCTCTGATGAGAGGCGCGCCGTCATCTGCACTGAGTCTAGCACTATTCCCAGAAAAGAGATATTCTGGCTGGGGGATAGCACGCTCTTTGCAAAATTGATTCTCAGACCCAGGCATTCTAGATGGCTGATAATCGAAGATCTGTGTGTCGTTAACTGACTCTCTGATTGTGCTAGGATTAGCCAATCGTCGAGGTAATTCAGTATTCGCACACCCCGCTGTCTCAGGGGGGAAAGTGCTGCATCCATACATTTCGTGAATGTACGGGGGGCCAATGATAGGCCGAATGGTAGTACTGTGTACTGGTATGACTGTCCCTCGAACGCGAATCTCAGAAATGGCCTGTGATGAGGCGCTATCGGAATGTGAAAGTAAGCGTCTTTCCCCGGGGCGAACTTGCGCGAGGATATGTTTGGTCGTTAACATTCTGAACGAGCGAATCATTAAAGCTTTGTTCAGATGTCTGAGATCTAGGATGGGGCGGAGGCCACCGTCCTTTTTCGGGATGAGAAAGTAGCGGCTGTAAAAACCTGCCTCGCTCATAGAGCGCGCTGAGCAGCTTTGTTGAGTGCCGAGTGCAGGGGTGCGTGTGAGATTACAGGCACGCGCGCTATCTCCGTAATGCTCGCAGCATGAGCTGGAGAAATGTTTGAAACTTTATAGATAGTGTTTACGGGTGGGGGTGCATACATTGTAATAGGCACGCGCGCCACTTTCATAAAGCTTCCCATTCTTAGCGGGGAGTTTCTTGGCTCGTGCGTCGCATCTGTGATGCTCGTGGCATGAGCCAGAGAACTGTTTGAAACTGTATGGGCAGCGCTTATGGGTGGGGGTGCATATACCGTAGTAGGCACGCGCGCCATTTTTATAAAGCCTCCAGCTCGCGGCGGGGGTTTTGGGCTTGCATACAGTGTTTGTGTGTAGGGGTGCATGCATGACAGCAGGCACGCCGCTACCTTTATAGAATTTCCCGCTTTTACTGGGGAAGTGTTTATAACTGTGGGAACAGTGCTTGTGTGTAGTGGTGCATACATGACAATAGGCACACGATCCACATTTATGGGGCGTCCAGCTTGAGCTGGAGAAGTATTCGGCACTGTTTGGACAGTATTGATATGTGGGAATGCGCACTTTAGTGTGGACACGTGACCCCTTAGTGACACAGGCAGAAAATGACTCTTTTTGTGATTTCTGTGTGTTGCCGTTAAAACGGCGTTTGATTGCAGGTGAGCGAGTTCTGTGACTGGCCCATTGACTGCTGTACAGACATTTCCAGCCGCCTGTAAGGGGACTGGGTAATGCCTTGCAGGAACCACTCGTCCAACCGGCTGCGGGCGGGTTCTTCCGGAGAAGACCAGTCGAGCCCGAGGTCTTCCACGGCTTTGAACAGGATGCGGACGATCTCTGAGTCCATGCTGGTACCCGTGCTCGTGTCCGCTAATGTCGACGGCGCTGGGTCGAAGGTCGAGCCCGCCAGTCGCCGGATGCAGCGTCAATGGAAAGGCTGTCATCCTTTTCACCGTCGCCCCTGAAGCGCCGAACGAGACGAGACCCACCGCCCGGAGGGGTGCTGGTCTGCCTGCGTGAATTGAACTGGCGGCAGGGATTCCTCGGTGGTGGTGAAGCACGCGGGACTGGCCCGGCGTGACGTCACTGAAGTCTGCGTGCTCTGGCGGCCTCCGTGAGCGGCGCTTTTTCTTGCGCTGCTCGAACAGAGGGATGGCAGCACGGTGGTAGCAGGCTCGTTCACGGCGAAGGCGGCAAAGCGAAGCGCAGCTCGGTGAGGCCCAGGGAGTCACATTCGGGGCATCCGCCTCGAGTGAGAGCAGCTTCTGCGTGGTCAGGTCCCAGGCAGCGAGCGCAGAAAATGTGACGGTCCCCGTCAGAAAGAGGGCCTCTGCACGAGGCGCAGGTCGAAGGCAAACAACGCCTCGAATTTGCTCTTTTACTAAGTGACAAAAAAGCGCCGCAGAGGCGAACACTTGCAAAGTAGCTTAGTAAAAGGATATCAAGGTGATGCGCGCCGGATGGCGTAGCAGAAGGCTTTGAAGGCGGCTGAAGGCGCCGGCGTCCGAAGGCGCCGGCGTCCTCGTAGCAGTCCTGCTGTAGGCTTGTCGACGGTGGGCTGAAAAGACTCCAATAATCCGGAGGATCCAGCGAAGAGAAGGTCTTTGCTGAAGGAGATTAAATCTAAAGAACTCTCATGACGGGCCTAATATATAGCCTTAGCCACGCCAATCTTGGCGGGCTCTGAGCGCTGGCGTGAAGCGCTCATTGGTCGCTGCTCAGAGTCGCCCGTCATTGGTTCGAGCAAGTTGCCGCAGCACAGCCAATGACCGAGCTGCCTCGCTCATTGCTGTCTGCTGTGCAGCTGCAATGCGTTTTATATAAAGACTTCAATATTTCTCGAGAAACTGAGTTTTCCCATAGCGTAAGCTACTTACGCAGTAGGAGAGACCTCTCGAGAGGGAACGGATATTTACATATGTGGCACATGACAAAATAATAACTGAAATAATCAAATTATCCTGTTCAAAAGTTTACATACCCTTAGCTCTTAATATAGTGTGTTGCTTCTTTGAACATCAGTGACTGTTTGTGATAGTTGTGCATGAATCCTTTGTCTTGTGGAATATATTTGTATATCTGGTTTGTAGCTTTTTCAGGACAGTACTAAATAAAGAAAGGCTTACAGATCCTGCAAAGGGTGTGTAAACGTATGAGCACGACATTGAAGCACAACTCTATTCACAACAGTCCAAGCCTGTTCTCTTCATTCTGTTCTTATCTTCGCGCCTGCAATAATGTTCAAGCACTGAGACAGAGAACTGTTGTTCTGCTGAAATTTATTAGGCAGCGATGTTTGAGGGAGAAGGTGGGAGTGGTCTTGTGTGTGACAGTTAAAGCAGCTGTGCTACACAGCACCCTGAACTCAAACCTTACATGGGCTGAGGAAGACTAAAAAGAAGAGGAATCTGCAAAGAAGATATGGCTCATGTATCAAGGCCAGGAGTTCAATGCTGCAAGTCAATGGAACAGTGGACAGTGAGAAAGCCACACACAGAGAAGGCAGAGCAGGAGAGTTGCACCCATTATAACGTGTGAAACATTTAAGTCCAATTCCTCACAAAAAAAACAAAAGCATGCCTGTGTTTAACCATACTTCGTTCCTATCTACAAAAAGTACCATCATTTTATTAAATGAAATGAAGCACTATAGTTAATAATTTCCACAAAAAGCATACAAAATATGGCTTAAAACTCTTAAAAATTAAACGTTGTAAATTAAGTTTTTGAATATTTCAACAAATGGTCAGTGCTTAACCTTCAACCTCATGAGGGCAAACAATATTTTAGGAGCAGTTTTATTTTCTATTCATTTTTAATTAGTTTTACAAAAATTTGGACCATTAAATTAGTCAAGGTAAAACTTTATAAGGTTCAGGTTTAAGGTTTATCAGTCATTTATTTATTTTTCTCCCCAATTTGGAATGCCCAATGTCCTCTAAATCCTCGTGGTGACGTAGTGACTCGCTTTAATCCGGGTGGTGGAGGATGAATCTCAGTTGCCTCTGTGTGTGAGATGCAGTGCATTGTTATCTCATGTTAATTCATGTAGTTGAAGGGATAGTCCACTCAAAAATAAAAATGGTATCATGACATACCAGATGTGAAAGACTCTCTTCACCTAAACACATAGATTTTTAGAAGAATATCTCAGCTCTGTAGGTCCATACGATGCATGTCAATGGGTACCAAAACTTGGAAGCTCCAAAACCACATAAAGGCAATTCAATTACAAACGTAATCCATACTCCAGTGGTTAAATCTGTCTTCAGATACAATATGATAGGTGTGGGTGAGAAACGGATAAATATTTAAGTAATTTTTTTTACTATCAATCTTCACTTTTACTTTCACATTCTTTTTTTTCAATTCACTGTGAACATCACTGCCTTCTAGGCATGGTGGAGAATTTATAGTAAAAAAGACCTAAAAATATATCTGTTTCTCAAACGCACTTATAATATTACTTCTAAACATATGGATTGAACCACTGGAGTTTTATGGAGTACTTTTATGCTGCCTTTGTTCTTTTGGAGCTTCAAAATAACAACTTCACTTTCATTGTATTATTCTAAATATCTTTTTGTGTTCTGCAGAAGACAGTCAGTCATACACATCTGGGATGGCATGAGAGTGAGTAAATGATGAGAGAATTAACATTTTTGGGTGAACTATCCCTTTAAAGTAAGGTCAACAAATTCAGCCTTATTGTAAAGAGTAAACAATCAACCTTAATTAGAAACAATGCATAAAACCAAAAAAAATAAGAGGGCTATACATTATCCCCCAGTTATTTAAGTGTACCATGTACCTGGAAAGTGTGAATACAGTGCATTATAGCAAATTCAGTTCTATAATGCACCGTATTCACCATCTATGAACGCTGTCCACCGCCAGATTGCGCTATAATCCACCAAAAGCATGAATGAAATATGGTTCTGAAAAACCTATTAAAAAAAGGAATTAAAAACACACCTTTAGTTAAACTGACAAACACTAAACCATTAAAATAACTTTTTTTTATTCTTTAATACCATATATAATGCAATAATTGCATATCTTTGGCAAAAATAAACTTTATAAACCTTTTATTAACAGAGCTTTGCTTACAAAAGCAAAAATCAGGTTCAGCCTGCCATACATACATGGCACAATAACATGACAAAATTGATTTGGGGGCAATTCAGTTGGACCATCTTAATAATAATAGCAATAGTCATAATTAATAGGCATTTTCTTTCAGAATTGGCCTCAATTTCCAAAACTAAAGCTAGCTCCCCCTCCACCCTGCATTAATACTTGCATTCTGTTTTAGCACTATGTACAGCTAGGGGGACAGTGATGTGAATTGGCAGCCACGGTTAAAGTGACTAGGATAGGCAGTTTTAAAGTAATCAAATCAAAGACCTCAGGAAGTTCTAGTATGCCAGTGTCAATGGCAAATGGCAGTTATATTTCACTATTTCACATGCTTGGGTATATAAAATCCTAATGTAGCCTCAAACAAACACTAAAAACCCAATCAAATACAAACAAACTGAAGATTTAGGGTTACAGAGTACACACATGTTTTGTGAGCAGCAATTTTGGCAATCTCAAAAGGAACAAAAACCGCAGTGTGAAAGGTTAAACATGGCTCTGAGTTCTTAGTTCACATCCAGCCATGCTTTTACTGTTTTCCTGGAAAGATTCAGCTGGTTCTCCAATCACTTTTAAGCTTCTTGAGAAAACCAACTTAAAAATATAATTTCCACTTTCCGATGACTTTCTCCCATAATCAGCCCCTATCAGCGAGCTGCAGCTCTCCTTGCAGGTTATTTTGTGCAGTTCATTGTCTCTGGTTTCCTTTCAAGTCCTGGGAACTGTATTGAGGTCTAGAGCAGCAAAAGCAGCAGTGGGAAGTGATGAACCACACAGCTCCCCCTACTGGGGAGCATCGTCACACAGGTTGCACCAAGAACAACAAGACAACAGTCTGATTTGGGTAAAGGTGACACTTATGGCACCAAAATGTCAAGGAGAATACCTTGCAGTAGAGGTAAAGACGTTCTTGTTTTGATTGTTTTTTTATGCTCCAAAAGCAAGCAATATGTGAATGAGCAAAGATTTCAAGGAAGAATTCACCATTTACTGTCGTCATTTACTCGCCCATATGTTGTTCAAACCCAGTATGACTTACTTTCTTCCACAAATAATAAAATTATACATTTGGATTACAACTGAATTTAAGCATCAGTTACCATTTACTTTCATTGCATGTGAATGGTGACTGTGATTTACATTCCAAAGAAAGAAAGTCTTATGATTTTGAAACAACATAAGGGTGAGTAAATGTTGACAGTTTCCATTTTTGGGTGAACTATCACTTTAATCAAGTCAGTGCACATGAAATGGCACAACTATTATTATGCAGATCAGTAGTAGCATTGTAGAATCACTGAGGTGGATGCCACAAAAAGCAGTTTCTTTCAAGCTGTTCTCCAGGCTTTTTCAGGGCAGAATAGCTATAGTGGTCAGGTTGGGGAAGCAAAACTGATCCAATCAGAATGTAGGAGTCATCACATGGGTTTGACATCATAACTGCGGCAGCAAAATGCTCCCAGGGGCATGTCATCACCACCACACAGGGTATAAACCAGCAGTACAATAATATAAATAACTACAGGTATTTAGGTCAACTAATTATTGCATTTCTCTTTTTTCCCTCTATGACGAAGAAGCCCGAGACGTCTTGGGAGTTTGTAAAATCCATGCATTCACTCATTCTATAAATAAGTTTGTGTTGATTTAGAGGTGGAAGCATGCAAATCTTTTATGTTTGAAGCTTTTTTTCCAGTCTTTTTTTAAGTGATTAACATCTTCAAACCCTTGTCCTGATGAACTCAAATCATGAGGGCTGTTCATTCTAATCTTTTTTTTCTTTCTGTACAATAAAACATGTCAGTATGGCTTTTCTCTCCAATGTTTGTATTGCCATAGTTGATGAGTGGACCAGGACAAACTCCCAGATTAAAAACAAAAGGAAAGAAAAAAAAAAAGACTTGATTACAAACGAGAAGGAAGATACACCAAACCAAAAGAGAGAGGTTGGGCAGGCCACAGGATGAAGTCACAGAATAGGGGTGAGGTTACAGGGTCTCATTTCCTACTAAGTTTCCTGCTCTTGCGTCTTGAGGTTACTAGACTGGTGCGAATACCGGCCAGGTGTAGGAGCGAGCCAGCCGCCTCCTTTAGCTCCTCATCGACCTCGGGCCGAGATTCTCTCCTGCACCTTTTCCCTGATAGCGGACCCTGCAGTGAAATGCATGGCCATCGGGCCCAACCTCCTCTCTCCTGCTCAAGGTGCGAACCCATGCTGAAGTTGATTGGTTGTGAAGGAGACATCTGGTGAGGGTGGGGCGGGGCAGGGTTGCTGCTGTAGGTGTGATCCTGCTTCGGATCCCGACTCACAACCACCAAGTCCCTTTTGGACAGATCTATGGGGCCCTCTTGGTCATCTGGGACAAATAAATGATATGCAGAGTGATAGCTGATGAGTACAGACAGTCTTTGTATTGACTGGGGAATCCAATAATACTAGTACTTCTATACCAAGATGATACTGAAATAGTAACAATACCAGATTTTCTACTGTTTCAGTAGTACCAAGGACTGACTCAATTTGGAACCTATGTATTGTTTTGATTGACAGCCTGCTACTTTTGAACCATTGCATGTGTATTTACATGCATGTTCTGCAGAGTTCTCATGGTGATATGTCTGTGCGCATGAAGTCAAATGCACATATTTGCAACATATTATTGTAGACACCATTGGCAATGGCTTAAGTGAATGTAAACAGAGAGAATAAAATTAGATGTGTGAACATTTTTAAATTTGTTCATCAGGCCTTAAACACTATGCCATCATTATTCTCATGTTGTCAATATCAAATCTAAAACAAAAAGATTGACAAACACTCATTGTTCTTATTTTCTTTGTTCCTCATTATTAACTAACATTGAAGCAGTGTTTAACTGAAAAATATTTGTAGTTTATATTACATTGTTTTAATTTATGAATATTGGTAATAAAGTGGTTGTTCAATTGCATTTTAGTTTTTGCTGTGGTATCGAAACTGGTATAGAGAACTGTGAAATTTCACTGATATTAGCACCGACTATTGAAATGTTTGTATTGTGATCCATGTTAGGAAAAGTTACTCTTTATTTACAAAAATTACAGATTACTTCTATCAAATTGAACCCTCATTACTTAATAGTAAAACTTATCACATTACTAATTATATTATTTTAAAATTACATTCTAAAACACAAAAAATATTTATATTACTATTATATTATAATAAGTCTATATTTCCTTCTATATCTCTTCGAATACAAGTCAGATACTAAGCACCACATGTTCCTCCCTTACAGTGACTTGTTAGGGGGCACACACCCTTCAGCTGTCACAGAAACACAAACATAATAAAAATGTATATTTTAAATGTATTCAATTAAATATGATTTTTGAAATATATGTAACCCTAGTAATGTAATAATTAAAAAAAGTTAGAAAATGTAATCTGATTTCAATCATTAAAAACGTAAAGCAATATGCTATTATCTGATTTAAAAGTAATTCAATTACAGTAAATAAATACTTTGTAATCTGATTACACCCAACACTGACTGTGACATCCCTGGTACTGAGATTATGTAAAGAGATGTCCAAATGTATGTCTTGATAAAAATTAACCAGATGTAACATGGATAAAAAAAGGAGAAGGACGAAACATGAGAAGTGGGTGTATAATGGTGGTCTCTTACATGAGTCAATGTTCTGCTCAGAGGCAGACTTTAACAGCATCATGGCAGTGGCAGCATCAAAATCACATTCTGTAAAGAGAAAGACACGTTTGATGCACACAGGTATTGACTACTGGTGTGCATCTTCACGTGTGTGTTTAAATGAATGAGTCACATCCACCCAGGAGCGATTAAGTCTCTCTCTCTCTCTTATTTAAAAGTATCAGTGTCTTGGTTGTCAAGGTTACCAAATACAGGAAAGAGATGCCATCTCTGTGCACAGTGTAGACCGCACAAGTAAGAGATGAGTGGAACAACAGAAGCTGAGATGAGTGACAGGCTTTAATGTGTGATGAAGTCTGCTTATGGTGTGTAAATGATGTGACCATGTTATGGAGTTTCTGAACAGAACTGATGAAGTCTACAAACCTTTTAGGAAACAGCCCTGCTCTGATGTGAAGAGGTGATGAGGAGGAGATGAGGCACTACAGAGGAGAAAAAAAAAAAAGAACATTTAAGACACTAATAGAGCCGTCCACTTTTCAGCCCCTTTATTCCTGAAGTATTTTTCCCATTAATTTTTTTCCATAATGATTTAATAATGTATTTTTAATAAAAGAGTTCTAAACCATGAACCAAACCAACCAGCTCTAAAGCAAATCACATCATTACATACATTGATTAGAAGCAAAAAAGTATTTGGAAAATCTGACAAAAAGACAAAGGTAAAAAGACTATGTAGGGATTGTTCACCCAAAAATGAAAATTCTCTCATTATTTACTCACTCTAATGCCATCCCTTTCTTTCTTCAGATGAACACAAACGAAGATTTTTAGAAGAATATCTCAGCTCAGGTCCATAAAATGCAAGTGAATGTTGGCCAGAACTTTGAAGGTCCATAAAACATATTAAGGCAGCATAAAAGTAATCCATAAGACTCCAGTGGTTTAGTTTATATCTTCAGATGCAATATGATAGGTGTGTGGTGAGAAACAGATAAATATTTAAGTCCTTATTTACTATAAATATTCACTTTCACTTCCACAATCTACTTATGTTTTTGGCAATTCACATTCTTCTTGAATATCGCCATCTACTGTTCAGGAAGGAGAATTTATAGTAAAAAAGGACTTAAATATTTATCAGTTTCTCACCCACCCCTATCATATTACTTCTGAAGACATGGATTTAACCGCTTAAATCATATAGATTACTTTTATGCTGCTTTTATATTCTTTATGGACCGTCATACCGCCCAACCCTCCTGTGAGTTGAATATTTCATTGGGTGGACACCATGAAATATTAGTTGGCAGTAAACAGACATTGTTCACTTACAATACTAATTTAAGCCTTGATAAATGGCAGCATGTTCAACAATTATATGCATCAAATCCCCACAGATTAGACATAACCAGGGCAGTGTTGATACCTGGGAGGGGAGGCAGGAGGAGTGCAGAAGGCATGTGCATTTGGGAAGTGCTGCTTCTTCAGGGCTTGCATCAGCATGGGCCGGAACTCAGGGTGAACACACCACAGAGAGCCTTTCCCATTGGCCTAGAAGAAACAGAGCAGTGAGGAGTTAGAACTGCAAGAAACAAGCATGATCTCAGCATGGTACTCTGAGGACCAGGCTCAGGTAAATTGACCACAGGGCCACACCATCTGTCGGTCTTGAAAATACAGATATGGCTCTAACACTGTACACGTATGAGCACATCCCAGAATAGCTGCAAAATGATCATTAGTGGACAAACTAGAATAACCCCATGGGAAGGATGCAGAATGTCAGCACCTAGCATCTACTCTATTTGAATGGGGGTATTTTGTGTGTGTTTGAATGGAGTGCTCATCACCCTTAGTTTGAGGTGTGGTCCTGCAGGGGAATATGACCTTGACTCACTTCACTAGCCATGTTCATAAACAGGAAAGAGGAAACATTGCCATGGCAACAGACACCAGGCTGAGACATATGAAACACAATGTCTCACAACATTGAATGGAACATACCATCCTCGTCGATCCATAAATTATTTTGCCATCTATGGATCATGTACAAGAAATGAAAACATCTGCCTCACTCTTTTTAACTGGCTGTGTTCCCTGCTTTGAACACATAAGCGTTTAAAACCCCTAAACCAACAACCGTTTTGACAACCCTGTTAGCACACTGAAGTCAACCTGCACTCCTTTATACACTGACCCATTTAACTAAATGTCTGAGCTAATGCTCTGCAGCAATGCTATGTGAATCGCTCTTGCGAAAAAGATGTTGTTCCAATTAATACAACAGTTAGTTCTGGTACTCTTATTTGATTGAACAAGTGGTGTTGCAAGAGTAAAGATATTTAGTACAACACCACTGGAATGGTTCACTTGGGGAGAAAATGATGACAGAATTTTCAATTTTAGGAGTACTATCCTTAAGTAAGTATACCACATGGGATTATCCATTTTGTGTTCTTACCTTTCCTATGCTTCGCTCTTCTTTGCGGAAGCACTTGTTCAGGGAGAGGTTGTGGCGCACAGAGTTCTTCCAGCCAGTGGGGGCACTGGAGAAATATGGAAAATGTTTGAGGATCCAGCCATAGATGTCCTTCACAGGAAGAGATTTGTTGGGTGACTGCTCGATAGCCATGTATATCAGTAAGGAGAAAGATAATGGAGGCTTTGACTTGTGTGGATCTCTCTCACTTCCTGCACTCCCCACTCCCCAGATGGACGAAGTGGATAAGGTGGCGTTACTGTGTGGTGACCCACCACAACCCTCAATGTCAAACAGTGGGCTTTTGTTGGATTGTGCTTCGGGTCCTCCGAGAGTGAAATTCTGCAGCAAGTTCTCATGAAGCCAATTCAGGTTGGTTAGCTCATCATCTTCTGACTCACCTCCTACAACACTCAATGCTCCAGTTCGACCGATCTGGTCCAGACTGGTAGCCAAGGGGCTGGAAGCACTCTCTGCTTCAGGGAGAGTCCCTGCTCCCCAAACTCCCTGCGCTCCAGGCGATTCAGCTTTTTTATCTGGAGACATCCCGATTATAGGACCCATCAAACCAGGAGGGTCTGTGGAGACAAAGTGAAATCAGCTTACTTTAATGATTACTTCATCTAAAAAGTAATCACATTAGTAATTATTTTAAATTTAAGTTACTTTCTAAATCACTTTTTCTAGAGGAATTTTTGGTTTTCACTCAAAATGTCTATATTTTCTCCTCTTTCATTGTCGCACACCATTCTGCTGTCAAAGTAATGCTAACAGACTTACATATGACTTTATATTTTAAATGATTTATACATATTACTTTAGCAAAAGTAATGTACTTAAAAGTAATTACTTTAATTTAAAATCATTAACTGTAATCTGATTACAAGAATTTCAAATGTAATCCAATACACTACTTTATGATTTAAAGTCATTAGATTATAGTAGTTAATTACTTGTAATCAAATACACCCAACAGTGCATCTAAACCATACCTGAAAAAATTTAAACAGTGGCTCGTGGGACTATCATTGCCAAGTTTGTTTGAGAATTCTACCCAACCCAACAGAGAAAACTCACAGCAATCAATGGTGTGAGTTTGTGGTGGGACTAATTTAACATTGGAAGATGAGGGGAGTGTTTGGCTAAACAAGGGATATGAAAAACTTAATGTTTTTTAAAATTGACAAGATGGTGGGTTGTTTAATCCAGGCTTTTTTTTTGCCAAGGATCTCCATATGTGATAATCCCATTGCAAGGGACTCCTTCTTATATATATATATATATATATATATATATATATATATATATATATATATATATATATATACACATGATATATAAAAATTCACATGAAAAATTCAATTAATCGCAATGCCCACGGACCGTATAATAAGGAAGATTCCTGAGAAATGCAAGCTTGTAGTACCACCTGTTTACTCCAGAGGGCAGTAAGTGAAACTTCATCTTTATGGCAACATGCAGTTTATACAGTGAAGAAAACAACCCTTCAGTAGGCAGGACAACACAAACATGCATTACGTCCTTGCGTTCAAAACACTTGATGGGAGTGCAAATTCGAAATAAAGGAGCTCAAGATGTGTTCTAAGCACTGATCTAATATATATATATTAGTGGTTCTAAGTATTAAACTATATTTAACTTGACTTAATTTTTATGTTTATGACATGATGCAACGAACCCGAGACGCAACACAAGCATGTCTGATGCAGGTGTACATTGACGGGTCCTTAAACAAGTCCTCATATTAAATCTCTGACAAATTAAATTGCGAAATGGATTGCTGTGTGAAGGATTGTGGCATAATATGGTGGTAAAAAATACATTGCATTCTAAAGCCGCTTTTTGTATTTTCAATGTTAACTGTTCTGCCACAAGGATGTAATGCATTTTAATTATCAGAATATTTTATTTATATATATATATATATATATATATACACACACACACACACACACACACATGCATATACTCACACACACACATACTTTTTAAAGATATCTATGTATAATTATTTCATCATTATATATTGAATTATTGTTATATGAGGGGCTTTCTCAGCAAATATTTGTATATGCGATTAATTAATCGGGACACCATGTAATTAATTTGATTCAACATTTTAACCGATTGAAAGCTCTTTTATAACACATGTTCTTTGCAATATTAAATAGTTAAATTTCTCATTGCACAAAAAGAAAGCCAAAAGAAATTATTCAGATATTATGTGGATAATATTTACTTGATTTCCTTAATTTGACAGTATCTTTAAATAATTGTCAAAATTAAGCAAATGGTAAAGCAAAATTGAATAATCGTCAAATTAGTCTAATGCTTTTTTTATTCAGTTTTGTTTTTTTACACTTTTCTGCAATAATTTTAATTTGCAACAAACCCCCTAGCATTTCATTATCTAAATAACTGTTCAATCTTAAGGAAGCCCTATTTCAGCATTCACAGAAGGTAGATAGGGCTGGGTATCAAGTTCAATAAGTTTTAGGCACTTTAAGGTTGACAGTAACCGATCAAGTTTAACGTGCATACAACTAGTTATCTTGTTAAACCATTCTTATCCTTAGGGTTGGCTGAATTAATAGCTTTCTTTTTTTCTCTTCACTTTAATGTTATAGCATCGGCCCCTGCCGACCCTGGCATGAGGAGACCAGACGGCTCAGGAGTCTTTGAGTCTGTAAAAATAGACAACAAACTGAAAAATAAAACCAAGGTTGTTTTGATGTAATGTGTAATGTTTGTAATCTTGTTAAAAACATTGTGCGAATCACTGAAAAAAAAGAACAATTCACAACACTACAGGCAAAGAAGTCTTTCTGGATGTATACATAAACCAACAATAATGAATGGACTGTTTTGAACCTTATCGATGAAGGTGTAGGATGTGTTCCCTTTCCGAGAAGTTACAGTTGAAGTCAGAAGTTTACATACACTTAGGTTGAAGTCATTAAAACTCATTTTATAATCACTCCACAGATTTAATATTAGCAAACTATAGTTTTGGCAAGTCAATTAGGACATCTACTTTGTGCATGACACAAGTAATTTTTACAACAATTGTTTACAGACAGATTGATTCACATTTAATTGACTACGTACATCACAATTCCAGTGGGAATTGGAGGTGTACCTGTGGATGTATTTTAGGGCCTGCCTTCAAACTCAGTCCCTCTTTGCTTGACATCATGGAAAAATCTAAATAAATCAGTCAAGCCTCAGAAAAAAAAATTGTGGACCTCCACAAGTCTGCTTCATCCTTGAGAAATTTCAAAATGCCTGAAGGTATCATGTTGTCACATCTGTACAAACAAGAGTATGCATGTATATACACCATAGATCCATGCAGCGATCATACCGCTCGGGAAGGAGATACATTATGTATCCAAGAGATGAACGTAATTTGGTGTGAAAAGTGCAAATCAATCCCAAAACAACAGCAAATGACTTTGTGAAGATGCTGAAGGAAACAGGTAGACAAGTTTATATATTCACAGTAAAACAAGTCATATATTGACATAACCTGAAAGGCTGCTCATCAAGGAACAAACCACTGCTCTAAAACCACCATAAAAAAGCCAGATTACAGTTTGCAAATGCACATGGGTACAAAGATCTTACTTTTTGGAGAAATGTCCGGTCTGATGAAACAAAAATGTAACTTTTTGGCCATTATGATCATTGTTATGTTAGGAGGAAAAAGGGTGAGGATTGCAAGCCGGAGAACACAATACCAAGCAAGAAGCATGACAGCAATCATGTTGTGGGGGTGCTATGCTGCAGGAGGGACTGGTGCTCTTCACAAAATATATGGCATCATGAGAAAAGAACATAATGTAGATATATTGAAGCAACACCTCAAGACATCAGCTATGAAGAAAGCTTGGTCACAAATGGGTCTTCCAAATGGAGAATGACCCCAACTATACCTCCAAAGTTCTGGCAAAATGTCTTAAGGACAACAAAGTCAAGGTATTGGAGTGGCAATCACAAATCCCAAACCTCAATCCAACAGAACATTTGTGGGCAGAACTGAAAAAGCGTGTGCGAGCAAGGAGGCCAACAAACCTGATTCAGTTACACCAGTTCTATCTGGAGGAAAGGGCCAACATTCCAGCAACTTATTGTGAGAAGCAAGTGGAAGGCTACCCAAAAAGTTTGACCAAAGTTAAACCTTTTAAAAGCAATGCTACCAAATACTAACAAAGTGTATGTAAACTTCTGAGCCACTGGGAATGTGATGAAAGAAATAAAAGCAGAAAAAAAATTATTCTCTACTATTATTCTGACATCTCACAATCTTAAAATAAAGTAGTGATCCTAACTGACCTAAGACAGGGAATGTTTTCAATGATTAAATGTCATGTTACTTATTATGTGTTATAAAATGTTCAAATTACTCCGTGATAGCATAACAGCTGTGATCGAAGCAATGAAAACATAAATAAGAATTTCAAATATTCTTATACTGTATAGTATAATATAATAATTATAACTGCATTAGCAGACATCAATGTTTAATATATTTTCAATTTTCTTATTTCTATGTATTCGGATCTCTGAATCATTTTTCCCCTTTCTCTTGGAAGAATTAAGAGGCCCATGTGGGCACTCATAGAACAGAGTTAAGGGCCTCTTGGGTGTCTACTCAAGTGTGTATGAGAACCTGACCCCTCTTCTTCAACCACACCATAACAATTGCAGTGCATACTTTAGGGTTCTTAGACTCAACAACTGAGGAAATGCTGATCTGTTATCAGTGCCGTGGCATAAAACAAAGGCGGAGAGGATAAGTGATTTTCAGATCCGACCCCTTCATTTGAGTGCCAGGAGCCTGGCATGGTGGCCCCAAAAGCATAGAGAAACAAGAAGCCCTCCAAGCACAGGAGATTAACTCTTTCTGACCAATCAGAAAGCTACTCTGTCGCAGAAGTGACTTCCTTTAATGGACAGCCATGAAAAGCACACAGAATATTGATAAATAAATCATCTGCTCAAGTCAAAGAGGTCTGAGTGCCTAGGAGAGTTAACGTTTCTCTGCCCACTATTATACCCACTGCCATGGAAACCATACAGCACATCAATAAATAAATAATCCCATAAAGTGCTGCTCTGAATCATTCTCTCTCCCACTCTGGAGAATAGAATGGAGGGTGCAGGGAGGGGGTTCCTCTTCCCCTTTCTTTCTGACTGTTCAAAAACACCCCAGACACAAATAAAACATCTTCCTGTTCATATGCGTACTGTGATAATGGTTGGTGCTGACAAAACCTTACTTGATGAACTAAACTGAAACCAAACAATCGGTCTCCCTTGTCCACATCATTAGACCCCTGTTGTGTTTTGTAGAACATGCCATTCTGTTTTTACAATAACGTTCTCTTTGATTGTCTTTCTCCATGGGCACTGAAAGACAGGTACGGTAGCAGCATCTACTCCTAAGCACATCTTGCCCCAGCCAGAGACTTGATCTCTGTACACAGGGCGGCTCTCATTAGCAAGACAAATCTAACTGCCTCCAACAAGCTCATCAGCCCATCTCCACACCCTCCATCTACACAGACACATAATGCTAATGATGGCACTCCACCGCTCTTAACCACTTCAAACACAAACACACAAAAATTAAACCACGTTTCTCTATGGGAGGAGCATCTTGGAAATACATCTGCTCCTTTTAATTCATATGGGGGGGGGCAGTATGGGAAAGCTGTGCCATTTAAAGTAGCTTATATACACAAAAAAATTAAGACAACCTTATATTACTTAATAGCAGGGCTGTCACGATTATGAAATTTGGCTGATTGTCAAAAAGATTTATTGCGATCAATTGACTGTTTTAGGGCTTTTGAAATTATAATGATTAATTGTCTTACAAATTGTCACATAATTTGTATAGAATGGTGTATGTGTGCTTCATCTTAAAAAGTAATCCATTTATATTTCACATGGAATTATACAATAAAATATGGCTACAAAATTTCCTTTAAAGTTTTCAATACTTAGAGATGACATGAAACTAATATTTGAAATATCAGAATATTTCCAGATAATTAAAAAGTCTCTTTTTAGTCAACTGTTGGAACCCAGCCAACCTAATTAGCTATTATATTGTATGTATTATATGAAATAGCAAAATATTTCTGTCATATTTCATATGTTATTTTAAGACTCTTGGATTAAACCCACCATTACTCAAGAAGGAAGACATTTGAGATTGTGTGTATATAAAAATATGTGGGTTTACGGACTCATTTCCATCAAAGTTTGATAAAGGATGCATTCAGTATTGAACCATTGATGTTTGCATTAGCGAGAAAAGTACAGGGTAGCAGGAAGAGAATATATATGCCACAAAACTGTTGGAGAAGGAGATCGGGGCCTGGGTTGCTCAGCAAGTAAAGACGCTGACTACCACCCCTGGAGTTGCGAGTTTAAATCCAGGGCATGCTAAGCGACTCCAGCCAGGTCTCCTAAGCAACCAATTGATCCGTTTGCTAGAGTGGGGGTAGAGTCACATTGGGTTAACCTCCTCATGGTCGCTATAATGTGGTTCTCGCTCTAGGTGGGGCATGTGATGAGTTGTGTGTGGAAGCCACGGAGAATAGTGTGAAGCCTCCAAATGAGCTAGGGTCGCCGCGGTAACGCACTCAACAAGCCACATGATAAGATGCGTGGATTGACGGTCTAAGACGCGGAGGCAACAGATTCATCCTCCGCCACCTGGATTAAGGCAAGTCACTATGCCACCATGATCGGGCATCAAGGGGTTTGCTAAATGTTTAAGCTAGGGATTAGTGCTGCACGATTAATCATATCGCAATCACGATGTCAGCCTGTGCAATTATATAATGGCAAAATGCTGCGATTTTATTAAATAAATAAGTGCATGTGTGGACATGACAGCCCATTTTCTACACAGCTAATAAAAAGATGACCAGAGGAGCACTGCAGCTCGAGTGTCTGAGTGTCACAGCATGGCGATATATCTTTATTTCATCCTTAATTAAGCTTCAAATAATACGGGAGGGTGCCATGTAAATAAGCACAAACTCCAAAACTGTCATTCTCTGTGCGGTCAGAGCTGCTTCAACCAGTCGTGGAAGAGACCCAATCTGAGCGGGAGAGATTTAAAATTTTGCGGAGACGCTCATCTCTCACCACCGCTGTCTGCAGCTCGCAACGCCATCATGATAAGATCAATCTTGTGTGACAAATAACACTAATATTACAACAACAACTAATATATATATATATATATATATATATATATATATATATTACACATACACACACACATAAAAATGCTTATCAATAATACTCTAAAATGTTTACAGTTTTCATTGACTAAAACTACATAAACAATGCCCAGACTTTGTCAAAAAAAAAACAACTAAAAACAATAAATAGAAATAGGATAAGGTTGACTAAATATGACAAAAACTAAAAAGGACATTTGACACAGAATTAAGACTAAGATGAAATAAAAAAACAGCTGACAAAATTAACACTAGTATTCAGTTGCCAGGTCATTAGAAGTGTATTAATGCAAAGCCAACATTTATGTGTTTTTAACGTCACTTTTTTGTTCAGTATGGTACCATCTCTGCCTCATTTTAAGCCAGGAAAAACCCTGGATATATGGCGATATTTTGGCTTTAAGATAACCGACACAGAGCAGAGAGAGGTACTGTTCAAAATTAAAGTTGCTACATCACGTGGCAACACGACAAATTTATATCAGCAACTGAACCAGCACAGAGAAATTTAGAAAAGTGAGATTTCAGAAAAAGATCCACACACTTGACAAGCGATACCAGCGATAAGTAGAACTTTTTAGAAAGAGGATTTGGAAATACCAGTTGTCATTTAAAAAACAAACGAAATAAAAAAAACAACAGTTTTAGTGGTTTGATTGAGTGAACCACACTTTTATATCTAGTTTCATTTTCAAAAGAGTTTATAAAAAGAATATGTTACATCCTGCTTAAAAGTCCCTGTTTGTTTGGACAATCTTAATTTCATGAAAATTTGTATGTTCTTATTTATTGTTTATTTTATTTAGGTGTAATATTGAGAAAATAACAAGTTTGCAATAATGCAAAGATGTTATTTCATTTAGTAAAAAAAATATTTTAATTTGAAAACACTGTTCATTTATAGTGGTTTTTGTTGCTAGTTTGTATGTTTGAGTTGCAAAATACACATTTCAGCATTATCAGTAATCTATTTGGGCATTGTCCTTGATAACCAAGCAAGTTGACTCATGATACGATTTGTTTATTATATCGCAATCGCAATATTAGCCTCAATAATCGCAATATGACATTTTCCCCAAATCGTGCAGCCCTACTAATGATGTGCAAAATTTCCAATTTTCACAATATACTAGTCAGTCAGTTGTTTAAAAGACTAAACAACTAGTCAGTGTAAAGGCTCAGTTAGGTTCACGTGACCCCGATCAGACACCTTTTAAAGGGATATACGGACACTAAGTGCAGCACTTTAATATGGTGAATTACAGATATTCAACAAATGAATAGTCTAAATAACTATAACATCTTATTGCACAAAACTAAGTAAGCATTCAACACAGAGCGGCACAAAGCCACTTATGCGCATCCAGAATACTTCATTGCGAACCTCACTGCGCATTCAAAAGTGCAAAGCTGCAAGATAATATTGCAGGTACATATCTAGTTCATGGCATCAAGCAGTTTAAACCTTTTTTCTGAAGCACTGTCAGACAGAATCATCAGCAAAACACTTTAATCTCTCCACAGCACCTCACAAATATGAGAATATTACTCAGAGGATTTAATGTCCAACAGTGATTTTGAAATTGTTGATGTGGCTCTTTGCTGTAACAACAGTGCATAAAAACACTAAACCTAAAGCATTAAAGAGATGAAACATCTTGCAGAGGGTTTTACTGTGCTCACTGTTATTCACTGTTAAGCACAGCAAGTTATCTTCACGCAATAATGCTCTCAAAGAAGTTGCATCTCTAAATGAATGTGAGAATTGCATCTCCGGTTAAAACTGCCAATGCTAAAAAAAAAAAATATTTTAGCAGTCGACCCCACTAATCGACAAGTGTTGGCCGATAAGTTGACCACCCCAGGCACATCTCTAGTTCAAGTATGCTTAGACAGCTCATTTAAATCGGAGTTCTCTGCTTAAACTAAGCAGAGAGCTTTTCTGTCCTGATTCCTGTAGCTGTTGGAATTGGTCTGTCAAGCATCAGTCCTGACACAAGGGCTCCCAGTGCATCTCCATAACTGTGTGAGAGCTGATCAAAAAGCTTAGCTGGAACATCACCTAACTGCATTAGAAAGCTTCTGGAGATTAACTAGTTTTTATTCTTCCCTGTCCATAATTCAATTATTGTCCTTGATGTCGAGGAGACATCTGACAGAGACTAATGGATTTATTTCCAGTCACAATAAGTTCTGAGAAATTCTGATTTTTTTGTAAATTTTTACAAAGAACTATACAGTACAAAGACCTTGTTGTTAGATTGATTGGGGCTCATTTTTCTACAATTCTGAATCACGATTCAAAGCTAAAGCTACTTAAACACATTCATATGCACAGGTTCTGGAATTTTGAAAGCTTTAATCCACAAAAGTATGTACAATACCAGAGTTTGTTTCATGTCAATACTTAAATATAAATAGAGTATAATTTTTTTTTTTAATCTTTTTAAAAAGTTACATCTCTAATGAGTGTGTGCATAACAAATGCAATGCTTTTCTATGATTGTGCAAAAATACATATTTTCATACTCTAGTCATTTTCTATCAGGCAAGTACTTATCAACAGAAGCCCTGTAGCTGAATAGTGGCAATTCTAGGGGGCTTTTAAAAAAGACGTGTTCCTTATGTAAAACAGCTGGATGGAGCACAAGGAAATGGAACAAAACACAATGGTCTTGAGGCAAAAGTTTCACTATTTTTAACTCTACACGGTGTCGTAAACAACATAATGCATTAATACCAATCCATAGATTTTTATACAATAATGGGGTCACAAAAAGAATGTATAGAATCCCTAAAGGGGCTTTAACGTGACTCGTGTCGGGACGTCCATGCATCACTCAATGGCAATGCCTTTTTGATCTCCACAAGAAATGTAGTTCAGATAACATCTTCTGATTTTACAGTGATATGCCATCTGAATTGTCTGGTAATCATTGGCCGTCGCTTCGAAAGGTTAACAGCAAAGGGGTCAAAGTTGAAATTGTTTGAACATTGAGAGCTGCATTACAATGCTTGCCAAAAGCGGATAATGCTGAAGATGAAGCTTCACTCCATAGAGCTCAATGTATTCAATAACACTGACACACGTCATGTGGGAGTCCCTTTAGAGCCATAAAAGAGCTGCAGTGTTGCTGTAGTATTATTGCATGATGTTCAACTAGTCATCCAACAGCTGACTTGCTGATTAGTGGGGTCAACTACAAACATTAATATTTTTAGTGGTGGTGGTTTCAATGGGATTTACTATTCTTATTATAACCTCATAATTATTATAAATATAACCTCATAATTATTCTTATGAGGTTATATTTATTCGGCCTATTCATTACTTGAATACATGTTAAAGTACTGCACTTAGCATCCGTATATCCCTCTGAAACACGTCTGATTGGGGTCAGGTGAACTTAATGGAGGCTAGATTTTCATTATCCTTAACACAGACTAGTCATTCATAAAAAAAACAGCTGACTAGTTGATTATGAAAATTGGTAGTTTTGCACATCTCAAGTTCATGTAGGCCTAAACAAAAAGTGCCAACAAATCAATAAGATATCAGCAAGATTTATTCCAGGATCTATTTCTTAGACGTTTACATGGTGGTGGCATGTATGCATTCATACACACAATCCCCCATGCCATTTCCACAGCATGCTGACTGGACTTTCCCCGTGTCATTGTCACACCCAACAGTCTCAATTAAACACACCCTGTTTATTCACACAGGAGTGACCAACACAATGGAGGCTATTGTAACCAAAATGACACAGAGGCAACATCACTGGGGCAAGCTATCCTCATCAAGGCAGTGCCTAACATCAGCATCACTGTCAATGGGCAGAGGGGCCCTATAATGGCCTGCCGGCTTCTCTACGGACTTAAATCTTTCAGAAAGAAGGTGAGGGATCCTAAACTAGGAGGAGGGTGACAGACTTAAACTAAGAATACAACGTCGAGTTGGGGGTTGGGGTGGGCACAAAGTGTGACACAGCCCAGGCAAATGAGTGTAGAAAAGCCCACATTTGCAACTGAAATCCAGAGCAGTTGCCAATATTTGATTACCACGCCCTAGCGTCACTATGTAGCCATGGCAACCACAGTGTTATAGCCTCCTGGGGATGACATTTGCGCCTCCTGGTCTAATGTTGAGGGCATAAGTAACAAAAAGAGGCTAACGGCAGATGAGAAATATGTGCAGCTGGACATATAATGAGAGGATGGAAGGAGGGGGGTCACTGAACAAAGGCATTGTCATTAGTAGTAGTCATAGCATTTTTCAGAACTCCAAGATTTAGTTTCATTTAATCTCATCATGAAAATGGTGTCTAATCAATTCATTCTTAAAACTTTTAAGGAGTATTTTTTTGCCAAACTTTTATTCAACAGCAGTTTGCTTGTGATATATTGCTTAATTATTATTATCATCATCATTACAGTGAATTAGTAGTGGTCTAAGCACGTAACTGGTAATCTGGTAATCAGAAGGACACTGGTTCGAATCCCACAACCACCACCATTGTGTCCTTGAGCAAGACACTTAACTCCAGGTTGCTCCGGGGGGATTGTCCCTGTAATAAGTGCACTGTAAGTCGCTTTGGATAAAAGCGTCTGCCAAATGCGTAAATGTAAATGTAAATGTAGTTGTAATATATTTCTGTCACAATTTCTGTAGAAACACTGGTATCGTTGCATCTTTTTATTTTAGTATCGATTTGGTATTGAAGTACCGGTACTTTTGACAACTCTAATCCATGCACATGTTTTATTTCCATTTTATTTTTTACCTCACAATCTTTAATCAAAATGTAATAACTCAATCTTCTGGTGAAATTACAGACTTATCTCTGGTGATAAAAGGACTTCTCCAATCATTTAGCGTAATTGTGGTGAAGATAACAAGGTGTATTTTTGTCTGTTTTCCTTCAAAACTATCGTTCCTTAACCCAGACTTCATTAGTTATGGTTCAGCTGGTAAACTCACATTCAGATCTGCTATGCAGTGCCAATATTTTCACAGTCCAATCAATAACCAATGGGTAAACTCTACTTCCGTATTGTGACGTATTTCCAAATTAATCTGTTTATCGAACAAGAAAAAAAGATGTATGGCGGAGAGTTAAGTCGGTCACAACTTCCGTTTCATGATGACTTTAAGAGGAATACACACACACACACACACACACACACACACACACACACACACACACACTATATATAAATATATATATATATATATATATTACACACACACACCACATGAAGAAAACAGATTTACATAAATACCGTGAGATTTGTGAATTAAATCGGTTTAAATGGGATTTTGCAGATGGTATATGATAGAAATTTCATTGACATTTGCCATTTTATCATTAGACAAGACAGTTAATGTTTACAGAGATCTGTTTAGAAGAGAGAGAGAATGAAACAACTGAGCACTTTAAACATCATGAGCTCATGTGCGATCCTCTGATAGGATAATTTAAATGACACTGTTGCACACCAGTCTATTATTGTGATAACACGATGTAGCACCAAAACAAACTGTGATTGGTCGATTACATGTCTCGTCTCCTTCATGTGCAATTGGGCGATTCTTGTGCCGTCACAGCTTAACAAACCAATCAGACAAATTGGAAAATGTATTGGCCTATGCAAATAATTAAAAAATACCAAATATCGGCGATATATACTGGTCGACCACTACACACAAACCTTTGTCAAAGCTTACAAATATGTCTTATATTTTAGACCCTACAAGACATTCCAAACTGGCTTATCCTTGCTGCCAAAACAGTGACTTAAAATCATGTACTCTGCATTTCCTCAGCCTTTGTGCGACAGCAACTCCATACAGCCAAGAGCTAGATCATATGTCATTGTGAAAGTCATAATGAGACTAATTAATTTCCCGTTTAATGCCAAGAGAAAAGCAATAAGCAAGGAATAATTTGCTGTGCCCTACAAAAGCCCTCCAGAGAACAGCACTGCACAGATACTGCTGCCACTAACAACATTAGCACAGGATTCGGTATTAATGAAGTCTCTTAGGGCAATTCTGAATTCTGTACACTGTGGATGCAGCTAATCACAGAAATAGGTCCATTTTGTTTGTTATTTTTGCAAAGCAACACATTATGTCAACATGTGAACAACAGAGCGCACAAACAGACACGCCAGTTACTGCCTACGCAACCTGCATGCGACCACAGCCTAAAGTGCAAAAGTAGAGAGCACAACTAAATAATGTGCTCATGTGACAGGCTGGGCAGAAGTTGTATACTCGTCCCTTTCCCCGTCCCCCTAAGCACAGCTATGCGCTATCGCTCTCTGTCCACGTGTCAGTGTCACTCACATACATTATCTACCGCCGGAAATAATGAGTGCACGTCCGCGTCAGAACATCCCATTCCAACAACAAGTCACGAGCTAAACTGGCAGGCAAACATTCGGTTTCGATCTCAACGAATAATTGCTCACGGACACTGTGGATATCCACAACCCCTAATATAGGCAATACAAAACAAGAGAAAATAAATCCCCCACCCTCAGATATCATGTTACATAGTTGCCCTGGATTCTCACTATACTTGCCACAAAATGAATATATTTGTATCATTTGACTATAACCTTAATTACTCGTTAAAGTCGCGCGCAGTCGATAAGCGTTCTATTGGAATGTTTTTAAAACGTTGAATTAGAAATTCGACGCGCTTTTGCGCGCATTAGCATTGTAAATGTAATTTTGAAAATATGACTGACTGCCGTGTGTTCTAAAACTTCCGCAAATAATGTCACAAGAATGTTGACCAGTCTCGAGGATCTTCAGTTAGCGACAAGCTACAGTAATGCGTGGCTTTACAGCAAAGCTTCACTGCGAGCTGCTGTCCATCCAGTGGAGTTCCAAGTAATAAAAACGCACACATAAGGAAATCCCTGGATATTTGTCTGGTTTCAAATATTAATTTTGGAAAAGTGTAAGCATGTGGCTGACCAAAGGTATCGTGTCAGCTCGACGGCAAGGCGCGTGCATTTCACTCAACTAAGTTAGCTAGCAAGATCACATGGTCTAAAATGTTTATCGTTTTCTTCAGGAAAATAAAATAGACGGCGAAATGTTCTAGCTATTCCAAAGCGGAATGTTGCTTTCAAAAAAAGATCAATGCAAACACCAAAATTAGGGAGGTCAGTGGCTTAATATTGGCTAGGTTTTATCGCGAGACACCTTTCATACTTGTCATCTGGTTAAAAATGCGATGACAAATAATATTTTCTTTCAAACACCTTTGAACAACAAACGTTATGTATAATTTCGAAAGCCGTGTACTTACATTCGTGCATTATACTGTCACGTCAGACGACAAAAACTCCCGTGCTTTCATGCAGTAGCCTTTCGCTCGCGCTGTGTCAAAAGATCAGCAGCTGCTTCCTCCATCCACACAGCGCGGAGATCACGCCGCACGGCAACGCTTCCGTACCCCCCCTGCCGTCGCCAAGGCAACAGGACCACTTCAGCCAATCACACCCCCTCCTCTCCGATATCCCCCTGACAACTGCCGCATCGCAGTAGCATTTTTTTTTTTTAGCAAACCTAGGCAATTGCGTTCAGCATGCGCTCCGCGTTGCACCACGTTCTTCATTTGTTCTTGAGAGGTTTGTGACGAAAGAGCTCGGCGCTCGGAGATTCGTGAATTCAAACGAATTCAATCACTCGGTGTAGACCAAATTCAATGGAATTTTTCACGTCATATTTTCATTGAGCTTTTTCTTCATATTCGAAGGTTTTACAACTTAGACTGTTATTGACCACCAACCAGCTTATGTTGGAAACGAGGTCAGATGCTGTTACGTCATATGGCGGGGGAGTCCTGGCTGGAGGCTTGACGTCCAATCGCAGGCAATTTCACGATGTGAAGTAGTAGAGGTACTTAACGAAAACATATCAGACAAACTTACATAACTATTATGCTCTAGAGAAATAAAACAGGCAACGGAAAGTAGTTGTATGTAGGATGACAACAATTGTATTATTATACTTATATACATTTCATTTTTTCTCTTATGCATGTTTTTTCTATAAATAAAAATGCTTGTAAAAAAAAAGTATTTTAAGAAATCTAATCAAACAATTAGAAAGAGGCAAAAGTGTCCTGTCTGTAGCTACTGTTTATGCATATCCCATGCATGTTTCTTCCCAATCACATGATTGATTTATGGCATTGAGGTGGGCTGGAGGTGGGATCTGTAAATGTGTTCAGCAGAGGGCAGTGAGGTCACAGCTGGGAGGAGAAATGGTATGGTTACTTCATTTGCAAGGCTCACACACATGTATTAAGGTTTATGTGATTATATTAGGTTCAAATATCTCATGTTACCATCTCACTTTGCCAAGCTCTGCTTTTCAGAGTAAAGACATTAAAGGGGTCATGACATAATCTATCTATCTATCTATCTATCTATCTATCTATCTATCTATCTATCTATCTATCTATCTTCCCTGAGGTCCACTGATAATGTAAAAGTGTATTTTTTTTTTTCACCAAACAGACATAATTTTGTAATGTATGATCCGTTTCCACCCTGTCTCTGTCCCTCTGTCTGAAATGCTCGGTTTTGGCCTAAGCGCCTCCTTTAAACATCAATGTCAATGCCCACTTTTATGATTGGCTAGCATCATGCAGACCCTCAATTACACCCAGATTTAACCTCAATAGGAAGAGAATGAACGAAGCTCCACAACATTATAAAACTAATTTTCAGGGTTTACACATAATGCACATCCAACACATCGAATCTGAATATATTAAACAGGAGCAACCTAATCTGTCAAACAATCATGACATTTGAAATATTCATGAATGAAAGTTTTTTTAATCGGGTTCAATAGTGTTTTTAACTGCCATATCCTTCAATTACAGTTCCTTTGCGAAGCTTGAATCGTACATATTATGACTGGTTCACAAACAGGTATGAGCCAAAAAAATGCACATACATAGTTCAAAGCATGACGAACTAGACACAGATACAGTATCATCCTGCACTGAGACGCACATTGCCAGATTCGAATAAAAAATGGTCAAAGACCTCCATCCAGTGTGTTTACATACACCAATAATTACAAATAGCACATAAGGGAGCAAGAATGCGCCCGGATGCGTTTTTGCTCAAAACAGCAAGATGCACAACAGCTGATGAAACACAATGGTGTTTTCTTTTCAGAGTTGTAACTTGAAACCGCTTCTTTTAAAAAGGTCAAAGACAGTTGTCTAGTGCCTGTTTATATACAAAAAAAATATTCCAAATAGTCCAGATGGGTCCTCCTTGGTGTTCAGGAATAGTAAGTGGGACACACAAGGCCTACAGTATCTGTCCTGCTCTCTCTCTGTTAGCAAACTGAGTGCCAGTGGGAAGGGCCAAGGGTGCAATGATTTAAATTAGGCATTGATGTTGTTGCTATATAGTCATCAATTAAAGGGCCCCCTAGTGACGTAGGAAAGTCACGGAAATAGAGAATGATGCTTTTTGTAGCTTAGTTTCGAAATTTACAGTATATATTATAGTTGAATGACCTTTTCTATGTCAAAATATCAAGGAAAGTTTGATTCCTTATGAGATGACCCCTTTAAAGAGTGCCTATGAGCTGTAATGTGTACTACACCTATGTATGTTCTATCTTTTTACCACAGGGTTAATAGCAGATTGTTAAAAAAACTGGTCATCCACAAAGAAAATTATTTATATCTGATTTATCTGAAATACTATTTAAGCTGGTTAACATTGACACTTTTGATCTTCTTTTAGGCATTTCTGCACACATACTATGGATAAATGGTAAGCAGAGTGCATAAAAATATACATCTGATTTGCTCATAGTTGAATGTCCAATCCAGTCTAATTCTGCTAATTTAAACAGTTTAAGACCACGGGTATGTGCAAACTTCCATTTATCTGGCCTCAAAAGTCCAAACTGCCTACCAACCATACAGCCAAAATCTTTTAGTCATGCTATATCTAGTGTAACCCAATACAGGGTTTTAGGTGTATTTGATAGTATTAGATGGAAAAGCTGCCAATTTGTGAGTGACCAAATCCTCAGTTGTATGCTACTAACCGAATTAATTTCTCTCTCAAAAATTATATTCCCACCATCCCATCTAATTAACCTTTTTAAGAATAGAAACAAAAGAGGGTTTGTTTCTTTGAATCTTATAATCTACATACAAGTCTTAACTGTTTAATAGATTTAGGCCACAGAGCCATGACAACTTTAGAACATAGATTGTTGTCCTTGTTAGAAGTTACTGTCGTGGCAAGCTTACATTTCAAAACATGCATACTTTGAATACAATACATTATCTTGTATGCTTGAGAAACCAAAACTGGCAATATCAAAAAACAAGTACTTGAACAGTGTCAGCATGCCACAAAAAATCAAGGTAATGCAGTTTAGGAGGTTTCTGCCCATTCACACTAGCTCTGATAGACTCTTATTGAGGTAGATTGTCCATAGGTGGCCCATATTTACCCAGGAACTGATAAAAGCCAAGGTTTTATGATTTCAGTCACTAATGACCTAATCTTATCAAACTAGATAAACACACTGCTGACAAAGTCTCCTACAGCACAAGCCGCTGCTTTGAGAACAATGCTTTTGATATTTGCACATGTTATGTGGAGTACTTGGTGCTTTAGATTATTACAGGAAGGCAACACCTGCAATCAGGGTGGGTTTTGTCTTATAATAACTGTAATCAAGTCATGTTGAACAAGCTCTTGAAGGTAGTATACTATTTGTTGACAATATGTAAGGGGGTTTCATAGCTTTATGGACAGGAAGGCAAGCTAAATTTTTTCTTTTTTTATCAGGAATTTTAAAGCAAGCAATGCAAGTAATGATTGGGTGCATACAAAAGCAAACTTCCTCTACATGCCCAATATATTCCCAAGAATAAACAAACACAACCTGCTTTGACCTAATAAAGTTTATTTTCTTAAAAATGACCAGTTTCTGTTCTTTTCTAGGAAATTAAACCCTTTTTAAATTCATACTAGCAACTACATAATGGTTATTGAAGACTTCACAATATATTAAGTCTAGATGTTATGGTACACATGCATAAAATTCAGGCTGCATGAGAAGCCACAGTCACTACATTACACATAGATGGAGTTTGAGGGGCAAAAAGACAATGAGGTGTAGATACTTTTCTCAGCTTTAAAGAGGCCAGAGGCCTCCAATATAACCAACTCCAGCGAGGCTTTTAAAAAATCTATATGTTACAGGCACAAGTAAGGCCATGGGCCCAAACGAAAGCTGTTTAACTTAAAAAGTGATGTTCATATTTTACTACAATGTGGACACTTAGATGAAAAGTCTCTAGGACTGTTTATTATATATATATAAAAAAAAAAAATCAATCATCTGGCTCAAGATTAATGGTCAAACATGTTTCACAATTTTTTGGGCCCTTGGTTAACACTTCCAACTGTTTGGAGATTATAGCTCCAAATATTTAGAAAGGGAATTATGAGAGATAAATACAACAGGGAAAAATAACCCTTTTTCTAATAACTGACGCAACAAAGGTGACGCAAACCCTCATGAACATGCACAACTGCAAGTTGAACAAGTTCCACACATCAATCAGTCAATTAAAAGTTAAGAGTTCACCTCATTTGGACAAAATAAAAAATGCTGGAGAAAAATGTAGTGTTATTTTTCTGATCGTTTCTTTGTTATTCCTCTTTCACAGAAAGAATTTATATGCTGAGACACAAGTATGATTACAGTGAGCCTAATGTGTGCTAACAAAAATATTAATAACAATAATAATAATATATAATAAAATAAGACATTCAAATACAGTAAGATTTTTTTGTTTTTGTTTTTTTGCCTGAAAATACAAAACTACATGAGAAAGCATTAAAATCATATTTGTAGACCAGGATAACATATTAACATATTTTAAAAAAAGCAAGTGCTAATCACATTGTTGTTTTTTTTTTTTGGTTAATTTTTTTGTATCATACATATTTCAGCAAATCTGCTGTCAAAAAACAGTCATGGAGGAAAGCCATAATAGTATGACTATGCCTCTAATCTGAGAAACCGCCATCTATAGCTCCTAGTGGCCCTGGTCGTGGTCATGTCTGTACGTAAACTGCAGCAGAACTCTTCTTGAATATCCATCTAGCACTGAAGTAGCACATGGCAGGCTCACAGCATAGGGCTATGAGGTTGGAAGGACCAAAGGAAGTTTACTCTCCTCCCAATCTCAATACCACTGTGGCGCCAACCTCCATAATCTTCAGAATCCTGAGTCAACATATTGCTTCGCAATATTTTACTCTTCCAAACATTCCATTGTTCTCCCAACCATCATTACTTTGTACGTTTAAAGTGAAGAGCATAGAACTCCTTGCATCCATTTGCATTCAGTTAGCAATATACAGGAGTCTGCATCCAGTACTGAGGGAGCTTTACACAGTTACAGAGTTTTGCATTTTATCTTTCCAAAGATAGTTTCTCTTAAAATGATTAATTCCATGTCTGACATTTTAGTTATCCACATACACTTTGCACACATGGTCTCTCTGGCCCAGAAATGGCAGGCGCTGTGGATTTGTAGGCAGGTAAGAAAGACCAGGGTGCTGTGATGGAGGACAAGTTCAATCTCAGTTGTGCTGTAACGTGTTTGATTCTATGGGAGGTGCGGAGTCATACAGAGTGTCCGTGTCATGGGTCGGCTCTCCAGCCAATGTGCAAGGATTGGACAATGTACCCGCGCCACAGTCACAAAAAAACCTAGACAGGGCAGATTATAAAAAGGATAAAATCAGATTAATCTATCATGTCCACAATTTTACAGCATTTGTAATTCAACTGCATCTAAGGCTAGACTCATAGTTTTATTATAATAAAAGATGAGGATAAAAAAAGACCTCATAATATGTTTATATGTGACTTTGAGAGGGGAAAAATAACTTGACCACAACATTGCCTTAAAGGATTAGTTCACCCAAAAATGAAAATTCACACTTTATTGATTCACCTTTCCCAGATATGCATGTCTTTCCTTCAGCAGAACCGAAATTAAGATTTTTATAAGCACATTTCAGCTGTTTGTCCATACAATGAAAGTGAATTAGTGACGCTGTTGGCTGTTTGATGGTCCAAAAGGCATATTTAGGCAGTATAAAAGTAACCCACATGACTCCAGTCGATCAATGAATGTCTTCTGAAGCCAATAGATAGGTTTGTGTAAAAAACAAAATAGATAATTAAAACTTACAAAAAACCGCTTCCTGGTACCAGTCGACCCAACACTGAGCTGTTGAGTGATCCAAGCACAATGGCACTTTGACACGAGAAGTCAGAAGCGTGCGCTTTGTAAACAACACAGGCCCTGTCCCAAATGGCACACTCCGGACTTGTGGACTTCCTCAGAGTCCACACTTCGGTGACGTCATGTAGTGCAGACTTATAGGGCCCCTCGCGCAAGTCCACAAGGGCGCATTGAGAAGTATTTTTGGGACAGACTCGATCGTGAAGCGTGGTTATTGTTGGACAGGAGCTGCAGGTTCGGTTCGGGGAAATATGCTGCCTATTGCTGTTGTTTTTACTATTGTGTTTGCGAGATGGCTTGCCATGCAGAGAAATCACATTTATACGCTCCGACGTCGTAGAAGACAAGATTATTTTTCATGCATACAAATGCTGATGTTATGCACGGAGGAAAGGGTAAGCAAGTAAATGTTATTGACTTTGTAGATAAACATATAACTTGTCAAAACTCGTTAATGCATTAAGTCATTATTATTTGATTTACTGTTTAATTTTCTTTTTTCTTTATATACATATATATATGTATTTTATATTTTTTATGTGTACCTTGTTTTTTTTATGTCGTTTTTAATTTACAGGTTTAAATATCCATACTTCACTTATCCCTGCCATTCGGTTCTATATAATGAATCGTTATGCGATCAGCCTATTATTCAGCGTGCTATTACTATGTTTGAGACATCAACCACTGGTCGATGACCATAATGTTTGTATAAACTGTAGGTAACAACTGGTAAAATGTACACAGTCATAAAAACCATAATGATACTTACACTTAAATATTTTCTTCTCAGCCATGTTATCAATTGTCTGTGTCCGTGAGCGAAAGCGCTCTTCACACCAGTTGTCTGATTGGCCTTTCGCAAGGACTCCTGGGTACTTGAAGTGCGTGAAGCCTGGATCTATGCGGGCTTCGCGGAAGACCGCTTCAAGGGTACAAAGGGGGCGCTGCTGAGCACACTTCAGAGCGTTAAAATGCTAAATGGGACGGCCTACGGACTCGTAGACTCAGCGAGCACGCGCAATTTAGGTCCACGAGACCGAAAGTCCGCATGAAGTGCGCCATTTGGGACAGGGCAAGAGAAACGAACGTCACATTAGAGTTAGGTAAAAACGGTTAGAGGGTTAGGTAAAAACGTTTTAATTATCAATTTGTTTGTTGCACAAACCCATCGATTTACTTTAGAAGACACTCATTGATCGACTGGAGTCATGTGGATTACTTTTATGCTGGCTAAATATGCCTTCTGGACCGTCAAAAAGCCAGCAGCCTCACGTCACCCATTCACTTTCATTGTATGGACAACCAGGGCTGAAATCTGCTTATAAAATTCTTAATTTCAGTTCTGCTGAAGGAGGAAACTGGCAGGTAAATGTTTACATCTGAGATGGCTTTAAGGTGAGTAAATCATGAGAATTATAATTTCTGGGTGAACAGTCCTTTAAACAACTTTGAACCACGGTTAGTAGCTCTGGGGATTGTAATTTTGGATTCTATTTCACAACCTTTTTATTCATATTTGTTATGTCCCTATTGCTTACATAAAGAAATTCTCCCCATTAATGCCAATATAATGCTGTTAATTATACAGGGGACCTTCGAACTAGATACATTATGAAAATATTAATTTGACTAATTATGTTTTTTTTGTTTTTCATTATGTCACATTTTGGCTTTTAAAAATCTATGTTTTCAATTAATAAAATAAGAATATATTACATATATAATTTTTTGTTACATGTTTATTGTTTAATTGCATAATTTGTACTATTTACACTGATTTGTTCAACAATAGCTAAAAGAGGTACTGTCTCTTAAGCAAGGCCAACATTTCTTTAAAGAGCTTCTATAAATGAACGCATGTAAACGAGAGTGACTTGATTGGCTTTCACTCATTTGTACCATGAATGATTAGATGTTTATTTTTGTTGTTTTTGATCAACAACTGACTGTATAGAACATTAAGGGTATTAAACGAGACATTATTCAATGACAAATTGGTCGTCTGGATCTAGTATTTGGACACATTATATGGACCAACCTTTACTCTCAACACACAGTGAAAGGATCTCACTGCTGAATACTCCACCACTACACAACACAATTACTGGTGAGTGAAATGTAAACAATTACCAGCCAGTTGCCAAATATATACATTATAATCGCAATGCAAAATTAGGTTGCAAATGCAAGTGATTTCCTATCATTGTAGAATCAATCTTGGGACGATATTGAGATAGTTCAAAATGCAGATTGGATGCATCAGGAAATCAATATTTTTACCCACCCCTAGTGGTTAGATGCAAAGAGATCAGCATGAAGCTAATGCACACTGACCTATCATGCCGTATAAACTCCACATCGTGCCCTTGGTGGCACTTCTTAATACAATTCACACAAATTGCATTTCGGTCTGTTGTGTTACAGGTGTGACACCTAAGACAAGAGAATGGAATAGTGTGAAATACTGCAATTTCTATTGGTTTTTAAAGCAGATTATATTCAGTTGCCTGCCTTCGATTACCTGTAGAAATCGTGCATGGGGTAGCTGGTGTAACTGGAAATCTTGTACAGACACTGACCTCTGCTTACAGCTTTTTCTATGGCATCTTGATTGTTCATGATTTTATTATCTAGAGAGATTTGAAACATTTATATTAAAGGGGTATGTTATAAAAAGTAAGAAATTTAGTCAGCTGTGTGTCAGTGATGTTGACCTTTCATTGTAACGTTGACACCAGAGGCTAGAAATAAGCCTCCAAATCTATTGTTGAATATTTGATTGCCTTCCAAAGTTGCTGTGGCATGGTTTGTGATTTCAATGCCTACGGGGGAGAAAGAGAGATTGCTTGGATGAATAGATCATGGAACAAACTACACAAATCCAATTTCTTAATAGATACCAAAACTCCACAATCAGTTTATTTTATAAATAGTCAATAAAGAGATCATTATTACTGCACAATTTAACATTAAGGGAGACATTAGAGAAGTACTTAATCACAGTGCATTGAAGACCACCGCTGCGGCAGCACTTACGCACCTCAGACGTAAAACTTCTTACTGACCTGCAGCAAAACCGTCAAATATCCGGTTCTTCCGCAGCACGGGGTGGCTGTTTGTGCTAATTAGAACACCAGCCTGTGCATTCCTGAAGATGTCATTTTCTTCCAACAATCCTGAACATGAATATGAACACTGCTATTAAGATTCATTAGAAACACTGTGATAATGAATAAACATTCACATGAAATAGGTACATGCAATAGGTGGATGCATCCATTATATTAAAGGGGTGGCTTCTTTGACAAAGACTAAACCTTGTTAATTAGTTCAAGACTATCCTTGATCAGTGTCTAGGAATCTGCTCTGATTTTAATTCTACTTTATATCAGCCTCAACAAGTGTAGAATTTCCTGTACTTTACAAAAACAAGAGGTCTTCCTCTCCACAAAAACAAAAGAGGTCTTCCTCTCCATTCTTACCCCTCCCACCATTGAATATGCAAATGCCCCCATCTCGACCATCGTGGATCTTATTCCTGCGGAGCGTGGGATTGCTGTCTGTCTTAATCCACACCCCCGCCATGGCGTTATCAAAGATCTCATTGTCCTCGATGAAGCCCAGCCCTGATAACAGACCATCCCATTAAATATAAACAACAATAAGCAGATACCCTTGCCTCTCTCATAACTGGGTAGCACAATGCAAGAAAAATAGAAATCATTTGAAAGTATTTATAATTGCTTTTACATTTAAATGCATAATGGCAATAATATTGGAAAAGAGAAGGATTATTCAGATACAAGATTCATGAGAAGTGAAAGACAAATGAAGAGAGGATGCAGATACAGAAATTACCTGAGTTGTAAACAAGGATGCCTCCATTTTGCCCACCCCAAATTTTGTTTCTTCTGATTTTTGGATTGCTTCCAGTTCTTTGTTTAATATAAAAAAAAAAAAAGAGGAGGAAAACAAAATAACAATAATGTACAATGCATTCCAAAAAAATTACCCAATATAAAAACACATTACAATTTTTACCTTCAAAGGTCTTGAAAAACTATTTGTTCCCCCGATACTCCTTGAAGGAGCAGAAATTCAATTACTTCCTTCCTACCTGATCTGGACTCCAGAGTACATGTGATTGTAGATATCATTATCTTCCAGTACTCCGTGCCCATTGTCATAGAAATACACCCCAACCTTTTAAGAGAGATAACAATATTAACTTTAGGACAGGGAAGAATGAAGCCAAGATTAGATCAAAGTCTCAAACCTGTTTGCCGCTGTGTATCCTGTTCCTCCGGAGCACTGGCGTGCTTCCTGTAGTCACCCACACGCCTGCCAGTGTGTTGCTGTACACCTCATTCTCCTCTATTACACCCTGGCCCTTTTCATGCTATAGACATCCACAGAGAATCGAAAGAACAGACATAATTAGGCTGTGACCAGACTAGGGATGTAGATGTTTAACAGATCAAACAACATTAACAATTTGTGTGACTAATAATATTGGTTAAAAGGTTATTGTTGTACAATGAACAACAAATGTGACCTCAATTGAAGTTAGGCTTATTGGTTAACCAAATAATAATAAAAATGTTCTGAGATCATACTTTGCCAAAATGTGCATGTGTATGCAACGTACATTGTGTGCAATTTATTTTTCCATCCACGATCCTTGCTGTATTATGATTGGTGCTGAACAAGTCAAAAAATTAGGCTATATGCTTACCACATAGATTCCTCCATGCTGCCCGTCATGGATCTTGTTGTGTCTTACTATAGGACAGCTGTTTGTTCTGATCTGAATGCCAGCCAGGGCATTTCCATAAATATCATTTCCCTCAATAAGGCCCCTCCCATCACCAAATATGTAAACGCCTCCTTGGTTGCCATTGAAGATGGCATTTCCCCTAGTATAAGAGCAGACAGCTCATTTTAAAGGTAATCAACAGACAGCATTATATCAACAATTTACAGTGTGCAGAGTTCTTAATTTATATAATATCTGAAGCATGAAAAATAAATTATTTGCATGTTTAAAAACACCATTTTTGATTTAAAACAATATGGTATGAAACTGAATTTCAATAATGTCAGTGGGGGCAAGGAAGACTGACCTTATTGTTGGGTCACTATTGGATGTGATCCACACTCCTGCAAAGTTATTGGCATAGATTTTATTTTCTATAAACTGGCCACGGCCCTTCTCATGTACGTAGATGCCGCCCGTTTGGCCGTGGTGGATCTCACATCGTACCACTGTTGGGTTAGCGTATGCTTTCACCTCAAACCCTGCAATCCTGTTCCTATGGATATTACAGCTCTCAAAGTAGCCCTGCAGATGGAGGCAGAGAGACAGAAATCAGCTTAGGAAGTACTGGCCAGAATAAATGGTCTCAGTGCGTGAACAGATGTTTGATGTAATTACCATGCCATGGTCAAAGGTAAACACTCCTACATCTCTGCCATGGTGAATATGATTACGTCTGATGATTGGATTACCATGGTTTTTTACCCAGATGCCCGCAAGCGCATTGTTTGAGATTTCATTATCTTCATAAATACCCTGTAACACGAAAGCACACAGTTAAAAATTTTAGAAGAATTTTTTTAATTACAAAAAACAATATAGAGCATATGCAGGTTGTAGAACACGTATATAGTGATTAATAATAAATCCAGCTGTCAGTAGTTCATGTAATAGTACGAGACCTGTTAACACCTGGTCAAGATATATGAATCAAGATATAGTTCACCTAAACATAGTCTCATTCACTCACCACAATGCCATCCCAGATCTGTATAACTTTCTTCTGCAGAATACAGACGAAGATGTTTCGAAGGATATTTCAGTGCTGTAGACCCTCAAAATGCAAGCGAATGGGCAATAAAATTTGAAGCTCCAAAATGCACATAAACATGCATAAAAACAAGTAATCGATATGACTCCAAGTGGTTAAACCTGATGTGTGGGGGTGAGAAACGGATCAATATTTAAGTCAGTTTTTATTATATTCTCCTCCCTGCCCAGTAGGTGGCAATATGCACAAAGAATGCAAATCACCAAAAACAAAAGAATGTGAAAATGGAGATTGATTGGGGAAAAAAGGACTTGAATATTGATCTGTTTCTCACCCACAGATATCACATCGCTTCAGAAGACATGGATTTAACAACTGGAGTCTTTTATGCTGCCTTTATGTCCTTTTTGAGCTTCAAATTTTGGTCAACATTCACTTGCATTGTATGGATCTGAAATATTCTTCTAAAAATCTGTTTTGCAGAAGCAAGTCATACACAGCTGGGTTGGCATGAGTAAATAAAGGAATAGTTCATACAAAATGAAAATTCTCTTAAGAGGTGTTTTGGGTGATCAAATCACAAGGTGTTTGAGAAATACAGGTGTAAAAGGGGTCAAAATTTTGTGATCGGATCACAAAAAGCACATGTGGAGGTAGTCAAAAACGCATGTGACCATATCACATGAGGTATAAATGCTAAAACGTCCTGATTTTGCAGGTCACATGCAGCTTTAAAAGGAAATAACTGTTCGATTGAAAAATTTGAATAAGCGAATAAATATAAAAGCCTGAGAACTTCATGGATCTTCTTCAGTGTCTAATATCAACATGCAGTAACACAGATTACCACACACACAGTGCATCCGGAAAGTATTCACAGCGCTTCACTTTTTCCACATTTTGTTATGTTACAGCCTTATTCCAAAATGGATTAAATTCATTATTTTCCTCAAAATTCTACAAACAATACCCCATAATGACAACATGAAAGAAGTTTGTTTGAAATCTTTGCAAATTTTTTTACAAAAAAAAAAAGAGCCTTGAGCCTTTGCTCAATAATTTGTTGAAGCACCTTTGGCACCAATTACAGCCTTAAGTCTTTTTGTATGATGCAACAAACTTGGCACACCTATTTTTGGGCAGTTTCTCCCATTCTTCTTTGCAGGACCCCTCAAGCTCCATCAGGTTAGATGGGGAGCGTCGGTGCACAGCCATTTTCAGTGAGATGTTCAATCAGGTTCAAGTCTGGGCTCTGGCTTTTGGTTTTTTAATTGTTAATAAATTTGCAAAGATTTCAAACAAACTTCTTTCACGTTGTCATTATGGAGTATTGTTTAAAGAATTTTGAAGAAAATAATGAATTTAATAAATTTTGGAATAAGGTTGTAACAACAAAATGTGGAAAAAGTGAAGCGCTGTGAATACTTTCCGGATGCACTGTATCTGAAACTCATCTAACAAAGGTACTCCATTAAACAGCAGTAAATTGGGGCCTGGGTAGCTCAGTGAGTAAAGACGCTGACTACCAACCCTGGAGTCGCGAATTCGAAACCAGGGCGTGCTGAGTGACTGCAGCCAGGTCTCCTAAGCAACCAAATTGGCCCGGTTGCTAGAGAGGGTAGTCACATGGGGTAACCTCCTCGTTGTCGCAATAATGGTTTGCTCTCGGTGGAAAACGTGGCAAGTTGTGCGTGGATGCCGGGGAGAATAGCGTGAAGCATCCATAGCGCTGTCCCCGCTGTGAGGTGCCCAACAAGCCACCTGATAAGATGAGCGGATTGACGGTCTCAGAACGCGGAGAAAACCTCTGCCATCTGAATTGAAGCAAGTCGCAACATCAACACAAGGACTTCGAGCGCATTGGGAATAGGGCATTCCAAATTAGGGATAAAGAGGTGAGGGGAAAAAAATAAAAAAATAAAAAAAAACAACAGCGGATAATTCTTTAAATGGTTGCGTTTGTGCTAGGGATTACATTTCAACAGCATCTGGGAGAAACAGCATGCTGGTGCACTTTTTTGTCTTTTCTGACTTTGTTGTGCTTAAATATCATGCAGTAACATACTAACATAGCGATTGATGCATGTCATCATGAAATCAAAGACCCTCCCCTCAAAATCCGAACACAAGTGGTCACAGATGCATTTAAATGACCAGGTGTAAACAGCGACAAGTCTTGCTCAACTACATGATCATGCAAAAAATGCATCTTAAATCCAAGTTTTACAATGTTTCTGAACTGATTCCAATTATGTACTTATAAATGGAATTAGTTACCTGAACTATACTAGACGTTCAATATATGCAGTATTCACAATAGATAATTTCACCAAACATGCCCTCAAAATAAATTATTTCTTTAGTTCTTTAATTACACATAGCTTTGTCATTTAACCCCTATGTAATACAAATGAATGAGACTGAATGTTCATACTTGGGCATGATCAGTGATGTACAGCCCAACGTTTTCACAATCGCTGATGTTGCAGTGTTTGATGGTAGGACCGGCACCTTGACCACTTACACACACAGCTGATCCCACTGTGTGGACAGACAGAGAGAGACTTAGAAAAAAAAAAACGTATTCAAAAATCACCCCATTAACAATTCCAGTCCTTCAACTGGTAGGGTGCTCCCACTTTCCCATATTCTGTATCATAATATATCCTGACATCACACTAATCTAGGTAGCTAGGCATCAGGGACAAATATTTCCTAAATGCTTTATGTCATGATATTCACGCCACAAAGTGGACAAAGTTGATTGTCAAGTCATTTGTTTATAAATCACTTTTCACAACAAACATAGTTTCAAAGCAGCTTCACAATTAATATCTGTAATGTCCAAGTCAATATTGTGCGGTTTGATAAAAACGTGATTGCAGATAGTCTAAATGGAATGTACCTGTGCAGGTGCTGCGGATGACACAGTGGTCGATGTTAGGACTGCAGTTAACCGTGATCTCCAAACAGTGGTGAGCATTATGGTGCTGGGCTGATTTATCATCAGGGTTGAACTGAGGGTAAAATAATACAAAGGCTCAAGAAATATTTTTGCTGAAATCTATTATACAAAGCATCATGGTTTTAAGTGAATTAGAAAAGAGCCAGCAGCATTGTCAAATAGATGCCATACATTGATTTACAAATGCAATCACTAGAGAGGACGAAACAGAGAAGATAACGTGCTATGAGAAATAATCGAAATAACAAAATCAACTTACCCTGATAGTCATGTAGCCCACATATGCATCTTCAGATCCCTCCATAAACACAAACGTTGAATCTCTAGTGTTTTCAATGACAACCTTGTCAGCTACCTTCCCTGAGGCTGAAATGGATGAAAACAGGGGTGTTTATGATTGTAGTACAAGGATGTAAAGCTAAAAGTGAAAGGTTGAAAAGTGAGAAAAGCATTAGGTCAACCAAAAAAAACTAAAAATACAGGGTCGTCAAGTTCACCTGCACCAATCATTATGATGGGGGACTCAATGTAGATCCATTCATCTGTGTAAATGCCAGAATGGACAAATATCAGGCCGTCAAAATGGGCCTCCTGCACCCCTCCCAGTGCATCCTCAATGGTGTCGTAATACTGCAAACCATAAGAACATTGCCATTACAGTGGAGCTGAAAACTGTTTAAAAGCATGTACTTTATTTTGTTTACAGAAATGAAACAGCTTAAGGAAATTCCTTATACAGTGAGGAAAATAAGTATTTGAACACCCTGCTATTTTGCAAGTTCTCCCACTTAGAAATCATGGAGGGGTCTGAAATTGTCATCGTAGGTGCATGTCCACTGTGAGAGACATAATCTAAAAAAAAAAAAATCCAGAAATCACAATGTATGATTTTTTAACTATTTACTTGTATGATACAGCTGCAAATAAGTATTTGAACACCTGAGAAAATCAATGTTAATATTTGGTACAGTAGCCTTTGTTTGCAATTACAGAGGTCAAACGTTTCCTGTAGTTTTTCACCAGGTTTGCACACACTGCAGGAGGGATTTTGGCCCACTCCTCCACACAGATCTTCTCTAGATCAGTCAGGTTTCTGGGCTGTCGCTGAGAAACACGGAGTTTGAGCTCCCTCCAAAGATTCTCTATTGGGTTTAGGTCTGGAGAGTGGCTAGGCCACGCCAAAACCTTGATATGCTTCTTACAGAGCCACTCCTTGGTTATCCTGGCTGTGTGCTTCGGGTCATTGTCATGTTGGAAGACTCAGCCTCGACCCATCTTCAATGCTCTAACTGAGGGAAGGAGGTTTTTCCCCAAAATCTCGCAATACATGGCCCCGGTCATCCTCTCCTTAATACAGTGCAGTCGCCCTGTCCCATGTGCAGAAAAACACCCCCAAAGCATGATGCTACCACCCCCATGCTTCACAGTAGGGATGGTGTTCTTGGGATGGTACTCATCATTCTTCTTCCTCCAAACACGGTTAGTGGAATTATGACCAAAAAGTTCTATTTTGGTCTCATCTGACCACATGACTTTCTCCCATGACTCCTCTGGATCATCCAAATGATCATTGGCAAACTTAAGACGGGCCTTGACATGTGCTGGTTTAAGCAGGGGAACCTTCCGTGCCATGCATGATTTCAAACCATGACGTCTTAGTGTATTACCAACAGTAACCTTGGAAACGGTGGTCCCAGCTCTTTTCAGGTCATTGACCAGCTCCTCCCGTGTAGTTCTGGGCTGATTTCTCACCTTTCTTAGGATCATTGAGACCCCACGAGGTGAGATCTTGCATGGAGCCCCAGTCCGAGGGAGATTGAAAGTCATGTTTAGCTTCTTCCATTTTCTAATGATTGCTCCAACAGTGGACCTTTTTTCACCAAACTGCTTGGCAATTTCCCCGTAGCCCTTTCCAGCCTTGTGGAGGTGTACAATTTTGTCTCTAGTGTCTTTGGACAGCTCTTTGGTCTTGGCCATGTTAGTAGTTGGATTCTTACTGATTGTATGGGGTGGACAGGTGTCTTTATGCAGCTAACGACCTCAAACAGGTGCATCTAATTTAGGATAATAAATGGAGTGGAGGTGGACATTTTAAAGGCAGACTAACAGGTCTTTGAGGGTCAGAATTCTAGCTGATAGACAGGTGTTCAAATACTTATTTGCAGCTGTATCATACAAATAAATAGTTAAAAAATCATATATTGTGATTTCTGGATTTTTTTTTTTAGATTATGTCTCTCACAGTGGACATGCACCTACGATGACAATTTCAGACCTCTCCATGATTTCCAAGTGGGAGAACTTGCAAAATAGCAGGGTGTTCAAATACTTATTTTCCTCACTGTATGTCAAAGGACCATACCAGCATATTCTCTCTGCCTTTATATCTGGCTGGATTACTATAAAAGTGTTCTGCAAATCCAGGCTTTACATGTGCTCCTTTATACTGTGGAAAAAATAATAAAAGCAAAGGCTTAAATTAGTCAATGAAAATTTACCACAAACTATTGACTCAAATATGATACCCCATTTACAACTGGTATTAACAAGTCTCTGGTGAGTTGAAGTGCTCACAAGTTGTCAGCTGTGATTGGATAATCCAAGACACACATTAATTGACACATTAGAGGCCTTAAAGTAAAAATGCTTCAAAATTCCATTAAATAACGGTGACAAATACAAAACAAAAGCCATCACACTGGAAAAATCCTACATACACATGGTCACCCATACACGGTTTTACAAAACACAAAAGCAAGCTCATACCAACTGCTGAAAGCTCTCCTTCCAAGGGTTAGGCTGCTCATATTCTTCTGGGTTGATTTGGTAGAACTTTCCTGGCTCTGGATGCATCATAGGTCGTGTGTATTCAAACACCTCCATGTACAGTCTCTTCCTACGAAACAAACAGACAAAACCAATGTTAACATTAAACTTCTGGGATCAGAAACATCTGAAGCTATTATAATCACCTTCCATTAACAGAACCTTTTGCTAGTGGATAACCATTCTGTGCAAGTAATTTACACTCATGTAAGCTGCAAAAAACCCCAAGGGCCAATTAATCTTAACCAACATCTTTGCTTTTGTCTGCTAGCAATATTTAGATGTTAAGCTCCTCTTCCAGTGAAATTATTGTCTTTTATTAATTTGTCCTTTTCTGCAATATTAGTGTTATCTACAAGTCAAAATCATCAAAAATCTTGGACATTGCTAAAATGTGCACATTATACCGTTTAGTAGGGCTTGCAATTAATCACAATAAACCACTGCAAGCAGCAATTTTATTTATCTTTTTATTTAAAATTCTGATGTTTATTTCACTGGTCTGATTGGTGCACATCTTTTGCTCACTGATGAAATCTTGCTAATCAGAATAAAAAAAAGGAGCAACAGCAGTGAGAACAGAACAAAAAATGGAAAGGTGAATAAATAAAAGAAAAACACAAACAAGGCATGAAGAAATAACTGACACTATCATTTGCATTAGCTGCCAATGGTTGTTTGAATCAAGTTCAAGGCATTGAAGATCACTTATAGAACATCCATTGGTTCCATTCCCCCCCCATCTACAATCACTGCTTCAAGTCTATGTGCCCTCTAGAAGCTGCCAATTTCTCTTCCTCCGTTCCTTGCTGGTGGAACGACCTTCCGAACTGCACCAGGGCAGCTGATTCTCTAACTTCTTTCAAGAAAGATCTAAAGACGCTTCTCTTTCGTGAGCACTTGACCAACTCCTACTAATGCACTAACTGTCTTCTTCCTAAAAATATATATTAATTTTCACTCCATTTTTATACCACTGTCTCTCACCTTCCTCTCTACATGTCTTTGAGCAATTTAAAACTTTATATTGCTGGACTCCATATTACTGCCTCTGTAGAATGGATCACTTTTGCTGTATTCCTCACTTGTAAGTCGCTTTGAATAAAAGTGTCTGCTAAATAAATAAATGCATCATTTATCACTTTTTCCTTCCTGAAAATTTATGAACAAGAAAAAACATCAATGTGATTTAAGAACTTTGTATTATTATTTCATGGGACAACCCTGCGGTTTAATAATATTATGGGCAAAAATCAAGCGTAACAATGCCCAGCCACTTATTTCAGCATTGTCTGTTCCTAAGTATTTCCCCATTCGTTTTTCCCTACAATTATGGGAAACAGTCAGTGCATCTGCAAACCAATCAAATGCATCACAAAATTCTCACCAGAGGATGGGGTCATTTGCAAGTTCACTGAATCGCTTGCATACGCAGGCAGCCTGGCACAGGTCCTGCTCCAGCAGGTAAGAGAAAATCTTCAAAACAACTTCATCTGGAAGCTTCTCTTGGAGATACTGCTCTGCAGGGGCGGCTGAAGTTAAGACAACAGGAGAACGCATTTGAACTACACTGCTTGCAGAGCACTCAATAATAACAACACATCAGTCTTTTGATAAGAAAAGCCAAATGTAATATTACAATGCCCATACCCGTCTGTTCGAGTCCACATATGCAAAAAACAAATTATATATTCTCACCTGGCAAGTCTTGGGATTTTCCTGATACTCTTGCACGTTTCGCTCTGTGACCAAAATTTTCTGTGGCTGAAGTGGAGGCTCCCTGCAAGCATAAATAACATCAGACACATACATTTTTAACTACACCTTTTGGGTGAAAAAGATTAAAAAAAGATCAAAGTCCAGGCTAAACATGATTAGCATGAGTCTTTACCTCCATACTGCTTTTTGTGGGGCACACTGTTCTTTTAGGCAACAGGGACTTTCTGCGTAGTTGGTATGGACTGTTTTGAGCTCCTGGACCAGATTCTTCTGCAACCATATCTGCAGGGATGTCCTCATCTACAGAAACACAACAAGGGAAAATAGCTTTATTCAGCAAGATATCTCAACATGTCCTGAAAAAGTTAAGTTCCATGTTTCACCACACACTCCTGAGTCCTGACATCCATACGTGCCTGTAGGAACAAAGGTATGAACTTTGAGAGAACCCCAAGCAGTTTACCTAAGAGCCAAGGGGAAGCCCACAAAAAAAGGTGCTAAGTGTATTTGTGGTTATAGAGTAGGGCATGTATGTAAAAAAATAGATCTACTCTCACAAGGTAAACAGCCGGCAACTAGAAACAAAATCAAGGGCCTTTTCCAATAGCATTGCAGTACAGATAACTTCCACCCATCATTTGGTGAGAACATTACACATCTGTACACAGAGGTGGGTAGAGTAGCCAAAAACTATACAATTACTGTATAGTACAAAAAGTACAATTACTTAAAAAGTAAAAGCACTAACATAAACAATTTACTTGAGTAAGAAAGTATCCAATTAAAAGAGTACTTTAGTGAGCAATTTGTTACTTTCACAAATGGCACAATGGATGTTAACGCCCCTATATTCCATAAAAAAATAAAAAATATATATATACACCGGTATATTTAACATGCGTTACAGAATTTGTATTATTATTATAAATATTAAAATGGAAATTCTGTCATAATTCACCATCATGTTGTTCCACACACATGACTTTCTTCCATGCAACATGATAAGGAGATTTTAGACTGAATTTACTTTCAGTAAATGTGTTTTTTTTTTTTCCTCCATTTTTTGAAAGTGAACGGTGACTGAGACTGTGAGTCTCTAACATTCGGTCAAACATCTTTTGGGTTCCACAGAAATAGGTCACATGAGTTTGGAACAACATGAGGGTAGGGAGATTACAGAATATTAAATTATGGCTGAGCCATCTCTTTAAGGGATAGTTCACCCAAAATTTAAATTCTCTTTGTCATGTACTCCCCCCTCATGACCGATGTGTATGACTTTCTTTCATCTGCTGAACTCAAATGAAGATTTTTAGAAGAATTCCTCAGCTCTTTTTGGTCCATACAATGCATGTGAATGAGTGACAAAATGTTGATGTTCCAAAAAGCAAATAAAGGAATCATAAAAGTAATCCATAAGACTCCAGTAGTTAAACTCACTTCTTCAGAAATGATACGATAGGTGTGGGTGAGAATGAAACAGATCAATATTTGTCAATTTTTGCTAGAAATTCTTCTCCCTGCCCAGCAGAGGCAATATGCAGAGAAGAATGTGAATCACCAAAAACACAAGAAGAATGTGAAAGTGATCAGTTCCTCATCCACACCTATAACATCGCTTCTGAAGATATTGATTTATCCACTGGAGTCTTATGGATTACTTTTATGATTCCTTTATTTGCTTTTTGGAACATCAACATTTTGTCACCCATTCACATGCATTGTATGGACCAAAAAGAGCTGATAAAATTCTTCTAAAAATCTTCATTTGAGTTCAGCAGATGAAAGAAAGTCATACACATCGGTCATGAGAGGGGAGTACATCACAAAGAGAATTTTAATTTTTGGGTGAACTATCCCTTTAAGGGCTCTTGTCAGATCTGGATAAATTTATCAATTAGAAGAGAGGTTTGGATTATTACGGTGAAAACGTGAACAATGTCCCACTGGGACATTATACAGTATAAAATGCTGAAAAATAAACCAAAGCAAGAACATGCTTTATTAAAGCCTACTTAGTCTTTCATAGCTTGTAGTTGTTAGTTCAGTGTAGTTACAGTTTTCAGTGTCAGAGAATTTAGAACATTAGTTCTGAACTGCTCCCTAAACGCAGAGTATGCAGCCTGCGTAGGACACGTGACCCCGGTCTTGCAACACTCTTCACAATATGATCTCTTCACGTCTGCAGATCTCTCATGCGCGTGACACGCAGAAATGCTGTCGGTTCGTGCTCCAGTTGTCAAATCACGTGAATGACAGGTCAAAAGGACTTTACACTTAACTTGGATGTTTACATGGATTTATACGGTTAATCAGCCCATAGTTGTCATAGTTTCCAGTACACCCACGAGGGTGTACGTTAAATGCGTAACTGCTCATGACATGCGGGACACAGAACAAAGTGCACTGATATATTGCTGCAGATTAAAAAATATACACTTAAAAACTGATGTCACAAGAGCAGAATCACAGAATTTGCAGAATCACCCTGAAAATGACCATCACCATTAGTGTTGTCACGGTACCAAAATTTCAGGAGTCTGTACCAATACCAGTGAATTCACGGTACTCAATACCATTTTCGGTACCAAAGCAAAAACAGGTTACTAAACAACACTCTTTTATTAACAAAGTCTACAAAACATTAGCAGCAGAACTAAGAACAGAAACATGCCATTGAGCAACACTTTAATTTAAATATATTATTTTTTAATTATAACAAAACTGAACAATGTACGCTTAAAGTATTTTTGAACACTTACATAAGATTTGCTTCAACTTTTGCAACTTTTAATTAAAGTTTTTACCAAGTACTAAAAAAAAAGCCTAAATAAACAAGCATACAATAGAATTAATAAAAAACTATTTACAAACTAATGTGCAAAGGGCTCTCTTATTAATAGAGCTGCATATTGCCAATTTTCTTCATGATAAGAAATGCATAGTGACATATATATATATATATATATAGAGAGAGAGAGAGAGAGAGATATTATGATTAAGTCGCGAGCAACCGCATTCTAACCTAGCTACATTTAGCGTGCGCGCGCGAGGGAGGAGCGACCGAGGAAGAGTCTCTCTCAGCCGGATACAGTTTCAATCTCTCCCCCGGAGATCGGGTCATTCGCTCAACTCATAGAAGAGCCTTTACCTGGCTTTTTCCACTTTTCATTTTGACTTGATTCAGTTGAGGCTCCGCAGCAGCTTTGCTTGTCGTCATCTTTTGCTTGTTGTGAGTGTTCGAAAGTTCCTGCCTCTGCATGGGTACCGGGTAGACCCCGTACTCGGTACCTTCAGAAATTCTGGTATCGTAAATATTTTTTTGTCTGAGTACCGACTTGGTAGCAGGGTACCGATATTTTTGACAACACTAATCACCATGACACAGAAAAGCCTACGTTATCTTTAGAGCCACGACTTACCACAGCATGCTACCTTAAGTTGGAGCAGCAACTGTAATCTTGAAATATCCGCTTGTCTTGGTGTTAATGAAGGCATTGCATGACAAACTATTCTTTTTTTAATGTGCGGAGTGAAGTGTTTCACTTAGTTAGAAGAGCATGATGCTGTAGCAGTGATGGACTCTGTTTGAGTGATAGTCTGTGACAGCGCGCGCAGCTGTGTGAACTTCCACTGTCGTAAAAGTCCCATTCAATAAAATCATAATGCTAATTATTATGCATTAATTAAAATTAAACCCAGTAATGTAACAACAGGAACGCCACCCATTGTAGCCAAGTAAAGAACATTTATTAGAAATTTACTTTGAGAGTAAAAAGTACCCACTTTAAAACCTACTCTAAAAGTATTTTTTTCCACTCCAAAAAGTTACTCAAGTAAATGTAACTGAGTAAAAGTAGCTAGGTACTACCCACCTCTGTCTGTACAAAAGGTTGAATCTTGATCCAGGTAAGGAACAACAGCTGCAATTTGTATGCTGCTCTTTCTTCAACTACCAATATCAGCAAGTGCCCTACCTGTTCATCTGTTTGTGTGTGCGAGTACCCTACCTACCTGTCAATACCTGATGTACTGATCACCTGAGAGGCTTACAGTCTGTCCTTTCCTACTGCACAATTGGTACCTGGACACAACATCCAAAAGTGAAAGATGAGACAAGTAGCTAAAGCTTGACTCTGAACGGTCACGAATTTTATGCCAACTCACAGATGACTGCCCCATTGGTAACAATCACTGTATAGATGACAAGACAGAGAGATGTCAAAAGTGCATCAGGTTAAACAAAAACATAACACTAAACTGTTTAAAGGGTGCTGTTTACATGATTCTGATATCTCTCTTCCTGTCTGCCTATATATACACACCTAATCAGCATACACGTTTAAGAAAGAGGAATGAAAAAAAATAGCAGTATGTCATGGAGAAGATACTCTTCCTCTTTGCCTGTGCAGATCTGAGAAACCGGAAAATTATGTGACATTTATTTACATCGCTAGGTGCAATCCTCCACCTTTAAGAGTAATATAATTGTAATACATACAGACATTACTTTATGCACCCTTATCAAAAAGGCCCAATTACAGGTTAAATGTGTTTGCAGAGGGTGCCTACACAAGATCTTCCCTTGTTTTGATGAATAATTAACCTCATTACATTTTAAGGCAGTGAAAATAAATGTTCTGTACACTCTCAGGTTAATGCATTGTTAAGAATGGTGTTCCCATTGATGTAAACTATGATTGTAAACATTAATTATTACATCAAATGTTTTATGTAACACACAAAATGCAATCTATTCCACTACTGGTTTTAAAACGCATAAGGCCCATAAAATGCTTGAGGAGCAGAAAACAGCTACTTATCTATGTAAACCTGATGTATTTTCACACTTTATCAATAGATTCACAAAAGAGGAGCTAAAAGCCTATCGGGGAGACAAAGGTTTCTGATTGATCACCGCAGATGCACCTCCTCTAGCACAAACCGGACCATCTAAAACCTGCAACAAAACCACCCAAGCAAACATTACCTATGTTATGACTTACAATTACACACGTATCTCGAACAAAACATTCAAGACAGCCCATTTAATCCCGTTTGCTCGCTGTGAGTCCAACTGCGCAGCTATTCAGATTAGCTAGCGTTGCTACATAGCAGTGTGTAAACACAGAGTAACTTCAAAGCTACTGCCACTACCGCATTCAAAGGTGACTAAAATCAAACCGAACGGCCTAACTTTACTCAACATTTTAATGCCGTTAAGTAACCAACTGGCGTGTTAGTATTTTGGCGTCAATGGATACACTGCTGTGTGTCAGGGACATTTTCAATGGCAGCCCACACTGGATACTAACAGCTACGCAGCGCAGATTTTCCTGTCAATATCCACTTCCCCCGTCTCTCTTTTAACTAAAAGCAAAAAGGTGAATTTCAACTGATATAAATATACTTTTACCCGGCCACTTTGTTTCTGTTCTTAACGCAAACAGTGTCAAAGTATGTAAAAGCTAACCGAATACGGTTCTGGCTCGTGAAGCCCAAACAAAGCGCGGCCTGGCCTGTGTTTATGAGCCTCGACGTTTTCCAAACAAGCTCATGTAATCGGGCCGTTAGACTCTCGACTGATAGTGTAGGGTCAGATAGAGAAAGTACCGCTCACGACACGGCACTACATTGAGCGTTGTTGGATTAAAGGCCATAATCTCACCTCTTTCTGCGTTGTTTCTTTCCGGCTGCACCGGGCGCGGCCTCGACACTCGCCTGGGTCTCCTGCTGCTCGCTCTGACGGAGTTCATTTGGCGAGATGACTTTACCCAGAAAAATACACTTCCCTCGGACCTTAGCGCGTTTTTACCATTTAAACAAATCTCTGGTCTGAAATAAGTCAAATCGTCCGTCTACGCCGAAAGGACACCAATCCGGAGCAGTTTTTCTTATTCGGGGTGTTGTTGGTGTTTTTCGGACAGCTCCCCCCTGTGCTGAGCTCCGTGTCGCTCTCTCTCTCTTTAACAGGAGGAGCCATTAACACGGAGACCGTGCACAAGGGGGCACTGCTGATATTCAGCAAGAGTAACATTTATAATTAACACTTTTAAGATTCCATTTGTAAACATTAGTTAACATGAACAATGACAATTACTTATACTGCATTTATTAATCTTGGTTAATGTTCATTTCAACATATAGTAATGCATTTTTAAAATCAAAAGTTGTATATGTTATCATTAGTTAATGCAATATGAACTAACATAAACAATTATTTTTATTATCTAACATTAACAAAGATTAATAAATGCTGAAAAAATATATTGTTCATTGTTAGTTCGTAACACCTAAAAAATTAACTAATGTTAACAAATGGAACCTTATTGTAAAGTGTTATTGTTTACGGTATAAGTATACATTGCTTTAAATTATGGAGTCTCCAATCTGGATAAAAGATAAGTTTCAACATGTAAAAAGAGATGACTGTCATTAGGCATAGTTTTGGGTGACATTTGAATGGTATCAACCATAAAGAATGCATCGAAAAGGAGTTCATTTGAAAGAGTTACACTTACAAACCTCATCACATTATAATCATTCTTCAAAATTAAGGTCTGTTTAAGCTTTTTATAAAGCTGTTTTAGTAATCAATGCAACAGGCAAATTTAGCACCCATATAAAGGCGACTATCAAATAATTTATTTGTGAAAACATCTTGCCATCCCAGATGCTTCTGAAGAGATGTATTTAACCACTAGAGTCTTTTATGTTGCCTTAATATCCTTTTGGAGCTTCAAAGTCTTGGTACCTATTCACTTGCATTGGATGGACGTACAGAGCAGAGATATTCTTTTAAAAATCTTCATGTGTGTTCAGCAGAAGGAAAAAAGTCATACACATCTGAGATGGCATGAGGGGGAGTAAATGATGAAAGAAAGTTCATTTTTGGTGAACTATCCCTTTAAGTTTCAACAGTTTCACACGTACTCCAATTCATCCATTAGATGGCGACATTATATCACCAACCAAAATCCTTGTAAATTAAAACTGAATTGTTCAAATTAATAAATGTAAATACATTTAATTTAATTTTCAAAACATTATGCCTTCTTACCTGGAACAATAAAGATTATTATAATTTTAGCCTCCGTCACCATTCACTTTCATTGCATATTTTCCATTAAATGAAAGTGAATGGTGACAGAGGCCAACATTCTGCCTAACAACTAATTTTGTTATACTGGTTTGAAACAAAATGGGGGTGAGTAAATGAAGACAATTTAGTTTTCAGCAAACTATCCCTTTAACAGACAATACACACAAAACACATACTGTATTTAGCAAATGTTTACTCTGAAAGAGGATTTAGAAGTACAGGATATTCAAGAATGTGAAAAGAAAGAGATGGCTTTAAAATTGAATTTTTTTTCTAATCTACTATAGATTATATGCATTTCCATTTTATCATAAACAGTTTTACACAAATGCTTTTGACCACTTAGACAAAGATATCCCACAAGGTTAAGGCTGGTTTTAATTTTTCCAGGACATGACACTATCTCATTAACAAAGCTGATGTTTTGGCTGATGACCCCTGCCCTCAGTTTATATAGCTCTTCTTTGACAGCTTCATCAGTCATGCCATCAGCAGGCATGAATTTAACCTTAGCCAGGAAAGCTTCAATGATCTTCTCTCCATCCTATGAGTAAGATGACAGGACAACAAATTATTTTATAAAATGTGAGTGAGCTGCATAGCAGATGCAAACACATTTCTTTCAACAAGACATCTCACCTGTTTCTTGAGGCAGCGCTTCTTGGCTTCAGGTCCAGCCTCTGCCCCCTTTTCCCTGGCTCTGGAGATATCCTGGAACTCCTCAAGCTCCAAAGCCTTCTCCAGTGCATTAGCAGTCACATGTTTGGGGAAGATAGCAAGCTCTGCCACGTGAATTCCAAAGCTCTGGTCACACACCTATGTCAAATTGAGACGGGTCAGCATAAATTGAAGAGGAGCGTTAGTCCCAGTTTACAGGCTCTAATTTGATTGGACAAGTGGTGTTCCAAGATTATTTATATTTCTGAAAACTTTTGGGCCTGCCGGCAGACAAATCAGAAGAGTTCCGTTTTGATAATTTATGAAATATTTTGCACTTTACATATTATTGTAATCAGTAAAAACATAAAACTCATCAAATGGCCATGTGTCATATTTTGGAAAGATTTCAAAGAGTAGAATACAACCATCTATTTGTTTTACTCAGACAAACATATGAGTAATAGCCAAGTATGTCTTTGACATTTATGTTTCATTTGAACAGGTGTTGCTTATATGCCTCGTTTTTGCTTAGAACTTCATGAAAAATAAACAGAACATAAAATATAACATGTCATTACTTAGAGGCAATTATCTTTCAAATGAGCCCTCACACAAGGTAATCGGATGCATAGATCATTAGATAATTGACACAAAGCACAGTGCACAGCATCTGGCATAATGGAATCTGTCTGAAAACACGTTAGCTCTCCTGTATCAGATGACATCATCAGAAATGATGTAACATCATGGAACACTAAACCAAACAGAGTGGGTTCAGATCATCCATAAATAAAAAATTATCCATATTTGGCCAGAGAGACATGTGATTGGTGACCGTTACCTATGGCCACCAGGAGATGGTGCCAAGTACATGACACAATCAATTATGACACAAATGGCACATAATTAAACTCATTCTGTGAAATCTCATTAATAAAATCATGTCTGCATGCTATTAAAATTTAGTCATTGTTGTGTCTGCATGTGTATTTATTTCTTATGTACAATTATGGTTTATTGGTTTGGAGAGGCTTTTGGACATTTGGAGAAGTTTTTGTACACTAGGATAAATAATTTTATAACTATAACTTTTGATTGCTTTGTTGAATCAACACAGTTTACATGATTGCAATAAAACAAAAGCAGTTTTTCCAGAGCCACCTTATTTACACCCAGAAATATTACATTTAAAATCACACAATTTTTGGCTCAAGTTTTTCTTTAATTTTTCAGCAGTTAGGCTCATAATTTGTCATAATCTATAACATTAAAAACAACATTTTCTTTACAATTATACCAAAAACTTGACCCTCATTTTTTATTTGTTTAGATTTGTTGTCAAGTTATAAGCCTTTAATTTTGCCATTTCAGTATGCCACTGAAACAGGAAATCTATAAAAACACCCTTAGAGCTTAAAGTGTTAAAACACAACTGGAAGTGAAAAATCCATACTGTCTCTTTCACTTTTCCACGTGTCTTTGACACTTGCAGTCTGTCTCGCATATGCAGATACAAGTTAACTGTTACTTAAAAAATATAAAAAAAGACAGATTGAATGAACGCACTACACCAACCCCAAATGAAATCAAAATGCATACAAATTATCATGTGTACTGGAAACACAAACTGAATTAGTAAAACATTTCACCTTGTTAAAGGTTTGTGGTAAATAAACTGATCACCCAAAATTACAATTCTTTCATCATTTACTCAGAATTATGCAATCTCAAACTGATATGGCATATTCTTCTGTGGAACACAAATTAAGATGTGGATGTGAATATATGCATAAAATGAAGGTCAATGGGGACAAACACTTCCAAACTCCAAGAAAGTCATAAAGGCAGCATAAAGGTAATCCATACTACTCAAGTTGTTTAATTCATGTCTTCTGAAGTGATAAGATCAGTTTTGGGTGAGAACAGACAAAAGCGAAATACCATTTTTACTATAAAATTTGCCATCTGCAGTCTCTTTGGTGCAATCCCGATATAAAGCTGGATTACACTTCCTTGCGGTTGGACTGTTCTCCAAATGATCATATCACTTCAGAAGACATGGATCAAAGCACTTGAATGATATGGATTCCCTTTATGCTGCCTTTATGTCCTTTTTAGGGTTTGATGGTTTTGGACAACACTGACCTGCATTGTATGGATATATTTACATTATATCTCCAAAGATGGCGTAAGGGTGCATAAATGATAAGAGAATGGGCATTTTTGGGTGAAATATTCCTTTAAATATGGTTGGAGTAGAAAAAGTTGTATAAATATGAGTTCTGACTGGAGGACAGAAGCAGTCTCCAGCATGTCTGCCATGAGGTGGACAATCCTTTGATCTGGCTGTCCACTGCACCCACTTGAGCAAGCGTTCCACCACACTGAGCTCTGCCTTGTCACATGGCACAAAACAGCCAATCTGTGCCATCAGAACAATCACACCCACCTGATGGATATAGGTAGACTTGCCACCCATATTTGGACCTAAACAGACTATTTTGGGGAAAACAATAAAAGGCTTTTATGGTATTATACCATGTGGATTATGCATTTATATACACTTTTTTATTTCATTTAGTGGTTGAATATTCATCACCCACAAGCTAATTTTTAAAATCCCTTTATCCAGTTGGAGCTTACCTGTGATGGTATGAAACATCTCCTTGCCCCTTGAAAAAATAACATCATTGGGAATGAAAGCCACATCATCATGGGCTTCAACACAGGGGTGTTTTGCTGCCTTCAGAATGAGTCTGCCTGATCCTTTCTCTAGTATTCTGGGCCTTACGTAAGGCACAGGAGCAGCATGGGACACTACAGCAAATCTCACCACTGCATCCAGCGGAGCAATCATCTCATTCAGTGTCTGCACTGCACAGAGTCCACATAGCCTAAAGGTACAAAAAACAAGGATTTTAGAATATTATAACAGTTAGTTATTAGGTTTCTCCTCAGTTGCAATATTGATATTAATAAAATCTCCATTAAACTATCTAACTTTCATAGACAAGCTCTATTATCCTGGTTGCTGGTATACAAACACAATTTCGCTCCCCACAAATGTTTGATTTGGAATAATAAAGATAAGAAATCTAAGAATAAAACACTTTTTTTTAAATATTGGTTTAGAAATGATATTTTATTGGTGACGCAGTTGCTTCGCCATGATGGTCACTTACTTTCATATGGAGAATTTGTAGATAGATTCAAACTTCCAATATCTGCAAAGGATTACGCAATAGTTTTTGATGCCATACCTTCTGGACTCCTTCAATTGTTCCGTGTTGCTGGTGATGTTGATTTGAATGTAACTATGGTATAAGTATTGTTGATAAAAAATGTAACAATAACTTCCTTAGACAGATCTGTCGGTCTTTTAGGGTACCCCCAGCTAAATGTTTCTGGAATTCATGCTTCCAGGACATTGAGTGGGATGAGGCTTTTATGGTTTCCAGGAGATACTGTGTCATCAATAAGATTAGAGAGATTTCATTTAAAATTATTCATTGTATTTATCCAGTAAATCAGGTTATAAAAAGATTTAAGAAAGATATTGATTTGAAATGTGTGTGTGGCATGGAGGGAGTGGTCGTGTGTCGGTCTGCGGGAGAGAGAGAGAGCGGTAAGGCTTGTCACCTGGTTTGTAATTACCTCTAACACCTGTGTCTTATTATAGTGATACGGCGAGAGACATTTAAGGAACGCCAAGTGTCGAGAGCGAGAGAGAGAGTGTCCAGAAAGCAAGACAGACGAGAGAGTGCGTCCCAAGAGTGCTCACATAAATATATATATAGATATCTTTGGAAAAAGGAGTAGTGAATTGTTATCGACGGTGACCGTCGATTCTGTGAATGAAAACAGAAATAATAAAAGGACTGACCTTGAACCTGCCTCGTTGTCTCCTGACTCCTCCATTGCTCCAATCAAACCAGTTCACAGTGGTGCCGAGAACCCGGGTTTGGAGGAGAGCGCCGCTATGGAGCCTTCACCGCTGGCCGAAGTCATCAACGCCCTCACCAACATCCAGCATGCCATCCTGGACTTCCTGACTGGGAGACCTCAGTCAGTCCGGATTGGGAACAGCATCTCCACCACCACCACACTGAGCACTGGGGCCCCCCAGGGCTGTGTGCTCAGTCCACTGCTGTTCACTCCGCTGACTTACGACTGTGCAGCAATGCTCGAACCTCACCTGGTCCCTCAACACCAGCTCTATTACCAAGAAAGCCCAGCAGCATCTCTACTTTCTTCAAAGGCTGAGGAAAGCACATCTCCCACCCCCATCCTCACTACATTCTATAGAGGGACTATTGAGAGCATCCTGAGCAGCTGCATCACTGCCTGGTTTGGGACTTGCACCGTTTCAGACCGCAAAGCCCTGCAGAGGATAGTGAGGACAGCTGAGAAGATCATCGGGGTCTCTCTTCCCTCCATCAAAGACATTTACAAATAACACTGCATCTGCAAAGCAACCAGCATTGTGGATGACCCTACACACCCCTCACACAAACTCTTCACCCTCCTGCCATCTGGCAAGAGGTACCGAAGCATTCGGGCCCTCATGGCCAGACTGTGTTACAGCTTCTTCCCCCAAGCCATCAGACTCCTCAATACTCAGAGACTGGTTTGACACTCACACATGTCCTGAGTTGCACTTTAATTTTGTCAATTTATACCTGGCTGCTACCTCAATAACTGCTATGTCCATAGAACATTATCTCATAGAATGTTATGTTCCCCTTCTGTCGCTCTCTCCACGTTGTGTCAGAGAAGCGACACTAGGGGTCTCTCTTGAGCGCCGATATTCACCTCTGAACTATGAAAAAAGGCCAATGAGAGTTGGCAACCAGTATTTGCATGTCCCGCCCCCGGACATACGGGTATTTAAGCGGCGCAAATACGGGAGTTCATTCAGAAAATTTCTTCGGAGCCGATGGTCGTGTTTGCAGACTGCTGCGTTTTACACACCGAGTTCCTGCTATCCTCTGCTGCATGCTGTTGGATTCTACGGCGCACAACAGCGGCTTTCTCCTGTTTGCACGGCTGTGCATGTGAATGTGCATACGCATACTCAATTACCTCGACGATTGGCTCATTTTGGCCTCCTCGCAGGAATTACTATGCACACACAGAGACCAGGTGCTCGAGCACCTCGGCCGTTTAAGGTTTCATGTCAACTGGGAAAAGAGCAAGCTCACCCCGGTCCAGAGCATCTCTTTTCTCGGTTTGGAGTTAGACTCAGTCTCAATGACAGCACGTCTCTCCAACGAGCGTGCTCAGTCAGTGCTGGAATGCCTCGCTTCTTTTGAACCAGGCACCGTGGTCCCTTTGAAACGTTTCCAACGGCTCCTGGGGCATATGGCATCCTCCGCGGCGGCCGTGCCACTGGGGTTGATGCATATGAGACCACTTCAGCATTGGCTCCAGACTCGAGTCCCGAGACGAGCATGGCACCACGGCACGCACGGCGTGGAAGTTACCCCTGTCTGCCACCAAACCTTCAAACCCTGGACAGACCTCTACTTTCTACGGGCAGGAGTACCCTTGCAGCAGGTGTCCCGTCGCATTCTGGTTACAACCGACGCCTCCAAATTGGGTTGGGGCGCCGTGTGCAACGGGCGCGCAGCCGCAGGCCGGTGGAACCGAGGCCCGCTGCTCTGGCACATCAACTGCCTAGAGCTGCTGGCCGTTTTTCTTGCCCTGAAGAAATTTCTTCCATTGATTCGTGGCAAGCACGTCCTAGTCAGGACAGACAGCACCACAGTGGTGGCCTACATAAACCGCCAAGGCGGAATATGCTCCCTCCACATGTCACAGCTCGCCCGTCGTCTCCTCCTTTGGAGTCAGCAGCGACTGGAGTCACTGCACACCACTCACATCCCCGGCAACCTCAATGTGATAGCGGACGCACTGTCAGACAAAACTTGCCCGGCGGAGAGTGGAGGCTCCACCCCCAATCGGTCCAGCTGATTTGGGACAGGTTCGGCAAGGCCCAGGTAGACCTGTTTGCCTCCCAGGAAACCTCCCACTGTCCGCTCTGGTATGCCCTCACAGAGGCTCCCCTTGGGACAGATGCTCTGGCGCACAGCTGGCCCGTGGGGCTGCGCAAGTACGCTTGTCCCCCAGTGAGCCTTCTTGCACAGGTGCTATGCAAGGTCAGGGAGGACAAGGAGCAAGTCACTCTGGTGGCCCCCTACTGGCCCAACCGGACGTGGTTTTCGGATCTCACGCTCCTCATGACAGCCCCTCCCTGGCGAATTCCCCTGAGGAAGGACCTTCTTTCCCAGGGACGGGGCACGCTCTGGCATCCGCATCCAGACCTCTGGAATCTCCACGTCTGGTCCCTGGATGGTAGGCGGAGAATCTAGCCGGCCTACCGTCGGCCGTCATAGACACTATTAACCAAGCCAGAGCCCCTTCGACCAGGCATCTTTACGTCCTGAAGTGGCGTCTGTTCGCGGACTGGTGTTCTTCCCGAGCCGAAGACCTGCAGAAGTGCGCAGTTAGGTCAGTGCTCGTGTTTCTTCAGGAGAGGCTGGAGAGGAGGCTGTCCCCCTCCACCCTCAAGGTGTATGTTGCCGCTATCGCGGCCCACCACGACACGGTAGACGGCAAGTCTCTTGGTAAGCACGACTTAATCGTCAGGTCCCTAAAAGGTGCCCAGAGGATGACTCCCTCCCGGCCTAACCTGTTTCCCTCCTGGGATCTTTCGGTCGTCCTTATGGGACTCCGGAGACCCCCCTTTGAGCCGCTTGACTCAGTTGGACTCAGGGCCCTCTCACTCAAGACCGCCCTGCTGATCGCGCTCGCTTCCATCAAGAGGGTCGGGGACCTGCATGCGTTCTCTGTTAGCGACGCTTGCCTGGAGTTCGGTCCAGCGGACACTTTTGTGATCCTAAGACCGCGACCGGGCTACGTGCCCAAGGTTCCTACCACACCCTTCAGGGATCAGGTGGTGAACCTGCAAGCGCTGCCCGGGAGGAGGCAGACCCAGCCCTTTCACTGCTGTGTCCAGTACGTGCCTTACGTATTTACCTGGACCGCACACAGAGCACCAGACGCTCTGAGCAGCTCTTCGTCTGCTTTGGGGGACAGCAGAAAGGGAATGCTGTCTCCAAGCAGAGACTCAGCCCACTGGGTTGTCGACGCCATTTCCCTGGCTTATCACACCCAGGCAGTGCCCCCTTTGCTTGTCCGAGCCCACTCCACCAGGAGTGTTAAGGCCCTCGTGGGCACTGGCTAGGGGCACTGCCCTAGCAGACATTTGTAGAGCAGCGGGCTGGGCAACACCTAACACTTTTGCGAGATTCTACAATCTCCGAGTTGAGTCAGTATCGTCCGTGTTCTCTCAGGTACCGAGCCCGTGAGAACTCGGTGGCATGTCTCGATCTGACCGGGTGAATCACTTGCACCCAGCCCTTCCCCTAACCAGGGGAAACAGTGCGCCTTCATTCCCAGGAGATCCCAGGTTTGGGACACTGGTTGACTCCTCCCTAGCCCTCGTGGGTCGCAGTTCTCGTGGAGGAACTCGCCGACCCAAACCACTGCGGGTACCGCAAGCTACCCTGTACTGGTATAGGTGCCCCACAGGTAAGGCCTCCTGTTCGGACTCCCCCTGTGTGTAAAACCATGGTTCTGTCCCCTCACGAGTTGACTCCGTGTTTCCCTTAGGCAGTTACAGCTGCCTCGGTTGCCGTGCTGTATGCTTCCCCCCTCTGCGAGGCTGGATCTACCACCGCACTACTTTTGACCTAAGTATAGGCCATGCGATGTATTTGCCACTCAAAATTTGCCTCCCCTCCCGGGTAGGTGTGGCCTCCGCAGGGTCTTCTCCGCCCTAATAAGGGCTAAGACCCCCTTCCCTCAATGCGTGTAAGGGCCCCGGCCGTAGTTGCTCTATGCGAGAAACATAGAGAGAAAAGAGGCCCAGCCAGGCTGGCCCGTTCCCATGTTGGCAGCCATCACCTTGTTCCCCCCTCCAGGGTAATGATAAGGAATTCTGATGGCTTAAATGGGGCATTGGGGAAGGGTACGTGCAGCCTGATACAGTTGGTCGTTCTGCACATAGGAATACCTGCTCGCTCCTGTATCAGCAGATCACGTACACGGCTCAGCGCATGGCTCTTTTAAGTGGACTCCTAGTGTCGCTTCTCTGACACAACGTGGAGAGAGCGACAGAAGGGGAACGTCTAGGTTACGTATGTAACCTCCGTTCCCCGATGGAGGGAACGAGACGCTGTGTCTCCCTGCCACATCGCTGAGCCGAGCCCTGTTGTGGCCGGACCATTTCCGGCTCCTCAGAAAAATCCTGAATGAACTCCCGTATTTGCGCCGCTTAAATATGTCCGGGGGTGGAACATGCAAATACTGGTTGCCAACTCTCATTGGCCTTTTTTCATAGTTCAGAGGTGAATATCGGCACTCAAGAGAGACCCCTAGTGTCGCTTCTCTGACACAACGTCTCGTTCCCTCCATCGGGGAACGGAGGTTACATACGTAACCTAGACGTTTACATTTGGCATTTTTAGAAACTGTTATCTTTTTGCACTACTTGTGTATATTGTCCTGTTCATTGTTAGTAATTTATTGTACTGTCCCGTACTTTTTGCACACGTTTGCATGTGCACTATATATTGGTATGGTATTTAGTCTGTGTAGTCTCATGTGGTTCTATGTTTGTCCTATGATGTTTTTATGTAGAACCATGGTCCTGGAGGAACGTTGTACTAACTGTATATGGTTGAAATGACAATAAAAACCACTTGACTTGACTTGACTTGAGAAAATAAAATAAAATTTGTTTATTATTTTAGGGAAATATCACATTCATAAATGTCATTGGTCAAAAAGTACAAATGAAATATTATCCTTTTTTAAGGATTTTTGTATTTATTTTGTAATTAGAAATATGTTTTTGATTTTAAAACCCCTATGTATATACTTCTTAATTGTGTTGTTTTGTTGTTAATTTATTTTATTTACTTTAAATATTTTGTATTAATATTGTTTTTTTTTCACAGATTTTATTGCAGTTATTGTTATTGTCATTCTGTATTTGATTATTGTGTGATTTTGATAAGGAATGAACTTTCATCATATATTCCATAGCATTCTGTGAAACATCACCACTAGGATACCACAAAAAACAAAAAAACGCAGAAAGTCCACATGTTTCTGAAAAACCTTTACCTGATGAACTTTTATATGGATGACTGTTTAACATCTTTGCCTACAGAAGCTGAAGCACTTCATATGGCTCAGAATCTTATTGCTGCTTGTGCCAAGTGAGGATTTCAATTGTCAAAATGGATGAGTAATAGTAGCGTCATTATGGCCAGCATTCCAGAGGAACATAGATCAAAGGTAATCAAAAAGCTTGATTTGGATAAAGATGATCTACCCATGGAAATAGTACTTGGTCTGCACTGGTGCACTGAAAAGGATAAATTCACCTTTAGTTTATCCATAAAGGAGCATCCCCACACAAGACATGTCATGTTGTCTGTGGTTAAATCTATGACCCCTTGGGGTTTCTTTCACAATTTACTCTGCCTGTAAAACAGGTGCTCCAAGAAATGTGCAAGTGCAATGTTGACTGGGATGACACTGTTCCACAGGTCTTCTCTCAGCGATGGACAAGATGGCTGGCTAACTTGCACTGTATAGCAGAACTGAAAGTAGACCGGTGTGTAAAGCCCAAGGACTTTGGACCATCCGAACATGCTCAGCTCCACCACTTCTCTGATGCCAGCGAGTGTGGCTATGGGACAGTGTCATACTTGAGGTTGGTGAATAGTGGAAAAAGGACTGCAGTTGCATTTATGTTAGGTAAATCAAGAGTTGCTCCATTAAAACAGATGACAATGCCAAGGTTGGAACTTATGGCTGCTGTTCATGCTGTACGAGTCGATAGAATGCTAAAAAGGGAGTTGCAGATTAATTTGGACTCCTCTGTGTTCTTGACAGACAGCAGGACTGTACTAAGATTTATCCAGAATGAAACCAAGCGGTTACTAGCAAATAGAGTGGCTGTCATAAGAGACTCAACAGATGTTGTGCAATGGAGGCACATAAAGTTACGTTTGAATCCAGCTGATGAGGCATCTAGGGGTCTTTGTGCTGAAGAATTTTTAGCATGTAAGAGATTGCTTAACAGACCTGATTTTATTTTAAAGGAAGAATAAAAATGGCCCAAGTCCAACATTAATCAGTTGTCAATACCTCCAGATGACCCAGAGATCAAAGTGGAATGCACTGCACATGCCTTTGCCTGTCAGGTTTTAAAGTCTCCTAAGTCTGATTTTGCAAGACTTAAAACCTCTGTAGCATGGATTCTCAAGGTCAAGGAGATGCTTAGGCAGCTTGAGAAAAAGAGGAGGGCTTTACAAGCATCTACTTGTGCAAAAGATGTTCCAGAAACTGAAGCAAATAGATTTCATGCAACAAGAAAGATGAAGGCCAAATTGGATGGCAAATCATTGACTGCTGATGATCTCATGAGAGCAGAATCCACTATTATTCAGTATTATCAACAAGAGATTTTCTGATGAGATCATTGCATTGAAAGCAGGAGCTACTGTCAAGAAAAAAAGTGACATCTTTAGGCTTGATCCAGTGTTGGAAAATGTGTTTTTGAGAGTAGGAGGGAGACTTGCTAAGGCTGCCATGCCTGAGGAAGAAAGATGTCCAATTATATTGTCTAAGGACCTGGCTATTTCTCAACTGATCTTGAAGCATGTACATCAGCAACTGGGCCATGCAAGAAGAAATTATATGTTGTCATTTATCCGTAAGCATTACTGGATAACTAGCGCTAATTCTGCTTGTCGGAAAATAATCTCTGACAGTGTCATATGTTGTCATCTTCAAGGAAAGGTCGGAGAGCAAAAAATGTCTGACTTGCCAGCAGAGAGAGTTTTACCTGATTTACCACCATTCACAAATGTTGGTGTTGACTACTTTGGACCCATTGAAATCAAGAGAGGTCGAGGAAAAGTTAAACGCCATGGGGTAATTTTCACCTGCATGGCAAGGAGGGCTGTACATCTTGAGATGGCTTATACTTTAAATACAGACTCCTGTATTAATGCCATTCGCCGGTTTATGTGTCGTCGTGGTCAAGTTGCACAGTTGAGATCAGATAATGGTACAAATTTTGTCGGAGCTGAGCGGGAGCTGAGGGAAGCAGTAGCTGGGTTAGACCATAACAAGATCCAGTATGCATTGTCATCAAGAGGACTTAAGTGGATATTCAACCCTCCTGCCGGGTCTCACATCGGTGGAATATGGGAGAGGCTTATTCATTAGACAACAATCTATGGAAGATGAAAGCTTTCAAGCAATCCTTAACGCCCGTCCCATTACGAAAGCCTCTGACGATGTGAATGACCTTGAGGCACTTACGCCTAATCATATTCTCCTTCTAAAGTCTAAACCACTAACGATTCCTGGAGTTTTCAATGAAGGAGATTTGTACATCAAGAAATGATGGAAATGGGAATAATACTTGTCCAATCTCTTCTGGAAAAGATGTGTAAGGGAATATTTACCATTACTACAAGAGAGACAGAAATGGATAAAACCACGAAGACGCTTTACCGTGGGAGACATTGTTGCTATCATAGATCCTGTAGCTCCTCGTGGCTCCTGGTTGATGGGAAGAGTAATTAAAACCTATCCTGATAAAAATGGATTTGTTCGATTACAGGGCAGCTGGATAGGCCTGTGTTCAATATCTGTTTACTACTGGAAGCGGAGCACTGAAGCTGAATTGGAATTCCCATACAAAGACATTTATAGCTCCTTTTATGTATTTGTTGTTTAATTGTGAATTTACATTATTACAATTATGGGGTGTAGGAGCCAAATTAAATGGTTGTTCAAACCACTAGATGACAGTGTGCACCAGTGGTGTGGGTGTGGTCCACTGTTAATTTAGCTTGGTATTTAGACTTCCCGCGGGTTGTATCAGGACACAGGTGGCGGGAACATATGGTTCTTACCATAGAGCAACGTGTTACGCTGTGTAAGATATATATATTTTTTTCATTAAATGGACAACAAAGAAGTTGAAATGGATATTGATGTGTGGACATTGTTTATTCCAAACTATGCGTAAAGAACATCTTACCACCTGGCCCTGGCTTATAGGAAAAAGCCACTACAATTACAATCAAAGAACATATTTAAAATCAGCAATAAAATAGGACAATACTGAAATCATAAATTGTGAGTCTTTACTTCATATTACACATAAAAAACCTGCAATGTTTCCAGCTTATAGCTAATGTGCATGCAGGTTCTAGAGTTGATTGAAAGGTGATGTCTGTATCTAAAAGGTGATTGGCTCTTTTAAATATAAGGTGGGTCTTCCTTTCTACATCTGTTGACCATTGAGTACTCAGAGCTTCTTGGTTGAGCATTCCAATTTCTCCCATTAATTTTAATAGAAGTGGTCCATCTCTGCTAAATAATCTCTACACTGACTTTTTAAAACACGTTTTTGATATTTTCAAATATAAACATTGCTCAACAATGTAAAATTCCAGAGTTTATTAAAAGTGACACTTTACTTTTTGGAACTGCATCAAGAACAACATCAAATCCCTTTGGTTTAATGGGTAAATTTGTTTTAAATAAATTCAGTAACGATTTTTGTTACATCACTGAAGATATGTTGTAACAATGTTGTATCAGATAAGGTACAGAAAATTATGATAATTTCACTATGAAAAACATTTCAAGTTAATGTTTAAAATTGTATTAAAAAGGACATTGACTGCTACTACTATTATTATTATAACTAATAAGCAAATCATTTTCAGTTTCATAAGCTGTATCTCTGACTCTGTATATTCATACAAATACTCTGTGGATTAGCAAAGACATAAACAAATTCTGGTTACCAAAGTTACCAATTTTTTTCTAAAGAGCAATGAAAGATCCTAGAAGCAACTTTGCAACATTATGCTTTTACATTACATTGTGCATTTATTTTTTAGAACATGTATTTATTTATTTGAACAAGGGAGGGATGAAATGTTCAATAATTAAATGTTAACAGCCTAATTGCTTTAAGAAGAAAAAAGCATGTTTTTCTAATTGGTGGTGCATAAAGTCATTATGTAGACAAACTGCAAAAGGGCCCATTGAAGGCATGCATTTACACAATCAATTTCTTATTTTATTTTGCTCTCTTTTTAAAGGTATTTTGTCAAGAAATACAATGCTCAATAAAATCCTTGCAGATATCAGACATTTGGACCAATTTTTTGCCATGCAACATCTTGATGTTTGCAAATACATAAAGAAAGAAACCCTTTCACATTCGTCACATTGCTATAAAGAAGCTTTAAATGAGACTGTTTTTATTCAGATATCAGCATCAGTCGATGATGACACACAGAACTGTAGTTGTTTACTGTAACATGCAAACATAGCTGTCATAATCAACTGGATGGTTTGATGTGTATGGGTCATAGTTAAACTGATTGAAAATAGTTGTTTTGCCTGTGGTGAGTTGGGAGGGTTACTTTTGAAATGTATTCCACTACAGATTACAGAATACATGTTGTAAAATTGTATTTGTAATGTATTCTGTTAGATTACTCAAGGTCAGTAACGTATTCTAAATACTTTGCATTACTTCAGCACTGGTAGATAATTTTTTTCAACTTGTTTTGACTATAAAAACTCTGCCAGTACAGTAAGACAAAATACACATGTTAAAAATACATTCTCTGAAAAACCTAAATATCTTATACAATGTTGTTTCTAAAACAACATAAATAACATTGATTTTGTTTTAATGATATTTAGATATTTTTACAGGAAAACAATACACAAATTACTATCAAGAATATGATTTTTGCCCTAATATCAAAGGTCTTACTAGAAAAAAATATTATTATTGTCACGAACCCCGCTCCTCTGCCCCATCCCCGTTTCGTCGCACACACACTCACTCCCTCGACCTCACTCCCTCGCTCCGCCCCCTCGAGCTTTTCACGCTCTTTTTGCTCGCTCGAGCCCTCACGCCCACTTTGCTCCTACTCGCTCACATGCTCGTAGGTTATCTCCCTTCCTCGAGTTCTCACGCGCTTCCAATCCTCCTGCACATTAGTTTCACCTGCACTCGTCTCATCACCTTTCATTGTTTACACCTGCACCTTCCCCTATAAATACCACAGCACATCCGTTTCACGGGGGTTGGTTATTATATTTAGATTCCCGTGTCTTTGCCCCCCGCTAGTCTCGTCTAGTTTTGACCCCCCTGTGATTCGTTACCCCTTAGCTTGCCAGCTCTCTTGTTCCCCTAGCTCCCCTGCTTAGTCCTTCCCGCTACTCTACTTTGATTCCCCGGCTTTTGACCCTACGCTTCCCTCGACGATTCTCCCTCTGGATTTACCTTGTTATGTACTTTTGCCTGCTTTCTATTAATAAAGCAGTTTCATCCGACATTGTGACTGTCTCATCTTGTGTGTGTGTGTTCGCTACAGAATAACCAACCTCACCGTTGACAGTCACAATGCCCCGCGCTAAGGATTCGCGCAGCTCACTAGAGCGGAGAAGCACGTCACATTCGGCGCGAGGAGCTACAGTGTGCAGAGATGACCACGCCCACGGCCCAGGGGCAGCAGGTATGCGCTATTTCTGATTTGTTTCACCCTATTTCACCTGTGTCTGCCCCTGAGCCCGTTTATGCCTCTGGTGCATTTCTGAGCGCCGTGCACTCTCCACCCCGGAGAGGTTTTATGGCTCTTCGGACGCTGACCAAGGGTTTTTATGCGAGGCAGCGGTTGTGTAACTCATAACCCGCCCTCGACATTATGGAGCCAGCGGCCCAACTCGTGGGGTTGCGTCAGGGGAGTCAACCCTTGGAGGTTTATGTTGTGGATTTTTGTGCCCTGGCCAACCAGGTGAATTTTAATGAGATGGCTCTGAAAACATGGACTGAGTGAGCCAGCCTCATCATTCATGCCTGGTGGTCGCTGCTCCCTTAACCTGGCTCAGTTTATTGACCTCGCCCTACTGTACGCTGGTTCCTCGTTTACTGTAGGGGAGGCAGACACTGAACCAGCGTTCCATACCACGGCCCCCGTCTTGAAGCCAGACACGGCCCCCGTCTTGAAGCCTGACACGGCCCCAGTCCCGAGGCCTGTCACGGCCCCAGTCCCGAAGCCTGGCACGGCCAGCGAGTCAACGCCCATGCCTGCCACGGCCAACGCGCCAGCGCCCACGAGCCAGCGCCCATGCCTGTAGCCTCGACCGCCCCAGAGCCAGCGCCTGTAGCCTCGACCGTCCCCATGGCCACGTCCCCTGTTGGCCGAAGACGTAAGAGAAGGAAGAGGGCCCCTTCTCCCCAGTCTCATCTTGTGCTCAAGACCGCAGAGGTTCCCTCAGAGTCTTCCACAGCTCTGCTGGGTTCTGCTCCGCCCCCAGAGTCTTCCACGGCTCTGCCGGGTTCTGCTCCGCCCCCAGAGTCTTCCACGGCTCTGCCGGGTTCTGCTCCGCCCCAGAGTCTTCCATGGTTCTGCCGGGTTCCGCTCCGCCCCCAGAGTCTTCCACGGCTCTGCCGGGTTCTGCTCCGCCCCCAGAGTCTTCCACGGCTCTGCCAGCCTCTGCTCGCCCCTCAGAGCCCTCGTGGGCTCCTCCTCTCGAGCCCCCCCGGGCTCCGCCTCTCAAGCCTCCCAGGGCTTTGCCTCTCGAGTCTCTCAGGGCTCCTCCCCCTCCTTCCAAGCCTCTCAGGGCTTCGCCTCACGAGTCTTTCATGGCTCCATCCCTCAAGCCTCTCACGGCTTCGCCTCTCGAGTCTTTCATGGCTCCATCCCTCAAGCCTCTCACGGCTTCGCCTCTCGAGTCTTTCAGGGCTCCTCCTCCCCTCAAGCCTCCCAGGGCTTTTCCTCACGAGTCTTTCATGGCTCCACCCCTCAAGCCTCTCACGGCTTTGCCTCTCGAGTCTCTCAGGGCTCCTCCCCCTCTCAAGCCTCTCAGGGCTTCCCCTCTCGAGTCTTTCAGGGCTCCTCCTCCCCTCGAGTCTTTAAGGGCTCCTCCTCCCCTCGAGCCTCTCAGGGCTCCTCCGTCCCTCGAGTCTTTCATGGCTCCACCTCTCAAGCCTCCTAGGGCTTCTCCTCACGAGTCTTTCATGGCTCCACCCCTCAAGCCTCTCACGGCTTCGCCTCTCGAGTCTCTCAGGGCTCCTCCCCCTCTCAAGCCTCTCAGGGCTTCCCCTCTCGAGCCTCTCAGGGCTCCTCCTCCCCTCGAGCCTCTCAAGGCTCCTCCTCCCCTCGAGCCTTTCATGGCTCCACCCCTCAAGCCTCTCACGGCTTTGTCTCTCGAGTCTCTTAGGGCTCCTCCTCCTCTCGAGCCTCTCAGGGCTCCGTCCCCCAAGCCTCTCGAGCCTTCCAGGACTCTGCCTCTAGAGCCTCCTACGGCTCCGCCTCTCAGGCCTCCTACGGCTCCCCCTCCAGAGCCTCCCACGGCTCCACCTCCCGAGCCTCTCACGGCTCTGCTCCCAAAGACTCCAGAGCTTTCTACGGCTCCGCCTCTCGGGCCTCCTACGGCTCCCCCTCCAGAGCCTCCCACGGCTCCACATCCCGAGCCTCTCACGGCTCTGCTCCCAAAGACTCCAGAGCTTCCTATGGCTCCGCCTCTCGAGCCTCCTACAGCTCCTGCGCTCGCCTCTCGGGCCTCCTACGGCTCCCCCTCCAGAGCCTCCCATGGCTCCACCTCCCGAGCCTCTCATGGCTCTGATCCCAAAGACTCCAGAGCTTTCTAGAGCTTTTCCTCGAGCCTGCTACGGCTCTACCCCTGAGACTACAGAGCCTGCCAGGTCATCGCCTCGGGGACCTCCCACGGCGCCACCTCCCTTGGCTCCACCTCCAGAGCCTTCCAGGCCTACTTCGCTAGAGCCTCCCACGGCGCCACCGTCATCGGCTCCACCTCCTGAGCCTTCCAGGCCTTCGCCCCTAAAGCCTCCTTCGGCTCCACCTCCAGAGCCTTCCAGGCCTCCGCCTCTAGAGCCTCCTGCGGCACCACCTCCCTCTGCCCTGTCTCTTGGGCTCCCCATGGCGCCGCCTCCTCAGCCTCTCAGTACCCCGCCTGCCGAGTCTCTCACGGCTCCGTCTTCCAAGGCTCCGTCTCCCAAGTCCTCCACGGCTCCGCCTTTCACGGCTCTTCCCTGGCCCCCTGACCCTGTCCGGTGGCCCCCTGACACTCTCCCTGTCCTGTGGCCTCTTCCCTGGCCTCCTGACCCTATTCCTGTCCGGTGGTCACCTTCCAGACCCCCGGACCCAGTCTCTGCCCTATGGCTGCCCCCTAGATCTCCCGACCACCCGCCTGTCCACTATGTTCCCTCTGACCTTACCTTGAACTGCCCATGGACTGTCTCACTTCCCTTTGTCTGTCCCCCGATCATCCTGCACCGCCTCCCGCGCCCGTCAGGAGCCGTCCTATTCAGAGGGGGGAGTACTGTCACGAACCCCGCTCCTCTGCCCCATCCCCGCTTCGTCGCACACACACTCACTCCCTCGAACTCACTCCCTCGCTCCGCCCCCTCGAGCTTTTCACGCTCTTTTTGCTCGCTCGAGCCCTCACGCCCACTTTGCTCCTACTCGCTCACATGCTCGTAGGTTATCTCCCTTCCTCGAGTTCTCACGCACTTCCAATCCTCCTGCACATTAGTTTCACCTGCACTAGTCTCATCACCTTTCATTGTTTACACCTGCACCTTCCCCTATAAATACCACAGCACATCCGTTTCACGGGGGTTGGTTATTGTATTTAGATTCCCGTGTCTTTGCCCCCCGCTAGTCTCGTCTAGTTTTGACCCCCCTGTGATTCGTTACCCCTTAGCTTGCCAGCTCTCTTGTTCCCCTAGCTCCCCTGTTTAGTCCTTCCCGCTACTCTACTTTGATTCCCCAGCTTTTGACGCTACGCTTCCCTCGACGATTCTCCCTCTGGATTTACCCTGTTATGTACTTTTGCCTGCTTTCTATTAATAAAGCAGTTTCATCCGACATTGTGACTGTCTCATCTTGTGTGTGTGTGTTCGCTACAATTATCCAACATGAATTTTCTTGATAAAAAAAAATGATCATGCCTGGTAACGTGCATGTAAAATGGCTAGAAATAGCATTTTAGCTTGGCGTGAAGGTGACAATTTACACAAGATTTATTTCTGTTTCTTCTGCTCTAAACTTACTTCAAACTTAATTTTCTGTCTGCTCGTATTAATGTAACTCATCATAAGAAAGTGTTTCACCACTCTTCAAATTTATACAAATGCATGTATAAATGTTTTCCATCTGAAAGGACTAAATATTAAATGAAACAAATGACAATAAAATGCTAAATTATCTCTTCAGTAATCAAAATACTTTTTGAATGTAACTGTAATTACCAATGATTTAAATTGTAACTTAGTGAAATACAGTTATTAGTTATTAGTCGTAATACATATTACATGTATTCCGTCACTCCCCAACCCTGTCAGTGAGGTCCCATTTAATGATTGTTATTTGTTTAATTCATTTGGACAACATAACCATCGATTCTGGATGAAACAGTAATTAAAGGACTGCTCAGTTGAGCCCTCACTCTGAGCTTCAGTCAAACAAATGGACTTCTTTAAAGGTTTTTCATGACTTCTCACAGGAGCTTACGCTACACCTATGTCATACGCCAGAACTCGACTCTCTCGTGAATGCACGGATGGCCGTTAATCGAAGCCAGTGATACTAGTTTATAAAGTTATAAATATGGAGGCATCAGAAGGCCTTTATTAACCCCCTGGAGCTGTATGGATTACTTCTACAATGGATGGATGTGCTTTTTTGGGCTTCAAACTTTAAGATACCATTCACTCCCATTATAAAGCTGGGAAGAGCCCAGATATTTTTTAATATAACTCTGATTGTGTTTGACTGAAAGAAGAAAGTCATATACACCTAGGATTACTTGAGGGCGAGTACATTATGGGATAATTTTAATGGGGAAAAAGTGATCTCTGTGATTTAGACCGTGGCATGATTGTTGGTGCCAGATGGGCTTGTTAGAGTATTTCCATAACTGCTGATCTTCTGGGATTTTCACGCACAACAGTCTCTAGTGTGTAAAGAGAATGGTGCAAAAAATAAAAACAGACTGCGAGCGGCAGTTCTGAGGGTGAAAATGGCTTTTTAATGACAGAGGTCAGAGGAGAATGGCCAGACTGGTCCAAGCTGACAGGAAGGTGACAGTAACCCAAATAACCACACGTTACAACAGTTGCATGCAGAAAAGCATTTCTGAATATACACATGTTGAACAGAGCAGCAGAAGACACCTCTGGGTACCACTACTGTCAGTTTAGAACAGGAAACTGAGGCTGCAGTGGGTACAGGCTCACAAAAACTGGACAGTAGAGGATTGGAAAAACATCACCTGGTCTGACAAATCTGGATTTCTGCTGAAGTACAAAAGGTAGGCCAATGCAGCCTCAGTTTTCTATTCTTGTCTGACAGAAGTGGAACCCAATGTGGTCTTTTGCTGCTGCAGCCAGTCTGCCTCAAGGTTTGACATGTGCACAATGCAATTGTACAGAGTGGTTATCTGAGTTACCGTAACCTTTCTGTCATTTTGAACCAGTCTGGCCATTCTCTGTTGACCTCTCACATCAACAAGGCATTTCCATCCGCAGAACTGCCTCTCACTGGATGTTTTATGTTTTGGCACCATTCTGAGTAAACTCTAGAGACTGTTGTGCGTGAAAATCCCAGGAGATCAGCAGTTACTGAAATATTCAAACCAGCTCGTCTGGCACCAACAATCATGCCACAGTCAAAATCACTATGATCTAAAATGTTCTCCATTCTTCTGGTTGATGTGAACATTAACTAAAGCTTCAGGTCCGTATCTGCATGAATTTATGCACAGCACTGCTGCCACACATTAACAGGAGTTAATCCTCATACTTAAAGCATGTTCAATGAGGGATTTATCCCTAGAAATGTAACTCTGTGAACTGGTAAATTGCTGTCATGATATCAAAATTGTTCAACACCAGTGTTGGGTAAGTTACTTAAAATAGTATCCTACTAGAAACTACTAATTATTTATCTAAAATTATAATCAGATTACTTTACAGATGATTTAATTGAAAAGTAATCACATTACTTTTAAGTTACTTTCTAACACTTTTCAGCTCAACAAATTCAAAATAATGTATATATTCTTTTTCATTGTTACACACAAGTCATACACACAGCACCTCACATTTCTCCTTCATAATGTCTCGTTATGTGGTCATACTTCTTTTTAATAAAAAAGCAATTAGATTACAGCAACCAATTACTTTGTAATTGGATAAAACCCAACACTCTTTAACAGTGTTGGGTGTTGAAGGCAGATGGAATAGATTGCCTTCTCACTCTGTGCCATCCTTTTGTAATGGATGGATCATATGACATATTTACATTACATATATTCATTTAGCAGATGTTTTTATCCAAAGCAATATACAAATGAGAAGTAGAAGTAGAAGTAATTAATCTATGAGAGAGCACTGCACAAAACAAATTGTAATACAATATGACATTTCTGTAGTACCAGAGTAATACAACTACAACAATGTAAAATGCAAGGGTTAAGTATCAAATGTGGTCCAGGTTAAAAATTCTAGAACATATGTTAAAAAGGGTTAAGAGATGTTGGAGCAATGGAAGCCAAACTAAAGTGCAGAACTTGCAATATCAAAAAGACGCCACTTGGTGTCACACCTGAGTTGGTGAGGCTAGAATAGAACGAAAAGCGATCCATCTCTGCAGGGATTCGACATGAAAGGCTTCTTACATAACAGCCACTTTAGCTATGGGCCTCTCTAATGTACTGTACCTTCACTTCATTTACTGAATGAAGAGACCTGGGAATTTGCTGTCGCAAACTTTTGAACTGTATTGTAGCCCCATCGAATACACACAAAGCAGCAAATGCTGTGTATATTTGTCTACAATATGTGTGTGTGTATATACACAAACATAAGACAAATAACATAGCAGGCATTCCAGTAAAACGAGTCAACTTTTTGAATATGAGAAAACAGGGCAAAGGACAAACCAATGTTGTCATGTCAATATTATCACATATGTTTCATCAGTAGGCTACTCTTGCCTCATTTTGCATTTATTTCACACCTCTGTTTATATGTGTTTCCTGACCTTAAAGGTATAGTTCACCCAAAAATGAAAATTCTCTCACCATTTACTCACCCTCATGCCATCCCAGATGTGTATTACTTTCTTTCTTCTGCAGAACACAAACAAAGTTTTTTAGAAGAATATCTCAACTCTGTAGGTCCATACGATGCAAGTGAATAGTGACCAAAAAATGTTAGCACCAAAAAGCACTTAAAGGCAGTGTAAAAGTAATTCATAATAATTCAGTGGATTAATCCATGTATTCTAAAGCAATTCAACTGGTTTGAGATGAGAACAGACCAAAATAAAACTCAATCACTATAAATCTTGACATCAGCAGTCTCCTTGGCGATCATGTTTCAGGCTTGATTACACTCTCTAGCACCATCTAGCGCTTCCTACACTTAGGAAGTGTAATCGAGCTTGAAATCACGATTGTGCCTAGAGACTGCAATGGCAAAATTTACAGTAAAAAATAAGTAAAGTTTTGGTCTGTTCTCACCCAAAACTGATTAGATTGCTTCTGAAGACATGGATTAAACCACTGGAGTCATATGGATACTTTGATGCTACCTTTTTGCTTTTTTGGAGTTTCTTGCATTGTGTGGAACTAAAGTAAAATATTTTCCCAAAAATCTTCTTTTGTGTTCAGCAGAAGATGGAAAGTCATACACATCTAGGATGGCATGAGGGTGAGAAAATTATGAGACAAAATTTCATTTTTGGGTGAACTATACCTTTAAGATGACATTTCCATTTTCCGTATTCAACATCATCTGAATTGTATAAACTTCTGTAGTGTGAGTGCTGGTCCAAAGAGCTTTTTCCACTCTGGTGATAACAGACAGTAAGGTGAGACGTGTACAGTGTGTTCAGTAGAAAACTGAGTGGGTGGTGTCTGTCTAAACTAATGTCTTTACCTTAGAAAGGATTTAATCAGGTTGATAAACAAAATTATGTTAGGCTAAAACCACAAGTATTTTACGTTTGTTTAGTTGACACTGTGTACAAAGGGACTTACAGCAAGTACAGTATATGTATGTACATAATATACTTGCCAAGCAGGTGGAGATCAACTTTAAACAAACCCATCTGAGAACTTGTGAAGAACAGGTCTATCCCAGTGCTGAGAGCAGGGCTGATAACAGTTGTAGTGCTGTTGGTGTTGGTCATCTTTTATGAATTCCAGATGGGCTAAGTGAGAGTGTGTTTGTTCTCTGCAGTGATCTTTCATAGTGGGCTGGCCTGCTTTAATGGGGGTGGCAGCCTTCTGCAGTGCTCTGGACTGCGGCCAGATGCAATGGTCTGACTGTTACTGCTGTGACAGGGCAGAACTGGGAGCCTCTGCAGAGGATTAAATCATCAGTAACTGGACAGGCACAATTCAGATCTTCCTCTGTTGAATTGAAAGATCTGTATTTAAAGTAGTAATCCCAGTTTAATTCAAGTGAAACTCAATTTTCATCATTTGTGGCAGAATGATGATTACCACAAAAAATAATTTTGACTTGTCCCTCCTTTTCCTAAAAACAAAACTATATCTGTGTTACAGTGAGCCACCTACAATGGAAGTGAATGGGGCCAATCTCTAAATGTTAAAATACTTAAAAAAAAAAAAAAACTTATTTAAAAAAATATGTTTTAAAATAAAGTTTCAAAAGTATAGCCACAAGACGTAAACAATATGCGTGTTAACATTATTTTGATGTGATAAAATCGCTTACTTAACTTGTCTGTGTAAAGTTACATCCTATTTCGCAACTTTGTTGCCATGACGCTGTAAACCCTGAAATCCCGCAAAAGAATTAGATTTAAACAACTTAACAGCTCAAATAATACAAAGTTTTAGTAGAAGTATTTGTGTAAGTACTTCTCTAAAATTATAAGCTTCACATTTCTGCCTATAAACCCTCCAACATTTGAGCCCATACACTTCCATTGTATAAGCCTCACTGTAACCTTGATTTCCTTTTTTTATTAATTTTTTTAAAAAGGGATGAGGAACGTGTCTAAATAAATAATAAATTTTTGGTAATCATTACTATGCCACAAATTCTGTCGAATGAGTTTAGCTTGTATTGAACCTGGAATATTCCTTTAATTATAGTTCATACTTAGTTAATATTATTTAGATTGACAATCAGTGTCAGTGTAAAATACAGATGCAATGTTGTTTTTATTTTAATAAGCAGCAAGAATAGTGTTGATAACTGTATATAAACTTATAAAGGGTTAGTTTACACAAAAAATGAAAATTCTGCCATAATTTACTCACCTTTGTGTTGTTCCAAACCTGTATGACTTACTTTCTTCTGTGGAACATAAAAGGAAATGTAAGGCAGAATGTTATGGACTGACAGCCTCAGTCACCATTACCTTGCATCTTTTTTCCATACCATAAAAGTGAATGGATGCTGAGGCTGGCAGTCATTACCAAAGCCTACTGCCTATAAAATCTCCTTAAGAAATATGAGTTTAGAACAGTAGTAGGGTGACTGAATGATGACAGAATTTGTAAGTTTGGCTTAACTATCCCTTTAAGAACATATATGTAAATACATTTATATAGTTCCTTACATTGCTTTCCTTGTAGGTATGTTGTACCAACATAAAAAACAATGTAGACTGAAATCAGTTTCGGAGTACTGTACATTATCTAATAGGCGTACATGACAGTTTATTAAATTTGAATTATGAAAACTAAGCACCAACATTTTTTCATAAATAAACTTTTTAATTACAGTTCTCTGAAGCTCTTGATGTTAATAAAATAATTTTATTTCCATTTAATTCAGATTTATGTATTGTAGATTATGTGAATTCAAATCCCTTTTTTAAATTGGCTTTACCACCCAAAGCTTATCTGTTACAAGTCAAGATTCAAGTCACTGTGAATTAGCTTTTATAAACAATATCTGATTCTACCAATACATTTATGTTGTAAGATTTTTATTTATTTATTTATTTTGCTTATTTATTTTGCTGTTTAACTGTTGGAGTATATGTTTCATAATGCCAATTAATCAACTTTGTTGTACTAATGATGTCAGTAAGCATTAATTGGCAGAGTTTGAAACATCCTCATTCCATTCCCGAATTAAAGAGTGTATTGCTGGTTGTTAGTCCCGACTACCAGGTATCTTTTACATTTTGTTTGCCCAACATCCATAAATGCTGCGTTCACCTTTTAACTAAATTATTTCTTGCTGTCATTCAAAAAAGAGAGAGGAAACAGATGGAAATTCAGAAACAGTCACATTATTTTCCCCTAATGCACAGCTTTACCCATACAAAGAGACATACACAGACACACACGTGCATACAACCACACACAGGTCTATGTTGAGAAACCAGAGCCTGTTGTAGCATAGTCTGCCAGTGCACAGTACACAGCCTCAATGTGAATTAAGAATGAATAGGTCTTCAGTTTCATGGCCCTCACTCTGAGTAAACACCCGAGTGGTCAGGGGCTCTTTATACCAGTGATTATCAACCATCTGTGTCTCACATGGCTTTTTATGGCCTCAATTACCCATTCACAGACACTGGCATCTTATTACTAACGTTCTTGGCATAAAGGCAATACCAGCATATTTAGTTTTCCTGCTATCAATTTACTAGATTAAATATTAAGCCATATTCTGTACCATTATCAGTGCACAATATCACAAGATCAGTGTTTTTTTTGTGTAGTGCTCATGCTCATTTCTCTGTAATTCATAGTGACCTACACTAACTTAGCACTTTATTAGGAACACTATTGTCCTAATAAAGTGCCCGAAGGGGTCTTCTGATGTTGTAGCCCATCCGGCTCAAGGTTCGATGTGATGTGCATTCTGAGATGCTATTCTCCTCACTACAATTGAACAGAGTGGTTATCGGAGTTACCGTAGCCTTTCTGTCAGCTCAAACCAGTCTGTCAATTCTCTGTTGACGTTTCTGTCAACAAGGCATTTCTGTCCACAGAACTGCTGCTCACTGGATATTTTTTTTTTTGGTACCATTCTGAGTAAACTGTAGAGACTCTAGAGAGTTGTGTTTGAAAATCCCAGGAGATCATTAGTTACAGAAATACTCAAACCAGCCCTTCTGGCACCAACATGCATGCCACAGTTGAAATGACTGAGATCACATTTTCCCCATTCTGATGGTTAATGTGAACATTAACTGAAGCTCCTGACCCATATATGTATGATTTTATGCATTACACTGCTGATACACAAATAGCTGATTAGATAATTGCATGAATAAGTAGATGTACAGGTGTTCGTAATAAAGTACTCAGTGAGTGTATATCAAAAGTTCATAACAGCTAAATAAAAGTGAAGGAGATTAGTTTACTTATTTATTTATTGTGATGGTATTATTATTTCCTGTAATTATATTTTTTCAAGAATGGGGGGATTTTAGTATTCATATCTGTACTATTAACATAAATGCATGACTTGCCTGTGTTCCATAAATAGGATTTGACCCTTTACAAATGCTATTCCCCTTAAATTCCTTTTTATAAAGATACCACCTCACAACTGAAATGTTGTTCATTACGTCATTTAACAATTTAAATGAAAGCATTACATAAACACAATTACTGGTATGTTGTGTAGGCCTAGAAAGGTGGATGAAATCTTACAGACATTGCTGTGTTTTAAGATACTAGACACCCTTCTGTGCTTCCAGACAGTGTGGAAACTCTTAGATAACCTGAAAGAGGCATAAACACACATGTAGCATATGTTGTGGGTATAACCAATGTATGATTCACTCTTTCCCCAGGTTTTACAAGTTCTGGAAAGGCAAGTATGCAGGAACCACCCAAGCTCATTTTGTACTGTTTTAGGCGGATCTGTTTTGTCGAAAGGAAGCTTGATTTAATCATCTCTCTTTTGAGGGGCAGTGGTTAGGAATGAGTGGGGTACAGAGGCATGAAAAAACATCTAGAGAAAATAATGAAACTCATGAACCAACCGCAATGACGACAAACAAAATGGGACATTTATCACATTCACAATACAGAGGATGGTTCACTCAAATGATAATCAGTTGCTCCTGATGCTCCTTTGGTAAGAAGAAGCCTCAGGCCCCCTCAGCAACAGTCTGTCTTCTCTTCAGTCCTTCAATATCCAACAGACATGGGACATGGCCAGAGACAGGTGGCCTGCGAGGAGGGAGCTATGGCAGTCAAGCATTGAGGAGCTGGGTAGGAGCTTGAGTAGCTCTTGATAAATAAGCCAGGGTCTGGTTGACTGCTTCAGTACTTTTGGTGCTATTGTTGCTAACCTTTTGTCCCAGTCATTCAAGCTCTTTTCTTTACAGTATGAGCTTACTGGTTTGTCTTCCCTATTATTTTCTTTGTTTTATGATAACAAAGGCAGAAATGTGACTTATATAACCACTTGAAGAGACAATATTATTCAGATATTTAATAAAAAGCTTGTTATGGTAAAACCACAAAGCACTGGGCAAGATGGAATTCCTTCATAAAAAGGCCACAGTGACAGAGCAACACAGTTTCATTAAAGTTGCACAACTTCCATTGGTTTACACATTTCAAAACAGATTAAAGATTAATTAGACTGTTATGAGAAGAAGTTCTGTGCATCCGAACAAATCAGTATCTTCATATTTCAGTATCTTCATTTCATCTGCAAAAACTTCATAACGCAACACCACAGAGTCAGAAAATATTTGTGCTGTATATGTTTTGTACATATTTGGCCCACATGAATCTATTTAAAGATTTCAAGTATATATTTTGCATGACATTTGGTGTTATGAAATGTACTATTAAATGGTTTACAATCACACTCATTTAACATAAGACTTGAGAACTTAAAGCAATAGTCTGGGTTCAGTACAAGTTCATCTCAATCGGCAGCATTTGTGGCATGTTGATAAACATAAAAAAAAATTTATTTCGACTCTTCTCCTTTCCTTTAAAAAAGAAAGAAAGAAAAAAAATCAAGGTTACAGTGAGGCACCATGAAAGTGAATGAGAACAATTTTGGGGGAGTTTGGAGAAGTGTGAATCTTTTATAAAAGTACTGACATTCATTCTTCCATTAAATTATTTAAGCTAGAAAGTGGTTTAAATTGTTGTTTTTACTGCCATTTTAGGGTTTTAGCGTTTACGGCATTATGTGGTCATGGCAACTAAGTAGTAAAATTGGTATTAAAAAAAAACTTTACACTGAAAAAAGTTTGTTTTAATGATTATTTTTAACATCTTGTGGCTATACTTTAAAAACTGAGCATTTTAAGTTTACGAATTGGCCCGATTCACTTCCATTGTAAGTGCCTCACTGGATCTCAGATTTTGGCTTCTTTTTTTTCTTTAAAGAAAAAATTTAAATAATTTTTGGTGATAATCAACATTATGCCACAAATGCTGTTGATTGAGCTTAACTGTACTGAACCCGGAATATTTCTTTAAGAATGTAAACGGTAATGTTTGCAAAAGAGAATAAATGAGGGAAAATACAAACCTGTGTGCATTTAACCAGCACATTATAACTATAACCCCCCCATGCATAAATGAGAATAAATGAGGGAAAATACAAACCTGTGTGCATTTAACCAGCACATTATTGTGTGCATTTAACCCCCCCCCCCCACACACAAAGCTGGCATTCACATTGTCTCAGGTGATTCCCTATTTCAGCTATGTTGCATGACATTTATAATCAGCCAAACGCTACAGCATGTGACCAGGGAGTGACGCATTGCAGGTACAAACGAACCAATCAGCGTCATCTGCACAAACCGAAATGCGTACAGTATTCTTCCGCCATCAGATAGTTCGCCTGTATGTTTGCGTCTACATACGCTGTTGGGAGGATCACAGTCCACCTTTTTTATCGGAGAATGATATATATCACGTTTTAACGAGCTTAGTTTAGTTTACTTGAATAATATTGCAGACTTTCCGACGCACCTACAGGCACAATATAGTGCGGTTGGCGGATGGATACAAGTAGATGGGAGGCGTTTATGTATGACCGTTAAGGCGGGTCTATACCAATATTCGGACCACCATTCGTGAATCTCTCGCGGAGACGGAAGGAGGTAGAGAAACAGAAGAAAATGGTGAGCTCACACTAATATCTCTAATAAATGTATTATTAACGATGGGTATGCGTTAATGAAATGACGTCTGAATTAAACATAAATTCACATGGTTAGGGTTAGATAAAGCGATTCAGACTCATCTGCATTCTTTTGCCGAAATGTACCGCCAAAATTACAACTACAGTTGATGGAGAGAATGAGGCAATATATCCGCCGCATCGCATCTCTTACAGAAGTCTCTTTCTTCGTTTTAATTTCGTTTAATATACTTTAATCATATCCTGCTCTTGTTCTTTTGATATCAGTGGCTAAAACGAAGAAAAACGCAAAGAAAGTATCTCTAAACTTTAGGGCTTCGATTTGAGTCCATTAACTCTAAGTAAACATGTTAAATTGATATTAGTCATCACTAAACATGTTTAGTATGTTCAGCCAGTCACACTTTTTTAATTATAATTCGCGCTGGGTTTGAATTTAAAGTCTTGTGTTTGGTTTTATAGTTGTCGTTAAGTTGGCTGGGCAACACTTAAACATCACATGCGAGCCACAACAGGCATGGTTAAGAAAAGAAGCTGGTCAAACCAGAAAAGCAGATTGGTTCATTTCGGGTTTTGTGAATTTGCATAAATTCGTGGAGGATGTATTTATACCCATTTTCCCTTTCCCCGACGCCATTCTTGAACCATTTCACACATGTATTGCTCGTGTTTCTATTCATTTGGTATTTTGTATTAATGCAGTGAACAGTTTTGCTCATTCTGGCATGTTAACGCCACACACACAAACAGCACACTCTTACTGGGTTACTCGATCATTGTGGCACTGTGTTATAACAGTGTAATAATGGTTTATTGCTATCTGAGATGACTGTCTACACTGCAAATATCGTGAATCTGTAAGGTGGTTCGATGAGTTGCTGTTAGGAGTGTCTATTATCGCAGCAATAGTGGAACTTTATTATTTCGTGCTGCTCTCATAACCTTTGAAGGGAGAGAATCTGAGATCTTTGTTTGGCGCCATATCACTACCATAAATCCACGTGCTGTATAATATGGAATGATTTCAGAGTGTATAATCTGCTTTTAATAGGCATGCTTTACTAATACCGTTGTTATCTCTTCCATCCCCAGGCTGATCAACTCACAGAGGAGCAAATCGCTGGTAAGGTCCTATGCTAATTTTGCATTGGCACATGATATTTTACAATAGCCCTGTCTGTTCAGCCAGCTCATATCTCGATGGGTTATCATGGCTTTTCTTGCCTTTTAAGGTGGGCTCATAGTACAATCTGCATATGCATGGTTGGGTTGTGCCTCTACTAGACTATGATATCGCCTCCTACAACCTGTAGTGAAATAAGTGGCTGCTGGAATAACTTTAGCTTTTTCACTATAGTGTTTTTCCCCTCTTGTGGAAAATAGCAAGCAGCCTAAGTTGGGCCTGCTTTAGAGAATATTCTGCATGTTTGAAAGGAAACATTTGCATCCTCTTGCGCCATGATTTTTGTTTGTTATACTGGAGAGTTGGTTGGGCATCTGTAATGTCTAATGGAATATCAAAGGAAGTAAATAGACTTATCTGGATGATGCCACAGTACAGAGGGGAATTTCTGTTGCCTTGTAGTGTTCAGACCACTGGGCAAATGCATGCACTGCTGAAATGCTGTTTCACTTGTCACTATGGCTTTGTCCTGATTATGCCTGCAAGGATCAGTTCTCGTAATCTACACTGATTAGTTACACAGTGCTGAAAGAAGGGTTTGCCTACGGAACCCCTTAAGGACCGTGCCGGAATTGTATTTCTGAAACAGTTTTGAGTTCCCTCAAAAAATAATGTACCATGGTTATACTACAGTAACAATATTTTAACCTCAATATTCATAGTAAAACCATAGTGAATACAGAAAAATGAAAACTATGGTAATAAAAATAATAATTGTGTGTTTTTTATGGTTTTACTATGAATACCATGGTATTTGTTGTAAAACCATTGTAACGTCAATAATTACCATGGTTAATCTATAGTAAAACCATGGTTACTATATGGATACAGTATACTGTATTAAAACCATTATTTCTGCCAAAAAACATGGTTAATTAACTTATGTTTAATAGTTACTACAATATTACTATAGTAAAACCAAGGTTTTCACCAAAAAACTAAATGTGGTTAGTCTACAGCAGTCATAATTATGGCAGTATTACTGTAAAACTGTAGAACTGTAAAAACTGGTTACTACAGTCTACAATATTACTATAATAAAACCATAGTTAAACTATGGTAAAACCATAATAACCACAAATTTACCATATTTTTAGATTTCCTGTATATTATAATAGTATTATTCCTGTATTTAACCACTATGAATAGCATGGTAAAAATATGGTTACTGTAGCAAAACTATGGTAAATGTATTGCTAGGGCACGCAAAACTTAGTGCAAGGGAACACAAAACTATTTCCAAAACTAACTCCTTTTTCACTATAAATCTTTACATTTGCAGTCACCTTGGTGATCCTTATTTCAAGCTTGATTCCACTTCCTAGTGCTTGATGCATGCACAGAGCACTAGATCATGCCTAGAGACTGCAAAAGGAAGATGCACAGTGAAAAAGGAGTTATATTTTGGTATGTTCTCACCCAAAATCGATCACATCGCTTCTGAAGATATAGATTTAACCACTGGATCCTTATGGATTACTTTTATGCTGACTTTGTGTTTTTAAGGGCCTACATTTTTGGTCACCATTCACTTGCACTGTATAGACCTACAGAGCTGAAATATTATTCTAAAACTCTTTGTGTTCTGCAGACGATAGAAAGTCATACATATCTGGGGTGGCATGAGAGTGTGTAAATGAAATGATGAGAAATTATATTTTTGGGTGAACTATCCCTTTAAGTGGTACCACAAGAAGACAATACATGTGGTCAATGTTGCCGTGGCTCTGGGTTTTTTGTGTCCTCTCGTCTGTGAAGTCATTGTTGTTTGTTTGTGTCTTGACAATAGACAACAATTTAATACATTCTAGCTACTTTTAAGGAGATTTTGGGGGGGAAAGTGAAGCGTTTTCTGAAAATTTGTATTTTATTTGACTTGAAGTACATTGTTTGTATATTATAGGATCAAGCAAGTTTCTGCAGCCATGCAGAGTCATAATGCCCACAAGCAGTTAATTATGCAAGAAGCTTGACATCAAGGAGCAGAAGGACTTTGCCTTATCCGCTTTGTTTATTAGCAGAATTAAATTGTTTCTGGAAATACAAATGCTAAAAGAGATGTGTATGAAATATTTGCGGGGGAGGAAATGCATTTTTAAGTAAAAAATAACTTATTCAAACACTGATTTGTCTCCAACCAGAGTTCAAAGAGGCTTTCTCGCTATTTGACAAAGATGGCGATGGCACCATCACAACCAAAGAGCTGGGCACTGTCATGCGCTCCCTTGGCCAGAACCCTACAGAGGCGGAGCTGCAGGATATGATCAATGAGGTGGATGCAGATGGTGAGGACACATTTTTGCTGCTACATTAGCCATCAGCATGCAGTTAACTCGTACGAGTAGAACTTCAAGCCATTTTTCTGAAATGTTTTTGTCAGAATTTAATAATTTACACTAGTATCATTAAAAGTGCTGTGTCTTTGATCTCCATTAAACAGGTAATGGAACAATAGATTTCCCTGAGTTCCTGACAATGATGGCAAGAAAGATGAAGGACACTGACAGTGAAGAGGAGATCAGAGAAGCTTTCCGTGTCTTTGATAAGGTAAGGCTTCTATGCACTTAAAGTATCATGAACCCCCCATCATTCACTTCTCAGACTGTGAAAATATGGAGAGAAAATATACACTGGCAATCAAAAGTTTGTTATAATGCACAGATTTTTCTCTTATGGAAAGAAATTGGTACTTTATTCACCAAAGTGGTATTGAACTGATCACAATGTATAATAACTTGAAAAATGTATATTACAATTTTAGAGAGCAATGACAGCTTTGCAGATTCTTGGCATTCTAGCTGACAGTTTTCCTGATACTCGGGTGATGTTTCACCCGACACTTCCTGTAGCACTTGCCATAGATGTGGCTTTCTTGTCGGGCACATCTCACGCACCTTACAGTCTAGCTGATCCCACAAAAGCTCAATGGCGTTAAGATCCATAACACTCTTTTCCAAATATCTGTTGTCCAATGTCTGTGTTTCTTTGCCCACTCTAACCTTTTCTTTTTGATTTTCTGTTTCAAATGTGGCTTTTTTTATTTTTTTGCAATTCTTCCCATAAGGCCTGCACCCCTGAGTCTTCTCTTTACTGTTGTTCATGAAACTGGTGTTGAGTGGGTAGAATTCAACGAAGCTGTCAGCTGAGGACATGTGAGGCATCTATTTCTCAAAATAGAGACTCTGATGTATTTATCCTCTTGTTTAGTTGTACATCTGGGCCTTCCACATCTCTTTCTGTCCTTGTTAGAGCCAGTTGTCCTTCGTCTTTGAAGACTGTAGGGTACACCTTTTTATAAAATCTTCAGTTTTTTGGTAATTTCAAGCACTGTATAGCCTTCATTCTTCAAAACTAGAGAAATCTGTTTCTTCTTTTGGCATTTTTGACCTAATATTGACCTTAAGACATTCAGTCTATTGCATAATGTGGCAACTTAAAAACAAACACAAAGACAATGTGAAGCTTCATTTAACGAACCAAGTAGCTTTTAGCAGTGTTTGATCAAATGGCAATTTAGCATGATTACTCAAGTATAAGGTGTTGGAGTGATGGCTGCTGGAATATTTAATAAAATAAAAAAAATTTCAAATAGTGATGGTACTGTTTTTTTACATCAACAATGTCCTAACTATACTTTGTGATCAGTTGAATGCCACTTTGGTGAATTAAAGTACCAAGTTCCTTCTGAAACAGCAAAATCTATACATTATTCCAAACTTTTGGCCGCCAGCGTATATAAAAGTGCCCCAAGTTTAATAGAACATTTTGTAAATCAAAGATTTGATTGTTAGGGTAAAACCTGCGCGACCCTGTAACTTTAGCATGATGTAAAGGAAACCAAAAAGAGAGTTGACATGACTTTGAGATTTCGATTTTCATCATTGTCTTATGTTTTTGAACAAGCCTTTGCACTATCCTTTCCATGAACAGATGCATGGAGAATATGCGATGGAATATGTGCATCTTCTAGCTGCTTCATGTTGGGAGCATGAGTAGCAGAACTTCGGCCAACAAACGTTCTTTTTCCATTCCAGTTATCAACTGCGGTCTCATCAGGGTTTTCTTTGTAAAAGGCCACTCTTATATTTGGGCCAGAAACCAATGTCACGTCTGCATGTGATTTAAAATTCTCCGCTGTTATGCAATCTCACCACGGAGCCCATTTCATATCTGTTTCACGATTGTTGTTAAACTTGTGGTGGCCAGGATTCACTGTCAAATCCTCGTGTGACTTTGTAATGCTAGGCTTGTGATTGGATGGAAGCGTTCATACTCAGGAATAATGTAGAGAAATGCTAAAAATTGTTTGACATATTAGTGTACTTCACTACCAACCAACAGAGTTTACGCATATTTTATGACGTTGCTTTAAGTTTAGCTTTTAAACCGGAAGAACGAACTGCTCCAAAAAACATTTACAAAATAACCACGTTACCCTTAACAATAAACATAATGAGTGCTATAATTGTTTTACATTTTCCAACTTGTATCTATCTGTCAACATCTCAAAAAATGTGTTTAGGTCATGGCCCTTTAACAGCACCTCTGAAAAACCGTATCTCTTAATTCAGCTTTGCTGGGAACATTCTGAGACTTTAAATCATTTGAATGCACCATTGTTTGCTGGTCTTTGTCAGGACGGAAACGGATATATCAGTGCTGCTGAGCTGCGCCATGTGATGACAAACTTGGGTGAGAAGTTAACAGATGAGGAGGTGGATGAAATGATTAGAGAAGCAGACATTGATGGAGATGGTCAAGTCAATTATGAAGGTGAGCCTTATAATCCATATAAAATCATCCATTGGTTTGGATGTTTAGCTTTTTAACTGTGACCCATAAAGTGGTGCTTATATTCCCCCCCCCCCCCTTCTTTTGCACAGAATTTGTACAGATGATGACAGCGAAGTGAAGGCCTTGTACAGGATTTCTTGTATAAAATGATCTGCCTTTTCTTGTTTGTAATTTCTGTAAAATGTTTCATTTTAATTTGCCCCATCCTCTACTACTGTCCAAAGGATCTGCATGTATACTACTTAAAGATTTGCGTGCTCATACCTTCCCCAACTCTTAATCATTGTAAACAATCCTTTTGGAAATAGCAGTTATGGGACCAGGTTAATTAGGCACAGAGACCGGCTATGCACAGGCCCCCCCCCCCTCTGTTGCTGCCTGCTCACCTGATGAGTGGTGTCATCAAGGGTCCAGCTGACTGAGAGGCATTTCACCATATTTTTAGCATGAATCTTTTTTGTTTGTTTTGTTTTCTATATGTGGAGGAGCAACTCTGAATGGACAATGGACTGAGTATAAATAGAAAAGTAAAAGGTCCTCAGCATTGCACTATTGCAGCATATTTGAATTAAATTACTTAATTAATAAACTAACGGGTTTATTGCTGGGTACTCATACACTCTAATCTTTTTGTATTGCTTCTGTTTCTTATTATGCTTTTTAATAAGTAACTTTTTCTGTTTTTTTGTTTTGTTTTTTTAACTGCTTATGGCACGGCCATGCCTCAGAATCCATTCCAAGTTGTATATTTGTTTTCCAATAAAATTTTCAATTTACCCAAAAACTGCCTGCCCTCACCTTCTTTGAAATGACAACCATGCTACTTAAAATAGAGAGATGGGAATTTGTTAGAATTAAGTATTATGGATATGTGAAGCATTTGCTAACATTAGGTGTCACTGCTATTAAACTGCATTTAAAATTGTTAGTCCACTCATGTAGATTGTTTATGAGCTTTCCTCCTGTGATATTCTGATGTTGTTACCCACTTACATTGACTTTAATGGTTAAGTAAATCTTTGTCTAAGAACTTAATTGTGCAATTTTTTAAATGTTAGTCATGTTTAAAATTCCAGAGAGATGCAAGTTCTCTGACCAATCTATTTGCCTTAACATGACTGCTGTTTACAGGATTGACAATAACAGACCTCAAACCACTTACAAGTGAAACATTCACACATAAGTGGCTTAGTCTGCTGTGTTAAATTACTTTTATAATACACTTGTAAAATATTCAAGTGTAGGCTTTGGAAATCTATCCAATTTAGAAGTGGATATTCTGATCAGATCTGCAACAAGACAATTCTGGTCCACCTCACAAGCAGGATACTCAAAGGACTATAATTCTACTCTGACCACTGCAATCTCCTTAAAAGGGTCTGAAATGTTGCCAGGCTTCCCCTTGTTGGATGTAAAACAGATTGTGTAGCTGCAAGGCTGAAATGCAAGCACTGCCTGAGTGTTTAATTGTAAACAGGCTGTGCATAAATAGTGCTGGGTGATGGGGCCTTTGAAGTAATCAAGTGTAGGTAACAACGAGTTTTGAGGAATGGGCAAAGGCTAATTCACAATGCAAACAAATGCGAAGCGACTTATGGAGACCAATGAGGCATAAGTGGCTTGCTGTATCGAGGGAGATGTGCATGCATATCATCTTGGGAACTATTTACCACCATGCTGAGCTTTCTGACGTGTGATATTCATGTTCCATCACGTTTCTTAGCAACAGTGAATTCCAGTCTCACGGGTAGCTGCTCTTTCCCTTTTCCAGTAGGCTCTGAAGGATCATCGGGAGTTGAGCAGTGCTCCCATGTTCAAGTCATGTAACTATACAACTAGACTGGGGATGGAGATGTGGTAATCTTTGGAAGCAGAGTAAAAAAAGTAAAGACTGCATATTTGATGATGCCTTAAAAGGATAGTTCACGCAAAAATGATAATTCTCTCATCATTTACCCTAATGCTGTCTCCCAAACGCAAATCTGTGTTAGAAATTAAAAGGCACCACAGACAAAGTCCACTTGACAACAGTCATGAGACCTTGTGATTTTGTTGCAATCCAGGTTAAGAATAGCTCTTCACCTTCTTATTGTCATGATATCATGCACCTTCAAACTGCACTGTAAAAGATGGCTTGTACAACTTTTGAAATCCTCTCCTTATGTCCTCACCCATTCTTATGGTGTTCATTTATTTCTATATTGTAATGGGAAAGAAGAACAGAAATTGAAAATTAGGTTCTGGGAAGTAGGAAAAAACACTTTTATTTTAAAGTGGAATACCTCTATTCTTGGCTCATTTACCACTGGCAACATTTAGCTAGGGGAAATTCCAAATCATCCCTTTAACGGGAAAGGAGCTCATGCTCTCCACAGCTGTGTCAGGTGAGGGAGGTATTCAATACCAAATATTCATCTCTTGTCATTTTAATTTTCCTCTTGTGGGAATGCATCAGCCGCAAAGGGCCGTTCTCAAGCAGTCTGCTCATCCGGTGCTCTTGTTGTTGCCATCGTTATGCTATCACTCATCAAGGACACAATGCCAGCCATTCTCAGAATGTGTCAGCCACCACATGTACAGCCTCCCGTACCACATTGACACTTAATAAGATCATCTTTCTCCCCTGGCCCTGGCTGTCCACCCTCTCTGTGCGTGGTTTGGCTATTGCAATGGCCATTATCACATGTTGCTGATGGATATGTGTATGTGTGAGCGCACAGCTGCTCCTGTTGTTGCACTATGATAAATGGGAAGGGGTGTTTAATGGGCCCCTGTGCACTCTTGTGGTGGTTATTTTTCAATCCTGGGTTCATGCAAGGCATGGGGCATCACACCTCATGGGCCCAGTTTGCACCAAAAACAAGCCAAAAACAGAACTCAGGAGGACACAAATGAGAACAAAACGTTATATCCTAAGAATAGTGCTGTTGGTCAGTTCAGAAGCCTATTCCTCAGAGAAGAAATCAAGGCTTTAATTTATCGAAACAAAATCCAGTTGCCTAGAAGACTGGGGTTTGGTTAGCCTCCTTGTATGGCAGCCAAATCCAATTCAGATATCAGCCAAGTTGGCAACTGGTCATAAAGAAGGAATTTTAATGGGGTTAGTGCTTGGCAGCCACTGTTCACAACAGGTCTCCATAGTCAAGGTTTGGATTGGTCAGTTTTACTGCATGCGCCAAAATTAACACCTCCTCCTCTCTGCCCCTTTTGCTACTAAAAGGATTGAGTGACTTCTTCCTCTGGAGTCCAATGACATGTAATGTCTGTAACCAGATTACCAAAAGCCATGTAATGTAATTTAAGCACACAAACACACACACTCTAAATGTTCACTATTCTTTTGAAATAGAATTATCTTTAGAAGCCCTAAAAGATGACTGGTTACATGAAGCCTAATGCGGAAACAATGAGGTCATAAAAATAAATAATAGTTTTTTTTAATTAATGGTTGCTAATTTTGCTGTCTAGAAAGGCACACTGTTGATACAAGCAACATACGCTATTTCTGCCCACCTTCCAGCAAAGGCCAGGGAGGGTGTGGTGAGAGATAGAGAGATATCGGGGTGGGAGGTGGAAGTTGCTGAAAATAGTGGAAAGCAATTAGAATATCACAAAGTTCAACCCCAAGGGGAAAAAAACTGGTGAGTTCTGAGATGAGCATACAGAGAAAGCGAGAAATACAGGAGATAGACACAAAGAAAGAAAGATACATAAAGTTAAATGGGGAGGGGAATTGTAACATTAGTGCAATGTAACTCGCAAGGATTTGAAGCCGGGAGGAGTGGTTCATTTATGGCACAACGCCACAAAGAACTCTTTTCAGAAAAAAAAAAAAATGTCAGGCTAAGATTAATGTTAAGAGTCACTCAGAATAATTGTGAAGGTGAAGCCAACCATGCTGGAAACAGAGATAACTCGAACAAACCTAAAGAATAAAAGAGGAAAGTGGGTTCAAGTGCTAGTGCGGTTTTGTTGGGTTGCGGTTTGTCTTTGTAATCACCTTTTCCAAGAGCATGAGACAGCACAAGGGCAAAAACTACATTACTGTGCTAAAAACCTGAGCTACATTTATTTAATACTCATGTGATTTTGCCTGCTGAAAGGGAGTCACCTGAATTCTATATTATATTATTGACCCATACCACACTTAAGCTGTCCGCTTAAGATGCCTTGGGACCCAATTGTTTACTACTGTATTTTTATAATTATTTTCAAAAGTCAATGCAGACAAGACAATCGATTCAAACTAATCCCTGGTGAACTTCTTGAAGAAAATATTTATTTCCTTGTTTTAATAATGAGATCTATTTACCTTAACCTCCTGAGCATTATGTTTTGGCTTAGCTATAGGCTATAAATAATTTTATTTATACTGACTGATCTCAGTTCAGGGGACTCTGGGCTGTCATTAAAGGGTTAAACTTTTGACGAGTCAAGTGACAAAACAACATGGCACCGATCTCAGCTGAGTGAGAAACAGCAGCAAAACTACATCTGGTAAGAAACCTCATTAAGCTTTTACATTAAAACCTGTCTTTGTCAAAAGAATAGACTCTAGTTTAATCTGATATGCCATTTTTGGATTATAGGCTAATTTTCCTAAAAATATCCTATACCGTATTTATTGTGCAGTATCACAATGAGGATCAATGGAGGCATCCAAAAGCTGGAAAATGTTGCTTTCAGAGGCTGTATACAAAGTTAAGATGAAAATAAAATGCATTTAAAACTTTTCTGAGACCAGTGCAGACAGACAGCACACTGAAGTCATTCCCTAATTAGGGAGCAAGGGATCATCCTGTTTTTTTTTTCATTTTTTTTTTTTTCATGTTTCTTAGGGGCTACTTGTTTCAAATCAAAAGGAGAATGGAAAATGCACACAGTAGTCACACTTGGGTCTTAAGTGGTTAAAGGGATAGTTCTAATAAAATATTAAATGTTGTAACACTTAACATTAATGTTCCCTTTGTTAATTGTTTATAAAATGATTCATTAATTAATTTTAAGTCATTATAATTTACAATGCATTATAAATCCTTCAGATGTGATTATAACCAGATGAATAGAAAGGGTGACTTTCATACTTGCCAAATAGTGAGCATTTTGACTTATAAATGCTTAATAAATACACTTATTCATACTTATATTAATTAAAAGCATTAAATCTTCCAAGTAATAATTTGTCACAATGCAACAAAGATTGATTACTGCCAATAGGTGCCCCTTTGAATCCTGTTGTTATAACCACATGTTAGTGATTTATAATGTATTTGTAAATAAGTTATTGGTAATGTATAATACTCACCCTCAATCAGGGCTGGGCGATAAAACGGTATCAGTATTTATCGATAAAGGTGCACCTTTATCGATAACAATGTAAAAAATCAATCTCAATGTAACGCTCGATAGTTTCATTTAAATGCATTCAAATGTAAATAGACATGAAGTTGAGTTGCATGAACAACCCTCAAGCAAGCGCCATCCCTGAATCATAAACAGCCTATCATATGGCTTGTTAAAGGAGCGTGCTACGAGTGACAAGCAAACAGCCAATAACAAATTGCGTTGCGTTGCGTTGCTGTGGGGTTCGGTTGCCCTATCGCCATGTGACATCAGAACTTACGAACACATGCGAAAATGAGTGCTGTGCCTGCCGGCGATGAGGAGATTATGAAAAAAATAAAAAAGACATGTCAGCTCGACAGTGTGGCAGTTTTTTTTGTTTCTTTACGTCTGACCAACATCAGAACACCGTTGTGTGTAAGCCAACATCAGAACACCGTTGTGTGTAATCCAACATCAGAACACTGTTGTGTGTAAGCCAACATCAGAACACCGTTGTGTGTAAGCCAACATCAGAACACTGTTGTGTGTAAGCCAACATCAGAACACTGTTGTGTAAGCCAACATCAGAACACTGTTGTGTGTAAGCCAACATCAGAACACCGTTGTGTGTAAGCCAACATCAGAACACTGTTGTGTAAGCCAACATCAGAACACCGTTGTGTGTAAGCCAACATCAGAACACCGTTGTTTGTAAGCCAACATCAGAACGCCGTTGTGTAAGCCAACATCAGAACACCGTTGTGTGTAAGCCAACATCAGAACACCATTGTTTAAGCCAACATCAGAACATCGTTGTGTGTAAGCCAACATCAGAACACCGTTGTTTAAGCCAACATCAGAACATCGTTGTGTGTAAGCCAACATCAGAACATCGTTGTGTGTAAGCCAACATCAGAACACCGTTGTGTGTAAGCCAACATCAGAACACCGTTGTGTGTAAGCCAACATCAGAACACCGTTGTGTGTAAGCCAACATCAGAACACCGTTGTGTGTAAGCCAAAATCAGAACACTGTTGTGTGTAAGCCAACATCAGAACACCGTTGTGTGTAAGCCAACATCAAAACACCGTTGTGTGTAAGCCAACATCAAAACACCGTTGTGTGTAAGCCAACATCAGAACACCATTGTGTAAGCCAACATCAGAACACTGTTGTGTGTAAGCCAACATCAGAACACCGTTGTGTGTAAGCCAACATCAGAACACCGTTGTGTGTAAGCCAACATCAGAACACCGTTGTGTGTAAGCCAACATCAGAACACCGTTGTGTGTAAGCCAACATCAGAACACCGTTGTGTGTAAGCCAACATCAGAACACCGTTGTGTGTAAGCCAACATCAGAACACCGTTGTGTGTAAGCCAACATCAGAACACCGTTGTGTGTAAGCCAACATCAGAACACCGTTGTGTAAGCCAACATCAGAACACTGTTGTGTGTAAGCCAACATCAGAACACCGTTGTGTGTAAGCCAACATCAGAACACCGTTGTGTGTAAGCCAACATCAGAACACCGTTGTGTGTAAGCCAAAATCAGAACACCGTTGTGTGTAAGCCAACATCAGAACACCGTTGTGTGTAAGCCAACATCAGAACACCGTTGTGTGTAAGCCAACATCAGAACACCGTTGTGTGTAAGCCAACATCAGAACACCGTTGTGTGTAAGCCAACATCAGAACACCGTTGTGTAAGCCAACATCAGAACACCGTTGTGTGTAAGCCAACATCAGAACACCGTTGTGTGTAAGCCAACATCAGAACACCGTTGTGTGTAAGCCAACATCAGAACACCGTTGTGTAAGCCAACATCAGAACACCGTTGTGTGTAAGCCAACATCAGAACACCGTTGTGTAAGCCAACATCAGAACACTGTTGTGTGTAAGCCAGCATCAGAACACCATTGTGTAAGCCAACATCAGAACACCGTTGTGTGTAAGCCAACATCAGAACACCGTTGTGTGAAAGCCAACATCAGACCACCGTTGTGTAAGCCAACATCAGAACACCGTTGTGTGTAAGCCAACATCAGAACACCGTTGTGTGTAAGCCAACATCAGACCACCGTTGTGTGTAAGCCAACATCAGAACACCGTTGTGTAAGCCAACATCAGAACACCGTTGTGTAAGCCAACATCAGAACACCGTTGTGTGTAAGCCAACATCAGAACACCGTTGTGTAAGCCAACATCAGAACACTGTTGTGTGTAAGCCAACATCAGAACACTGTTGTGTGTAAGCCAACATCAGAACACTGTTGTGTGTAAGCCAACATCAGAACACCATTGTGTAAGCCAACATCAGAACACCGTTGTGTAAGCCAACATCAGAACACTGTTGTGTGTAAGCCAACATCAGAACACTGTTGTGTAAGCCAACATCAGAACACCTTTGTGTGTAAGCCAACATCAGAACACCGTTGTGTAAGCCAACATCAGAACACTGTTGTGTGTAAGCCAACATCAGAACACTGTTGTGTGTAAGCCAACATCAGAACACTGTTGTGTGTAAGCCAACATCAGAACACCGTTGTGTGTAAGCCAACATCAGAACACCGTTGTGTGTAAGCCAACATCAGAACACCGTTGTGTAAGCCAACATCAGAACACCGTTGTGTGTAAGCCAACATCAGAACACCGTTGTGTGTAAGCCAACATCAGAACACTGTTGTGTAAGCCAACATCAGAACACCGTTGTGTAAGCCAACATCAGAACACTGTTGTGTAAGCCAACATCAGAACACCGTTGTGTAAGCCAACATCAGAACACTGTTGTGTAAGCCAACATCAGAACACTGTTGTGTGTAAGCCAACATCAGAACACCGTTGTGTGTAAGCCAACATCAGAACACTGTTGTGTAAGCCAACATCAGAACACTGTTGTGTAAGCCAACATCAGAACACCGTTGTGTGTAAGCCAACATCAGAACACTGTTGTGTAAGCCAACATCAGAACACTGTTGTGTGTAAGCCAACATCAGAACACTGTTGTGTAAGCCAACATCAGAACACCGTTGTGTAAGCCAACATCAGAACACTGTTGTGTAAGCCAACATCAGAACACCGTTGTGTAAGCCAACATCAGAACACTGTTGTGTAAGCCAACATCAGAACACTGTTGTGTGTAAGCCAACATCAGAACACCGTTGTGTGTAAGCCAACATCAGAACACTGTTGTGTAAGCCAACATCAGAACACCGTTGTGTAAGCCAACATCAGAACACCGTTGTGTAAGCCAACATCAGAACACTGTTGTGTAAGCCAACATCAGAACACCGTTGTGTAAGCCAACATCAGAACACTGTTGTGTAAGCCAACATCAGAACACTGTTGTGTGTAAGCCAACATCAGAACACCGTTGTGTGTAAGCCAACATCAGAACACTGTTGTGTAAGCCAACATCAGAACACCGTTGTGTGTAAGCCAACATCAGAACACCGTTGTGTAAGCCAACATCAGAACACCGTTGTGTGTAAGCCAACATCAGAACACCGTTGTGTAAGCCAACATCAGAACACTGTTGTGTGTAAGCCAACATCAGAACTCTTGTGTAAGCCAACATCAGAACACCGTTGTGTGTAAGCCAACATCAGAACACCGTTGTGTGTAAGCCAACATCAGAACACTGTTGTGTAAGCCAACATCAGAACACCGTTGTGTAAGCCAACATCAGAACACCGTTGTGTAAGCCAACATCAGAACACCGTTGTGTAAGCCAACATCAGAACACCGTTGTGTGTAAGCCAACATCAGAACACTGTTGTGTAAGCCAACATCAGAACACCGTTGTGTAAGCCAACATCAGAACACTGTTGTGTGTAAGCCAACATCAGAACACCGTTGTGTAAGCCAACATCAGAACACTGTTGTGTAAGCCAACATCAGAACACTGTTGTGTGTAAGCCAACATCAGAACACCGTTGTGTGTAAGCCAACATCAGAACACTGTTGTGTAAGCCAACATCAGAACACCGTTGTGTAAGCCAACATCAGAACACCGTTGTGTAAGCCAACATCAGAACACTGTTGTGTGTAAGCCAACATCAGAACACCGTTGTGTAAGCCAACATCAGAACACCGTTGTGTAAGCCAACATCAGAACACCGTTGTGTAAGCCAACATCAGAACACCGTTGTGTAAGCCAACATCAGAACACTGTTGTGTGTAAGCCAACATCAGAACACCGTTGTGTGTAAGCCAACATCAGAACACTGTTGTGTGTAAGCCAACATCAGAACACCGTTGTGTGTAAGCCAACATCAGAACACTGTTGTGTGTAAGCCAACATCAGAACACCGTTGTGTGTAAGCCAACATCAGAACACTGTTGTGTGTAAGCCAACATCAGAACACTGTTGTGTAAGCCAACATCAGAACACTGTTCTGATGTTGGCTTACACACAACAGCCAACATCAGAACATCGTTGTGTGTAAACTTTGGAGAAAAAAAAAGAAAACATCCCGGCCAAGTACGGAAACACAAGCAACTAATCATCACTTTAACCGCTTCCACCCTTTGGAATATGCAGCATGTCGTCCGCCAAAACCTACATCTACCTCACCTCAACAAACAACCACAAGCAGTGAAGAGGTACTTGGCAACAATGCCTTATGAGAAATCCTCCAAATGATATTTGTAACATTTTATATATTAAGTTCAATAGTTTATTTAACTCTTATGTATTTAATCTAAATATAAGTTATAAGAAATAACATATTTTTTTACATTTTATTTTGTTTTTGACTGTTAAACCAAAAATTATTTTTTGTTTGCATTAATACAGTGGGTAAATTACAAATACAGTTGTTAAATTCAAACCTTTTTTCTACTGGTATTTGTTTAAAAAAGGTTATTAAAATGTATCAATAATTATCAATACCAAATGATATGAAACATTATACCATGATAATTTTTTTTGCTGTATAGCCCAGCCCTACCCTCATGTCATTTCAAAGCTATATGACTTTCTTTCTTCATTGGAACACAGAAAAGGATGTTATGTAGAATATTAGCCTCAATCACCATTCACATTCATTGTACTGAAAAAAGAACAACATGATGGTGAGTAGATGACGACAATTTAAATTTTTAAGTGAACTATCCCTTTAAGATTCCAGTGATGTGATTGGTCAGTGTACAGTAATATGTACTGTATATGGCTCCTGTACAGTGGGCTATACTGCTGAGCAATGCTTAAGCTGTGAGTTCATGTCCAATCTGATAAATGCTTATAATCGTACCTATGCCACTAGCCCAAGGGTCCACTGAGAGACTTCACAATCTTCCCTATTGCCAACGTGCTCTTGAGCTATGCACTTATCATCATGTTGCTCCAGGGGAACAGTTCCTGTGGTTAGCTTTTTGTAAGTTGCTTCGGATAAAAAGCTTCTACTGAATGACAAGTAGCGCTAATATCATCCTTGAAGTGTTTCTCATTATTACCAGAGCAATACTATATTGTAATAGAACATATTTTGCCTGATGAGAAAGAGAAGACCTCTAAAGTAGCCAATGGGATGTCTCTAAACAGCCCATACATAATGGCTGACATAAATTTGGATCAAAGCAATATCACTTTTATTACCATCTGTATATTATTCAACAATCCTGAACACTAAATGAGATCCATGAGAACTATTTGTGTTGAGATTTACAATGTGTACTTATTTGTCATCTCTATGGCTGGGCAAAGATTGGCATTAAAACCAAGCTGCCTGACTGTGGCCCTTTTCACCTTGTGGCACAGGTGAAATTACAGCATCTGTACAGAAATAACTTTAATGGCCTTGCAGTGTAATTGGGGCACCACAATGTGAACCTGAATTGGTATAAGTGGAAGAACAAAGATGTTTCACCAACAATTTATGACACAACTGGATGTAATAGGTATGACAGAGAATTTCTATCATTATTGAACGACAATGGATGTTAGTGATCTTTAATCAGCAATCTACAAAGGTTTGATATTGAGTTTGAATGTGTCTTTCCAGGGCCAGACTAATGGTCAGACTAATGTAATCATGTACACATTAATCCATTTAAAGTCATTCTCTGAATGCTCAGTAGGGAGGCTACAGTCTCATGTCTCCTGACGGCCTTGACTTCTCTTATTGAACTACAACAACAGTAAGACACACTGATCGATAGGCAAACCACGTCTTCCACATGCTATTTTGCTCCTGCAATACAGCCAAATGTTAATCATGTAAGGATAATTCAATTTCATAGCTCAGTTCCAGTATTCATCAGAAGTAATAATAGCACACTGAAATTAAGTTAATTCTCAATTGCTTGAATCATGAATCTTTTGTTTATGATATCACATAAATGCATCTAACGGAACAATTTACATTCAGATAGATGTAGTTATTGAGATGTAAATTATTTTTGGACTCTCTTTGGCTGGAAAAATTATTTTGAATAACCAGTGTTTCTACCCTAAAAAGGCTAAATGCAGTAACAGAAAAAGTTACTTGGTTTTAATGTGCATTTTGTAGAACTGCAATTTTCATGATTCGTTGTGAAATTTGTGAGCCAACCAGTCACAGGACAGATGATAGTATTAGAAATCCAATTTGCCCAAATTTGCATTTGTATTCATGCTTTATTGTGGCAACCATTAAAGATTGAGAATGACCCACATTAAACATAGTGTCATGAATTTTAGCTAGCCTTCTATACAACACTTTTGAGAAAGGAATTATCTGTGAGCAAATTTTGTTACACATTACATATTTATTTATAAAATTAAAATGACTAATGTATGTCAATAACCTGCACGATTACCACGTCTCGTTCCAAACCCCAATGTTTCCTTTGGGCGCAAAAGTTATTTTCCAATTAAAATCATGGTTAGGTTTAGGGTTTGGGTAAGGAGTTAGACATTATGGTTAGGTTTAACATTGTTTGTTGGTTCGTTTTTCTTTCTCTATGTGAGTAAAAGTTGCTGAAATTCTTACGATTTCACCATCTCATACTAAATTTACGTTGTTGTGAGACTGGTTTGCACATATTTGTAACTGTCAGAGACATTAGGTGGAGGACAATTCTCTAATGTTCAGCTGGGCATGACTTATATAATGAAGAATCATTTAATGTCAGTTTGTCATTATTAAGACATGGAGTTCATTTAATAAAAGCTTGTGCTCAAATATAATCCTTGCATAATCTCTGATATCATCATGCACAGACCTGCAAACTACTATAACCCAGTGTAAATGATGGTGTTTGGGTTAGACCAGCTATGAGAAGGGTTTGGCTTTCTGTCTCTTGAAAGAGAGCTCTGTTATTGAAAATGGGGTTTTGTAATACCAATCCAAGGAACAAGCAATCTGCCCAGAATCCATGGTAATTTTCTGATCCAGTGAGCTTGCAGTGATCTAATCTTGAACATATGCTTCTTACTTTGATTAAAACACCCACATCTGATCCCAGACTGCATCACGGAGGCAAGTGCATTGATATGCACATAGTTACATGTACACCATGCACATGCTAATGAAAATGTGATCCCTTGAAATCTCTTTTCAAACCTCCCTGAAGCAAAAGATAAGTCCTAGTGAATTGGCTTGACAAATGCAGTTTTCATTTGTGTGTTACATTTACTATTAAAATAGGAAGTCAGGACATATACAAGGGTTCATCCTTTCTTTTTATTTATTTACATTACAGCCATGAACCATGACTTGCTACTTGCAAAATACATGACCTTAAAGCCATAGAGTCTTTAAATAAACAATAATTTGGAAAAATTATTAAAACTAATAATTAAATGCATATTTCACCCTCAGAATCCTCCTGGAGCTACACTAGAAAGAGAATTTTGAAGAATCGTAGATTCTTTGCAATAACCTATCACATATAATAATTTATATTATACTAATGAATAACAGACAAGTTAATTACAGTGAATAGAAACTGTATGTGATTATGAAACGGTATAGATCTGAGCTACGAAAGGTCACATTTGAATTATCCATGGCCTGTATACCCACCTGTGCTTTTTCAGAGACTCCCCAGATGAGATGGCCCTGACAGGGCCTCAATAATGGAGTCAGACCCAAGTGCCCCAGTATCCATTTCCTCTACCAACACGGGCTCCCCTACATGGACCACACTGCTCGATTGAATGACTCATGAAACTTTGATGAGCTTGAATGCTCCACAGACAAAGGGGGAGGGTTGTTTGTCTAATAGAGCTACTAGGAAGAAGCTGGTTCAGCCATGGGGCATGGATAAAACCTGTTATTTTAAGACAATCCAGTGCTTATACCTCCATGAAAACAGAGGATAATGGAAAAGCTGTGGTTTATGGCAAAATACACGCAAATTAATTAGGGTTGTGAACAGGGTCAACCCCATGTTCACCTCTGAAGAGCAGGATAATTGTAGGCCTACATGTCTGTCCTGTTGTCTATTCATATTAGAAATATGTGGAATAAATTCATTGGCCCATTATGAATGTTTATGAATCTGTGTAAAATTACTATACAGAACAAGGCATAGTTCACATGCATTCGCAACAAAGCAGTTTAAGAGGAGACACATTACTTAGAAATACCACAGATACAGCCTTAAAAAACACATTTCAGTCACATGACATTCAAGTTAATACCAATACTGGGAAAACTACTTTTAAAATGTAGTTTGCCAAGCTATAATATTTCCCCACAGCCACCACCATTGTGTCCTTGAGCAAGGCACTTAACTCCAAGTTGCTCCAGGGGGGTTGTCCCTGTAATAAGGGCTCTGTAAGTCGCTTTGGATAAAAGCATCTGCCAAATGAATAAATGTAAACATTAAAGTAGTTAAACTACAGTCAAGCTGCCATTTTGAAAAATAAGTTAGCTAATCTCGACCCAAAAATGCAGTACTAAAATGTCAATAGCCACTTTTCCACTATGGGGCCAGTGCGAGCCAGGTCTATCAGCTGGGGCCAATAGCCTTGGACCTCGAGCCGTGAAGCAAAAATCGATTCCAACCATCGGGCCAATAGCCCCATAGCGTTGCCCTAAAACCCGCCCTTAATACGCCAGCCTGGTGCCGACGTCACACACTCAGCCCATTTTGCAAGCAAGAAGGAATCTCAAGCTGTGGTATCATGTTATCTAGAATATCAAGTTTATATTGTATATAAACATTACCTAGCTAGAAAGATAGCGTCACCACATGTAACTGCCATGGTGTCCTGAGTGGTCTCTCCACTAACAGCGTGATGATATCCCAGCACACCATCCATGATCTCAAACCATGGAAAGTTCATTATGACTTTTAACGGAGAAGTACTGTGTAGAGATGCATCGATTGCAAATTTTCTTGGCTGATTCCAATTTCCGATTTTCTTTCTAAGAACTATCGTTGACTGCATATACAAACAAAATCTACCTTTCTTCAATGCAAAATTTTATTTTCATAATAAAAGACATTATTAAACATTACAATTTCCCCCAAACTGCACTAAGTTTACAGGATCTTCTCTCACTTAAACAACTCTCAAAATAAAGAGGTCTGTGACTGGAAATAGGTAGAAATAACAATTAACTGCAAATGAGTTGCTTTATATAACAAAACAGATGTCATTTACCACTATTTTTATAAATTGATATTTTTTTTACAAAACAATTCCAAAGATTACAAGCCTATGAACAAAACTGAAGTGTCCAATACACTCAACATTGACATTAAGCTTACGTTACATGTCCAAATATCAGTTGTAAAACTGATTGCTGTTTCGGGATCGGCTTGTAACAATACCTGTCAACACTCCCGGTTTTCCCAGGAGTCTCCCGTATTTCACACCCATCTCCCGGCCCTCTCCCGTTTTGTTACTTCTCCCGGGAAACTCCCATAATTTGTATGGCCCAAACCACGTTATATGAATAATCCCATCAATATATTATTACAATGTTGTCCAGTTGCCAGATCTTGTATGAAACGCTTCCTACTCACACAATCAACACATCATACAAATTTCTAATAATTTGTGACCTCAACCTGGCAACCAAAACCCAGCTGCTCTGTTGATATCTGCGCAGGCAGTAGATGCAGGAAGTTGAATCAAGCATCACTGGTAGATTGGAGAAGACTCAGGTGGTGCTCCGGAGGAAAAAAAATAAAAAATTAAAACAAATAATAAATAAATATATATATATATATATATATATATATATATATATATATATATATATATATATATATATACACACACACATGTAAATTTAACAACAGCTGGACGGAAGAATTTAATTTCATATCCCAAAGCCATATCAACAATACCCACGCCTTTTGCAATGTGTGTCACACTGATTTTAATATCGGACAAGGTGGGAAAAATTACGTTACTCAGCACATTAAATCACAACGGCACAATTTGTATGTATTTAGCCTGCCTCTGCCATCCAGCACCCCCATTCCCTCCCGGATTTTTGTACCCAAATGTTGACTGGTATGATTGTAACTAGGGCTGTTGATTTAACGCGTTAATAACGTGTGATTAATTTTACAAAAAATAACACGTTCAAAAATTTACGCATTTAATAGCAATGCTTTCCAGGGCTTGTAGTACCACCTGTTTACTCCAGAGGGCAGTAAGTGAAATTTCAGCTGTGTGAGCAACACGCAGTTTATACAGTGAAGAAAACATTAACAACTCTTCAACATAAACGTGCGAAATCAAGGATCACAAGATGTGTTTAAAGATTAAGTATTAAAGGGGTCATATAATGCCATTTTTGTACAAGTTAATATGAATCTTTAGGGTCTAAATGAAAACTTTGTAATATACTTTTATTAAAAATTCTCATTAGTATTTTAAGAAAACACTAATTTTACCTGCTCAAAACAGCTCTGTTTTCAGCACGCCGTTTCAGTGCATATGACTTTAAATGATAATGAGCTTTGGTCACCCCGCCCCTTCTTAGCAAAACCAGCTTTATACTGACCCTAGTTTATAACAGTCTGGTGAAAAATGATTCGCGCAAACATGAACGCATTGACGTTGCTCGTGGGGAATATTCCCATCGTAAACAAAACTCAGCCACTGCGTCTTCAGCGGTTCAGATTTAGGAAATCTTTATCAAAATGACTGCTGTGTTCGTTATTACGTCACACGGTCGAACGGCTCGATTTGAGGCAGGGGAAAATATATAGGGATTAAAACAAAAAAACTGAATGGATTTTTATCATAATAGGATGGTTGTGTACAGGCACAGCCAACACACATTTCAGTACAATCAACTTGAAAAAGTGCATGTACCATTATATGACCCCTTTAAACTATATTTAACTTGACACAGTGACCTAAACATTTTACTTTTATGACGCAATACACCTGAGACGTGACACAAGCATGTCTGACGCAGGTCTTATGGTCTTTACCTCATACGTATTTAATTACCAACAAGGTTAAGGAGGTGTCCTTTAAACTGTTACACAGTTATAACCCAGTCAATCTTTATTTAAGAAACATGCTCCCTGAAATAGATCCACTTTGCTCTTTCTGTAATGCTGTAGATTAATCTGCCCCTCACATTTTTTTGGGAATGTGTCCACGCTCTAGTATTTTTGAGAAAATGTTGTTTGTTTGTACGTACCTCTATTTTAACTAGTTCTTCTTTGCTTTATAAAGACGTTTTATTTGGTTTTCATAGTTTTGATAACTTCAGTTAATATTTTCTGATTAATCTGTTTATTTTTCTTCCCAAGTTTTTTTATACATGAGTGTAAATTTATGTCTATAAAGCCCCTATTTGCACTATTTTTGTAAAGACTTGTGAAATTAAAACCATTGCACTATGTAATGAATATAATGTCTCGGCATTATTGTAAAATATATCTGTAGTATTGTGTACTATAATGTACCCCTGGCTTGTTTCTAAAAAAATACAATAAATGTCTGACGCAGGTCAAACAAGGACCCTTAATAAATCTCAAACTGATTGACAAATTCACTTCTGAAATGGATTGCTGTGAACTGTATGCCAATGATTGACTTATGATCAATAATATGGTGGTAAACAATACATTGTATTCTAAAGCCACTTTTTGTATTGTCTTATCAATTATTAACTCATCTGCTATAAGTATGTAATGCATTTTAATTTTATGAATATTGTTTTATTTTATATATATAATTTTTTAATATTTAAAGATAACTATGTATAATTATTTCTTCATTATATATTGAATTATTGTTATATGAGGGTCTTTCTCAGCAAATATTTGTATGTGCGATTAATTAATCGGAACACCATGTAATTCATTTGATAAAAAAATGTAATCGATTGACAGCCCTACTTGTAACAGGCTGCATGTGTGACATAACACGAGATTAAACAACTCGGGCAACGCGACATCGGAAAAGTACCACCTACTCTATATCGAGGAAATGTATCAGATTTCTGAACCCTCTGTCCTCAACTATGGAGAATGGCTGGTCATCCAGGGCCATGAATTCCATAATTTTCCTTGTAATTGCTTTGGTATTTTCGCTGCTCATACCAAGGAATGATAGGAGAGGCTGCTGACTTGTGGCTGGCTCTGAGCTCTGGCTAGCTTTAGCCACTTTCACTTTTTTAGCTTCTTTTTTAAAATGGGCATTTTCAGCTGGGTGATGGTGATCTGATCACAAGTTAGCATTGATGAAACTGGGTAGGGGATTTCCATTTCCCAGCATGCTTTGCATGGGACACGATAAACATTTTATTTTGTTAATGTGTTATTTTATGTGTTTTAGTTCAAGAAGGATATAAATTTGGATACTTGTTATTGTTTAATGTTTTATGGAACAGGTTCAGGAAAAAAAATGTGGGCACAGTACTAGAGATGCACCGATCGACCTGCCAGGGACCATGCCGATTTTCAACATGCTCGGCCCGGACCCGTGACCGGCCGGTCAGCCTCACGTCTTTCCGATTCCAAGCCGGTCCGTTTTGTTGCCTGCGGCACAGGCAATAACATCAGCCTCATGTAAACATGTCATTGGCATGGAACTTTAGTGAAGAATACATAAAGTTCGCAATTTGTAATAATTGTAAAGCTAAAGTAAACCGCGGGAGACCCACCACAATAACGTTCGGAACAACAAACCTAATTAACCTAACCTAAAACACCATAAACGCATCCTAATACCAGGTGAAAATGCAGACTCAGATTTAAAACTCATCATCATTAAGGAGAAAAAGGAAGGTGGGCTGATTATAGAGGCAGTAGAGAAGGGGAGGAGAGAAAAACCAAGAATGGGGGAGGGGAGGATGAAGTCTTATATGAATTCCCTTTAAACAGACCTATGGAATAAAAGAACAACTTGAGAGAGAGAAAGAGTATACTTCACAAGTGATGGTATAGATTGACATTCCCACCGACAGGGAACATGATCACATCCCCCATCTTAGGCAACACTCTCCCAGGGATCTTAAAGGTTCTACTGGGATCAACAGTGTGGGATACAGTAGAATAGGATAAGTGGATTAGACATTAACACTGCCTCTAGGAGTCCTCACCTTACATGCCCTGTGTGAGAAAGAGATTTTCCAAATTTGTGCACACTGCTGGTTCCCCTGGAAAGCAGGCATCTCTGCAGGAGCATATTTATCTTGTCAGGTTGCAGCCAAGGATTCAATACTGTCATTGCGTAATTGACAGGATTGTTACCCCACCAATGGAATTTAATTACAACCCCCAGCGAGACAAAGTCTGCAAAATGCAGGGACAGTAATTCAAGCTAAGGCATGCCTAGATCAGTAAATTAATGTGCAATGAGGAAATACTGAAAAGCTGAGAATAGACCAAACTGATAGAGAGGGTTTTCTCCATAGCATATCATGCACAGTATTGTGCAAAAAACAAAACAAAACAAAAAGGCAGGGAGACACATGTAGACTTAGAGGCCATTCAGGACAAACATGTTCTTTCACTAAAAAAAGCTAGATGCAGCACAACGAATAGAAAAGAAACAGACTGATCTCACTGTGAAATCGGCAACAGTATGCCAAAAGTTATTCAGATGAAATTGTTCTGTGCTTACCGAAAATAGAACTACTGACCCCAGTGGCTGAAGCTGGAAGTGGGTTTTTTTCAGGTAAAATGTTCAGAGTGGTGCCAAAATTGAGTTGTTTTTAGTTTTACTTTGTGTAATACAGTCAACATGAATGTATATTTTATTAACCATATCCCCTAACCTAAACCCCAATCCTAAACCTAACTGTCAGTGGTGTAAAAATCTAATCTTAGAGGAAAAATGCAACCAGTGAATCACACTCACTATTAATTAGGTAAACATGATTTCTTCCTGGTGTTCATGGGACCAGAACTGTTAGGCTCTCCACACAATCAGTTGTGCCACAAGAAAGGTAAACACACTTAAATTAATGCAAATATGTTACAATCCACGTAAGTTTCTTTATTTACACTACTTTTCAGTATAAAACACAGGGTTTGCTTTTTAGCAGGGCACACACACACAATCAGGTCTCTCTCCCCTTCGGTGGTCTGGACTGCACATTTAAAACAGTCAGCATTTAACACAGTCAGCTGTTAATATTCTTAGAGTCACTTTTAAACAAAGAAAAAATTATAATAATTTGGGTTCAAAAGTAGAAGTAGCACATTCTGCTTGAGTGTCATCCACACAAATTTAGAAAACCCCTGGTAGTACACAACACTAGGCATACTAAAATTGGATGATGAAATCTGTTTCTCCTTTCTTTCTAAACGTCAGGCCCACAGGCATCTTTACCATGAACTACAATATATGATAACAACATACAAATAAAGTTTAGACATAAGATTGGTCTGAAAAAATGCTTTAGGCCTTGAAGTGACACAGCTATGGCAATCAAAACATTTTAGTGATATTTAGTGACATACATTTGACTTCTATTTACTGCACTAGACATATTGGTGTGACCTTTTAAAAGGACAGCACAGTCATTATGGTAATGACTGTGACCGCAATGTTACAAATACTAAGACGTACCAGACAATGTCACTTACACAGCGTGGTTCTGCTTCCTTTCCATCTAGTTAAACTATAATGCTTTGTGAAATGTCTGACATGTATGTGTTTGAAAATGGCGGTGTATATTTTTAAACCAAGTTAGTTACATAAATCTTAACACAAAGAATGAGATTTCAATGCCAAACTATTTTTGACTGCCCCAATCCCAGCCTTTCTCCATCCTCTTCCGCTCTCATCTCTTTCACCCCCCATTTCTTTATGTGCATCCCCAGCGAGACTGTTATTCCAATAAAATAAATATTAAATTATTCACACTGCAATTGTGTAGCTATGCCCTCAGGTCTGCATCACACTAATTGTGATGGCAGGCTGCTTTTACTTTAGTAGTAAAAACAGATGAGCGACACCCCCTTTAGTCTCAAATCCATCTTGGCTTCCGACGCAATCACTTCTTCCTGTTCCGAGATTCTCATTTAAACTCTGGGTATTGATTCATTCTGTGTTCTACTCTCTTCCTATTTGATGACTGACATATGTCTGTGAATCACTGATTGACCCAGAGCGGAGATAGCACACTAAAGTTCTGGCTGAAGCCCAGCTGAGGCCCTTGAATTACAGGAACTCAAATTTACACAGCCTTTGCTGGCTTTTAATGATATGAACCTTTAGGTCAAATTGGATTCCTTCAGTTCCCGTATGGTGTATACAGGAACTGAAGTCAGAAGTTTACATACACTTAGGTTGAAGTCATTAAAACAAATTTTTTAACCACTCCACAGATTTAATATTAGCAAACTATTGGCAACTCGTTTAGGACATTTTTACATACTTAGAGCATGACATGAGTCATATTTCCAACAATTGTTTATAGACAGATTGTTTCACTTTTAATGGACTATATCACAATTCAAGTGGGTCATAAGTTTACATACACTAAGTAAACTGTGCCTTTAAGCAGCTTCGAAAATTCCAGAAAATGATGTCAAGCCTTAAGACAATTTGCCAATTAGGTAGTTCTTTCACAAGTCTGGTTCATCCTTTGGAGCAATTTTCAAATGCCTAAAGGTACCATATTCATCTGTACAAAAAATTGTATGCAAGTATATACACTATGGGACCACGCAGCCATCTTAGGAAAGAGACAAATCAAAAAAGTGCAACTGAATCCCAGAACAACAGCAAAGGACCTTGTGAAGACACTGGAGGTAACAGGTAGACAAGTATCTATATCCATAGTAAAATGTGTCCTATATCGACATAGCCTGAAAGGCTGCTCAGCAAGGAACAAACCACTGCTCTAAAACTGCCATAAAAAAGCCAGACTACTGTTTGCAATTGCACATGGGGACAAAGATGTCCCTTTTTGGAGAAATTTCTTCTGGTCTGATGAAACAAAATTGAACAGTTTGGCCATAATGACCATCGTTATGTTTGGAGGAAAAAGGGATTGCAAGCCGAAGAACACTATCCCAACCATGAAGCATGTGGGTGGCAGCATCATGTTGTGAGGGTGCTTTGCTGCCATAGGGACTGGTGCAATTCACAAAATAGATGGCATCATGAGGAAGGAAAATTATGTGGCTATATTGAAGCAACCTCTCAAGATATCAGCCAGGAAGTTAAAGCTCGGTCACAAATGGGTCTTCCAAATGAACAATGACACCAAGCATACCTCCAAAGTTGTGGAAAATGGCTTAAGGACAATAAAGTCAAGGAATTGGAGTGGCCATTACAAAGTCTTGACCTCAATCTGATAGAAAATTTGTGAGCAGAACTGAAAAAGCTTGTGCGAGTAAGGAGGCCTACAAACCTGACTCCATTACACCAGTTCTGTCTGGAGGAATAGGCCAAAATTCCCGCAACTTATTGTGAGAAGCTTGTGGAAGTTTGACCCAAGTTAAACACTTTAATGGCAATGCTACCAAATACTAACAAAGTGTATGTAAACTTCTGACCCACTGGGAATGTGATGAAAGAAATAAAAGCTGAAATAAATGATTCTCTCTAATAGTATTCTGATATTTCACATTCTTAAAATAAAGTAGTGATCCTAACTGACCTAAAACAGGGAATGTTTTCTACGATTAAATGTCAGAAATTGTGAAAAACTGAGTTTAAATGTATTTGGCTAAGGTGTATGTAAACTTCTGACTTCAACTGTAGCAGGTGGCCAATGTTTACCTTGTTTCTGTAATATCTTGTGTGATTGTAATGATGTTATTTTTGTTAATGTAAATGTTTCTGTTTTTGGAGAAAATGGGATTATTCTTGCACTTACACTCACCGAGCACTTTATTACGAACACCTGTACACCTACTTATTCATGCGATTATCTAATCAGCCAATCATGTGGCAGCAGTGCATAAAATCATGCAGATACGGAAAACATAATTTAGTATGATTTATAAGCTTTTTTCCTCATGGGAAAAAGTTTCGGGCTTTACTATCCTTATCCCCACAAAGTGATAAATACACACACACACACACACACACACACACACACACACACACACACACACACACACACTGGATGATGCAACCCACTGAAATAATGAGAACAACATTCTATTTTTATTTAGCTGCATTTGAGGTGTTTCAGGGCGAAGTAACAGCCATTTTAATTTCTTTGTATGATATTTAGGCTATGTATTACTTGATATGTAATTTAGATTCTATGAATGCAAATTGTACAGATCTCCGTAGTTGCACCTAACCAAACATTTTCAGGACCAAAGAATATTTAATTTCTCAAATGTATTCCCGTTCAATGAGAATATTCTCTTTCACTAGATCTGTTCTATTTGAAGCTGCAATGCAACCTTGGCTGACCTTAAAATGAACTCCACATGAAATCTGTCTGTGTGTGAGAAGGAAGTGATGACACTTTCATGTATGCGTAGGAATAAAAGCAGGTCAGAAGTGCTTTGACCTCATCTACATCTACACCCATATGGTCCTTATCTCATCACACTGCAGCATAGGTTTTAATTGGACAAGAGATGACACCGGCAACAACCAAAACCCTGGTGGTCACAACCTATCATGCAGAGGGAGGAGGATCAGGAGAGTCAGGAATTGCAGTGTTTACTATGCATGAAGTTACATGCCAACCTGGGCTATCCCTAACACAACTATATTTGTACATTACAAACTAAGTAATACTCATGTAGATAAATGCACAAGAAAGAAAAATAAAAGAAAATGAATGTAGAACTTAAGTACTTTAGAATAAAATGGATTGTTCCTGTTATGCAGTACATTTTAAACTCTGCTTGTGTTGTTATTTAAGGAAGAAGTTCTAAAAAAGTTTGTTCCAGATTTTCACTTTATTACTTCTTTCAACTTTATTAATTATAGCTTGATTATTTGCACAATGGAAAGAAAATGGTTCCATCATGCATAACAAGATTTTGTTCCTTGATTAATGGGATGAAAAGTAATACTGAGGGCATAGGAAAAAATATATAAATTGACAAAGTAAAACAATATTCCATAGAAAGCATTTTTGTATTATACCTTTCAGTTATAGAAAGGTAAAGGACTAGGAATATTTCTTTAAATTTATTTTTATTTTAGAATTCAGTGCATAGTAGAAAATGACTGTGAGTTTACTATTGAAAGGGTTCATGACATTTTTTTTATTATTATTATTAGAGCCTTGACAGCCACTTATAATATTAGTAAAGTTTTTTTTTGCATATATGCACATGCTAATTTTCCACCCTCATTCTGACCCTCTGTCTGAAATGCTTCTGTTCTGGTTCTGCTTCTCTTTTAAGATTTGACAGTACAATTTTTGTCAGTGATTGGCTCTCTGCTCTTGATTGACCTGCTCTCTCTACTTGCCATCTCACTGCTCACCACTGCTGGGTGGGGCTATGGAAGTGTTTAAAGCTAAAGTAGGCATTGATGTGTTGTTGTGGAGGCGGTCAGAATTCAAATGTCCACCATAGTGTGACATCTCAGTGTGGAGGAAGTAGCGAATGAGTCGTTTTAGTAGCTTGGTTTCAGCAAAATGCTCCTTTTGCAACGAGAGGTTTTGAGTTCTGAAACTTATAGTATTGTATAATGATCTCATATACTGTACATCAAAATATAAAGGACATTTTGATTTCTCATGTCATGACCCCTTAAATGCAAAATATTCTGACATATTTGCTGGGGATATGAAAATGTACTGCATGGTACGAATGACTCGCACACTGAAAAAAATTGTATTGGTACAGAGAGCCAGTAAATAATACAGAGGTTGAAGCAAGGGCAATGAATGCATCTGTGCAGTCCTAGCACACAGCCCTGCCCATGCTGAGCCTTCCTCCCTCTGATACTTTAATTGGTGCGGAGACCACATGGGCGTTCTTTGGGTGCCTCTCATGCCCGTCAGTCTCCAGAAAGTCAATGGGAGTTTGGTTGGATCAAACAAATGCCAGTATTAAAATCACTTGGCAGCATGAAAAGGGCACTGAGAGCTACCCTAGCCAAAATTTGTCTCATAGAACAATTTGGGTCAGCAGAGCTCAATGTGTTTTTACATCTTCCCTGTGAAGCGATGACTCAGACCGAGACATTCTCTCTCAACACAGTGATACATCTCCTCTCCACTAGGCAGTTTGTATTTCAACCATTACAAATGTTGCCTTTTTTCTGGCTGTCCTCTCTCTCTCTATCTGGAATTAATTAGTATGGTTGCATGAGGTCTCCTAAAGGGCCCAAGACACATGTTTTGGGAATTTATAAAAAGTATACTTGTGACATCTAATCAGGGACAAACACAACTATCAAGAAAACAAAGAGGGAATAGTCACATTTTCTCAAAGTAGAAAACTCAAACCTTGAAAATCTGCTGCTGACGAGTCTTTCCCAAACCAACAACAAAACACAAAAGGCCAGTACTTAGTTATATGATGTTGTACACACTTCTAGTACATCAGAGTAAAACATCCAGGGAAATACGTGTCTCCAGGGAATCCTCATTGTACCTCTGTTTCTATCTCTTCCCTTGGATTTGGGAGAGGGGACTTGGGAGATGGTGTGTTGTGAGAAATGGGCTGAAGTGCATTGATGAGCAGAAGAGAATAATGCTCTAATTCCTCCAGTATTCTTTCCCAGAAGAACATATAACATATAGCTTTTAGTGATGCTTGTTGAGGCTTTTAACAAACCATTAACCCTAAGAATTCAAATTCATCATGTAACATGTACCATGCACCATTTGTACCTCAATGGCATACCCCTAATAGTGAGGAATGTTTAAAAAAAGCTGTACTATTACTTTCCAAAGAGATTAATGATTTTTCTCCTCATGGCGCTGTGTTGTGTTACTGTGGCAGCAAGGCCGTAACCAGTGTTTGAAAATTAGTGAGGTCCGGGGTGGGGTGTCAAGTATTGTACAATTATGTTTTTAATAGGGTTGTCAATCGATTAACATTTTTTATCTAATTAATTACATGGTGCCCTGATTAATTACTCGCGATTAATCGCAAATACAAATATTTGCTGAGAAAGCCCCTCATAAACAATAATTCAATATATATAAAGATTATACATATTTATATCAATATATAATTATACATAGTTACCTTTAAATATAAAAATATATATATATATATATATATATATATATATATATATATATATATATATATATATATATAATAAAAAATATTCAGATAATTAAAATGCATTACATTCTTAACCATTGATAAAACAATACAAAAAGCAGCTTTAGAATACAATGTATTGTTTACTACCATACTATTGATCATAAGTCAATCATTGGCATACAGTACACAACAATCCATTTCACAAGTGAATTTGTCAATCAGTTGGAGATTTATTATGAGGGCTTGTTTAAGAGCCCATCAATTTACACCTGCGTCAGATGTCTTGGGTGCGTTCTGTTATGAACAGAAAATGTTTAGTTCACTGTTTCAAGTTAAATATAGTTTAATACTCAATCTTTAAACACATCTTGTGATCCCTTATTTCGCATTTATGCCCCTTCAAGTGTTTTGAACGCAAGAATGTAACGTTTGCATTGCTCTGCCTACTGAAGTGTTTTCTTCATTGTATAAACTGTAAATATTGTATAAAGCAATATCTATACAATCATTTCTTAAACTCCTTATCCATCCAGTAATAATAAACGACTGTTATTGGTCCATCCTGACCAGCGCTGAGAAAAGGTGTCAAACAGGTGCCAAATGAAAGTGCCATCAGTGTGCTTCTTTAGCAGGAGTCTGGACCTCTGGGTAGTAATTTACTGCTGATTAATGACATTTATAACTTTTTGATTAAATATTGAATTAAAGATTCAATGCACTGTATCATGAACCTGTAAGATATTAACTGATTTCAGGCAGTTAAATAATTGCAGTCGCATGTTGTTCAGTTACAGCTTAAAATTGTAATTTTTGGAATATGAAAAATTTACTGAAGTCTGGACCTTGGTGTCCTCAAAGCTGTTAACAGCCATGTGTGGCAGTAACAAACCATAATACTCAAAGGGGCGATAAAGTTATCTTTCGTCCCATTAAACCAGATGTGTTATTCAAGTAAGTTGCTATAAATATTGACTTCAACCTACTTGTTCAGCAATATTCTCTTCTAACTTTTGCTTTGCCATTACAATAATTCACTTGTTGAAGAGAACAGTTCACACTACTGACCACTATAGCACCCCTTGTGGCAATGCTGAGAATGCAATACACACTTGTTATGTATTAAGTTATGACTTGTAGTCTGACACATTTTGGAATGTAAAAAAAAACACCAAAAAAAAAAAATCAAGCTTAAATTGCTAGAAGCATCTGCGTTCAAAAAGTGGCCAACAATTCCCATAGATGTACATTAAAAGACCCAAGCCTTATGATATCACAGAAACTATGGGTGGGTTATTTTGAACAGGGCTAGTAATCAACCACTGGGAACACCCTAGCAACCACATAGCAATGCACTAAAATTAACCTTAGCAACAGCATATCAATGCCTTGGCAACCACCAACAACAACCTAGCATTATGGCAACGAGTTGTCCACAGGCAAGCTCCACTCATATTTTCTTCAGAAACAGAAAAAACTAGTTAATAAATGTGCGACATAGATGCTATTTATTAATGCTTTTATTATATAAAAGGCATGGGTATGCTTATTTTCATTATTTATCATACAGACACAGTCACTCAAGCACACTTTAATGTTTTCATTGCACTCATCTTTACATAGATGTAATAAGGCTTCCGTGGGCGGAGATCGAACCCTGGTCTGCAGTGCTGAAGTGTTAGGTGTTTTACCACTGAGCTAACTAGCAAAGAAAGCTGAGCACCCACAAAACAGAGAAAAAAAATAGACACAAGGGTCAAAAAGGGTAAAATAAGGAAAACACTTAGCTAGAAAACTGGTCACTGGAGGCACAGGGTACATAGGCTCAAGACTGAACACAAAGGCAGGGAACAAACAGACTTATAAAGGCCTAGACACAGGTGAAAGGAATGAGGGTTAACAAGCAGAGATATCGAGATATTAGTAGCTGTGTCCTATTACCTAGTGGTACCACCCCGAGCTTCAAGATTAATGTGGGTATTCCTCAAGGTTGCCCCCTCTCACCATACCTGTTCATCTTAGCCACAGAAATGCTAGCAATCTATATTAAAAACTGTTATGATATAAAAAAAAAACTTAATGTACTTGGCACAGATATAATAATCAGCCAACTAGCAGATGACACAACAATATTTTTAAAAGATAGATACCAAATTTCAACAACTATTGCCAAAATTTGTTTTTTTCCAAAGCCTCAGGCCTAACATTAAATTTAAAAAAGTGTGAATTGCTGGCTATACATGACACCTTACTGAAAGACATCTGTAATATTTCTATTAAATCAGAAATAAAATACCTGGGGGCTTACCTATCTAAGGACCAAAAACAAAGCCAACTTCTGAATGTAGAAAATAAAATTAAAGAATGCAAGTCAAGATTAAATATTTGGCTACAGAGGGACCTATCAATACTAGGTCGAATTTACCTAACTAAGATGGAATGTTTATCGAGATGTATTTACCCAGCCTATTCCAATGCCATTCTAAACAAATTGATTAAATCTATCAACCAAATCAACCTAAACTTCATTTGGAGAAATAGACCACATTATATGAAGAAAAGAAATATGGTTAATGACACAAAGGATGGAGGACTAAAAGTTATTGATTTTGACTGCCTTAATGGAACCTTAAAAATAAATTGGTTGAAATCTTGGATCAAACACGACAACTCCTTTTGGTATTGTATTCCAAAGACCTTATTCAAGAAAATAGGAGGTTTAGAATTTCTTCTTAGAGTGGACTTCAATGTTGACAAATTACCTATATCATTGTCAGAGATTAACAGACAAATACTCTTGTATTGGAAAATGTTGTACGTACATAGCTTCTCACCCCACACATCTATACTCTGGAACAACAGATATGTTCTGCAACGCAACAGATCTCTGTTCTTTGAAGACTGGTATGAGAGAAATATTTGGTCTATAGCCGACTTAATGGATACCAATGGTCATTTCTTAAACTATGAACAATTTTGCATCAAACATAATTTCCAACCCTTAAAATCAGACTTCACTAAATTACATAGAGCGCTACCCAAACAATTTGTCTTTCTAATAAAAAACACTTTGGCATATTATCCAATACAACCACAATTGGCCACACTATCAATTCAAGGGATCCTTGTTCTAGATAGAAAATGCACTAACCACTTTATTAGAAATTGTTTTACTGAATACCTTTACCCTGAAAGGCAAAATAAAAATAACATCATACAAAAATTTTATAAAGATTAAATTACTAAACTAATAACAATGTATCTAACACTCCCTATACCCCCCAAAGTGAAAGAAACTCACTTCAAAGTAATGAACAACATTTACCCCTCTAAAGAATTACTGACTGGCCCTGCGATGGACTGGCGTCCTGTCCAGGGTGTCCCCCGCCTTTCGCCCAATGTTAGCTGGGATAGGCTCCAGCCCCCCGCGACCCTGTATACAGGATAAGCGGTTGACGATGGATGGATGGATGGATGAAGAATTACTGACACTTCGCTTTGGTATAGATGATAACACATGTACATTCTGTGAAAATGATGTTGAAACTACGGACCATGTGTTTTTCTCATGTAATGTGATACAGATATTTTGGTGGGATATACATAAATGGGTTAAGCAACAGATATCTTCATTCCAAACCTCTATCTCCAGAGACGACATTACATTTGGTTTGATATTGCAAAGCAAGGGTGATGAGTTGTGTATTAATACAATTGTATGTCTAGCTAAATTTTTCATTCACAAGTGTAGAATTGTGAAATCATCTCCCAAATTTGTTGTTTTTTTAAATGAATTTAAACCGTATATAAAATCCTTAAAAACTCTGAAAGGTCCTAAAGCACAAAAAATATATGATACCCTAAAACACTTCCCAACTGAGATAAATGGCTGAACAAAGACTGAATTCTCCCCTTATGTTATGTTATGTTATGTTATGTTATGTTATAATTTTCTTCTGTTTATTTATTTAAATGTTTCTTTTCCTTTACAAATCATCCTTATTTTTGTACTGACTACATTTATATTCCTGGTTGTATTAAGAGCTGCTCCCTCTGGCTATATTTTTTGTATCCTATTCTGAAGAAAATGAATTATGCAGCCATGTTTGTCTGTAAATCTTGATATTTTTAATAAAAAAAAAAGAAAGGTTAACAAGCAGAGAGTTGAACAGGGTTAGGGGCGTTGGTGCCATCTGCAGGAGTGGAGAGAACAGAGCTCAAGGTATAAGTGCCATCTGCAGGCCTGGAAGGAGCATGGCATGGAAGGGGGAGGGGAACAGCAACCCAAAGAGGAGTTCCTTTACAGGAGCCCCTCCCCTAGGAATGGCTCCTGATGTTCTCCAGTCAGTTCCCTCGGGCTCGGTGAAACTCTGATATGAGAGTCAGATCAAGAATGTCTCGAGAAGGGACCCAGGTCTGCTTCTCCGGTCCATAACCCTCCCAGTCCACCAGATATTGTGTCTTCCCACGGACCCAGCGAGAATCAAGCAGTCTGCGGATGTGTAAGCTGGCTGGCCATCAATGATACGAGGTACTGGGTCAGGCTTACTAATTGGAGACAGAGTGGAGCAAACAACAGGTTTTAACCGTGAAACATGAAAAGTGGGGTGAACCTTCATGGACCTGGGCAGACGTAGTCGATAGGAAACTGGGTTAATTTTTCTGAGGACCTTGAATGGGCCAATGTATCATGGGGCCAGCTTTCGGGATTCCACCTGCAGAGGAAGATCTCGGGTTGACCGCCATACTCTTTGCCCGGGGTGAAGCGTGGGTCCCACTCTCCGGCGTCGGTTAGCCTGCCTCTGTTGTTGTCGGGTGGCTCTCAATAATGCAACACGTGCTCTTTGCCAGGAACGTCGGCACCGGCGGACCAGCTGTGTAGCAGCAGGGAATTCAACCTCTGGCTCCTGTCTGGGAAACAGAGGGGGGGGGACCATACTGACATTCAAAAGGAGACATGCCTAGGGAAGAATGGTAAAGGGAATTATGTGCAAACTCAGCCCAGATTAATCGAGAGCTCCATGTTGAATGATTGTCAGCGACCAGGCATCTTAGTGTCCTTTCAATGTCTTGGTTTACTCTCTCTGTCTGGCCATTGGACTGGGGAGGAAGCCGGAAGACAGGCTGATGGAAGACCAGATGAGCTGACCAAATGCATTCCAGAACCGTGACGTGAACTGTGGGCCCCGATTGGAAACCATATCCTGTGGGAACTTGTGGTATATGTATATGTTTGGTTTGCTGTGGGGAGCTTTGTCAAAGGTTAGAGATGGCAAGTCTTAGAAAATCTGTCCACCACCACCAGAATTACCATATTTCCTTTAAACTGTGTTAAGCCTGTGATGAAATCCAAGGAAATGTGGGACCAAGGGCGTCTCAGGATAGGCAGTGGGTGTAGCAGACCTTGAGGGTGGGTCCTAGGTTCCTTGTTCTGGGCACAAACGGAGCAAGCAGCGATGAATGCCCGGACATCCCTCTGCAGTTTAGGCCACCAGAAATTCCTCAGGACAAGCTTGCAAGTTCTAGTAGTTCCCGGGTGTCCAGAAGGGAGGGAGGCATGAGCCCACTGCAAAACCTCAGAACGTAGACAATTAGGGACAAGAGGTGCCCTGGAGGGCTATTACCTGGTCCTGGCTGCTGCAGTTGGGCCCTCTTGACAGCCGTCTCAATATCCCACTGGATGGGGCCACCACCCTGGAAGTGGGGAGAATGGGTTCTGGACAGGACTCCCCCTCTGGTGGCTCAAACTGTCTTGAGAGGGCATCTGGCTTGAGATTCTTGAAACCTGGGTGATAGGAAAGAGTGAAATTAAATCGGTTAAAAAAAGAGGAACCAACAGGCTTGTTGAGAATTCAACACTTTGCCTCCTGGATGTAAGTGAGATTCCTGTAGTCCATATGAGGAAAGGATATTTGGCCCCCTCCAGCCAATGCCTCCACTTTTCCAATTACATTTTAATGGCCAGCAGCTCCCTGTTCCCAATATCATAATTCCTCTGAGTTGGGGTAAGCCGACGAGAGAAGAATGCTCATGGGTGAAGCTTATTATCACTCTTACTCCTCTGTGATGGACAGCTCCTATCCCCATATCTGAGCCATCCACCTCCAATACAAAGGGCATCTCTGGATCAGGTAGAGTAAGGATGGGGCAGATGTGAAGAGTCGCTTAAATTTATTGAAGGCCTGGTTAGCTCTGCTGGTCCACGCAAACTGTCTGGTTGACTTCTTAGTGAGTGCAGAGAGAGGCTGTGCATTAGAACTGAAGTTTCTAATGAATCTCCTATAAAAATTGGAGAAGCCTAGAAAGCACTGTAACTTCTTCACTGAAGTGAGACAGGGCCAATACAAGAATGCCCAAATCTTGCCAGGATCCATCTGGAGACTGCCCTTGGACACACAGAAGCCGAGGAATGAGACTGCCGGAACATGAAATTCACTCTTCTCCAGCTTCACAAAAGAGTTTGTGCTTCAGCAACTGCAATACATTTACATTTACATTTATTCATTTGGCAGACCACTTTGAGCAGTCACTGTGGTGTCGTTGGGCTGAAAAGACAAGTAGATTTGCGTGTCGTCAGCATAGCAGTGGTAAGAGAAACCATGTGACTGAATGATGGGTTCCAGTGATGTTGTGTATATGGAGAAGAGAAGTGGCCCAAGCACTGATTACTGAGGTACCCCAGTAAGTAACTGATTTGGTGTGGATACCTCACCTCTCCAGGCTACCTTGAAGGACCTATCTGAGAGATAGGAGGTCAACCAGTCCAGCACAGTTCCTCTAATGCCAAGAGTAGAGAGGGTGGAGAGAAGGAATCTGATGGTTGACTATGTCAAAGGCTGTAACCTTATTTGTAAAAAATGTGGTAAAGATATCTGCTGACAGTGATGTGTCAGGTGGTGGAGGGGGAGGACAGAGAAGTGTGTTGAATGTTCTAAATAAGCTACGAGTGTCTGTGGTGCTGTTGATTTGGTCTGGTAAACACAAGTTTTTATTTGTATTTAATTGGTGTGACTCAACCAGAGAATAATTTTGGGCAGAAATGAATTGTGTTAGAACTGCTCCACTAGGACCTGCCGAACATGCTGAACGTGTTCTTGGTAGTTGTGGGAGAATATGAGTATGTCATCCAGATAAATAAACACAAATATATTTAGCATCTCTCTGAGAGCATAATTAATAAAGGCATGGAAGACAGCAGGGGCATTTACTAGGCCGAATGGCATTACCTGGTATTTGTAGTGGCCCATCGGGGTGTTGAACGCTGTCTTCCATTCGTCTCCCTCACAGATTCTAACTAGATGATTTTAATTACGAAGTTCTAGTTTGGTAAAGATGGTGGCACCCTGCACGATCTCAAAAGCTGTGGTCGTGGTATTTATAATTATCATTTATTATTATATAAATAGATAAATAATTACTTATTTATCTAATGTCATTTATTTGATCCATTTTTTTTAAGTTATACAAATGAATATTAGTTTGTTTTCAGTTTATATAATTATTTTAGTTTTTATTTGTAATTAATTGGTGTGACTCCACCAGAAGAATAAATTTGGGCAGAAATGAATTGTGTTAGGACTACTCCAAACCTTGTTCCTAACAGCAAACCCCCCCAAATCGGTGACTCACTCTACGCCCTCACTCTCATTTCACTCAGCTGGTTTATTGAGCAGTCACATGGATATACATATACCAGCAGGCTCTTGTTTACCAGAAGAAAACAAGTGCCTCATGCAAATCAACTGGGCTCATTTTAACACACCTTTCAGGATGTCTAGTATGTCTCATTTATTGTATTCAGAATGCAAATCCCCCACATTTGATTTACAATATGGAAATCACCCAAGCCAGTGTTTCGTTGAACTGATTCTACCCAGATTTCAGCACAGCTTATGTATCAAACTGTATTTCTGCATTCAAAAAGTGAATCATCACTCACACAAACACACACACAGTAATAATTCACTAGTAATAACCTCATACACACACACACACACACACACACTTAGCTATAAAATCCTACTACTAACCCACACCCTAATGGTACTCCTAAAATAAATTATTTTGCATTTTTTTCAGAAAAGAAAAGAAAAGAGAAAGAAAGAAAAGAACATTACAATGCACACGTACAACACACAGTTCCTTAAATAAGGTATGCAAACACAGACTTGTCCTGATCTCCAGTGAACATTCAACAAATAATGAAAAAAACACAATGTTCACAATAACACACAGGTGAACAGGTAAAACACTAGGTAAAAGTGCTTTTTTTAATTTAATATTAATTAATTGTTATTATTATTATTATTATTACTATTATCATTATCATTATAATAATGATAATAAATTAGTTCCATGCCATGTTTGTTCCTGTTTCCTTGTCATGTGAACTTGTCATGTGTTTCCCATGTTCTTGTGACTTGTCCCCATTGGTTCATTGTTTCATTAGGTTGTTAGCAGTCTTGTTATCTTGTTTAGAGTCCTAAGTTTTCATTGGTTATCATTGTCATGTGTTCCCCTTCTGTCGCTCTCTCCACGTTGTGTCGGAGAAGCGACACTAGGGGTCTCTCTTGAGCGCCGATATTCACCTATGACCTATTGAAAAGGGCCAATGAGAGTCGGCAGTCAGTATTTGCATACCCCGCCCCCGCATACGGGTATTTAAGCGGGGCAAATACGGAAGTTTAGTCAGAAAATTTCTTCGGAGCCGATGGTCTGTTTGCAGTCTGCTGCGAGAATACACACCCTGAACGTTCCTGTATCTCTGACGATCTGCTTGCTGTTGGATCTGACGGTGCACAACAGCGGCTTTCTCTGTACTTTGCACGGCGTGCATTGTTGCCCCTGAGCGCTTCGACAGCGCAGACACACACAAACACACTGTGTATTAAAAGAGCAAATTTCCTGTAAAAGAGCAAATTTCTCTAAAAGAGCAAACACAGCGGCGTTGAACGTCCTTTTAAGGACGCATCTTTTTCAAGATGCCTTTCCGCCCCTGTGTCGTTCCTGGATGCGGTAGAAGCCTCTCCGCTTCAGACGGCCACAGGCGCTGTCTTGTGTGTTTGGGCCGCGATCACACCGAGGCGGCGTTTGTGGATGGTTCATGTTCTCACTGCGAGAACATGACCATGACCACGTTGCGGTCGCGGCTTGCCTTCAACAGAAGGCAAGCCACCCCAGCTGCACCCCACATTGCTCCTTCTTCCCACGGGATTGAGGACGATGAGGTTGGCACTGGGGGCGATTTGGGGCCGACCCCCGCGAACCTCCCGTTCCCCGACACGCTCGCTGGTCCCCGTCCATGCTCGCGGCGATAGCGGCTCACCTCACGGCCCGGCCGTCTATCCTCCCGAGTCCGAAGCGGATGAGCTCGCCGCTGCATCATAGAGTGCGGTGTCTGATGCCGAGGACTCCCCTGGACTGCCGCCTTCGGGCCAGCAGGCCCAGGCCGATGCTCAGATGTCCGACATGCTTTCCGGGCCGCCGTGAGCGTGGGGTTGGATTGGAACCCTCCATCCTCCCCACAGCCTTCGCGGTTGGATGATTGGTTCCTGGGGGGAGCGCGCTGTTCGCGGCCTTGCATCCCCCCGGTCCCGTTTTTCCCGGAGGTGCATGATGAGCTGACGTCTACGTGGAGAGCCCCGCTCTCTGCTCGTCTAGGTGCCAACCGCTCCACTCTCTCCACCCTCGACGGCGGAGAGCGCCACGGATACAGCGCGATTCCCCAGGTCGATAGGGCAGTTGCGCACCATCTATGCCCCGGTAGCCCTACCTCCTGGCGTGGTCGCCCCGTACTCCCATCCAAGCCCTGTAGGACAACATTCTCGCTTAACGCGAAGGCCTACAGTGCGGCTGGACGCGCTGCCTCTGGCCCTCCTGCAAGTCCACCGGGCCAAAGCTCTCAAAAACATGCACGGGGTGGACCTGATCCTGATGTGCTGCAGGAACTGCACTCAGCAACCGACCTCGCCCTGAGAGCGACAAAGGCCACAGCGCAGGCACTCGGACAGACGATGGCCACCCTAGTGGTCCAGGAACGCCATCTTTGGCTCAATCTGGTCGAGATGCGTGCGGCTGACAAGAATCGCTTCCTGGACACACCTGTCTCCCAGATTGGCCTTTTCGGTGACACCGCCCAACAGTTCTCCGCGGTGAAGAAGCAGACGGAGGCCATCTCCCACATCATGCCCCGCTGCAGACCTGCCGCTACGGGCCCTGCCCCGTCTGCCCGCCGAGGGCATCCCCCTGCGAAGAAACCAGCCCCTGCTCCGCCTCAACCCGGGCCCAGCTCTGAGCCCCAGCGTTGAGCACTCCGCAGGTGGCGCACGCCCCCTGTCTCACGAACCCCCTCTAGGACCCAGAAGGCTCCCGAGCGTTCCTGAGACAGCCGACCCAGAGCCGAAGACGTTAGCTCCGGAGGTGGTAAGACCGCTCCGTCCCCCGGTGGAGGGCCGGGAGGAGAATCCTTTGTTTTTTCATTTGCCACACCCCCTGATGGGGGCTGTGGTACCCACATTCTCAATAAAAGAGCTATTTCCTTTGCCTCTGGGTCACCTGGCCCGCAAATGCCATTCTCACGGCAATCTGCTTTCAGATCACGACAGTCCCGGTACACCGGACGCGGCGATCCCGCCTTCCGCTTACCCTCGACTGCCCCCCGGCTGGCCGGTTCAGACGAGTCCAGAGGACGCCAGCATCAGACCTCCTCCTCAGTCACGAACCCGCCCCCTGCCGGGTGCGCGGAGCAAGGTAAGTGCTTTGAGTCTATTCTCAGCACCTCAGCCTCAGGCCACAACGAAGCCGCCCGACGCTGCATTACCTGTTCCGCCCCGCTGCGAGGCCCCGCCGGGTACGTCCAAAATACTCGTCCCTTTGGTGCCTCTAGCGCAGAGTTGGGAAGCATGGCTTTCGCTTCCCAACGCATCACGCTGGCTGCACCGGACCATTCGACTCGGTTACGCAATTCAGTTTGCCCAGCTCCCGCCCCCCTTCAGGGGCGTCCGCTTTTCCGCAGTACACGGCGAGCATGCCAGTTCCCTGCGCACAGAAATCGCGACCCTCTTAGCCAAGGGCGCGGTAGAGCCCGTCCCTCCAACCGAAATGAGGAAGGGTTTCTACAGCCCTTACTTCATTGTACCCAAGAAAGGCGGTGGCTTATGACCAATCCTGGACCTGTGAGTTTTCAATCGGGCCTTGTTAAAACTCCCATTCAAAAGGGGTGTAGCATCCTCGTGGGCACTGGCCAGGGGCACCTCCCTAGCAGACATCTGCAGAGCCGCGGGTTGGGCAACACCCAACACCTTCGCGAGGTTTTACAACCTCCGTGTTGAGTCGGTTGCGTCTCGTGTTTTGTCAGGTCCGAGCCCGTAGAACGCGGTAACACGTAGACCGACCGGCCGGGTGGATCGCTTGCGCCCAGCGCCCTTTTCCTGACGTCAAGGTAAAGTAGTGCGCCTTCTTCCCAGGGCGCCCCACTCCGAGTCGGGCCCCTGGTCGATTCCTCCCCAGCCCTCCGGGTCCACGGTTCAGCGGAGGAACTCGCCGACCCAAGCCACTGCGGGTACCCTAATGGCTACCCTGTACTGGTATAGGTGCTCCACAGGTAAGGCCTCCTGCTCGGACTCCCCCTGTGTGTAACTCCACGGTTCTGTCCCCTTACGAGCGGACCCCCGTGTTTCCCTTAGGCAGTTACAGCTGCCTCGGTCGCCGTGCTGTAGCAACTCCCCCCTTTCGAGGCTGGATGTACCACCGCACCATACTTTCCACACAAGCTCTAAGACGGCCGTGTGACGTGTCTACCACTTTTCCTCCCCAAGAAAAAGGGCAGGTGTGGTCTCCGCAGGGTCTGGGATAAGACCCCCTTCCCTATATGCGTGTAAGGGCCCCGGCCGTGATTGCTCTATGCGAGAAACATAGAGAGAAAAGAGGCCCAGCCAGGCTGGCCCTTTCCCATGTTGGCAAACATCGCCTTGTTCCCCTCCCAGGGTAACCAAAAGGATTCCGATGAATTTATGGGGCATTGGGGAAGGGTACGTGCAGCCAGGTACGGACGATGCGTGGCACTGGATTGAACCCCTGCCCGCCTCTGTATCGGCGGTTCACCTACACGGTTCAGCACATGGCAAGATTGGAATGGGTCCCCTAGTGTCGCTTCTCCGACACAACGTGGAGAGAGCGACAGAAGGGGAACGTTTGGTTATGTATGTAACCTCCGTTCCCCGAGGGAGGGAACGACACGTTGTGTCTTTCCTCCGCCATGTTGCTGAACCGAGCCACTGTTGTGGCCGGACCATTTCGGGTCCTCAGAAAAATCCTGACTAAACTTCCGTTATTTGCCCCGCTTAAATACCCGTATGCGGGGGCGGGGTATGCAAATACTGACTGCCAACTCTCATTGGCCCTTTTCAATAGGTCAGAGGTGAATATCGGCGCTCAAGAGAGACCCCTAGTGTCTCTTCTCCGACACAACGTGTCGTTCCCTCCCTCGGGGAACGGAGGTTACATACGTAACCAAACGTTCTCACAAGTCCTAGTATTTAACACTCATGTTTGCCGTTGTCCATTGTTGAGTATTGTTCGTGTAATGTTGGTTCCATAATCAAGTCATGTTTTGTTGTCTCACTGAGGTATACACAAAAGGAAGTTCTGAACCTGTAATTTATTTTGTCATTATGAATCAAAAAAACATTACAGTTTGCTTACATAAGAAAAAATGCTGCGAGTCTTTTGAAAGCAGCATGTTCTCTCTGGTTTGTATCCAGAGAGAATGGGCCTTTATGTGCTACTTAAAGAACTCTCAGCTGACTCATCAGCTTCAATCCAGGTGAAGCACAAACAAGTGTGAACATGACTCACTCTGCTGTACTACTAGTACACTGCAAGAATAGAAGAGCGCAAGGTTCAAGCCTAAATATTAATCCATCCCTCCCAACACCCTGCTTCCTTCCTCCAAAGCTGTAGACTTTCATCCTTTGCTTGTTTCGTTGATGAAGGTTTTGCTTGTGATAAAGGAGACAGAGAGTGAAAGTCCAGAGGATTCATCAGATTCGAACACCCTCTAGCCATTTCCACACTGTGCAGATCCCTCTGGTCAAGTTGTGAATGGGACAGGTGTTCATGCATTTAGGGAAAGGCTTATACCTACAGCGTGGTAAACGAACAGTTCCATAACTAAAAACAAAAATCAATAAAAACTTGGGATTTAATTTATTATAGAGGTCTGACTTGCTGGGCTGATCCCATGTTTACAATAAACGAACAATACATAATAAGTTTGAAAGATATATACACTGGAGGCCAAAAGTTTGGAATAATGTATAGATTTTGCTGTTTCGGAAGTAAATTGGTACTTTAATTCACCAAAGTGACATTTAACTGATCCCAAAATATAGTCAGGACATGACTGATGTAAAAAACAGCACCATCACTATTTGAAAATTTATTTTTTGATCAAATCTAGACAGGCCCCATTTCCAGCAGCCATCACTCCAACACCTTATCCTTGAGTAATCATGCTAAATTGCTCATTTGGTACAAGAAATAATTTGCCATTATAACAAACACAGTTGAAAGCTATTTGGTTTCTTAAATCATTTCACATTGGCTTTGTGTTTGTTTTTGAGTTGCCACATTATGTAATAGACTGGCATGTCTTTAGGTCAATATTAGGTCAAAAATGGCAAAAAAGAAACTCTAGAAACTAAAAAAAAAAAAATAAACTTCATACTATTACACTTCAGTCTTCAAAGACAATGCACAACTGGCTCTAACAAGGACAGAAAGAGATGTGGAAGGCCAGATGTACAAATAAACAAGAGGATAAGTACATCAGAGTCTCTAGTTTGAGAAATAGATGCCTCACATGTCCTCAGCTGACAGCTTCATTGAATTCTACCCGCTCAACACCAGTTTCATGAACAACAGTAAAGAGAAGACTCAGGGCTGCTGGCCTTATGGAAAGAATTGCAAAGAAAAAGCTACTTCTAAACAGAAAGACAAAAAGATTTGAATTTTATTTTTTCAAATTGTAATAGTTATTTTTTATACTATTAATGTCCTGACAATACATTGTGATCAGCTGAATGCCACTATGGTGAATAAAAATACCAATTTCTTTCCACAAGAGCAAAATATGTTCATTATTCCAAACGTTTGGCTGCCAGTGTACAGCACAGTAGAATAAACAGAACATACATACAGTGGACCCCTAAACTGTTTGAAATAAACTTTTGAAATAAAAAATAAAGAAAATCTGGACACTTAAGTCACATTAAACTCCTGAGACCCAAGCGTGACTACTGTGTGCATTTTCTATTTCCATTTTTGATAATTAGCTTGTAGCACCTAATAAACATTATTATCAAAGACAAAGTTGTGAAATTTTGAATAATACTAAGCTATATTAAGTCGGATTTTGTTTATCAAATTGTTGGTTATTCATGGTTTTGAGATGTTACAAACATTACAACAGAAATTAGCATAATTAATTCTGATTCAAAGCAATGGCCAGCATCATCCAATCACTGGAAACCATGAATAATAAAATTATACATTATACATTCTGAAAAACACGTTGAGTTGTCCAAACAACTTTCTTGCTCCACTAATTAGTGAATGACTTAACCTCCAGTGTGCTGTCTGTTTGCACTGGTCTCAGAACAGTTTGAAATGCACCTTATTTTCATCCTAACTTTATATAAAGCCTCTGAAAACAAAATGTTTCAGCTTTTGGATGAATCATTGATTCTCAATGTGATAATGCACGCTAAATATAGGATTTCTAAGGAAAAAGTACACATTAGTGTACATTGTGTTTAGCAGCATGACATTTCACCATAAATGAAAAATTGCATATCTGATGAAACTAGAGACTCTAATCTTTTGACTCCAACATGTTTCCATTTAATTAGGTTTCTTACCAGTTGTAGTTTTGTTGCCATAGCTCCCAAAGACAAACTCTATACGTCAAAAGTTTAACCCTTTACTGACAGTGCAGAGTATTCTGTACTGAGCTCAGTAGGTTTAAATTAATTTTAATTATTCGTTGCATATAGCACATCCAAAACACACCATCCACGTATGTGTATGTTTGGTCGCACATGGTAACACAATGTCATTATATAACAAAACATCAAACCAAAATCAAAATATCAAACCAAGTGGCATATGTAAACAATAATGTTAGACATTTTCTCAGAACTACCTTTACTTTTGTTAGTCTATTTTTGCAGGTACTTTCAGCCAACTGGTCCCAGGTGGTTTTTAGTGCATGTACAAAGTCTATTCCTCTCATACTCCCGAACAGTATACATATTGTTAAATCTTCTGGTTAATCATTTATAACTTGTTTCAAAATGTTTTTTTGGAAAGTGTGCTTGTGCTTTCTTTAAAATAAACATCGCCAGGTTTGATATGTATATCTATGGTTTGGTATCTTGGTAATAGTTTCAAGGGGCCATTAACCTACTCTCATTGATGGGCGGAGAACAGCAACTGGTCCACTCCACTCAACAGCACAGGCCCCACCTGCCCCAGTAACCAGGAATAGCCCAGTGTGACCAGCATGAGGGTGGGCATGTCCTCTCCTTACATGTGTATAAAAGTGTATAAATACACTTACTGCAAACATACTCTGATGCACATCTTCAGAACGCACACACACATTAATTTCTGAACTCCCACATGTCATGAATGGTGGGTTAAGTATCATCCTCATGTGCAAACTCAAGTGTTGCTTTTCTGTCACATGAGCACACCCACCAAGCTCTATAGATATCATGAGATGACAGCTGAACCAGATGATGTTGTTCCATTTCATGACTCTTTAGACATCACTTTTATGTTTGGTGCCATGATAAATGTTTTGGACAACCTCTATGTGGTTATCAGAACTTTTAACTCCTTAAGTTTAAAGGGCATCTATTATGGCCCTTTTCACAAGATGTAATTTAAATATTTGGTGTCCCCAAAATGTGTCTGTGAAGTTTCAGCTTAAAATACCCTACAGATAATTTATTATACCATGTTGAAAATGCCAATGTTTGGGTGGGAATAAAAACAAGCTGTTTTTGTGTGTGTGTCTTTAAATGCAAATGAGTAGGTTCTCCCCACCTTATATCCAGAATAGGGTGGAGTTTTGATATGCAATCATATGCAATATGACTGACAGTGAATATTGTGGTGTTCAGCCCTATATGTTTGAACCAGAGTCAGACACTGATGAGGGAGAGACTCTGTCAGAAGTAATAACTTTGAGAATGAATCAGGAAGTTTCCGAATGGTTATTTGATAAATGTATTTATTTGTTATAGAGTTTTTTCAGTAGTTTTGCATGATGGATGAGCAACACACACACAATTACTGTTACAATGTTCACTATGCACTATAACAAAACTACATACACAAACAAACATGTTTGTCAGCAGTGTCTGTCAACAGTCGTGGGCAGGGTCTGTACAAAGTGACGTCACTTTTCTTTTTCTTTTTTGGGGTTTTCGCTGCAAATCAGCGCACCAACAACTTGGATCCCAAGCTTCTTGAGGACCACCATTTTTAGAGGTTTGCACCAGATAACTCCTGTTTACGCGTGATCTTACGCCATTTCCTGTATCACTTCTCGTGTGCGTTTTGTTGTGAAATGTAGTTTTGAGACCAGACAGAGTTGTCGGGTATTCTTCCTAGTGAAATCTTGTAATGTGTGACCCCCTGTCGCCGATCCCTCGTGTAATGTGCAAACCTCAGCAACTTCAAGAGACCCCATTATAGACATAAAGTTGTGTAGTGTGAATACAGCAATCCGATGACTTTAAAAGTCGTATTGTGTGTGGGCAACATTAAGTGAAAAATATTATTTTATTATCAGACACATTCCTTGAACATTTTAGGCCGGCACTCCCCACTGAATTTTATCCTGACTTTTGAAAAACATCTTAAGTTGACTATGACATTGTCAGTGGGCACAGCACATGATGACATATATGATGCAGGTTCAAGTGTTGGACTTTGCTACTTTAGGTAAGTACTTCATAATTCACATTGGCTGCCATGTTGATGGAAACATTTCTAAATACTGTTTGTTTACTGAGTGTTTTGACATGAGTGTTGTACAGTAGCTAGCATCACCTGTAATGTCTTTTGTATGCAATGCATGGCTTATTTGTATGGAATGCATAGCAGAAGAGAAAGTGGCTGTGAGAAAAAAGTAATGCAAAAATAACGCATAAGTAATGTAATGCTTTACTTTCCATAAAAAATTCAAATTTTTTATTTAGTTCATTTTTAAGGAGTAACACAATATTCTAAAGAGTTACTTATAAAATTAATGTTACCCAACACTGCTTGTGTCTTGTTATTTAAAGACAACCTAACAGCAGCTCTCATTTAGTGCATTCAGCTGGACACATGTCAGACACAGAGAACATTGCTTAACCAACAGGAACAATGTCTCACATCCATGGCAAAGATTTTCACCACTATTAACAGCTATAGAGGTTACATAACTCTGTCACGAAGTGTTGGATTTTGAATGCAGGACCACAATATTCTTAGACCCCATGAAATCACTTGACAAGCACATTTTTCTTGCCTGTGTTGACATCTGTCTAATTCAAACAGGAAATTTTGGGCAGGACACATCAGAGGGATTGTAAATTTTTTAAATAGACAATACGTTTAAAGGCGTTTTATAATACTCCTTTACGATTGTTGCTTGTCAGACTGTACGCATTGATACCGCCATGGCACACTATGTGATGTTATGTCAGACTGCACAATATACATTGTGCCGACTGTGGTCCCGATCTCCCGATCAGTGAACGTGGCTCGAGTGTTGCGGAATTGAAGCGAAAAGGTGAAATTTGCCCACCACGGAGGAGCATTTTTCTCTCTCTCTGAAAGTCAGGACATCAGCATTTCCATTGCTCCAATACCACTCCATCACGAGCATAGGCTAACATTTACAAGAAAGATGGATTTTGTCAAATAGGCCCATAATAAGACAGGCTGATCACAAAAATGGTGCTATTTTTGTCACTTAGTCTGACTTTTACGGCACATGGACATCGGAGCAACCGGTGTTCGTGTCTACCATCGCCAGACACTGTTAAAATATAAGATTCATGCAACAACCAAGCTGCATGATGATCTGCAGGAGTTGCTACGGTCCTCCAGTCCTCAGCGTTGATGCCGGTGCCTGGGGGAGGGGATGTCGTAAGCGGTGTGCGAGGAAGCGAAAGCGTGGCAAGTGGGCGGGGGTCCGTGCTAGGCTAAAAACAAACCCTAGCCGGCCGGCTCTCCCGTCTATCCTGCTCTCAAATGTTTGCTCCCTGGACAATAAACTGGACTACTTCCGACTCCAGCAGACTACGCAGCATGAGCTTAGAGCTACGTCTTTGTTTACACAGAGACGTGGCTCAGCGACAGAGTTCTGGACGCCGCCATTCAGCTAGATAGGCCCGCCTCGTTTCGTGCCTACAGAAATGCAGCTCTGTGCGGTAAGACTTGCGGTGGTGGCTTGTGTGTTTACATCAACACTGAATGTGCAATAACTCTATGCTAGTCTCTAGTTACAGCTCATCGCTGGTGGAGCTTGTGACTGTTAGATGCAGACCTTTTTATTTACCACGGGAATTCACCACGGTTATTATAACCAGAGTTTACATTCCCCCCAGCGCTAATGATTAGGAAACGCTCTGTGAACTGTATGGGGCTATGAGCGAACTGCAGAACGTTCACCCTGATGGACTGTTTATTGTCGCCAGAGATTTCAACCATGCGAATCTCAAGACAGTGCTCCCTAAATTCCATCAGTATGTGGACTTTGCAACGAGAGGGGCGAATACACTTGATCTTGGGTGTTACACAAACATCCCAGGCACATACTGGACGAAGCCCCACCCCCACCTCGGCTACTCAGACCACATCTCTGTTATATAGACCGCTCGTCAGATACACAAAACCGCTCCAGAAGCAGGTGAAAACCTGGCCAGCAGGAGCCATCTCTGCTCTTCAGGACTGTTTTGAGTGTACTGGCTGGCACATGTTCAAGGGGGCTGCAATATATTGCGACTCTACCAACTTGGAGGAATACACAGCATCAGTGACCAGCTACATCAGCAAGTGCATTGATGATGTCACCTTCTCCAAGACCATCACCACACGCTCCAACCAGAAGCCGTGGATGGCTGCAGAGGTTCGTGCGCTTCTGAGGACACGAGACTCCGCCTTCAGAGCAGGCGACAAGGCTGCCCTAAGAACAGCGAGGGCCAAATTGTCCCGGGCCATCAGAGAGGCAAAGCACGCACACGCCCAGAGAATTCACAGTCACTTCCAGGACAGCAGCGACATGCAGCGCATGTGGCAGGGCATCCAGGCCATCAACAACTACCTGTGACAAAGATGCCTCCCTTCCAGATGCACTGAACGACTTCTAAGCTAGGTTTGAAGCAGAGAACGACGTGGTGGGAGGAAAAGCACCCATCCTCCCATTGACCAGGTGCTCTGTCTTACCATGGCTGATGTGAGGAAAACTGATGTGAGGCAGAGGTGAGCTTCAAGGCCACCACCATGTCCTGCCTCAATGACTACCGTCCCGTCGCACTCACACCCATCATCATGAAGTGCTTCGAGAGGCTCGTCATGAGGCACATTAAGACCCAGCTGCCCCCCTCACTAGACCCAATGCAGTTTGTGTATCGTCCCAACCGTTCAACAGATGACGCCATCGCCACCACCCTCTATCTTGCCCTCACCCACCAAGATAAAAAGGACTCATACGTTTGAATGCTGTTCATAGACTTCAGCTCAGCATTCAACACAATCATTCCTCAGCACCTGATTGGAAAGCTGAACCTGCTGGGCCTGGACACCTCCCTCTGCAACTGGATCCTGGACTTCCTGACTGGGAGACCTCAGTCAGTCCGGATCGGGAACAGCATCTCCACCACCACACTGAGCACTGGGGCCCCCCCAGGGCTGTGTGCTCAGCCCACTGCTGTTCACTTTGCTGACTCATGACTGTGCAGCAATGACCAGCTCGAACCACATCATTAAGTTGTCACGACTGTGGTGGGTCTCATCAGCAAGAACGACGAGTCAGCATACAGAGAGGAGGTGCAGTGGCTAACGGACTGGTGTAGAGCCAACAACCTGTCTCTGAATGTGGACAAAACAAAAGAGATGGTTGTTGACTTTAGGAGAGCACAGAGTTTCCGCTCTCTGCTGAACATCGACGGCTCCTCTGTGGAGATCGTCAAGAGCACCAAATTCCTTGGTGTTCACCTGGCAGAGAAACTCACCTGGTCCCTCAACACCAGCTCTATTATCAAGAAAGCCCAGCAGCATCTCTACTTTCTTCGAAGTCTGAAGAAAACACATCTCCCACCCCCCATCCTCACTACGTTCTATAGAGGGAGTATTGAGAGCATCCTGAGCAGCTGCATCACTGCCTGGTTTGGGACTTGCACCATTTCGGACCGCAAAGCCCTGCAGAGGATAGTGAGGACAGCTGAGAAGATCATCAGGGTCTCTCTTCCCTCCATCAAAGACATTTACAAAAAACACTGCATCTGCAAAGCAACCAGCATTGTGGATGACCCTACACACCCCTCACACAAACTCTTCACCCTCCTGCCGTCTGGCAAGAGGTACAGAAGCATTCGGGCCCTCACGGCCAGACTGTGTAACAGCTTCTTCCCCCAAGCCATCAGACTCCACAATACTCAGAGACTGTAATGACACACACACGTCCTGAGTTGCACTTTAATTATTGTCACTTTATACCTGGGTGCTATGTGCATAGAACACTATATCATAGTATGTTATGTTTACATTTGGCATTTTTAGAAACTGTCATCTTTTTGCACTACTGTGTACTGGTCGGCACTGCACTTTCTCTCACTGTGCCTATTGTCCTGTTAATTTTTAGTAATTTATTGTACTGTCCCATACTTTTTGCACACGTTTGCGCGTGCACTTTATATAGGTATGTTATTTAGTCTGCGTTGTCTCATTGTAACCCGCACAAGAAGAGACAGTCACAATGTTGTAGAAAACTGCTTTTTATTATAAAGAGCAGGCAAACGAACAATAGGGCAAATCCAGAAGAAGAGTGGTCAATGGGCGCGTAGGGTCGGAACCGGGGAGTCAGGATATATATAAGGGGCAAATCTACAAATAGAATAGTCGAGGAAAGTGGGAAGTCGTAGCCGGATAATCAGAATAAGAATAGCACGAAAACTAACAAGTAGAATCACAGGGGAACTAGGGGAACACTAGTGTGCTGGCAAATTGCAGGGGTAAACTATACGATAACCAACACCGGAGAAATTAATGTGCCGTAGTAGTTATAGTGAAACAAACAGAGGTGCAGGTGAAACGAATGACGGGTGATTGGGACTAAAGCAGGTGTGTGCAATGAGAGGCTGAAAGAGGCGAGTGCGGAAGTGTCTAATACTCTGGCGATCAGGAGCGGGCATGAAAGCTCGAGGAAACAGAACGAGTACGGGAACTCGAGCGAATGGGTTGAACTGAAGGAGCGGGGTTCGTTACAGTACTCCCCCCTCTGCTACGGACGGCTCCTGAAGGCCGCGCTTGGTTGCGAGGAGCGCAACCTCTGGGAAGTGGTGCGGGACGATCGGGATGCAGGCGATGGTAGTCCAGTTTAAGGGCTGGATCTAGGACATCCCTCGATCGTACCCACGACTGCTCCTCAGGTCCGTAGCCCTCCCAATCGACCAGGTACTGCAGCTCGCCTCCTCGACGTCGGGAGTCTAGCAGAGCCCGGACCGTATAGGCGGGTTGACCACCGACATCGAGAGGTGGGGGGGGTGTCAGGGCTGCTGTGGGTGGAAACATGGGGCTGTAGTGCACTGGTTTGAGAAGGGAAACATGGAACACAGGACAGATTTTGTATCGTGGTGGTAAAAGTAATTTGTATGTGACAGGGTTAATTCTTGACATGATCTTAAAAGGGCCGATATATTTGGGACTTAGCTTTTTAGACGGCAGTCGGAGACGGATGTCATGGGTGGAGAGCCAAACCCTTTGACCAGGGTGGAACAGGGGGGCAGGACGGCGTCGGCGGTCTGCCTTGGATTTCTGGGCCTGCACAGAACGTTGTATCCTGTCGTGGGTGGCTCTCTAGACCTGGGCACTTCTCTGCGCCCAGGCATCTACTGCCGGAACGTCACTGGGGTTAGCTTCCCACGGGAACAGAGGTGGTTGGTAGCCCAGGACGCATTGGAAGGGGGTGAGGTGTGTGGATGCGCTGACAAGGCTGTTCTGGGCGTATTCGGCCCAGGGGAGATAGGTGTGCCAGCTGCTCTGGTTTTGGGCACAGTAGGCCCTCAGGTACCTGCCTATCTCTTGGTTGAGATGCTCGGTCTGGCCATTGGTTTGGGGGTGGTATCCCGAGGAGAAGTTGAGTTGGATACCCAGTCTGTCGCTGAAAGCTCGCCAGAAGCGAGATGTAAACTGGGTACCCGGTCAGAGGTGATCTCCTCGGGAATACCGAGTAACGGAAGATGTGGGTGATTGCTAGGTCGGCCAGTTGTGTCGCGTTGGGCAACCGGGCAGAGGAATCAGGCGGCACATTTTTGAAAACCGGTCTATGACCACCAGGATCTCGGCCCGGCCGTCGGAGGGGGGTAGGTCCGTGATGAAGTCCATAGAAATATGGGACCACGGTCGGTCTGGTACTGGTAACGGCTGGAGGAGACCTGCAGGAAGGTGACGAGGCGTCTTGGACTGGGCACAGACCGGACATGAGAGGACGAAGTCATGAATGTCATCCTTGAGTGAGGGCCACCAATATCTCCGAGCGAGCAGCTCTGTAGACCGGGTGATACCCGGGTGGCCAGAACAAAGTGAAGTATGTACCCACTGCATCAGTTGAGGGCGAATGATAGTGGGTACGTATACCTTGTTGGGGGGTTTTTGAGGGGCGCGGCTCGTCGCCTTGAGCCTGTAGGATGGCCTCCGTGAGCTCCCACTGAGCGGGTGCAATGACGCTACGATGTGGGAAGAATGGTTTCAGACTCGGGGGTTCCGAGCCATGGAAAAATAGGCGAGAAAGTGCGTCTGCCTTGAGGTTCTGGGAGCCTGGACGAAAAGTCACTGTGAAGTTGAATCGGGTGAAGAACATAGCCCACCGGGCTTGGCGAGGGTTCAGTCTCTTGGCTGCGCGGAGGTACTCTAGGTTCTTGTGGTCGGTAAAAGCGACAAAGGGGAACCTAGAGCCCTCCAGCCAATGGCGCCATTCCTCTAGGGCCAGTTTGATGGCCAGCAGCTCTCTATTCCCGGCGTCGTAGTTCTGTTCAGGAGAGGACAGTTTGTGAGAGTAAAAGGCACACGGGTATAACTTGGCAGGAGTCCCGTGTGGTTGGGAAAGCACAGCTCCTACTCCTACCTCAGAGGCATCTACCTCTACCACGAACGGGAGAGCGGGGTCTGGTTGCTGTAGGACTGGGGAGGTCGTGAAAGCTTCCTTAAGGGCTTGGAAGGCCTGCTGGGCAGGTGCATTCCAGGTGAGGAACTTCGGGTTGCCCCGTGTGAGGGACGTGAGGGGTGCGGCGATCTTTCAGAAGTCTTTAATGAATCGGCGGTAGTAATTGGCAAAACCCAGGAATCGTTGGAGCTCCTTGAGCGTACTGGGTTCGGGCCATGATAGAACTGCGGCAACTTTGTCGGTCTCCATCTCCATAGTTCCTGCCGACAGGACGTAACCCAAGAAGGAGACAGAGGGGCGGTGAAAGGCACATTTCTCTGCCTTTACAAACAGGTCATGCTCTCGGAGTCTCTGCAACACCTTCGAGACATGGACGGTGTGTTCAGAGAGGGAGGCTGAGTAGATTAATAGGTCGTCGATGTAGACGATGAGAAAAAGGTCCAGCATGTCTCGGAAGACGTCGTTCATGAACGACTGGAACACAGAAGGGGCATTGGCGAGGCCGTATGGCATCACCAAATATTCGTAGTGCCCCCTAGTGGTGATGAACGCAGTCTTCCATTCGTCCCCCTTGCGGATACGCACCTGGTTGTACGCACTCCTGAGGTCGAGTTTGGTGAAGACTCTAGCCTTACTGACCTGTTCGAGGGACGGCTGGATGAGAGGTAGGGGGTAGGCGAACTTCACGGTGGCCTTATTTAGGGCCCAGTAATCAATACAGGGGCGAAGCCCGCCGTCCTTTTTGCCCACAAAAAAGAAGCCGGACGCCACCGGGGAGGTGGACGGTCGGATGAAGCCTAGTTTCAGTGCCTCGTCAACGTAGTCCTCCATGGCTTTGGTTTCAGGTAATGTCAAGGGGTAGACTCGGCTCTTAGTGAGTGGGAACCCCGGAAGGAGCTCGATGGCGCAGTCCACACTACGGTGGGGAGGAAGGCTGACCTGGGTTCTCTCAAACACGTCAGTGAAGGAAGAGTAGTCAGGAGGGAGGGAGACAGAGGCTTTCACTTCGGGGCTCTCTACAGAGGTGGAAGACACAGGAAGGGAAATGCACTGTGAAAGGCAATGGTTGGTCCAGCGCAACAGCTCCCCCGTGCGCCAGGAAATGTGGGGGTCATGAAGCGCCAGCCAGGGGTGGCCTAAAACCACAGGGTCTCTGGGTGAGTGCACAATAAAAAACTGGATTACCTCCGTGTGAAATAAGCCCACTTGGAGGGACAATGGCATGGTCCGGAAGGAAATGAGACCCGATCCGAGGGTGCCCCATCCAGAGAGTTAACTTCGGAGAGGTGGCACGACCGGAAAAAGCGGGAGGGATAGCTTCTGGACCAAGCCATCGTCTAAAAATTTCCTGCTGCCCCGGAATCCACTAGGGCTGAGGTGGAAAAGAGACATCGTTAAAACTCAACATAACAGGGAGACAGACTTGTTTTTGGGTTACGTTGAGAAACACGGATGTTCTCACCTGGCTTCTGGAGAGGGAACGCCGAGGGCCGGCAGGGCAGGAATCAATACGGTGGCCCGGAGTGCCACAGTACATACAGAGGTTCAGCGTCAACCGTCTAGTCCTCTCTGCCAGGGTGAGCGGAGCGCGACCAAGTTGCATAGGTTCAGCTGGGGGAGAGCGCTCGGGAGTCGCGGGTTTGGACGGGTTGTGGCCAGTAGAAGGCTCGTGGATGACAGAGGGGCTCCGAACAGAACGGTCCCACAGAAGGTTGTCCACAGTGATGGAGAGCTGGATGTAGTCCTCGAGTGTCAGCGATTCTCCGCGGCACGCCAATTCCATTTGGAGCCAGTCATTCAACCCCAGACGGTACACAGTGAGTAAAGCAGGATCGCCCCACCCGCTGCCCGCGGCAAGGGTGCGAAAATCAAGTGCGTAGGCGGCAGCAGTGCGTGAAGCCTGTTTTAAGAACATGAGACGGCTGCCCACATCTCTACCAGCTGCGGGGTGATTAAAAACTACAGAAATCTGGCGGCAAAACTGGTCATATGACGACAAAATGGGGCTATCGGCAGTCCATAATCGCGGTGGCCCATTCCGTGCTTTACCGAGAGTAGTGAAATTAAAAAATGCACTCTCTCACGGTCAGTGTGTAAAATGGGGTGATAAGTCATATACACTGAACATTGCATTAAGAATCCCTGACATGCGTCTGACGAGCCGTCGAACCGCTCGGGGGTTTGAAAGCTCGCCGCGCTGGGAAACACAGTGGGAGCGTCAACGGGCACAGGGACAGACACAGGGGGAGCAGGCAAAAGCTGATCGGAAATAGTACGTACCATCTGCAGAATTTCCTGAATTTGCTGTCCCTGAGCCGTGAGTGCTCGGTCGTGGTTGCCAATGGTGGATCCTTGGGCAGAAAGCGCTGTGCACATCCGCTCTAGTGAGCTGCGGAAATCCTCGGCGGCTTCCATTGTGACTGCCTTCGGTGTGGTTGGTTATTCTGTAACCCGCACAAGAAGAGACAGTCACAATGTTGTAGAAAACTGCTTTTTATTATAAAGAGCAGGCAAACGAACAATAGGGCAAATCCAGAAGAAGAGTGGTCAATGGGCGCGTAGGGTCGGAGCCGGGGAGTCAGGATATATATAAGGGGCAAATCTACAATAGAATAGTCGAGGAAAGCGGGAAGTCGTAGCCGGATAATCAGAATAAGAATAGCACGAAAACTAACAAATAGAATCACAGGGGAACTAGGGGAACACTAGTGTGCTGGCAAAGTGCAGGGGTAAACTATACGATAACCAACACCGGAGAAATGAATGTGCCGTAGTAGTTATAGTGAAACAAACAGAGGTGCAGGTGAAACGAATGACTGGTGATTGGGACTAAAGCAGGTGTGTGCAATGAGAGGCTGAAAGAGGCGAGTGCGGAAGTGTCTAATACTCTGGCGATCGGGAGCGGGCATGAAAGCTCGAGGAAACAGAACGAGTACGGGAACTCGAGCGAATGGGTTGAACTGAAGGAGCGGGGTTCGTTACACTCATATGGTTCTGTGTTTGTCCTATGTTATTTTATGTAGCACCATGGTCCTGGAGGAACGTTGTCTCGTTTCACTGTGTACTGTACTAACTGTATATGGTTGAACGACAATAAAAAACACTTGACTTGACACTTGACTTGTGTGACTGTGAGGTCACTGAAACAGACAGGGGTGCTTGGTCATAAGGTTGTGAAATGCAGTATTTTTCCCTTGACAGTACAGCTGCTGTGCAAGTTTGATGCATGCAGGCATTCATAAGTAGAAATCAATTGAGGCAGATGTTCCAAGCTTAGCTTTCCACTATTACTACATCACCTTGAAAAACAATATTTCCCTTCCTGTTTCATGCTCCATAAAACAGTGTGTGTGCAGGGGTAATGTTAGGATTTTTTGGCCGCATGACCACTTTGCATTCTGGGTACTTATCGCAATCAGTAAAAAGAAAATCAATTCTCATAAAAATTATGATTATTAATAAAAGTAAACAAAAGCTTGACTGCACATTAAATAAGTGACACTTAAAAAATCTATTTAAGTTTGAATAGTTTGTTAAAATAGCTTAATGTATTTAATTAACATGGATGTTTGATCATGTCATTTTAGTGAGTTGGAACTGTGCTCCAAATGGAAATGTGGTCATTTTATGTGTTAAATGTTGATTTAAGTAATCCCTTGGAATATCTAAAGGCATATTCTGCGATCTGCGGGGCAAGTACACCTCGAGACAAAGCAACCAACAGAACAGGTAATCGACACTAACACAGGAGAACACGGTTAGCACAAGACAATAAGCAATAAACCAGCAAACATACAGGGGAAACAAGGGATAAATTAGGGAGTGCAATCATAGGAATCGTTGCCTCCCTGGGAGAGTTCAGCGTTCCTATGGAAATGCTGATTACACCATAAATACTGTAGTAGGTCACCCGGGTATTTCTTGCTTACTGTTCTATTAATACTGAATTTTCAGACATACTACTCCATTGGCATACTCTTTTTGGAATACTGTATAAAGTAGTATGGAAGTATGATTATTCGACGCAGTGCTAGTTTATGATGGGTCCACTAGTTTATGTGCGAGGATCCGTGCAAATCAGTTTATATTTTACTGCGTGTGCTCATATTTAAATGTACATTTAAATGTCTCACACAGTGGTGTGGCGAATGCCTGAATGTTCCCAAATAGTATACCGTTGCTCGGTTGTTTAGAACTTATTTTGCCCTGAATGAATAATCCAGAAGTATATCAGGGTCTTTAGTATTGTCCCTACCAACCATGACCCCACCTCCCATTACGTTGCCCCTGTGTGTGTATATGTAAAGAGTATTATACATTGCATTGTATCAAAGCCAATCCCTCAATTTTAATAACACAGGCCATGGCAGAACAGCGTCAGAACAGCTTTTTCAATGTATCTGACCAGCTCCAGGCTTCTATTAGCGGCTTGACAATGCTTATGATCAAACTTGTGTGCTAACTGCAGCATGCGAGCCTCTGACACTATGAACACATCAGAGATGAGAGAGGAGAAAAGAAAATCAAGGTGATGAAATTCTAGTCTGACTTTTTATTATTCTCTGTGAGAATTCTCTCTCATCCATGTTTTAAGCTCCTTTCTCTCTCTCCCACAAAGAAAAGGACTTGCTCAAACTGAAATGTTAATTACAATACCAACAAAGGAATTCTGAAAATAGTTCTTGTGTGTTTGATGAGGTCTGTTTGGCCATCAGAAGCCGAGAGAGCAAGGGAAAAGAAGGAGGACTGGATTATGGAACCATGGAACGAGAGCTGAGAGGAGAGAGAAGATAAAAGGAGCGGAAGAAAGCAGAGCAGCAGTGGAGACAGTGGCAACAGAGTTGAAATGGGAGGAGAGTGGGGGCGTATAGAGCTGTCATTTCATCTTAGATTTTGCTCTCTCGTTGTCTCCACTCATCTTGCTTGGTGAAATGTTAATCTGGCATGGAGTGGAAAAATGCATAGAAGATCACAAATAGGTCAGAGGGAAAGAAAAAATAGAGAGAGAGAGATGGAAAGAGAGAGAGAGAGAGAGAGAGAGAGAGAGAGAGAGGAACGTGATCAGGTTCAAGATGACGATAAAGAGTTTTACTGAAACTGAAAACAGATTTTACCACAGTATGATGACAAATATGGATAAAACAAGGAGAAAGTGAGATATTGCGATTAATGCATTTCTAAACAGTTGTAACCTATCCTGCATTATAACATAAAAAATCAACAAACATCTGACTACTAATATTCAGTGTAATTCAGCTTGTGTAGTAGTTCCCCTGTGCACAGGTTTGACTTGGAAAAAAAGTTTTTAATAAGCATTTTTTATTATATAACATTTGATTATGTTATCATATAAACTATTACATGTTCAATTCAAGTTATGCTCAATCGACAGTCTTTGTGGCATAATGTTGGTTACCACAAAAAAACTAAAAAGAATTGAACTTGTCCAACCCAATATCACGAGAAGCCGTTACAATAGTATGAGGTGGCAACTTTGTACCAATTTGTTCATAGTTATTCACCCATAAATGATAGACACTTCCCTCGTATCTTTATAGTTCCCGATTTGCCAGTTTAGTGCTAAATCAAAACTGTGTTTTTGCAACTTTAACCCCAAACCCCATCCTTAAACCTAACCATATAGTGTAACATCTTACCATACCAGGACGTAAACATAGCCATGATATAAATGTTAAAAGACCTGATGTGTAATACAGAAGAAAGGGACACTTCTGGGTTCCAAAAGCGTGTTCGTTAAGAGTATGTGAGTGGTTGATGTATAAGTCACATGTTTCCATGCAAATTAAGTCAAACAAATTGGTAGGAATTTGCCACTTGGCAGAATTGTGACAAATTCTCATGAGACTATGTTGCGGTTAAAGTGAGGTGCTTACAATGGAAGTGAATGGGTGACATTTTGGAGGTTTTAAAAGGCAGAAATATAACGCTAATAAATTTCAATTTGACATTTAAAATGTACTACTGCACTTAACCTGCACTTAATGTACAGAAGAAAATAAATGATCTTCTGTCTAGGTCTTTATTCTGTGCTATTATCTTTACAACTCCAGCCACTGTGAGAACTTTGCAGTCCTATACTGCATATGTTGTTAGACTTTGCTTGCTATGTGTCTCATTTGTAAGTTGCTTTGGATAAAAGCATCTGCTAAATTACTAAATGTAAATGTAAAAGATATACTTCCAATAAAGCACATCAGTCTGGTTCAGGAAGTTAAAATCCCATGAATTTCTTCCATGGCCAAATTGATTTTACATGCTAACTTATAAATGTTTAAATACAGACCTACCATGAACTCAGAGATTGTTTATCAATGATATATGCTTCTGTTGAAGCCATCCGTCTGCATTATTTCGACTTTGCTGTTTAAAAATCATCTTTATTAACGTAATTCCTGTTGAACGATTACATTGCGTTCTATTTGATGCGAACACTCTGCATCTGCGTAGAGTCCAAGCAAGCCTGTCAAAGTATACTCCAAATAACTGTGCGCGCATATACAGACAGTTGGTGCATGCGCACTACGACTGCTATGAGACACCGGACTTTCTCTTTAGGAGTTTAGACCCATAAGCATATCTTTATATTCCTTTAGACTCAAATGATACAAATGCAGGTATCTCTAGACCAGGCGTACTCAATTAAAGTTCCACGAGGTCCGGTCTCTACATTTCCTTCCCAGCAAAGATCTGGATAATAATACGTTGCTTACACATATTATAACTTGTTACATTGGCAGCAATAGTACTTTGTATATAAAAATAAAAAAATAATAAAAGCAAATCCTAAACAGTCAAAATAGTCTCTTCAAATCTGGGCAGGGATGAGAACATTGGGGGCCCAGAGACAGCCAAATTAATGGGGTCTGAGGAATCTTTTACCAAAAGATTCAAATATTTCATCAAGATTTCATCAGTCGAGGGCACTTGAATATGAATAATAAAAGATAAGATCAACAGTTTGTTTTTGTCATGATTCACTGTTGTTTTGCCTTGTGTTTTACCTTGTGTTTTACCCCTGACATCTGTTTTCCCGGGACTACAATTCCCATAATCCCCTGCCCTCATCACTGCCAGCTGTTCCCTATTGTTCTCACCTGTGTTTCATTTCCTCATTTACCCCTGTGTACATAATGCCCTGATTTCTAACTAGTCTTTGTGTTTTGCTCCTGTTTGATGTAATGGTTGTTTTTGTTGCCTGTTCCTAGTTTTGCCATGTTTATCCTGTTTTGTACTTTGGTTATTTTTTGATTAAATTAAGCTGCACCTAGATCCTGTTTTTTGTGTTTAAATATTTGTACATTCAGATTATATATGTATGGAACATAATATCATTTTGATAGATAAAAAAAAAAAAAAAAACACTGTATGGAGGTTCCTTTGCACTGCATAGAAGTATCCAATGAGAAAAAATGTAAAAGTCTAAATGGAGCATTTTTATATTTTCCTTAAAGTGAAAATCCAAAGTTGTCTGATATCTGTGTTTGCCTACTCTAACCTTTTTTTTTGTTTGTTTCAAAAGTGGCTTTTTCTTTGCAATTCTTAAATAAGGCCTGCACCCCTGAGTCTTCTCTTAACTGTTGTACATGAAACTGGTGTTGAGCGGGTAGAATTCAATGAAGTTATCAGCAGAGGACATGTGAGGCGTCTATTTCTCAAAATAGAGACTTTGATGTACTCTTGATTATTTGTACATCTGGCCTTCCACATCTCTTTCTGTCCTTGTTAGAGCCAGTTGTCCTTTGTCTTTGAAGACTGCAGTGTATATCTTTGTATGAAATCTTTTTGGCAATTGCAAGCATTGTATAGCCTTCATTCCTCAAAACAATGAATGACTGACAAGTTTCTAGAGAAAGCAGTTTCTTTTTTGCCATTTTTTACCTAATATTGACCTTAAGACATGCCAGTCAAAGAATATGTTGAGCTTCATTTAATGAACCAAATAGTTTTCAACTGTTTTTGATATAATGGCAAGTGATTTTCTAGTATCAGATAAGGATAAGGTGTTGGAGTGATGGCTGCTGGAAATGGGACCTGTTTAGATTTCTGATTAGCATTTTTTATTGATTCATAAAGATAACAAAGAAAATCTAAACATATATATACTGAATCATTTAACCCCCACTACTATCCCTCATCAACCCCCACTCCCACCCTGACCCTCAACAAACATCCCTGTGGTCACATATAAGTATACACACAAAAACAGTATGCTACTCCCAAAAATAGTACAGAAAAGGTGGCACAGCTGTAAATACCTAAAGAACTGAGATCTGGGAATCCCAGATTTCAAAGGATCTCAACACTCCACTCTCAAATAGGTCACAGAGTATAGTAATCCCTCTCATAATCCACTCTGACCAGCAGAAAGGGGACTTATACCCTTATTTGGCGTTCAGCCATATGCTCGAGACAACATTTAAATAAATGTCAGAATTAAACACTCTGGACACTTTTGTCCATACCGAGTGCAAATGCAAGATAACAGGGTGTAACTTAACTTCTCCGATTAGTTTGATAGAAAGGCTTTGCAATGGTGAAATAGGGACAAGAACTTCCTGTTCAATACTAAACCAGGGAGGGTGGAAGCAACCAATGAGCCAAATGTCTGAGACCGAATGCATAATAATAAAACAAAATCTAAAGTAGACCTGGCCCACCTTTGCCAATCGGCCTATGCAACTTACTGAAATGTAATCTGGGACATTTACCATTCCAAATTAAGGACTTTGCAATGCTGTCAAATTGCTTGAAATAAGAGAGGGGGACATCTATAAGTAGAGACTATAGCAGGTAGTTGAATTTTGGAATACAAATCATTTTAATAACGTTAACCTTCCCAATCATAGATACCTTTAATGAAGCCCACCTGCACACATCGCTCGAAAACCTTAATTAAAGGGTCAAAATTGACTCAAATTTGCTGGGCATAAAATACCCAAATACTTAGTCCCCTGATTGGGCCACTGGATGGCGCCTGGCTGAAAAGCTGTTATCTGGCATTACACTGAGCTTCGGATTTAGACCAAATAATTCTGTATCCCAAGAATGTAGAAAAGGAATTGATAATTCTGTGGAGGCAAGGCATAATTCTTGTAGGGTCAGAGACAAATAATAAAATATAATCTGCATAATACAAAAGCTTATGTACCACATCTCCCGCCACCACCCCTGGAAAATCATCCTCTTTTCTTATAGTGGCTGCTAATGCTTCCAGGGCAAGAAAGAACAATAATGGGGAAAGAGGATAACCCTGCCGAGTGCCCACATGTCATAAATCAATCAATTTGACATTTTGACACATAGTATAGGTTATAACTACTCATGCACGCATATGAGAGCCCCCGTGACAACTTTGCCATCGGATTCCTCAAGTCCGGTATTTCTATATAAATTTGTGTGAAAGAGATACATAACAAAATATAATCTATAAAACAAACTCCAGCCAATAGGCAGAATAAATGCAAAGAACATGTAGATTCATCCATGTAACTGTCCCGAAGGTAAATTATTCCACAAAACGCTCTCAGTTTCCTCAGACAGTCAAACGACTGTTCAGTGAACCGGCCCATTCGGCTGCTGAATGAGTGCAACAAATGACCCAATCAATCCAATGTCTTGCAAGAAATACTCCACAAAACAAACGCCAGCCAATAGGAGGCATAAGCACAAAGAGCGTGTAGATTCATCCACAAAACAGTCCCGAAAGAGTGTTACTCAACAAAACAAACTCCAGCCGGTAGGCGGAACCAGCACAAAAAGAAACAAAAAAGGCTCTCAGTTTCCTCGACAGTCAGTGAGTCATTCCATTCGGCTACAACATGATTACCACAAAATAACTTACTCCACTGACTTTATGAAGGATATCACTTGCTGTGGGCATGTAAATATTTTACGGCCATCCTTAGCATCTATTCTCAATTTGGCCGGGAACAACAGTGCAAGAGCGACCTTCCATTGATGTAAGTGTTTCTTGCGTTCCTTTTTGCAAAGTCTGAGAACAAAAAAATATTGTGGTTCTTCCAAAAAAGCCTTCCTTTACTCTTCGCCTCAAGAAACACGTGATCTTTATCGGATGATCTCAGAAATTTTGCCAGAATTGATCAGGACTGTCTCACTCAGTGGATGGCCAAGCCAGAACCCTGTGAGCTCGATAGACTTCCATCTTATGGCCTGTTATGTCATATCCTGACACTCTTCGGCTTCAGGAATTCCGACGATTCTGACATTATTCCGCCGGCTACAGTTCTCCATATCCACCTTGGTCACTAGTGGTTAAGCAGCTAATTACCTCTCCATTGACTCCAAATAATCAATCAGTTTCTTGACATCCCCCACTCTTGTAACTACCTCAGAGAACTTCGTCTCCATGGCAGTGATCGATCAACGTATTACAGCAAGATCTTCCAAGTCAGCAACGACCTTCGTCAGCATTGCCGACATGTTCAACATTTCTCGTAGAAATTCCATCATTTCTCCGACCAAATCTGCTTCCTGGCTCGCGGCCTTCTCAGGGGTATCAGCTTGAGTACGTAAGTGCCTTTTAATGTCTCCAGAGCCCGAGTTTTTTAATTCTTTGACATATTGTCCTCCTAAAACAGATATGTAACAAAGTGTAACGAATTTCACTGGTTTATGTCATTAATAGTGTTAAAAAAAGCAAAGTGCGCAGAGCTCACCGTTCACACGTCCGAACCTCGCATGGCATCACATGACTTTTCAACCTGTCTAAATTTGATAAAAAATAACTTTTCAAACAGTAATGGTGCTGTTATTTACATCAATAATGTCCTGACTATACATTGTGATCAGTTGAATGCCACTTTGGTTAATTAAGTACCAGTTTCCTTCCAAAACATAAAAATCGGTACATTATTCCAAACTCTAAAGGTGGCAAGTTAACGTGTCCTGACACAAATCTGGCTTTGCTGAACCATCTGAATCACATATCAGACAGATGAGGATAGTTTCACTTTGCTTCATTTTAGATTTCTGCAGTATGTTTAAGAGAAAGATGAGTCTCTGTAGTGGTGTCTCCACTACTGTTGTTAAAATAACAGCGCCTGCAGTAAACGTACAGTAAATTAGGCTTTGTGGCACCTCTATAGCTGGGAGAGATGCAGCAAGCAGGAATAAAAGTGCATTCAGCGCTAGGGAATAATTGCGTAGTGCTGTACACACTTTTATTCCCACTCTAGTGAGAATATATTTCACTCTGGTGCTGAGCGCGCTTTATTCCAGCTCAGCAGACGTATACACGTATGCTTACACAATCACTTTGCTAGGTGTCAGATAACTAGCACAAAGATTTATATCTCTGGCCAGGTACTATCGAGTACCCCTGCTCTAGACCTCCTCGCAAATGCGCTCTTGACTTGCACATAAACTGTTGTTGTTTTTACCTTCATCTCCTTATGTTTTTCTTCCAGCGCTTTGTCGTGACAGCAATAGCTCAAATGTGAGTGTTGCCACCTTGTGGACCCTCTAATTAGTGCAAATAACTCCATTCTGCATGTTTAAAGATGCACGGTAAGAAAAATCGGGCTGCGCACGTTCAGTGCTCGTACACTCTGCTGATGACGAAATTCACGTCACGCATCCTGTACACGTCTGATCGAAGCATACTTCTCCATTCACTTCCATTGTAAGTGCCTCAGTTTTTTTTTTTTTTGCAATGTTTTAAGGATGTTTAGAAATGTTTGGTAAAACAAGACAAAATACTAAATAAATGCTGTGAAAATACTCAAAAAAATCCTTAAAAATCTTTTTTTTTTTTTTTTCATTTTTATATCTATGGCAGAGATCTTCTTATTCTGCAATGTCATGCTTCATACAGAGCCTCCAAATCCTTCTTGCTTCTCTCTCTCTATTGCTTCATACTGTATCAACGTGCCCTCTTCAGCTCCACTGTCCAGCCTCAGCTTCTCAGGATCTTCGAAGGAGCTGTGTGCAGATCTTAATTCCTCCTCCACTCATTCCCTCTTTCCCTAACTGCAGAGTTGGTTTTGTAGCAGGGGGTGGGGAGTCAGTCCACAGACTGCATTTCCACACTGATGAGTGGAGGAGAGAAGCAATAGAGGTTAAGGAATGAGGGAGTGTGATGAGGAGAGAGTGGAAGACAGAGTGATCTAGGAGTACATGAATTAATGCAGAATAATAAGAAGGCACAACAAAGATGCTGAGATAGGAAGCACGCACACATAACGCAAATGCACATACTCCTCAATTAACTTGCCTTAAGAGTTCCTTTCCTGTCACAGAGCTCTTTAGTGTCCTCTGCTGGTTGAGATACAAATAGCATCACCAAACACAGATCAACATCAGCGCTCAGCTAATAAAGGTTCTTATGTTAAAGAGTTTCATGTACTTGGCCCTTGGTGTGCACCTGCTGTCAGGCCAGAGCTCAGGAGCTTTGCTAAGGGCAAAACTTTGAAAGCCTTGAGTATGTTCAAAGGTAAGTTGGAAATCTATATTCACAACCTTTTCTAAGAAGACGTGAATGATGTAGAAATATTATTCTCTGGGTTCGTTTAATGGATTCTCAATGTGGAAGCTGTTTCTCAGGGTTTCCAGAAAAAGCAAGGTACAGGAATCAGGGGATGCACATGTAGTTTGATTTTACTGAATAAAAAGGTAAGATTAGTTTTATAAAGTGAGCTTAAACTGAAATTCAAACTACCCTGCTTACAAGACCAGCTTAGGCCAGGGTAACCAGATTTCACCAATTAGAACATGTTCTTGAATAAACAAACTTTTTTGGCCCTTGAACAACATTTCTATCTATATTTCAATCAGATTTTAGGGTTAGATTTAGGGTCAATGTTAGGGTTAGGCTTAGAGCTAGGGTTAAGAGCTTGTATACCATTTGTATCAACCTATCATTTCCCTCTAATTTAGAGTTGCTAACTTTTCACTACGAGGACACTTGAGCATGTTCAGCACTTAAGTACCCCTTGAGTGTTCCGGTGGCATTCCGCCACTGAAAAATGGGACAAGAGGCACCCCATAGGGGGCATCATAATTTTGGCCAAAATACAGGACGTCCCAGCTAATATGGATCAGTTGGCAACCCTACTCTAATTTTAGGGTTTGACAGTGGTTAGGGGTATGGGTATGTCTTTTTTTGACATAAATGTTGTTCCAGGATCAACATAAGATGTTCTCACTTGACAAAATCACAATTAACTTATACCAGCATAAACTTCCACATTGGTTCAGGCTGGTTTATAAAGCTTGGTGCTGGTTTGATGCTAGTTTAGCATAGCCAGACCTATGACTGTGGCATAGATCTGGGATCTATAGCTTCTTCATTTGACCAAGATCCGCCCATGTAAAGTGGCCAATCACAGTCGATTTTGTCATTACAAGGTAATGTAATGTTAGGGTCTGGGTTATCGGAGATTTATCATACCATAAATAAAAACTGACATGGGGGAAAAATTCTTTATATCATGGCATGTGAGTCTCCGTGAGCGACTGCACAGAAAACACATGGGAGAATAGCAGAAAATATGTACAGAGTCTAAATACAGCACAGAAAACCACATTATTGAGAATTTCACAGACTACTCTGCTCGTGGATATCCACGCAGACTGATGAAACATCCTGTGTCCGTCTACTCACGGAAGTTCCATCAAACCAGCCAATCAGATTTGCTCTGATTGATCGAGAAAGTGCTTTCCAGTTTATGCGCTATAACCATCAGAGTGTTAGAGAACGGATTGTGGGTGGTCCGTGGGCGTGCCATCTGAGGCTGTGACTAATTTGATGCTGGTGGAATTGTATAGCATTGCAAAACATAGCTGATGAAGGTTGACCAGCAAGATCTTTCTGATGAGGCAGCTTAACCAAGGAAGTTTAGCTAGTAAACATAACATTTGTTGGTGATTTTCAGGTGGGTATATTAAATCATAATTTTGTTCCACACGAAACTGTGATATTGTCCGAACACCATGTTCTGTGCTCTCTGCATTTTTTTTAAATTATTTTACATCATTCCATCAGCGTACAATTGTATTAATATTAGGGCTGTCAATCGATAACAATTTGTAATCTAATTAATTACATGGTGTCTTATCGCAAATACAAATATTTGCTGAGAAAGACCCTCATATAACAATAATTCAATATATAATGATGAAATAATTATACATGGTTATCTTTAAATCTTAAAAAAAAAAAATATATATATATATATATATATAAAATAAAAAATATTCAGATCATTAAAATGCATTATATTCTTGTAGCAGAAGAGTTAATCATTGATAAGATGATACAAAAAGCAGCTTTAGAATACAATGTATTGTTTACTACCATATTATTGATCATAAGTCAATCATTGGCATACAGTTCACAGCAATCCATTGCACAAGTGAATTTGTCAATCAGTTTGAGATTTATTAAGGGTCCTTGTTTAAGGACCCTTCAATTTACACCTGTGTCAGACATTTTTATTTCTTTTTTAGAAACAAGCCAGGGGTATACATATTACACAATACTACAGCTATATTTTACAATAATGCCAAGACATTATAATCATTACATAGTGCAGTGGGTTTCAATGCTTTGGAGTTGTTGGAGGTACAAAGAGTATTTAAATAATATTTTAAGTCTTTACAAAAAAGTGCAAATAGGGGCTTAATAGACATAAATTTACACTTATGTATAAAAACACTTGGGAAGAAAAATAAACAGATTAATCAGAAAATATTAACTTAAGTTATCAAAACTGTGAAAACCAAATAAAACGTCTTTATAAAGCAAAGAAGAACTAGTTAAAATAGAGGTACGTACAAACAAACAACATTTTCTTCAAAATACTAGAGCGTGGACACATTCCCAAAAAAATGTGAGGGGCAGATTAATCTACAGCATTACAGAAAGAGCAAAGTGGATCTATTTCAGGGAGCATGTTTCTTAAATAAAGATTGACTGGGTTATAACGGTGTAACAGTTTAAAGGACACCTCCTTCACCTTGTTGGTAATTAAATATTTGTGAGGTAAAGACCGTACGACCTGCGTTAGACATGCTTGTGTTGCGTCTCGGGTGTGTTGCGTCATAAAAGTAAAATGTTTAGGTCACTGTGTCAAATTAAATATAGTTTAATACTCAATCTTTAAACACATCTTGTGATCCCTGATTTTGCACGTTTATGTTGAAGAGTTGTTAATGTTTTGTTCGCTGTAATAAACTGTGTGTTGCTCACACAGCTAAAATTTCACTTACTGCCCTCTTGAGTAAACAGGTGGTACTACAAGCCCTGGAAAGCATTGCGATTAAATGCGTTAATTTTTATAACACGTTATTCTTTGTAAAATTAATCGCACGTTATTAATACTCACAACATCAGATGTGCCAAAATGTTCACTTGAATCCTCTGTGACCTCATAATCACAAAGCTTAGCCATTTTATTATCTGAAAGCAATTTGCTGTTCAACTGTTTTCATTTCTCTGTTTTGGTTGCGTGCATGTAATATTTGTATGTGTGTTTTGCAAAAGCCTGGTTTGTAATACTGTGCTAATGTAATCCAACTCCACTGCACTCACAGACCCCCATTATGAAACTAAAAATGAGTAAAGAGAAGTGCATCTTTTTAAGGAGGCCAGTCTCATCCCTTGTTCCTTTCTTATAAGCCTCTCTTCCATCCAGTTGGGGTTATCATTTTACTTCAACTTCCACCCACCCATCCCCATTACATTGCATGCAATCCCCCAGCTCAGTAGGCCTACTCTGAGAGGTTATAATCTGCTCTTATTGCCATCTACTTAATCACTTCTATCCACCGCAACCTACTGCAGAGAGAGAGAAATGGAACGCCACCGTTCATGACAAAATGAGCCTTAGGTAGAAAAAGCGGAGCCTTTTCAAAGTTCAAGAAAAAGTGACACGTCCAAGGCCACCTTTTTCCCTCAACACTCACACACATACACACTAACACACCTCTCTCTGGTTTTAGCTCTAATTATAATGAGAAGTAGGCTGCTGTTCTAGTTCAGCGCACACAAGTGGGTGGCCTGATTCACCATCACTGGGTGTGGAGAGGATTGGAGGGGGTGAGAGAGAGAAAGCGAGAGAGCTCACAGCATAATGTGAAGAGGGAGATGATAAGCATGGTCTTACATGGTGTTCTCTGATCAGCAGGAAGTGCTAAAAGCTGTTCAGTCTATTGTGGTCTGCTGAGAGAAAGGGAACTGAGATGAACTCATAAAATGCATTGGAGATTATTTGTTTGTGTTGATACTGTTGTCATGCTGCAATGTGGAAGGCAATTAAGCATTTACGTTATGCATCATGGCATTTATTGATTGAGGTCTTGCACCCTCTGATTGGGTTTATTTTGCAATAATGACCACCTGACTGTACATAATCTCAGTTATTACATGGTTACTTACCAAATATATAAATAAATGCATATGGAATGCTGATTATTTTTTATTTCTTTTTTTTTTTTGTGAGAAAAAAGAGACCATGGAGTAGTAAGAGAGACATGCAACTAGGACACTGCAGAGTTTGGTTTCCAGGGATAGCAATCACATATTAGTTTAAAGGTCATTATACAAAAATATTTGATGCCAAATGACAATTGGCCAATCAGAATCAAGAATTTCAGAGACCTGTGCATTAATAAAATATAGACTGGAAGACTGGGGCAAGTTGACACAATGGCTACAGTATATCTCAGTAACAGTAAGATTTTGAGTCAAAAGTCCATCCTTCAAATGTGTGCTTTCACTAGCAGTGGTTTTATATGTTGGTTTTAAACACATAGTTCAAACCCTTCTTAAATTAGAATAACTTTTGTGAAATTACATTTTCATATTTTTGTTGTTGCCCATAGGTAAACAAGCAAACATAATCAAATCATACCGGCATACATTCAGGCAACAGTCAACTATATTATGAGGGTAGATTTAGACCAAAATGTTTAAATGTGTTTTTAGGACAAATACATTTTTCATGCAAGTCAGGTTGGGGCATGTTGTCCCATTTTTATCGGAGCACGTTGTCACATGTGTTTTAAATGTCCGAAATGTATTTTGTATCAATGACAATATTATTAGGTCAAACAATGTTTTATATTTTTCCATGTTAAGTTTTCCATTTTTGTTGTTTTATGAATATGTTTGTGCATTTTACTTAATTAAAATGTTCAAATTTGGATGAAAAGCCTATAATAGGCTGTTTAATGGATGCGTAGATTTACAGAGACATACCGGTAGATTTTCCCTTTTGATGGTGGGACGTTGCCCTGTCACCCCCCAATGTCACATGAAACATACACCACTGGTTTAATGAGAGGTTCCAGTGTGACAATATGACTTGCTGTTGGGACAAGTTGTCACAAAAGCCAACATGTGTTCAATGGACTGTATCTTTGTTCCCAGGCAGGATACAGGTTTTTTTGTAATCAAGACTTCAAGGTATGTGGCTATGCAGAAACTGACTTTCAAAAATAAACACATTCTGAGAAATATTGACTAGAGTAATAAGTGTGACAACTAGCCATGGTTACCCTTATTTTTTACTATTTCTCCTGTGATCAGGCTGTTTGGACCATCCAAAACACACCTGTTTATCTGATTGTTCACCTTCACATTCAGAGAGACAGACATTATTTGATTGTAAGTTGTTGTTTAGCAACTAGGCATCAGCCTAATCAGGACACCTGTAGTCTGATCCTCCACCTGATATTCTGGAGTCCATGGGCATAGATATGTATCCTCAAACACACACACACACACACACACACACACACACACACACACACACACACACACACACACAAAGTGTTAAACAGAGATCCTCTCATCTTCAGATAATTATCCCCACCTCCAGCGACCAAATTCATGAGTCTGTCGTGTGCCTGGACAATCTTTGACAGATTTGACAACTGTAGCTAATCATCAACAATAAAATACACACTAATCTGCACTTAGAAGAAACAGGCCCTAATGAAGAGAGCCTAGAGGTGACAAATGAAGATTAATAGAGAGAGAGAGAGAGACAGCGAGCGAGAGAGATTCTTTATTAATTCTTTGGCAATATTGTATGTAAACACAATCATGCTAATAAAGTACTTTAAATTTATATTGAAAAATTTAATTGAGAGAGAGAGAGTAAATAAAGAGCAAGGACTTGCATAACCATGAGCATGGTTGGGGAGTAACGGAATACATATAACAGGATTACATATTTAAAATACTAAATAAAAGTAACTGTATTCCACTACAGTTACAATTTATATCATTTGTATTTATTTATTTATGTATTTATCATATTTTTTTTTTATCAAGAAAATTCACGTTAGATCATAATTTCATTTTTTCTAGTAAGACCTTTGATATTAGGGCAAAAATCATATTCTTGATAATAATTTTTGTATTGTTTTCCTGTAAAAATATCAGAAAATCCTTAAAACAAGATCAATTTGATTCATCTTGATTTAGAAACAACACTGCATATGATATTTAGGTTTTTCAGAGAATATATTTTTAACATGTGTTTTGTCTTACTGTACTGGCAGAGTTTTTATCGTCAAAATAAGTAAAACAATCTACCAGTGCTGAAGAAGTAATCCAAAGTATTTAGAATACGTTTCCCTTGGGTAATCTAATGGAATAGGTTACAAATTACATTTTACTGCATGCATTCTGTAATCTGTAGTGGAATACTTTTCAAAAGTAACCCTCCCAACCCTGACCATGAGTAGCTTCTGGTGAAGCGGTGGTTGCTAAGCAACGCATCCACGCAGCAGCTGCATTGCGACATACCGAGTCTGTAGTTGACCACTCTCTCCCCTTCCTGTTCTCTCTCTCCCCATTTGACATACTTTCTATAAAGCTGTGAATTTGAACGGAACCCATGAATTAGAAAAAGCATCAAACAATATATTCCAGTCTGCTTTATGAAAAACAGGCGCTCATATGATGACTCAAATGCACAGATTGTGCAGATCATGGATCAGTCTATGAGCTGTACTGCTGAGTCAGACTGAACCATAAAGTGTAGAGTTAAACAAATCATGTATGGAGGAGTGTAGAAGAGAGAGACACCACAGAGAAAAGAGAGAGTAAAAGAAAGGGTGGGAATGATATAATCAGGGCAGGAAAGAGAGCGAGAGAACTTAATTATTTTTTTATATTTTGTAAGCCTTTTATCCAAAGCAAATTCCTGCACACTAATTGTAAAGACAGTACCACTGCAGCCTGTTTGGTCCTCAGCGCTGGCCTGCCACATACAATAAACAACAGCAAGTAACAAAGAAGAAAATACTTCAATATTTCAGTTACTCAAAGTTGGAGTTATGGCTCCAGAGCGCAAAAACAGCAGAGGAACCTGACGCTCTTATCTCATTACAAAGTAGCAGCTTTTCCTGTTATACAGCAATGACACCTGCTGGACACAGAAGAAAACACAAGAATGCTCTCCTATTACACAACATAATGTTGTTCCAAACCCCATATTAGGGGCCGTTCACACCAAACTTGGTATTTGCCTCTGTCTGTGCTCATTTTCATTTGTAAACAAACAATATGGCCACTTTGACCACTGCACCACTTCTCTCTGTTTTGTCAGCATCTCTCGGGAGTGCTAAGTTAAAAAGAACTGTTAACAATGCATCTTGAAACACCTACGTCTTGCTTTTTTATGCAAGAAGTTGATGGGCAGTTTCTTTCTTCTGTGAAACACAAATAAATAAATAAATGTTTTAAATATACTGGTCGTTTTTTTTAAAGGGATATTTCAACCAAAAATGAAAATTACCTCATCATTTACTCACCCTTATGCTATCCCAGATGAGTATGACTTTCTTTCTTCTGCAGAACACAAAGATTTTTAGAAGAATATTTCAGCTCTGCAGGTCCGTACAATGCAATTGAATGGTGACCAGACGTTTTTAGCTCCTAGAATCACAAAATGAAACAAAAGTAATCCTTTTTTTATATAATTTAACTCCTTTTTTTGCTCTAAATCTCCACTTTTACTTCCACTTTCAGATGTGAAAGTGAAAGTGAAGATTTAGAGAAAAATTACTTAATTTTGTTTACTTTAATGTTTCCTTTATGTGGTTTTTGGAGCTTGAAAGGACTGGTCACCATTCACTTGCATTGTATGGACATACAGAGCTGAGATATTCTTCTAAAAATCTTCATTTGTGTTCTGTTGAAGAAATAAATTCATCCACAGCTAGGATGGCATGAGGGTGAGTAAATTAGAGAATTTTCATTTTTGGGTGAATTATCACTTTATATGCAATTATGATGGTAGGGACTATACATTTTTAAGTTTCTAAAGGAAGTAAATGCACCATGAAAGTCCATACAACTTGCACTATATTCCACCTCTCCAAGTCTTCCTTAGCTTCATGTGAGGATCAGATTTAAGTAAATTCAGTGATGGGAGAATTTCCAATTTTAGGTAAACTATTCTTTTAAAGGATTAGTTCACCCAAAAAATGTAAATGTGCTTATAATTTACTCACCCTCAGGCCATCCAAGACTTTTAGGATTTCATTTCAGGCCTCCTCATTTAAACAATGCAAGTGAAAGTACTAAATTTTTTGACAGTCCAAAATGCATATTTAGGGTGCAACAAATTAAATGATATTATCAATATAAAACATTTAGAAAGCAAAATAATGCTGCTTCTTCCACATCATGTATTTACATAAATATGCATTTATTTAAAAAACAAATTGCCATTTTAATCACTATGGGTGGCATTTTGGTTTCATCATTATGGCATATCAAATGCTTTTCAATTAATAAAAGTGCATTTCTCATCTATGGAGCATATTCAATGTTGAAGATGAAGTAGATTGCCATCAGAACCACTAGAGCCACTGTGACATCTTCTACCTCACAGACCTTCTTGACTTCATCATTATTTCCAAAATTGAATCTGCACCCAAGGGGCTTCCTTTAATATATAGTACAGGGTTGGGTATATTTGGTTCCTACACAAGGAAGGGCTAATGTTATACACGGCTAATATATAGTGAGTATATTATGAAAAATCTTTTTTTTTGTCTTAAAAAAAAAAAATGGAACCTTTCACAATGTAATACAAGTTTTGAAAAGTTAAAATTGAAAAACGGGGCAGTGCCCACAGTACACAGCCTGTGAGTAAAAAGAGGGCATGTACAAAGAAGTCTTAAATGACCAAATAATTATCCGAGAGAGGGTGGAAAATGATTATGGAAAAGTAAAGGAAGTGTTTTTGGTGCAAGAAACTAGACTAACATTGTAAGTGGACCACTGAGAAAAATACAATTATAAATGTAAAATAAATTATGAACAAATGTATGACCCTATTAAAGGGATAGTTCACCAAAATATGAAAGGTCTTTAATAATTTAGTCACTATTATGTTGTTCAAAAAGCAGTGTCAACATTTTTCAAAATTCCTCTTAGTGTTCCACTAGGAAAAGAAAGTCATACAGGTTCGGAACAACATGATGATGAGTAAATCATGACAGAAGTTTCATTTTTTTGGTGAACTGTCCATTTAATCCTTCTTGTTGCTGTTACAGCTGAATCTGCAAACAAAAATAACCCAGTAAACACTAGTAAGAAATTAGTTGTAGATATCTGTAATTGCATTTTGAATAGGTTTGAATGACAGATCATTGTGAAATTCTACTAGTAAAAATTTAATTACAGATATCAAGAATTGCAGTTTTTACGAGTAGATTCTATTTTTGATATCAAGAATGTGTATTTCGGCAAGTGATGAGTTCATTTTCGAAATCAAGGATTAACTTTTACTAGTGCAAATGTAATTACTGATATCAAGATATCATACTGATATCATTTCAACTAACTAGTGAACATTTTATTGTTGAGATCAACAGTTCCTATCTTGCGAACAATTAAAAGTCAAAAGGGCTTGCCATTAGCCACATGCAGTTTATATTTGAAGCTGAGCTGTGTGATTTATTTATTTTGTATTTTTTTCAAAGGTGTCTTGGGAAATGTATCATAGTAAAAGCATCCTTTTAATCTTCTCAAGTAAAAGTCAACCTAAATATTTAGGCTATACTCAAAGTAAAAAAAAAACCTTCAAAACAGTACTTAGTAGGCCCATTAACAAAGTATTTGTACTTTGTTACAGTACATTTATTCGAAAAAGTCAGTACAAAAAGCCACTTTGCTTTGGATAAACGCATCTGCTAAATGTTTAAATGTAAATCTTTGAATTGAAGCAATCATTTTGATAATTTGGCTGCTTTTTGGTCTTGAACGTCTTATCAAACCAAGAGGAGGCTAGCAGCTTATATACATGATGTACTGCACTACATATAGCAGTTGAACAATTCTTTTCTTACCTTGTTTGAGTTGGATGACTAAGCAAAAAATGCAAATCAGAAGTTGAAGAAAGAAATGTGTGAAGTCGATAAACTTTCTTGCGAACACTGTCCTGCGATTGTGATTTCTGTGAAAATACATGTATCCATTTTGTTCTACCCACATATTAGTTATTAGAGCATCATAAAGATGATTCTGGACTTGTGAGTATGTATTTTGCATGTGCTCTCTGTAGGTTCACCAAGGAATAACAAATCAAATCGACCGGCGTACACAGACACCAATAACATATCTGAGGTGTTTGTTTTAGATCTTTATGGCTGGAAAACATCACGTTTCTCAAAAATATACCATTCAGTTCTTGTTTAACCGTTTAGCAGTTAACATGATTATTCTAACACAAGAAGATCATGAGAAATGTATTGCAAGATTTTTATTTGCAAGGCCCAGCTTCCTGAGTATATTTATTCACTTTAAAGACTTGTTGTTCCAAACAACTGCTAGGCCTAGATGTCCCACCATTAGCCATTCCAACTGGTAGGATGAACTAAACACTTTCAGTCACATTGGTGCAGGTGTATAAGTCACCCTGTTGAGATTTAAACATGTGATTTGAAGTTAATAATGCATTACATTGAGTAATTTCAGTGTTCATTTTCTAAGTTGGATTCTTTCTCTCACTCCTACCTCTCGTCTTCCATCTCTTCCTCAATCACTACAGCCTTTGAGTTATTTAGAGGTCTACTAACTGAAACCCATAACACACGTGCTATTTTGACCTGACTTCAAAGGAATACACTGCAGAATGGGAGAGACCTATATGTCAACCAGACCCCGGCCATTGGCTCCTCCTTATATATATATATACACACACACACAGTATCTCACAAAAGTGAGTACTCCCCTAACATTTTTGTAAATATTTGATTATATCTTTTCATGTGACAACACTGAAGAAATGACACTTTGCTACAATGTTAAGTAGTGAGTGTACAGCTTGAGCACGTGCACTCAACTTCTTTGGTCGACCATGGCAAGGCCTGTTCTGAGTGGAACCTGTCCTGTTAAACCGCTGTATGGTCTTGGCCACCATGCTGCAGCTCAGTGTCAGGGTCTTGGCAATCTTCTTATAGCCTAGCCCATCTTTATGTATCTCTCAGATCTTTGCCATGAGGTGCCATTCTGAACTTCCAGTGACCAGTATGAGGGAGTGTGAGAGCGATGACACGAGCGATTAACACACCTGCTCCCCATTCAGACCTGAGACCTTGTAACACTAATGAGTCACATTACAACAGGGAGGGAAAGTGGCTTATTGGGCCCAATTTGGACATTTTCACTTTGGGGTGTACTCACTTTTGTTGCCAGCGGTTTAGACATTTTTGGCTGTGTGTTGAGTTATTTTGATAATAGTAATCATTGGTAATCAGAATACAGTTACATTAAAACAAGTATCTTGATTACTGAAGAGATTACTTTGCATTTTATAGTCATTTGTTCCATTTATTATTTAGTCCTTTAAGATGGAAAAATGTATCCATATAAATTATGCGATCCAAAGTGCATTTGAACAGCAGTGAAACACTTAAGATGTGTTACATTCATACGAGCAGACAGAGAAGTACGTTTGAAGTTTGTTTGTCATGTGAACCTTTAGATTTATAGGAAGCTAAAATGCCATATCTATTTTACATGCAACTCTTTCCAGGCATGATCTTTTTTTTATCAATAAAATTCATATTTTTTCCTCTAGTAAGACATTTGATTTAAGGGTAAAATGTGTATTCTTGATTAGAATGTTTATAAATGTTTGTTCTGTTAAAACAATTGTTTTAGAAGCAACACTGCATAAAGTATTTATGTTTTTTCTTCCAGAGAATGTATTTTTAACATTTATTTTGTCTCACTTTACTGGCAGATTTTTTTATAGACATAACAAGTCCAAATAACTCAGATTACATTACTGACCTTGAGTAATCTAACAGAATACATTACAAATAACTTTTTACAGCATGTATTCTGTAATGGGACACATTTCAAAAGGAACCCTTCCAACCCTGTTAAAATGTCAGAAATCAAATAGATGTGTATGGGAAGGGAGGCTGAAAATCTGAATCAGAACTAACAAAAGCAGATGACACATACAACACTTTTATTTTCAAATATTAAGACAATGAAGCGTAAGCCAAGAGCACCAAGAGTGGCAGCTACTGGTGAAAGAGGGGCATACAGAGCTGCATTCCTCTGCCCCCAGCAAAAAAAAAAAACTGTACTACAACAGAGCAACTTAGTAACAGCCTGTATGTACCATTAACTGTACATAAGATAAAATAAAGGAAAGAGAAACTCATAGGACATCAAGAGAGGTGCAATTTCTTACATTGTACAGTAAAAACCCTGGGAAGTGTAAAAAAGAAAAAAGAATTATAAAATAATGAAATTATACATAAGATAAGATGTTGTGAGGGATACCCATGGTGCTTGTTTCAGCAAGTGTTTTGAGGGGGCTAGTCCCAAGAGTCCTAGGTGGTGCAAGAGTCAACTTCAGTCTATCATGTGGTCACCACGGCACCAAGTCCTAAACCCCATCTTCAGCTCCTTCCTCTAAAACGAATGCGCATAAAGAGCTTTAAGGTGACACATGTAACCATGTGATGATTGTGAGTCAATCTTTTTTATTCTCAATGAAACAGAATTGAACAAGTCAGACAACCAATCAGTCTTTCCTTCTACTTTTGTTTCGGTCTAAACAATTCGTACCACCTCCCAATGATTTTAAACATCTCAAATACCATTCAACAGAAACAAGTGTTTCCTGTTGGCAATGTGCAAGGCTCTGCACAAACCCATAACTTGCAATATTCACTCTACTAACGCTTTGTACCATAGTGTTGTTACGTCTAAGGACAATACTCTTAAATTACATTTTTTAATTCCACCAACTGTACCAAGGCAAGTGGCAGGCATATGTGTAAGGCCACATGCTGCCAATCTAAGCATTAGTTTCACATACATCTTTATCCCTCTTTGTGATCTGTGATAAATATTCCATCCAAACATACTTTATCAATCAAACACCTAAGGGTATATGAAAAATTATATAAAGTCATGTAACCATACTTTACCTGTGAATGGGGATAGCACAACTCTGGATCTTAATATATGGAGGATTATAAAATATGGAGGATTAGATGCTTTGTGTACACCAATCCTTGATGATATATTCATCCTTTCTGCACACAATTACACACTTAAAAACTCATAAAACTAATGCATCCATGTTTGTTGCATTTTATACAACAGGGAAATTTGCCTGTTCACCCAAAAATGAAAATTCTCTCATTTACTCACCATCATGCCATCCCAGATGGGTCTAACTTTCCTTCTTCTGCTGAACACAAACAACCTTTTAGAGGAATATCTCAGCTCTGTTGGTCCATACAATGCAAGTGAATGGTGATTAGAACTTTGAAACTCCAAAAAGGACATAAAAGCAGCATAAAAATAATCAATTTGACTCCAGGATGATATGTGTGGGTTAGAAACAAATCAATAATTCCTTTAACCATAAATTCTCCTCCGTGCCTAGTATGTTGCAATATGCATGAAGAATGTGAAACGCCAAAAACAAAAGAAGAATGTGAAAGTAGAGATTATGGTACAAAAAGGACTTAAAATATCAGTCTTCTTCTCACCCACCTATCATATCGCTTAAGAAGACCTGGATTAAACCACTGGAGTCGTATGGATTACTTTCATACTGTCTTTATATGGTTTTTGGACCTTCAATATTCTGGCCACCATTCACGTGCATTTAATGCACATACAGAGCAGAGATATCTTAAAAAAAAAAAAAAACAGTTTAGCAGAAGAAAGTTATACCCATCTGGGATGGCATGAGGGTGAGTGAATAATGAGAGAATTGAAATTTTTGTGTGAAATAAATAATTTCCTGCAATATGCAAAGGGATGGTTCACCAAAAAATGAAAATTCTGTCATCATCTACTCACACTCATGTTTTCACTTTCATTCCAAGGAAAAAAAAAGATGCCATGAAAGTGAATGGTGCCTGAGACGAACACGTTTGTGTTCCACATAGTTAAATAGTCATAAATGTTTAAAACAACATGTGAGTAAAGTGTGAGTAAATGATGACATCATTTTAATTTTAGAGTAAACTATCCCCATAACTAGGGTATTGGAAGGGAGCGTACAGCGATTCTATGAGAAGGTACTTCTAAATGTTAAATGAACAAATCCATACAGTAAGCCAATTAGCATCCTTTAGGTCTAAATTTTTAGGCCCCTTTTTACTTTGAAATGTGTGAATTTTTTTTACAATTACTTTGGGAGGTGTCTGAATGCAAACACTAACAAATGTTCTGTTGATGACAGTGAAAACCAAAACCTTTGGTCACAGTAATATAGATTCTCTCATACACCTTAATGACACAATGCACCAAATCCATTATGTCATGATGTGAACATGATTGATTCTCCCCCCGAGGAAAGTTTCAAAGGAGACCTTCCTATCAGGCAAGGTTCTTCACAGGGTCATCCATATAGCTAAGCCCTAGGACATTATTGCATTTTTTTTTTTTTACAATTATTTATATTAAAAATATTTCATATAAAAAATGTGTGTGTATGCATGTATAACGTGTATATATATATACACACACACACACACACACACACACACACACATATATAGATCGATATATACTTTGAATCCATTACTACTTCAGTAAAACTAGGGAAAAGGAGAGAGACGAGACACCACATTCCCATTCTCTACTCCCATCTGAATGAGCTATAGTTCCTCCCCTGATAAAAATGGGCAAAACTTATGAAACCCATCAAGACAATTGGCTCATTTGAGATTAGCAAATTCTGCACAGAACCAATCACAGGCAGGTGTTTGCTGGTTAGAAATATGTCAGACTTGCTGTGATGTCATGGCGACGTATGTAAAAAATACTAGCAATGTTAAGAGCCAGGCAGCCAAGTCACTTTCTCCCAGCTGCGCAAACAGCAAGCACAACGGGAAACGACTTGCTGACGACACAGCTTAATGCTCATTGGCTCTTTTAAAATGTTTGATTTTTTTTTAACTCCGATATCATGTTTTTATGCATATAATTATGAAATATTCCCAACACTCTAAATGTATGGTGTCTGTATGGGATATACATTATACACTGGCCTCCAAAGTTTTGGAATAATGTACAGATTTTTCTCTTATGGAAAGAAATTGGTAATTTTATTCACCAAAGTTTACCAATGAGTTTCCAGAGAAAGCAGTTTCTTTTTTGACGTTTTTGACCTAATATTGACCTTAGGACATTCAGTTTATTGCATACAATAGCAACTCAAAAACAAACAAAAAGACAATGTGAAGCTTCATTTAACAAATCAAATATCTTTCAACTGTGTTTAATATAATAGCTGTAAAGTGATTTTCTAGTACCAAATTAGCAATTTAGCATGATTACTCAAGGATAAGGTGTTCGAGTGATGGCTGCTGGAAATGGGGCCTGTCTAGATTTGAACAAAAATTACTTTTTTAAATAATAATGGTGCTGTTTTTAACATCATGCTCTGACTATACTTTGTGATCAGTTGAATGTCACTTTGGTGAATTAAAGTACCAATTTCCTTCCGAAACTATCTGTACATTATTCTAAACTTATTTTTTTATTCTATAATCCTCACATTTATTAAAATAAAAAAAGACATGGTTTTTGGGATGAATTGAATAACAGGTACATCAGTTGACCCGTTCATCATATTAATTTTCATTTAAAAACAGAATTGAAATTCGATCCACTTTATCAGAAACCAAGCAAATTAACGTGAATCACAGAAAATCTGCCTTTGATCTCATAGGTGGCTGATACACTATTAGAAGTGAGAACTGTCCGACCTGCCAGCACTTATTTCACTCCTCCCCTGACTGCAGCCACTTAAGTCTTCTCTCAAGGCCAAGAGTTTGGCATCTCATCCTGGTTATATTTAACGCACGCACGCACAATATTTTGTGTTAAGTCTACATTTAGGACCATTAAGTAGCCATACATTTTCTAGATGCAAAATAGAATTTCTTATTTGATTCTTTTGATTTTTGAGTTAAATAGGGCCAGAACATTTCCTTGACAGGTTTCGTGAGAATTCACCATTATAGGTACAAATCAAGTTTGATGGGTTAGTGCACTTAATAGTCTGGAGGTAAGCCAAGCATGACATACTTTTACAGGAAAGCAGCAAGCAGGACAGCTGGCCCCTTCAGAATCAGATCCTTTTGATGCCATGTCAACCTGGAACCTGCTTCACTACCACCATCCCAGCAGCAGCTTTAAGTTGCACGAATTTCATCCACAATGTGCAGAAAATGGTGGCGAGAATACAAAAGACCCTTTGCTTGAATTTGAATTCATCTAAGGGAGACATGACCCCTGACATCCTCTCTTGGGCAAGAAAAATTATAAAAAAGACTCAATTGGACAAAGTGAAGGAAGACATCTTTAAATGCATCAGGATCATCTGTTGATTGTGTTGCCTTGGAGAAGCAGATAATACAAAACTTTATATCAGCAGAAGTCTCTTAAGGTTGGAAAGGAGGACAGGGGCAATGCAACACAAACACGGCTGGTTATAGTTGTACTGTAACAAACTGCTGTTTGTGTGTTGTTAGCCTGAGCTTAGCCTAACGTTAGTATTTGGCAGTTGTACCTGATCAGTATCATCAAATAAAAATAACACAAAGTCTGAAAGGTTCGGGAACCAATAGCCATATCACTAGTAGCACTCAAAATACATTATACATCAGCACCAGGCCAAGAGGATGACTCTCATGATGCCATTGACTCTTGGTGCAGGCACAGTTGTTTGAATATGAAAACTTGTCTTTTCCAATAGGACTACTGTTAGTAACATGTCCATTTAATGCACCATAAGATGAACTAAAAGCTCTAGATGTATGAAGGTGCACTGCTTAAAGGGACAGTTCACCCAAAAATGAAAATCTGTCAATTACTTACCCACATGTCATTCCAAACCCATATTATTTACTTTCTTATGTGAAACACAAAAAGAGATATTTTGAAGAATTGTTAAAAACTGAAAGCCTTACTCCCCATTCACATTCATTAAATATTTTTCCATACAATGACAAAGTTAATGGTCACACAAGTGTGAAAAGACATGCAAGTAAATTAAAGAATTTTCCTTTTTTTGTGAACTAAGTGATTGGGTCTTTTTACACGGTGTGTATTTTGGTACTAAACAGAGGAGGAAAAAAAGCACAAGAGTTACATAGGTGTCTAAAGACAATATACATAGGGTATAATTAAATCTTTAATTTTCCTAAAAGTTTTTGCTAGATTTTACAGATTCTGAATTGATCCAGAAGCTGGATCTAAGGGGCCTATATGTGATTTTTTTTCTTTCTCAGGTAAACCTTGAAAAGTCCTTTTTAAGTCACTTTGGATAAAGGTGTCTGCTAAATTAATAAATGTATATATACTGTATTTAATATTCATCTATTAACTACTAAACTAATCCTAGAATCAAGCTGGCCTCCCACAACAAGCCAGAACGACCATAGCCAATGACACTGATGGGGTCATAAAATACTCCATCCTCTCTAGAGCAATGTGGCTTAGACAAAGTGAGCGTAGTTATTTTCTACAGAATATGGGAGAGTGTTTATGCCTAACAACAATGGTCCCAGTTTAGAAGGTTTTATATTGCTGCTCCCACGAACATAAGCACAGATAAGGTAAAGTGCTCTTAATCAGTGCCCAATTACCAGGGCACTGACAAACCATTCACAACAATACAAAAAAGATGATATAGAATTAGTCCCCCCCCCACACCACACCACCACAGTGCAATTAGTGGTAGGAATTAATTATTACAAAACATTTAGAAACAAAAACAAAGTAACTCTGTTTTTGGAAAACCAAGCGCTCTTACATCAGATCACATCCTCTTCCTGATCACTTCCCGGAAGTGTTAAGGAAGCAGAACATCAAAGAGCCCTTCTCTCCATTGCTAGTCAATCCATATTTCATGGATCTCTCTGCCTTCTTTATGAGCAGGGCAAAACCCTTTCTATTTCCTGCCCTACAATGCTTCCTCCTCTAACCATGGAATGAGCACAGAATGTTACCATGGTAACCTAAGACAGAGCACCATGAAAGCTAAGGACTATGTAAGGAGCTAGAAAAATTTAATGTAACCACCCAACCTCCATTTCACCACCCATCAAAATGTGTCCAAAATATTATTTTGATTAAAAAAAAAAAAATTTAATGAAAGGGAATTGAGGGCAGACAGGGAAGTGAATTGGTAGCTCAACAAAAAGATGAAATGGCTCTAAACCACAGCCAACCAATTAAAAAAAAAAAGCATGAAAGAGGCATTAAATATAATGTAGAAGTGTAACCCCCTTGTTTCTTTTGAGCAAAGCTATGAGAACTGAGGGAGAAGGGAAAAGTAAAACTAAAAAATTCAGTTTTCCACGTACCGCTACATCTCGCAAATAGTGCGTATAGCACAAATTTTGTCAACAGCTCACTTGTACTGTGCGCAGGTAGGCAAGTTTTTGTAGACATGTGGACAGTCTGTGCTTGTCGTCCCCACATACCCCTGCCGTTGACTGTCCTAAAGAGTATCACAAAGCAGCAGTCATAGTGCGCATGCATTGAACGTGTCCATACAGTCGCGGTCAAAAGAGTATACTTTGAAAGGCTAGAGCACTCAAACGTGCGCAAGATGTAATTACAAGCGGAAAAACGAAGTACACCCTAGCATTAAGACCTCTGCTGATTTAGCCAACTCCAGAAGCTGTAGTGAAATGTGCACACTGGAGAGCCACATTGAACTGTATATGATTTCTTTGTTAGAGTGATAACAAAAAAAAATATAGAAGCTTATATTTTGTGATCAGTTTCAGGTCCCTCCTTACATACCTCCATCCCCAAACATCCAAACCCTTCCCCCCAAATCAACTCTTAATTCCTCCACCTCTGCAAAGTGCTGAATGGACTTTAGAAAGGAAGAGTTTGCCTTGCCTCACTTGGCCTTGATTGGCTCCCTCTCAAGCCAGCGTACTCTCACCCTCTGCTTATAATGATACTCCCTGAGGTAGTCCTGCAGAGCAGGGGGCAGTGACAGAGCCCTGATGCCATCGTAGGTAATCCAATGGCAAATGGAGGCTCGGGCAAGGTATTGCAGGCCGAAAGGGAAGGTCCGTTGCAGAGGCACGGTCAGCAGCGGCTCAAAGAACATGCAAGCGCTAGGGTCCTTGTAGTGCTCCAATAGTGCTGTGACGGTGGCTGCGTGGAACACGCAGGGGTCATGTGCGTCAAAGCTAAAGTTGTGATTCCACTGCTCGATGCGTGCATGGAGCGAACGGCCATAGCGGCGGAAACTAACGGAGAACAGGTAGTCTTCTTGAGCAGAGTCGCGAAGCAGAAAGGTGCCCTCGGGCCGACCATCCAGTAGCGCTTCAGCCTCATAACGGTCCATCACACCCCAGTAGCAGGGCAGTGCCGTGATCTGTTGGAGATCCGGAACCAGGCAGTGGATGTAGTCAATCTGGGTGTGGACCTTCCAAGGCCCTGGCTGCTTACCTCCAAGATGACTCTCTGCAGAAGCATGCCGCTGTTTGGGCCTGCGAGCTTGTAAGCAGAGTGTGGTGGTTTCATCGTCCTCAGAGTCACAGATAACTGCTGTTGCCCCCAAGCTATTGCTTAGTGTCTCACTCATTCCAGGGGTCAGCTTAGGTCCCAGCTTATAAAGAGAAGCTAGGGGGGCAGTGATAGTCTCCACGGTGTGGATCTGGGCATCTGGGGGTGGGTCCACACCCTCCTCAATGCTGAGCCGCCTTCTTTCTCGCAAGCGCTCCTCCTCATCTTCTGGTGTTGCACAGGCAGCACCACAGGCATCAGAGGATGAATCCACTGGCATCACTGTGACCGGTGCTGTGTGCTGTTTAATAAGATGCCATTTCCGGGCAAGGTCTGATCCTGGTGCGAAGGGGCATGTCTCCAGCATGAGCTCTGTGATTTGGATCTTACGTTTTGGTGGTGGAAGGTAGGTGCTTCGAGAGGATGAGCGCAATGGGAGGCACAGGCCTACTGTATCATGGATCTGCTGGCGTAGTGAACGTGTTGCCCCCGGATCGATCTCCTCTTGGCTGCTACCAGTCCCATGCCTGCGCAGAGACCGGCTTGATCGCCGATCTGTGGTCTCTAGTGAACTCTGAGCGTTAGTGGAGTATGAATGTCTCTTCTTTCCACTCCAAGGGGCATGACGTGAATAAGAGTCCCTGCGGGATCCCAGGGGGGCACGAGTATCTTCATTGTCCTGCTCAATTGTGATGTCTAATATCTGGGGCACATTCCCGGCACAATTATGACCCCGTCGCACCACACTCCCACTTGACCTCCATGCCACTAGAGAGTGAGCTGCAACACAGCTGGAGGAACTAGGTGCCTCCTGAGTGCCAACTGCCTGAGAATTTTCCACACTGTGGCATACTGTGTCTGCAAGTGGTTGAATCTCTGGTGGCATTTCAACACGGGTGCCCCCCTCTGGGTGAATAAGTGAATGACATCCCCTCTTCAGGTTGCTCCACACCTTTCCAACTTTCTCCATTAGGTGGGGGCACCTGAACCTGGGGAGTAAAACAAAGTAAGTTTTACATTAGAGCATGATTATGAAAACAGCATGTCAACAGAACAAATTAGATCAATTAAATTTTTTATTTTTTTTAAAGACGTACACATGTTTTAATGTGCCACAGAGCCAGCAAATCAATAAAAGTAATAACTATATGAAGATATACATTTTATATTGTTTTATTCTACACTCATTTGATTAGTCTACAGTCACTAGACTTAACTACACATAACACAATAACAATTAGTTATTTTTAAGTCAGACATGGTAAAAATAATAAACTAGCAGTCAGTTAACGAGTCAGATAGCTGGCTCCACTATGTTTTACGCTGTTAATTCAGAAGCATCACAGTGAATAATAGTGAAGGAAACACTGTTAAGAGTAGCCTATTTTCATTTGGTGTTCCATCTGCTTCAACTGAACATTGCACATTAGAGTTCCATTGACAGAACCAAAAGTCATGAGATTTTCTGTCAACAAACTTATAATGTGCAAAATTTGGCATAAAAAAAAATTGGAACCAGTTCCAAAAAATTCCTACCCCAATTAAAATAACTAACATTTTGCTCAAAATGTCATGTTTGTGATTAGATTGTTCATATTTTCGCCTTAAAATGTAGTAGTGACACAATGACGTAGCGAGTGATATATATCAGAGACACTCCCCACAGTTAAACAGGTTAATACCAGGTGAAAACGGAACTCTTTCTCAGCTGGCCACTTGCGATTGGATCACCCAAGACGGATGTTAATACCAGGTGTAAACAGGGTCCGAGTGATTAAAATGTTGCCAGGCAGACTCTCGGAGGCTCAAGGGCAGCGCTAAAAATGAACTTGTGGAAATGCTCGCAGTCAACCTGCTGCGGTGGGCTGAGTTATTGCTGGTCTGGGCCTGTGTTTTTATGGCCCACCACAGCAGAACAATTAAGAGCTTAAGGACAGAATGTAATTCATTAACTGTTCGCCCACTCATTATTAGTAAAATGCAATGTATTGTTTTTTTCAATTCTGAACACATGACATTTCTTGGGCTGAAAAATGTCAAAACAGTACAAATGTGTGTCAGCAATAGAAGAGTGATCCCCTCCCAGTGATGCATGAACTCAAGAACTGCATGTCCCCAGAAAAACTCTTCTTTATTGAGCACATGTACTCAGGGTTTGCAGAGAAGTCAAGTCAAGTCAAGTCAAGTGGTTTTTATTGACTTTAATTAACTTTCCTCCAATGAATACATTAAGCAAGCAGTATTATAAGCTCAAACAATAAGGTTTACATACACCTTAGCCAAATACATTTAAACTCAGTTTTTCCACAATTCCTGACATTTAATTTTAGAAAACATTCCCTGTCTCAAGTCAGTTAGGATCACTATTTATTTTAAGAATGTGAAATGTCAGAATACTATTAGAGAGAATCATTTATTTCAGCTTTTATTTCTTTGATCACATTCCCAGTGGGTCAGAAGTTTACATACACTATGTTAGTATTTGGTAACATTGCCTTTAAATTGTTTAACTTGGTTCAAATGTTTTGGGTAGCCTTTACATAAGCTTCTCACAATAATTTGCTGGAATTTTGGACTATTCCTCCAGACAGAACTGGTGTAACTGAGTCAGGTTTGTAGGCCTTCATGTTCGCACATGCTTTTTCAGTTCTGCTCACAAAGTTTCTATCAGATTGAGGTCAGGGCTTTGTGATGGCCACCCCAATACCTTGACTTTGTTGTCCTTAAGACATTTTGCCACAACTTTGGAGGTATGCTTTTGGTCATTGTCCATTTGGAAGACCCATTTGAGACTGAGCTTGAACTTCCTGGCTGAGATGTTGCTTCAAAATATCCACATAATTTTCCTTCCTCATGATGCCATCTATTTTGTGAAGTGCACCAGTCCCTCCTGCAGCAAAGCACCCCAAAACATGATGCTGCCACCCACATGCTTCACGGTTGGGCATGTGGATGGTGTTCTTCGGCTTGCAAGCCTCATCCTTTTTTCTCCAAACATAACAATGGTCATTATGGCCAAACAGTTAAAAACATTTTCAGTTTCACCGGACCAGTTATTTTCTCAAAAAAGTAAGATCTTTGTCCCCATGTGCACTTGCAAACTGTAGTCTGGCTTTTTATGGCAGTTTTGGAACATGGGTTTCTTCCTTGCTGAGCAGCCTTTCAGGTTATGTTGATATAGGACTTGTTTTACTGTGGATATAGATACTTGTCTACCTGCTTCCTCCAACATCTTCACAAGGTCCTTTTCTGTTGTTCTAGGACTGATTTGCACTTTATGCACCAAACTACGTTCATCTCTAGGAGACAGAATGCATCTCCTTCCTGAGCAGTATGATGGCTGCGTGGTCCCACTGTGTATATACTTGCGTACTATTGTTTGTACAGATGAACGTGGTACCTTCAAGCATTTGGAAATTTCTTCCAAGGATGAACCAGACTTGTGGAGGTCCACCATTTTTTTTTCTGAGGTCTTGGCTTATTTCTTTTGATTTTTCCATGATGTCAAGCAAAGATGCACTGAGTTTGAAGGTACAGTAGGCTTTAAAATACATCAAGAGTACACCAATGACTCAAATTAGCCTATTAGAAGCTAATTGGCTAATTGCCTAAAGGCTTGACATTATTTTCTGGAATCTTCCAAGCTGCTTAAAGGCACAGTTAACATAGTGTATGTAAACTTCTGATCCACTGGAATTGTGATAAAGTGAAAATCTGTCTGTAAACAATTGTTGGAAACATTACTAGTCATGCACAAAATAGATGTCCTGAACAACTTGCCAAAACTATAGTTTGCTAATCTGTGGAGTGGTTAACAAATTTGTCAACCTAAGTGTATGTAAACTTCTGACTTCAACTGTATGTGGTAAAAAATAAATACTGGAAATTATACAACTAAAATGCAAGTCTTTGACAGTCCTGAAGTGATCCCAAACCAATTAGCCTTTTTAAAAGGACTTAAAAATAAAAAATTGTTAAACTATATCATTGCATGAATTTGCACACGATCATAAACCAAGACTTAACATTTTTTTTATGAAATGTCACAACAGGAGCAGCTTGAACGAAAGAGAGAAATCTGCCATAAATACTTAATGACAGTTTATCAAGTCGCCTGATAAAAAGAACAGAATGTAGGTCATGTGGGAGAAAGAGCTACAGTACATTATTCACCTCTCAGATAGCAGAGAGCAAGAGGATGAGTGTCATGTATTTAGAGGCTGCTGGATGACATTGTGAATGGACTACAAATTTGAGATTGACCAATTAACGCCTTGTGAGGATGATATCAATCACAGATTTTGACAGCATGGATTCTGATACTGATCTGTGGTGGGGTGTAACCATGCAGACAAAGACATAAAAGATTACAGTACAGAACAAAAATAAAAATCCTGTCATCATTTACATTTTGTCACAAACCTGTATGACCTTCTTTCATTTAACACAAAAGGAGATATTTGGCTGAATGTTAGCCTTGGTCACCATTCACTTTAATTGTATAGAAAAATTATGCAATGAAAGTAAATGGTGACTGTCAGGGTAGAGACCAGGAGATCGGAGGTAAGTGATTCAAATATAGTTTTATTCAAGTATAGAAGGTGAAAGGTAAGTATCAGGTGACTTTTCAGGTGCTGGTTTAGTGAAGATAGTTTGTTGCATGGAGAACAACTGGAAATCCAAATGACTTGGATCGTAGAACATTCACTCTGTATCAGTTCGTTAACTCCTTCTCTTTTCTAGGAGCAATCGGGCCGGTTTGATCAGATCTCAGACAAGGGTTCAGGAATCGGATAAGTGATCTGGAGATGGCAGAACAACAGTGCATAGTGTTAGTATGAATCAGGTAAGAAAACGGAATACTCAGGTTTTCAGGATCGACGGAGATATCAGGACTCAGGGAGAAATGGTCTGTTCCTGTTGGAGGCTTGACAAAGACTGGATACAAGGTGAGTGTTTTTATGAGTTGGCTGATGAGGTGATAAGTGATGACCAGGTGTTTGTGATTTAGAATTCTGGGGAGAGTGATCTTTGAGTGGTGGACTGCAATGAACTTGACTGATCTCTGACATTACCCCCCCTCCAGAGTCTGCGCCAGCGGACCTAGTACCTTGACGTCGTGGGGGTCTACCTCGGGGTCGCGGAGCAGGCCTTTCAGGATGAAGTTCGTGGAATTCTGTGAGTAACATGGGGTCGAGGATGTCCCTTCGAGGTACCCAACACCTCTCTTCTGGGCCATAGTCTTCCCAGTCTACCAGATATTCGAGTAGACCCCTACGACGTCGGGAGTCCAGGATTTCTCTAACAGTATAGATGGGGTCGGCTTCAATGGGAGGTACTGGGGGGTTGTCATCGTGCACTAGGTCTGTGGAGGGAACAGGAACAAGCGGATGATGGGGTTTCAAGAGTGAGACGTGGAATGAGGGGTGGATGCGATATTGGGCTGGTAAACGGAGCTGGTAGGTGACTGGGTTAAGTTGTCTTACAACGGGGAATGGACCAATGTATCTCGGACTTAGTTTACGACAAGGGAGTCTTAGACGGATGTCTCTGGTCGAAAGCCAGACCAGTTGCCCAGGCTGATATTCGGGAGTGTTACTGCGGTGAATGTCTGCGAAGTGTTGTTGACGGTTCAAGGCTTGTTGGAGATGATGATGAGTTTGGTTCCATACCCTCTCACTGTTTTGGAACCAAGTGTTAACTGCGGGGACTTCAGATGACTCACCGGACCATGGAAACAATGGTGGTTGATAACCCAGTACACATTGAAATGGTGTTAGATTCGTGGAGGTTTGTCGAAGGGAGTTTTGAGCATACTCTGCCCATACGAGATATCGGCTCCAGAGATGTTGATTCGAATGGCAAAAAGTACGAAGGAAACGACTGACATCTTGTATTTTTCGCTCCGCTTGACCATTTGCTTGTGGGTGGTACCCTGATGTTAAACTCACTGTAACATTCTTTAGAGCAAAGAAGGCTCGCCACACCTTGGAGATAAATTGTGGCCCTCTGTCTGACACAATATCCTCCGGGATGCCAAAATTCCGGAAGACGTGTTCCATCAATAGCTCTGCAGTCCTGAAGGCTGTGGGTAAGTTCTTGAGGGGAATTAATTTGCAGGCTTTGGAAAAACGATCAATAGTTACCAGGATACATGTATTCTCGTCTGAGGGAGGAAGGTCAGTGACGAAGTCGACTCCAATGTGCGACCAAGGTCGTTGCGGGACTGGCAGAGGCATGAGTTTTCCAGTGGGTAAGTGACGAGGGTTCTTGTTCATGGCACAGAGAATGCATCCTTGGATGAAATTCTTGATATCCTGTAACATGTTGGACCACCAGTATCAAGTTTGAAGTGTGGAATAGGTCTTATTAACTCCAGGATGACCTGTGCCGACAGACGAGTGTGCGGAGGAGATTAGAGAGGTACGAAATTCTTCGGGTACGTATATCTTTCCGATAGGACATTCTGGAGGACTGGGTTGGTGTTGAGACATTTCAAGCAGTTGTTCATTTAGGTCCCACTGAATGGGATTGACAAACATTTTTTCGGGAGTATACTCTCAGGTTCTTCGTGGGAAATTTCGGGGGCATGGAGACGGGACAAGGCGTCTGCTCGGACGTTCTTCGAACCCGGACGATAGGAGATCTGGAAATGGAAGCGAGTAAAGAAGAGTGCCCATCTGGCCTGGCGTGGGTTAAGTCTCCTTGCCTCTTTCAAGTACTGCAGATTCTTGTGGTCTGTGAGAACTAGGAATGGATGTTTGGCTCCTTCTAGCCAGTGTCTCCACTCTTCTAGCGCAAGTTTAACGGCCAGGAGTTCTCGATTACCAATATCATAGTTCACTTCTGCAGGAGATAGCTTGTGGGAGAAGAATGCACAGGGCATGGGTTTAGGTGAGGAAGCAGAGTCTTGTGACAACACCACTCCTACTCCTGTTGTAGAAGCATCTACTTCCACAATGAACATCTTTTCAGGGTTCGGGTGTTGGAGTAAGGGGGCTGTGGTGAATGCGGTTTTGAGAAATTGAAAGGCATGTTCAGCCTCAGTGGTCCAGAGCAGTATTTTCGGTTTTCCTTTGAGTAGAGAGGTCAGAGGAGCTGTAAGCAGGCTGTATTGATAAATAAATCTTCGATAGAAATTCGCAAATCCAAGAAATCGTTGTAACTCTTTGACAGACTGTGGAGTGGTCCAGGAAGTAATGGCTTTGGTTTTACGATCATCCATCTCTACTCCTCTTTCACTGAGGTGGTAACCGAGAAATTTGACTGAGGTTTGATGGAAGGAGCACTTCTCTGCTTTCAGAAACAGGGAGAATTCACGTAGCCGTTGGAGTACCTGAGAGACATGTTGCTGATGCTCCACCAAGTTTCTGGAGTAGATTAGGATATCGTCTATGTAGATAATGACAAATTGATTCAGGTAGTCTCGGAAAACTTCATCCATGAAACTTTGGAAAACTGAAGGGGCGTTGACCAGACCATACGGCATGACGAGATATTCGTAGTGTCCTGCTGGAATGATGAATGCAGTCTTCCACTCGTCGCCCTTTCGGATTCGAATGAGATTGTATGCACTTCTCAAATCCAGCTTGGTGAATATCTTGGCTTCTCGAAGTTGTTCAAGTGAAGAGGGGACCAATGGGAGTGGGTAACTGAACTTGACGGTTATCTTGTTTAAAGCTCTATAATCTATACACGGACGTAAACCTCCATCTTTCTTAGGGACAAAGAAGAAACTGGCGGCAGCAGGTGAAGTAGAGGCCCGAATATAGCCTTGTTTTAATGCTTCTTCAATATACTGTTTCATGGCTTCTTGCTCAGGAATAGCCAGAGAGTAGATTCGCCCCTTGGGGATGGATTCTCCGGGAATCAGATCGATGGCACAATCCCATGCTCGATGGGGTGGTAACTTGGCAGCCTTGACGGGGTTGAATACATCTGAATAGTGAGAGTAGCATGAAGAAATGGATACCGACAAGTTGTCTATGGGGCTTTCAATGGAGGTTGAATTCATCGGGATGGTGTCGGGCAAGTTGGCGATGGGCGATACGGGGTGTTCAAAACTCATGGACGAGCACAGGCAACCCCATTTCAAAATCTTACCCGATTTCCAGTCAATGTTAGGTTGATGTCGTATAAGCCATGGACGGCCAAGGATAATATCAGTCTGGCTATTCTCAAGTACAAAAGGTTCAAACAGTTCATGGTGGGTGTCTTCAACACAGAGTAGAATAGGTTTAATTCGAGACGTGACATACCCCTGATTAATGGTTTCACCCGTCACTGCATGGATGGCGTATGGCTTGGAGGTGGCGGATTGTTGAAGTTGGAGTTTCTGACAGAGCTGCCCGGAGATGAAGTCTCCTGCTGACCCGGAATCCACAATGGCTGTAGCAGAGACATGGAAACGTGTAGATTTCAGAATCACAGATATCGTTAACGGAGCTGATACAGAGGCGGACGTGCAGACAGAACTCACAAGCACTCTAGGAGGTCGTGTAGGGCATGAACGAAGAAAATGTCCTCCCATTCCACAATATAGACACAGTTTTAACTCTTGATGGCGAAAACGTTCAGCTTGGGACAGTCGATAGTTATCCACCTGCATCTTCTCGACAGTGACTTCGAAGGGTCGTTTATCGGGGTACTGAGGTGGTGAAAAGGTGGGTTGCTGGGCTTCGCGATAGCAGCCTTGAGATCTTTGGTGCACACGGAGAGCTTGCTGTATGAATTTCTCGACCCCCAGGCTATCATCATAAATCGCAAGTTGAAGGCGGAGTGCAGGATTCAAACCACGTTGGTAGATGGAAATGAGCGCTTTTTCGTTCCACCCACTGGCGGTGGCTAGAGTGCAGAATTCCAGTGAATATTCAGCAACTGACTTCTTGCCTTGGTGTAATTGCAATAGCTTGTCACTGATGGATGAATCATCTACTGGATGCCCGAAAACTTCTTTGAAATGGTTTATAAATTCTTGTACAGAGGAAGTAACGGTAGATTCCTGCAGCCACAAAGTTTCAGCCCATCTTAATGCAGCTCCTGATAACTGTTGAATAATAAAAGCAACCCTTGACTTTTCAGTGGGGTATAACTGGATTTGTTGTTCTAGAGCGAGCGAACACTGTAACAGGAAACCGTTGCAATCCTCCGCCCGGCCGGAGAATGGCGCTGGACGGGAAGTTGGATTGGCGAAGCAAACCAGAGAAGGAGCGGGGTTTACGGAAGTGCTGGAAGCTGGCTGACTGGGATTAACAGCGGCGGCTGTCGGTTGTGCAGGGTTATCAATATTACAAACAGATTCCATCGCGCTGTTCTTCTTCCCCTTTTTTCGGCCAAGCCTTCTGTCAGGGTAGAGACCAGGAGATCGGAGGTAAGTGATTCAAATATAGTTTTATTCAAGTATAGAAGGTGAAAGGTAAGTATCAGGTGACTTTTCAGGTGCTGGTTTAGTGAAGATAGTTCGTTGCACGGAGAACAACTGGAAATCCAAATGACTTGGATCAGTAGAACATTCACTCTGTATCAGTTCGTTAACTCCTTCTCTTTTCTAGGAGCAATCAGGCCGGTTTGATCAGATCTCAGACAAGGGTTCAGGAATCGGATAAGTGATCTGGAGATGGCAGAACAACAGTGCATAGGGTTAGTATGAATCAGGTAAGAAAACGGAATACTCAGGTTTTCAGGATCGACGGAGATATCAGGACTCAGGGAGAAATGGTCTGTTCCTGTTGGAGGCTTGACAAAGACTGGATACAAGGTGAGTGTTTTTATGAGTTGGCTGATGAGGTGATAAGTGATGACCAGGTGTTTGTGATTTAGAATTCTGGGGAGAGTGATCTTTGAGTGGTGGACTGCAATGAACTTGACTGATCTCTGACAGTGACTGAGATTAACATACTGTGTTCGACACAATAGTCAGTCATGCAGGTTTGTAGCAATATGAGAGTGGAATAAATAACAACAGCATTTTCAATTTTGTGTGAACCATTCCTTTAATGTCTTGCTTTAACCTTGCCAGCTCTGCTAGTTCTAGGTTGGTTTAAAACTGAGTGGATCCAAAAGATATAGGTTAAACATTTCAGCAAATTGCACTGTATCTCAACAATAAATATCAAAACAAGTGGAATTTACTTTAAAGACATGCATCACAATATAATAACAAAGATATGTAGCATATGTAGCATAAATCAAAACATTTCACAAAAAAGATTGTTAGGTTTCAAATTACAAAACAATAGATATATTGTTCAAAATTAAGACAATAAGCATTTGGACACATTCTAGTTGACAAACGTTAGTAAAACATGTCCACAGTAATGTGAAGATCTACACATGTGGCAACTCTGATATAACACCTTTGTGAACTTGACGGTTGACCGCACACCTCCACAAAAATCTACTTGATAGAAGTTGGTTGAATTAATTGCAAAAATGGCAATGAAAACTTAAGATAGTTCTGAGAAAGGGTCTGGCATAATTTGTTTGCAAAAGCCCCTAGGGTTGATATTTTGTTGTCTAATGTAATGAAATGCATGCATTTTAAGATTTATTCCCAGCATCATCCTTATCTCTCTCCATTCCCTCCCACTCTTCTCTTTTTAGCCAAAGCATGGATGGTCATAAATCAAAGCTTAGATCTGTCAGTGCAGCTATGGTGACAATGTGAACAGAGGCCAACAGGCTTGACCTTTCCTCCAATCTCAGGAACCTTGCTCCACATAAAACTGAAATCGCAATACAGAACATTTGTAAAACTCTTGTGGTGTAGTCAGCAGTGTACATGAATAGGGCCAATGAGTTCATATATGAAGTGAAAGGTCACTTCTCAAATCTAACAAGATGATTGTGCAAAATGTGTTGCATAGCTATCATTAGAACTAGTGAAATGAGTAGAATAATGGTAAATTGCTATAATATTAGGGCAGGGAGATTTTATGGTTTACATTTTGAAACAATTTTTTATTATTTGTTTATTATTTTTATATCTGGGAATCTAGGTTTTGCATAAAAACATTATCAAATGCTATAGTTACATATGTTGTCAATTCATCAATAGCTGGATAATAAAAAGATAAAAAAGTAACTTGTTTGATGCCGCCCCAAACTTAACGTGGAGACTGAAGAGTCTTCATGTCAGAATCCCCTTGTGTCAAAGAAAGCCAGTAATATTTCTAGTGTGACTGCAGGTCGACTTTGTCCAGCATGCATGTATACATCTTAATCCGACCATATCTGTCCTTGGTGCTGTGCACATTTTGATTAACAAAATGGTCTCCTTTGTTATTTTTGAAATACACATAATAAAGCGTTACGGATGTGACCCCTACATGTGCTTCATATCAAATAATCTGAATACAAATAGGAGAATTAAACATCCCCCGCTCCTTTTACAATGATGATTCAGATAGATTGATAATTATTGTATTGATCCGTGACATGTTTTAAGTGTACTGCACCTATAGACAAACTTCGCAATTTGAATTGTACAAATTTATTCTCATATCAGGGCCTGAAACTCGGCACGGGATTGTGCACAAATGTAATTCCAGATTCATAATGCAGATTTTTCCTGCACACATTTATTCATGTTAACATGTACAGTAGTTGAAAATGTGTAAATTAAACCACACAGATTTACAAATCAAATCAATAATTTTGTCTATCGCATGCAATCGATGCTACTGCCAGTCTCTGATGTCTCGGTCTTGTGCAACATTCCGCAGCTCATTGGACGATTGTTGAGTTAAGCATAATATATTAATACTTATGTAATTATACAAATGAACACTTATTCTAAATATATAAAAAATTTGTTTACATTCACATTATGTTGACAACTTCCTTTGTGAAACGCCCTTAGGTTTGTAATTTTTTTGCCATAATCGCCCAGCCCTACAACATATAACCTTGTCTTGGCAAGCCAGGTTGGGAGAGACAGAGTGAATGTACATTAACCTTGCAGTGCACTCTGATCATGGGTCTATTAAAAGTCAAGTCTATCACCTAAACCAACCCCCTCTAAACACACACCAACAAAACCAATGGGCTAAAGACCAGTTCCCAGAACAAGAGTACATCCCTACACCTAATGAAATGTTCAGACCTGAGGGGTTTTCATTGGATGAAATGATAAAAGTGTTGCAGGAATCTGTAAATGTTCAATGCAATACAGGGTTGCACAATGAATTGAAAAAATAATCAAGATTACAATTACAGCTGCCACAATAAACTAATAGTGAAAAGCATCAATTACAAATTGTTACAAATCTATTCAAGCCAAATTGAGAATAGATACCAAGGATGGCTGCAAAATATTTACATGCCCAGAGAAAGCCATGTCCTTCATAAAGTCAATGGAATGAGTAAGTAATTGTGTGATGCTCTCGATGCAGCCGAGTGGACCTGACTCTCTGAACAATCACTTGACTGTCCGAGGAAACAGTGCGCCATCTTTGTTTCTTTTTGTGTTGGTTCCCCCTAGCGGCTGGAGTACGTTTTTTTGAGTAACACTCCTTCAGGACAGATTGTGGATGAATCTGCACGTTCTTTGTGCTTATGCCTCCTATTGGTTGGAGTTTTTTTATAGATTATTTTCTATTGTGTAATTCTGTCACACAAAATTTGTATAGATGCACTAGACTTGAGCAATCCAAAAGGCAAAGTTGTTGTGGGGGCTCTCGTAGGCATACATGGGCTGTTTGAGTTTAGAGGGATGGACGATAGTTGGCGCTGTTGAGCGTAGGGTTAATGTGCACATTTTTCATGTTTCTGTTGGTTTGGGGTTTGATTGTTGCACTAATGTTGGAAGGTGTTCTTTATAATTTTATTTTTTACACAATCAATTTTTTCTAACATGTCAAAATTAAAAATGTTAATATGAGTGGATTGTCTCTCTCCATGTGGAATGTGAATGGGTTGGGGCACCCTATTAAAAGGAAGGAAGGTTATTTCTTTTCTTAAATGTAAGAAATATTATATTGCATTTCTTCAAGAAACACATCATTTCCTGCGGGAAGCTGAAAAATTTGTGAAGATATGGGATGGACATGTTTTCTTTATTGCTGGCTCAAGAGCAGGGGAGTCATTATATTGATAAGTAAGCATCTATAATTCAAATGTCTCAAACAGATTGAGTCATTATTGTTTTAGCAGAAATTCAGGGGCAAAGGTTGATTTTGGCTAATATTTACAAACCTAATGCTGATGATCAGAGCTTCTTTATAGATCTTGCAGGGATGTTTCAAGCCGCTGGCACCCCTCATGATATAAAATTAGGAGGAGACTTTTATCTTTTGATGGACTCATTCCTTGATCATAGTGAAGCAAAAGTAAGCCCCCTAGAGCAACATTGACACTTATCATGAAGTGTGAATAGCTTGGCCTTATATTTGGAGACTTTTGAGCCCATCTGGGAGGGACTATACACTTTTTTCATCATTCCATAAGATTTATTCTAGAGTAGATTTTTTTTTTTACTATATCCAAGTCCCTCATTTAATCTGTTGTTTGCTCAAGTTAAAACAGCTTAGTCTCAGATCCCGCCCTGGTGAGTTTAGAGGTGTTACCACATACGGTGAAAAAGAAATCATATAATTGCCATTTTAATATACCCCTTTTGCAAAATCCTGAATTCCAATAAATGTTAAAGGCTGAAATCAATGTTTACATGGAAACCAATTGATCCTCAGTATTCTCTGTGGGCGTGGTTTGGGAGGCACTTAAGGTGGTTCTTAGGGGTCGGATCATACAGTATGCCTCCTTCAAAAAATCAAAAGCACGAGAACTCGTGGAACTGGAAGGGAATATTAAAAATGCAGAGGCAGAGCTGAAGCGCCGAATGTCGTCTGATGGCCTCAGAGAACTGACCCGATTGAAATAAAGATATAATACTATTTTGTCATGGAAGGTGGAGTTTTGGCTATTCAGAGAATAGTCATACTTTGAGTCGGGGGACAAGGTAGTAAAAAAAAATTATTAAATGTGCCATCACATTTCTTGTATGTATAGATACAGTCCAGATAGGTTAGGATCAATTACTAGATTGGATATATGTCTCTAAAAAGTCAGTTAACACCATTTACAAGAACCGTTTTAAATGTATTTCTGATTTGTTATATCTGCTCTGTAGAAATCTAAAGGATATTATCATTTGGCTACAGATTGCAGAGGACATTAAATCCAATAAGAATTGCATTTCTCATTTTCAAATAATTCTTCCTCAAAAGTACTACAATAACTACTGTACTCATTACTGGAACCGGAATCGTAACTGTTAAATTCCTAACGATTATCATCCCTAACAGAGAATGACCAGACTAGGGCTGCCACCGACCAAAGATTTTTCTAGTCGACTAGTAGGCGTTAGTTTAAGCCATTAGTCGACTAGTCATCACACGTTTATGATATTACTTTAATTACTTAATATATATATATATATATATATGTTGGGGGCCTCAGAAAATTGTTTGATTTTCATGGTTGAGAAAGAATATTATATGTAATATTGCTAACACTGCTCTACATTATAGAAAAATACTAAACCATAATAATGAGCCTTTAAAATATACATTTTACAAGTGCACGCATGAAGCGAGCCGCAGCGACACCGGTAAAAGTGGTAATGATTCTGAATGTGTCAGAAAAACCAGCAAGGAGACTGTCTGAACATTTTGTTAATTTATAGAGAAATGCTCATTAGGGTTGTGCCGACAGACGATGATCTCGGGGATCGTCGATGGTCAGAATGATCGCCAACAGCTGATGCCTTTGACCATGTCAAGACAATATTTGGCACGTATTCCCATGTATTAAATTATTATTAATATTATAATTAGGCTAATAATTTGCCCCGTGGCACACAGACACCCGCTTGAAGAAATACGCTTTATTATTTTTTTAAAACAGATGAGAGAAAAGCCGTCTATGTGTATGACACGCTCCCATTTGTACAGAGGCGTGCAGTCTCATGGATAACACGCATGTAAAAGATTCTCACTCTTTCTTTGTTTCTGTCTCCTGATTTATTTATTTATTTTGCAAGAACAGTATCGTATGAGTGCTGCAAATGACCTCAGACATCTCAACTCAGGAGGTGCTTCGAGTTCAGTTTGCTTTATTTCCACAGAGCAGTTCATTGTGACCAACTCTGCAGCCTATACATCTGTGATTAAAAAAATTTAATATATATACAGTGAGGAAAATAAGTATTTGAACACCCTGCTATTTTGCAAGTTCTCCCACTTGGAAATCATGGAGGGGTCTGAAATTGTCATCGTAGGTGCATGTCCACTGTGAGAGACATAATCTAAAAAAAAAAATCCAGAAATCACAATATATGATTTTTTAACTATTTATTTGTATGATACAGCTGCAAATAAGTATTTGAACACCTGTCTATCAGCTAGAATTCTGACCTTCAAAGACCTGTTAGTCTGCCTTTAAAATGTCCACCTCCACTCCATTTATTATCCTAAATTAGATGCACCTGTTTGAGGTCATTAGCTGCATAAAGACACCTGTCCACCCCATACAAACAGTAAGAATCCAACTACTAACATGGCCAAGACCAAAGAGCTGTCCAAAGACACTAGAGACAAAATTGTACACCTCCACAAGGCTGGAAAGGGCTACGGGGAAATTGCCAAGCAGCTTGGTGAAAAAAGGTCCACTGTTGGAGCAATCATTAGAAAATGGAAGCTAAACATGACTGTCAATCTCCCTCGGACTGGGGCTCCATGCAAGATCTCACCTCGTGGGGTCTCAATGATCCTAAGAAAGGTGAGAAATCAGCCCAGAACTACATGGGAGGAGCTGGTCAATGACCTGAAAAGAGCTGGGACCACCGTTTCCAAGGTTACTGTTGGTAATACACTAAGACGTCATGGTTTGAAATCATGCATGGCACGGAAGGTGCCCCTGCTTAAACCAGCACATGTCAAGGCCCGTCTTAAGTTTGCCAATGACCATTTGGATGATCCAGAGGAGTCATGGGAGAAAGTCATGTGGTCAGATGAGACCAAAATAGAACTTTTTGGTCATAATTCCACTAACCGTGTTTGGAGGAAGAAGAATGATGAGTACCATCCCAAGAACACCATCCCTACTGTGAAGCATGGGGGTGGTAGCATCATGCTTTGGGGGTGTTTTTCTGCACATGGGACAGGGCGACTGCACTGTATTAAGGAAAGGATGACCAGGGCCATGTATTGCGAGATTTTGGGGAACAACCTCCTTCCCTCAGTTAGAGCACTGAAGATGGGTCGAGGCTGGGTCTTCCAACATGACAATGACCCGAAGCACACAGCCAGGATAACCAAGGACTGGCTCTGTAAGAAGCATATCAAGGTTCTGGCGTGGCCTAGCCAGTCTCCAGACCTAAACCCAATAGAGAATCTTTGGAGGGAGCTCAAACTCCGTGTTTCTCGGCGACAGCCCAGAAACCTGACTGATCTAGAGAAGATCTGTGTGGAGGAGTGGGCCAAAATCCCTCCTGCAGTGTGTGCAAACCTGGTGAAAAACTACAGGAAACGTTTGACCTCTGTAATTGCAAACAAAGGCTACTGTACCAAATATTAACATTGATTTTCTCAGGTGTTCAAATACTTATTTCCAGCTGTATCATACAAATAAAGTTAAAAAATCATACATTGTGATTTCTGTATTTTCTTTTTTAGATTATGTCTCACAGTGGACATGCACCTACGATGACAATTTCAGACCCCTCCATGATTTCTAAGTGGGAGAACTTGCAAAATAGCAGGGTGTTCAAATACTTATTTTCCTCACTGTATATATATAGTGAAGGAGGGAACAAAACAAATTTATTCACAACAATGTATTTTCCCGGAAAACAAAATACCCGACTTGTAGAGAATGCACAGATGAAGTAGTTTTTTGTCAGAGAGATGTCGTCCTTTACAACTGTTGTAAAGCCATCTTTCAAAAAGTTGAACACACATTTTAAGTGCACTTAATTTTTTTCCAGTTTCAGTAACATTTTTAATTAAAATATACAAAATATAAAGTTCCAAGTTTGAAATCAAGGTGTCTTGCTTTATTGTGTAGGGCAGCCCTAACCATGCTTAATGAAAATTACCCCATAGAACTACCTAGCTCCCAACCAGCGGTAATAACGGTGTTCATCGGTTTCCTGTGGAGTTTTTTTTTTCTGCAACCAACCAACTAATTAATTAAAACTTGGTCGACCAAGACTCTTCTTCTTGACTACCGTTTGGTTGAGTATTGGGGCAGCCCTAGACCAGACTGGTTTGAGCTGACAGAAAGGCTATGTTAATTCAGATAACCACTCTGTGTAATTGTAGTGAGCAGATAGTACCTCAGAATGCACAACATGTCGAACCTTGAGGCTACAACAGCAGAAGACCACAGAACCACAGAAGGCTGGGCACTTTATTAGGACAATTGTGTTCCTAATAAAGTGCTTAGTGAGTATATATTCCTCTTAAGCACATTTTATAATAGCCTGGATAAAACTGTGTCCCTCTGACTCGACATATCACCCAGCCCTACAGTGTAGTAATAATAATAATAATATTATATAGCAATAATTATATAATGATATTTAAGCAATATCTAACAAGCAAGAGTGCTGTTGTAATGAATACAATTTTCATCAATGCATTAATACTGTGCTGGTCTGTTGTGCAGCACTGTATGACAAAAAGAAAACTAATTTTGGATTTCGTTGAGGATTTGTATAGAAGCATTTCTTTATTAAAAAATAATGCAAAGGTATGTTGAAAAATAATTGTTCTGTTTTTATTTGATTAAAGTTTTATTAATTAGTTTGACTTGATACACTTTTGATGATTAAATGTAATTAAACTTTAAAACAAAGAATTTAGAATAAATAAAACGAAATAAAAATAAATAAATCAAACCAATCTCACTGGACTCTATGCTTCAGATCCTTACCCTCCTAAACCGACAGCTTACTAAACACTCCATATCTCCGTTTCTGCTTAAACAGTTAGAGCATATTAGATGATCTTGATGGTTGCTAGCAAGCACCCATCTGTTCTTCTAGTCCCCTTGTTCTTCTGTTGACTAGAACAGAACTGTATGCGAACGACTCCTGGCACAAGATCACAAAACACTTGCCAGTTAAATACTATGCTATTCTCTGCTCAGCTAGGGTTTCTGCTACCAAGAACGCTAAAAAGCCTTGCTTCTGCTTCCTGGTAGCATGGGCCCAGCCCCTTCTGTCCCTCCAGGTCTCACCCCCCTTCACATGATACTGCAGCCAAGTTCTACACCAGACATCTCTAGCAACCAAGCGCCAGAAGAGGAAGCCATCCAGAGCACACACCAGTCTGCTTCGTTCTCATTCGGGACACATGCACACAAATCTAGTCGCTAAACTAAAAGTCAGTTTTTCCTGAGATGTCGCTGTCCTTTTCTGCATATCGCGGTGCCGTTTTTTTGGCCCTCTTCAGCCAGTCATGGCCCATTCGCCATAACATGGCGGCCCATTTCAGCTTATCGCTGCCCTTTTGTCTCCATTTCGAGTCCATTTCAGCTACGATGCTGCTCACTACGTTTTGGAACAGACCCATACACTTAAAGCTATGCCTGATAAATAGTTAGTTAACCTAAAACAATATATTTTGTCATCATGTACAGTACTTCCCCTTGTGTTGTTCCAAACCAAATTACTTTTGTTTCATCTGTGGAATACAAAAGGAGATAATCAGTGGTATGTTCGTTTTATACCTGGTAGTGCAAGTGAGGCTGTCATTCTGCATTACATCTAATTTTTTGTTCCACGTAATATAAAAAAACAAGTCTTTGGAAAACTTGAAGATGGGTGAATTATGACAGAATTTACATTTTTGGGTGAAATACCCCTTTAAATGTCACAATCTCCACTATGCTTGAGTAAAGTTGATACAAGTCTGTGCCCCACATGTGATTGAAAAAGAGTCACTACCATCAGTATGCAGCATCAGTAAGTGTGGCAACCAGATGTATACATTTTATGCATCACCACACCATACCTAAACAGACAATATCAGAAACAGCATTAAATACACAACATTAACAGTAACATACAAGTAAATACACTAACTGGTAGAGTCCTACTGACAGCTGATAACATCCATGCTTGGGATGGCAGAAAGTCAGGGTGGGTTGAACTTCCTTGCACAAAGATAAGAGTAGCAGAGCCACTGCACTTGTGTGTCAAACTAACTTTAGGTGCTCTATGAAGTTCCTGCTAGAAACAAAATGAGCTAAAGCCAAAATGAATATAAGTGACAACATAATTATGATCCAAGAAATTAATACATGAAGAAATTGTACACTGCTGATTTAATATCAAGCTAAGCAGCATTATGAAATACAATACAACCTTTAAGGGATACTCAAAAATGTCTTTAAAAATAAAAATCACCTTTATTAGTAAGGTGATATTTTCCTGACGATACTAAATTAAGCAATATCGTGAAGAGTTGTTTGAATCATATAACTTGGTTAATTGGAGGCTACACCTGGTAAACTTGGAGATGTACTTACTGATGTAGCTTTCTAAGAAAAGTATTTTGCAATGTCTAAGCCCTGCTCAGGACAACTAAAATATCTGGGCAGGCCTTAATCCCTGCACATGGAAATATGCCAGCAGGCGTTTACGATACGCTTCCCATTTTCTAATTGTCCTGCATGCCATGAGAACATATCAGTGATACTCTGAGCAAGCATATATTTAAAAAGCTCATTTAATTCCAGAATGAAAATTGTCCAAAAGTACATATTCTGTAAATCAGAAATAGAATATGTTCCCAGGCGTTCTCCTTATGCTGCACAAACCACACATTTTGGGGAAAAGCACCTAGACAAAATACTAGACAAAACTGTAAAGCTGTGGTATTGAGGACTTTTTATGCCCCATATGTGGTTATACCACTGTATATCTGATGCAACAATTTCCCAAAACTGCCTTTTTAGGAGATATGGATATATTGAGACACATTTCCAACTTGATAACATTTGGATCAATGCACTTTTTTGCTTACTTGAACATCCAGCCTGGCGAAGCACTTTGAGGTCTGATGGCTGCACAACACATTAATGAATCCTTTCTGCACAAAATGCATAGTTTGCGTACTTTGTCTACTATGGTGTATTAGTGTTCAATTTATGATGCAACATTACATTTGCATTAATGGTTTAAATGAAGTTCCAAAAATGACCTTAACCACACAAAGGTCTGCCTCTTTTATTGTAATGTAATTTAAAGGACAGTTAAGGATCGCCATGGGCATAGAGATACTAATCTAAAACAGTTGCAACAAACAAACCCCTCAAGTTAGGAAAACCATTATTGGCAATTGTATTTATTATTTAATTGTATTAAATAATTGTATTAATTGCAATTTTATCTAAATGCTTCATTAACTTTGTAGCTGGGCAATGCATCTCAGATAAACAAATTATATTTACTTGCCATGTGCTTAAAAGGTAGGCCTGTTCAAATTAAAGGTCCATGATTTATTTACTGACATGCATAGAACGTCTAGATAAACAGTCTAGGCCTTTGCAATTATGAAAATAGCGGTATTTATCTGGATACTTCAGGCTCAATCGAATTCAACGATTCAGACCTCTCCACACGTCACCTACTGTAAACAACTACTGTTGTGCACGAATCACATGTGGATTATAAATCAAAGTCTGGGCTGAACAACTCATTTTACGACATTTAAAATATATCAATGCATTTCTACAGGCTGCTATAGTTGAATCGGCCCAGGATCTTAGAAAAGGGGGCAGACTGACAGCAATACTAGTTAAAAAGACATCGAAACATGCGCGATAACATGACATAGTCGATGCGCGTTTACAACACACGGAGAGATACACTCACCGATACTTCTGTCGTGCTCTTTTAGAGTTTTTTCGGATGTCTTCTTTTGTTCGCGAAAAAACTGCGATGAGGAATAGTCGGGTACATTTTCCCGAGGCTCGAGACAACTGTGGATAAAGCAAACTGACAGGAGACGTTTGAGCTCATATTTCTGCGATAATCGAGAAGCAACCTGCAATAGTATATGTTTTACATTTTGTAAATATACAAGGCCGTAGATCCCTTCATCCCTTTGGCATTTTCGTTCCCTTACGGCCGATATGGTCGCCAAGTGCAGCAGAGAAGAGAATCAGGAGAGGTGGAGGCAAAGCTGCTCTTGACTGACATCAAGCAACTCCAATTGCACGGAGCTCTGCGTTCCGGCGGAAACTTATTTTTCTTCTTTGGGGGTTTTGGCGTATTCTGCACATCCGGCGTAAACGGATGGGGAATGGCTTTTTAAAATGCTTTTATTTTGAATTTAGAAACAGTAAAGGGTGATATATATTCAGCAAATACAGCATGAAATAAACAAGTTAATAAATGAGTGCAATAATTCACATACACACATAAAGTTTAATATATATATATATATATATATATATATATATATATATATATATATATATATATATATATATATATATATATATATGCACACTACCAGTCAAAAATGTATTTATAAATGTATTATAATTATTTTCTTCACATTTTATAATAATAGTAAAGTAATCAAAACCATGCAATAAGATAAATGGAACTATGGGAATTATGTTGTGACTAAACTAATCAAAAATAAATAAAAACTGTGTTATATTTTAGCATCTTCAAAGTAGTCACCCTTTGCCTAGATTTTGCAGGCATGTACACTTGACATTTTCTCAACCAACTTCTTGAGGCATCACCCTGGGATGCTTTTTAAACAGTATTGAAGGAGTTCACATCTGTGTTGTGCACTTATTGGCTGCTTTTCTTTATTATTTAGTCCAAGTCATCAATTTCAAAAACTTTTTTTTTTTTATTACATTTTAGTTTTATAATGAAATAAATTTATATGGTGGCACAATTTTATTTTTGTCTACAAAACAAATTTCAAACATTTAAGCATACACCTTCAGATCAAAAGATTTATATGATCATGTGAAACATTTCAGTCAATTGATTCAAAAGTTTTGACTGGTAGTGTGTGTTTGTGTGTGTGAGCGTGTATTTATCACTTTGTGGGGACCAAATGTCCCCATAAGGATAGTAAAACCCGAAATTTTTGACCTTGTGGGGACATTTTGTCGGTCCCCATGAGGAAAACAGCTTATAAATCATACTAAATTATGTTTTTTGAAAAGGTAAAAATGCAGAAAGTTTTCTGTGAGGGTTAGATTTAGGGGTAGGGTTAGGTTTAGGGGATATTAAACCCTACCCCCATATCTATGGGAAGTCCCCATAAAACATGGAAACACAACATGTGTGTGTGTGTGTGTGTGTGTGTGTGTGTGTATAAAACAAATTAAATAAATATAACATTAAATTACTAGTATAAAAGAAGCATTACTTCTGCCTCGAATTCCAGCCAGCAGGGGTAATGATGGAGCATTGCCTCAGGACGATGCTGGCTGCTCAGAGTGGGAAAATATTTGGTCCAGCAAAACAAAAATTATTAAGACAAGTGCACAGTTTATGGTGTCAACATAAAAGTAAATGTGTCAGAATTGATCGTAACTTACAAATAGAGTTTTCTTCTTTAAAAATATTTATTTAGGAGGATTATGTAACTATAGAGACTCAAGCAGTCACAGTGACACTCCACTGCTTCGGAAATAACTTGAACATGAATTTGAACAGAGATCTGATAACAACCACCGTGTTTTACCTATTCACCTAATGCGCCAGAGAAACTAGCGTACATACATGTTAAAATGATTGTCTATAAACTTCCATTCTAGCGGTCGCTATATAGATAACTATGGTGTTGATGTCAAAGTGTAATTAGATAGCGAAGTGGATTTTCAGGATATGGAGTTGTCAAAAGCTATCATGAGTATTCTAAGGTGTTCAGGGGATGTCATAACAACGGGAAATACAAAAGATCCTACCTTCACTCTGTGAACGTACTGCTATTCTTCTGTGTTCATGAAACTCCAAGAGACAACTCCAAGATCTGCAAGGTCCAATTTACCTAAAGTAAAAAACTAACATTTAGAGTGACAGAAAAAACACCTCACTAGCATTTTCACATAGTAAAGGGGTGGTGTAGACTCACACCATCAACTCCCAAACGTAATCCGTTTAGATCGAATCTTCTCAGTAGCTTCAATACAAACAGGAAGTTAGATGACAAAATTCGGAAGAGCGGAGCGCAGAAAAGGGGCAGGGCTGAATAAGGTGACCAGTAGAGCCTTGTTACTTCTGAAACCCTTTTACATTTTGTTGTGATGTGGGTGTGGCCGAGCAACATCTGTGGAGAGTGAGGCCGTAAGAAGAAGAACGGTAAGGATTAGCACTTGTGGGAAATTATCTCTAACGGCTGTTCTGGGATAAGAGGGCGGTCCAGACTGCCGGAGGGGAGAGAGAGAGAGAGGCATGCAGCGTTTTGATGTGTGCACTCAGTTGTGTTATGCTGAAAAGCAAACAGTGTGAGGATACTGAAAAGTATTAAAAATAAAGATTTACTTTGGACTGTTTCTCCCACTTCCTCCTTCACAACAGAGCAAGAAACATGTCACACATTTACATAGTTCTATAATTGTTAAATGTTTCACGTATTTACCAACGGATCTTTCCATCCTCGCGACATAACTTATTTGTAAGTGTACTTTTCTACTCGGTTAACATATTTATCATCCCCAAAAATAAACTCCAGCTAGGGCTAGCATAAGCTACATGATTATTACAAGATATATCGACGAGGCACCTACAAAGATTTAGAAAAGTATTTATATATATACTGGTCATGAATGTGTTTGTGCTCTTGTGAGGGTAGCTGAGAGAAAATTAAACAATATTGGGATAACTGTAATGTGGGCTAGTCTTCCTTTCCATGCAACCTACAGTAGTCATGTGACATGGGTGCACGTTGTGTGACAAAATGCAGACTGTTCTATAAAATCCCCCTGTAAGCCATGGGTGTCAACTGCTGGGCCTTACAACTACTGTGAAGTTGATTTGTGCAGTGTGCAAACTCTAAAACCCTAAATGTTTTTTTTCTTACAATCCACAGCAAATGCTGTTAATATGCTCCATTACTTTAGAAATTTACTTTGGATTTAGAAAGACCATATCAACAATATTCACATGAGCAAATTGTATCAATGACACTGCAGTACTTATCTTTGTGGCAATATTGTAAACATAATTGAAAGGAAACATGCTATGATAGCACATCTGCATCTCATGCAGAAGTTCTCATGTTTTTAGTTGTAGTGCATCTAATGTGTCTGCTCATTAATTTTATCTATGTTTAATGAATCCATAAGTAAACAAATATTACCTCCCTATCTCAGACAGGGGTAATTACCTTAATACCCAAGCCAAATAAGGATACTCTATCACTAGATGGGTGATGATGACTAAATGCAGCCGGTGCCAGCCAAACATCACTTCAGTCTATTATGATGGACTTCAGAGGATGAACTGGTGCCAACTCCAACCTGCATCACCTCGGTCTATTGATGGACTACGATCTTAAAATTGAATACATAGACTAACTATTGCCAACAAAAGCCTTCAACAGCCAATTAACAAGAACAATTGCATCTATGTGAACTTCTGTAGTTAATCCAGGATGGACTTCAAAGACTTTGGTCATTAATCTTACAGTTCAAACACAATCGATGTTTAAACACTGACCCTTAACACTTACTTAGTTTAATCATTTAAACCATGACTTTAACTATACGTAAGTAATATTTACATTATATTCATGATGTTAGTCAGAGGGGAACTGGCTCTCACAGTGAGTCTGGTTTCTCCCAAGGTAATTTTTCTCCATTAATCTACATCTTATGGAGTTTTGTGTTCCTTGCCACAGTTTTACCGTCTGTTAATTGCTGATCTTCTGTAAAGCTGCTTTGAAATGATGTGTGTTGTGAAAGGTGCTATACAAATAAAATTGACTTGACTTGACCCATACATTTTTTAAACAGTGTTTATGGGTTGGATTCCCTTATTGATCAATCTCAGTCAGGTTTCATGAATTGGAGGCATATTTGCAACAATATTCTTATTATTGTTGATCTTATAGATTATAACCACCTTCTTAATGATGACAACCTAATCCTGTTTATTGATTTTAATAAGGCATTTGATTTAGTAGAACACAAGTTTATTTTCATAACACTTAAATACTTTAAATTTGTGTGGGTGTTGCCGAGCGATGAGGGACGGCTGGGGGAGAATGATTGCAATCAGCCATGAGAGGGATAAAGTGGAGCCGGAGCTGCAATTTGAGAGAGAGACACACACACACACACACACACACACACACACACACACACACACACACACACACACACACACACACACACACACACAAACACAAACACACACACACACACAAACACAAACAAAGCCTGTCTGCGTGCATGCGTGCGTGTGTGTCTTTATGTTTATATGTAGCTGGTTGAAAGTAGTGTGTGTTTTTGTTTTGTAATACACTGAAAAGTGTTTATTATATGCCTGATGTGGATTGTTCACCCGGTCCTCGCTTCCTTCTTTCCACGTTGAGAACCTGATTTGCCACATTGGTGCCGAAACCCGGGAATCAAGGGAGGAAGAATGGCGCCATGGATGCCTCACCTCAGGAGGATGTTTTCAAGACCCTTGCCAGCATCCACCAGACACAACATCATGTCCTCCTCGAGCTGCGCACCGAACAGGAGTACTGGTTTATTGTGCTTCACCAAGCCCAAGCGGAGAACCGGCAGGTGCTCCAGAGCTTGCTTCACCAGGAGAGTGCTGCTGCCACGACTCCGTACCCCGCGACCGTCCCTCCCCATGTTCCACTGGTCAAGATAGGCACCCAAGATGATCCGGAGGCTATCCTGGAGCTCTTTGAGTGGACCTGAGTGGGTGCCTGCGGATGGACGAGCACCCAGTGGGTGGTCTGGTTAATACCACTGTTGTCCGGAGAAGCCAAACTCGTGGCGCAGTAGTTACCAATGGAGAACCTCCTGGTGTACGCCGAATTGAGGACAGCCATCTTGCAACGTGTTGGATGGACCAGTAGCGTCAACGCTTCTGGTCGCTGACCATTGTTGAGCACGGCCGCCCTTTTGCCTTCGTCCAGCACATCCGGGAAACCTGCCGGAGGTGGTTGCTGGCTGAGCAACATCATGTTGAAGCTGTGATCGACTGGGTGGTACTGGAGCAGTTTATCACTCAACTTCCGAGAGGGATGGTGGAGTGGGTCCAGTGTCAACACCCGGCCATTCAAACAGCCATCCAGCTGGTGAGGACCACAAGGCGGCGTATTCGGGAGCCGACAAGCCCCGAGATCCTTCTCTCTCTCTTTCTCTCTCTCTCTTCTCCCTCCCTCCCCTTCTTGCTCTATCTTGTTCTTTCTCTCCCCTCTCCTCCCACTCCATCCAGTTCGAGAGAGATAGAGACACATGTGAAGTGTGTTTATGTTTATACATAGCTAGCTGAAAAGCAGTGTGTGTTTTTGTTTTGTAATACACTGAAAAGTGTTTATTAAATGTCTGACATGGATTGTTCACCCGGTCCCTGCTTCATCCTCTCCACACTGTAAACCTGATTTGCCACAATTTGGAAGGTTTTTTTAGAGAAGCAATAACAACCCTGTACACAGAGTATAGCAGCTCTGTTAAAATGATTCATGGGACTTCTGGTAGATTTTTTTATTTCTAGGGGCATTAGACAGGGCTGCCCAATTTGTACCATAAGTCATTTTTCAGAGGTATCTGGTATCAAACTAAATATTAGCAAATGAAAGTTATTTCCACTTAAGAGTGTTAACTTCAATTAAATTGAAGGATCCCTGTTAAGGAGGATGCCAAATACTTGGTGCAAAACTTTGTAAAGATGAAACATCTCATGCCTCTCTTTACTTTGATCCCAGTACTAAAAGAGTTTAATTCTTGAATAAAGAGAGATTTGTCCATTTATGGTTGTGTTTTACGGTCTAAATCTGAAGGTTTGTTGAGGTCTGCATATATCTCCCAGGCTCCCTTTGTACCCAAGTCATTTAATAAAGAGTTTGACAAATTCAATAAACAAACCTCATTACTTAAAATATGCAATCCACATGATCAGGGTGGTTTGAATATTTTGTATTTCAAACTTCGAATGACACTTTTAAGATAAATTGGCTAAAGAATTGTATAAAAAATTGTTTCTCTATGAGGAATATTTTCCCTAACCATTTGTTTGAGCAACTTGGTGGTATACATTTTTTATTATTTAATTTTAATTTGATATTTTGTTTTTCATTTAATTTCTAAATATTTGTTTTTGGATAAGATTGATGTAATTAATGATTAATGCAGTAATCAGATGATTAGATCTCTCTTTGATAATATTTCTACCCCTCCATCGAAATTTGTATGGATAAATAAATATGTTTCCCTCTTTTGTTTGGGAAAATAGGTGGGGAGTTGTTAATTGTTACTGTGTAATGAATAAAACTAAAGAGGTATCCACATTTCACTTGGCCCTAAAACAATCAACAGTTTTACTTCACACAAATGAATATGACATTTCAAAAAGAAGTGTATGTTATTGGTTTTTTTTTTTATTAGGAAAATGTTATATTCATCAGAGTAAGTGGAGTGATTTAAAACCCAACTTTGTTCATTTCCAAACAGCCCTTGCAATTTATTTAGAATCTATCATTTTCAAAAAACAATGTTTGTTTTTATTTATTTTCTGTTTTGTTTTAATTTGTATTTGAACGGTTTGTGTCAAATGTCTGAAAACTTGTTGAAATGTTTTGTATTTTTTTAATTCAATAATAATACAAATATTAGTAATTCTCAACTCAACTCAACTAAATTTTATTTATAAAGCACTTTCAAAAACCACACTGGGTACCAAAGTGCTGTACATGGAGTAATAAAAAATAAATAAAATCACATTAATACAGCTTAAGATAGTAATAATAATGTGTCACGCCGTACCCCTCCCCACGTCAGTTGTTTTAAACATGTTTTGTAAGATATGCTGCCCTTTAGTGATTCAGTTGGTACAAAACATTAAAGTTCCTTTCTTTTTAATTCCGCAAACACAAATGAAAATAAGAAGACATCTCTTCAATGTATCTGTACATTTTTATATATAATTTTTTTATTTTTTTTTTTTTTTTTATTTAAATATATGTATATATACTCACGCTCAGGCCATCCGAGAGTTTCTTTCTTCATCAAAACAGAATTTAAGATTTTTAGGATTTCATTTCAGGCAGAGCCGGCCCAAGGCTCTTTTGGCCCCCGTGGCCACCAGGGGGCCCCAAGAGCACATGAAATGACAGCTTGATTGTTTTATTTTGTATTTATTTTATTTATTTTTTTGCGATATATTATGTAATGGACAATGGTAATTATACAAAAACGCAATATTAAACACAATATTATGTTAACGGGCTGCAGGATGCAAGCACAGTCAGACAGTTAGTTGATGGAAGAGGCAGCAGCGTTGCAGCAAAACAGCCATGACACAAAAAAGGACATATCCCTCTGGTGCAGAGAAAAGGAAAAGGAGAAACCCGAGGAAGAGAAAAAACAGCAAGATAAAGGTATGTTAAATAGCTAGGCTATGTTGCGAGCTAACGTTAGCTGGCTAGTTAGTTAACATAACATAACCTAGCTAGCATATCTTTTTGTTTTATTAAACATCCGTAAATGGCTTTGACATCTTAATATATTATAATACAACATATTACTAAGCTTGTTTTGGTTTAAAGTTTTTGTCTCCTGTGTAAAAAATAACTTGTTCCTGTGTATATATTTTTGAAATACAAACAAGCTTCTGTTCCATAAACTTGGCACTGATAACAGCATAACATTATTTAATTTAGCCTACCATTTTGGCGTCTTTGCTATTATATTCCAGTATTATTATGCCTCAGTTAGCTAGTTATAGATTAAGAGTTGTTTTAGGTGTGCTTGCTGCTGTGTATAATAATTTATGTTGTTAAAATAACATTCTATTCCGTCAACTATTCACTCTTATGAAACTTCCCAAGGAGCACTGTGGAAATATTATGGAGGTGGGGCACAACCAATGCCACCTGCCCCAAGTGCCAGTGCTACAGCTGATGATGATACATCAGGTGAGTTTTCAACATCCCAGATCAATATATTTATATGGATAAACCATGCCTTTTGTGAGATCTTTTTTTTTTTTTTTTTTGACAAGACAGTTGCATTACCTTCTAATATGACATCTAACATAGCTAGATTTTATTATTTGTAATTATATTATAATTATTATTATTTTCACCTTTCATCAGGTCCATCCTCTGCAGGTGAGGAGCACTTACCAGCTCCTGCATCCACTGATCCTATTGTTCCTTCCATGTCTGTTTCAACCTCAGTGGATGTGGCAGGTAAGTTAATAGCACAGCAGCCTTTGTATTTGCTCAGTTTCCTGTAGAATGTCCTGAGATTAATATGTCTAATTATAATTATTAAGGTAATACTGTTTATCTTAAGTTATTTTATTTGCAGTTGATTGTTCTGCATATTGCAAATTTTTTTTTTTAACCAAAAGCAATTCAAGTGGGTAACTTGTTTACAGTAAATGCATTGTCTTCTGTTTTTTTTTTTTTTTGCTACTTTTCAGGATATCACGTTAAGTATGCCACTTAGAACTGTAAGACTTTGAATATTAAAGTGCAAATTAACACCTGACCGCTCTTGTGGGCTTGCTAATGTTACAATTAAAAACCATAGAAGGGTAAAAACATGCCAGGCTGACATTGGTATGATGTAAGCAAATAAAATGTATAAGGGGTGTTAGATTTATAGTGTGCGAATAATCAAACATTGACAATGGTCAATCGTATTGGCGGCACCGAGGGGCCCCCAAATCAAATTCTGCTTAGGGCCCCTTAAAGGCCAGCCCTGATTTCAGGCCTCCTCCTTTAAACAATGCAAGTGAATGTACTCTTGCATTTTTGACTGTCCAAAATGTATATTTAGGATGCATCAAAATTATCCACACGACTCCAGTCGACAAAGTTCTTCTGAACCCAAATGATTGATTATTTTTAGAAACAAAACAATACTTCAAACGTTCACTTCCATACATCTCTGTAATGCGCGCTTATGAGAGGTTTGAAGTAAGCTCGTTGGTAAGGTCACACGCATCACGTGGAAGAGGCAGGAAACACGTCATTGTTTACAAGAGAAACTTGCATAGACCACAGACCAAGCACCGTTCACAAACCAAAACAGTGCAAAACATTTCAAAACAATATAAAATAAAAATAATAATTTCCAAATACTAATAAATAAAACATTACTGCAGTAAATAACCATCATTTATTTCAAAACAATGCAGTTGCGTTATCTACTTGTGCTTTTTCTTTAGCAGAAATATATAGGCTATATGACTGTCACGAATTCAAGCCACACAAGTTGTAGTTAGTGAAATCAAGTGCGAGAGCTTTACTGAGATTCACAGGGTTTACACAGTGAGATCAATACTACAGGTGATATCACACAGAAGAGAAGCTTCACAAACGTATTTATGCAGGCAGTGATGAGCGAGTGAATTGAGTGCAGGTGCAGTGAATTAGAAATCGGGTAATGAGGAGCAGAGCGCTGATGGAGGTGCAGAGACCGAGGGAGCATGACAATGACAAAGTTTTCACACATACCTGCGTTTGCTGGAAAAACAGCATAAAAATCCTCTGATAAAATGTTCACTGCACACATTTCAATATTTGAGAGAATGTAGTGGTGTACTGATTTCCAGGTTCAGTGTAATAAGGCAGGGCTTCAATCGCTCATGATCATGTATAGGCAATCGATGAAAAGTTTATATTTTTCCCAGCATGCATTTTCTTAGGGGTTTCTGAAGGTTGAAGCATCCAGGATACACACACACCAAACGACCATTGTCAATATGCATTTTGGACTGTCAAAAAATTTAGTACATTCACTTGCATTGTTTAAGGAGGCCTGAAATGTAATCCTAAAAATCTTAAATTCTGTTTTGATGAAGAAAGAAACTCTGATATATCTTGGATGGCCTGAGGGTGAGAAATATGTCAGTACATTTTCATTTATGGGTGAACTATTCCTTTAAGATGACCTGCTGCTCTTTGCTACCTTCATTTTCAGTAACCACACCACACATCTTTCAGTGGTAAGACTTCGAGACTTCCAAGAAGCAAGAATAGTTTCCATAAGATTTTCTAAGGATATTTAGATTGAGATCAATGTGAAAAGTCATGATTTGGTATGCTTTAGGAATTCATGTGAATGAACTTTGAGGAATCACAAGATCTGAAATGCATGTTCCAGGGAATTTGGAGGTAATACTACAATGGCATTAAAGACTTTAAAGTAGAGAAGTACAGTTTTTACACTGAATTATTTTTGCAGTTGGTATACATTTTTTTATTAAACTATAAAAAAAAAAACAGGATTTACCTGCTAAAGAACACCTCTTGTGCTGCTTATTTTCACAGTCTAGTAATATGTTTTCACTCTGGTTGGCAGTAATCGGTGTTGGGTGTAATCTGAAAATCAAAATAATCGATTTATTTTCTTATCAGAAAGTAGAGTAATGCATTAAATTCTTGTAATCAGATTACAGTTACTGATTTTCAATTAAGGTAATTACTTTTAAGAAGTGTTATCAATCGATTCATTTTCAATCTAATTAATTACATGGTATATCAATTAATTAATCGAATTAATCGCATACAAAATCATTCAATAATTCAATATATAATGATTAAATAATTATAAATAGTTATATTTAAATTATATATATATATATATATATATATATATATATATATATATATATATATATATATATATATATATATATATATATATCTTGGACTGATTGATGAACTCTGTTTCAAAATGGATTGATATGGACTTTAGACCAATGATAGGCTTATGTACAATAATATGGAGAAAAAAAACAAAACAATATATTGCATTTTAACTATACAGATAATTAAAATGCAATATATTGATTATTTTCATATTATTGTACATAAGCCTATCATTGGTCTGCAGTCCATAGCAATCCATTTAGTAGCTGAATTCATCAATCAGTCTGAGATTTATTATAAGAGCTTGTTTAAGGACATGTCACTGTACACCTGTGTCAGATGGACACTTTTGGACTATCTCGGTTGTGTGGCATCATAAACATCTTAGGTCGCTGTGTCAAGTTAAACGAAGTTTGAAACTTAGAAAAACATGTCTTAAGATCCCTGCGTTCGAATTTTCGCATCATCAAGTTGTCTGAACGCAAGAACATGTTCTCATCTCTTGTTGTCTGTCCTCTGTAAGTTGTTCTGTCTGTTTAAGCTGCGTGTTGCCTATACAGAGAGTTTCGCTCACTGCTCCCTGGAGAAAACAGGTAGTACTCCAAGCTTGAATTGCTCAAATATAAAGATATTCCTTATTACGGTCCAGGGACAAGATTGTGTTAATTTTTCAAAGTGTTTTTTTTTTATTAATTAATCTCAATTAACACGTTAAATCAAAAGCCCTACTTTTAAGTAAATAGTACTTTGGTTACACATATATCTAAAATAATATAATGTATAGTACATATAATATATGCATTCATATAGTCATATATATGTCTATATGCATTTTTGTGAAACTGAAGAAGGCTTTACTTTAATATAAACCTTACTTTGAATTAGTTTAACAGAAGAAAAAAAAACTTTCTGTGAAAAGTGTTTTATGAAGTAACTTAAAAGTAAAGGAATTCGCAATGTTATTGCTTTTCCAAAAAAGTAATCAAAGTACAATTTATTACAAATAAATTACTATTTGAGTAAGTTGCCAACACTGGACGTAATCCATATGCTCTCTTCAGTTATGTAGCATGAATTGATTTCTGATCATTCTCTGTGCAGGCACCTAATAAACAACTAAACCATACCACTAAACATTAAGAAGTTTTTCCTGGTTAAAAACCTCAACACTAATTAAAAAAATACAAGGCATGACATTTTAAGTCATAAAAGGAGGAGAAAGAGTTGAAGGCCATCACATGGGACTAAATCTGTAAGATGTTTTCATTGCTTCTTTCCAATGTTTTGCTCTTCTAAATTATATTCTTCCACTAATATTCTTAATGTGTTCTACTTAGTACTTTCTGGATTTGTCTTCATTCTTGATTTCTATGATTTGTCACATGCAGATAGTAGTTATTGCCATCCAGCACACTTTTGTGTAAAGGGTAGCGTCTCTTTCTGAACACATGGTCTCTCATATGCACTGTATCTCAAGTGTGATCGATACAGCTTTCGTTCTTCCTGTCATCCGCTCTGGTAAAAGTTGTGTGTAGAAAGATGTTATCCACACCGATTTGCACAGATAACATGTCTTTCAGTGCTTTGTACATGTGCCTTGTAACATTTACATTAAGCATTCTTATTTCCTTTTTTTATAGTCATTAAGTTGTCCCCTTTTGATCAGTACAAACAGAAAATATAGGGGAGACCAGGTTGAGTGTTCACATTTTCCTCCAGGGAATATTTCTTTGGGTATATCTTTATTTTTTAAAGTCACTTTCTGTATAGTCACATGTACATTAAAGTCTTGACCACACACACTAAAAAAGCTATTGAACATTTTCACCGTTATCGCCCAGTAGATAAAATGAATTGAACACTTTTGTGACAACATACACTAAAATCGGGGCATAAATTGTAATTAAATACAGCATTCAGAAACATCTTGCCATGATAAAAAATTTGACAACCTGCCCCAAACTTACATTTATGAAAAATAACCTCGTCCAAGAGAACACAATTTAACTTCTCACTTAAAATCTACCATATTAAAATAGTTGACCCTGGCTTTTATGTCAGTGTGGTTTATTATGTTCACTTGTCTACCCAATTTATTACAAATAAAATGATGATGATATTGGAATTTTAGTTTGGAGAAATAGGTGTTTGATGTACAACAAAAATGTACAACAAAAACCACTGCTAGAGGAAATGATTATATGGTGCAAATGGACTTCAGGGTGACTCAAATCCTGAGAAAAAAACATTATATATAGCCCTTGTGACAAAAACCCCTGGTATCCCCTATATCTATTTTTTCAAGCAACTAAACTCATGATTGTAATTTAAAAATAGGAACTATACTGAAGCAGTGCATAGGCTGCACAAGAATACATATTATATAGCTGTTAAATAATGAATGTGGCAAAATCTTACAATATGGAGAGAAGCAACCTTTCTATGTACTGTGTCAATCAAATAAACATGCAGGACTTTTTTTTTTTTTTGACAATTAGAACTCTAGCTCTCTTCATGCACATACAGTAGGTCATTCTGCACAGCCCGAGGGGCAAGCAATTTGTTCGCCTGGTCTCCAAGGTAACATGGCTTATTTGATCTGCTTGCATGGGTACTGTGATTTATGATGTGCTCTGATATCCTGATATTGTCATCTACTGATGACATCAGATCTGTTAAAAGCAGAACGCCATAACCCTCCTACAATGTCAGAGCATGTCTACAATAAGCCGGGCACACAGTACGCCTTAACACAGTCACACCTGTCGAGCTCACACATCACACACTTTATTCATGTTCATCTATTGAATATTCCACTGTGATATAAGTTGTGTTCGAATTCTAAGGAAAATAAGTGTGTGTCAGTCATCCCTGCATTTCACATTTCAAAGGCCAGCATTACAAGGACCCTTGGAGCATCATCACAAATATATTGATGCAATGGAGCTGGTGTGCTGGTTTATTTTTGTACATTGCATAAAGGAGTAATCCCATTTTGGTTATGATCTTGGTTTCTGTGGCCTTTTGTACTGTATGGGGAGAGGGATTTAAGTAAACAAATGTGCTGGAACACTGTTTTAAATCATCCATATTCATCCATATAATTCCTTCATTGTTCAAACACATAATAAAATACAAATATTATATATACAATTATAATTATTAAAGTAATTTAATATTATCATATTAAGTGTAATTATAATATATTTAAATGTTTCTTTCTGGCCTTTGTTATACAATAGACGCCATTCTGCAACAATATTAAAACCACCTGCCTAATATTGTGTAGGTCCCCCTTGTGCTGCCAAAACAGTGCAAACCCGTATCTCAGAATAGCTTTATTCTGTGTTCTCACCACAATTGTACAGAGTGGTTATCTGCGTTACCGTAGAATTTTCCAGTTCAAACCAGTCTAGCCATTCTCTGTTGACCTCTCATCAACAAGGTGTTTCCATCTGCAGAACTGCCGTTTTTTGTTTTTAGCACCATTCATAGTAAATTCTAGGGACTGTTGTGTGTGAAAGTCCCAGAAGATCAACAGTTACAGAAATACTCAAACCAGCCCGTCTGGCACCAACAATCATCCATGCAATTATCTAATCGGCCAAATGTGTGGTAGCAGTGCAGTGCATAACATCATGCAGATATGTGTCAGGAGCTTTAGTTAATGTTCACATCAACCATCAGAATGGGGAAAAAAATGTATCTCAGTGATTTGGACCGTGGCATTATTGTTGGTGCCAGATGGGCTAGTTTGAGTATTTCTGTAACTTATCGCTGATCTCTTTTCACACACAACAGTCTCTAGAATTTACTCTGAATGGTGCCAAAAACAAAAAACATCCAGTGAGCGGGAGTTGTGTGGACGGAAAGTCCATGTTGACGAGAGGTCAACAGAGAATGGCCAGACTGTTTCAAACCCTCAAAGTCTACAGTAAATGGTCTGCACTTATATAGCGCTTTTTTAACCTTAACGGTATTCAAAGCGCTTTACACTGACTCATTCATCCATTCACAAACACACACACACACACACACACACACACACACACACACACACACACACACACACACACATGTTGTGTTTCCATGTTTTATGGGGACTTTCCATAGACATAATGGTTTTTATACTGTACAAACTTTATATTCTATCCCCTAAACCTAACTCTACCCCTAAACCTAACCCTCACAGAAAACTTTCTGCATTTTTACCTTTTCAAAAACATAATTTAGTATGATTTATAAGTTGTTTTCCTCATGGGGACCGACAAAATGTCCCCACAAGGTCAAAAATTTCGGGTTTTACTATCCTTATGGGGACATTTGGTCCCCACAAAGTGATAAATACATGCTCACACACACACACACACACACACACACACACACACACACACACACACACACACACACACACACACACACACACACACACACACACACACACACACACACACACACACACACACACACACACACACACACACACCAATGATGGCAGAGCAAGGACACTTCAGCATGTGGAGTCATGTGGGCTGGGAATCGAACCGCCAAGCCTGCAATCAGTGGCCAACCCCCTCTACCACCTGAGCCACAGCCGCCTACGGTAACTCAGATAACTGCTCTGTACAATTGAGGTGAGAAGAATATAATTTCAGAAGGCTATTCTGAGATGAAGTTTGGCAAAGTTTTGGTGGCATGAGGGGAACCTACACAATATTAGGCAGGTGGTTTTAATTTTGAGGCTGATCGGCGTATAACTAATCCATTGTTCACTCACTGATTTCTTGATTTTGCATTAAATAAAAGTTATATACATTATACTTTATTGTCCACTGACATGGAAATTTTCATTAGGCATCTCACCACAATACAAAACACAATAATCACACATAAGATTTGCATGAGAGAAAATAATAATAATATCAAATAATATAATATCAAAGCTGTTTGATAAATTCAACAGCTTTATGCTGTCATAACCCGATATAAACAAATTGCACTTAATCATTATGCCTGATGTTCACAAAATGTCTAGGAAAAATTCTCAACCAGAGAAGGCAACTTTGTTTGGGGTTGGGGAAGTGGAGTTGCGTCACACAGATCAGTCTTGGATATGCTGATGTGAGAAATTAATTTATTTTTTATGTGTACACAGGATAAGCGGTTGACGATGGATGGATGGATGGATGTTCAGTCATATGATTTCTACAAGAATAGATTATGACCTTTAAAACTATAATTGATATGGACGATCTAATTGAAATATGTGCCTTTTGTGTGTATAATAATAATAATAAAAACAATGATGCATAATTTAAATCTTTAAATAATTTTGCATTTCTAATGCAGCTTTTGGGGATCTAGCTTATGTGTGAGCACGTGAGGTCATATGCTCAGAAGTTTGACACTCACCGCTGTGTCTTCACATTCAGACTAGCAAATCACGAATCGGTTAGCGCCGTTTGCATGACAGTTACGCATTGTTCAATTACACCATAAAAATGGGTGTGACATATGTAGCCTACAAGATAATAGAGCGCGTGGTCGCTGACGTGCTCAATTGGACACAGTGATAGTGGAGAGGTACTATAAGTGCCACGCAGACTGCGAGAGATAGTTGAGACTCAGGCAAGAATAGCACAAACGGAGAACACTTGTGGTTGTATTTAAACATATAGTTCACTTAATTTTATTTGGTCTGTAAAAGACTATAAAACTACTTTATTCTCTTTTAAATCAGCAATTCTAGAATATTCAATGGAATACCAAAATGCGGCAGATTTGAACGGTTGTTGCAATGGCAAAATTGTCACAGAGTATCTCTGCCGAAACGGCTTTAGCGAGATGTCAGTCGAGGCGAAGAAAGTCGCTGTCCAGCACAAAAACGAGACATCCCGCAAAGAGGAGGAGGATGAGTCGCGGTTACCTGCGCTGGAGGCGGCGTACACAACCATATTGCGAGGACTCGGAGAAAACACTGACCGACAGGGGCTCCTCAAAACCCCACTCCGTGCAGCCAAGGCCATGCAGTTCCTGACCAAAGGGTACCATGAAACAATCTGCGGTAAGTGATTTTTTCAGACTACGCTTTTTACGCAGTGGTGCGTCTGAGCGCGTCAGCTTCTGCGCTACTAGAGTATTCTACTGTTAATGAGGGGTTACATACTTTACCTAAACGTCATTATAACATTCTGGAATTGCTCAATGCTGAAAGCACCAAATTCATTAATCTGGCTGGTGTGAGGGGCTACTTAAACTAATCCCCTTTTAGTTCCTAAGTACTTGCCTCTCTCCTGAACTGAGCTGATTTATGAAAGGGGTTTTAATGCCTATTGTTTTGAAAGTTTTTCCACAAAGCAATTTCAACTATTCCATATGTGCCCCTTTAGTAATCTACACACAATGCATGCCTGGTAGATGCTAGAACGAGAATGCTCTTTCCAGTACAGTAGTCATTATTATTATTATGGCATCTATTTTATGTGTTAAAAATATATTTTTGTCTCCACAGATATCCTTAATGATGCCATCTTTGACGAGGACCACGAGGAGCTGGTTATTGTGAAAGATATTGACATGTTTTCTCTTTGTGAACATCATTTAGTACCATTTTTTGGCAAGGTATGTCTCAGAATGTGTGTGCTGAAAGTATCAGTAGCTATTGAATAAAAACGTAATCTTTACTGTGATCATTGACCCATAAATTGGGAGGAGAGTTCAGTACTGTGAGGTTAATGGTTTCTTTCCAATGGTTTGCAGTGCTTGGGAAATAAATTGATAAAATTATTTTATGTCCATCTAATCCTTAGGTTCACATAGGATATCTGCCAAGTAAAAAGGTGGTTGGCCTCAGTAAGCTTGCAAGGTGAGTATGCATCATGCACACAAACATAGAGAATTCAGAGTGCCAGTCTTCGATGAATGGTAAAAGGGATTGTTCTCACATTAGAGTGAGTTAGAAAAAGGGCATGTATTAGTTACAAGTGGTTGAGTTCTTCTGTTATCATAGCCCATTCACTTGAGGCTTAGATCCAAAGCCTGGCACAGTATCCTGTCCCATCTGAAAAAAGCCAGACTAGCTGACTTTTGGCGCTGAGGAAATCCCCCTCAACTCCCCTATCCACTGTGGAGTGGTTGTGGGAACCATTACCATTGCTAGCCTCACTAACTATAATGAGCCTGGTGCTTCCTTTGGCTGAATAAAACAACCCAGACTTCATGAGATGCATTTCATCCACTGCATTTACTGTATATCTGAGTTACTTCACTATGTAGAAAACTGTCTAAAACAGTAACAATTACATTACAGTTATGTATCTTTATAGATTCATTTTTAGAAGAAAAAAAACACAAGTAGTGCTTAGAGAGAGAGAGGGAGACTATCAAGTTCACTGCATGATGTTTAAGGGCAAAAGGGTGTGTATTGATCATCAGTACACAGAGAAACCAAAGCACAAATAAAGAAACCTTCATATTCTGCTGATATTGTCATATTTTGGTATAAAGCAAATAACTATCCAATAATGGACCCCTTTTCACAGACAGTGATGACTCGTTTCCACCTTTATTTAGCTGCGTAAATCTAGCAAACTTTTGTATATTTGCTAGTTTTAAATTATTTAATGTACATGTCTAACATAATACTTTGTATCATATTACCCTGGAAATAGTAAAAAAAAAAAAAAGAAAAGTTCCCAAAGGTGCAGTGAGATTTCTACAGCTGCTCAGAGAGTAACCGTAAATTTGCCATCTTCTCTCTTTTGACGGTCGTAATCCATCGCTCTACATTTTTTCTTCACTCCCATTCACCACTATCGAAGTTTTCCCTGCAATAGTTTACTTGCATGATCCAAAACCCGGAAGTGTGAAAAGGGTCCATTGGCTGTTTGATTAGTGCAGCATTTTTGGTGAGTTGTTTTAACTTTGTGCCATGTGCATATTGTTCCCTTTTTAGAATTGTTGAAATCTACAGTCGCAGACTTCAAGGTAACTACTCTCCATCACATTTAGTGTATCTTGTTGTCTACACATTTAGATAACTACTGTATATAGTAGTTTTCAGTGTTAGCATAGTCTGTGCAATTCCACCTCTGAACTTCAAGACATTAAATGTGATCTCATCTCACACATTCTATTGAATCTATGCTTATCCATGCAATATATAGTGACATTAGGGATGCACTTGCAGACAGTGCAATTTTATGTGCACTTTTAAACAACATTAGTTGCTTGCTCAGTTTTTTTACTTTTTGGTTTTCCTATTTACAGTGCAAGAGCGTCTAACAAAGCAAATAGCTATGGCAATCTCTGAGGCTTTGCAGCCTGTCGGTGTAGCAGTTGTCATTGAGGCAGCGTAAGTATTTGAAATACAAAACTTCCCTTTACAAAACATTATTTATCAATTAATTAATAACCTAGTGATTATGACACTAGGTTATTTAAAGTTATGTAACATTTTCTTATATAATTTTTGGAATGCCCAATTTGCACTATTTACTAGGTCCTCACGGTGGCGCGGTTACTCTCCTCATTCGGGGTGGCGGAGGACAAATCTCAGTTGCCTTTGCCTCTGAGACAGTCAATCCGTGCATTTTATCACGTGGCTTGCTGTGCATGACACTTTGGAGACTCACAGCATGTGGAGGCTCATGCTACTCTCCACGATACACGCACAACTTACCACGCGCCCCATTGAGAGTGAGAACCACGAGGAGGTTACCCCATGTGACTCTACCCTCCCTAGCAACTGGGCCAATTTGTTTGCTTAGGAGACCTGGCTGGAGTTTTCTTGGCACACCCTGGATTCGAACTCACGACTCCAGGGGTGGTAGTCAGCATCAATACTCACTGTTACCCAGGCCCCTGTAACATTAGATTCTTTGTAACAGTAATACATAACCTAAAAATCTCTCATAATCACTAACATTTAATTGATACAAAGCATTGCAATTAAATTTCATGGATTCAAAGCTTATAGTTCACCCATTCAGTATCTGTTTTAAGTGCCTGTCATGGCTGATTAATTCTTCATAAATCAAAAGTTGCTAACCGCACACTGAATTGCAAAACAGACCGAAAAAGGTCTAGCAAGAAATCTTTCAAAAATAAAAATTGCAAAGTGAGTTAAAAGCCAGGCCAACAAAGGTAGATGTTTCAGCACAATGCTTTCTTTAATGTGTTCTTCATACAATGATGAGCATGAAAATATGTATATCAACTGTTAATTGTGACTTGAATGGATGTGTGTTGTTGTTGTAGTCACATGTGCATGGTCATGCGTGGAGTACAGAAGATGAACAGCCGTACTGTGACTAGTGCCATGCTGGGTGTGTTCAGAGAGGACCCAAAGGCTCGGGAGGAGTTCCTGGCTCTTACCAAAAGTGCATAGTAATCCACATTTCCCTGCTCCTACTCTGTGTTTCCTTACAGTGAAACAGGTCAATGATTATTCTCTACATATTAAAACCCTCTATGGTGCTAAGAGAATTTCACTGAGCCATAGTTGAAGTTCTTTTCCACCAGCTACTGAGACACAGAATGTGTGTACTTTAATGCCTACAGCTGAAACTCAGGGTTCTTCTCTGTATGCATATATTGAAATCCTAATATATAAAATGTGAATATTGAAGAATCAGTGTTGCTACACACTACTACTTTTGAGGAGAATTCCCTGTAGGTACCAGTTTGATAACACATCACTGAATTCTCAGGCAAAATAATTCTCAAAGCTGCCTTAAAACTGACATATTTAATATTTTTCTTTTTAGTAAGTTAACAATTATTTCAGTTTGTCTCTGCTATTAACAATTATGATAAGTCTATGTTTAAGCTTTTTCGTATATTCAAATTAACATTGCCTCAGATACTTCTCTAACTTTTTACAACATGAAAACATTAGAAAACGAATTTGTATATAACTTATAAAGTAATACAAATGTTTCTGTCACTTTTTTCATAATCCCTGATTAGGTAATTTTTAATGTCATATGTAAACATGTAAACCTGTTGAATAATTTATAGTTACAATAAAAGTAATTGTGCCAAAGACCAGATTCGTGTGATTTATATTTGTGGCATCATTTCTGTGTAATTCGAAGAAAAATTGGTGTTGCGATATTTTTTTTTTACATAATATACATTGGTTTAGATTCTATCATGAGACACTTCAATGTTAAAGCTCCAAGTAAAGGGATCAATGGAAAGGGGGAGGCGAGAACCGGCTTGACAATATAAATAAGTTTAATTGGTAAACTTAAAACAAGGACACAAACACACACATGACGGACATGTCCGTAAACTATCTTGCTCTCCCGCACGATCCTCTGCAGCCGACCTTTATCCCTCTCGGAGGCTTAATTTGGCCTAATACGGGACCGGGTGTGTAGGATCACGACCCTGCCCTGCCACACTCCATTATTAACAGCTTCTTCTTGTCATTGCTTTCTCATTTAAAAGAATGATTTGTGCAAGAGGTCATCACAATTTTATTTTGCAAAAAAAAAAAAAATATATATATATATATATATATACACACAGACTTTAAAACTGTCCCACGATGTAATTGGTGTCCCACACTCTCCATAATTTAATAGATATTACATTTTACAGAGTCTTAAGTAATGACTACAAATTATATTTTCAGTACAAACTACAAATCTGGGATTAAACAAACAAATCTGGGATTCACTCAACATTATCATTTAAAAAGTAAACAACAAAAGAGATACAGATGCCACTGTTTTGACAAGAAGACCCAAGTGTGAGATGGACAATGCTGAGGGCAAATGGAAATTTAAACAGACTATCAACATCACTGTACATTAAACGTGTTACTATCTTACATTGACGTGTCATAATCTACTGGTTTCATATTTACATTAGATGCTTTAATAATTACACTGACTTAAAGGGTCAAGGGAAAACAATATTTTAAAGAAAAGAGATTATAGAAAAGATGTTCTTGACTTGGGGAAGGGATTTAAATGTCAAAGTAGACTTTTGGCCAACTAAGTTATAAAAAAGGTGCTATAAACTGCCATGAAGTGACCCGACTGGTATTTCAGGGTCCAAGAGATAGGTGGATCATTGTGTTCTGTAGAAATAATCACTGACGGAAGATGGGAAAAAGTTCCAAACTAATGAGAACATTTGAGGAAAACAGGTTTTCAAAGAGATTTACTTCTGCTTTGTCCAAACAGTATATGCCAAATATTGCTCTAAGGTTAAGTGAGAGAGGAATACCAATAACGTATGCTTCTCACAACTAACAGTTACAAACACGTGCACCATTTTCTCAGCAATTTCTTGGTCACAAAACTCTGTAAACTGCTCTTTTGTGACCATCAATTATAATTATCTCCAATAAAAACGAACCCAATCATCTGTCTCCAGCTAGAAAGAATGAATCAAACAGAGGTCTGTTTGTAGTTCTTGGTATCAATAACCTTTTTCCCACACATGGCACAAATTCCTGCAAAAGTAGAAATAGAAAACACATAGATGAGTTGTGTAAAGTTATACAGTTGTGGCCAAAAATGCACTATTGGTAAATATGAGCAAAGAAGGCTGTGAAAAATATATTTTTATTGTTTATACTTTTGATTTTTTTTAAATATTCACAAAAATATATCCTCTAAAGGATATCAAACAATTGCAAACACAACAAAAGTTTAATCAAAAAACTAATATTTCTGTCAAAAATACGTATGTGTGACAATTATTGGCACCCTTTTATTCAATACATTATGCAACATGATTCTTGAGTCTTCTCTTATAATGCCTAATGAGGTTAGAGAACACATGGCAAGTGATCTGAGGCCATTCCTCCATACAGAATCTCTACAGATCCTTCAAATTCAGAGGTCAGTGTTGGTGGACTCTCCTCTTCAGTTCACCCCACAAATTTTCTATGGGGTTCAGATCAGGGGACTGGGATGGCCATGGCAGAACCTTGATTTTGTGGTCAATGAACCAATGTGTGTTAATTTTTATGTGTATTTTGGATCATTGTCCTGCTGGAAGATCCAACCAGGGCCCATTTTAAGCTTTCTGGCAGAGACAACCAGGTTTTTTTGTTGGTATTTGATAGAGTTCATGATGCCATGTATCTGAAAAAGATGTCCAGGGCCTCTGGCAGAAAAACAGCCCCACAACATTAAAGATCCAGCACCACATTTAACCGTGGACATTGGGTACTTCATCTCTGTGTGTGCCACACCCATCTATGGTGTTTGGTGCCAAAAAGCTCTATTTTTGATTTATCTGACCATAGAACCCAGTCACATTTGAAGTTCCAGTAGTGTCTGGCAAACTGAAGACACTTGAGATTGTTGTTGAATGAGAGCAGAGGCTTTTTTCTTGAAACCCTCCCAAACAACATGTTGTGATGTAGGTGACGTCTGATTGTAGTTTTGGAGACTTTCTGACCCCAAGACCCATCTAATTTCTGCAATTCTCCAGATGTGATCCTTGGCGAAATTTTGGCCATTCAAACCATCCTCCTCACTGTACGTGGAGACAACATAGACACATCTCCTCTTTCAGGCTGATTCTTAAGATCTCCAGTTGATTGGAACTTGATAATTATTGCCCTGATGATGGAAATGGACGTTTTCAATGCTTTAGCTATTTTCTTATAGCCACTTCCCATTTTGTGAAGCTCAACAAATTTTGCCTCACATCATACTTTTATTCTTTGGTCTTACCCACTCTGATGGATGACTAAGAGAATGTGGCTTGTGTGCTACCTCATATTTATACCCCTGTGAAACAGGAAGTCATGGCTGAACAATTTCATGTTTCTTGTCACCCAGGTGTTCTAAAACATTTAGAATATGAATGAGAATATATTTCAGATATCTTTTACTCATAAGAATTTCTTGGGGTGCCAATAATTGTGGCAAACGTGTTTTGGAGAAAAATATTTATTTAATTATGAAATATTGTTGGCCACAACTGTATATAAAAAGCATCCAAAAAGATTCCCTCGCTGTCCATCTCACCTTTCTTGTATGCACATCCCTGGCAATAGTGTGAACCAGACTGATGAACAGAGCTTTTGCATATTCTGCAGGTGGCAAAACCAGCCTTTCCATAAGGATCAAACCTGTCCAAAAAAAATAATAATAATAAAATAAAAAAACTTTAATATTAATAATGATAAAAAATATTATGCAAGCTTTCAATACAAATGCATCATAAATGACACAACAAATGCATAACAAGACTATAGTGTTGAAGTATAAAATTCCAAACAACAGACCTGGCTTTTTTGGAGGTCAACATTTTATTTTCATTAAGTTTTCGCCCACCACTTTCTGTAATACAATAGTTTTCATGTTAATATCCATTGTTGACAAGTTATACATACTACCATTTACTACTATTTAAACACTAATGGATATAAAGATACTAAAAATATATGGTAACACTTTAAAATTAGGTTCTATTTGTTAACAATAGTTAATGCATTAGGTATCAAGAACTAACAATGATTTTTGTTTTACAGCTTTTATTAAACTTAATTTCTTTTAATTTATAAAAAAAACTATTGTTTATTGTGAGATCATGTTAGTTTATAATACATACCTAATGTTAACATATACAACTTTTAGTTTTAAACTTTTATTAGTATATGCTGAAATTAACATTAAAGGTGCTGTAAGCAATTTATTAATGGAAAGATATGTAAAAGAAATTTCAAAATCCGTTAAAGATATTAATGAAATAAGAGTCCTGAGATATCTCACCGGTCTCAGCAACAGCTGAAGACTTCTTAAACAGCAAACAAAATGTGACCACGGACATTGACGATTTTCACCTGTCAGTCATTTTGCTTGATCACATAGTAATGTAGTTGCAGCAAATTATTGAGGATTAATGCCATTTTTAAGCCATGTTGTTCATAACAGTTGTCTGTTGAAGGCGCTATTTTTAAACAACCTGCACAATGTTGGTCTCAATAAAGCTAATTTGTTATCTTTGGAGTTCGGGATTTTGGAAAGAGGGGGTGTGGCTAATCCAAAGGCTCACTCTTGTGGAAGTAGAATTGCTGAAATTGCTTACAGCACCTTTAACCAAGATTAATAAATGATGTAACAATATTGTTTATTTTTAGTTCATATTAAAGGGATAGTTCCCAAAAATGAAAATTCATCATTTCATCATTTCATCACCACCATGCCATTCCAGATGTGTATGACTGCTGAACACAAATGAAGATTTTTAGAAGAATATTTCAGTTTCTTGGTCCTTTCAATGCAAGTGAATGGAGGCCAGAAATCTCAAGGTCCAAAAATCACAAAGTCATCATAAAAGTAATCCTTAAACTCCAGTACTTTATTCCATGTCTTCATAAGCGATATGATAGGTGTGGGTGAGAAACAGATCAATATTCAAGTCCTTTTGTACTCTAAATCTCCAATTTCACTTTCACATCAGAAAGTCCCATGTGGCACCTGTTTAGTTTCACTTTCACATCTGAAATTTATAGTAAAGAGATTTAAAGTAAAAAGGACTTAAATATTGATCTGTTTCTTGCTCACACACCTACTGTTTCATATAGCTTTTCAAGATTTAACCACTTGAGTCATTTGAATTACTTTTATGCTGCCTTTGTAGGCTTTAGATTTCTGGCCACCGTTCACTTGCATTGAATATTCAACAACAAGCTGAAATATTCTTCTAAATCCTTAGTGTTTAGCAGAAGAAAGTAAGTCATACACATCTGGGATGGCATGAGATTGAGTAAATGATGAGATAATTTTCATTAAATATTAACTAATGTTAACGAATACATTCGTATTGTAAAGTGTTAACAAAATATTATCTAACCAGCTAAATAATTTACCTGTCGTGTTTCTAGCACCATCTTTCCAGGTATCAGGAGTGATGACCCGTCCTAGTTTCTTCTCGCCTGTTCGGGACATCAACACATGAGTAATTCATAAAAATACAAACCCCTTACATCATTCATGCTTGGCTGACTTCACTATAAACAACATAGTTATATTAATAATCGTCGAGCGCAAGAAGGACAGAATACACGTATGTTTACAGCAGATTGCTTTGTTGTTTACTACAGTTCTTTTGCTACTGTAGTACTGCTAGCGAGTAAAACACGACCTAAAATTACTTGACTAACATACAACTGACTCTCACTCTCACACTCACACTATCTATCTATCTATCTATATATATATATATATATATATATATATATATATATATATATATACATACATACACACACACCCACATTGCTTGTAAAACTAAATATTTTCTGATTTACAACAAGATTCAACTACTTACAGTTTTCGCAAACCATCTTCAAAGGTGACAGAAAATCGTAGCTAACACGACTGGATAGTTCTCAGTTGTTCAAATTGAAGCTAGAAACAATTTTACTGTTCTTAGTGACGTTTATGAAAAGTTGTCAAAATAAAAGCCCGAAAAAATGTCAGCGAATATAAACGTTTATTACGAGGGACTATAATATAATATGATAATGTTTTTAATTTTTTTTTTAATGAAATTAAATTAAACCTGGAAACTATTAAAAGTGCATGCAACAATGTGGCATACAGTGGTACAATCAGTTGTCTATAATAAATTCTCGGATCTTTTATTATGTTTTTTTAAAAGCAGTTGGTCATTGATTGTGAGTTCATTATACCGGAAGTTCAAGGGCAGTCATGTTTTGTAAATAAAGTGCTCGATGTTATGGACTTCTGTCCTAGAAAGGATAAAATCAGAATTTTTGATGGTTTGTTAATTGTTCATAAAGTGCTGGAGGAATCTGGCTATCCAACAAGTTGAATTAGGAAGCACATTTTAACTGGATAGTAGTTCAACCAGGTACAAATCTTAATTTAATAGTAAGTTGAATTATTCACGAATATATGAATAATTGCCATTCATTTAAGATCATTTTACCAGCGAGCAATATAATGCCCTCACTGTTGTTTACTTAATTGTAAATGTTGCTTTCATACAGAAATCTGACATATGACCTTATATTTAATATGTTTGTTAACATTTTTGTTCTATTTTAAAATTATATGTACAAGTATGTGACTTTTTATATCGGTGAAAACCATATATGAACATATATTTCATAAATGTGTTTTACATATATTGCCAGTGGCAATATTACTTTATAAACTATAACTTTAATTGATTTAACATTGCTTACTTGTTGGGTTCCTATTTGTATCTTGTGTCCTTTCTTTGTCCAGTGACACATGTTGCAACTTTATATGAAATAATATGAATTCTCAAGGCTTCCAATAAACACTGCTTTTGCAATTATTAATTCAGCTGTTCACTCAGTGTTGTTCGCTCATCCCTCTTCGACAGGTACAGTCGTTTAACCTCCATTATGTGGGATGTTGAGATCAGGGGCATGGCATCAGCCCATGTCATCATTGCGTCCTCCATCTTCATGGCAACTGTAGTGCCCTCTGTGTTGGTGGAAAACTTCTCTGTTTACGGGACTCACATGGTTTGGCTGTATTCTGTGGCCGGATCTGTTGCTGTAGTCAACATTGCAGTGTTTTGGCTTCTAGGCATCAGTCCACCAACAAAGAAAAACACACTGAGCTTCAAGGTATAGGAGGAGCAGAGTATTCTCCAGTGATTTGTCAGTTGGTGACTTAAAGGAATGAGTTTTATAAAGTTCAGTGAAAGAATCCATTTGGTTTGGTTGGAATATTTTGAAATTCTCATGGAAATGTATAATTCTCATAGTGTTTTCATTTGTTATTTGTTCCACAGATCAATAGATTGTTGAGATCCTGTCTGTACTTTCTACTGTCATGCCTCTTTTTTCATAGTGTGGTTGTACTGTATGGCGCACCTCTACTAGAGTAAGTATTTGCTTGGCGTTACAAAATGTGGAGTCATTTTGTGAATGTTAGACATTTAAGTCTTATGTCATGTTGCAGGTCTGCCTTGGAGACGTTTTCTCTGGCCGTGCTACTGTCGACACTTACTACATTGAGATGCTTGTGCATACTGGGCCCTAACATACAAGCGTGGATCCGGGTTTTCAGCAGAGATGGGTATGTGCTGTATAAATGATGCTCCATTTACAGTATGGGAAATGGGTTTGTTGAGCAGTTCATGTGTTACACTGTTCCACAGTTGCAACTTGCAACCCTCTATGGCTGTAATCCACTAGATGGAGACCTTGATCAACTTTGAGCAATGGGTGCAACAGTTCACAAACAGCTATAGAGGGTATTCTAGGAATTATTTTAAAAAGAGAGCTTGAAACATTTGAATGAATGACACAAAACCATTTTAAAATGGCAATTGTAATGTGTTATCTGCATTTAACTTTAAATGAGTGTGGATTAATGCTGTTAGACAAAGTAATTCCCCATGGGGCATGAGCTGGTTCTGATCTTTTCCCATTTTCTATTTGTATATTTTCACATAGGCCAAAGCACTGTCAATTAATAAAATCAGTAATGCTTCTCTGTATGTAGCATATTAGCTTCAATGAGATATTGGACAATTGCTTGAGACTGAGATGTTTAGAAACAAGCACAAACTCAGACTACAGAAGCATGTTTTGTGTTATCATTTAGTTATTGTTTCCAATGGTATGATGTCAGAGATGCTGTGTGTTTATACAGATGTAGTATCTGTTTAACCCTTAAATTCATGGTCATTTTCCCAAATACTCTTTATAGATCCGGCACTTATATCTATAAAACAATTATGTACAAAATGCCCAGAGAGTGTATACTTTTGCAAATATTTTCAAGACAATTAGAAAAATGTAAATAAAACATATTTTCATGTTTTATATAACATAAATTTAAGACATAATGCAACAAATCAGGACAAATAAAGAACAGGATTCATTATTTTCTCACTGAAATTTCATGAGATGTAACTGGCTGTCAAACACATATTGAGCTACACATAACAATCTACTGGTGTAGTGGCATAGTGGGCAAAAGCACATAACTAGTAAACAGAAGGTTGCTGGTTCGGTCCTCGCACCCACCACCATTGTGTCCTGGAGCAAGGCACTTAACTCCAGGTTGCTCCGGAGGAATTGTCCCTGTAATAAGTGCACTGTAAGTCACTTTTGGATAAAAGCGTCTGCCAAAAGCATAAAATATAAATATATCTTATGTGTGTTTTCTCAGGCACTTGTTGAGTTTAAATGCACAGCATACGTTATTTCAGTAGGACACCCAAATTACAGTAGTTATATCATACTTTTCATGTGTTGCACTCGCTGAAAGTTTACTTTGATGTTGTTTCTTCATCAAATAGCAATGTCAAATGTAAATCAAGTCAATCAATGAAACATCGGTCCCACCTTGAGTAAGAAATAACAAGTATACTATGTTTGTGTATAAAATACTGATAATTCACCATTGTTGATAGTTCATTGAAAGTCTGCATGATATAGTATTTATTTGTATGAATATAGTACTCATTTATGTTGTAATACACAAAGAAATAGATATCCTGTGATGGTAAACTTAAATAGATTTTAAATAATTATAAAAAATATAATTTATGAAAGTGCAAAAAAAAAAAAAGGACTTAGGTCATACCCCCTATAAACTTTTGGTACTTAAATCATTATAAAATGTAATTATTTATTTATGTTTTGTTGCAATTTTGGCATTTTTGTGTCTATTTATAAAAGATAGATTGAGGAATACTAAAGAGATGTAATTCCAAAAAATGGATGAGGTACAGGTGGTGGAATGAGGTCCCGGGTCTCCAAAAGACCCGAGGTATGCGTTTAAGGGATAACACTGCAGGAAATTTGTTTCTCAGAGTTAAATACTCTTAAACTCGTAAATACTTCTCTGAGCAGCTGAATCAATGGGTTGTTTTCCTTGAACAGTCTTACTCCTATATCTTCATCTTTTGGGACCAAGCACAGAAGGTGTGAAGCCCCTATTGTATCCGTTAGTGTTCTTATTATTATTCTTTTTCCGCTGTTGAAGTCTATGGCAGCCCATAGAACTGTACATAGGAAAGTTATGAAATTTGGCACACTGTTAGAGGATACTCTCAAATGTAACTGACCCAAATTAGCTGGCTCTACTCAAACCCCATAGTGTAACTTTTCAAAATTTCACACTTGTTTCAGCCTATAACTATAACTTTCAGAAACAAATATTTGTTCCTTTGATTCCTCAGGTCATGCTAAATCTCAATAGAGCTGTTCAGCTTGTAGTCCAAAAACCCGGAAGAGAATTTGCCATGGGTTCCCTCTGGGATTTTCCAATGGGTTTTTATAATGGGGTTTTTGAACTTGTGAGAAAAATAAGGTCTGTGGTAAACAATACTTGACGATATGTGTGGTTTTGGATAAATTACACACAATCATACCTCAAACATAAATTTTGAAGCAGGATTGAATTACATCCTTTTTTTAAAAAAGGAAATAAGGTGGCTTCAAATTTCACGTTTGAGGTATAACTGTGTGTAATTTATGTTATACAATAAAATGTCCACGTATCGTTATGTACTGTGATAATGTTCTATAAGTCATGTCATTTTTGAATTCCGGCCACTAGATTTTCCAACATTTAACATTTTCTAAAAAAAAAAAACTACTTTTTCAAACTCTTCTAAGACCGTTTGTCCAATTTACTAAATCTTGCACGTACTGTATCATCTAGAGACACTCATGAAAAAAAATTATTCTCTTTTTCATGATAGACCAAACCATTCTCGTGTAACTGTTCAACCAATTTGACCACGAACACGGCAAAATGGACATGATGCTCTATGTTCGCAACGCTTTAACGTATTGATACCTTGGTATATGTCGTCACAATCGTGACTTGAGGGTACCTACAAAGTTTCAGCACACACACACACACACACCTAGTGGTCAAGAAATATATATTTTTGTTCCCATATTTTATTTATTTATTCTTATAACTTTTGAATAGTTTGGCCTGAAATCATGAGACTCTTTGGATTCCTTGGGGTATACCAAGTCAAATGATACTATATTTACCTATGTCGACCATATTGGGCATCGGCCAATTATAATTTGTTCTAAAATTGCTGTATGTTACAAACGCATGGCGTATCATCACAAAATTGGTGTGTTTCTTTGGGGCCATGTCCTGAAGGTACTCAAAACGTTTGACCACATATTGGTTAAAAGATACAAAGAAATGCTTAATTTTGATCAGAGGTGTATAATAATGAAGACAAATACTTCGTTTCTGTATTTAAGTACAGTTTTTTTCATATTTGTACTTGAGTATAAATATTTCTTTGGACTTTTACTTTCACTTCTCTACATTTTGAAGAGAAAATTTATACTTTAAATTTATAAATTTCTCCATACCATTTTGTTACTTTTGCGACATGATAGTGATGTGTGAAAGAATCATTTGAGTCTAATCTTTTATATTTGATTCCTTTGAAGTCAACAAAAAGATTCAAAAAGTATCTGATGATTCGTTTTGCGAATCATTAATCTGAATTACAATCACAAGTGAAACGCATGCCAGATTATGTGTTCCTTTTTCTGTCTGGGGAAGACAAGAAACTGCTCATGTAAGTCTTATCAATTTGATAAGTTTTGGCTTAAACATTACGAAAGCTGAAAAATTAAAAAGTTATGTGTGATCAGTCTCCCACTTTTTCAGGAGACCTATTCATATAAAAGTCAATCACATGCGTTTACATTTTACATTTAAACAAGGTGCGATGTGTATGAATAATTACCAGCACTAATTAAAATGTCCAACAATATTTATTTGATATTTTATGAAGATGGATGAATGGTCTTTGCCTAAGCAAAACTAGTTTCTGGTGGTTGCTAAAGTGTTATATTTGCCTTGTAGCACATTTATACTACAGTATGTGCTTACTAGGGTTTTCTGGATGGTTGCTAGGGCATGCTATGCAGTTCTCAAGGTGATCTGCTGTGTGTTTTGGTGCATTGCTACAGTATGTGGTTGCCAGGTTGTTACAGTGCTGTTGCCAAGTTGTTTTCTGTGTTTTAGCACATTGCTCTGCAGTTCACAGGTTGTTCCTACTCTGTTAAGTTGTTTTAACTCTGTTTTTAGCACATTACTATGCAGTTACCAGGGTGTTCTGGGTGGTTGCTTATTGGCCCAAATGAAAGGAGCCCACCTCCACAAGTCTCTGTTCTGGTCACTAATATGACTCAACTCTCTATTTTAGTGTTCCAATTTTTATGAACTGTGGTGTTCATTTACACTCATCCCATAAACATGATCATTCTGATGTGACTTGAATGTGCCATTAAAGGGATAGTTTGTTTAATAATGAAAATTCTCTAAATTTTCTGACCCTCATTCGATCCAAGATGTGTATGACTTAATATAATAAAAATATTTTCAATATTTTCAAAAGAATAATGCTGTTATGTAGGTCAATTCAATGTAAGTGAATGGTGGCCAGACCTTTAAAGCTCCAAAAAACACAAATGAAGCATAAGAGTAATACATAAGACTCCAGTTGTTTCACCAATGTCTTTTGACGGATCCAGTTGGTTTTGGGTGAGAATAGACCAAAATATTACTCCTTTCTTGACTATAAATCTTGACATTTGCAGTCTCCTTGGGATTTCAAACTCGATTACACTTCCTATAGCACCATCTAGTGCTCTGTGCATGCATCAAGCACTAGAAAGTGAAATCAAGCTTGAAATCATGATCATGCCTAGAGACTGTAATGGCAAGATATACTGTACAGTGAAAATTAGTTACAATTTGGTTTGTTCTCACCCAAAACCAACTGAATCGCTTCAGAAGACATGGATTTAACTCCTGAAGTAGTATGGATAACTTTATGCTCCCTTAATGTGCTTTTTGTAGCTTGAAATGTGTGGTCACCATTCACTTATATTGTATGGACCTATAGAGCTGAAATGTTCTTCTAAAATCTTTGTGTTCTGCAGATGAAAGAAAGTAATACACATCTGGGATGGCATGTGGGTGTGTAAATGATGAGCACCGCCAATCAAATAAATCGCCATGGCTTTAATGAACTGTTCCATAATTTATGCAATTTAGTAAGTACATTTAAAATCAGTTACTTCAATATTTTTATGTAAGTCGTTTTCTAATGAGCTACTTTAACATTTATCTGAGTCAATTTCCATGAAGGTATCTTAATACTTTTACTCAAGTATGAAAATTATACAACGCTGCTTTTGAGTAATTTGGTCTATTGTCATGAGTCTCGTGTCGTTACTTTCCTTGGGTCATGCCTAGTACATTAATACCAAATTTACCATCGTCGGCCATACTTTCTGATGGCCATTTTGAATTTAACTGAAAACCTACTTTTTATAACTCCTAGGACACAAGTCCAATTTGCACAAAATTTTACATCTACACTGATGACAAAAAATTATGAAAAGCTTTTTGATAGACCAAACTGTTTTAGTGTTACTCATAAACGAATGTAATGGCAAGATGCCAATAAGGATCTGACACTGTATTGACATAAAACTTCATATACAGTATGGCATTGTGACCAAGCCATTACAATACCATATCAATTTGGTGACAGTGCCACCTATTGGTCAAAAGTTATAAGCATTTGTTTAACACTGTAAGAAATAAAACAAAACCACTCTGCTTAAAATCATCACCAGGATTCTATATTCAATCTAAATGCTTGCCTTTGGTGTGCTTGGCTCCGTAATATCTGCTTGCAGCTATATTTCTACTTTATATCAGCATACAAACCCTTTATTTAATCATCTGTTATCCTTAAATAATGCACATATATCCAAATTTGTCAGTGTACTGTAAAGCCATTGTTTGATTAGTTTATCTGTTCATATGAACACTGCTTGTTTTGTACGGTTGGTATTCTCTCTTCAAGAACAAAGTGTATTGTTTGCAGCAAAGTGATGATTAAACAAGCATGATGTTTTCAGGGCGATGTCAGTGTGGGACACCTCTCTTCAGATTACCACTGGCTGTAGTGTGGTTGGGGCCTGGCTGGGAGCTTTTCCTATTCCTCTCGACTGGGACAGACCCTGGCAGGTTAGTGTAATGTTGGAACACAACCATACGTACACATACAAATTTGACTCCTTTCAACGGTAATGATGAAATCTTTCAATCCTGTGCACTACTTTATTGCAATGGCAACCTAGTATCACAAATTACAGTAATAGAAAAAAGTGTATTGTGATGCAGTTAGCACACACGCTAAGGTGTCGTGCCCCTGTGGGTGATGCAGGTTTGAGTCTGGTCTGCAACATGTTTAAATCCCATTTCTCCTCTATCCCCAATAATTCCCTGTCTTTCTTCACTATATCTATTTAGTAAAGCAAAAGCCCCCAAACGTTTTTGAAAAACTGTCAAACTTACTAGATTTCTACTTGGGCAGCAGAAGTTTAGGAGAGGGTTCCTTGTTTTATGGCTCCTGCTCATATGCTGCATCAGACCTCAGAAAGGAGGAACATGCCAGAGAATTGTTACGATTGAAAGTGACTTCCTGAAACTGAGATGGCATACAGTAACTCCTACATGTTAGCCTTGTGGGAAGATTGTGCATTAAGCATATTTTTTGTTTAAATTTTTGTTTTACATTTTACTAATTGATGCTGTCTGTATATTTAAGTAATACTGTATCACACAAGCAAGAGTGCGATATGGCCCTACATCAGCACTGCTGTGATTCGGCCACAGGGCGAGTGCCGTAGATAATTGCAGCAATGCTGGTGTAGGGCCATATAGCACGATTGCGAGTGTGATATTGCTTATATACAATAGTTTAATGAACAAGTAAATGAAAAAAATTTGGAAAAACCGAGTACGGTCATAAAAACGCATTTGTGCATGGAACTACTTTCTTACGTGACGGATCAGAAACTACTGTTGCTGGTTTAAAACAAATGATGCATTCAAGCCTTCATAAGTTATTCAAAAATTTCACTTAAGAAATAGTATCACGGCTTGTGCTGTTTCTAACAAGTTATTGGATAAACAAGGATTGATTGATGGGTGTGGGTGTGTGTGCGTGAGAGAGAGAGAGAGAGAGACACGGAGCGTGTGCGATCACCTTTTGCCACTCCCAAGCAGAGATGCTGTCAGCGTTCTGAAGGTCAGCTTTCTCAGTGGAAAAATGGCGTCCAAGCGGGGGTATTTCTCCCCATTTCGTGGTAGCCGCACAGGAGTCATTCACAATAGAAACAGCAATATCCTCCGCTATTTTAAACAGTGTGTATCCAATGTGGAAACTCGGGTAAGTGCCTCAAGTTCTGTAATCAATCGGTCTGCTGTGTCTCTCAGCTGCGACGAGCCTTAATCCTGAAATTGTTAATTTAAAGCCTTTTAAAACACTGTCCTAGTAATGTAGTGGTAATACCAGCGATCACAGAGCGCTGTTCTATGTAAACAATGACTAACAGATTCAATTTAAGTCACCAACTGGCTCATATAGCACACAAAAATGATGTTTTGCCACCACCTGCTGGCTAACACATGTAATTTCAAAAATAAAGACCGTAACTCCTAACATATTATGGACTACTCTTACACTTTAGTTTAGAATGGTACAAACACAAGCGGAGTGATACACACAGTGAAGTGTCCGAGTGCTGATACTGTCAGATCATCAGTGCTCATGGAACGACTCTCATCCAATCAGATTTGAGGATATACAGTGCAGCCGGTAAGTATTCACAGCGCTTCACTTTTTCCACATTTTGTCATGTTACAGCCTTATTCCAAAATGTATTAAATTCATTATTTTCCTCAGTTCTACAAACAATACCCCATAATGACAACGTGAAATCACGTACATACTTTGTTGAAGCACCTTTGACACCAATTACAGCCTCAAGTCTTTGTGTATGATGCTACAAGCTTGGCACACCTATTTTTGGGCAGTTTCTCCCATTCTTCTTTGCAGGACCTCTCAAGCTCCATCAGGTTGTGAACGGCACAGCCGTTTTCAGATCTTTCCAGAGATGTTCAATCAGGTTCAAGTCTGGGCCAATCAAAGACATTCACTGAGTTGTCCCGTAGCCACTTCTTTGTTAGGAGGCCGTTTGGGCATGTGTGAAGTCTGTGTGAAGATTTTGTCCTGTTGGAAGATGAACCTTCACCCCAGTCTGAGGTCCAGAGTGGTCTGTAGCAGGTTTTCATCAAGGATGTCGCTGTACATTGCTGCATTCATCTTTCCCTTGATCCTGACTAGTCTCCCAGTTCCTGCCACTGAAAAAATTCCCTACAGCATGATGCTGCCACCACCATGCTTCACTGTAGGGATGGTATTGGCCAGGTGCTGAGCAGTGCCTAGTTTCCACCAGACATGACGCTTGCCATTCAGGCCAAAGAGTTCAATATTTGTTTCATCAGACCAGAGAATTTAGTTTCACATGGCCTGAGAGTCCTTCAGTTGCCTTTTGGCAAACTCCAGGCGGGCTGTCATGTGCCTTTTACTGAGGAGTGGCTTCCGTCTGGCCACACTACCATACAGGCCTGATTGGTGGAGTGCTGCAGAGATGGTTGTTCTTCTGGAAGGTTCTCCACAGAGAAACGCTGGAGTTCTGTCAGAGTGACCATAGGGTTCTTGGTCACCTCCCTGACTAAGGCCCTTCTCCCCCGATCACTCAGTTTGCAGGACAGCCAGCTCTAGGAAGAGTCCTGGTGGTTCCAAACTTCTTCCATTTACAGAAGATGGAGACCACTGTGCTCATTGTGACTTCAATGCTGCAGAAATGTTTCTGTACCCTTCCCCAGATCTGTGCCTCGATACAATCCTGTCTCGGAGGTCTACAGACAATTCCTTGGACTTCATGGCTTGGTTTGTGCTCTGACATGTTTACTGTTAACTGTGGGACCTTATATAGACAGGTGTGTGCCTTTCCAAATCATGGTCAATCAACTGAATTTACCACAGGTGGACTCCAATCGAGTTGTAGAAACATCTCAAGGATGATCAGTGGAAACGGGATGCACCTGAACTCAATTTTGTGTGTCACGGCAAAGGCTGTGAATACTTATGTACATGTGATTTTTTTATTTTTAATACATTTGCAAAGATTTCAAACAAACTTCTTTCACATTGACGTTATGGGGGTATTGTTTGTAGAATTTGTGAATACTTTCAATGCTGTGAATACTTTCCTGTATGTATATATTATAATTTTTTTTTAGTCATGTTATTCTCTGTATGCAAAAAATGATCTATTTTATCCTTAAAGGAATGTTCCAGGTTCAATACAAGTTAAGTGCAATTAACAGCATTTGTGGCATAATGTTGATTACCACAAAAAAATTATTTCGACTCACCACTTTATAAGAGGGGCAAAAATTGCAGTTACAGTGAGGAACTTAAAATTGGTGAATGGAGCCAGTCCATAAACACGAAAATACATTGTTTCAAAAGTAAAGCCACAAAATGTAAACATTATAAATATTAACATGATTTGAGTGATAAAATAGCTTACAAACCTTATGTGTAAAGTTATATCCATTATTACAACATAAGTTTCATGAAAGTTTTTTACATTTGTTTAACAGGGACAATACACTAGGCATTGTTACACACAGACAACCAAGATAATTTGAATCCCTCATCCCAGAGCCTGTAATCCCGATCTTGTATGTAAGTTTAAACAGAAAAGTTTAGTTAGTGCACTAAAATCATGCTAACATGTATAATTTTCACATATTGTGGCTATACTTCTGAAACTTCCATTGTAAGCGGTTGAGCCTAACTTGCATTGAACACAGTACATTCCTTAAACACTATTAAACCAACCAACAAACTACTTGTCATTTTTGTTATGTAGATACATAGTACACATGGAGCTTGCTTTCTTTTATACCATAACTCGCATTTAGACCCACAACTGGGTATTACATTGAGTGAAATCTTCATGTGTAATTGAACAACTACAGACTGTTGTCAAACAAAGCAAATTATGCACAGTTAACATTGAGAGCACTTTAGACAACATGTCCCTCAACCAATAAATCTGCAAGGACAGCCTGAGAAAGACTTTGTTGGGAATAAACCAATCTTCATGAAAAATTAAATCTTCTCAAAACATGGAAGGACTGCACTTAGTGTTCAATTATTCATGCATTGCACAAAGACATTGATCAGAGGCCAGCATGTGCCCTCATTTTGCCCTCAAAATGTCACACTGAAGTCTCCCATATGTGCTTTCTGACATGTTCTCTACACACAGATGTCTAGACGAGACCGCAGTGTTGAGACTGATGAATTATGGTAGTGAGAAAGCTGTAGGGAGTACAGTTAGGTTGGCATAGAGTGATTCCTCCACAACATGAAGTGTGAATTAATGAGAAACTCCAGGGTGGTTGAGTCATACTCACACTCTGTCCTCTCCGCTATAATGGTGCCCATATCACTTCCATGGTCTTGAGATAATTGAAAAATCAATTTGAGTGAAATTTTTTAATTCTGAGCCACTACGCAAAGCTTCAGTCATTTAATCAGTATTCTGCCTTAATCTGCAAAACAGAAGATGACAAGAAAAGCTACTCAGTCTCTTCAACTTAATATAATAATACAAAAAAAATGCATATTTATGTGTTTTATGTGCAAGTCTGAAATATGCTTTAACAAGCTACGAAGAGGCAAGACAACAAAAAAAAATGACAATGTTATAAAAACCAGTTTCGTCTTGAATTTGAAATTCTCACAAAACCATTGTGCCTTTGGATTTTTAGATTTGCATTCCATTTATATACTGTTCATATGTAATATTTATTATGGCTTTTTTCATCGTTCACAATGTGCTGGAAGCCTTAAAGACCACTCAAACAACTTTACATATTTGTAATGACTGCAAGAAATTTATTTTTAAAAGCAAATAATGTTTAAAATCACTTTTGATCATACAAAGCAAAAATTCGAAAGGCAAAGCAGTCGGCACAGACCTGAGAGGCAAGGCCACCAATATGTGAAACTCAAACTCTACGTTAAAAAAAGAAAAAAGCAGTCTTGAATACAAAATTTGGTTGGCAGAACACCACAGGGATTTTGAAGAATTCACAGCCAATCACTTGTGCTCCAGCAGTTTTAGATCTCTTATTTTTGTGGCTCCTCTGTCTAGGTTTGGCCCATCTCCTGTACCCTTGGAGCAACTACTGGATTTCTGACTGGCCTTCTCACTGCTCCTGTCTGGATCCACTGGCATCGCAAACTGCTCACCTACAAACTTAAGTGAGGAAAAGGTCTCAAAGTTATAGGCCTTTAGGAACTGAAAGAGTGAAAGAGATCCAGGCTTGTTTAAAAATAGAGAGAGAGAAAAATAAATAAACTATTGTCCTTCCCAGTGCCAGGTCCATGTCCATGCGGACACTCAGAGGACACATTTCCAACAAAATATAAAAAACTGTTGTTGTGAGTTTGTTTTTTTCTTTGATGAATAGAATATTTTGTTTATTGTATGCTCCTCATGGCAGTTTATTTATTTTATATTTTTATCTTCTTGTAAATGCTGACTAAGAAATGCTGTAAAATGTTTTACAAACCAAAACTGAAATGCACAGTTTCCCCTTTTCCAGTTAAATAAAGTCTTACTTCTGTAAATGACTGATGGGTTTGGCTGAGCTGTTTAGGCTGTCTGGGTTTCCTCCTTCAAATGTACTCCTGCTCACAGAGCCAGACACGAAAATGCAGATGGGTTTTTAATCAATAGTAGGGGTTTCTCAGACATTTGTGTCTCTTTCATTTCTGTGTGCTTGATTGTGAAATAAGTTATGATCTCTCATCATTTTCCTGGTATACCACCTCAAAGTATAATGTTTTTGTGTTGTTTGTCCCTGAACATCATGTTTTATGTCAGTTGATCTTGTCACCCCCCACACCTCAGTTCATAATAGCTGTTTTCTCAGTTGTAGAGATTGTAATATGGTTGTCAGTTGGACTTGGAATAACCATCATTTGTTATGGGTTCTTGCTCTCTTTCTCGTGGATGCCCCTGAGCTGGTGTATCAGGCCCCCTCATGTGATCAGGCAGCAGTTAATGCAGCGTGGGCCCAGTCTTCGCTTGAGGGCACCTTTCTTAGGAGCCAGAATGGCTATAATGGCCTCATCGAACACCGTTTTCAAGCCTTTCTGTGTCAGTGCTGAGCATTCAACATAACAGCAGGCACCAATCTGAAAAGGCATAAAAAAAGGTCTAATGAGACACCGTTTCTTTGCAATAGCATCTCGCAAGCACCAGAAAGTCACGACAATGTGGTTTGTCCCTTTCCCTTTGACCAATGTCTGAGATTTCTCCCAGCAGAGAGATGTTTTTAAACTTTAACTTGAGGAAGAGGAAGTATTCCCTTTCCCTTACCTCCTTTGCAAGCTTTTGGCCTTGTTCTGTCACAATGGGCTTCTCTTTCACATTGTTCAGCTTGGCAATCGTCTTTGGGTCATCACGCAGGTCGATCTATAGCCAAGAAATGTGACAGGGAGAAAAAGTCACAGATAACTGAAATAAGGTGTAATTCCTGTGCCATCTGCATTCCCAAACAGAATTGCAAAAATTATAGCGGTTTTCAAACAGGTTTGATGAACAATCCCACTGTCTGACATTGGTAGATCGATAGGATAGTCCCACCCCAAACTCACACCATTGGTTGAGCTAATGTTACTGTGTCAGGCTGGTTTTGAAAGCATCATAGAGCCACAGTTTTTACACTTTTTGGGGAAATCAACCAATGAAATGGCTTATTAATAGTTGCCACTCCAAATTGAGGAAAGTGCACACATTACCGTTAAGAAAGTCCAAAGTCTTGATTCTGAGATGAAACAAAGTGAAGCACTAACTGTAAGTGCACATGTGCTCTCCATATATATTTGGTGGATGAGATTCCATATGATGAGGTTTGTTTTTAGAGCAGAAGGTTCTCGGAAATTCAACCCAAGGCCAGATGGTGGCATGCGTCTGCAGACTCCCCTTTCACATACAAAGTTCCACCACATTTGTCTAGGAGGGTCTCTGTCTCTACTGTTTCCAATTAAAATTCTTCCTTATCCAAGTCTGATTTCTTACCAACTACACCAGATGTATGAATTTTTTTGGGGGAGGACTCGTAACCTCTATATCTGGCAGCTACAGGAATGGAAGTACCATCTTTCAGTTGAAAGAGCCAATCATCTTTTGAAAGAGATGTTGCTCTACTTTTGTTTGTACAAACATGTGCATTAGGACAAGCCTTAAAATAATAAACTTTGTATGATTTCAGCTGAAAAAAGCAACATTGATCATATCGTTTCCGTCTTTCCATGTTCAAGTAGATAGGAGCTGTACTTGTTTTCCCATTACCTTCGTAAAAAAGGACAGTGGGCTTTAACAAGATGGTCATCAAGTGGACTGATTTGCCTTAAGGGACTTCCATAACTCACATATGATCAGTTAAAGCTCACGATTTTTTCACCTCTACATATTGAGGATAGTGAAGGCCGATGCCGATATCCTGAGTACAGGATGGCCGATACATCACACAATTTAATATAGTAAATAAAAAAGATAAAATTGCTAAAGAAAAATGAATAAACTATTTTTAGCACTATATTTACTCAATTTCACCTGTGAAGCGCTTTTACTTTGAAGTTGCACTCACGTGCAATAGTAGCAATCTCCTGACAGTTTAAACAGCCTGGATCGCCTGCTTGGATTGTCATGTAGTGACAGTCATAATTTGTGAATCAGAGGAACTTTTGATCCTGAAGTTTTCATTCTAGATGATAGAATACACGCTTCAGTAGAAGATATTTGATGAGTGCTCGATGGGAAGAAAACGCTGGATTTTCCTAAATTTCGTGAATGACATCTTTTAAAACCAGATTGAGATTGAAATCTTATATTTGCCTTTTATCATTAGAAAAGATACAGGGAACTGTTGAGGAGAGAGTGTTAGAATACGTGCTTCAGATGAAGATTTATGAGCATTCCACACGATGCTGGATCTGCTGAAGATGTGTGAGGTTGGTTTATTACATTTGTTTAAATGAGATATGTGCATATTTACAGACAGTATATGATATTAGTTTTATTGATATTTGCCTTTATCATTAAACAAGACAGTTAAAAGTTACAGGGAACTGATGAGGAGAGAGAGAGAGAGAGAGAGAGAGAGAGAGAGAATGAAACAGGCGAGCGCTGTAACATTATGAGCACAAATGTGTCTGACATGGTTCTGATATGCAGACCGTCTAAATGACACTGTGTTGCACACCGGTCTACAGTATTACTGTAGTAACACGATGGCACGCAACAAAACAAACCGTGACTGGTCGTCTACATGTCTCAGATGCTTCACAAACAAGCAGTCATTCTCAGTGCCCTCAAGAAACAAATTGGCCAAAGGGGAAAATGTATCACCCGCTGCCTATAATTAAAAGAATTCTGAATATCGACTGATTTATCGGCCCCAGCGATATATCGGCTGACCACTAATTGAGAATAACCCTTTTTGAATAATGTGAAAGGCATTCTAACGGAGTGATTCATTTGCTGGTTTACAGTAGTAGTGTACCTTTGTAAACAATTGGCTGTTTCGGTGGCTGTCTGGTACCTCTCTAATCAATTACTCTGCATCAGTATTCACCTCATTAAGGCCGAAACTTTAGACACAGCCATAAACATGTACGACAGGACTAGGGCTAATGACAAACTCTCACTCAAACATTGTCTGCACACACATTCGCTTAATACTTGATTAGGAATTCTATGGTCCTAATAAAGTGCCCGACGTAGTCTTATGCTGTTGTTGCCCATCTGCCTCGAGGTTCGACAAGTGAATTCTAAGATGCTATTCTGTTCACTACAATTGTACAGTGTGGTTATCCGAGTTACCGTAGCCTTTCTGTCAGCTCAAAACAGTCTGGCAATTCTCTGTTGACCTCTCTCATGAACAAGGCGTTTTTGTCCGCAGAACTGATGCTAACTGGATGTTTTTAGTTTTTGGGACCATTCTGCGTAAACTCTAGAGACTGTTGTGTGAAAATCCCAGGAGATCAGCAGTTACAGAAATACTGAAACCAGCCCGTCTGGCACCAACAATGCCATGGTCGAAATCATTGAGATCACATTTTTACCCATTCTGATGGTTGATGTGAACATTAACTGAAGCTCCTGACACATATCTGCATGATTGTATGCACTCCACTGCTGCCACAGGATTGGTTTATTAGATTGCATGAATAAGTAGGTGTTCCTAATAAAGTCCTCAGCGGGTGTATATACTGTATATTTGCCAAGTCACACCTGTTAATTCATCTACAATATAAGGCTATATTAGAGCAATTTCATTGACAATATAATGACAGGAAAACAATGTTTGAACCTTTCATAATATAATCAGTATTTTCAAATCCATAATATTGCCACAAATATTACTAATATTACCTATATTACAGGGCTACACAATTAATCAAAATAAAATCGGAACCGCGACATGACCTTGTGCGATTATTAAATTGCAAAGGGCTGCGATTTAATTAAATAAATAGTCTGCTCCCTTCAAAGTTTGTGCTGCTCTGTCCAGTCTATATTAAGTTAGATCATTGTTACAGTGTTTTCAGAGTGGTTTTGTGCTCCACAACTCCCTCTCATGCTTAGAGTATTGATTGAAAGTTGATTGTTTCAAAAACTAATGATGATGATTAGTCATCGGAGTAAATCTGAGAGTCAACACAGAATAAACAAAAGCAGACAATGAGGGTGTTTTGAAAAGAAAACTTAAGTTTCATCCAAGTCTGATTTCTTGCCAGCTACCACAGATGTTTGAAGGGCCCTCTCCACTAAAACCTCTAAATAGAGTTGTACTTCTACAGGTCCAACACTAAGGCTATGTTCAGAATACTACATTAATACTACCATATTACTCATACTACTCAATACTCATTCTGCAGAATGTATACTGTGCACAGTATACACATATTCTGTATGTATATAATACCAAGATGACCTATTATTTTTGCCAAAATGTGCAGTAAACAAACAGATTCTGTATCCCATAATGATACACTTGACCTTTCACTTCCAGAATATAAGAAATATAAATGTAATTTAATCAAAAGTTTAGACATTTTTATTAGACAAATTTCAGAGACGATAACAAGAACCCTCTCACTTGAATACTAGTCTTTGAAATGTTTATTATTGTACATCTGTTTCACATACAAATTTGTTATATCTAGTGGCAGTATAAACTGCACAGTATGCAGTAAGAAGGCTGTTCCATTTTGAATATGAGTGTTTGGTGTAGCAGGTGTGCATACCTGTGTGCCAATGAGCAGGTAAGGTACATTGGGTGCATACTCCTGCAGTTCAGGGACCCACTCCTCTCTTATGTTCTGGAAGCTTGCCGGATTCACAACAGAGAAGCAAATGAGGAAGACATCTGTCATGGGGTAGGAGAGGGGTCGTAAGCGATCATAGTCCTCCTATCAGAGCAGAGGACACTGGGTAAAAACAAGTATGCAGCCTTTTACTGTTCATTAGCCAACGACCTTCAAAAAAAGTATTTATAACTCAAAATATTTGTCTAATCAGAAACATTTATATTATTGAATTACAATAGATAACACAAGATAGTTATCAGCGGAAGAGAGGAATTGAGATCCCTAGTAATGCATGCTAGAACTCAATCTTTGGCCTTTTCCAGGGAAAATATGGAACACATGGATAGTTCACTCAAAAATTAAAATTATTTCATCATACACTCATCCTCATGTTGTACAAACCTGTGTGATCCGTATGAACACAAAATATGTTAGGCAGCATGTAAGCCTCAGTCAAATTAAACATATGGGGTTGAAACAATATGAGGTCGAGTAAATGATGTGTACATTTTGGATGAACTAACCTTTAACTGAAAGCATCCTCCACTGTATTGAATGACTGTCCACAAACAATCTGCAATGGAACACTATCAACCATCACTTAAGCAGAAAGCAGACATTACACTGGCGCTTGTGATCAAGCAGAGATTAATATGATTTAGATTATGACTCATGACCTAAAAATCAATTTTTCATTCACCAGCATTTTGCCGTCTCACATTTCGCTCTCTGAAACAGCACAGAGGCAGCAACATGTCCTCTAGGAACCAGAAACCCAAGACGCTATAACAGATAAGCATAGATTTAAAGGGGACATGTGACTGATATTTTTGGGAGCATTTCTTTTTCCAATGTGTGCATCTCCACATTCACACACCATGTATGCATATTTGTATCCAGTCATCCATGGTTAATCTTTGTAATGGAAGTGTTTAAACTATAATAGCTTGTGACTCTGGCCATGCATTGCTGTATAAACTTTTTATTTGCAGGTTCTGGCTTCCAGAAATTACACTTTAGAAATGTTAAGTGTGTCTCTGTGCTTCCGAAGTACATATAACATGATAATTTCTCTTTGCATCTGAACTATAAGAGACTTTACCAACAACTTGACACTGAAGATTATGAGTGCAAGCTCATGCTACCTTCCATGACTCTGAGCCCTTTCAATGTTTCTAAAGCCAAAATCATTCTTGTCTGTTCCTGGGTTAGGACACTGGGGGAAAGCTTGCTGTAGCTTACATCAAGTAAACACACAGGCAGACAGTTTCTCAGCCATCAAGAGGTGTGACCCCAACAGATTGGAGAGTGATATAAACCTTCTGTTTTTACTCAAAACTGTCAAGGCTTCAAGGCCAAATGTGCGGAGATATGAACCAAAGATATATCATCTCATGAATTACAGCCGTACCGTTTCACTGTACCTCAGAATACATTAAACACCATGGCCGTGTCCGAATGCCTGTTTTTATTATGTAACGAATTCAATGAAAAACGTACCAACGTATCAATCAAATGTAGATGAAGTATGTTGTATAAGCAGGCATGTAATAGGAATACATTCCCAGAGATACTATAGCTTCTATGTTGACCTATGATGTATAGCCAGAAAACAATTTACCAAGATATTTTTAAACATGTCCAATCTAACCACAATGAACAACTTTATTGGTACCTTTACCACTTAAGGTGCAGTCACACTAGGCTTTAAGCATGCACATTTTTTCATACAACGCAACGGACCAGGATATGATGTCAAGTGGGACTTCATATCCTTCTGGTGCAAGTAAAAAAGACATCACAAAAATCAAATGTATTCCATTAAAAAGAATTTAAATATAGTGTCTACTTACAAATATCGCAGCTTTGAAATATGTATCCTTTGAATTAGGCCAAGAGGTCACGTTACGTTTCAGTCTCCTATTGTCATACGAATTCACAGTTCACCAAGCTTGAACTTTGGTACGCAATGTAGTATTTCATTTCTTTGCATGATCTTGCATTTCCGCTCTGCTGTATTCAGATGCATTTGAATGGGAGTGAATTGAGTGTGAAGTGTAGTGTGACCGCTACTTTACACTTGAAAAGAGCTGCCCTGCACTGAAATTGCATTGTATCCTGCTTATGAGACACATATACAATATAAATGTCAATTCATTTGCATCTACATAAAAACATATGTTAAACCAACAATATTCCCCCAAATGTTGTCCCAACTAGCCTAATAGAGTTGTCTGAACGAACAATTTCATATTGAACAATGTTGCTGATTTCAAGTTACCAGAATGAATTGCAACATTTTTAAACAATGCAGTTAGTGTTATAGGCTTTTTTTTTTTTTTGCTGTTTGCTGACTTTACGATGTTATTTTTAGTTCCCATTGTTAGTCAGTTGTTGAGTGGTGATGTTAGGAGCTCATCTTTTAACTTGAAGTTTGTTTGTCACCATTGAGGTTTGTTGTTTGTCACCAATATTGAGGTTTGTATGTCTATGTCAAACAATTGTATGTCTTGCAAGGCAGTATGTACCTCTCTTCAGGAGGCAAAGATTGCAGTTAACTTCATGTAAAAGTAATTGAAATGGTGACAAAATTAAACTTCTAGTATTGTGAATTGAAAGTTGGCTGAACAAGAAATTAGTTCCCTGTACAATCATTTTTGAATTCACATGAACTAAAACAATGTTACTGAGGACAATTATGAAACAGTTGTTTATAGAACTCAAAAATCTTACTGCATCATGTTGCTTTGATTGTTTAAGGGTGCTCAACAATTCTTTTTTTTCAGTGAGAGAAGTAGGGACACAGGTGTACATTCTGTGGTTGGGTTTGCTTTTCCTATAGGGAGACTGTCTACTTCATGCCACAGGCCAAATCAGGATTTGTCATAACACAATCTGACAAAAAGTTGAACAGGTGCATCTCATCTGTGGTGTAAGACGTTTGTGCAAGTTGTTGTGTCATCCCTGTGGGCCAGTTATGTTATAAATACACACTCCACCACTCAACCTCTGGCCTGTTAAAACATTCTGCAGTGGGTAGGGTGGAAGGGGTGGTGGTTATTTACAGCTGGCCTCTGCCAGAACTGAAAGTAGAATGAGCCAACACATCATCCACCCCCGTCGCTTGCATATCTCCAGCTCCTCCAGAGAACACACATTTGTTTATATTCCAGAGTCGCAAGTCTGCTTAGCCGAAACAGGCTACTTTATTTAAGCAATAAGGTACAAGAGGCCATACTTTTTTGTGAATGGCAGTGGTTAAGGCTCTGGGTTACTGACCAGCAGTTGGGGGATCAAGCCCCAGCACCGCCAAGATGCCACTGTTAGGCTCCTGAGCAATCTGTTCCAGGGGTGCCGTATCATGGCTGACCCTGCACTCTGTCTGCAGCTTAGCTGGGATATGCAAAAAACAAACAAAAAAAAACATACACATACACACATACATATTTCACTGTATGTGTGCAAAATGTATAATTCGTGACAAAATAAAGACTACTTCGAACAGGGATGGCCCAATACCATTTTTTGGAGAACGACAATGAGTATCGAAACTTACTTTTCGGTACTCGTGGAGAACAATACCTTTTCTTTTTGTGAAATGTTGCAGTTATTTGAGATAATTTCAGGACAGCTTGTTTATTATGTTTCAGAACTATTAATTATTAATATTATCAACTATTACTCAAGACATCACAAAAGTAATTTTTTGCAATCTATCAATAAGGATTCGTAAGGGGCAGGTGCATTCATGAACAGGGGCAGGTGCATTCATGAACAGAAGCATCTCTGAATGTTAACATGTAGGGCCCTATGAAATCAGTTTTATCTTTTCCAAATTCTGTATTCGACAGTTTAATCCAATTTTATCATCAAAAGGGTGTCAAAATGAAAATTGAACAATTCATTTTCAACATAATATGGTATTATCTTTATCATATGAAATACTTCTATACAATCCAAAATACAGGTGGTGCTCTCGGTCATCTTCTACACTACAAGAGTGATGCATGCATGATGATGATGATGATGATGATGATGATGATAAGGTGGTTTGGGTTATAGTAATAACATTATATTAAAGCTCAAGTGTGTAATTTCTGTGCAACTACGTCACCAAACAGAATTGCAAAAGTAATCATTGTTTTCAAACAGGTTTCCCCGAACACTTTCCCGGTATTCCATTGGTTGGAAAACAGTCCCATCCCAAACTCACACCATAGGCTGAGCCAAAGTCACTGTCAGGCTGGTTGGCATGCACACACAAATAATGTTTCGAAAGTGCCACAAAGCTACTATGTTTACTCTTTCCGAAAATCAATCTACAAATTGATTTGAATGTATTTTAAACATTGATTTATTTGTATTTTTTACTTCAGCTTTAAGGACACATTTTAATTAAAACTTTGTTCTTAATAATTTCAAGTGACATCCTTCTACTAGAGGATATATTCACCATATATAAATAATAAGATAATTTTTCTTCAAGTTACAGACAGACAGATGTGTCGTGTCATATCTGTTACTAGGCTTTATTGTGTATTTTAGCATGGCTTTGTATTGTACTGTCAGTATTGACAGTATTCAGAGTCCAAACTATACATTTTATAATTGTTTATAATGAAGTTAGAATGTGTTTTGATTGTGGCATGTGAAAACCAGTTGATTGAATCTCATTAGTCCTGCATTACCTTGAAAACACCCTGTGACTGCTTATGATCCAGAGCTTGTTAATAATAAAAAATAAATACATTTATGTGGAAACAGTGCATGTGTGTATGTGTGAGTGCCCTGTTCTTTCAAGAGCTGAGGGAAATGGACTGGACAAAATCGAGACAGAAGTCTAATGCAGTCAACCTGGAAACATCCTTCTCTGCTGCTGTTATTACCATAAAGTTCTCCCTCCAGCTGATACCACCCGCCTCACGCTGCCAATCCCAACATCAGCCCTCTCACACACAACAGACAGGCTCTGAATGGATGCATTACTCCTGGAGTATGAAGACTGTGACAATAGTCAATTGTACACTGAACAATCCAACTCCTGCCTCTCACAGTCCTCTTTGTTTCTTTCTTGCAAAAAGCAAATATCTGATATGGGATAGAGTAGGATTTTTGTATCAGCCATCTGTATTGAGATGCCCAGTCACTGTCGTTTTCTTGCTATTCAAATCAGTTTAATATTATTTCTCCCTATCCCTTGCATACGCACACTCAATTTAAAATGTATGTGTGTGTGTCAGGGCTGTGGCCTAGCAGTAAGCGCATAGGTTCATGCAAGTGATGACAGTTTGAATCAAATTTCCAGATCGAGTAAGCACCTTTTCTTCCAACAATTGTAGAGTGTACATTTTCTGTTTACAAATAGTTTTTGTGAATTTTAAGTAAATATTGTTTAAAATAAGCATTCAGTTTACTAACTGTTGGCATCTTATTTGCAAACTTTAAATAATATTACATATATCAGCATTATGGCCACACTGTTATCTAGAAATCAGTATAAGCCACAAAAAAAAAAAAAAAAAAACACATCGGTGGATGACTAATGTAGTGTATATATTCTTCTTAATGTTTTGTAATTATTGTAATGTATTCTGTATTGTTCTGTGTACCTGTCATACAATGTTGACTGTGTCTGCCTGCTAATGCACCACAATTTCCAACATTGGATCAATAAAGCAAGCCTGTGGTATAATATTCACAAAATATGGCCTTTTGTGAATATTATACCACAAAGGGCTGTGATGTGATTTAATCAAACAGTCTGCACGCAATGCACGTGCACAGCTCTGTTCAGAGAGAGCACACGTGAGGCGGTTCTGTGCTCACTCCACAAATGTTATCTTGTGCACAGAATATCAGATGTGTTTCATTGGTTTCAGTTTGGTAACATGTGCTAAACGTATTATATAGTTCTCCAAATTCACATTAATTGTTCACTGCAAGTTCCTATATAAATCCTGAACAACCATACGACACCAGGTTTTTGTGGACAGAAGAGGAGGTGAGATTATCTTGAAGGTATAACCAGATCTCACAGCAATGCCACGTACAAGTTTATTAAATTATTAGAGAAATATTACTTGGGTATAATAATAATAATAATAATAATAATATAGTTATTATAAAAACAATTGTAGGCCTATATTTAATTCTGTAATTTCTTAATGTAGTAATAACCATTCATATTATTATCATCATCTTCATCAGGGTATGAAATTCGGCATTGATGCACATATTGTGTACAAATTTCAAAGTTTATAATGTGGGGAATTTCCGCACTACTTTATTCATTCATGTAGCAGAGAACTGGTAAACCAATCCATACAGATGAACTAATCAAATCAATAATCTTGTTTATCTATCAAACTGTAATTCCACAATCTGCAAGAATAAATAATCTCTTCCACGTCTCTCTCTCTCTCCCTTATACAGTTTCCAGGTGCTCATTAAACACTTGAGTTCAGTGTAAGCGTGCACAGTGATGACGCACATATTTACTGAATTAAGATGTTACAGATCTATAAACCTGTTCATTCAACAATGATTGGCATTATACGGAGTCTCTGTAATTGAGCGATGCATTAAAACTATCACTTTTGTTCATAATCAACAAAGCTGTCAACATTGCAATCAAATTTTGCCCTCTTTCATTCCATGGTGCTTCATCATAAAATACAGGACCAAGAAAGGCAGAAATGGCAAAAAATAAATGGCCTTAAGTGCAACCAGAACTGCTCATCTGCAGGGTGAAAAGAAACACTTAAACAGCTTGAAGTCAGAAGTTTACATACACTTATGCTGAAGTCATTAAAAAAATAAATTTTTAACTACCCCACAGATTTCTTTTTAGGAAACTATAACTTTGGCAAGTCGTTTAGGACATCTACTTTGTAAACAATTGTTGGAAAAATTACTCATGTAATGCACAGACAGATTGTTTCACTTTTAATTGACTATATTGCAATTCAGGTGGGTCAGAAGTTTACATACACTAAGTAAACTGTGCATTTCAGCAGCTTGGAAAATTCCAGAAAATTATGTCAAGCCTTTAGACAATTAGCCAATTAGTTTCTGATAGGAGGTGTACCTGTGGATGTTAAGGCCTACCTTCAAACTCAGTGACTCTTTGCTTGACATCATGGGAAAATCAAAAGAAATCAGCCAAGACCTTAAAAACATAAAATAAACTGTGGACCTCCACATGTCTGGTTCATCCTTGGAAACAATTTCCAAATGTCTGAAGCTACTATGTTCATCTGTACAAAAAAATAGTGTGCAAGTATAAACACCATGGGACCACGCAGCCATCATACTGCTCAGGAAGGAGATTCATTATGTCTCCAAGAGATGAGTGTAGTTTGGTGCGTAAAGTGCAAATCAATCCCAGAACAACAGCAAAGTACCTTGTGAATATGCTGGAGGAAACAGGTAGACAAATTTCTATATTCACAGTAAAATGAGCCCAATATCAACATAACCTGAAAGGCTGCTCAGCAAGGAAGAAGCCACTGTTCCTAAACTGCCATAACAAAGCCAGACTACAGTTTGCATGTGCACATGGGGAAAAATATCTTTTTGGGGAAATTTCCTCTGGTCTGATGAAACAAAAAAAATGTTTTGGCCATTATGATCATCGTTATATTTGGAGAAAAAAGGGTGAGGCTTCAAAGCCGAAGAACACCATCCCAACCGTGAAGCATGGGGGTGGCAGCATCATGTTGTGGAGGTGCTTTGCTGCTGGAGAGACTGGTGCACTTCACAAAATAGATGGCATCATGAGGAAGGAGAATTGTGGATATTTTGAAGCAACATCTCAATAGGTCAGCCAGGAAGTTAAAGCTTGGTCGCAAATGGGTCTTCCAAATGGAGAATGATCAAGCATACCTCCAAAGTTGTGGCAAAATGTCTTAAGGACAACAAAGTCATGGTATTGGAGTGGCCATCACAAAGCCCTGACCTCAATCTGATAGAAACTTTGTGGGCAGAACTGAAAAAGCGTGTGCGAGCAAGGAGGCCTACAAACCTGATTCAGTTACACCAGTTCTCTTTGAAGGAATGGGCCAAAATTCCGGTAACTTATTGTGAGAAGCTTGTGGAAGTTTGACCCAAGATAAACCATTTAAAAGCAATGCTACCAAATACTAACAAAGTGTATGTAAACTTCTGACCCTCTAGGAATGTGATGGAAGGATTAAAAGCTGAAATAAATCACTCTCTACACTATTATTCTGACATTTCACATTCTTAAAATAAAGTTGTGACCTAAGACTAAGGAATGTTTTCTACGATTAAATGTCAGAAATTGTGAAAAACTGAGTTTAAATGTATTTGGCTAAGGTGTATGTAAACGTCTGATTTCAACTGTACATATCATCTCCCTTGAGAAGTTAATAAATATGTAATATACATAAACATTAATGGTAGCAATATTAATAATATAATATTAATAAAATACATCAAATTAAAATATTATCAATCTATCTTTAATATACATCTTACATAAGCAAGGTTTTCAGAATTTCATTTGTTAATATTTTTATTTTTAAATGTTATTTCTTGAGTATTGACTTGTACTCTTAAAGTGATAGTTCACTCAAAAATGAAATTTCTGTAATAATTTACTCAGCTTAGTGTTGTTGCAAACCTATATACATTTCTGTCTTCTGTGGAAATTAAAAGGAGAAGTTAGAGATAATGTTAGTTGGCAACATTCAATTTTAATGTATGGAAAGAAAGATGCAGGTACAGTGAATGTTAACGGAGACATACTGCCTATATCTCCTTTTGTGTTCTACGAAAGAGCCAAATTCATAAAGACATGAGGGTGAATAATGACAGAAATTGCATTTTTTTTTTGGTGAACTGCCCTTTAACTACCTGTTAGAGTATTTGTTTAACCTGTTGATACGCATCCCCTTTTTGAGCACATACCATGAAAATGACATACCTGAACTTAAATGGTTGTTTTTACTGGACCCTTTAGAGGATGGACACAGTTGTAGTATCTTTTGAAAGAAGACACTTTGGGCTTTAATTCCCAAGTTTCAGAATTAATATGTTGTTATTTTATAAAGTTAGAGAAGCTGAAGTTTATAGTAATTGGAAATATTTTGTGCTGAACATGTTTTTATCATCTAAAAAAACAATAATAAAAGTGCCAAGACAACCCAGAAATACAATGTTCTCAAAGCCACAACTCTAAGGTTCCTGCAAGCTTTTTTCTCTGTAAAATCACTGGGCAGAGTAAAATTAAAGCTCCGCCTTTCAAGATGACAAAATCTGACTGCACTGCTTGGCTATTATGAATAAAACTACGCCCCATTTTTTAAAATAGACTTTGGAGACCTCTCATTTTGTTTATGAGACTCTAATATAGAAGATAATATACAGTTTTACAACATTAATGCTGCTCAGATTGCATAGTTTGTTGAAGAACGATGACTGAAATGGTAATTCTTTCAGGCGAGATCTCATGTAAACAATGGAGAATATATCAATATTTCTCAGATTTATCACTTTTATGGTCAAAAAGTGCTATTGGATGTTTTTCAATGAACGCTTGACATGGACATTTGACCCAAGTGTGGCGAACTGGATTCATCTGGCTTCATCTTGCATGTTTTAATTTGTACTCCTGGCACAAATAACTAAATTGCTGTTTCTGGATCATTGCTATCGCAAAACAGAGAACGGATTTCAATGTTGAACCCTTAGACCTTTGAAAAGATGTATAATTTGTTAACATTCATTACATTTATAGACAGTAAATTATATATTTAACGTAAACAGAGTGACGTCACCACCACATGTGGGGAAAGGTTAAGGTATCTGCCAAGAACAACAACATATGTAAGTCAACACATGACTGAATTAGATCTTATTCAGTGACAGAAGAAAAGAGCCATAATTTACTTAATCATTCTGAATAAAACTAGACAAGCATTGAGAAAAGTAGATCCCTGTGATATTTAGGTGAGATTTCTGTAAAATTTCAGATGTTTTAGTATTACAAATTTTATGGGTTGGTGGAGCATTTCCACCCGCTGCAAGAGCTGAATTCTATAGGAAACACTGCTGCATATACAGTATATGCATGTATTTCTGTACTTCTAATTCCATTAGATTGTGTCTGAGGTCTGTCTACTCTGAGGTCCGCCTTTATCAACCTTCTGTAAAATGGTGTGTGTGTGTGTGTGTGTGTGTGTGTTTATCTGTGTGAACTCCTGTAGATCTGCCGTGGTGCAATAAGTGGGTCAATCAGCTGTTGATCGTCTCTTTTCATCTCAATCCTTATAGAAGAGAGAAGGAATCAGAGGGAATGAGAGAGAGCGAGAAACCAGCTAATTAAAATAACTGACAAGTCCCATAATTTATTTTGGAGAAAAATAAAATTGAGAATGTAATGGCTGGATGATATTCCAAGGAACTTTTTATATTCCAAAGGAGATGCAGGAAGGGAGACTTAAGGGAAGGAGGGAGATGAAGCTAGTGAAAGAAAGGAGGTTCCTGTGCAGTTATCCACAGGTAATAATTCATGGCTTTGTTTACTCAGACGATTCAGATTAATTGAAGATTGTTGTGCGTTACAGCAAGTAAACACACACAGGCAGGTTAATCAGCCCAAATAAAGCTCAGTCAGGACTATTCTCTCACAGAGGTTGAGACACATTCAGGGTAGATGATTCAGAAGTGTACAAGCATAAATTCCTGCACCTGTCTGCAAGAACACACTGCTCTCTTAAATCCCTAACCAAGCAAAATAAAACACCTGAGGGGGAAGCAAAGGTGGTCTTGTAAGGATCATCATCATCTGTGTTGAGAAACTAATGCTCAAACTTTCACACCAGTCCCCTTTGTGATGGAACAAGCTTACATCCTCCACCTGAGACCATCACAACTTCAAAAAATGGCTAAAGACACATCTCTTCCACAAGCAGATGTATATATATGAAACTTAATTCATAACAGTGAAAAAAAAACACCTCTCTACTTTACCAAAGCAACACTTTTTCTCCAGCTTTTGTACTAAATTCGTTCACTTGATATCTGCAACTAAGTCTCATAACGATACATCCCGTTGACGTGATGGCTTTGTATGAGCAATAGATGCAAATTTAAGTCTTTATGCAACATCAGAATCCACATCTGCCGTAACAATCAAATTCTGCACTCGTTTAAACATTTAAAATTGACTACGCTGACGGCAAGTGCCATTGGCTCTCATTTGTTTTAAGACCAATTCTAATGTTTGGATGTATATTTTTGAATGAGATGTGACTGCCTTCACAGAGAGGAAGATTTTTAACAATTAAAACCTTAAAGGGATAGTTCACTCAAATGAAAATTCTCACATCATTTACTCACTCTCATACCATCCCAGATGTGTGACTTTTTTCTTCTGCTGAACACAATCTACGAAAAGTCTTTTAGAAGTAATCTATACAACTCCAGTCATTTAATATATGAAACTCTTCTGAAGTAATGCAATTACTTTGGGTGAGAAACAGATCAATATCTGAATCCAATGTATTCTCAATAGCTGAATCCAATGTATTTTCAATCACTTTCCACTCCCAATTCATCTAAAAACGAATAGCAAAAAACAAAAAGGTTTACCCAGTCAGAATTTTTTCCTTGATGCTTACAAGCAGAGTTGACAACTTTCACAAATCCCATGCCTGAAGCAGCGCGTGAGTCTGAGCTCCACCCTGTCAGACCTTCAGAATTTAAACAGAATCCCTCATCAGTGTCAGTGAATAGACATCTAAAGTCAGATTCATCAGCCAATAAGATTGATTTATCGGTTCTTGGTGGGTGTGGTCTTTAGGATATGTCCCGGTCGAGGCCTTTTAGCTGGCCTTGAGTGACGCAATCACGCTTTAAGTGATGATTTGAAAGCGAACAGCACGAGATCTTGATGACGAGATGGCTGTCATCACTGCTGTTATTGCTGTTAAAAAGAGATCCTTATGGATTTAAAAACCTGAGGTGTTCTGCATGAACATTAATTAAACAGGAAAAGAGGACTGATTTTCAATGCAAGTAAATTGGTAAATGCTTTTTGCATTGTTATTGCAACATCAGGAGTTTTCTAAGTGTAAATTAGCATTCAGTGTCAGATCAAGTTTTGAAAAGTAACTGTGTACCCTGACTAAATAAAATTTATTGCAGGAAAAATGTTAAATCGCAAATATTATTAGAGCTTTTTCTTGGTATTAGACCTTCTTGGTTCTGGCTTTCTGTGTTTTTAAAATGTCAATTGGTATTATTAGTTGACTGCCACATAATGTATGATGGGCATACAGTGTCTTATTCATTGTGAAACTGTGTTTTCTTAAATGGCATTAATCGCACTAAAGGCTTAGACTTAAAATGCACAGGCTGCGGCTGCCCACACCCATTACATTGCTTCTGAATTATCCCTTTAAGCTTCAAACTGTTCCTCACACAGAGCTATTGTATGACTTGAGGATTTTGAATGCAGCATAAGTCATTTGTATACCTTCATAGTGCTTTTTAAAACATAATTATTGTGCCAGTACGTGTATCTGCTTATTGTGTCTTTTATATTGTTGGTTGGTTATTGGAATGTCCTTTTAGGCGCAGGGTTAGGTGTTCAAAAATATCTATATTATGACTGTGACTACATTTACCTGCATGTTACATGCTGTGACATGTATTACATTGTTTATAATTGGATGGGATTAGGTGTGGGGTGGGGTTAAGTGATCTAAATCTCTTAAATAATATACAGTATATGATAGTATAATGTTACTCCACTAATAGATTTATAAGTATAATCAAACAAACTGTGGTTAAACTGCAATAAATCAGAATATTACAGTCTATGACAGAATTGAAGTGAGTTGCAGGCAATAATTCTCTACAGTTATCAGTCGTAACACAAATAATCTGCCAACATTTCTGTATCAATGCATCCCCAGTGGTCTGTGATTTGTGTGCTTTTGCAGTCCTGTCTCCACTTATAATAGGTATAAATGTGTATGTGCATGCTCGAATCAATGCCCTTCTTTCATTCCAGAAATAGAACTCAATCCCTGTAAGAATTCAAAGCAGTTATGAAAGGACCAAATTATTTTTCAAATACAATAAATCAATGGTTCTATCATGAACAAATACAGAAGAAACTAGAAGGGTGGGAGTTTCCTGGATTGAAAAGAAATGCAAACTGCAGCTGTGATTCACATCTGGGGCCCAGTCCCGGCTCACAATCATTTGAAGCTCAATAAGGAGAGCATGTCAGTTCAAAGCCCAGTTTAAACATCACCTCAGAGAAAAGAGTGAAAGGTGTAGAGCGGAGGTCAGGATTTGACAGCAGAGATGGAGCTGCAAGACAGATGCCAACATCTAAAGAAATTGTCTCTTTAATGACACTAGCAAACTTACTCTCTGACTCCTCCTGAGGCAAATAGCATGTCAGGACCAATCAGACGGAGTCTGTGAAGTCATTCAACTGACATGCATCTGCTTTTGAGCCAAGAGACGCCCTCCTTCTTGGTACCCACAGGTTCTGCAACTATTTTTAACATGCTAAAATAGAATGAACACCTGCTTATTTATCCAATTTAGATACCATTTAAACACCACACCAAGTGTTTCAGACTGTGCCAGTCTGATAAACAAAGTTTTTCTCTAGTCTCAAGGAGGTTTGAAATCAAATGTCTATGGGGCACACTGTCCTTAAAACCAGAGCCAGAGAAGGGCAAGTCACCAAATGTCATGCAGTGAGAATTTTTTATGAGGTTCTTTATCTAGTCAGTGCAGAAGGGAGTGTATGTATTAATCAGAATGTTGCAGTCAAATGCACAATATTACTACTGAAAAAATCTAATTATGGATGTGAGATGTCTTAAAGTGCAATCAACAGATTAGTTCAGTCTATGGTCTAACACAACTATGCTAAATGCATTTTATTCCTATCAAACACTCATAGTTCAAAGACCTGAAATGTTTGGCAACTGAAACATATTCTTTGATTTGCCTCAAAGGGCCTTTATATGAGACTGTTTTCTAGTGCCCTGGTAAATGCGATGTAGTGTGGAGAATATACCAGTTCATAAGTGATCATCAGTAAAGGGATGCTGAACCTTCTCAGAGATTTCTGCATGCCATCATCTCTTAAGGCCAAACGCACAAGCTGCTTTGAACTTTCTTTGTGTATCTTGGGTGTGTGTGTAATGCACAACATTAATTCCTGATCATGATCATTAGAAGAGGGAAAATACAAATGTAAACACATTGTTTTCCTTAAGTCTGTTTAGCTCTGATTTTGTCCCATGTCCTCCATCCTGTTCCTCGGCTAAACAAACCCTCTTGATCAACTGATCAGTCATGGTTTCTGTATGGTTCTAACTGGTGCCAGCTGTGCACATGGGGAGGTATTTCTGCATTTGAACTGCTAAGAAACTAAACCATACCGCCTGTACCTCAGTGACACAGCTGGCCCACCACTTATATTCTTTGTTTTTTAACAGGAGGTCACTTCAGATTGGCCCCAATGGAACAAAGCAGCTGTGTCAGATCTACTTCTACATTATGTTTAATGACTGTTAGCTTAGAAGTGGATTTTATCTCATGGTTTGTCCTGAGGTTCAGATTAATTGTATTTGGCAATAGTTTGTGCATATTTTGTGTGCAATCTGTTTCCTGATGAATATGGAGCCATGAATATTTGCATGCAAATGTAAGGACATATAAGGTTTTATATATAAAGTTAGAATAACACTATAAAACATATTTTATGGTATATAGGGGTAAAGTAAATATAGCAGTAAAGTACTTTTTTTACATTGAATAAGTTAGTTAACTTAAAAATATTAAGTAAATTCTACATTTGTACTCAATTCAAACATGATGCTCTAAATATGATTCATTATTGCTATCTTTACTGTGTCATCATCATGTGTTGATCCTAAAGGAGAAAACCTGGTCATATTTATTTGCTTGAGTAAATTTCACAGGTAAATAAAACAAGTGCATATTTCTTAACTTGTCGAAGACGTTATTACTAACATGCACCGTGCTTGAATAATTAATGAGCTTGTATGGTTTCACTGTTTGCAAATTGATTTGCACTGTTTTAATTGTTGATTATGTTAAATCTGATAATCTCTTGTTTTATGAAGTCTGAAGTAAAATTTCTACTCACAATTACCCATGCATGATCAAAAAGAATGATTGTTGCTTGTTACAGTCATCATGTTTTGTGCACCAAGTGTAAAGGTCTGAGTGCGGAGCTCTGTATCTTTATTCTATCGTCTTTAATGCAAGGTAATACTGACAAAGGCTACATAGAATGTGTTAAGCTACCCTATAGAAAGCTTCCATCTGTCATGTGGTACATGACTAAGTATGTTACAAAAGCATTGAAATGCTATAACACTTAATAGCATGGCTTAACTTTGCTTGAGTAAAATGTACAAAGAGTGAGTAAAATTGACTTGAAATAGAGTATTTCAAGGTGTGGGTTAGGTTACTTTACATGAGAATTTCTATTTAAAGGAGTCATATCATGAGGAATCAAACTTTCCTAGATATTTTGACATATAAGAGGTCTTTCTACTTTTAAAACACAACTTTCAGAACTCAAAATGTAATCCCAAAGCAATAAAATAATTGATTGAGACCACGGTGCAAAAACACCTTGTTCTCTTCTTCCACGACTACCCTACATCAAAAGGGGTACATTCTTGACCGCCTCTACAGTGAAAAAACATCCTTCTTAAAATCATTGCACCGCCTAATGGTTCTTCAGTTCATAAACTGAGTGACAGCATGACAAATATGCCTACTGTGGCCTCACTATTCCTAAACACCAAAGGGGGCCCATCTGGACAATTTTTTATTATTGAATATTTTACATGTCATGTCTGTTTGATAGTTTATGGTGATGAGGGTAAACAGTTGTGCTTAAGATGAAAGGTTTAATACATTCGGATGCAATGTGTTGTATGTGCATTGTGTAAATGCCCCTTTATAGCATTTCATGACCCCTTTAAAGCCACCAAGAATTGTGTGTAGCCTTTACTTGAAAATATGGTCTGTTAAATTTAATATCAATTTATGTGTGCAATTGTTTCCTAGGTTTAAGTAAACCCCACTCCAATTTGCACCAATACAAAATGTGTGCAATAATTATTTAGAACAACGTCTGTCAATACTGATACCAATATTTTGGTGTTTTTGCTTTTATTATGCTACCTTGTTTTTAAATCTCTGATAATTCATTTCACATCTTCAGCAGAAATGTAAATCATTTTCTATACATCTCATTTCTCATACTCTTAATTTAAATGTTCTAAACCCATATTAACAGAATTCTTAATCAGAAACAAAAGTGTCCCTTTTAAGCTGAAACAGACTCTGCATTAGCTTTAACAACTCTTGCTGTGTCAAGCTTTAAAGTGAGTAATCAAATCAGTTGTGTTAAATTTTAATGGTAGTTGCACCTCATGAAATTGTAGCAAAGCCTACTAAATCACTGTGCTGTCATTGTCACAATTAATTCCACACAGGAGACATTTGCTTTCACACACAGCACAAGGTGTAGGCTAATTGTGACACATTTTTCCGCCCCTTTTAACAGGAAATAATTGGCCTTGATCAGCAGTTGTTTTTAAACAGTCAGCCAATGTCCAATAAAGTGCACATAATTGCTTTTATCTGCCCATACATTAGTGCATCTCTATCATTGAGATTGTCATACTAACACATTCTATGTATTAAAAGTGCATCACAAGTATCAATTTAATGCATTTATTGGGAAAGCATTGAATGTTAAAGTCAACCATATTCAACTGTTCAAAAGAAATAGTCTGATGAAGTGATGCATGTTGGGTTTCAGAAATAAAATAAATTACTAGACATGCAGTCCATAGTTTAAATAATTAATCAGAGATCAAAGACTTCAGCGCTGACAGATATACAGATATTAGAGATTTGAACCGTAATGCACAGACTGCTCCTGAGCAAGCAGCTTGTCTGACATCAGGCTCAGAGCTCAATCTACATTGCTTGATAGATTCTAACATGCCAAAGCATAAAGTGTGCTGTTCTAGCAACAACCTCACCAGAAAGACAACCTGAAAATACTACACAAATAACTCAGGCATAATTTAGAAAGTCAATCCACTTCATTTCTGCTTTTATTTCTTTCATCACATTCCCAGTGGGTCAGAAGTTTACATACACTTTGATAGTATTTGGTAGCATTGCCTTTAAATGTTTTAACTTTGATCAAAAGTTTTGGGTAGCTCCACAAGCTTCTCACAATAAGTTGCTGGAATTTTGGCCCTTTCCTCCAGATAGAACTGGTGTAACTGAATCAGGTCTGAAGGCCTCCATGTTTGCACACGCTTTTTCAGTTCTGCCCACAAATGTTCTATCAGATTGAGGTCAGGGCTTTGTGATGGCCACTCCAATACCATGACTTTGTTGTCCTTAAGCCATTTTGACACAATTTGCAGGTATGCTTTTGATCATTGACCATTTGGAAGACCCATTTGTGACCAAGCTTTAACTTCCTGGCAGATGTCTCGAGATGTTGCTTCAATATATCCACATAATTTTCCTTCTTCATGATGAGTTTTAATGACTTCAACCTAAGTGTATGTAAAGTGGCCAGTATTGATGGGAACTCCAATATTCTTTTAAAAAGCATCCCAGGGTGAAACCTCAAGAAGCTCGTTGGGAAAATGTCAAGAGTACATTTCTGCAAATTCTATGCAAAGGGAGGCTACTTTGAAGATGCTAAAATGGAACATAGTTTTGATTTATTTATTTATTTTTTAATCATAAGATAATACCTATAGTTCCATTTCTGATCTTCCATAGTTTTGATGACTTTTATCCTTAAATGTGAAAAATAATAAAGAATGAGTGAGTGACCCTAAACTTTTGACCATTAGTGTAATAAAATGCAGCACAATGTAGTATTTTTGTAAAGATAAAATAGCTGGAGGTAGCTTATACCCAAAGTGGTCCACATTCAAGTTTGATTATGGCAGCGCCCTAGTTTAGCTGAAAAATAAGATTAAATGGAGGTGTCTTTACAATGACATTCCAGGTTTCAATTGAAAAGTGTAAACTTCCCAATTATGCTGTTAAACCTACATATACTTGTTCCTCCAGAACTGAAAGATATAAAGATCTTCTTCATTCATAATAATAGGGCTGTACAGCAGTAGTAGTGTGTTTTATTTAATGCCATGTCAGCGATCAAAGCTATTTTCATGGCAAGAATTCAATTACAAAAAACAAATATCATATAAATACAATAAAAACAAAACAAATATAAATAGCAAGTCATATTATACAATATTTTTTTTAAGATTAATATATGATAAGAAATCCAAAACCTTTTCAGGCACAATCTCATTAAATAAGTCCTTTAATGAGGTAACTTCATAAAAGAGCATTCTACTTGTGTTAAGACCAGGACAATCTAGTAAAATATGGCTGTACAGCAACTTTGATTTCATTTTCAACAACATAATTAAAGGAATATTCCAGGTTCAATACAAGTGCGTGTGTGTTTTGGATTGTGTGTTCGGTCTTCTGCCAGTTTTAGTCTCACCCATTTATTTCTGTGTGTGTGTGTTGTGCATTGTGGGTCTCACCCCTTCATAGCTGTGTGTGTTCTGCATTGTGATTAATTTATAGATTTTATTTGACACATTTCAGAATAAAAGCTCTGTGTTATAGTCCCACTGTGCGTGTGTGTTTTGCACGCCGGATGTTTACAGAGTCACTGCTTCTTTTCCATGTGTGTTTTTAATACATTGTGGCTGATTTACAGACAGGGTTGGGGAGTAACTAAATATAAGTAACTGGATTATGTACTTAAAATACAAAATATAAGTAACTGTATTCCATTACAGTTAGAATTTAAATCATTGGTGATTAGAATACAGTTACATTCAAAAAGTATTTTGACTACTGAAGAGATTACTTTGCAGTTTATTGTCATTAAACAAATTTAATATTTCAGATGGAAAACATTTATACACTTATAAATAATACAATCCAAAGTGCATCTGAACAGCGGTGAAACTATTTCTTATAATGTGTTACATTCATACGAGCAGACAGAGAAGTACGTTTGAAGTAAGTATGGAGCAGATGAAATAGAAATAAACCTTGTGTAAATTGTCAGCTTTACACTAAGCTAAAATGCTATTTCTAGCCATTTTACATGTACGTTACCAGGCACAATCATATTTTTATATCATTTTATATCATATCAGATTGTATTTCAAAATTAATAGATCATAATTCTTTCATAATTTCATTTTTTGTATGCAAGACTTTGATATTAGGGCAAAAAGTTATTCTTGATCATTTTTGTATTGTTTTTCTGTAAAAATATCTAAAATTCCTCAAAACAAGATACATTTGATTTATCTTGTTTTAGAAACAACACAGCATAAGATATTTAGGTTTTTCAGAGAATGTATTTTTAACATGTGTGTTTTGTCTTACTGAGTTTTTATAGTCAAAACAAGTGAAAAAAAATGTACCAGTGCTGAAGAAGTAATCCAAAGTATTTAGAATAAGTTACTGACCTTGAGTAATCTAACGGAATACATTACAAAGTACATTTTACTGCATGTATTCTGTAATCTGTAGTGGAAACATTTCAACAGTAACCCTCCCAACCCTGTGTAGAAATTGTATTTCACAAATCCCCTCCTCTCCAAAATAAAATTTGCTCCGCTTTATTGTCTCTTCCATTCATTACCTATGGCCGGTCCATTTTGACTGCAAACATAAAAGGGGTCACTTTTTTATGACCACTTAGACCTATGGAATCTATTCATTTTGTGTGTGTGTGTGTGTATGTGTGTGTTCAGATAGCAAATGGGAGCAAAGTCACTAAGTCTCGTACTTATCAGATAAAGGAAACAATTTTTATTAAATATGACCAAAAGTATTTGGAGGGTTTAAAAAGCAAAAAACAAGGTTACAGTAAGGCACATACAATGGAAGTGAATGGAGCCAATTGTTGGAGATTTTAAAAGGGCAGAAATGTGAAGCTTACAATTTTATAAAAACATATTTTTTTATATATAAAACCATCTTTTGGTAAAAGCTGTATAAAAAAAAAATATTTTTTTTAAATGGTCATTTTAGGGTTTACAGCATCGTGTTTTCATGGCAACGAAGTTGTAAAATTATCTATGACTTTAACCAGAAAGGTTATTAAGTGATTTTATCACATTAAAATCATGTTAACATGCATATTGTGTACGTCTTGTGGCTATACTTTTGAAGCAGTGAGTGTTATAACGTTTACGGATTGGTCACATTCACTTCCATTGTAAGTATGAAGAGAAGGGACCAAGTAAGAAAAGTAGGGACAAGTCAAAATAAGCCTTTATAGTAATCATCATAATGACACAAATGCAGTTGATTTAGCTTGACTTGTATTGAACCTGGAACATTACTTTAAAGCATGACACAAAGTAAATATTTCAGATTGCTGCTGTATTCCCACAGCTTTGCATGTTTATTTTGCCCCCTGGGAGACTCCAGTGTGTACTTACCTGTTGAGCTTGGCATGGACTTGGTAATTCTTTAAGCATAAAATGCCAAGTAATGATAAGACTTTATAAAGTTGGATTTGAACAGGCCACAGTGTATTTTTCCCTGTACTGACTGAGTTACTATTCCCAATGAAAAAAGCCACAGGTCAATGAGAGAATAAGGGTTTTAACCTACCTGACCCGCAGTGTCATACAACCCCAGCAGGTATTGTTTCCCTCCAACCGTCACACTGACTGAAAAGGAAATTACAAATATTTATTTCTCAAATATTCAGACTCAAATAGATTTAATGACTGAATGAATTGTGCGAGAAGACAGATGCTGGTGTGCACCAGTTGCATCCTCAGCCCCACAGGTGGTTTCCATCAGACACACAGGCGCAACACAATGCAAGTCACTGCACGACGCTTTCAATGTATATGTTATATCACTGATTTAACTGTACACACATTCACATCAAATGCACACTGTAATAATTTGCGTAATGTGAATGATATAAGTCCTAATAGCATACTGATTAATTTACCTGCATAATGATCAAAGACAGTTGGCACATATTCCTCGGGAAAGGCGTCGTTGGCATAGCTCATCAGCAGACAAGTTTTCCCAACGGCGCCGTCGCCGACGACCACGCATTTCAACATGATGCTGCCGATTCCGTTTGCCATGACGATAAAACAATTGAATTCAACATCTTCTTCGGTTGCTGTAGATATATCATGTTATGTTAAAGCTCCATCCCTGATCAGACGTCACCGCTACCACCAGCAGCAGCGCCACGCTCGTTCTGCGAAAAGAGCTGAAATGCCATTTCTTCCAGCCCGCTTTTCAAATTTGGCGTTATCATTCACTCAGTACTAACACACTCCGCGCGCGATGAACTCCGCGTTGTCAATAAATTAACCTGAGAGCGCGAGATTCCCGAGGCCGAGCCGCGTGCACAACACACTACGCCCTCTCTCCACTGTCCCACTTTCTCTACTTTCCAACCACAGTATCACCTCCTCTGACACGGGTTGACTTGCGACATAGGCGGGGTAATAACTCCCAATCAAGGGATCAAGTATAAAGTTTTGCTATCATTGTTTCGTGTCTGAATCAAGTAACCAATATGAAACACATTCAGTCCTTACTAATCCTGTGGATCAGAGTCAGACTGAGGCTAATTAAATTATGGTGCTGTAACCTGAACATTGCCAAGTGATGACAGGAATGAAAACGAGACGTGCAGCTGTGGGAACATAAAAATAAAATAAAAAAGTTGACAAAAAAACATTAAAACACGTTGTGAAAATTAGATGTTTTCTAGGCCTTTATTCGGTACAGTTGAAGAGACTGTAAGGGGGGTATTGCCCAAAAAAGTATTTGGTAAAAGAGTGTTTTTTTTAAACGACGTTCCAGTGTGTATAAAAGGTGTAAATGAAGTGAAATCAATGCTTTTTAAAACGAAATCGTCTTATGCCTCCTACACACGACACGACTTTCAAAGACGTTGGATCGTGGTACCGTTCATATTACACAACAGGCGTTTTCAAATTACACAACGAATCAGCGACGGGTGAACACGTTACAAGACATTTCACTATTTGCACTAATGCCTGACGACTCTGTCTGGACTAAAAAATTATATTTCACAACAGAATACACACGAGAAGTGATACTAGATACAACAAAAAAAAATGCATGATCATATGTTATGCATTTCAGAATATGATGTGTATGTTTTTATTTGCCTAAAAGCATCATATATTTTATTGGTTATAATATGAGAAAGTACCTGCTACTGAAAAATCTACCTATTTGCTTAACTGACTGTCCAAGAGAATTGGCAATTCCTCTCCAACTCTTCTCTTTCTCCACCCGGTTGTGGTACAGTTCAGATGAAACATCAAATATGCACTGGTGCTCCTGCCAATGTTCCACACATTTTTCCTCCATTTCTTTGGTCCAATGAGACTTTCTTGATACCGCAGCCATGCTAGTTGATGTTCTGTTGCAGGTACATCAGGACTCCTCCCACTGAAACTTCCCATGCCCAATTTATTGCTCTCTCATTGGCTGTAGGTCAACTCTGCAGTTGTATTCAGTCAAAACACAATTTGGTATTGCAGACAGGTCCAGATATTTAACATGCTAAATATCTCGTTGACATCGGTGATGCCTCGGCGATGTGTCAGCGATCGCGTCTTGATATGATAGTTCATACATTGCGTTCGTTGCTCACAGGAGTGAGCTCTGATTTGCCTATGATTTCAGGCTTTTGTCAGCAATCTCCATAAAACTGTCGGCAAGCAAAAATCGGGCTTAAAATTGTGTAGTGTAAACTCGGCATTAGTGTGGATGTGGCCCAGAGGCGGCACTAGGGAGGGGCTAGCATGGGCTTCAGCCTCCCCAAGAGAGTACTTAGCACCCCTGTAGCACCCCCAGCAAATATTTGTACCAGCCAGCAGATTATCCTCTGTATGAAGACTGATCGATGAAAAATTTTCCCAGACAATATTTTAGCAATCGTGTCATGTGTTCCGTACTGGTGATGCCTGATTTATAAATGAATTACTCATTTGAGTCAATTCCTTCAAATAATAATTAAAACTGTTTAGTAAGACGGTCATTTGGAGCGTTTCTCACTCTGTAAAAACAAAAATGACTTAAATAGAACAGAAAACAAACAAGTAGAATATTTACTGGCATGATACATAGAGCAGATGAGGAGGTAAACTTTACTGTTTAAACTTTAAACATACTCTGACTGCATGTCTCACAAAAACTCTCTCTCAGTAATGGTGGATCAGCCCCCTTAAAGGTGCACTCAGTAATTCTAATCCAATACACTTGGGTGGTTCTTGCGCATGCACAGGATGGGGGTGGGGGCCGAGCAAGAGGAAAATTAATTAGATTAGCGATGCCAAATCTGGCTTATGCAAACTTTCTAAACTCCAAGGAGGAGAAATGTCTGAGAAACAGACCAAGAGAAAAAGGTCAGACGAATATAAGAAAAAAATAAGGATTTTAATAAATCGAGGGTGGAGCTTTCAAAGGAGCACTAAAGGGAGGGATGTGTTTGTTTTGGCAGTTGAGTTCGAATATCAACAGTGTTTCTTAGGAATCACTGAGTGCACCTTTAACCTAACACCCCCCCAACCCAGCTTTGTAACAACCAGAGCCCTTCTACCAAGGGGAACCTGCAAAGTTAGCAAAAGAAGCATAAGGTAGCAGTCCCATAGACATTCTTATGGTGGTTCACTGGTGAGGAGACAAGAGACAAGAATAATAATCTGCTTTTGTGAGGAAACAGAACATAACTTAATGAACTGGCCACCTGGTCACTAATTTTCAACATGTTTTACACTCAACAATCCTATTGGAGTGAGCAATGTGTGGAGTTTTACTATGATAAAAATAGAATAGAAATGTAGGTGTCAGTTTACGGCTCTACCCGTTCATATGGTGACAGAGATATTTTGAATCAAAACCTGCGAGTGCATCCTTTGATTGACAGCGATGGATAATGTCTTTATTAAGTTCAACGCATGCATGTGCAGATTTTGAACAACTCAAGATAAAGCCATATTCCCAACCAAACAGGTATCAGAAAGTATCATTGCATGTTTTTTTACATGCATTGGAGTACTGTATAAATACCATGGTATACATATATGCACCGCAGTATTACCATCTGATATTATTACAATACCATGGTTCTGCCAGGTACCATAGTTTAAATGTAGCTGATTTTGAGAAACTTTAACTAGTGCTGGATGTGCTGTGTGAATTAGTCTTTTATCAATACTTTGTAGCTCATAGTTACATTAATTGACACTCAAGATATCTACTTGTGAAAAGGTAAAAATGCTGCTCATAAAGTTACCAGAATGAAATGCTTTAGTGTCGTTTTCACCCCTGAAGGTGTGTTGCCTGCTTTATTGGGGTTGCAGTGCAGAGATTTCACTACTGTTGTCACCACATGCAAACTGATATTACTAAAACCACTTGGCCTCACCAGGTTTTGCACATAGTGACCAAAGCTCAGCTATCCCTGTTAATGATTTAGCACATCTTCAGCACCAGCCATAAAAATTCTCTGTCATCACACCTGGTGTGGCCTATGTCTATCTCTCACAGTCTTGTTTTCATTCCCGTCAAGAATGAAATATGGCGCTACTCTGAATACGTTTTTGGCAATTCACATTATTTGTGCATATCACCACCTACTGGGCAGGGAGGAGAATTTATATTAAAAAAGGACTTAAATTGATCTGTTTCTCTCCCATATCTATCTCATCGCTTCTGAAGATATATATTTTACCACTGGAACCTTATTGATTAATTTTATGCTGCATTTGTAGGCTTTTTGGACCTTCAAAGTTCTGGCCACCATTCACTTGTATTGTATGGACCTACAGAGCTGAAATATACTTCTAAAAATGTACGTGTTCTGCAGAAGAAAGAGAGTCATTCACATCTGGGATGGCATAAGGGTGAGTAAATGATGAAGGAAGTTTCATTTTTGATTGAACTATCCCTTCAGTTTCTGCAATAATATCACATCTATTTTGCTGCATGATGTTTTCAAAAATGGATTTATATCGAAAGCAATTTGAACTCTTTAACGAAAGATCAACTTGACTATATATTGCTTTAAGTAGATCAACTCGTTTCTTGGCCAATTTTTATTTTCTATCAGTTATTCTACTTATCAATATGTTCGTTATGGTTTTTTTTGTTTGTTTTTTTTTTATCAGGTAACATTATTGCTAAATGTCATTGTTTGATATCATGATTCTGCACTTTGTAGAGGATCCCTAACACCTGATCGCAGTCCAATCAGCTGGAAGCGGGCTGGCTGGTCAAGGGTGTGCTGCTGTATCACTTTTGACAGCTACTGCAGGAGTCATGTGACCAAACATTTACCTCATACCTTGTGAGCGTGTGTGAGTCTCGGTGATCATGTGTGTATATTTTTGTGTGGGCGCGGGCGTGTACACGCACCCTTTTCTCTTTGACATCACTGTGTCTGGGCAAAAATTATCTTTTAAAAGGTTTTATCATGATGTTCATTTACCTGATTGGGTCACTGTGGCATTCCATGTCTTAAACGTCTTAACTAGTCACAGAGCTCAGGTCACAACGACAGGTCCTGAAGAGCATGTGAATGTTTTTAAACGATATTGAAATTTTTTCTTCTGAGGATTTTTACTTGAAAGAGTCTCATCAACATTGTACTTTTGAACTATACTGCATTTTAACTGTAGAGCGAGAGAGAATGTAAGAAATGATGTACTATATCTCCCTCTTGTGGAAGGTTAATGTAATCCGATTTCAGCTTGCCAACATTTATTACATTCAGGTAGTTTATAATAAATATGAGATTCGTGATAAATATAATTAAATACACTTTTACCGTTCCAAACCACTAGATTGATAGACTTCTTAAACCTAATCAAATATATTTTAACTAGGGCCATAACCATTAAAGGAATAGTTCACCCAAAAATTAAATTCTCTCATAATTTACTCACCCTTATGCCATTCCAGATATGTATGACTTTCATTCTTCTGCAGAACACAAACAAAGATATTTAGAAGAATATTTTAGATCTGTAGGTCCTTACAATCCATGTGAATGCACAGAAACTTTGAAGCTCCAAAAAGCTATAAATAGTCTTTTATTAACTATTTTAATGGTATTTTAATGATGATTTTCAATTATTTTGGAGCTGGACAGCCATGGTCAACATTAATTATTCTTTTATTGAAAAGAGTGGTGTAAAGATTGAAAACACACACACACACACACACACACACAATGAGGGTGAACAACTTGAGGGTGAGTAAATAACTTTGTGTATGCATTTTGTTTCCTGCTAGCCAGCAAACATTCATATTTTACAGGTACATCAATAATGAAAAGACATTAATTCATTAATTATTTTCGTACTTTCTTTGAGACAGCACAAAAAAGAAAGCTAAGCTGACTGAAACAGGCAAATTGGTACAGTGCATTCACAGTGGTAGTCTTGTACTACATGAACTACAAAAAAAAAAAAAACTATTATATCATTATTCAAAATGATCACATTTTAGGCCTTTATCACATTTTGCATTCAAAGCCTTTACTATTTTAAAGAACTAAAGAGGACCATTATTTGTGACCTCAACACTCACAAACCCCATTCACAAATCGAATGTTGAAGACATGGTACTGGCCCAGAAAATAGGAGCAATGTATGCAGGTTTTTTTAATGTATTTTGTTGGTAAACAAACAAAGAAATCTCATGTGAAAAAAATTGCATGTTTCTTCTGGTTAGTATTTATGCAGTATAGCAAAAAGCAAATTTTACACCTATTCTTGGTCTAGGTAATGTGTAATGAAGTCACAAACCTTAAGTAGTTCCAGTTGCAGCCAGTAGATGGAGCTAGTGGTGTACCACAATACACAACTCAACCAACATCGAATCAGCTCAGATTTTTGCTTGGGAAAACAGATGCAAAAGATAATTTTTAAATGTTGAAGCACTTTAAAAAAATATATAATAATTTAAAAGTTTAACTCGAAAGTCATAAATTGTGAATTATATAATGAGACTGAACTGATCAATGACACCAGTGATAGTTGAGTATTTAATAGAATATATTTTAAAATCTTTTAAAATTAAAGAATTCCTAAATCATTAAAAGCTAGAGAAATAGAGAAATGCAGTGTCGTGTCTCACAGAAATGGAGTATTGGGACTAATACATTATTCATGGCTCAGTGAAATATTGCCTTCCTAGCAGTGTGGACTGAGGAGTGTAATTAGTTGCCTGCAGCCTAGTAGTCCAGTGTCAGGCCTAACCAATCTCGAATTCACAAATCTTTCTACCTCTATTCATCTTAACCACTCTTCAATATTCTCTCTCTCTTTCTCTGTCTCTGTCTCTCTCTCTCTCTCTCTCTCTCTCTCTCTCTCTCTCTCTCTCTCTTTCTCTCCTCCTCCTCCTCCCTCTTTCACTTATTAGGTTTTTCTGCATGGTGCATAAGTATGATTTGTCTTCTGTCCCTCCTGCATCTTTTTTCCTGACACTTGTTGAAAGGATTTCAGAGGACAAAAAGAGAGGGGGAGAGAAGAGTAGAGAGGTGGGAGGGAGACTAATGCTTTTGCATTGCCTATCTAAGTGCCACTTACCCTTTAAACAAGAGACGGAGCAGCCCTGTCTGTTTATCAATTCATTTCTCCCAGGACAGTCATGAAGTGCAGGCCTACAACTCTATTTTTCACTCATATTGATATTGATGAGAATGAGTAAGGGTACGAGAAAGACAGATTGTTGGAATGGGAATAGACTATTATCTGAGTGTAAAATATATAACTTTTTGTATATAAGGCTTGGTACCCTCCCTACTTTGAAAGATTGCAAAATGTTGAGCTGAATGTTAGCTGAGTGTTAATATACAGTTTTATTATACTGTACAGCTACTTGTAATGCTGGATCAATTTAAAAGTAGTCTGGATTACAGTAATGCATCAGGTTGAGTGATGAGCATTTATGGAAGCGACGTTTGAAAAGTCCCCCTACAGCTGTGAGAATGAGAAAGAAACAAGAGCCATTTTAATATTAGAGCAGCACGACACACTTGACAGATTTTATAAAGGAATGAACATTAAATTTTAATTTAATTCTGAAATATGAAGTTATATTTTATTGAGGGCATTAAGTTTAGCCTCAGACCATTGTTCACATCCAGAAAGAAGAAGAAAGAAATACTTGATATTTCAATCAACAAGATGGAGAGGAAATGACAGAGCAGCATTGTGTGACCTGTCAGGTAGCTGCAGCTAGAAGCTCTGAGATATGTGTAAATATTTGCCTTGCCTTTCTTTTAACATGAACCGTGGTTGTAAATATATTTTAACTTCCCTAATAATTTATCCTTCATAGATTCAATTAAAATTTTAGAGCCAGTGATTTCTGTGTAGTCCTGTGCAAATATGACTTCTTGTAAATAAACTGCAGTATACTGCTTCAGCTAATTTTTGCTGTCTGTTTCTGTTGTGGTGAGGGCTGAAACCACACTGAGAAAGTTAATTTTGTCCGAATGGCTGGCCCCCAGAGATTGGTTTGTGGGTTCAAGGTCCATTTCTGGACCATTTAGTCTTTCCGATGCCCTGGTTTGTACAGTAATCCTGTTTGATTGAACCTGCTTTCTATTACACTGTATCTTCCGCAGAGCCCATTTCAAGGGAGAGGAAATGTGTTGCCTTGTGTCAATATAAATAATGATTCACTTTATCTGGGTGTTCGAGAACATAACTTTTCAGGGTCAGCTGAAATAGAGAAAGTGGTATTTTATGTTATCAAATCAAACTCAATCAGAGCAAGCAATGAGATTATTGATTTTTATCAGAAATCAAAGTGTGTAGTATATTGGTGATTAGTAGCTTCAGATTGCTTTATTGAGCAAAGGTCAGTTTTGTGAGAAAGATGAATACTTCATAGCAAATGTGTGATATTGCTCAAACCAGATGTCCTTAACAGCTCTGCTTGTGACACAATGCCATAATGTTTTAACCTTAGACGTATGTTATACTGTATGTATTTTCCAAACTCCTTCACAAATTTAACCAAGATCTTAAAATTGCCCATATTTTCCAATGGACAATGCTACAATAAACCATTAAATGGCCAAATAAATGCTTTAATATGAAAAAGTCACAAATCTATTCCTTTTGCCTGGAGACACACACTGCATATAGTACATTAAGCATCATTCAAAGGTCTGGCACCACTGCTCAGAGACACGATTCTTCATGTCAAGGACCATGCTTTTGTGACTGTGGCAGGGCGGATTGTGATTCTACACACCCGGTCCCTTATCAGGCTAATCAAGCCTTCGAGAGGGATAAGGGCTGACTGCGGAAGATGGTGTGGGAGAGAGAGATCTTTAACGGGCATGTCCGTCATGTGTGTGTTTGTGTCTTTTGTTTCAGTTTATCATTAAAATATGATTTATATTGCCAAGCCAGTTCTCGCCTCATCCTTTCCATTGAACTGCGTTACACTGGTGCCGAAACCCGGGAAGAAGGAGGCATGTTCGTAGAAAATTCCTCGACACTGCCGTCCACCCGGGGGAGCGCTGCTGCCATCCTCCGGGGGATGGAGTAGTCCGACCGCCCAGACGTGGTGAACAAGTGGGGACTGAACTCCCCCGTGTGGACGGCAGTGACGAGGACGCCGCGACGGGCATCCCTCCTCCTTCCCCGGTTTCGGCACCAGTTTAACGCAGTTAGCAGAGAGGGAAAATGGGATAGGAATTTGATAGTATAGGATAGAATAAGAGAAGTTAGGATAGGATAGGATAGGATCGGATAGGATGGGATTGCATAGCATAGGATAGGATAGGACAGGAAAGGATATGATATGACAGGATAGGATAGGATAGGATGATGTGATATCATATCATACCATACGATACAATAGGATATTATAGGATGGGTTAGGATAGGATAGGAATTGACATGATAAGATAGGGTAGGATAGCATAGGATAGTATGGGTTAGGATAGGATAAGAAAGGATAGGACAGGATAAGATAGGATAGGATAGGATAGTATGGGTTAGGGTAGGATAAGAAAGGATAGGATAGGATAGGATAGGATAGGATAGGATAGGATAGGATAGGATAGGACAGGACAGGATAAGATAGGATAGGATAGGATAGGATATGATAGGATAGGATAGGATAGGATAGGACTGGACAGGATAAGATAGGAAAGGATAGGATAGTATGGGTTAGGATAGGATAAGAAAGGATAGGATAGGATAGGACTGGACAGGATAAGAAAGGATAGGATAGTATGGGTTAGGATAGTATGGGTTAGGATAGGATAAGAAAGAATAGGATAGGATAGGATAGTGTGGGTTTGGATAGGATAAGAAAGGACAGGATAAGACAGGACAAGATATGATATGAATGATATGATATGTAATGATTCAATACGATACAATAGGATTGCATGGGTTAGGATAGGATAGTATGGGTTAGGATAGGATAGTATGGGTTAGGATAGGATTGCATGGGTTAGGATAGGATAGGCACCGTTGGGGAGTAACTGAATACATGTAATGGGAATACGTATACAATGCTAAATATAAGTAACTGTATTCCACTACAGTTACAATTTAAATCATTGGTAATTAGAATACAGTTACATTCAAATATCTATTTTGATTACTGAAGAGTTTATTTTGCATTTTATTGTCATTTCTTTCATTTAATATTTAGTCCTTCAGTTGGAAAATATTTATACGTATAAATTATGCGATCCAAAGTGTATTTGAACAGCGGTGAAAAACTTTCTTGTGATGTCATTTATATGAGCAGACAGAGATGTCTGAAGTAAGTTTGGAGCAGAAGAAATAGAAATAAACCTTGTGTAAATTGTCAGCTCTACGCTAAGCTAAAATGCTATTTCTATCCATTTTAAATGCACTTTACCAGGCACAATCATATTTTTTTATCAAGAAAATTCACATTGGATCATAATTATTTGTTTTTTCTTGTAAGACCTTTGATATTAGAACTGATGTTTTATAAACAACACTGCATAAGATATTTTCAGAGAATGTATTTTAACGACTGCACTGGCAGCGTTTTATAGTCAAAACAAGTGAAGAAAATGGTATGTGATGGGATAGGATGGGATAGGAAAGGATAGGACAGGTTAGGTTAGGATGGGACTGGATAAGACAGGATAGGATAGAATTGGATTGGATAGGATAGGGTTGTACACTATTTATCCACTGGGGAAATTGAAACATTACAGCAGTAAACATAAATATAGAATAGGAAAAAGCAATAAAAACACAAAAAAACACAAAAAAACACAGTACAATGCAATACAAAAGAGAAAATGAGAGAAGGCAATACAAATAATATAGCTATACACTATGAAGATAGAAATATTAACATGTACAAAATCATGTTCTGCAATATGTCCTGATGCTTGTGCAAGTATTGTGCATTATGGATTATAAATAAGAAGATTAGTGGGAAAGAAAAGAAGCAGCATGATTCTCCATATTATAAGAAGATGCTATCTATACTATCCTATCCTATTCTGACCCACCCCATCCTCTTTTGTAAGTCACTTTGGATAAAAGCATCTGCCAAATGAATACATTTAAATGTAAATGTACTATCTCAGAGAAGGGATCTCATAAAAGAAGTTAGAGTAGGTTTAAAATAAAAATTAAGGCTGAAGTTCATCATTTCTGCATCACTTAAATCACCAAACAGAATTACGATAAATAATGTTCTCTCATGCAGTTGGTTGAGACAATGTTGCTGTGTCAGGCCGTTTGGGATGCTAAAACAAATAAAGCAATGTTTTCATAGTATAACAGAGCCACAATATTTACTATTTTCACGGAAATCAATCCACAAGTAACACTTATAATTGTTTCTGCACATTAATATATTTTGGGTTGAATACAAGCTATAATCAATCAACGGTATTTGTGGTGTAATTTCTGGCATTGATTTAATGGTATACCATAAATTTAATTTGGACTTGATCCTCTTTAAAAAAAATAAAAAAATAAAAAAATAAAAAAATTATCTGTAACAGGTTGGAAGTGAATGGGGCAAATCCGTAAACATTAAAATACTCACAGTTTAAAAATTATAGCCACAAGACATAAAGAACATGAGTTTAGTGTGACAAAATCGCTTTCTAACCATTTTTTTTTAAAGTTATATCTAATTTTAAAACTTTGTTGCCATGACGACTTGGCACTGTCAACCCTAAAGCTTCACATTTCTGCCTTTAAACCCTCCAAAAATGTGTTCCATTCACTTCCCATTGTAAATGCTTCAATGTAACCTTGATTTGTTTTCATTTTTTTTAAAGGAAAAAATAAGTGTGTGTGGGGGGGGGGGGGTGTATTTCAAAGTTTTTCTTTTTTTGTGGTAACCGTAACTATCATTATGCCACAAATGCTGACGATTGTGCTTATCTTGTACTGAGACCGGAATTTTCCTTTTAAGATGGGATAGGAGTATTTAAACAAAGAAATACAAATAAAAAATACACACTTAATTTTGAGACTATCAACAAGCCATGTCATAAGATTTCAATAAAACTTTAGTCAACTACTCTCATAATATTTCCACAGCTGACTGCAAGTAGCACACTCTTCAGTGCTTCAGTCCTCATTGATTAGAGAGGATCTGCTGGAGCTAATTTCAGGAGGGATTGTACTGCATCTCAACCATGGGTGTCCCCGAAGGCCAGGTCACTTAGGAAACATGAAGAAGCAGAGCTAATCATAGCTGCGATTATGCCCCTCCTGCTTCTCTCCCAACTCTAATGACTACATTCGCTCCCTTTGGCAAGACCAGTCCTCACTCAGTCCGCCTATTATGAGACTGCTTTTCTTCACTTCTTTCAGAATAATCAAGGACTGCAGTCAAGATCTTTATTGGTCATTTTCTGCAGGCATCCTCTGAGAAATTAGCATTGTAATGATTAGTGGGTCACAGGTACACTGGAATAGTCTGAAAGATAATCTGCGTAATTGAATTTATTCCCTCATGGCGCAGGAGTGAAAAATACAAACAAAGTGAAAGCTTGAGGAGGTGTCATTAATAATCAGAGTAATATTGAGGCAGAGTACAAATCCATTTTCCCTTTAACTCAGCTCTTTTAAAAGTGTAGGAGAGCTGTAATAGTAAATAATCTTTACGTCTTTTTGAGAGCACTCAGAACAAGCAAAGCCTTTTTTGACATCAGCTTCCATCGCAAACACAAACAGCAGCACTCTAAAGCGTGAGAGGAATATTAATGAAATGAGAACATCACAGGGTCATTTCAGTCTGATCTGAAAATTATTCTCTTTTCATTTTTTCTCATTTCAGTTCCACAACCTGTAGAGCTGACACTGATTACATTTCCTCTGCTCAAGAACAATTCTGCATGGGCTACTTCATCAAGCTGTAAGAAAAGTCACCACAGGGAACAACATACTTCCCTCATGGCCAAGTTGATTTAGCAATAAGCCTTTGTATCAGTGATGTAATGATTCTTTTCCAGCTCAGCTGACATTTGATGATGGAGTCCCATAACAGAGCAATTACAAAACACACTTAAAAGCCTGCAGACTCTGGGAGAACCACAGAATAGCACACTCTTATAGTACATGCTCTCACCAAAGATCACAGTGAAGGGAGATGTCTGTGGCAAATATATAAATGGAGATATATCAGGATCAGAAGCATACTCCTGGAGAATAGATTTTTCTATGTCTCATAGACCACAGACAAGAGATTGAAAGTTAAGATCAGAGAATCCTAAAGCACTGCTGTCTGTTTTTGTATTTCTGTCACCTGAATATCAATCGCTTTGCCTGATTGCTATAAAACTTTGAGAGTTCAGTAGGGCATGAGTGATTTGATATGTTTAAATTTGATGTACTCTTCTAAGATTATGAGAGACGGTATCATGATTGTACTTCATTCAAAATCAATATGACTGCAGAAACAATAATGGTGATTCTTTATGTTGAGTTTTGCTACTTAAAAAGGTGGACAAACATATGACCTGTGTTTGAAACAAGAAAGTTTGTTTGATTTAAAAAGCCTCTTCTTTCCCAGCTGTAAGCATGCAGGGAACCTCTTATCCATGCAAATGACAGATCACTGATTCCCCCAAAGAGAATACAAACAGAATGTTATCTCCTTTTCATCATTGCATGTGATTACCCACTGTCTGCTGTAATATTATAGCCAAACCCAGACACAAATCTTTTGCTGGATGTCATTGAACTATTTGCTTTTGAAATTCAATGCAAGATGAAAAGTAATTTATTTTGTGTATTGTATCTACCGTGAATCATGAAAGATGTCATTATAATGTCTCTGGGAATGGCAGAGAGACTGCTTTTCAGTAGGTTTCAGCAGCTATTGTCTGCTGCTCTTACAAATGGACATTTCTGACAGAGATGTAAAAACAATATACATTGAGAAAATCCATAAAACTGACATTTCTGCTTTGGTTTCGTTGGTTTATTAGTGCACCTTCAGTGCCTTTTCTGACAGATTGCCACATGTGTTACACAGAGCAGCACCACACACAGTGTACTGTATAGAGATGAATTAATAACTCACCCTTTTTAAAGGAACAGTTCACCCAAAAATGAAAATTCTCTCAACATTTACTCACCATCATGCCCTCTCATATGTTTATGACTTTATTCTGCAGACAACCCAAACAAAGATTTTAAGAAGAACATTCCAGCTCTGTAGGTCAATACAATTCAAGTGAATGGTGACTAAAACTTTGAAGCTCCAAAAAGCATATAAAGGCAGCATAAAAGTAATCCATGAGATTCTAGTGGATTAATTAATGTCTTCTGAAGCGATCTAATCGATTTTGGGTGAGAAACAGACCAAACTATAACTCCTTTTTCACTGTACATCTTGCCATTACAGTCTCTAGGCATGATCATTATTTCAAGCTCGATTACACTTCCCAGTTATTGACACATCGACAGAGCGGTAGATGGTGCTACTAAGGTGAGGCTAGTAACTGTTTTATTGTTTAGAGTTTTATCTCATCTGTAATACATCTATATACAACATTTCCTCTCCGATGTCTAATAGATGGATGTTTTTGAAACATATATGACTTAGAATGTATGTAAATCTGACAATTGAATGTGATGCTTTCCAGAGAAAATGCTCTTACACAGATGTTGGAGATGTAAGTATACTATCTGGGAAGGTATGCATTTCTTCTTAAATCTGAAAAGAATACAAAAATATGAAAGATCAACACATACAATTGGAATTTATTTCTTGCACCTGTATGCACTTTTGGCATTTTTTTATGCCTTTATACAGTCATTTCAAGTTTAGTCTCAGAGGGACAGAGAGAGATAGCATAAGGAACACAATCAGACTGAAAAATGTATGCAGATATGAAAAGGTCAGAACTGCAATTAAATAGAACATCACAAAAATGTCTTATCACATTGTAATTGTTTAGAAATTCTAGACTAGTTTTTCCATTATTTTGTGACAGGTTATCTCTACAAACCATATTTCAGGCACTATCCTTGTGCTGTGACTTCTGTGATAACATTGTGTTCGTAATTGGAAATGTACAAAATTCTCCTGCATCAACATTGCGGACCTAACTAAAACAATGCTTTGAATACAATACCAGAAATGTCCAAAGGCTGGAAGATAGAAAAGATTTGGGCTGTACAGCATTACAGTATACTGTATTTAATATAAATAAGCTATTTCTGAAATGTATATTCTTTGCTTGTAAGCATGCCCAATATTGAAGTCTATATCCTGTTCATGATGTCCAGTGACATTACTCCTTATCAAACTTCAAGTTAGAGCAATGGCTCCAAAATTACACAGTAGGTGGCTTTGGTGAGGAATTCATCACCCTTTTAAATGTTAATTTCAAAGAATGTTTATTTATAAACTATTAAACGATTTCTGTTCTTCATGGGTATATGCCCATGGTGTTAGCAAAGGTAGAAATAATTCAAAGTCCTGTTGATTTTGTCATAAATGAATGATAGTTAGGGCAAGACGGTGTCCCAGTGGTTAGCACTGTCATCTTACAGCAAAAAGGTCCTAGGTTTAAGTCCCTTACCCGACCCTGGGTCTTTCTGTGTGAAGTATGCATGTTCTCCCAGTGTTGGCGTGGGTTTCATCCGGGTGCTCTGGTTTCCCCCACAGTTCAACAACTGAAAACTCTAAATTGGCCACAAGTGTAGGTGTGAGTGTGAAAGTGTTGTCTGTCTATATGTGTTAATCCTGTGATGAACTGGGTGTTTCCCTGCCTTGGGCCAGAGACAGCTGGGATATGCTTCAGTACCCCCGCAACATAGGATAAGTGGCTACAGAAAATGGATAAAAGAGAGTTGCTCATGTCCTAATCTTGTTACAACTACAGCACAGCATTGTGAAAATTAGATCACTGGTCCTTATGCCTGATGTAGATTGCTCAATGTTGACTGTTTCTAGAGCAGAATCCTCAGGCTTTGGCTTGCGGTATGGTTGTGGGTGTTTGTCTTACGAACAGTTGGTGTGGCTCTTAGCCAGCACAAATTCTGTAGACTGTCGCCCCATCCTCCCGTTCCTCTGAAAACACTGTTAGAATGAGTTAACGGATTCCATTTGAGAATGTTTCCATTGTTCTCCACATTTTAAGGAACTGATATGGTGTGAAGGAAGGCTGGAACCCCAAATCAAAATTAATATCCCTCAATTGACCAGAAAGCATTTGTGTATAGATGACTTTTGTGTCCAGTTCAGTAATAGACACATTTTGTCATCAGAAGAAAACTCTTGAGTCAACACACCAAACTTACAAACTAAATAATTTCTTTATTTATGTATTTGATTTTAGTTTATTTTTTAGGTCTGAATGGCTTAATTAAAAATATACAGTATTCGAATGAAAGAGGAAATCTTGATTAAACTTGATTAAAAGCTCTTCTTATCTGGGATCCCTCAAGCATATCGCTGTTTACACAATCTTTGGGCTGGGGGTCCTATACCTCTCAGTGCTGATTGGTATGCAATCTGCAATCAGAAAGGGGGACAGAAAAAGAAATCAGTAGAGGGTTGGGTGTGGGTAATGAGGAATAAACAGGAGACATAAACTGATAAGACAAAAGAATAGAGGATGCCAAGACTAATGAACACTGACATAATGAAAGACTCTGTCCATTTGCTTGTCTAAACAATTGGGTTCTTTAATTAGCAAGAAATTGTTTGTCTATTAACCCTTTTGTGCTAATAAGACTTTTTCACTTTGCAGAAAAACAGATATCTGTCTCAAATCTGATTTTTTTTTAGACTGACTGTTCAAAGTCCAAGTTATATGTGGCCAGATCTGATTTGTTTCTGTTCAGACTGCAGTTGCACATTGGTTGTCATACTACTGATGCAAACTTGCAACGGTTCACCAAATGTGAGCTTAGCAATTGATGTTTTGCCATTGATTATATTTTTCATGAGAGCAGTATCCAAATATGAACACATTCGTTACAGACAATGGGAGAGTTGGCATTTGCAATGTTTGTTGCTGCTAGGGTTGACAAATGTTAGGGTTATAAACTATTATTTAAGTCGGGACGTCCAATATAAGCTGACATTACGATGTCCCATACTAGACCCCTATTATCACATATTTTAGCGGGCAGAAAAACATCCTGTAGCCTATTTAAGGCTTTGTGTCCTGTATTGAAGTGGGAAAATTCTCAAATGGTTGGACAACGAGATGGTTGAAGGGAATCTCCATCCGCTATCATTTGTGTTTTTTGGATCACAACACATGTTTTATTATCGCAAAATCAGACGTAGCATCCTGTTGTGCATAAATGAGAAAAAAAAAAAAAAGAAAAAAAAAACACTCCACAAAAAACACTCCGATCTAACCTTTCTGACTGAGACGCATTAATACAAATTTAGTTTAATCACAAACCACCCAAGAATGTATTTTAGATGCTGTCGTTTGAGCTTAACTTATATTGAACCCCAAAATATTCCTTTAAGGAAAGTTCAGTGGATAGTTCACCCAAAAATATCAAACATATTTTTAGACAGAATGACCATTTACTTTAATTCTATGGAAAAAGTGTAATGAATTGAATGGTGAATGAGGCTGTCATTCTTCCTAACATCTCCATTTCCATTCCACAGAAGAAAGAAAGTCATAAAGGGTTTGAACAACAGGGAGAGTATATGAGGATTTTCATTTCTGGGTGAACTATCCCTTTAAATGTAAACAGCCAATAATGTATAAGGGCTATAAAGGAAACCACCTTCTTCTGAACCTTTTAAACTCCTATGTGAGTGCACATACACACCATTCCCAGGGAAAAGAGAAAGCTTTTCTTAGCCAAGTGAGCAGCAGGGATACAGATGGAGATTAGCAACTGCTCTCTCTCACCCTTAGCTCCACACATTAGGGTCTTACACCAATCACACACACTCCCCCAAATAAACATGCTTCCACCACTGCACACCCCCACAATGTCTGTTTTTCTCCAGCTAATTTCTTTTGTTTACTAATGAGAGAGTTATTTAGAACTTTAATTATTGATGAAATCAGCAGTGTTTGTTTAGAATCAGGTCAAGAGTTTGGGAAACGTGAGCAAGAATATTGCTGTAAATGACTCCAAAGACCTTCAGATAAATTTTATTTCATGATGTTGGTTAATAAAATGTCAGTGGGGCGCTATATTGCGATATAGGTTTATACATAAATGTTAAAGTCTTCGGATGCATAAGTCAGGCATATGGGGTATCATTTGAAAGCTTAGAATCTGAACTTTTCATAGAATTCCATACATTTTGCAATTATGCTACATAAAATAAAATAGAAACATTTGTTTTATGCAGCGACCATTGCTGATGTAAGCCCCAAAAACATTATATCTGCTTTTACATTAGGCAGTTTTGTACAAAATTAGCCATTTTCTTTACTTGTATGTGAACTTGCTTGAGTGAACAGTGCAATGTTTTATTTAAGATGTCCACAACAAAAAATGCAGTCGGTAGGAAAAGCATGCTAAACAAATAATTTGAAAACGATTTTATTGACTATTGATGATAAAATATTGTATATAATTACTCCTAATGACACCTAGATTGAGCCTCTAGTCCACTCAGAATTACAAGCTTCAAAAAAATATCAGACTTTTAACATATAAAATGGATACCAACTCCAACCATAAGACATGGGATACTTCATATGCCATTGTCTGAACCTTGGATTTAGGATGGACCACACCGAACCTCACCGAAATTACCGGCCAGGTTGAACTGCGTTTCACATCCCTATTGATGGTCTACGATCTTACAATGGAATGCATAGACTAACAATTGCCAACAAAAGCCTTCATCAGCCAATTAACAAGGACAATTGCATCTATGTGAACTTCTGCAATTAATCAAGATGGACTTCAAAGGCATTTGTCATTAATCTTACAGTTCAAACACAATCGATGTTTAATCACTGACCCTTAACACTTACTTAGTTTAATCATTTTAAACCATGAATTCAACTATACGTAAGTAATTTTTACATTATATTCATGATGTTAGTCAGAGGGGAACTGGCCCACACAGTGAGTCTGGTTTCTCCCAAGGTTACTTTTCTCCATTAATCTACATCTTATGGAGTTTTGTGTTCCTTGCCACAGTCGCCTTCAGCTTGCTCACTGGGGTTATTAATACAATTATTATTTAATTACTTATTTTTAAACACGATAAACAATCGTATTTTATCTAATTACACAGTGATGATTCATCTACATTATAGACATTACAGTTTTATCATCTCTTAATGCCTGATCTTCTGTAAAGCTGCTTTGAAATGATGTGTGTTGTGAAAGGTGCTATACAAATAAAATTGACTTGACTAAAATAGTTTTTTTTTTATTAATAATTTGAGTCTTTTCTTATTATTTGGAGGTGTATTGAAAAAATGACACCAATTTTAGCAGTAAGTTTATGGTGTGTGTGAATGGGGAGCTTTTAAATTTGAGAGTGAAAAAAAGTGTTACACCAGTTTAAAGACATTTTAAAGGTCAGATCAAGTAGAAATTGTTCATTAATGTAACAATTGCCCAGTTTCTTTTTTACAGTGTGCGTAACCTATATATTAAATGTAACACTGTACAATACTACTGATCAATGCAAACAAACCAACCAACAAATATGGCCACCTGGAGGACTATTTGAAATGTCTGGGTCTCTTAACATAATTTAAAAGAAAAATTCAGAAATTTTGAAAGTCAAAATAGAGACAAAACAAATACTGTGGAGGATCAAATCCATTCTTCATTCATACATTCAGGCTCAAGTAGGTATACAACAGAGATCAAGAGGAGAAAATCAAGAGGGAGCAAGTGAATTAAAGAACAGTGGGTTTCCTTTGGCTTCACATAAGAACATTACAGGTAATGGGCCCAAATCAGTAAATGCTTTTATAATGTGTTATAGCCATCATGTTTATGTCCAGACAACAGATAGTTGCATATTCATTTAGATATGAAATGCAAATCATGGAGAGATGACTAATGTCACCAGAGTTAACCGCTACCTGGGAAATATGTGCACGCCTGGAAAGAGTCTTCTGGTTGTCAAGGCTACATCGCTTTCGTGTAATGAACCCCATGTGGGGTTCAAAGAAGAAAAGATTAATATTGATTGTCCTGGAACAAAGTCCTATACGAGGTCATTACCTGTCCCTGACAAAGACATTATTGACCTCTTTAAAATGCTCCATGTGACGTGTTGCTGGTGTCTTTTTTCAGTAGTAAGTTGCACAGATGTTCTTTTACAGCTATGGATGAATTTAGCCCATGCTGGATGAATCATAGCCTCTCAATTGTCAGATTGTTTCACTCTGTTTTGTGCTCTGACAGCCTATCACATGCCAGCATGCAGTTAGACAGTCAGTCAGCCTCATGTTGTGTTATTACCACTGACTATAAAGAAACTTGGAAAAATAAGATCTGGGTACAATAGAGCTCCATTCTTTTCAGAGTTCTAACAGTGCTTTGGCTGTAAAAATACAGATTCAAAAGGATTTTTGGAAGTCCTATTATGCACCATGTCTCATTGCCTTGTTGCCATGTGAACAGCCTGAACAGGAAACTCGAAGAGCTTTTCAAGAGGGGCCCTACAGTATATACACTACAAGAATCAGCATAGTCAACGTAACCTTAAAGTTTTTATGCTTTTTTTCTCTATTATTTCAAATTAAATATCGTACTGAAATCCCATGAATTAAAAGAAGGAGGTAGACAAAGACATCAAATGGTTAATCAAGTTTAAATTTGTTAAATATTCTTTAATTAAACAAATGTACATCCTAGGGGGGCAAAACAACAAAGGAACTTTTGAATACTGTACCAGCAGTTCCTGGAGGATTATAGGCACTGCAGCATTTCTTGTTCTCAAGTGCACTAAAAATAACCGAATAAAGACTGTGGAATGACCACGTAGCACAACATAACATACATTGGCAGAAATCTGAATGGAAAGCTCAATCCAAAATTACTCACTCGCTTGTTGTTTGAAACCATTTATGGCTTTGTCTTCTGTTGAACACAAAATGATATGTTAGAATGTTAGCCTCAGTAACTCTTCAATTGATTGCAAAATTCAAAACAGTAAGAGTGAATGGTGACTGAGGCTGTCATTTTACATTTCACTTCCTTTTGTGTTGCACAGACGAAAGACAGTCATACAGATTTGGAACAACATGAAGGTACATTTTTATTTTATTTTTCAATACTGCTCCAGATTTACAGAATCCTCTCAATTCCAGCTCCACACACGTTTCTTTCATCATTAACGTCCTATACGTTTTCCTAAAGACATTCTTAATTTGAATGGCACACTTATGATGACCAAGTGTGTAACAAACACATTAAACAGCAGCACCAATCAACACTAATGAAAAGTATGATGTCTCACCCTCAATTTCTTTCTCATCCTTTTCTTAAGTGTCAGAGTCCTCCTTAATTATTACCAAAGCACCATTCACACAGTCTATTATTTTTGATCAGCCAGTACACATCAAGATTGTACCAACCTGAGCTGATAAGGAATAATTGCAGCTGAGAGTGAATGGTTTATTGTTACATGTGTATACTAGAGGGATGATGGGTCTAGAACATAATACCCAAACATACAAACTAACAGCATCCCATTTTAAGTTTAAAGAACAGAGCTGATACAGCACACTAGTAAGTCTTTTTCTTTTGTGTTAAAAGAAGTCAGGACAGAGTGCCTGTTTATGGTGATTGAGGCTGGGAGACACATTGAACGGCCTTGCTAATGTTCATGATAAATACAGTAAAGGTACATGGCACATGTATTATTTAGATGAGTTGATATCAAGAGGCTGGATACAGTTCATTTGTTTTTGGGCTGTGCTGCTATATAAAGGGCTACAAGACAGTAGAGAGCTCCCCCGATTGTTAGAGCCATAGTGGTCCTGTACAGCAGTCTGTCTGGAACACCTCGCTTTAGATGGACAGGAATCTCATCTGAGGCCTGGAACAAAAACATTATGAGGACAGAGGTGAGCAACAAGTAGAGGAGGAATTTAGTATTCATGCACTCAGTTAAGTAGCTTTAGGGTTCCCAAGCCTTTTGATTAATATATTTCCATGACATTTCCAGTAATTGGTCATAAAAAAAAAATTCTAAATCTATATTATATTAACAAAGAATGAATGAATGAGCAATGAATGAAAAAAAAAAACATTCTGACCATACCTATACATTTACTAAATTATATTAACTAAAAGGAGCGTTTAAAGATTTTATAAATTACAATGACTTTTCCAGTAGTAGAATTTTAAAATACCCTGATATTTCCATAATTATGCTGTAACTAATTTGTTATATGCGCACCTGAAATATCCTCTGGAGGTCTGGAACCTTGTTGGCACCCATATACTCAATGACAGCACCCGACTCAGACACGATTTTAGTTGGGGTGGCAAAGATTATGGTAGGGGATTCAGATGGTATATTTGACCTCAAGCCCTGAAAGAAGTTTAAAAGAAAAAGGTTAAGTTGATAAGTACTATCTTTACTGGGTCTATGTAAAACAATGTCCTCTTAAGTACTGTCTACGAGATGTTTTGGCCATAAATCTCCACTTTCACTTTCAGAATGTGAAAGTGGATATTAAGTGTAAAAAATGTTTGCATCTGTTTCTCACCCACACCTATCATATCACTTCTGATGACATAGATTTAATCACTGTTGTTGTATGGATAACTTTTATGCTGCCTTTATGTGATTTGTAAAGCTTCAAAATTCTGGTCACCATTCACTTGTATTGTATGGACCCACAGAGCTTAAATATACTTCTAAAAATCTTTGTTTGTGTTCTGCAGAATAAAGAAAGTCATAAACATCTGGGATGGCATGAGGGTGAGCAAATAATGATAGAATTTTAATTTTGGGTGAACTATTCCTTTAAGAATACCTACAACTCAGTGATCTATTTAATGCAATGATGTATAACACAGATGAGTTCAGCTGTATCATAACTGCGCAATAGTCCAAGCAAGTTAGTGTGTACATGGTGCGACTCAAAATTTTAGTTATTAAAAATAATTATATAATAAACATTATTTTATATCATTCATTAACATCCAAACGCGTAGGCCAGAGAAAGATTTCTTCAATACCTAACGACTGTTTTAATATAAGACACATCTATGGATAACAAGAGCAGGTTAGCTATAGATGAAGGTCAATTGAAGTATCCTTTAAGAAACTTAATCTGATACATACCTGGGGACTGTATGCGGGGGACGGCGCTGCTCCCGTCAGTCTTTGTGTGAAACCACTAAATTTGTAATACATTTTGTTATTTTAGCTGTAACCGGCCAAGACGAGAAGAAAGTGACCGTCGGGAAAACTCCACTCAACCGGCTTTTTTCTTGTGTAAGAATTTGTCGCAGGAGTATGACGTCACGTACAGGCACGTTTGATAACTCATCACACTGTTCCATTTAGGTCATAACCATGGATTTCTTAAATTAATTCCCCAAGTTTTTCCTCTTCACTCACAGAAAACAAATATATAAATTACTATGTACTCAGTGTGGCGCATGGAGAACGGGACATTCACTGCGTCGCCAGGGTCTACTACGCAGAGGATTAGATCAACTACGTCATGCAGCGAGCAAGCTGTTGTTTTTATGAAAGAACTTGAAAAATACTTAATTTCAATTAAATTGTCTGAGAACAGAAAAGCCTTAAAAATATTATCTGTTCGCAATACTTTTCCTTTTTCAGTTGTCATGTAATTCTCATAATTTGTCAATATGTACAAGTTATATTATGTGCACCCACAGCTTTTAGTTTATTTTTTTCTCTTCTTTTTTAAATGTATTTTGTTGTTGACTGTTACAATAAAGCATTAAAAAAAAAAAAAAAAAAAAATATCACACTGTTCCATTTAGGTTTAAAAAGAAGATGGAACAATCTTGTTTCAAGACGCGCGCGTGTGTGTGCTTATACTACATTGTGGGGACCAAATATCCCCATAAAGATAGTAAAACCTGAGATCACCTACCTTGTGGGGTCCAGCCAGCGGTCCCGTGAGGAAAATGGCTTAGGAAACATAATACACAATGTTGTAATGTAAAAATGCATAAAGGTTTCTGTGAGGGTTAGGTTTAGGGATAGGGTTTGGGGATATAAATTATCATTAGATCTGTATGAAATCAATAAAATGCATGAAGGTCTATGGAGAGTCCCTACAATGATATAAAACAATTGTGTGTGTGTGTGTGTGTGTGTGTGTGTGCGTGTGTGTTTAATAGACAAGAATTACTTGTCTCGCTTTACTTGATCACTCTGGACCCCACTCATCCAGCCCACTACCTTTTTGAACTGTTGACTTCTGGCTGACGCTTCCGAGCTCTGAGCACCAGAACCGTCAGGCTCAGGAACAGTGTTTTCCCTCGGGGTATCCATCTCATAAGCAGTTAAAGCTGCCCCATTGAGCAATAATTATGTGCAATACACACTTCTGCCATTACATACAAACTTTTTGCACTGTACATAACATAGCCTACTGTATTTTTGTACTTAATATAACGGATTTGTTTTAGATTTGCACTACGTATGTGTGTGTATGTATGAAGGTGTGTGTCTGTGTGTATGTACGTATATGTATAATTTTATATATATATATATATATATAAAATTATACATATACGTACATACACACAGACACACACCTTCATACATACACACACATACGTAGTGCAAATCTAAAACAATATATATATATATATATATATATATATATATATATATATATATATATATATTATTATCTATGTCTTGCTGCTGTTTTTGTATTGTTTTTGTATTGTTGTGCACTGAAAGCTCCTGTCACCAAGACAAATTCCTTGTATTTGTAAGCATACTTGGCAATAAAGCTGATTCTGATTACAAACTAAAGTGGGTTTTCTTGTTAATTTCTGTCTAATTATGTAAAATACCATATGCATAAGCATTTCTTTTTATACATTTTTGTACATTTATATATACATTTGTGTCAATACAAATCACACTGTTTCATATCCACTTAAATCTAAATGTGGAAAGAACAAACCATTGTTTTGTGTGTGTGTGTGTGTTTTTTGTTTAACTAAAATCCAGAATAATAAAACTGTGAAATTTGTATAGCTAACAATTGTGCACCATTAGTATGTTTAACTAATCCACTTGAGTTTCTTTTGTATATTTGTTTAGTAATAAAAAAATAAAAATAAGATTAAAATAAGCTTTAAAATGAGACTAAAATGAATTCAGTCCTTAATATGTAAACTGCATTAAATCATGAATATGATATATAAAAAGGACATCTATGCTTAATGGGATAGTTCATCCAAAAATGAATATTCTCTCATCATTTACTCATCCTCATGCCATCCCAGATGTGAATGACTTTCTTTCTTCTGCAAAACACAAAGATTTTTAGATGAATATTTCAGCTCTGTAGGTCCATACAATGCAAGTGAATAGTAACCAGACCTTTTAAGCTCCAAAAATCACATAAAGGCAGCATAAAAATAATCTATAAAACTCCAGTAATACATATCTTCAGAGGTGAAATGATAGGTTTGGGAGAGAAACAGATAAATATTTAAGTCCTTTTTACTATAAATCTCGACTTATGTTTGCGTTCTTTAGAAGAAAGAAATTCATACACATCTGGGATGGCATGAGAGTAGTAAATTGAGAGAATTTTCATATATGGGTGAACAGTTCCTTCAATAAATCACAATTTATTTGCATTATGCCTCTTTGTGTGTAGGCTATTTAGCTATTTGTGTTATAGGAATTGTATTGTAAATGGAGAATAAAATAGATCATCCACAAATCCATAAACATTTCTTTATTTTCTTCATACACATAATTGCTTTTACCAATTAGAATACACTTTAAATTGTAGAATAGAGCTACATAAGATTTCATTTGCATCTTTTAATGTCCCCCTCCCCAAATAGCCACAAAAACAGTGAAGCATTAAACTGCAATATCCTTGCTTCTTCATAACTACAAAATTATACAGACATGAAGGCATACATCTCCTAACAGATGCAAGAATACACATTGCGTGATATGACATTAATCAAACAATGTTTGTGCAATTATTTAAAAAATAATCTCTACATTGCATGACAATTAAGGCTAAATACAAATCATGTCATTAGAGCATAACCTGAATTTTGAACAATGCACTCTATCTTGGTTTTTATATTATTATTATCAATTTAGCTTAGGCAAAAACCTGTAAGCTTTATAACATTGTAATAATGTTAATTTAATATATTTCCATAATAACAGAATACTATTCAAATTTAGAGTATGTCCCCAATCTAGCAAATCTATATCCAAAATTAATTTTTTGATAAAAAAAAAGACCCGTGAAGTCAGAAAGTTACTGCAATGAGGGAAAGAGGTTTGATTTTGTCCTTGTATTCAAAAAGGAGAAAGGAAGCGAATGACAGCCCTCCTACTTGTGAGCGTGTGGGTGAGGTGTTCGCTAATCAATTTAGTTAACGCCTCTTGATTCACACACTCATGCATGGACAGGTTGCAGATCTGTCGCTGTCTGGTGGGACATCTGATGTTTGTTTTTTTGTGACTTAGTAAAGTTAACTACCATTGTATGATCAAGACAAGGATAAACTTTATTTTATTCTGCACATTTGTGAGTCACTTTTATTTTCAAAACAAATATGTTTCACAGTATTCACTTTCATATTGTGCTCAAATGCTTCTATTGTGCCACTCCAAAACACTCTAAAAAACCCTTAAACATGTTTCTTTTGTTCTTCATGCCTTTTCACTTTTTTTAGAACTTATAGAGCTATGGAGCTGAATTAATGATTTAACAAGTTGGATGGACTTCTCCATGGAAACACAAGCATTTGTATGAGCTCCTTCTAGAGTGCTGTGTGGACACAAGGTCTCGCCACATGCCCGTTTCAGGCAGCCTGGCCATCTGTAGTTGTCAAATGCCACAGTTGTCCGTTCATATACTGGAAATGCTGTTGGATCCGTTTTGTTCATTTACACAGGCATGAGTTTACAACATAAACATTGGCTAGTGCACGTCCTTTGGATCATAATGCTTTTTGTGCACTTTCCACCTGTAAGCTTTGGGGGGTGGGGGGGGTGGGTTGAGCCAGATTCCTGTATAGTCCAAAGTCAATGAATTATGGAATTTCAGAATGTGTCCTTCAATAAAGAGGTATAATGTTATTATTTGGATATAACAGAGTCTGAATTTTTCAACAGGACAAGTAGTGTTTTTCTTGTCATAATCAATATATTTTAGAATGTCTGTTAAAAAATAAAGGCACATAAGAGCAGGTGATGTTACTAGGCTGAAGACCAGCACGTTCCGAGGATCTCAGGATGAACTAGGCTACAGTCAGTTGAGAAACTCAGAGGAGAGACTTCGCATGCAGCGTGCTGAGCGGAATTTGAGCTCGTGGTAGCACTGTACAAAGCTGTGGTAGATAAACGTAATGGGCAGAGCCAGCAGCACAATGCCACTCACGACACATACGCCACCCAGCACGCGTCCCGGAATGGTGATGGGGTACATGTCTCCATAGCCGACGGTCGTCATGGAGATAATAACCCACCAGCAGGCTGCCGGGATACTGGCGTAGTCCTCGTTGCTAGTCTCCAGGTCAAGCCCGTGCTCCAACAGCTGTGCCAGGGCACTGAATATTGCCATTGCAACACAGACAAACACCAGCAGCATGACCATCTCACGGTAGCACCTGCGCAGCGTCAGCCCAAGTGTCTGCAGACCGAGGAAGTGACGTGCCAACTTAATTAGCCAAAAGATGCGCATCATTCGTAGTACGCGCAGGGTGACTCCTGCTCGCTGTAGCTGAGGGTTCTCTCCTGTCAGCGCTGTCATAGTGACAGACACATAGTAAGGAGTGATTGCCAGCAGGTCAATAATATTAAGGGGGCGGCGCACAAACTCACATTTATCCCGTGAGACAATGAAGCGCACTATGCATTCGGCAGTAAACCAGCCAATGCATACTGCCTCGATAATCCTGCATGAGATGTGGAGAAAGAAAAACAAAGACAGAGAGAGAGGGAGGGAGGGAGGGAGAGAGAGAGAGAGAGAGAGAGAGAGAGAGAAAGGGGAGATGAAAAGAGTATAAAGAGAGAGTTAGTGGGAATGGAAGGTCAAATATGATTACAATTTAACAAATAGTCCTTTGAGTGTTAGCATTGACAATCAATACATAATAACCACTAGAAACTGCTGAGTAACCATTAACTAAGTTTATGCTTTATCATTGTATTGTAAATTAAAAAGTAATGCAACATGATTATATTAGCATCCTTGCAGCCATGCAATCAATGTGCTATATATGGAGAACGTCATCTCATTCGCACTGTATTAACATCTCCAGTGTGTTGTTGACACTGAAGTGTCAGGATCTTTAGAAGCTGAAAGAAAAGAAGGTGAAGCTTGCTCAATAGTCCATTCAATTCAGCTGAACAATTTTGATTGCAATTTCTATCAAGTAAAACATCTCTTTTGTGAAATGATCCATCAAAATAAGAATTTGCCCCTGAAAGTGCAAGCTTTTTGTATTTCATTCTGAATATTGTTGATCAAAGTTGTAAAATATGCTTTGCTGGACTGCATGTAGAGTAAACAGTGCCAAATAATTACTGATTAAAGTGGAGATGTGATGGATATGTGCCCTAAAATGCCAAAAGTGTTTATGCTGTTATCAATCCTAAGTATCCATGATAAAAAACTAAATAAAAATAAAACCCTAAATGTTAGGAAATGTAGACATTTAAAGGTTGTGAAAGCACATTTAGAGGTGAAGACAAATATACAATATTGAATATACAATAATACCGCATGCATAATCAAACTTGCTGGGTTTAATTCCATATCTTACCAGCTCGTCATACACATATGAGAACACATACCTGAACCCTGAGACAAACAGTGTCCACTGTGGAAAATGGAATCAAGACTGCACTGGATACACAGAGAAAAAAACCTTTGGCCCTACTCAAAAATATTTCCAGACAGAGAGAGAGAGATGGGACAGGGGTATACCCAAAAATGACAATATGGCTTAAAACAGTGAATATGGAAGGAAGATCTATAATGGGATGACTTAAAAGATGTGAAAATGTCAAAGAATGAAATAATATAGGCTAAAGGAAGGACAAATTTGAAATTTTAAACTCAATCACAGGGAAGTCTACTGGGCAAGCGATGTCGGCGAGAAGATAAAAGTAATCACCTTTGTAATACTGTATACTGAAGCATTCTATATTGCTTGCATTATAACCATAAGGATATTGTTGAAATATAGTTTTTGTAAATTATTTCATTACTAGTATTGTTTTCAGTGTCACACATTTTAATGCAATTGTACAAAAAGGAAGAATAAAACACTGCACACCTAAAAATTAACTGGTGCGTGGGATAAAAAAAAAAAAAAAAAAACAATATCCCTGCTGCACTGCTGCTGCTTGCAAGTACTAACGTTGTAATAATAAATGGTCTACCATTGGCCAGTGGCAGCAGTGAGCAGGATATTTTTTTCTTGCTTATTTAATGCAACTGCACACTTATAAAAAAGTCTGTAATTTTAACAGTAAATATTTAAAAATGCTACGGTTAAAGTTAATTGGTTTACAGGTGGTAACCTTCATAAAATTATATCCTAATATATATAAAAGTCTAAACATGTAATTTTACAGTAAAATATTGTTTTTTAGATGTACAAATTATGATTTTATCATATAATTAATGGTAAAAATGTATATTATGTTTAACAAGAGAATACATACTTTTAATGGTAAACCATTGTTATAATTACGGTGAAAAACAATAATCGGGTGTTCCCAGAAGTCCCTTCATGACCTATCAAATTTCAATATATTTTTTGAGAATAGTTAACTTTATTATTATTATTTATATGAATTTATTGGGGTGTTCCATGTTATATTTTATGTGGTTTAGTTCATGTTTATTGCAATACTTTAATTTTAAATGTTTTTAAAATGTTTCTGATGATATTTTGTTTGTGTGTGTAACTCTTGATGAACTTTGAGTCATCATGTGACCTGTTGTAATTTTTACGGTAATTTAACAATACATTTTAAAGTTACAAAAGCAAACATTTATTGTTCCAGAAGGTTAGTATATCACTTTTATATTATGTAATGGTAGTGAACCTTAAAAAATATAGGAATAAAAAGTGCATTCTGTAAAAGCTGAAACATGATCACTGTATTTTTTACAGTAAATATCTGGTAACCACAGCTGCCGGTATTTTACTGTAAATGTTAAAAAAAAAAATGTTTTTACATTGTACAAAAATAACTGGTATTTTGATAGATAAGATTCCATTTTTAGTATTATTGCTTATAAAGGAATATGGGGCTATTATTTTTTCCTGGTGTGTGTGTGTATATATATATATATATGTATATTTTCTGTATATATATATATATATATATATATATATATATATATATATATATATATACACACATCTACAGAATTGTTATAACCAAACCCAAATGATTAAATAATGGGTAGCCTATTTTACATCTCGCAAATATCATAATTATATTATTTTTTTTTAAATAGGCCCATCCACGTGCATCCCTGCGTTTTTAAGGTCTCGCAAGCATTCTATGGAAGGCTATCGAACTTTTATTTTATTTCATTTTGTTGCTTTTCATAGAAAAATAATTGCTTCAAAATTGCTTCATCGGGTGGGACAATTACTGATCAATGGTTTGAATTGACTGATAACTGAGTAGGCCTACATAATAAGTAAAAAAGCAAGTTTCTGATGTGGACAAACATGCATGATGACAAAATATTTCAGCTGAGACTAAGAAAAGTGTGAAAAAGAGTGCGATTTCCTCTATTGCATATATGATGCTCTCAAAGCTCAGCTTTCCAGTGAGAGATCATATAGAAAGCCTCATGCATATTATTACATTTGCACAATACGTAAAATAAAACACATACGTTGAAGTTATGCATTTACCTGTGTTCTTCCACTGTATTGTTTTTTGCTGTATCCCAATCAGGCAGAGTGCTTGCGCAAAGGATGACCATAGATGTAATGACAAAAATCACTGACACTGATGCAAGGATCTGCGCCGCGACAGAAGAAGCTGGCTCCTCAAAAGTCCTTCGCATCCTCTCCAGCCACCGCGTGTTCTCGAGCCTGCTGACCTGTTCCTCCTCCTCACCTCTGGACTCCACCTCTGCCTTGATGTCCTCCTCTGAAAAGTACGTGTATGTGTCCGACATCCTATCCTCCAGCCGTCGCTGGCAACAAAACTCCAAATGTGAGCTCTCCAAACCCCAGTAGATCATTTCGTTATAAAAGGAAATCTCGCACATCTGCGGGACAAATCTGAGCTTTCCTGATCGGACATAAAGCATGATAAAGACAAACGCCTCGGAGTGCCTGTCGAAGAAAAACTCGTTTCTCTCGTGGTCATAATCGTCACATACCTCCAAGACCTCTTTTTCAGAGGAACAGCTGTGTAGTCTGCTCACTCGTCGGAGAGGAAAATCCTTAATAACTTCTCTTGTGAAAGCATACTTGGTACCACCAACATTTAGGATACATATATTCTTCCCAAACTTCATTTTGGATCAGATTGACTTCACCGATTCAAGTGAAAAAAGAGAAATGACGCACAATATGGCTTGATGATGGTCATAGTTAACATCCCATGTAGCCTATTTATTTAATTAGTACGAAAATAACGATCAAAAACAGCTCCAAACTCGCGACCCAAAACAACTGGCGCAGAAAATGTCTGATTATATTCCGATTTTGCCAGAATGAGCGCGCGCGTATCACTTTGGAGAACGATGGAAAAGTGACTTCTTTCTTTGTGCATCATCTAAACTCCAGCCTTCAGTGGGCTGCTTCATACAGTGATGTCACACTCGACAAGCCTATTGCGATCCATTATGCACTCCCAAAGAACGGGCGTTCCCAAAGACCCAAAGAAATGACAGTAAATGATTTCATGACGCATGTCTGGGGTTTACCAGTGGATTTGGTGCTTAGAACTGTTTGCTGTAGTAGTCTACGAACTCTGTCGATGTTTATTTGTTGATAGCTAGGAACAGAGGCGAACCAACATTGAGTGGGGGGCCCCAGGCAAAATTAATCAATGAGGCCCTTCTAAAATATTTTTTTTGTAACTATATCTTTGTTACCTAGAGATATAATTATACAACATACAAAAAGTAGTCAAAACACATCTAACAGAACATAAATTGTTTATTGTTTACAACATTAAAGTACTTAAATGATATGTTGGCTTTAATTAACTTTTTTATGTCAACAGGTTCCATAAATTAACTTATAATTTTTTTGAGTGTACATAAATCTTAATATTAATAATGTATTGTCACCTTAAAAACGCTGCTTACGACCATAGGTCATTTTCTAAAAAAATAATCTATCGTTTCGCTAGATAACACCCTCTTCCTCAGATGCGATCGTACACAGCCCGTTGAAGCACTTCAAAGACCTTTGAAACTGCATTGATTTGGACTTAAAAACGTTGGTTGTCATTGAAGTCCATTATTCGAAGAAAAATCCAGAAATGTTTTCCTCAGAAAAAAAAAAAATTCTCTTCCACTGAGGAAAAAAAGACATGGATATCTTGGATGGCATTGGGGTAAATTAGTAGGAAAGTTTCATTTTGAGGTGAACTAACGTTAATCCTTTAACGGTATTCTATTTCAGCCTGCATTAATACCGTCTAACACTTTACATGCTGTTGCTAAGTGCAACCCCCTAGCTAAACAGTTTTTCAGTAACACATTAACGTTACTTGTAATTAATCTTAAGTGAAACTAAACTGAAATTAACAACGTGGATTGTGTGATTTGTTTTGTACATTTCTTAAAATAGCTACCATTACTTAACAGTAGGGTTGCCACCTATGTCTGATAAAAAACCTGGACAAATCAATGACCCGGCCACCGCTTTGCTCACAAGTGAAAATGTCCATTAGACATTAGACTCAGAAGACACAATTGGTCGTTGTGCAGTAAGATTGTGCATAGTCGTGAATATTTTAAACATCTCAAGTATTCTCACTTATCTTAACTTATAGCTTACCTGGTTGCTTAGATACTGGTGCTTGTGCTTGCTTTTGCTTTGCTAAAGAAATAAGTAGAGGGATGACATTAGATTTGCATTTACCATACCTTAGCCACATCTATAGCCACTTTTATTTAGTATGTCTCAATCAGACATTGGAATAACAAAATCATACATAAATGGGCCTTAGCTTACCTAGTCTTCCATCTATACTTGGCGTTTCCCTTTGCTGCAGCTATCAGTGGTTTCTGTTCTTCAATGAATGTCTTGAATTCAGTGCATGACAATTTGAAATTCAATCTGACCTGAAGCTCAGACTTCACCATTGCAACTAACAGTCTGTTTCTTTTATCGGACCAAACATCCTCCATATGACTGAACACTCTTTCTGCATAGGCATTACTGACTGGTATGGAAAAAACAAAAGCAACTACTTTCAACAGCTCAGTGGATTCAGTTGCCTTGCTAAAAAAATTATTTGTTTTAGCATGGTCATCCAAAGCAGTTTTGCCTTCATGTTTAACCAGAATTTTAACTGAGCATACGGAGCAGGTAGCATAAAGTGGGTCGCCTGGCTTTAGCCACGTGGAGTAATTGTAATTTTTCAACCAGTCATTATTAAAATATGTCGAACGTTTCATTTTCTTTTTTACTGGCCTGTCCGTCTTTGTGAACACACTGTCATCTTCGTCTTCCGTCTCGCCACCGACGTACAATCTTCTTCACACTGCTTCTCAAATTGCAGCCTGTAGTAACTGGATAGCTGCCAAGAAGACAGACGCGCTAGATGACGTAGCCTACGTCACGTCACGTCACACGTCCCAGAGCCAATGATAGCGGATTCTACACACAAGAGACACGGACCACTCTGTGCACAACGCATAGGCTATTTCAAGTGGAGAGAAAATAGATAGTTGAATATACATATTCACGTAGCCTTTCGAAAACCGGGACATTTAGTGTCCCGGGAGAGTGGATACATTTCCCGGGACAGGTTATTAAAAAGAAGGACAATCCCGGTAAAACCGGGACAGGTGGCAACACTACTTAAGTCACCTCTGATAACAGATCACTCGAGATAACTTACATATATTTTACGTAAAGGTGCTTTAAAACGATATGTAACGTTACTACTGTGAAAAATAAATGTGAATTGAACGACGAAACGATTTGTTTGTCATTAATTATCCTTAACGTAAATGTTAAGTCAATTAAGTTAATCATCATCATCTCATTCTCCATCACTTACCGCAGTCATGTTTTCTCTTTTCCCCATCATCTTGTTTTTTTCCGCTTCTGGCTGCCAGATGGATATGTCCTCTTCATTTTTAATACACGAATTCATGCATTTTCGGGTACAGACAGTAAAAGAAAGACAGAAACGCGAGTAAGCGCTGCGACAGTTTGAAAAAGGCGCCAGAAGCAGCAAAACCATACGCAGCCTTGCGAGAGAGGGGGGCCCACTAAGGGGGATGCGGAGGTGTTGCGGCGTCACTGCGTGTTATATTAATATGAACATTTCTGATTGTTTAAATGATCGGCCCTCGGGGGCCCCCTCAAAATGCGGGGCCCCAGGCAATTGCCTGCCTTGCCTGCCCTATTGCAGCGCTTCTGGCTAGGAAATAGATCCAGAGGGAACACGTCACTTTGGGAAACTAAAAATGTCAATATTAAAATCGATATTGCAAATTAAGTTTTTCCCTATTTGTTGTCTCCCCACAAACACCACAAGCAAACTTTAAACTCCTGTTTGTGAGTTTTCTACATTACAACATATACATAAAGAGTTTAACACAAATATTATGTTTGTTTGTTTTTGGATATGCTATTTTGAAATGCTACCAGTTATTTAACTATCTGCACATACTCTTGACTTTTAAGAACATTTCCCTGTATATCTGTATATCAGCATGTGGCATATTTGTACACAGTACTCAGATTGAATCAAGTATTCTGGGGGGTCCCCATAACACTTTTATTGTGTGTGTGTGTGTGTGTGTGTGTGTGTGTGTGTGTGTGTGTGTGTGTGTGTGTGTGTGTGTGTGTGTGTGTGTGTGTGCGCATAACTTTTTTTATTAAAAAGTTATGCATATTATGAGATCTGGTATATCACTCCCCCTATATACCAGATCTCATAATATGCATAACTTTTTAATAAAAACAGGCTTACATAAAATAACAGGTTTTTGTGTTGATAAATAAAATAAAAATACATTTTCAGTCCACTGTTCTCACAACAAAAAATTTACAATTATTCTTTTAAACGGTTTACTCCAAGTAATACTGGATTTAGAGGGTGACAAAGCAGCAGACCCAAAAAGGGCAACTATGGCAAATATACCAGGGGACTACAGGAACTTGAAGACCAGTAAAAGCATGCAACTTCAAAATACATTGAAATATCTCAAAAACAGTAGAAAATAATCAGATGGCTTACAGTCTCACTAAATGGTATCATTGTCAGATTCAGCAGTGGCACATGGACTAATTATTTCATAATGTCTCAGAAAGCAGTGATAAAGGACCTGTTTATGGACCTTTTTATTACATAAACAGTAGCAAAATGATGGCAAAATACTATCAGGCTGTAATGATAATTATAGAAAGGAGATTAGAACCCTGGTGCGGGAGCTTTATTGAAAGAGTGCAGGACAACTGGGCAAGCAAGATACAGTCTTTAGAAGTTTAACAGGCATGTCCACAGGAGATTCTCAAAAGTCAACTCAGCAATCATCAATAACAGCAGTCAAGGTAATTTTAGGAACCAGTGGTTGAAGACATAAACCAAAACTCATGACAGGTAAGTATTCACTGGCTAGTATCATCAACATCCCCTTGGATTAGAACAGATCTCAGGACAGGCATCACAGGTAAGCAAATTTCTTCAGAAGCAGGGATAACGTAAATCTCAAATGAAGAATGAAACTCAAACAGAAATGCGTATTCACGCTAGGTATAAACTCAGTCTCTTTGCCCACAACTGAAATGGAGAACTGAACATAACATGTTTCTCAATGGTGGTAGGAATAAATGTAATACTTCCAAAATATAACTTTGAAGTAGCTGACTGAATATTCTAGGAAAATCGAGAAATAACAGTCAGGTATCAAAAGGGGAAAGTCTCTTTTTCAATATAAACAGACCTAAACACTTATCTGAAGTCCAATCTGAGACACAAATAACATCCAGGAAAACATAAGACGAGTCCTTCCATAAGTGTACAGAGTGTAAGTATTACAACATTCAGTGCCAGACAAAGACTGATTGTCACTGCATTGTTTTTAAAGCACACCAAACGCTCCACTAACAAGCATCTAATGTTGCTCTTTAATGCTCTGGGAAATGCGAGCAGGCAAACGAGGTAGATGAGTAAGCCTAAATGTTTCCAATTTATGCAAGGAATACAAAAGCCCAGACATGGAGTGGATAGAAAGATTTAGTAGAAAGATATATATATAGAGAGAGAGAGAGAAAATTACCCCTCAAAAAAGTCTGTAAGAAGCTTTCTCTTCCCGACTGCGAGTGGAGGTTTATTATTCTCCATATTTTTAGCTAAAGTTAGCTTCACCGGAGTAGCGCCAAGCAAGCAGTCATGTCAACGATGTCATCATGAAAAACAATTTTATTTTTGCATAGTAAAATTAAGGAACATGATGTATATCTCCAGAGCACAAATAAATGTGTCTATTAAACACATCAACAAATTCTAAATGTTCTTAAGCTTCGCATATAACCAGCAATCTGGACTAAACGTCACAACCTTTGTTAAGTGTACCCATGGATGGAAAATGCATACACATGTTATTCTGCTAATAAAGTCCTGAAGGCCCATCACCTTTGTAACAGCTGGAATAATCCATTTAAAAGCTAAGATTAACACAAATTTAGGTCTTTATATACATAAACTGTTCAGAAAATTGCACTCTGGGGGGCACTGCTGCAAAACTCATGAATATTAATTATGCTATGCACAGTCAAAGATTCTTTTAAATTACCTGTTTTGATAAACTGTCATTCTTAATGACCAATTCAAGCACCCAAATAAATATTTCACATAATATGGTAATTTCATTTCTACATCTACAACTATCAGTCTTGGGATTTTGTTAGTCAGTAGATGAATACAGAGATCAGCACTTTGATTAAAAACATGATTAATTGATCTAGTGGTAACTTTCTGCCTTTAGTTTTTAGAGGTTTTGGATTCTAATTCGCCCAAAAATAACTTTTTATTTTAATAAAACAAGATTGCATCTGTATGTCAGTGGATGGGTGTTTAAAAATAAATGGCAATATAAGATGCCGGAGGGGAAATGAGAGTAGCGGAAACACAGACATAATCATTTACAGTTCTGTATATGAAAAAACAGCAAACTTCGAAATTCAGACAGTGACAACCACAAACAATCTGCTCCAGCAGCAGGAACCTGGAAAAAAATTCTATATGTACCTGAGCTCCCTTGAACAAGATGACACAAACAACCATCTCCCATCATACAACACAGCAACGAAACACTCAGTTTATATAGGGAGGAAACACACTGTGCACTTGTGTGCCCCATAAACAGTCAGCTCACCTGGTTACCCCACACCTGAGAGAGAGATAGAGAAAAAGACAACACACAAACTCTACATACACACAAACACTACATACATACAAACAATACATTCGTGAAAGCCATCATAATGCGGGACACAGAAAAGAGCACAAACTGCAGCAAAACTGCTGACACTAAACGACACTGATAACAGCCGCAATGAACAGTTCTCATAACATTCAATATAACACATTCTAGCGCCGGGTCACCAGTCAAAACTCACACAGATAAAATAGAAACTCCTACTCAAGAACTGGAGATGTTTCATGTGGATTATACACATACTTGACAAAAGCTATTTCAAAAAGTGGTGTGGACACGTTTCACCCATCTCAACCCATAACTGACAGCGATGTATCTAATAATCATTCAGTGAATAATTGGAAACAACTGAGAAATTCATCTTTTCCCTCTTTTTTCCCCCTCATGTATTTGGCCATGCGGTCTTGTTGTTGAGGAAATAAGCTCATCAACCCACAGAGCCCAAAAACTGTATATGCACTGCAATAGTAGGTAGGCGATTGGTCGATATTGTGATTGGCCGCTGCAGCTGCTGGGTCTGTAGTCATTTGTGTTTTCGGTGAGAATTTAGGCAGTTTGACATGAATAAACCCCTACACAATGTAAAAATTAATGATAATGATAATATACTTACATTTATATTTGATACATTTGGATACTTATGCTGCGGTGCAATGCTTTTTCTCAGGGTTATATTTGCCACTCCATAACACCCCGGTAGATCTGCCCTTGTTTTGAATAAACATTTTCTTAATTTGTTACTCAAAAAAGCAACCTGCTGTCCCAAAATTATTTTCGAAAGTAGACAAATTATGCCTTATAACTATTGTCCCAATATCTATACAAGCCTGAGTGTGTCTGCCTTTTTACCCCTTGCCACCAAGGGCCCCCATATGCTCAGAAACGAACCTGTCATCGAGACTAAATACATATAACTGTGGCAAGTTCTCCAAGATGCTTGGAACAACCTGTCTGTCAACAACCTTGAAAAAATGTGCACAAGTGTACCTAGGAGAATTGGTGCTTTTTTAAATGCATAAAGGGATCACACCAAATACGAATTTAGTTTTTTTCTCTCCCCTTTTCTCCCCAATTTGGAATACCCAATTCCCAATGCACTCGAAGTCCTCGTGGTGGTGTAGTGGCTCAATACGGGTGGTGGAGGACAAATCTCAGTTGCCTCAGTGTCTGTGGCCGTCAATCCATGCATTATATCAGGTGGCTTGTTGAGCACACTACTGATGAGACATAGCACCTGTGGAGGCTTCATGCTATGCTCAGCAGCATCCAAGCACAACTCACCATGTGCCCCACCGAGAGCAAGAACAGCTACCCAGGCCCCTAATTTAGTTTATACATATATATATATATATATATATATATATATATATACACACACTCCACTTGTATGAAGTGACCTGATAAATAAAAAAATATACATAGCATTCTTTTTTTAAACATCCTCACTATACAACAATTTTCACAACTGCCTAAAACTTTTGCACAGTATCACCAATGCTTTCAAGCTTTATTGGCATGGTAAAAAAAAAATAAAAAACCTTTACATTGCCAGTGCATTGGTATTCAGATTATTTTAACTAAGTACCACTAAAAAAGAAACAAGAAAAAAAAAAAAAAAGAATAGAAATGTATATTAACCAAGTTTAATTTCATCCGATGTGTAAAAGTCATGATGAGTGAGTGACAAGTTGAGGGTGCATGCTGTAGATTTCATTCACCCTTCCCCCTCCTCTTTTCTCTCTCCTCCTCTGATCAGGAAGCTCCTGCTCTCGAGCCTTTTCTAGCGCGTGAGTGAGTTACTGTATTGTACTGTGAATCTCGTGAGGGGGGCTGCAAAAAAAAAAATCTCCTATTCTTACTGAGTTTCACTCCCCCTAAATACCAGATTTTACTCTAGATTGCTTTTAACTGGTCGCAGGACGTAGTTGTCTCTTTGATTCACATATTTATTTATTTATTTTTTGTTTTGTTGTAGTGCATGGTTTGTTTTTTTAACACTCCGGGAGGGCAGAAATGGCGGCCAACATGTACCGGGTCGGAGGTATGTCCGTCTATATTTCTGAATTAACGCAAGTCAAAACACGGGCAGCACCGCAAAATCCGTCTGGATGGCACGAGCTCATTTCATGCGGAATTCCTGCAATAAGCCGATCACTTATGAACTCTGAACACGTGCAGTGTCCTTGCAAAAAGATAGCGATAACGCGGAGGAGAATATTGTGGGTTCTGATGTGGGTCAGGCCTCTTAAACTATCATAGCCGCACTAGCATTTTAGCAAGCATGCTATGTTGCTAGCTAGCCACATCATAAACAAATAATCACCACTGTATGTAAAATATTCAGGAACACGCATATACAAGACGTTTCTCCAGATTTTGACCCTATAGGATACAAGCAAGTTTTGCTCGCGAGCTGACCATGCCAATTATTGACGCCGATGTTTTCTTTGTGATCATTTGTCTCCTTTCTGGCACGTATCCATGAGTTACGGGACCTCATTCGGCATGCAAGGTAGCAAAGCGAGCTAACATTTTGCAGCCACCCCTTACTCCGCTCTCCACAGAGAAACCCTGTTGAGTTTCCTTACCGCTATTCGCCGAAAGTGAACTATGTTGAAGTGTAGTTGGCCCCTTCGTCACCATATCTTTAATATTAAAGAATCGCATCGTTTGTTTGTGCAATTAACCGGCTAGTCAATGGCGTGGTATTTGACATTGTTACGTGGCGTCGTGGATTAATTCAGTGAAATACGCGAGGTGTCTCTTCATTGACATATTAATTTAATGTCTGTGGGAGAAATAGTTACATTAAACACTTTCACACTGCTATAATATGACCCCTTTCCTTTTTGCTCGTGATGCAGATGCAATGTATCGGAATGTGTCTCATATGGCCACGATCAACATACTGCCAATTTTGTTTAAACCGAGCTGTTTGCTCATAAAAAGCAGTTTATTACTCATTCAGTCTCTTTTTGAGAACTTTCTGTGAGTTTAGTTAGGATGGATTGTTTATATTGTAAATGGAGTACATATACAGTGCTTTCATGTGATTTTAAGGCTCATCCTAGCGAGCATACAGGACAAGATGCACTGATTCCATGTTTTTGATGATATTCACCCCTGAGAGTTTCAATGGTGTTTTGATTCTTACCCCAATTGCTATGTGTGGTTTTCATATTGATAGCAAAATCATTAAGTATGCTTTATCTTCTGCTGCAGATTATGTCTTCTTTGAGAATTCTTCTAGCAACCCCTATATGATCAGGAGGATAGAGGAACTGAATAAGGTACAGTGCCCTTGGGCCTGGGAGGGAGAAATGCGGGTTGGTGGTCACTGGATATTCTGATAGGGTGTGAATACAATATTGTCATGCCATCACCACAGAGATCTCAGGCAGCTTGCCTAGAGCCAAATTACATGCATTTCTGTGCACTTTTTCCATTCACTCTGTCGCATTGTCACCATTTCCAACAGCTGTGTACTAGGGAACTGTATCTGTGTTAGAAACACTAAGCAATAAGTCTGCATCCGGGACTCCCTTTCAGAAGTGTTTTCTGATTGAAGCGAATTCGACAATGTTTTTTTCTGTTCGATTTCCATGTTATGGACATTTATGACTGCAATTCTGTTATGATACCGTTTAAAGACATACAAATTAAACTTTTGGTCAACCGATATGGGTTTTTTAATGACGATACTGATATACAGAGAGCAGGATGGCCAAAATGCATATATAATGCTAATAAATCACACATTTTAATATATTAAATTACATTTACATAAAATTGCAAAAAAAAAAAAAAAAGAATGAACTTTTATCACAACATTCAATAAAATTTCTCAAAATTTGTATGTTTTAAATGATAGATAGCAGTTTCTTCTGGTTTCTGTTTAGTTATCCAGTTATGGTCATTTGTTTGCACATAAAGAAATGTTAATATTTTATGAAGAAGGAAATCCCAGCTAGGGATGTGCTACAGTGGTCAACTAATCGACAAGTCGTCTAACAGCTGACTAGTCGATTAGTGGGGTGGACTACTAACATTATTTTTTTTAGTGGCGGCGGTTTTAATGGGAGACGTAATCATTATTAATTGAGAGACGCAACCTCTTAGTGTTTTTGCATGATGATAACTTGCTGTGCTTAACAATGAATAATAGTCGGCATGGTAAATCCCTCTGCAAGATGTTTGTCTATTTAATGCTTTTAGTTTTGTCAATTTATGCACCTCTTCAGTTACAGCAATCAAAGCGTTGAATCAAACAAAACACTTCAAGATGATCACTATTGGATGTTAAATCCTCTGCTGTGAGTAAAATTCCTGTATTTGCACACTTCCAGTCTTTTGCCTATTCTAATTTCTACTGCTTTAATAAATAGTTGCAGTAAAAAAGGTTTAAACAGCTTGATGTTGTGAACTAGATGTGTACCCGCAATATCTTGCAGTTCTGCGCTTTTGAATGCGCAGCAAGGAACACCCTGTAGCACTCCGGTTACATTGAAGCATGTCATTCTGCATTCATGATGCACTTAAGTAGTTTTGTGCCGCTCTTTATTGGACCTTTCTATTCTATAATATGTTATAGTTATTTTGAGGAGGAGGAAGGCATGGCCACAGACCTAGTCACAGTTAAGCCAGGCATACACGGTGCGAGTTATGACACTCAGGAAGTTGTGAGCCCCAGCACACGTTTCGAGTCAGTTTATCTGATAATCGTACAGATGGAGTAGTAAACGGCACGACTTAACGTCCTGGCGAATTCCGAAGCAATCGCACACATTTTTGAGCTATTGATCATTATAAGACATAAAGCAAGAGGAGGACATTGCTTTCATTTCTTGTTGCTTGTGATTTAGAATAAAAAAAGATGACTGTCATGAACACAGGCTGCATTATCTGAAAAATCATCTACTGATTTAAAAAACAAACAAACAAAAAACTATATATATATATATATATATATATATATATATATATATTAAGCAATATCACACAAGCAAGAGTGCAATATGGTCCTACATCAGTAATGCTGTGATTCGGCCGCAGGTAATTACAGCAGTGCTGATGTAGGGCCATATAGCATGATTGCGAGTGTGATATTGCTTGTATACAACAGTTCAATGAACAAGTACATTTTAATAAAATTATTAAAAACAGAGTACGTTTATAAAAACGCATTTGTGCATGGAACTACTTTATTACGTGACGATTCAGAATCTGCTGTTGCTGGTTCAAAACAAATGATGCGAACAAGCCTCCGTTAGTAATTCAAAAAGTTCACTTCAGAAATAGTATCACGGCTTGTGCTGTTTCTAACAAGTTATTGGATAAACAAGGATAGACGGCTGGATTTGAGAGAGAGGGAGAGTGTGCGTGCGTGCGTGCGTGCATGCAATCACCTGTTGCCACACCCAATCAGAGATTTCTCAGTGGAAAATAGACGTCCAAGCGGGGGTATTCCTCTCTATTTCACGATAGCCGGTGTGCAGGAGTCATTCACAAAAGATACAGTGATGTCCTCCGCCATTTTAAACATTATGTATCCAATGTGGAAACTCGTATAAAAGGTAAGCACTTGAGTTCTGTAATAAATCAGACTGTTGTGTCTCTCAGCATGAGCCTTAATCCTGAAGTTGTCTGTTTAAAGTCTTTTAAACCTATTTCCTAGCTTTGGTAATGTATTAGTAATACTAGCAATCACAGAGCACAGTTCTATGTAAACAATGACTAACGGATTCACTTTATATCACCAACTGACTCATATTACACACAAAAATTATCTTTTGCCACCACCTGCTGGCTAACACATGTAATTTAAAAAATAAAGACAGTAACTCAGACATGCACTACGCTTGCACTAGTTTAGAACAGCACGAACACAAGCGGAGTGATACACACACAGTGAAGTGTCCGAGTGCTGATTCTGTCACACCATCAGTGCTCATGGAACGTCTCGCGTCCAATCAGATTCGAGTACCGGAACTAACTGTGGTGTGTGTGTGTGTGTGTATGTATATGTATCTATATATATATATATATATATATATGGATAATTATTACAAATGCTGTGTGACATTTGACAGATTCAGATTTCGACAGTCTGTGTGATTTCATGACTGCATACATCAATCATAATGACAGTGTGTTGCTGCTGCCAGTTACCACATGATAATAAAGCACACAAAATGAACAAGATTAAAAAGTGGGTAAAATTCGTGCACCGTTTCTGACAGTTATACTTGGATTTAATCTAAGCGCAAACGTGATGTTAAGTACAGAATTCCTAGTTATTTTAATGTAGTAGGCTATCTGTATTATTCAGCTTTAGATGTAGGGCTACATCCTTCTCATCTGTGTCACACACTCACTGCTTGCATGTTAATAGCAGACATGCTGAAGAAGTCTTGTCCATGTAAATGCGCTTTAAAACCGCACATATAAGTTTAAAAAACTTGTTTACGTGCAGCGGTTGATTGACATATAACTTTCATCCTTGGTTTCACCAGACACGTGCTTGGGGATTTGAACAATATCTCTCACTTATCCACTATTTATATACAATTATATACAACAGTTAGTTCCGGTCCTCGAATCTGATTGGACGAGAGACGTTACATGAGCTCTGATGGTCTGACACGTCAGTACTCTGACGCTTCACTGTTTGTATCACTCCGCTTGTGTTCGTGCTGTTCTAAACTAAAGTGTAAGAGCAGTGCAGATTTGTTAAGAGCTACTGTTTTTCTTTTTTATTTTATTTATTTTTTTACATTGTTAGCCAGCAGGTGGTGGCAAAAGATAATTTTTATGTGTAATATGAGCCTGTTTGTTGATGTGAATTAAAGCCGCTTCAGCCGTTTACACACATCAGCTCTTCGTGATCGCTTGTATTACTACTACTAAAGCTAGGGAATAGCTTTAAACGCCTTTCATTTTAATAACTTCAGCATTACGGCTCATCAGAGCTGAGAGACACAACAGAATGATTAATTTCACAAACTGAAGAAGCTTACCTTTTATCGGACTTCCCATATTGGATTGGACACACTGTTTAAAATGGAGGACTTTGCGGTTTCTATAGTGAAAGAATCTTGTGCACCGGGATTGGGAGGAATACCCCACTTGGATGGCTATTTTTTCACTGAGAAAGCTTATATTCAGAAAGCTGACAGCATCTCTGCTTCCAGGGTGGAAACAGGTGATCGCACACGCTCCATCTCTCTCTCTCTCTCTCTCTCTCTCTCTCTCTCTCTCTCTCTCTCTCTCTCAATCACACACACACAAACATCCATCCATCCTTGATTATCCAGAAACAGCACAAGCCGTGATACTCTTTCTGAAGTGACATTTTTGAATTATTAACGAAGGCTTGCACGCATCATTTGGTTTGAACCAGCAACGACAGATTCTGATCCATCTTGTAAGAAAGTAGTTCAATGCACAAATGCGTTTTTATGACCGTACTCAGTTTTTCCAAATTTTTTCCAATTTACTTGTTCATTGAACTGTTGGATATAAGCAATATCACACTCGCAATCATGCTATATGGCCCAAAATCAGCACTGCTGTGATTACCTTGGCCTGCTGCCTTGTGCCAGCATCCAAATCACAGCAGTGCTGCTGTAGGGCCATATCACACTCCTGCTCGTGTGATATTGCTTAAATAACAGATGCTATACCCCCTTAAGTGTCACCCTAGAACTGAAACGAATGCAAGTATGTTGAAAACAGACTATGATGGAAATTTTACAACTTTTTCTGTCAGAATGGAGATTGTTTTCTAGTGCAACCCATATTAAATTATTTGTTTGAAGAGCAGAGAACAGCATGACATTTTCGTAGGATACTTCAGTGATGTGGTCATGAATATTATGGGAAAAACACAGTTTTAACACAATTTTCTCCAAATTTGTAAGAGCTTCATGAACAATCGGTTTTCATTGATCGTGTGAGTTGTAACACCTTCTACTGATTGGTCAACTTCAGGTTGATTGCCAAATCGGCTCGTTCAAGCGCACACACCTCACAAATTCAAGCCGACAGTGCCCAAATGTTTTGGACATTTGTTTTAATTATCGAGAGGACATGAGCTGCTCGCAAGCTGCTCGGTTTCACTCGCAATTCCTCTCACACGATGCAAGCTGCAACCACACTAGCAACAACGATTTCCACATGATCTCTTTGTTGACATTTGTTGAAACTCCGTTAATCACCATGTTGAAGTGCTGTACTCGGCGTGCGTATATCCCTCTAAAGGGCCCCTGATTGTGGTCATGTGAACATAACAGAGCCTAATTATACATTATTCTTAACACCGACTAGTATGAAAACCATTATTATGGAAATTGATAGGTTTGCACATCCCTAATAACGGCAGCAACCACGGGTGACATTTTGCATTGCATTTTCTCACAAAAGACCAAATTAAACTAATTGCACATACTGTGTGGGGGGAATATGAAACTTGGCTTACTTATAGCGCACTTGTATAAGTGCTTTTACTTTGATTTTGCTCTCTCGTGCTCGTGCGGATTCAGCGTGCAGCAATCTCCTTACAGCTTTCAGTTTCATTGGTCAGATCGCCTGCTTGGAGCGTCATAGACTGACTGTCACGCAACATTCATGAGTCTGAGGAACAGAGTTTGAGTACTCTGCTGAAAGATATGCTGGATTTGCTCAAGTTTTGTGAATTAAATCTTTTTAAACGAGATGCCTGCATATTTGCAGATGGTATATAGTAGAAGTTTTATTATATATATTATTAGACAAGACAGTTAAAAGTTACATGGAACTGTTGAGTAGAGAGAGAATGAAACACATGAGCACTTTAAACATGAGCTTCTGCGCGTCTAATCTGATTTTAGTTTAAATGAAACATCGTTGTATGCCAGATAGGGTTGCCACGGTGTTACTGGTTTTATTCTGTACAAGGGAGAACACTGGTGTGAAATTTTATACCGGCAGAAACATTATGAATGGAACTTCCAATGTCAATACAATAGCCTAATGAATAGAATAACATTAATTAAAGAATTGTTGCCTAATGAAAAGTTTGTGACCCATGATAAATTAACCTAAATAACACATTGAAAGCCAGATGTTCTTTACCAACGTATTAGATCACACCTGCAGCAGAGTACGTGTGCTGACAGAAGACGTTTAATTACAGGTAGCAAATATAATGTGCATGGTTGGTAAGCCGTAAGACGTCTCTGATTCGGAATGACACAAGAAATGCTGTTAGACACACAGATACGCACTTGAAGAAACACAGTTTAATATATTTTTAAGAACAGATGACAGAAAAGCTGTCTATGCGCATGTCTGACACGCTGTTTGTTTGGAGGCGTGCAGTCTTGTGTGCAGTCAGTCTTTTACATGTATGTAAAAGGTTCTCACTCTTTCTTTGTTTCAGTGTTCTGACATTTTAATTTTTTTGCAAGAATAGTATCATCTATATGAATGCTGTAAATGACCACAGACATCTCAGCTCACGAGGTGCTCTGAGTTCAGTTCGCTTTATTTCCACAGAGCAATTCCATGCGAGAACAACTCTGCAGGTTCACTTTATATAGCCTATACATCTGTGATTAAATCAGAAAATAATACAAAAATGAACCATGATTTATATTTCAGTGATTATTGTCATCATTTTTAATTATTCTGTTTACATTTAGAATTGTTTTTAGATTTTAATATGTATTAGTAATTTTCCACCATTGTCATCGACTTATTCTTGCCTGATGGTAAATGGAAAGGTGGTTAAGCATGTTTTATTTATTTAAAATGTTAGCCTACCACTGTTATTTTAATTGTTTTTCGTTTCGTTTGAAGTGCAATTTGAATTTAGAAGTTTTTTTAATTAATTTAATTCTCAATGCAAAATCACTAAAGCAAGTCTATTCACCAATCCTGCAGCCGATATGATATTGTGATATATACATATTTGTTTTTATAAAAATATTGTGAACATTTTTCTTGCATATTGCCCAGCCCTAGGAGGGAACAAGAAGAATTTATTCAAACATTCAAAGTTATAACTCTTCCAAAGCAGCTAAACTGTGTTCTGGGATGATAGGTAATAAAACACCAACATTAGACCCACAACAACCCACAATAAGTGATGTATTTGCCCGGACAACAAAATACCCGACTGGTAGCCCATGATGGAGAGCCTCACAAATGAAATTGGTTCGTTGCCAAAGAGATGTTGCCTTTCACAACTGTTGAAAAGCTATCTTTCAACAAGTTGAACAACATATATTTTAATTGCATTAAAATATATGTTGAATACATTTGAAATTTTAAAGTTTGAAATCAAGCTGCCTTGCATTATTGTGCAGGGCAATGCTTAACAAAAATTACTCAATAGTTCCACCTTGCGTCCAACTAGCGGTAATACCATAGTTAGTCGGTTTGAATGTGAACATCGCATCGGTGTGAAAATTTGTATAATATGGCAAGTAACACAATAGCATCTAACAAGAAAATGAATTGTAATTGGTCATTTACATGCCTTAAGACGGATCCTTCACCTGCAAGCAGCGCCCTCTCTGCTTCAGAAACTAATCAGCCAAAAACTAAACTGTATCAGCCGATGCGATAATACAAAAATATATAAAAAATTCAGAATATTGTCCGATTTATCGGCCTTGGCAATATATTGGTTGACCACTAGCTTAAACACAACATTTCCAAGTGACACCTTTATTATTGATTAAATTTTTTTTGCCTCACTTGGCCCTGTTCTGATATTTTTAGCAGCACTGTTTTAGGGTATCCCTCAATGCATTATTAGTCATCTCACTTTGTGACTCTCAGCCTTTGTTGTCAACTGTAGTTCATGTCAAAACAAATACTCCACTGCAGAATCTTTGTGGCATATATCTTGACATATTTGTCAAAAGAAAAAATTCACTTGTCAAACAAAGTATCTCTAGCCTTGGCCACAAGGTTTGTTGAGCATTCAAACAAATATTTACCCTTTGGCCACTGAGATGTGCTCTCTACATTATCCTTCTCCCACAATCTGTAGTTGTAAGCAGTAATAGAAAGCATTGTGGAATATTGATTACACGCTTGAGGATAAATACAATCAAATATACAGAGAAGTACATTATAGGAGAGACATTATCATATAGTCTTTGTTTTAATATCCCCTACATTGTCATCTTTAATTTAAAACAAACCAAATTTAAAATCTGTCTGTTTTGCATTTGTGGCAAATTCTAATATAATATTTTGTATTATATTACTGTTTGTCTTGCTGAAATGGACAAAACCAAATTGAGTTTTGTATTTATTAGGGATATATTGCCTTGCATGCCTCTTTTAAACTGGGTTGCTGTTATTTTTTTATTACTCGTCAGAGGAGTGCAGACACAGCAGGTGTTGATAAAATCAGCTCTGCACTGCTGATTAAGCACAGTAGACTGCAACTCTGGTTCAACCTTCTTCTTTTTTTCAGTATTGATTAACGGAGGTGTTAGGTTTAGTGTCTCCAGGGACCGTGGAGTACATTTTAAGCATGAAGTTTTCTCAAGGTGACCCTGTTTGTCGCTTCATTTAGACGGCAAGCGGCAATGTCGAGGCAAAGGTGGTCTGTTTCTACAGGAGAAGGGACATATCACAGAGTCTCATCCAGCTGGCTGACAAACATGCAAGTGAGTGAACATGTTGATGGTGCTTGTTGCTTTTTTCCAGGGCAATGAGAATGTATTTATGTATTGTCAAGGACATCAAGTCTGTGATGTGCCATGAATGAGTGGTCATTAGCATGAGAATGATAATTCAGTTGAAATTGCTCCTGTATATCCATCTGCATCTGTGTTTGGGGTCTGTGTTGTGCTGCTTGTGTAAGTCAGCAAGGGAGCTGTAAACTCTGTACAATTACCAGTACCAGATGACCGTAATTGGGCAACAGGGCTTCCTAATTTCAGTTTTTCAGGGGGCCAGGACCTCTCAACATATTTGTCTTTGTGAACCATTCACAATATTTAGCATATATGTTTGAGATATTTCAAAGGCCGATACAGCTAACTAGAGAGTGAAATTTCACATGTACATTGAAATTTAACAAACAATTATACACTATTATTTAAATTTCACAAATATTTGAAACCAAAAAGTACATTATTTATTGACTAGGCTGTTGGTAGATTGTGGGACTGATACAAGAGAGCTATGCATCTGTCAACAGTTATTTGCCACTCAAAATGGCTAAATATCAGACAATGTATTGGCCTGGCCAATAGATCAGTCTTATCAATGCGGTTCTGTTTACTCATCCTCTTCTTATAGTCTTTGACTGAGTCAACATCTAAAAAGGGCTAAGTATGATAGATCTGTGGGTTTGCTGTCTGAGACCACCACTTGTCATTATAAGTATAAGCACTGAATGTGGTAATAAACATTTATCACATTCTTGCATGTAACTATATTCTTTCATTTCTAGTACTTAATGCAAAAAAGTCCTGAATAATTTCTGTGCTGCAGTTTCATTTTGGCACTGTAGATTTGGCAGTAAAAACATATTTAAGAGCTAAAGCAATCCAGTCATCAATGTTAGATTCTCTATTCTATTTAACAATATTTTCAGTGCAGTTTAATATGTGCCAAAATAATTGATTAACTGTTAGAAAACAGACATTTCTGATTCTGAAATCTAATTGGATGAGTCCAAAATCCGAAGCCATTGTACAATAGTTGATGTAGCTTAAACATCTAGGGCGTGCCAGGTCCAGTTGTGCTCCCACTGTCATTCAGCCAATTGCCCTGGCCTGCTGATAACCTGTGGTCCAAAAAAGGCCAACTTGGGATTTAGGTGGGTTCAATGTCAAAGGCAGAGATTTGTTGAGTCAGGTCAGAGGTAACAGCACCAAGATATTAATTTCCCAATTTTGCATATCTAGCTACCAGCTTACCTCAACAGACCGGGAAATGGAGGATTGTGTCAGTACTGGTCTGTAGATGAAATCAGGCCTCTTCTGAATATCTGGGCTGATGAAATTGGACATCGTCAGGTCAGCGGCATCTGCCGATCAAAGACGTGATTAAATATATTGTCGCCGAACTTGCCAAGTTGTGTTTCAAGTGCACAACGGTACAGGTTCGGGAAAAAAAAAACAATTGCGGAGACAGTACAAATCCATGTTGATTTCGAGGGCTAGCTAGTCTCCTGAGTCTGATATCCGCTTACATTTTCCTCTTACTTTTGAAATGGGTGGGGTGTGTGCAGGGGTTGTGTTAACCGAATTCATTATTTTCCTAAATATTCTATAAACAATACCCCATAATGACAACTTGAAAGACGTTTGTTTGAAATCTTTGCAAATTTATTAAAAAGAAAAGAAAAAAAATCACATGTACATAAGTATTCACAGCCTTTGCTCAATACTTTGTTGAAGCACCTTTGGCACCAATTACAGTCTCAAGTTTTTTTGTGTAGCTTGGCACACCTATTTTTGGGCAGTTTCTCCCATTCTTCTTTGCAGGACCTCTCAAGCTCCATCAGGTTTGATGGGGAGCGTCAGTGCAAAGCCTTTTCAAGTCTGGGCTCTGGCTGGGCCACTCAAGGACATTCACAGAGTTGTCCCGTAGCCACTCCTTTGTTATCTTGGCTGTGTGCTTAGGGTCGTTGTCCTGTTGGAAGATGAACCTTCACCCCAGTCTGAGGTCCAGAGCGCTCTGGAGCAGGTTTTCATCAAGGATGCCTCTGTACATTGCTGCATTCATCTTTCCCTCGATCCTGACTAGTTCCTGCTGCTGAAAAACATCCCCACAGCATGATGCTGCCACCACCATGCTTCACTGTAGGGATGGTATTGGCCAGGTGATGAGCGGTGCCTGGTTTCCTCCAGACATGACGCTTGCCATTCTGGCCAAAGTGTTCAATATTTATTTCACCAGACCAGAGAATTTTGTTTCTCATGGTCTGAGAGTCCTTCAGTTGCCTTTTGGCAAACTCCATGTGGGCTGTCATGTGCCTTTTACTGAGGAGTGTGCCTTTTTACCATACAGGCCTGATTGGTAGAGTGCTGCAGAGATTGTTGTTCTTCTGGAAGGTTCTCCACAGAGAAAAGCTGGAGCTCTGTCAGAGTGACCATCGGGTCCTTGGTCACCTCCCTGACTAAGGCCCTACTCCCCCGATTGCTCAGTTTGGCAGGGCGGACAGTGCTGGGAAGAGTCCTGGTGGTTCCAAACATTTACGGATGATGGAGGCCACTGTGTCATTGGGAACTTCAATGCTGCAGAAATTATTCTGTACCCTTCCCCAGATCTGTGCCTCGATGCAATCCTGTCTCGGAGGTCTACAGACAATTCCTTGGACTTCATGGCTTGGTTTGTGCTCTGACATGCACCGTTAAATGTGGGACCTTACAGGGGTCTACAGTGTGAGTATTTCACTCGCATTTGCCCCTAAAAATAGATGTGTGCGAACTGGAAAAATATTTACGAGCACACTGTGCGATTAAAGATTACAAACGTAAACCCCCCTTTTAAGATATTTGTTTAAAAATTACAAAACCCACATTCCACAAGCGGAGTTTTCTGTGATGACGTGGTCCAGTCAGAGAGACGCTAACGTTAGGGATATTGAGAGCAAAGCTACCATGACCACAGCTGTCACTTCAACGTCCACTGTAGCTGGTGAAGGGAGAACATGTAGATTAAATGCAAATTGGCTCAAAATGTTCCCATGGCTAGAGTTCGAAAACAACGTCATGTTCTGCAAATATTGTAGAGGGCAGAAGCAGGTGGGCAACTCGTCCTTTGTGTCAGGAAACCCACATCTGAAATAGTGATGATCATTTGTGAACGAGTCGGCTCTTGTAGGTGAACGTTGGGAGCCGGCTCGCGTATCAGAATCTATTTATACAAATATTTAAAAACAAATTAAGATTCGAATAATCAAAAGATTTAAAAATAATAAAATAATATAGGCCTAAATGCTCAAGCGCACACATTACTTCTGACTGTCCGCTCAGAATAAAAGCTTCACCCGTTGTTCCTGTCAATCAGACATGCAGTGTCAACCAATGAACCAAAGATGCGTGAGGGAGGGCGGAGCCAACTTATGTTGTTCAGATTGTATTTGAATTGTTACATTTATATGCACTTTGTTTATGTACATTGAAAAGTTATACTTTAAATGCACACATGAAATAACATCCTTCTTTTTTACATTTATTTAAATTTGTGGGATGCTGCAGTTTTGCAAATTATTTATTTTTGTTTGATATGGTGCATTATTCTATTATCAGTACCGCCGCTACCTACAGGCATACTACGCATTTTGAGTAGGGCATCAACTCCCTAGGGGGGCACCATCATATCCTAGGATGGCACCAGAAAGTCCACCGGCTGCCATTACTTGTTCGCTATACGTTATTCAAGGACCCGAAAGCAGTTGCGGAACACTGACGTGTTAGTGCATATCACGTGTAGGGCATCAATTTGGCCAGTGGTGGCCCTGTCTATTATGCTGTTCAGATTGTATTCGTTTTGATTGGTTAGATTTATATGCACTTTGTTTATATACAATAAGTTATACTTTAAATGCAAATGTTTAATAGTATTTCTTAACAAATCGATGCATTTTTAAATAACTGTGGTTAAGGTAGAGTATAATTTCATTTAATAATTTAATTAGAATTGTTTTAACACCAATTACGAAAAGACCCGGAATGCCCATCGCTAATCTGAAAAGAGATAACATCTCACGGCGGCATATCCAGTGCTCTGGATGAGACAGAAGAAACCATCAGGCTCTGTGTAAGCAGCCTTGAGGAGGCAAGTGCTGCAGTCTGAGGAGGAGAAGTGGAAGCAGCTGAAAATAAAGATAAATATTGCATACTTCATAGTGAAAGAAGAAGAACATTTCATCAAATTTGGGCGCTTATCAGACTCCACCACAAAAACTGAGTTTACATTAATCCAACATACGACAATGTGTGGAGATGATCGGTCAAATTGCTGACATAATGAGAGATCGCTGGCTGACCTCTAAGTATGCCAGACGGTAAACATACAAAAGCAGCTGGACAACAGATATCCTTTGATTTTAGTAGGCATGGGTTCAATGTGTGATTTGGGAGGTATGTGCTGTTCCACAGATGTGTGTCCGCATCATACACTCATACACGCAGTATAAATATGTAAGTAATAAATTGTTTGTTAATAAACTCTGTATTTAATTTTTTAGGAGCACATGTACTCCTTGGGAAAAAAGTTAGCATAGAGCCCTGCCTTATATAGACAGGTGTTGTGCATTTCCAAATCATGTCAAATCAACTGAAAACAGGTGGTCTCCAATCAAGTTGTAGAAACATCTCAAGGATGACCATTGGAACAGGATGCACCTGAGCTCAATTTTGAGTGTCATGGCAAAAGCTGTGAATACTTATTTACATGTGATTTAAAATAAATAAATAATATATATATATATATATATATATATATATATTTTTTTTTTTCTATAAGTTTTTCAAGATTTCAAATAAACTTCTTTCACTTTGTCATTATTATTGGATATTGTTCGTAGAATTTTTAGGAAAATAATGAATTTAATCCATTTTGGGATAAGGCTGTAATATAACAATATTTGGAAAAAGTGAAGCGCTGTGAATACTTTACGGATGCACTGTAAGTTTTGACTTCACTAACTCTTTCACGAACACTCCCACTGTGTGTGCGTCACGTTTATTGCCTGGTATTAAGATGTGCATTTGGAGGCATCATCACCATTAACACCTGCAATGTGCGTCTCTTTTGACCAGTTGTGTTGGATTTCGAGAACGGTGACTCTGAGCAAGGCACTTGGCTCCAGGTTGCTCCGGGGGATTGTCCCTGTAATAAGGGCAATGTAAGTCGCTTTGGATAAAAAAGATGTAGATGTAAATGATGGAGAGATTTTTTCTGGCGCAACCTCTGGGTGTGTGATGTTGGCACATGGGCCGTGTATTAAGGGCAGATTTTAGGGCAACGTTGCAGGGCTATTGGCCCGATGGTGGGAATGCAGATCTATTTTGGTCCTAGGTCCTAGACAATTAGCCCAGGCTGACCAGTTGATAGCCTTGGCTCGCACTGGTGTGATAGAGGAAAAGAGAGTAACAAATGTACTCTGGTGCCTTTTTGCTGTATTGAATAATGCTACTTGTATATACAATATACCTCTGTTGATGTCAGAGGTGTCTGGTGCAACTGAATTGTTTTTTCATGATTGCCCACCAAAGACTCAAAACTTCAGTGAATTAATGGTTTGCACTACAACAGCCCAGTGACAATTTAAAGGCTGTGATCATGACTGCTTGCTTTGTGTATGCAAAATTGTTTTCATCAGACTTAAATGGTCTCCTTTATTATGTGGGTACTTGTCAAGTGACAATGCAAACATATATATGTTGAGTCATGTACATTGTGTACATGTGTATCCATGCCTTTTAACACGTTTCAAATTCTCCGTATGTACACAGAGGACCTGGAAGAAGAGAGGGAAAGCCCCTCAGAGCCAGAGTTCTCCGAAAAACAGAAGCATCAGCTCCGCCACAGAGAGCTTTTCCTTTCACGTCAGTACGAATCACTTCCCGCCACACACATCAGGTAAACACACTCACGTTAAAATACTTTTAGGTATCTGTTTACTAGGGCTGCAACTAATGATTATTTTGATAATCAATTAATCTAATGATTATTAGAACGATTAATCATTAGCTCTTAATCGATTGTTCAGCTTGTGCCCCGACTTATAAGGTTGTATTAAACATGCTTTCTAACAATAAAGAGGAAACAATTATCCTTAAAAATAACTCTAAATGACATTCACTGAATTAAAGGGAAAAAAATACTTTTTATTAAGTTGAATTCAGTAAAATAATTAACTGCAAAAATAAAATTAAATATTGTTATCAAGTGTTTTTGTCTTGTTTTCCATTTAAAATAGTTTAAAAGTCCTTAAAACAAGATACATTTACTTGAGAAGCAACATAAAAGATATTTAGACTTGCTTCAAGAGAATGTAGTGTGTTTTTATTCACTTGGTTATACTTCTACAAGTGCAGTAAAGACAAAATATACTTATATTCAAGATCTATTCTCTATAAGCAAGTATAAATATCTTATATGCTGTTTCTCAAGTGAATGCATTTTTAGATATTTAAAAATATTTGTATTCAACATTCTCAGTTAACAATTGTTTCTTCTGCAGTATAGTTGCTAAAGTAAATGTACATTGTTTTAAATTAGTTTTAGAAATTTTTATTGGAAAACAAGCCAAAAAAAAATAAAAACAGGTATTTTGTTGCAGTGTATAATGGGGTGAAGACTACACTCTCTCACCTTTCTGTTCACTTCAATCCATCTTTAACTCACAAAAAAACAAACTCTCTTATTAATAAAGCTGCTTATTGCCAATTTTCTTCACGGTAAGAAATGGACAGTGACATATTTTTTAATAAGTCACGAGCCATCGCGTTATAATCTAGCAGCAGCAAGCGTGCGGGCTTGAGGGACGAGCGTTCCCGCGCCAGAGTGAGCCTCAGCCGGGTACAGTTTCAATGTCTCACCCTTAGATCAGGACATTCGCACAACTCATAGAAGAGGCACTGACCACACAGAGAAATGCCAGTTTTGGAGTTTGTAGTTATTTACATGACCTGCTTCTAGGGCTGGGCGATAAAACGATCTCGATATGGCATCGCGATAATATTTATTTAGACTACGATGATAAACTTTTGACATGTTTACTCGATATGGATACACCTAACAGCCTATTACAAAGCAGAAATAAACCGACAACAGCCAGTCAGAATGCAGATTTTGGCTTGTGCGTCTAAGTACACGCCCATTTGCTAGCAGAGCACTGTTTGATCTACCAGCAGTGAAGAAAGTGAATGTAAAGAAAAAATGAGTGGAAACGACGAAAGTGACGGTGAAAGTGAACTCGAACTATCTTCCAAAGCTGAGGAAATTGTTGACAAAAAAGGTAACAAGACGTCAATTATATGAAAGTGGTTTGGATATCTGAAAAGCGACGACGCGCAAATAAAGACGGTCTGCAAAATATGCCGATCGGCGATAACCAAGACGGGAAACACAACAAACCTTTTCGGTCACCTGAAAAGTTACCATCACAGCGACCACACCTAGAGTATGAAAATGCGGGCCCATGTTAATGTTACTCTGTCCTCATATGATATGATGAGCACTACCTAAAAGGTGTAGCATAGTGACTGGTTTACAATGTTTACATTTTGCAGTTTTTACTCAGATTTCTACCTCTAAAACATTTGAGATATTTAAAACCAGTACACAATTAATATTTTATTTATCTGACAGTTAAGTACTTAAATCTGCCAGGGACTTTGTGGTTCACTTGTTTACATTTGTTGTCTTGGTTGTACCTCTACAAACATTTTGAAATGTTTGCTTCCCTGCCAAAGAAATTTGATGTGATAGTACTGAAGTCACAGCTTTTAGTTTGATATTTTATAATCAGTTACAAGGCAAGCTAACTTGCATTGTTTTGTCAAGGCAGATAAAGCATGTTTGCTAAAAGTAAAATGTTAACATTTAGATTTAAAGTTTATCAATATTCTTTTATAACAAAACATATTCTCAACCAATCCATGTTTGCACAGTTAAATGTTTGCATTGTTATTTATTTATGTTAATAAACTATATAGTTCAACAACTATTGAACCTTCTGGTTTCTTCAGGCATCATTATCAGTATACTTTTCAAACGGGCAGCATTATTAAATTATATATCGTAACAAATATCGATATCGATCAATATGGAAAAAAATATCGTGATAATATATTTTGCCATATCGCCCAGCCCTACCTGCTTCCATATTATTTGAACTTTAATAAAGCTATAACGCATTAAATATAAATGCATTTAAGATGAAACACCAGGGTGTTTCCTTTAAAGAGCTCCGACACCACTTATTCCACAACGAGAGACTTCTGTATTTACTTATTTGGTATTTTTGTACAATTTCCTTGTACTTTGCGATCTACATAAGCTGAGGCTCTTTGGAAATTTTAGAGTGCATCTGGACTGTGAGATGTGTAATTCTCCATCCTCAGTCTTCGCGAACTGCAGTGCTGCTCTCGTGCGTCATCATTAGAGTTTAATGTGATCTCATGTTACGTAAAATGAGATCAAACGACTATTCGACAATGAAAATTTTTGTCGACAACGTTGACTAATCGTTCTAGCCCTACTGTTTACACAAAACATAATTTTTAATCCTTAGTTCAACATTTAAGGGCAGTTGAGATAAGATAACATCCCCCATGTAACACGACACAACCCTAGCACACAACTTTCAAATTCTCTCTTTAGGCTGCGAGTCACAGCTCTGCATCCATTCTTTAGCTGCTCGTTGGCACCCCGGGCTTTTCTAGCACCCACTGTGAATCAGGTGATAAATGAATTAGCAGCCGGGAGCTGGTAGCAGTAGTTCTAATCAAAGGGAAGCCTCCTATGAGCAACATTAGTTGTGGTGCCGAGGTTTGTTGAGCCCTGCTGTGCTTGCCAAGAATGATATCACCCTCTAAATAAAGGAAAAAAATTTGTTTTGTTTTTTTTTCTTTTTGGCTTCTGTGATCCATAAATATTGAGCAGTCATTGCAACAGGGTAGCTGGCCTTTACAGGGCATAATGTATTGTTTTTGTAGAACTGGATACATGACAAGGTTGAGTTTAATTCAGTTTTTTTAGTTCTGTTGCCCAATGAATGATTAATTCAAGTAACAGCTTAAATTCAACATGAATAATAGTGAATCTATTTATATTGAATTTATGGTTTATATGCACCAGCTAAATTTAAGTTGCTCAAATGTGTCTGTTACACAGTGTTGAGGAATAACTAACTATAAAACAGCTTTGCTACTGAAAAACTTCATACTTTATTTTTCAGTAGCATGACAGTAGCTCAGTGGTTTTTTAATTATTTTTAAAATATTTTATTTTTAGAGTATTTTTCAGCAAGTTGTGATTTTTCATGCTACAGCACTGTATTTTATCACCTTGTACCGCACACACAGTTTGCAGCACAGAAAACAGGCAATAATGAAACTCACTCTTCTAAGGCCCCATTTACATGTGGTATTAAAATGCGTTTTGGGCGATCGCTTAGAAACAGGATGACGATAAAGGCAGTTATAAACAGGGTCCAAAATGTTTTTAGATTTGTCCATTTTAACCTCATTATGAAGTGGTCGAAAACACATGTAAAAATATTGGGCTCATGGTGTAAGCACGAGCCCGTTTGAATGCGTTCAAATAGCAGTGAAACACTGCATACTATCTCCTCGAAATCTGTACGAAAATGGTCACAGGAGACAAAGGGTAATACCAGGTGTAAACAGTGATGTGTCTCTCCTGACCACATGTGATCGGATCCCCCAATATGCATCTTAGTACCTGGTGTAAACGGGGTCTATATTATCTGATAATTAGCCTCTTTAAAAGCAATCAATGTTGTTGGCAATTTTGTTTTTTGTAACATATAGCTAACTACTTATAAAAAACAAAAAAACAATAGCTTTAAGCCCAAAGGATACTTCGGTTAGACATGAACGACGAACTTCCCGAATTGGAGGTGTGCCAAATTGTTTTTTTATTTTTATTATTTGAACTAATTTGTGGGTCCACAAGGTGTGGAGATACCTGCATTTGTTTAACTTGAGCTTTTCAATTCTCTGAGCCTGTCTCTTATACTGTATATATATCCTTTTTCCAGCTGCCCCCCACCCAACCTTATTTCTTCAATGATTGGCCTCTCACCCATCATGTTCTTTTCTCACCTTTTCATCTTTGCTCATGTCACCATCATAAGCCTACACTCTTCTGTAATCCTGCACCTAGTATCACCCCTTTCTTCCCCCTGTTTACTGTGCTATGGATTTAGAGTCCTTGTGTAGACAGCTGTATATAGTACATAACATGTTTCTGTGAGCTGTGTGGTTTTTCTGATAATGTATTATTTTTTTCTCTGGGGTGTTGGAAACAGGGGGAAGTGCAGCGTGGCCCTACTGAATGAGACTGAAGTTGTGCTCTCCTACCTGGAGAAAGAGGTACATATGATCTATTTTTAAAAGCTATTTTGCATAATTTGGTTTGATTTGATGTTTAATAATCTGGGCTGCTGCTTTCTCTCTTAGGACACTTTTTTTTACTCACTCGTGTATGACCCCACACAGAAGACATTATTGGCAGACAAGGGGGAAATTCGTGTTGGTCCTCGCTTTCAAGCTGATGTTCCTGAAATGCTACAGGAAGGTATAGTAATGCAATATATATATATACAAAATTAACTCTTTTGGGTTTTACCTAGGCTCTCAGTTTCTGTTATATTTTACATGCTCAGCTGTTTTTGTCTACCTGACATTGTTGATGAAAACATACCTCATTCTCACACTAAAGTACGATGTGAAGAGAGCATGCGGTGGCAGGTGGAGGTTGGTGGAATTAAACTTCTGTTCAGACTAAAGCAATCAAACCAAATGTGACAAGACCAGTTTTCAAATTGAGTTACATTGAGTCTCATTGCTCTATTTGTAAGGTCTCTTTAAGTGTGGGGGCTGGAAGGTGATTTATTTTGTGTTTGGGCTATGAAGTTTGTTTCCTCCGGAAATTGTAGTCGTGGGGTAATGCTGCTTGTTCGCTGAGTCAGTGCGTTTGATTTGTGAGCACTGGTGCATCACAAGAGAAACTGAACGTTTACAGTATCGGTGTCTACTATCAGTCAAGTGTGAAATTGCTCCTCTGTCAGTCTGTGACCCCGCTATTACTCTTGACTTCATGTCTGTGACCCTGCTCCTCGCTTACAAACTCGCAAAAATGTCTGGTCAACTGCTCACATCTTCTGTAATGAGAGGCCAGTGACAGTGTGAGGAAAGCTTTTTCAGATCTAGATTTAGATGACATCTGCTTTAGAAAAGACTGGAAACTTTCCCATCCATATGACTGGACTATTACAGAGCATCATGTTTTCAAATCATAGGTAAACAAAACAAAAAAAGGCGATTAGTCCATCTAATCTGCATTGCATACAGATTCTGACCTACTTATTTAGCATTATTATTTTTATCCAAAGTGATTTACTGGCGAGCAGGGCTTGACATTATCACCCGCCCACCTGCCAAATGCAGGTAGAAATCGGCAGTGGCGGGAAACTCCTTCAGTCTTACTAGCCACTTTGGCGGGTGGCTGCAGCCGAAGCAAATGTAATTGTGTTCCTCTCACGTTCAGCGCTTTATAAGCAGTAAATATGCTTCTTATATCTGATGTCACAAGCATCTCCGCAGGGTCAATGAAGCATGCTTTCACGCAAACTGCTGTAGTACACATCATCGTGCTTCAGAGATAAAGCCAGAGCTCTGGTACAGATCAGATAAAATTTTGCATGACTCAGTCTGGCTTCACTATTGGAGCAGCTGGCGGAGACCAATTCTTCTGGGAATCTTTTACTTTAAACCACTAGACAGCCCTGACATTATAAACATTGTGCCATGCATAAACATTTTTACAAGATTTATAAAATACACATCATACAAACCAAAATGTTTTTACTGCAGTAACAGTAACTGGTACCTAACATCTACACAATATCTCCTTTTGTACTGCATGGAATTGTTAACTGTAAAAGTTGTAGCTAAAGGTTTCTAAATGTGTTTAAAACAAATAAGTTTTTCATAAATACTATAGTTTATATTTTAGACAGACTATATCTACATGAGCCTAACCACAGTAATGAGGAGCCATCCATGGTCTGACCTGTGCTTATGGCCTTAATTTGGCTAATGTTACTGTTAAAAAATGGAAAACAATTGTAAACTTTCATGAAAGCAATTACAATTTAGAGTGGATAAAGGCGTAAAAGGTGGCTAAAATTTGGGCTTCAATGGACAAAAAAATTGACAAAGTTTTCCTCCTGTTCTAACTGGTCATGATTGCCTTCAGAAATTCTTAGAGATGACTTAATCATTCAGCCTGTGTCCTACTTTACTCATAATAATTTTGTGTATATAGTCTGTAGTTACTTTTATACCTTTTTGTGGGGTGGGGGATTTTGGCTAATGAAAATGCAGAGCGGCTAGTGACTTTGGAATACCACTAGCCACAGAGGCCAAAAAAAACTGTAGGAAATTCTCATTCAAGTGACAAACTGGTGGGCTGATAATTATAGGCCCTTTCCACCCCACAGTCCCAGTTTTTTCCCCTAATAACTTTCTAGATGAGAACTCTTATGAGTAACGGAACAACTGTGGAGACTTTTCTTCTTTTGCATTCCAACTCACAGAAGTAACCCTAGTAGTGACGTCATCTAGCATCGACCATTTTTCTTGTGACGTTATTTGCGTGCGTGATTCAATAGCAACAACAAAATCAACAACACCGATGGAGGACGCTGGGATTGGAGTAACGTATTTATCAATCTTTTACAATAAAGGCTTTTGTGAATATATAATTTACTGTACTGAAATACACATGGACTTAAACACATCTTGATGCAAGTTAATCACACAGTAACAGGAACACAACTTCCCTCATGTAAACTAGATTTGATTATGTTTAGTGTACAATAGAGTTCAATTACCCACTCTTGATATAGATCTGATTATTTATATTCATCATCCCAAGAAAAATTTGATGTAGTAATCCAGAAATCACTTTATTTTCTGTATAGTAACACAGTACAAATGTTATTGTTATTTCTGTTAAGGGAATTGTAAAATTAGTGCTATCCTCTGAGTAGCAGGCTAGCAGCTAAAAGTTAGATCACAAATGGTGGCTGCAGACTCCTTGAGATTCTCATAGCTATTTGTGTGCCATAGGTTTTTGAGCAATCACAGGCTGCAGCACCTCCCACAGTCTGCCACAGTCCCTATACGCCCCAAAGGTACCTTGGAGCTGAAGTAGGAGCTAGTAATTTCCCCTGAAACGACTTTGAGGAACTATTGTTCCTCAGGTGCGAAAACGAAGAAAAGTACTAGTCCCGGGAAAAGTAACTAAAACAGGCTTTTGTACCGCCAGTGGGAAAGGGCCTAATAATGCCCGTCATCGGTATCCTTTATGATCCATCTAAGCTGACTGACTTCCATCATTACCAAACAGCGTGTTTGATTTACGTGTTAATATCCATTGTCGCCACAGGAACAAGTTGCCCTGAGTTTACTTGTCAGAATTGTCATTTGCAGATTTTACAAGCCTTTGGATTTCAGACAGCTCTAATAAAATAACATTTGTCTCTAGGAGAACCTGATGACAGAGACCAGTCCAAATTGGAGGTGAAGATATGGGACCCAGATTGTCCTCTCACCAACAAGCAGATTGACCAATTCCTTGTTGTGGCTCGGTATGTGTTTGATCTTTTTTGTGTGGATCTCACGGTCATTGAAAAGCTGCAAACATTAGGGAATTTGAAAATTATGATTTTAAGGCCTGGAAAAGTAATGGAAATGAATTAAATCCTCATAAACCATGGTAATTTTGAATGTCATCATACATTTTTCTAGTTATGCTCAGCTCTAAAATAATGCATCAGCTAGAAGTTGTCCTTTTGTGAGTGTAATCTCTATGCAGTTCTTTTTAGAAATACTGGAAAAGTCCTTATTCACGGTAGTGGCATCTTTGATTTTTTTAATAGGAATGACAATGGATTTACTATCTCTTCAATGGCACGCATGGTATTAAGCTCCTAGATGACATCTGATTTTCCACATCTCATGTTGTCTGGAGTTTTTGTTTATTGAATGTTGTTGAATTTTTTTGTTTATAAATGTTTTGTCTGCGGAACGATCAAAAGCACTTTAAACTGCAGTACAGCCCATTGAAGAGATTGTACGTCTATCCCTCACAGCCTCGTTGTCATTCCCGTTAAAAATAACAAAATGCAGCTGCTGTGAATATAAGGTCTATTGGGCTAAAGGAGTGGGAACCTTGTTTCTACCCTTTCCCTCTGCCATATTAATAAATCATTTTAAACTAAATCCTTACAAGAAATCGTAATATTTATTAGTGTAAAAAATGTATCAACAACTTTGATTGTCTTTTAGGCCCCATTTACACCTTGAATTAAAATGCGTTTCATATTCGGATAGTATCTGGATATTCTTGCTGGATTTTATTTACACCTTACGTAAATGCATCTCCACTGTGATCCGATCAAGGTTACCTGCGCAAAATGGAAAACACTACTTGCGTATTACATTAGAGCCTGTGGTAACTGAAAACACTGATAGATAATTCAGATGCTTTCTATCACTTTGACTCACAGGGTTTTTACTTTCATTAAAATTTTTTTGGCAGCTGCCAAAGCTAAATTTCGTGTCACTGAAGCAAATCTAATGATATTTATCTTGCGTTCTGTGCGTTGTAAGTGATAAATATGCTTCTCATCTGAAATGCATGAGTGAAGACTGGTTTTACGTGTGTGTCGTGGGTGAGTCGAAAACATGAGAGAGACGAGATATTTCAATAATATTCCAATGGAATAATTCATGGAACATTGCAATGGCTGAATTAACAGAAAAAGACAAGAATGCACAACACCTCATCACGTAGTTAATTGCGTAGTTGTGTCCGCATAATGCAAATTTGTGTGCATTTACACCTTTGAATGAGTTCAGAATCTGTCCCTGACCGTCTCTGAATGTGGTTTCAGTGATCTGATCACAATCTGATCAAAGTGTGTCTTGGGTGCATTTACACCAGTCATTTAATGTGGTCAAGTGCAATCCAATAGTGATCCGATCACTGTAATTGCATGTTAATGCAAGGTGTAAATGGGGCCTTAGAATAATGATACTTGCATAGTATTGTATAATAAATTTGATGGTCTGTGTACAGGGCGGTTGGTACATTCGCTCGAGCATTGGACTGCAGCAGCTCAGTCAGGCAGCCTAGCTTACACATGAGTGCCGCAGCAGCCTCACGAGACATCACACTGGTATCCGTCCCATCAGCACAGTCTTACACACTAAATATATTCACAGATGAGGTGAAAAATCCTGATTAATTCTTTCCCTTTTTATTTTTCTCTCACTTAAGTTCCATGCCATGGACACCCTGCACCGGCATGGCTATGACCTGTCCAGTGCCCTGAGCGTGCTGGTTCCTCAAGGAGGACCTGTGCTGTGCCGGGATGAGATGGAGGAGTGGAGCTCATCAGAGGCGAACCTGTTCGAGGAGGCGCTAGAGAAATACGGCAAAGACTTCAATGACATCCGGCAAGACTTTGTGAGTGGCTAGCAGGCACTGTGACATTTGACTTTCTCCAGTACATACTGAAATATATAGTGGCCCCAAAAAGCATTTGGACTCTGCATAAACTCACATATTAAATCAAGTGGCATTTGATGTAAAGAAAGATTGCACAAGCACTCTTCAAGCAAAACATTTTTAAAGATGTTGGTTGGGTTTTAAATTTTAACAGTAGACATACTGTTCAAAATTAAGACTACAGTATTTTGACACTTTATAGTTGGCAAACTTTAGTGGAACATGGCCATAGTTAAAGTAAAAGATTCTCAGTAGAATTGGTCTCCGCCGGCTGCTGCAATAGAGTGAAGCCAGACTGAATCACGCAAGTTTCGATATGCTGTGTCCCAGAGCTCTGGCTTTATCTCTGAAGCACGATGATGTGCGCTGCAGCAGTTTGCATGAAACACATGCGTTTACTCTCATTTGTTTGCAGATGACAGTTGGTTTGAAATTTTGTTGAAGGCATACATGCAATGAAATTAATAGTTTTTAAAGCACAGGACTTTTATATGAGGGGCTGTTGTCACTGTAGAGACAGAAAAGACAAGGTTGAAAGAAAAGAGTGGCGCTATTAGTAATAGGATGGAGGAAGTGGGGCAGCAATATGTCAGTGCAGCTGAGATAAAGTGAAGACATGATGTTTGCCTGAGTGATTGGATGGTTTAGCTAGCTGAAAAGATTTGGCTTCGAGCATGTTGCTTCTTTCCCTAACTGAGCACAGTTGATCTGTTCATCCATAGACAATAGTACTTATTTGAACTGGGGCTGGAGTGAGAGCTTCAATGTTAGGGTGTGAACAGGATGAAAATCTGTTTTCTGTTGGTCTTCGAAATAGGGTTTCTTCACTCAGGCGGTTTGCTTATAAAAAACAACTGTCAGGGCTCAACATTAATGATTGTCATGTGCTTGTCCTTCAGACAAGTAAATTGGTTATTCACTTGTCCGTGTAAAAAAGTTACTTGTCCGGAGAGAGAAAAGGACATTTAAGTTACATGCTCAAGTAACATGTCAAAGTTTATGTTGTATATTTTTCTAAAATGATGTCTGATGCCCAAACCTAATAGTGTACCTATGCAATCAACTCAATTCTCTGCGACAGAAATGTAAACTGCTCTAGGTAGGGGAAGAGGCTATTGTCATATGGTAATTATTTTATGTTAGGAATGGTAGTCAAATAAAGAAAAGCCTCCATCACCATCATTAACAGCATCTACTTTTTCATCATGTTATTGCAGCAATATCTACCATGTACAATTAAGGCTGTACATTATCACAATACCAACATTTCAGTAGTCTGTAGTGAAATTAGTTGATTCTCAATACCAGCTTCAAAACCACAATAAATAATAACACTAACCAATATGTTAATTATGGAAGAATTGTTTCAAGTCCTTTAGTTATTCAAGACTTGTAATCAGTCAGTTATAAAATAACAATAAAAAACAGCAATGAATAGAAATAATTTAAAATAATAGAACAAAAAATACAAATTAAGACAAATTCAGTGCTTTTTTAACAGCTTTAAAAGTTTTTAACAGCAGAAGGATGTCAAGTATTCAAGTAAACATAAACATAAATGCAACATAAAACTACTACTGGTGTTTACAGTATGATTATTATTGGGGTTGGGTATCGAGTTCGATACATTTTAGGCACAGACCGAATTGCCTCTAAACGATCGAGTATCAAAAAATGTCTTGTCATTCGGTTCCAAATTTCGAAACCTAAGGGGTTAATCTCGTCAACATCAGTGATAAGCTTGTAGCATGCTAGATGTGCCCAAATCTAAAAGTGCTGGTATCAGAAAATGGTTTGAGTTCCAGGGCTGAGAAAGAATGTTATAAGTAATATTGCTAACACTGTTCTAAGTGCACGCATGATGCGAGCCGCAGCGACACCGGTAAAGCAGTAATGATTCTGAATGTGTTGGAAAAACCAGCAAGAGACTGTCTGAACATTTTGTTAATTTATAGAGAGAAATGCACATTCAGGTTGAGCAAACAGACGATGATGTCGGGATCAATGATGGTCAGAGTGATCGCTAATAGCTGATGCCTTTGACCATGTCATGACTATATTTGGCTCGTTTTCCCATTCATCTATTATTATTATTATTTTTAGACTATTATTAATCTATTATTATTATTAGACTATTATTATTATAAAATTAATATTACAAATAATTTGCACGTAGACCCAAAGACATGTGTTTGAAGAAACACTCTTTATTATATTATTAAGTATAGATGACAGAAAAGCCGTATACGGGCGCTGATACAGAGACGTGCAGTCCCGTGAAACACGCGCATCTAAAGATCTCACACTTTGTTTCTATCTTCCAATTTGTATTTTTTAAGAGTGCTGCAAATGACATCAGACATCTCAGTTGAGGAGGTGCTTTGAGTTCAGTTCACTTTATTTCCACAGAGCAGTTTATTGTGAACGCAACTCTGCAGCCTGTAAAATAATACAAAATATATAAAATAATTCAAAAACACGTTCACCTTGAACCATGATTTTTATTTCAGTAATTATTATCATCATTATAATTATTATTTTTACATTTTATAATTGTTTTTGTCTTCATTTGAATAAGTAATTTTCCGCCTGCATGTTTGGACAGATTCTTGCCTGACGGTAAATGGAAAGGTGTGGGTGTGTGGGTGTGTGTGGGTGTGTGTGTGTGTGTGTGTGTGTGTGTGTGTGTGTGTGTGTGTGTGTGTGTGTGTGTGTGTGTGTTGGCCATGAGCTTGTGTGTGTATATTATTTTATCACTATTATTTCTTTGTTTGCTTTTTCGTTTCGTTTGGAGTGCAATTTGAATTTAGAAATTTATTTGATTTAAGTTTTTAGTTTTTAAATAAAGTATTAAATTTTCAATGCAAAATCAATAAAGCAAGAATATTCACTAATCCCTCAGCTCCAAGGTTTCCGATGTAATTGGATATATATATCGTGAAGGAGGGAACAAAACTAATTTATCCACATAAATTAGATATATTTTTCTGGATAACGAAATGCCCAATGGGTAGAGAATGCACGGATGAAGCTTTGCCAGAGAGATGTTCACAACTGTTGTAAAGCCATCTTTCAAAAAGTTTCATTTGAACTTTTAGTTAAAATAAATAAAAAATTATGTTAAAAGTTTGAAATCAAGGTGTCTTGCTTCACACTTCTTCTCTTCTTGTTCATCCATCAAAGTTGATGATGACCATGGCACGTTTGTCATTTTGTTGGGTTTTGATGAGTGCGCAGATGGCTGAAGAGACCAATCCGAGCCCGGAATTCCCTGTGACACACTGGACAGGTCAGGAGGGATGTAGAACTCTGAGGTACAGCGACATGTCCTTCCTTGGTAGATTTGCGCTGGTGCCTCTTCAAGATAGCACAGGAGCTTCTCCTGCTCTCACAGAGGATTGCACCGTCCTGGATTTTTCTTCTCCAGACAGATCGGTCCTGTGCTAGGGATTCCCAGCTTTTCAGGTTGAGTCCAAAACTCTTCAAGGAAACTTTAAGAGTGTCCTTGTAGCGCTTTGTGGGGCCACCTTGTGCTCGCTTGCCTTTTTTCAGCTCGCCAAAGAAGACTTGTTTTGGAAGTCTCACGTAAGACATTCTAGTCACGTGACCAGTCCATCTAAGCTGTTCCTTCGGAAGCATGGTGTAGATGCTGGGGATGTTTGCCTTGCTGAGGACTTCCGTGTCAGGAATTCTGTCTTGCCACTTGATCCTCAGCAGTTTCCTCAGATCAGCTCAAATGGATATGATTCAATTGTTTGGCATGGCGCTGGTAGACTGTCCAGGCTTCACACCCATACAGAAGAGTTTGCAAAACAACAGCCCGGTAGACCTTCAGTTTTGTCTCCTGCTTGATGCCAGTCCTTTCCCATACCGAGTCACGTAGACGTCCAAAGGCTGCACAGGCCTTGACAATCCTGATGTTAACTTCATCATCTATGTGCACAGCACGAGACAGTGTACTACTGAGGTAGATAAACTTGTCAACGGCTGAAAGCTTTTGCCCATTCACAAAGATGGTTGGCTCAGTATAGGGTTTCCCAGGAGCAGGTTGGTATAAGACTTTAGTCTTCTTTGTGCTGATTGTTAGGCCGAAGTTGTTGAAAGCTGAGGAAAGGTGGTCCATACTGTCCTGTAGATCTTTATTTGAGCCAGCAGCCAGAGCACAGTCATCAGCAAACAAGAGTTCTCGAACAGTGACTTCCTCCACTCTAGTCTTGGCTTGCATCCTCCGCAGATTGAATAGCCCACCATCAAAACGGTAGATGAAGTTTACCCCAGTGTTGTAATTCTGGAATGAGTCTCGCAGCATTGCAGAAAACACCATGCTGAAGAGCGTTGGCGCTAAAACGCAGCCTTGCTTAACCCCGTTTGAGATTGGGAACGGATCAGAGAGTTCTTGCTGATGTCTGACGCTGGCCATCATGCCATCATGGAGATTGCGCACAATGACGATAAACTTGTCTGGACACCCATACTTGGCCATGATTTTCCATAGGCCCAAATAAATTTCCATAAATGTGTCGAATGCTTTTGTTAGATCAACGAAAGCCATATATAGATCAACATTTTGTTCTTGGCATTTCTCCTGTAACTGCCGAGCAGTAAATACCATGTCAGTGGTTCCGCGATCTTTTCTGAAACCACACTGACTCTCAGGTAGCAGACCCTGGTCTAGATGGACAATTAGGCGGTTCAGAAGGATTCTTGCCAAGATTTTGCCAGCAACTGATAGTATGGAGATGCCTCTATGATTGTCACAGTCCTGCGGATTACCTTTCCTTTTATATAAATTGATTATAGTAGTATCCTTGAACTCCTTGGGAACGGCTTCTATTTTCCACATAGCCTGGAAGAGGTCGGTCAGTTTCTCGACTAAGAGAGGCCCTCCAGCCTTGTAGACTTCTGCTGGAATGGCATCAGACCCTGGAGCTCTGCCTGATGAAAGAAGTGTTATGGCTTTGCTGGTTTCCTCAGTGGATGTTAGAACAGCCAAGGACTGGTTTATTTCAACTTGAGGCAATCTCGCAATTGCCTCCTCATTTATGCATGATGGGCGATTGAGGACCGCACTGTAGTGTTCGACCCACCTTTCAAGTATTTTGTCCTTCTCCGTAAGGAGTGTTGTTCCATCTAGGTTCAGGAGAGATGAAGTTCCTGAGTGTTGCGGACTATAGACCTGCTTGAGTGCATAATAGAGGCACTTGGTGTTGTTACTGTCAGCGAAATATTGAATCTCCTCCGCTTTTGCGCACAGCCAGGCGTCTTGCATGACTCTGAGTCTCTGCTGAACAATCCTGCGAATGTTGAGAAAGGCAATTTTCTTTAAACTTGAGCTGCTGTCATTCAGATATACTTTATGCAGGCGATGTTTTTCGTCAAGGAGTGCTCGGATTTCTGCATCATTCTCATCAAACCAGTCTTGATGTGTACGTAAAGGAACACCAAGTGATTCAAGGGCTGTAGAATGCAGTACGGTCTTGAGAGCAGCCTCAGCGTCTGTATGCTCGAAGTTTAGAGACTCCAGGTGATGGTCTAAAGCCTCAACAAAGGCCAGTCTAGTGTGTTCCTGTTGTAGGCGAGTGATGTTAAGACGCTTAACACATCTTTGTCCTTGTGGGCGTCTGCTAGGCTTAATCCGGATGTTTAGTTTGGAGATAATGAGACGATGGTCAGTCCAACATTCAGCACCACACATTGCCTTGGTCACCCTGACATCGTGCCGGTCGCTTCTCCTCACGATGACATAGTCAATCAAGTGCCAGTGGTGTGAACGAGGATGCATCCATGAAGTTTTCTTGCGCTTTGGTAATTGGAATATCGTGTTGGTGATGAGCAGGTCAAATTCAGAGCATGTTTGCAGCAGTAGAAGACCGTTGCTGTTACATTTTCCAATACCATGTGCACCAATGACTCCATTCCATGATTGATGGTCACTTCCAACTCTGGCGTTGAAATCACCAAGTATCAGGAGTTTATCCGAGCTGGCTGTGGCAGCAATAATGACTTCCAGGTCATTATAGAACTTGGTTTTGATCTCGTCAGAGTTGGTCATGGTAGGGGAATAGGCACTGATGATGGTGGCTGCCTTTTTAACAAGTAGGTGGAGCTGTAAAGTCATTAAACGATCGTTTATCCCCTTGGGTTGGCTTGCCAGTTGATTGACCAGGTGAGTTTTTACTGCAAAACCAACACCAGCATCACGTCTCTCCTCCTGGCCTCGTCCGCTCCAAAAGAATGTATAACCTGCACCCACTTCAGTCACTTGTCCAGTATCGGCCAGTCGAGTCTCACTAAGGGCAGCAATATCCACATTATATCTGGCTAGCTCTCTGACACACTAGATAGTAGCAGGTCTATTCGCTTATACTTACTAGTCAGACATTTTAATACAAATCCACTTTTTTCTTCGCTGTTGACATCCACTTAAGACGTCACTTTCTGTGTTTACATGAATACCTCAAGAAGACGGGCATTTTGGCAGAATTTTCAAATGATTTGACCTTTCAGGTGCACATTAGCACGAGCATTTCGCACGCATGTTCAGCACACACATACGCCACCTGTCAATCAAACAGGGCGCAGCTGTTACTAGATGGCTTGCAAATTATAAAATTACGTGCTCTGGATTACTTTCAACAGCAGAATAAGAATATTAACTTTCTAATAAGTGACACAGGCATAGATCATCACAAATATAGCCGGTATTTGTTTTGTTATTGATGTTTTAATCCGTCTGCTTGTCCAATACAAATACAATTCTCTTTCACTTGACCCTTCAAAAATACACTTGTCGCAGAGTTTAAGCAACCATTGTCAGTGACTGATTTGTGATTAATAGAAGAGAAATAATTTCACAATTATTTCTCAATCTGTCATCATGTGCCTGATTTATAAATTTTTCTGGTTACATTCTGAACTAGGGCTGCAACTAATGATTATTATTTTGATAATCGACTAATCTAACAATTATTTATAATGATTATTTAACTATTCGGGAGATTATTGCAACGATTAATCACTAGCTCTTAACTGACATCAACCTTGACTTAAAAGGTTGTATTAAACGTGCTTACTAACAATAAAGATGACAAAAACATCTTGTAAAAATACCTCTAAATGACATTCACTGATCTAAAAATCCTTAATTTTTGTATATAAATTTATACTCTGCATTTTGTATATAAGTGTATTTTTTCACTTACTCATACTTATGCCAGTGCAGTGTAGAAAACAATTTACTCGTATACAAGATATATTGATAAATGCAAGTATAAATATCTTATATATTGTTTCTCGTGTAAATGTATCTTGTTTTAAGAAGGCTATTTTTAGATATTTAAATATTGTATTAAGGTATTCTCCAATAATATTTTTTCTTCTGCAAAATAGCTCCTAAAGTAAATGTATGTTGTTTTTAAGGAGTTTTAGATATTATTTTTTGGAAAACAAGCCAAAAAAGACTTGTCAACAACGTATTTTGTTTCAGTGGACAATGGGCTAAGACCACACTCTCGCCTTTGTTCACTTCAATCATCCATCTTTAACTCACAAAATCAAACTCTCTCTTCTTAATAGAGCGGCGTATTGCTATTCTTCATGATAAAGTTACACACCGTGACGCATACAGTATATTATGATTCAACACGTCGCAAGCCATCACGTTATAATCTAGCTGTAGTAAACGCGCATGAGGTACAAGCATCCTTGTGCTAGAGCATGCATCAGCCGGGTGCAGTTTCAGTCTCTCCCGCTTCACGTGACTTCTCAAAGCAGCACTGATTGCACAGAGACATGCCATTTTCTGAGTTTATGACCCACTTTTCTATTTTTTGAACTTTAATAAAGGAAGCATTGAAGATATAACGCCAGGTTGTTTGCTTTTTAGATGATCTGACATGCATGTTGATGTCGGTGCTTCTGTATTTACTTATTTTGTATTTTTGCCTTATAATTCCCTCATACTTTACGATGTACATCACATTTTTGGCTGTTTGGAAAGTTTGGAGTGCATCTGGACTGTGAGTTTTGGTTTGTTCCTCCCCTCAATCAGACACTAACTGCAGTGCTGCTATCGCATGCAGTTAGTAAGAGTTTCATATGATCTCATGTTACATTAAATGAGATCAAATGACAATTGGACACTGAAAAGTTGTCAACAGTTTATTTTTTATTAATTAAGGTCAACTAATTGTTTCATCCCTATTCTGTACACTTTGTCTTACAGTGTCTTAACTATGAGACATCTGTACCTAATAGAACACAAAGGAGAAATGTATAGGGTCATTCTTTTGATTGAGCTTTTTGTCGCAATAGCAGTAATTAGCTGAGGAGAGCAGAGCCCACAATTCTTTTCTGTCAGGAATCTTGCAAACCTCCAGTTTCCCTAAAGCAACAGCTGAGCTGCCATTGATTAAACCATACCCATGCTTAGGGAACTGAGCATTAGTTTTTTAATAGAACTGGTTTGTTGTGAGGAGCCAAGGAATGAAAAGGATTCTCACTGCTGCATATTGATTTCTTTTGAAAGTAGAAGGCAACAAATATGTGATTGCAGAGATCTAGTGTAAAACAAATTGTGAGATTTGAGCATTGTTCAAGTATTGTTCATCTGGCATGCCCATAACCTTGCACCTAAATTTAATCTCATTCCCTATGATGGTGAAAGTTAGCTAGGAACATGAACTGAAATTTACAAAAAGGTATATAGAAAATAGATAAAACTAAATAAATTTTTTAGTTTACTATAGTCTTATTGTAGCTGGTAAAGGACATCACACAAGATGTTAGCATTTGGTATGACCCTGGTATGTTTTACTACATTAATTCGCTATTTAGTCTTGCATTGGCAGACTTCTGCCTATCAGCATAAAGTCTTGTTCACTTTCTGGCCAAAAAACACCCACTTAGTCAGGAAGGTGCTGTTTAATTGACATGCAAAGTAACCATCCGTAATTTGCATTTTACATGAGATGGATACATTTTAAGTTGAACATAACTCTGAACAAAGTGACAGCAAAGTTAAATATATACAGGAGATGTGCTTGAAATGGTCTGCGTCAAATGGTCTGCACTTATATAGCACCTTTTTAACCTTGGCTGTATTCAAAGCGCTTTACACTGCATCTCATTCACACACCAATGACGGGAGAGCTGCCATGCAAGGTGCTAGCCTGCCATTGGGAGCAACTTGGGACAATTCGGTGGGCCGGGAATCGAACCGTCAACCCTGTGATTAGTGGCCAACATGCTCTACCACCTGAGCCATGAACCTCTCAAACTTTGGCATATGTGGCGACTAGTTCTTGCTGATTGTATTTGCATGGTATCTTTGACATGGTACACAAGTCCCTGCTAGACTGATGTAAGCTTGTTTGGTTAACACATCAGATTTTAAATGTAATCTTTTTTCAAGTATAAAAGTTAAGAAAAGCATAAAATAATTGATTCTTTGATGCGTGTATGCACATCCAACCCAAATAGGACACCGTTGGAAATTCTAAATGAAACAGTAGAGACTGTTCTTCCAACTTTTCTTCCAGATTGTGACATATTTAGGAGTGAAATGGCTTATTAAACAAGAAAAACATTTAGGGCGGGGACATGATTTTATCCATCGGTTGTTGATTGGATTGTGAAAAGTGGGCATTTCATCACCTGATGAGGTAAACCTGAATGTGAGTTTGCAGTTGACCCACAGAAATTAGAGGTGGCTGATATGACAAAAATCTTATATCATGATACGAGTAATTTGATATCACGATAACGATATATAACATGATATAGTAATTTATTTCTGAACCAATAAAAATAGATTAACATAATAAATAACCATATTGTAATGCCTATTTTTGGAAAATCTACTCAGTGAAATATATACTTTTTAAATGAAAACTACTTCCTCTTATATAATTTTCTCTTTATTTAGAACTTGACAAAGCTCAAGAAAAATATAAACACTTTGTTTTAATCAACCTTACCATAATACTCAATTTCACATTATGCCATATTTCAGTCTATGTTGTTGACCAGATTTATAATAAACTTTCCTCAAGAAACTGAAGATCTTTTCAAAGCAAAGTAACATAATATTACATAATTTTAGTAAAAAAAATACACAACAAATAACACGTCTTTCAAAACATTTTAATAAATTAACGTGGAGCACATCTTTTGGCTTTCATAATTTTCTTTGCCGTGCTTCATTTTAAAGTGATAAAAAGTGATTATCGTCACGTGACAGTTTGCAGATTAAATATTTCTAATCGGTGTCAGATTTTGTGAACCAGATGTCGCATCTGTTTTAATAACAAGTTCCCCTTTTCTTTTTTTTTTATCCCCTTTTCTCCCAATTTGGAATTTCCAATTCCCAAAACTTAGTAGATCCTCGTGGTGGCACAGTTACTCACCTCAATCCGGGTGGAGGAGGACAAATTTCAGTTGCATCTGCTTCTGAGACCGTCAATCTGCGCATCTTATCACGTGGCTCATTGTGCACGACACTATGGAGACTCCGCATGTGGAGGCTCATGCTACTCTCTGTGATCCACACACAACTTAACCATGCGCCCCATTGAGAGTGAGAACCACTAATCACAACTGCGAGGAGGTTACCCCATGTGAGACTACCCTCTCTAGCAACCGGGCCAATTTGGTTGCTTGGAAGACCTGGCTGTAGTCACTCGGCACACCCTGGATTTGAACTTGCGACTCCAGGGGTGGTAGTCAGTGTCAATACTCTCTGAGCTACCCAGGCCCCCTCCCCTTCATTTTCTTAACTTTTCTTTTGATCAAATCAGCAAATATTTGTCAAATGATGGAGACATACAGATGTGCTGTGTAGTCAAGCGCATCTCGGTGTGTTAAAGAGACGATTCAGGTGTCTGGATCACAGTGATACTGTCCCGGCAGTGTGTGTCAGTCAGAGCACAGTGTATAAGATATTTAGACTTGCCTTTAGAGACTTTAGAGAATAGATCTTGAATATATGTATATTTTGTCTTTACTGCACTCCCAGAAGTAGAACCAAGTGAGAAAATACACTTATTTACAAAATACACATAGATTTAAGACACATTCTCTTAAAGCAAGTCTAAATATCTAATATGTTGCTTCTCAATTAAATGTGTTTTGTTTTCTAGAAAATTTTAAATGAAAAACAAGAGAAAAAACTTGATAACAATAGGATTTTATGCAGTGAATTGCTTTACGGAAATAAACTTACCGTAATTTCCGGACTATAAGCCGCAACTTTTTTCCCACGCTTCGAACCTCGCTTATACAATGACGCGGCTAATATATGGATTTTTCCCGCTTTCAAATTTTATAAATTTTTTTTTTTAAAAACATTCTGTGACGTGCTCAGTTTTTTGGTGGCGTGAAGCTTTCATTAGACCAATGAAATTGCCGAACGGGTTAAGGTCAAAACAACTTTTTTTGTTTACTGTTTAGATTAAATCGAGTGCGCTCAAACTTGAAAGGGAAATAGAGCTGCTGCACGGGAGCTTGGTCTTAATGAGTCGATGATAAGACGCTGGAAACAGCAGCGGAGGAATTGACTCAGTGCAAAAAGACAACTAAATCTGAGGCTATTCAACTCCGACACCGAAGGAGATGACTTCAGTGGTTTCAGTGCACAGGACGAGGAAGATAGTGACCAATGACTTTCTTGGTAGGCTACTGTTTACTGCAAATGTTTTATTGCAAGCCGTGTGTGGCAGCGGGGGCGTGGTCAAGCGCCCGTCCAGGAGAGAAAAGCTGTAAGGGCGCTTACACCTGCGCTAAATTATGTCTAACACCGTGTCTAATTTCAAGTGCCCTGCTTCACGTGTCCTTCTTGGGAAAACTGTGACACGGGCACCAGTGTGACAGTTTTCAGCAGGGCACTTGACGTTCCAGGTAAGGCTTTTAATGGCCACAGCAATGTTTACAATCAATTTTATAAAGTTTCTCAATTCTTCTATGCGCCAACACTAGACTGACGTGTGTCACTCTCTCAGCTCTGTGGCAACTGCCTTTTTATGCTGCTCTCCCCATGCTTACTGAAATTAGACACCGGTGTTAGACATAATTTAGCTCAGGTGTAAGCACCCTTACTGCTTTTCTCTCCCTCGGACTGGCGCTTGACCACGCCCCCGCTGCCACACCGTGTTTCGTTAAAGCCTATTTATTTTTGTTACAAGCCGTGTTTCGTTAAAGCCTGAGTAAAGTTCATTTGTTTCAATGTACCGGTAGGCACCTGCGGCTTATAGACAGGTGCGGCTTATTTATGTTTAAAATAATATTTTATTTAAAAATCAGTGGGTGCGGCTTATATTCAGGTGCGCTCAATAGTCCGGAAATTACGGTAATACAAATTATTTCTCCCTTTAATTCAGTGAATGTCCTTTAGAGGTATTTTTAAAAGATGATTTTCCTCTTTATTGTTAGTAAGCATGTTTAATACAACATTTTAAGTCAGGCCACAAGCTGAATAATCGGTTAAGAGCTCATGATTAATCTTTTCAATAATCGGTGAATAGTTGAATAATTGTTAATTAATCGATTATCAAAATAATTGTTATTTGCACTGATAGATACCGTCACGATTGCGCACATGGATATTTACATATTGCAATATACTTGATATAGCAAAATCTGTCGATTGACACTTCTATATTGTCGCTACGATCTATATCATCATATCACCCAGCCCTAACAGACACACACCCTTTTCACCGTGCCCAAGTGACTTGAGAACCGAACGATGATCTAACTGACAACATTAATAACAAGCCCACAATCAGACACCATACATTGCAGTCTTTGCTCAGTCATTGTTTACCTAGCATATTTGATGATTCTTATTCCTTACAGCATTCAAAAACCAAAAGAAATGCAGAGAAAACCACAACAAAAAGCACAAGAGTTAAAGATACATTGCCAGCACCTAAGGATGTTAATCTAAGTGTTCTTCATAATTCCAGCTGTCTGTACAGAACACCTCTGTTCATATTTATACTCTGCTCAACCTCACATTGATGTGGGCCAAAAGTGGGGGCTTGAGCAGCTTTATATTAAGATTACTTAATTTCTTTTAGCCTGTTTCATCCACGCTTTCTCGCATTTGGCAGGTGCTCATGAATAATCATGTGAGCCAGCATGTGATTCCAGATATGCCATGCTCAGAATAAATGCTCCATAAATTCAGGCAATTGAATGCATTTTTCTCTATCTCTGCTCATCAGCATTCTTGAGGATTTGTGTTAGTGGAAGACTTTGAGAGTTTTTAGGTCCAAAAAAACACAAGTTGAGCTGTTTCTTCAGAAATAAACTTTCTCATGGTCTGTCTTTGTCCATTTTTTATTGTGTTTTTTTTTCAGCTTCAATGGAAGTCCCTGACCAGCATCATTGAGTATTATTATATGTGGAAAACCACAGACAGATATGTTCAACAGGTGAGCAGCTTTTACAAGTTGTATGATTCTATAAATGTAAATGTTTACCTTACACTAAAATACATTTTAATTACAGTGGGGTTCAAAAGTCTTTGAAAATCCACTCTTAAAGTTTCAAAGAGCATCTTGTACAGTTCAGTGGAAGCAAGAAAAGAGTTAACATGGATGCTGTCCCAAATTTGCTTATTTGGTTATTACCCTAGAAATAGTGCAGGATCTTAAATCATTAAACCTTGTGTATTTTCCATATCTGAATGATATTTTAAATCCCAGAATTTCAATGTGGACACTTGAACACCACTGTAGAAATGTGTCTTTTTGTTTGCTGTAACTGTCCTTGGTCTCGCTTAGTACTGAATGCTTGCCAATTTGTACAGAAAAGACTGAAGGCAGCTGAGGCAGAAAGCAAATTGAAACAAGTCTACATCCCCACATAGTAAGTGTGAACATTTTGGCTTTTCAAAGGCCTTTACAATATTCATATTAATGTCGCTAAATTTTCTTCTGTGATAGAATATAGTGTGGAATATCATTTGCATCTCCTCCTGCAGCAACAAACCCAACCCTAACCAGATCTCCATTAGTAATGGCAAAATGGCAACTGTGAATGGTGCAGCAGGCACAGGCAGTTTCCACACAGCCGGAGGTGGCCGCGCATGCGAGAGCTGTTTTGGTGAGTAAGGACCCTCTTCGCCTAATTGCAGTCAACTCAGCCATCCAATCTATTCACTGATTCTCCCTGAGAGGATGTCACACCTTCTGTAATCAATGAAGTCTGTATGCTACATTTACACCAAATCAATCAAAGCAACCATATTGCAATCTGTATGATCAGCAATGATTAGGCTGGATCAATATTGCTTTTTGGTAATGAACACATGGTGGGAGCATGAAGGGATCTCTCTCGACATCTAATCCTTTCATTGTGTTGGAGAACATCATGTTACTCCTCTCTTCCTTTGGCACTTTCATTTCAGTGAAGGCTGAGTGCTCCATCAGTGGACTTTGAGTTGTAGTGAGAATTCCCATTAATTGAATGGAAAGAGGATTTCTTCTTTTCCTGTGCCAGAATAGGAGCCATCATGCATAATCAGGCACTGTAGTGTGTATGTCATTGTTTCTGTCCTCTTTGTTCACAGCTGCACAATCTCCTCAGTGGTATTCTTGGGGTCCTCCTAACATGCAATGTCGTCTGTGCGTATCCTGCTGGATGTACTGGAAAAAATATGGTGGCCTGAAGATGCCAAGCAGAGCCGATGGGGCAGAAGAAAAAACACCTCCAAGCCCTGCACCCAACGTAAGTGCTAAATGTGTTTAGAGAGTGTAAACTCCAATGAGGTATATGATATGTGATTTTTTTATTTTGGGTCGGGAACCCATTCTTATTCTATAAAAAAATATATATATATATACACACACACACACACACACACACACACACACACACACACACACATACTTAAACCAAATGTTTTTGTCACTGTACTGAAATACTGACTGATTCTGGAACTGCTATAGAATAAAATTTCATTAACATCACACAGCAGGCAATTATGCTTCGGGGTCCTTTTGAACAGCAGCTGTCAGTGGTGGATATGAGCAGCACTGTTGTATTTAATAATCTTTTAAGCATGATATAATGCAATAATATTTGTTAATGTTTATATGGTTTATATTTAGGTTCTCTTTGAAATATTGGCAAATATAGTTTTAACTTTATTTAATAGGCCTATGTGATTTAGTCATACATGCAACATGATAAATACACATCCACACGCATTTAGCACACTTCTAAAGCCTGAGAATTGTGGCATAAAAATAAAAGTGCGAGTGATGCTGTGACCAGAAGCTGCAGTGAGAGGATAGGGGAGACAGTCAGACTTCCATGCAGCACATGCTGAACTCAGCGGACAACTTGTTGAAAATGCACTATAAACCTATTTATCAACACAGCCTTTTACAATAAAGGCTTTTATAACTCAACATAAATGACTGTACTGAAATACTCATTGACTTAAAAAACACATCATGATGTAAGTTAATCACATAGTAACAGGCACACAATACTTCGCTCATGTAAACTAGATTTCATAACTGTTTATAATCGAGTTAAATTACCCACTCTCGATAAACATTAGTTCACAACTGGTGGCCTCTGAGTAGCAGGCTAGCAGCTCAAGGTTTGTTTACAAATGTTGGTTGTGGACTCCTTTCCCACTGGCGATACTGAAGTCTGTTTTAGGTACTTTTGCCTGGGACTAGTACTTTACGTCGCTTTCGCACCCGTTTTAGGGGACATTTCTTGCTCCTTTACCTCCTAGGTACTTTTGGTGCGTATAGAGACTGTGGCAGACAGTGGGAGGTGTTGCAGCCTGTGTTTGCTCAAAAACCTATGACACACACAAATCATTTTGAGTTTTTTTTCCAGTTTTTGTTCGAGTCCGCAGCCACCCTTTAAAACAAACTTTTAACCGCTAACCTGCTACTCAGAGGTCTGCGTTAATTTTACAATTACTTAAACAAAAATAACGTAAAACTGTTGTACATTTATCGTCAGATCAGCTAGGAATGACTGACGCGAGACCTTGCTTCTTTTTAGACGTTTAATGAAAAGAAACGAAAGTAAATACAACGTGCTTGTTCAGCAAAACTTTCACGGCCACCCGTTACCCAAAAAAATCACCAACAAAACCTACGTAAATCACGTACGCCTTTTTTCTCTATGCATCTTGGGAAATTAAGTCAATTCACCAATAATAATAACATATGTGCATCTGAAACATGAACTGTCAAATCAAATCAAATCAAATCACTTTATTGTCACACTACCATGTACACAAGTGCAACAGTAGGTGAAATTCTTGTGTGCAGTTCCGAGCAACATAGCAGTCATGACAGTGACGAGACATATACCAATTACAATAAACAACATACTTACACAAAACAATTTACATATCAAATGTACACATACTTACACAAAACAATTTACAAATCAGATGTACACATACTTACACAACACAATAATTATATACAATGCAGAATATAGAACAGAATATACAATACAATACAATAAGTGGGAGTATATGAAATATATATGTGTATATATATATATATAGCAGTTGTATTGAGGAGAATATGTTGACAGTCCAGTGTGAGATTATAGATTAATAAAGTGCAGTGCTAATTATTGATCCTGATAGATCAAGAGTTCAACAGTCTGATTGCTTGGGGAAAAAGCTATCATGTAGTCGGCTGGTGCGGGTCCTGATGCTGCGATACCGCCTCGCCTGATGGTAGCAGTGAGAACAGCCCATGACTTGGGTGACTGGAGTCTCTGATGATCCTCCGAGCTTTTTTCACACAATCGCCTGGTGTATATGTCCTGGAGGGAGGGAAGCTCACCTCCGATGATGTTCCTGGCAGTTCGCGACCACCCTTTGCAGGGCTTTGCAGTTGTACGCGGTGCTATTGCCGCACTCAGGCGGTGATGCAGCCAGTCAGGATGCTCTCTACAGTGCTGGTGTAGAACCGCAGGAGGATGTGGTGGTTCATTCCAAACTTCCTCAGCCGCCTCAGGAAGAAGAGGCGCTGGTGAGCCTTCTTCACAACGGCCTCAGTGTGGACGGATCATGTGAGTTCCTCAGTAATGTGGACACCGAGGAACTTGAAGCTGCTGACTCTCTCCACCGGTGCTCCATTGATGGTGATGGGGCTGTGTTCTCCGCCTTTCTTCCTGAAGTCCACAACAAGCTCCTTGGTTTTACTGACGCTGAGGGAGAGGTTGTGCTCCTGACACCAGCGTGTCAGAGTGTGCACCTCCTCTCTGTAGGCTCTTTCATCATTGTCAGTGATCAGACCTACCACCGCCGTGATCGCCAGCAAACTTAATGATGGCATTGAGCTATGTGTTGCCACACAGTCATGTGTGTACAGGGAATACAGGAGTGGGCTGAGAACACAGCCCTGCGGGGCTCCAGTGTTGAGGGTCAGTGATGAGGAGGTGTTGCTGCCCATTCTAACCACCTGACGCCTGCCTGACAGGAAATCCAGGATCCAGCTGCACAGCGAGCTGTTTAAGCCCAGAGCCCGGAGTTTCTCATCAAGCTTGGAGGGCACTATGGTGTTGAATGCTGAGCTGTAGTCTACAAACAGCATTCTCACATATGTGTTCCTTTTTCCAGGTGGGAGAGAGCAGTGTGTATTGTAGATGCAATGGCATCATCAGTGGAGCGGTTGTTGCGGTAGGCAAACTGCAATGGGTCCAAAGAGGGGGCAGAACAGAGCAGATGTGATCTCTGATTAACCTCTCGAAGCATTTGCTGATGATGGGGGTCAGAGCAACAGGACGCCAGTCATTTAAGCATGTGATTATAGCTTGCTTCGGTACAGGCACAATGGTTGATGTTTTGAAGCATGTGGGGACTACAGACAGGGAGAGGGACAGATTGAAAATGTCCGTAAAAACACCAGCCAGTTGATTCGCGCGACGCTCTGATGACGCCGCCCGAATGCCGCCTGGACCACGCGGCTTTACGGATGTTCACCCGCCGGAATGATCGGGTTACATCCACAACAGAGACGGAGAGTGAATCAACCTCTGTAGCGCCAGCAGCGAAGTGCTTCTCCGCGAGGGCGGTGTTACTGTCCTCAAAACGAGCATAAAATGTATTAAGTTCGTCCGGAGAGATGCAGCGGTGTTCATGGCGGAGACTTTATTCCGCTTGTAGTCCGTGATTGTAGCTAATTCCCTGCCACATACTTCTAGAGTCAGTGGTGTTGAACTGGCCTTCAAGCTTGTGCCTGTACTGGCGCTTAGCTGCACTGATAGTGTTACGGAGGGCATAACTGGCTTGTTTACGCCCTCCGCGTTAGGAGAATTAAAGCGGAGGTCCGCGCAGTGAGTGCCGCTCGAACATCGCCGTAACCCATGGTTTCTGGTTGGGGTATATCCGTATAGTTTTGGTCGGAACAACGCCCTTCACGCACTTCCTGATGAAACACGCTACGCTGTCAGCGTAAACCTCGATGTCGCCATCAGAGGCGGACCGAACATCTCCCAGTCCGCGGATCAAAACAGTCTTGTAGCGCAGAGTCTGATTGGTCCGACCAGCACTGGATCGCTCTGAGGGTGGGTGCTTCCTGTTTCAGTTTCTGCCTGTAAGCCGGCAGAAGCAGAACGGAAGAATGGTCCGATTTGCCAAATGGGGGCGGGGAGGGATTTGTAGCCTTCCCGAAGGGAGAGTAACAATGATCCAAAACCCGTCCCTCGTGGTGTTGAACTTTATGTGTTGGTGGTATTTTGGGGCGTATTGCTTTGAAGTTGGCTTTGTTAAAGTCCCCGGCAACAATGAACGCAGCCTCAGGGTGCGCGGTTTCCTGCTCACTTATACACCCATACAGTTCCCTGAGTGCCCGGTCTGTGTCGGCTTATGGGGGATGTACACAGCTGTGATGATAACCGCTGTGAATTCCCTCGGCAGCCAGAATGGTCGACACAGAAGCATGAGATATTCCAGATCAGGAGAGCAAAAGACTTGATGAAATGTACGCTCCTCTGATCACACCATGATTTGTTGATCATAAAACATACACCACCACCTCTGCTTTTACCAGAGAGGTCTTTCGCTCTGTCCGCCGGTGCACGGAAAAGCCCGTGATTTCGGTGGCCGAAGTCTGGAATCTCCGTGAGACAGCCAGGTTTCTGTAAGGCACATAACGCAGCAGTCCCTCGCCTCTCGCTGGAAAGAGATCCGCGCCTCAGCTCGCAGAGTTTGTTGTCCAGAGACTGAACATTTGCCAGTAGTATACTGGGTAGCGGGGTCGATTTGCACGACGCCTTACTCTGATGAGAACGCCGCTCGCTTTTCCTCTTTTCCTTCTGGCGCTTCAGCGGCCGAAGCAGCACAGACAAAGGCTCCACCGGCGTGTTTGTAAACAGCGGTCGGCATTAAGGAATTTGAAGTCCGGTTTTCGATGTGTGATTGTAGAACTAATGTCCAAAAGCGTTTGTCTGTCGTAAACAATAAGGCAGACAACATCCAAGACAAAAAAACAAAGAACTGTAAACAAAACAAACAATAAACCGCAGTGTTGTAACGGAGCTCGCAACGCAGCAGCCATACTCGGCGCCATCTTGAGTCCTCAACTGTTAAATCTTAGTCTTGTGCATTAAATGTTAACTTATTAAATTTAACTTTCATGACTATTCTATAAGAAATAGTCTTCTATCAAATAAATTCTCAACATCCTCCCCCCCATAAACTACAGTTTATATAATTTCCAAAGGATACAGAAGCTGGATGGGTCTCCATGAGAACAGTCCCTGAACTCGCATCTGAACTGCACATGACCTAACAAGGCCATCTCGACCTGGAAACACTTCCTCAATTCTTCCTAGCCTCCAGCTCTGTCTTGGGGTGTTGCTTTCTTCGATGAGGGCAACATCTCCGACCTTCAGCAGAGAAGACTTTGGGGTGTCGCAGCGATGAGCAGACTTCAAATCCAGCAAATATTCTCTCCGCCATCGGTTCCAGATGTTGGTCATAAGTCTTTGTCTGTAGCGCCACCTCTTGTTCATCTCCTCCTTGTTTGCTGTTGGATGTTTAGTCTCAGCTGTATATGGCTTAGGAGGCAAACAGGTTAGTCTCTGTCCCACCAAGAAGTGAGCAGGTGATAGCGGCTCTGACACGTCCACATCATTGTGCACATAAGTGAGCGGTCTCGAGTTTATTATGGCTTCAGCTTCAGTCAAAATGGTACACATCTCTTCAAAGTTGAGTTTAGCTCTGCCTAACACCTTTCTAAGAATAATTTTGACTGACCTGACCATCCGCTCCCAGAATCCGCCCCACCAGGCTGCTCTTTCAGCGATGAACCGCCAGGTGATGCACTTTTCTGAGAAGAACTCCTGTAGCTGAGGAGTTTCAATACCTTTCCAGAGCTCCTTCAAATCTTGATCAGCTCTCTTGAACGTCTTAGCGTTATCTGAATAAATCACCTTGCATAATCCTCTTCTTGAGATGAATCTTTTCAACGCTAGCAGGAAGTTCTCTGTAGACATATCTGAGACCAGCTCTAAGTGCACCGCTCTGGTTACAGCGCAAGTGAACAGTGCTATATACGCCTTTGTCATGCTGTACTGTGTCTTCACATAGAGTGGACCTGCAAAATCCACACCAGTGATCTCAAATGGTGGAGACTCTGTTATTCTATCTCTTGGCAGTGGCGCGGTAGTCTGCTGCCCGGCCTTTGCATTGAATTTTTTGCAGAATACACATCTGGACACAACTTTCTTCACTATCTGTCGTCCCCTCAAAACCCAATATTTCTCTCTTGTTTGCACTAAAGTGTCTCGTACACCCGCATGCATTATCTTCTCATGTTCATACTGCACTAACATTTCTGTGTATCTGTGGTTGTTGGGCAAAATCCATGGGTGCTTTTCTCTGTAAGAGACATCAGAATACTGGAGCCTTCCTCCCACACTGAGCAGCTCATCTTCATCCAGAAATGGTTTTAGCTCTCGGATTCTGGAGTCAGTGTTGGGACATTTCCCTGCTTTCAGCAGATCAATTTCGAGCTGAAATTGTGATTCTGAATCACCTTTAGCCAGTTTTTCTCTGCTGCATTCAGCTCTTCTGCTGTCAGTTCACCACAGAATTTTGTGCTTGAGCCGGGTGTTGGAGATAAACCTCTTTATCCAGGCTGTCACCGGAGCACTGTTTTTAGTTTGCTGTACCTTTCCAGACATAAAACAGGGCTCAAGAAAGCTTGGTCTTGCTTAACAAACTGTACAGTAATCTGATATTTGGATCTGAGTTCAGACTTTACTTCATCTTCCTGAACTTCTTCCTGAGTGCTCTCTGACTGAACAGGTGACATCAAAACACAAGGACCATTCCACCACAATGTGCTATGCTTCAGGCCTTGTACAGTTAGTCCTCTGGTGGGGAGGTCAGCTGGATTCATTTCCCCTTTGCAGTGAGACCAGGACTGTGGGTCAGTTAGAGACTGGATTTCTGTGACTCTATTTGCTACGAACTGCTTCCACTTATGAGTAGAACCACAAATCCAATGCAGCACTATCATTGAGTCTGTCCATAGTCTGAGCTGTGTTTGGCCTAGCTGCAGTGCTTTCATGAGAGTGTTCCCCAGCCTGGCTGCTATTACAGCACCCATTAGCTCCAGACGTGGCAGTGTCATCCTTTTGAGCGGAGCCACTCTGGACTTGGATGCAACCAGGCTTATAGTTACTTCTCCTTCCCTTGTTTCTCCTTGAAGATAAGCAACTGCACTATACACCCTTTCACTCGAGTCACAGAAAACATGTAACTTTAATTCTTGACTGTCCTGCTGCGGTAGGCGTGTTTGGTACCATCGGGGAATTGAGACCTGATGCAGTTGAGGGAGCTCTGAGCACCACTGCTGCCATTTCATCGTCAGATCAGGTGGCAGTTCCTCGTCCCACTTGAGCCCTCTCTCCCACATCTCTTGGAACAAACACTTAATCCTGATTGTGAAAGGAGTCAGGAATCCTAGAGGGTCAAAAATGCGAGCAGAAGACTGCAGAACACTTCGTTTTGTGGTTTCTTTTTCTTTCAAAATATCAAGCAGCCCCCTGAGGTCAAACACAAAATCATCTGTACCCGGTCTCCACACCATACCAAGCACCCTCAGCACAGACCCATGTGATTCTGCTTGCACAGCACAATCCATCAAGCCTTTCTGCCATTTTTCATTGAGCTCAGGAGAGTTTGTCATCCATTTACATAACTCCATGCCTGCATCAGACATAATGCTCCTGGCTGTCGTTGTCACTGTATGTGCCTCTGTCACCTCACTTGCACTTGAAATAAAATCATCGACATAGAGTGAGGAGCTGAGGACTTCTACCACTTGTGGATGTTCTAGCTCATACTGTCTTAAATGTTTCCTAATGGTGGCTGCGAGTAAGAAAGGGCTTGATGAAGCTCCAAACACCACTCTCGTCATTCTGAGCATACGTAGCGTCACGTCCTTCTCTGTCGGTGGTCCTATGAACCACAGAAATCTTACAGCATCCCGATCTTTTTCTGCGAGTGAAATCTGCAAAAATGCTTTCTTGATATCTGCCATGTATGCAATTTCATGCAGTCTAAATTTTATCAAAATACTCATCAGATCTGGATTCAGATTGGGTCCTGTTAAGAGACAGTCATTTAGTGAGGGATTTTTATCTTCTTGGGAGGACGCATCAAACACAATCCGCAGTTTCGTTGTCGCCTTATCCTCTCTTAATACCGCATGATGAGGTAAGTAATATGTCTGACTGCCTTGTGATGACGCATGTTCCCTTGGCACATCCTCAGCCATTCCTTGTTTTAAGTAGTCCTCCACAACTTCATTGTATCTGCTGTAGAGTGTGACATCCTTGCTTAGTTTCCTTTTCAAACTCTCAAGTCTCTTTTTTGCTATCGCGGTAACTGTCTTGAAGTGGAGGATGATGTTGTCGCCATGGCAACTCCACTTGGTAACGCCCATCCTTGAAGATGGAGGTTTCCTCAAACCGTTGCATCGCTTCTACATACTCTTTGCTCTCAGATTTCTCACTTGTGATGCCCAGGGACTCAAGCTCCCAGAATGCATGCAGCTGTTTATCAATCTGTGCATCCTCATTGAGTTGAATATGCATACAGGTTGTCTCTGTTATGCTAGACACTGCTACTGGGCCTTGCAATGCCCATCCAAAAGTGCTCTCCAGTGCCACTAAGCCTTTTGTCAGTCTCTCTACTCTGCCTGATACTATCTGCCAGTAATAATCAGAGCCAATTAACACTGAAAGTTCAGGTTTATCATCTCCAGCACAGTCTGCTAATTGAAAACCTCTGCTTTTCATTTCTCTTTGTATATGTTCACCAGGCACTTTCATCAGCTGTGCACACTTTGGGGGTGACAACTGCCTCGATTTCAATTCCTGATTATTATCCCATACATTCTCCAATCTGAGCTTCACTATATTGCGACTCACCGTTGTTGGAGCAGAGGAGCCAAATGTGTGAAGAGTAAGTGTCCCTTGCCTAGTAACAGGTAGCTTCAGCGCCGTCACCACCTTCTCATGCACAAAACTCCCTGACTGCCTCCATCTAACAAACAGCTGAACCATCTTCCTGCTTGTGGGTCCTACGACCCATGCCATGGCAGTTTGTAGCAGCACAGTGTTCTCACTGTCAGATTTTCTATTCTCTACTTTGGGAATTACTGAGGAAATAACAGTATCAATGTTGGCAGCTGCAGCAGGTGGGGGTGCCTCATTTTTCTCACAAATAGCTGCATTATGCCTACCTCCACATGTGACACATGACATGCCCTTTGATCTGCAAAACCTGGCTATGTGTTTGGACCCCAGACACACAAAACACCTGCCAAGCCGTTTCAGCTTTTCTTTGCGTGCTGACACTGAGTAGTCTGGACATTTTTCAGATTTGTGTTCAGTGCTATCACAGAACAAGCAGTTTTGCATTTTCTGGTCAGCAATGTGTAGTGCAGCTGCAGATGTCATGCTTGGTTTCTTTAATTTCACATCACTGGCTGGATATGATTTGCTGCAAGTTTTATTAGCAGACTGGTTTTCTCTCTGATTGTATGAGTTCATCATTTGTAAAGCTCTCTCTCGGCTCTGAACCTCTTTCTGCAGGAACTTCAACACATTAGGCACATTCCACTCATCATCATCCCCTCTGTGACGGCTGTATTCAAGAGCCATGTCATCTGGCAACATCTGGAGTAATATTGGGCACAACATACCACCATAGGTGTCTGATACCACTCCCAATGACTCAAGGCTTCTGATTTGAATTTCACAGTCATCATATAACTGCCTTAATGCACTGACATCAGATGATTTCTTTACAGGAGTGAGATTAAGAAGCTTTGACATGTGAGCATTTACAATGAGATCTTTCCTTCCAAATCTGCTTTGGAGAATATGAACTGCAGCATCATAGTTACTGTCTGTCAATGTGAGACCTGCTACTGCCTTTGCAGCTGTTCCAATAAGGTAAGTTTTCAGGTAGGTAAACTTTTCTTTCTTGCAAAGTGCATTGTTGCTATGAATAGCAATCTCATACTGGCTCCAAAATTCCTGCCATACACTAACCTCTCCACTGAATTTATCAATTTGTAGCTTAGGCAGTCTCACTGTTGGTTTGTTTGCGCTACTATCACTTGACTGAGCAGGCCGTAGGTTACTCACAGTCTCATACTCTCTGATCACTTGGTGAGCCCGCGCTTTCATTTCGATGACGCGGTCTCTGTATTCCTCTGCGAGTTCAATCTCTGTTTCCACGTCCTCCAGTGAAGCGTGTTCCTCCACTATGCTGTCTAGCTCGCGCAAACTGTCCTCCTTTGTTGACAATACGGCTAACATATCCCGCACACGATCGATATCTCTTTCTTCCTTTATTAATTCAGCGTCTATCTGATTTAGCAGTCTCGTTGTAGAACTCCGTATCGTCCGACGCTTTCTTTTGGACCTTTCATGTTGTTCCATACCGACCGATCTCTCTTCGTCACTCATAGTTGTCTGTTTCCCGAGTTTCCGGCACCAAAAATGTTGTACATTTATCGTCAGATCAGCTAGGAATGACGACGCGAGACCTTGCTTTTTTTAGACGTTTAATGAAAAGAAACGAAAGTAAATACAACGTGCTTGTTCAGCAAATCTTTCACCGGCCACCCGTTACCCCAAAAAATCACCAACAAAACCTATGTAAATCACGTACGCCTTTTTTCTCTATGCATCTTGGGAAATTAAGTCAATTCACCAATAATAATAACATATGTGCATCTGAAACATGAACTGTTAAATCTTAGTCTTGTGCATTAAATGTTAACTTATTAAATTTAACTTTCATGACTATTCTATAAGAAATAGTCTTCTATCAAATAAATTCTCAACAAAAACAAACAACCCAAAGAGGGATCACTCATTTCACGTGTGTGTGTCTGTGTGAATATACAGATAATAGTGTCCTGGGATGATGAATATAGATGATTATTGAGAGTGGGTAATTGAACTATTGTACACTAAACTGTCATGAAATATAGTTTACATGAGGGAAGTTGTGTGCCTGTTACTGTGTGATAAACTTGCATCAAGACGTCTTTTTTAAGTAAATGAGTATTTCAGTACAGTATTTAATGTTGAGTCATAAAAGCCTTTACTGCAAAAAACTGTGTTGATAAATAGGTTTATAGTGTCTTGTGAGCTTGCAATGTATCATTTTAATTTACTAAGAGAATCGTTAATGAAATCGTTCAAGAACCTGAATCATTAAAGTTATAGTTCACCCCAAATCATTTTTTATTAACTTCATCTACTCTCCATGTTGTTGCAAACCTGTATGGGTTAGAGATGGAAAAAGATGCAATAAATATGAGGGTGAGGCTATCAGTTTCTAAACTACAGTAAGTGAACTATCCCTTTAAATTTAATTAGAACCAGAATTGTTCCATTTTCTTATGATTTCTATTCATAAAAATTAACAAAAGTATTCTCATCATTGCCATAGTTATTTTAAAATCCTTTGCGTTAGCCTTGATCTGTTCAACAAGAGTTTCAGTTATTTATGGTGCAGAGGTGAGGTAGATATCAAGAGGATTGTTTCATCTCTGAACTCAATTTAATTTTGCAATCAACATGCCGCTCTAACAGAATCATGTTGTCTCTCTCCCCCTTGCTCATTTTGATGTTTCTCCATTTATTTTCCCTTTTTCATTCCCTTGTTTCCTCATCTTTTTCACCGCAGGAGCCACGTTCTCGCGGCCATGGCCCCCGTCAGTCTTCCCACATGATTCCGATGAGGAACAGTGGCAGCCCCAAATCCTCCATGAAGACCAAGCAGGCGTTCCTGCTGCAAGCCACACGCCTCACCAAGCTGGCGCGTCACATGTGCCGTGACCTCATCAGGCTGCGCCGGGCCGCGCGCCGCCCCTTTGTGCCCATAAACTGTGGCGCCATAAAGGCGGAGTGTAAGAGCTCTTTAAATTCCTAACTTCCGCCTCGTGTACAAACACACACACTCACCCCCACTCACACAGCCACCACTCACACTGTCCCGCCTGCTCTGCTCCCCAACCACACCACTCCACATCTTGCTGTCATTCCTCCCCTCCATCTTCCTGTTTGTACTGTTTTTATTATTATTATAATTATTGTTATTAAATTTATTATTTCGGTTTTGTATTCTCCCCATCCCGTTTCCAATAAAGACTGCCTGTCCTCCATAATTTGAGTTTCAGTCATCTTTTCGGTTTAAGTTTACTTTTTGTTCCATACATGTTGTCATAGGTTACGTGTTTTATGATGTTTATATTTAACTAGCACATTTTTAGCAGGTCTCCCAGTTTGTCAAAGAGATTTTTGAATGCACTCATAACATGTAAGATAACCAAATAGATTGCCCTATTACTCTTGCCCAATTGCATTGCCATAAATTGTAATTATACTTGAAATGCATATCATAGTGTGAGCTTTATATTTATCAAAAGCTTCATTGACAGACTTAACATTGATACCTAAAGAAAGCTGTATTTTTCACACTGTGATGTACTACACTGACTAGGGGTACTAGTTTAAAACGTCTAGATATTTTTTAGGTTCCTTGTGCAAAAGGAACTCAAGAAAAACAACCTGTTTTGGTTTTGCATCCTTCACCTCAAATGTCATGTCTTGCACTATTGGGTTTTTAAAGCTTCTTTTGGCACGACTATTGAAGGAGATGGGATATATTAATGTCGTTGGCATTTTTCAAAGGATTTAAATGATATAAATGTGGTCTCAGGGTTGGATTGGCATGGTATAGGACTTGTTTTAGTGTCAAAAACAATTTGATATGTATATAAATAGATTTGTGAATGAGTATAGTTTTCAAGATGCCTCTCTGGCTTTTTAAATAAAGACTGAATGGCTCTAGGTTGCATTGTATGGGCTTTATCAGGAAGAAGGACGTCTTCGGTTTTTGCACCGAACAAACACAAACTTAAGTTTTGACATGAGAGCTTTTTGTAATGGTTCTGAATTGTCACACAATTTTACCCACAACTGCATGATTAAAATGTAAACCCATAGTAGAATTAGTGATGGGAAATTTTGTTTAGTCTTTTTTACGTTTGGATTTTGGCCATTTTATTTAATCCATTATAACAAAATGCTAAATAAGATTTTGTAGTGGTGTGTGCCAAGATGTATATCCCTTGAATAAAGCTATTCAAGAATAATGGAGAAACAGACCTATAAGTGTGAAATGGCAATTTCTGCATGTGCATTGATGCCTCAGCTCAAATTTCTGCTGTTTCTACTGAACTACCTCTGAATAAAGACAGTTGGGAAAATAGTTTCACCATTTTTTTCATTGGACCTTTTGAGAACAGAATGGAACTCCATACAGACTTGTGTACATTAGATCCAAAGAAAATGTCTTGAACTATAGCGGTAGGTGGAGCTAATTGAATTACTATTATGTTTCAAACAAATCGGTCAAGTAGTTAATTGTCAGGTTGGTAAGAAGCTTGTGTCTATGTAATGAGATCATGAAGGAAGGTTTAATTTCTAAGAAGTCTCATCAATTTCAGTGCAAGGGTGATTGACTGTCAGTTTCTTTATTGTCGGGTTGATGATCTAATTAACTAGAGGTACAGCAAGTGGAAGGAAATAATTAAAATAACTGAGTTATACAGTTTTAACAAAGGTAGTTAGACACCCCTATTCCTCTCTGTCCTCCTGATTTTTAAAAGCGAAGTTTTCGAGTTTACAATAGTTTAGTTTATCAAATGGTCTATTAAAAATGCTGAGAAAGTTGGTCAAAGGTAGCAGTTTATTAGGACAATGGGACATGGGAAGTGTTCCATTGGCACAGTATGCTAGAATTCAGAAATTGAATTGAAGAGGAGGAAAGGATGGTTCTGGGCTAAGAGTTTAAAAAGGAAGAGTGCACATTGCAGTTTAGATCCATGTTTGAGAGTGACAAAAGGGCATCCACTAAGCAGTGGTGTCAGTGCCTAGTATGGTCCATGCCTTTTGAATGTGGGCAGTAGTTTGTAGATTCACATAATATCCTTTATGATGGCAATAATTTCAGATTTTTAGGGTTCTGAAATGGTTCCTAAAATAAATCTGTCATAGAGTTCATGTGATTTGAATGAAATTAAGTGATTCAATGAAATGATGAGTTTGAGTGAAAGGGGGTTATTTTTATGGCATTCGTTTTTCTAATACATCACAAAATTAAAACCCTAAAATATGCAACATGCTTTTAAATAGCCCAAAAATGAGATTACAGATCTACGCAGCCAGGCTTTGCTCTGATTTTATAGAAGTCTTAACATGTATTTGTAAATGGGTCAATTTTACAGGGAGAGCTCATGTCAACAGGGAAGTCATCTGCTCTGCATCTGGCCAATCTTAGTCCAAAAATGAAAACTCTGTTATCGTTTATGCACCCTCATGTTGTTCCAAACCCATATTAATTTTCTTTTTTGGGTAAACTATCCCTTTTCTGCTGAGTTTTGCATTGCCCCTCTCCCATCAAATGAAACCTCCATTCTGTGCCTTCATTCTATATCTGTTGCCATCCCAGACACTTGTTTGTTTGTAGCCCCGACCATAAGTTGTTCTGGACATCTTTCTGTCCGGAAGCACGATGAACCTGGGGGGCATCCTCTTTGCTTTGTCTCTCTCTTATTTTATTTTTTTGTGAATGTCTTGTGGGCAACCAAAACAAATAAAACCATGGCTGAAACCACCCTATGAGTCCTTGTTTCATGTGTCTTGTGTACCTGTCCATCATTCTGTTGCACGCACACTGATAGGCTGAGCAGAGTGGCAATCATGTGAAATCTGTCTCCTCCAACAGCATGAGCTCCATTAGCTCCTGTCGTACCTCCATTAACTTGTGTTTACATTTTTCAGTCAATATACACACATTCATGTGCTGCAACATTGCATTTGTTTTTTTCTTTCCAACCTCATTCAACATGCAAACTTACAAAGTTTTAATCAACATTTTGCCTGCCCATCAGAGACTGTGTGCATGAAATTCATTGTATAAAGCATCAAACATTTAAAATCACGTTCCTTTTTTTTTAATAATAATTCACATTTTGTCCACCTGATTTTTGCCCTAACATTAAAGCTGAAGAATGTCCACCTGATTTTTGTTCTTACATTAAAGGTGAAGAGTGTAATTTCTGCGCCACTAATGCCACCAATCGGAATTGCAAAAAAACAAACAAACAAAAAACTGTTTTCTGAATCTCCCTGTCTGCCATAGATAAAACAACGTGATAGTCCTTCCCCCGACTCTCACCACTGCTTGAGTAATGTTTGGGGTGGGTTGTATAAAGCAAACAATTTTCATAGCGCCACGAAAAGACAGTGCTTACAGTTTTCATGGAAAATAGCATCTGAATGGCTTATAGTTGTTTCTGCATATTATGCTTGGATATGAGAAAGTAATATAAATCAGAAAAGTTCAACTTTAATATCATTTTCAAAGAAAACCCAATGATCAAACAAACAGATAGTCCTGCCCCCAACTGACACATTGGTTGAGTAAATGTAGTTTTGTCAGGCTGAACGGTCTTTTATAGCACCAAAGAGATACAGCGATTACAGTTTTCTGACAAAATTACCTACAAATTGGCAAATTAACTGACTTAAATTAGTTATCTCTGTATTGTAACTGACTTAAATTAGTTATCTCTGTATTTTAAACTGGGATAGGAGAAAGATTTTTAACACTTAAAAAGTTATTTATAGCTGAAATATGTCATTTCTGCTCCACTAGTGTCACCAAATGGAATAACAAAAACATTTTTAAAAGATGCAAAAAAATTTCATCCTCTTCCATTGGTTGTACAAACTGATAGCCCCATCCTCAACTCACACCATTGGTTGAGCAATGTTGCTGTATTGGGCTGTTCTTACGTTGCTCAAACAGTGCTTACACTTTTAGATAAAATCAACCTATGAATGGCTTACTTATATTTGACTCTGCATATTAAGCTGGGATATAAGAGAATGTTAGCATCGGAAAAAAAAATCCCTCATCAGCTTAAAGGTAATAATACAAATGACAGTAGAAATCATGAAAGTTTGTTGTTTCAAACACACCTGCAACTGTTTGAGAATTTGAAGATGAAGAAATAATACTCAATTGTGCTAAAACATTTGTTCTAAACCTCAGATTATAATTACTCTATGAGACAAAATTTACATGCAGTTGGTGACACATATACAGAGAACCACTATTTCAGCTCTTCGTCCAAGGCACAGATCTCCTCTGAGCTTTCATTCAATATAAAGAATGGATTTTTATGTCTGTAGATAATGCATCACCCAGTTCACTGATGTTTCTTCCCCACCTTAGAGGTATTGTTAAACAGGTAATAAATTAAAGTACATCTCCAAGACCATATCTCTCCAGGTTTGACAAGACAACAAGAAGAACTGCTTTAAGAGAATGGCTTGAAAGACATTTCAGCTCCTTTGGAGTTTTAATTAATTTAAAAATGCACTAAAGAAATGGGTTCATTGTGTTCTTCAGTTCAGGGGGGAATGTTCTCTTGGACCTAAAGTACCAATAGTGCAGCAAATGGGATTTGACTCACCTTGCTGCTCATTGTTCTTTCAGAAAGATTAGTCACCACAGGTTGGTGTTTCACAGCAATAACCATCAAATTTACCCATTTGGTATGCCTCAGTTTGTGTGTGTGTTTGAGAATTTCTCTTTCTTGCTTTTTTCCCTCTTTGACCTGGCTGTCTCCATTTGTTTGTTCTATACTGCTGGTTTGCAAATAGATATGATCCGGGTGTCAGAGGGCATGACTGGGCGACCTATGAAGCCCAAATCCTCCCTGAGGAGCACCCTGACCAGCGTTCTGCAATACCTTGGTGAGCTGCATAATATTAGAGCTGTCTGAAGCTCTCTATGCATACGGCCATACCTCCTACTGTAACTCTGAGATGCCACTGTGACTTTTTTATATTCTGTTGTTTCAGAGTCTCGCCCAGCACCTTATGTTCAACGGCCACACCGCACTCCTGGCCTACAGGTGCAGCCCCCTCGACGCCTGCTTTCCTCTCTACCCAGTCATGGTCCACTGGGTATATTGGGAAAACGGAACTATCATCACCACAGCAGGATTGAGTCCACAGAGAGAAGGGTTGTTGCACCAGGACAAGGTGGCTCACACTTACTAACACACAGTGACCCCGAAAAATATTTGGATACTGAAACCACACTAAAAATGTGCAGTATGGCATTATATAACAAAATGAAAAAAAACAACAACAAAAAAAAAAATAGGCCTATAAGACAGCACAAACACACTTTTCAAGCAAATATTTCACAAAAAGAATATTCAAATGATAAAACAATAGCTAAATTGTTCAAAATTAAGACAAAGGGAATTCGGACACTTCATGGTTGTCCAACTTTGAGGAACAGGTCCATTATTAAAGAGATAGTTCACCCAAAAATAAAAATTCTCTCATCATTTACTCAGCGTTCTGTGGGTGTGAGAGGTCAAAGGAGAATGGCCAGACTGGTTCAAGCTGACAGAAAGGCTACGGTAACTCGGCTAACCACTCTGTACAATTATAGTGAGCAGAATAGCATCTCAGAATGTAAAATATGTCAAACCTTGTACCGGATGGGCTACAAGAAGACAACTTGTGTAGAAGACCTACCATTTGTGTACCTTAGCAGAAATCCAGATTTGTCAGATCAGGTGATGTTTTTCCAATCCTTTACTGTCCAGTTTTGGTGAGCCTGTACCCACTGCAGCCTCAGTTTCCTGTTCTATGCTGACAGTAGTGGTACCCGGAGGGCTCTTCTGCTGCTGTAGCCCATCTAGCTTAATGTTCAACATGTGTATATTCAGAAATGCTTTTCTGCATGCAACTGTTGTAACGTGTGGTTATTTGGGTTACTGTCACCTTCCTGTCAGCTATGACCAGTCTGGCCATTCTCCTCTGACCTCTGTCATTAACAAGCCGTTTTTGCCCACAGAACTGCCGCTCACTGGATGTTTTTTATTTTTTGCACCATTCTCTTTACACTCTAGAGACTGTTGTGTGTGAAAATCCCAGGAGATCAGCAGTTACTCAAAATACTCAAACCAGCCCGTCTGGCACCAATAATCATGCATCAACACGTCTAAATCACTAAGATTTTATCCCCCATTCTGAAGGTTCATATGACCATTAACTGAAGCTCCTGACCCGTATATGCACGATTTTATGCATTACACTGCTGTCACATGATTGGCTGATTACATAATTGCATGAATAAGTAGGAAGACAGGTGTACCTAATAAAGTTTTTGGTGAGTGTAATTTTTGGGTGAACTAACCCTTTAATGTGATGATGATCAATACCTGTGGTTACTCTTGAGTTGAACTGACTTGTACAATGACCTTGAGACCAGTTGGTTAAAAGTATTTGAAAATATTCTTGGTTTTATATAATTGTCTTAGATGTCCCAACTTAGATGTCCCAACGTTTCCAAATACTTACTGGGCCACTGTATACACTGAACATATTTATAAGAGATAATATCACTGTAGTATGATCATTTCTCACAATGTCTCTTTTTGTCATAGATAACCCAGCTCATATTGTGGGACCCATTTTGGTAGGCATCAATGGCTTTTGATTCAATGGTGTCAGTGCAGTTATGGGTTAAGACACATCTCTAAATATTACATTTGGTGTGCTTTCACTTCCCTGGAAAACAACAAATCACAGGGTTTATGTTGCTTAAATTGGAAGAGAGAGATAAATTCCATCTTCATTTTCAAATGCAGATACTATTCATGCTGTGAATTGGTTCTGGTGACAGTTTCTGTCTCGACTCTCAGAGGTTTCCCACAGATTGTTGCGGCTGGGTAAAATGGAAATGAGAAGTGAGAGACCGTCAAACAAAGAAACACAAAGACAGTCCCTGTTCATTTATGGGACGAGTATGCTCAAAATAACATTTCAGCCCATTTTTAAGATTTTTGCATTTCAATTTCATTTTTTTATGTTTATTTTTTTTATCCCCTTTTCTCCCAATTTGGATTGCCCAATTCACTCTACTTAGTAGGTCCTAGTGGTGGCGTGGTTACTCACCTCAATGCGGGTGGCAGAGGACAAGTCTCAGTTGCCTCCGTTTCTGAGATGTGAGATGTGATTCCGTGCATCTTATCACATGGCTTGTTGTGCATGACACAGCAGAGACTCCGCATGTGGAGGTCCATGCTACTCTCCGCGATCCATGCACAACTTACCATGCGCCCCATTGAGAGTGAGAAACACCCACAGAACATGACCATGAGGAGGTTACCACATGTGACTCTACCCTCCCTAGCAACCGGGGCAATTTGGTTGCTTAGGAGACCTGGCTGGTGTCACTCAGCACACCCTGGATTCTAACTCGTGACTTCAGGGGTGGTAGTCAGTGTCGATACTCGCTGAGTTACCCAGGCTCCGCATTTCAATTTCATAACAAAATTCCATTCAATTGAATTGTATAATGCTTAACAAAAGTATTTATTGATTGATTCTGATTGTATTTTTCTACAATTAGCTTTTGCTGAAATAACAATATTAGAATGGTCACATTTCGGAAATGTTCATGCCTACTTTGTGGCCAAACAAATGCTTAAAGCTTCAATGACATCTGTCTACTAGGTTTTGAAAGGACAGAGGAACATATTAAAAGAAATTACTATTATTATTTTTTACACTTACATCAATGTGGCCTTTGTGGTGCAAAATATAACAGTAAATTCACTCTCAAAAGAGCATAGGGGTTAAATAGTTTATGATGCCCCTATCCTATCTTCTTTCAGCAGCACAATGGAAGTAGTACTGGTGGCTCCAACCTTCGTGCCAGTGGCCTGATGCTACGTAAGAGACGGCCCAACTGGATTGATGCACCTGATGACAGTTTCTTCCTAGTTTCCCGAGAGACAAGGTGTGCAAAGCAACCTCTGTCCATTATGACTCTATTTTATGCTATCTTAATCCTCAAACCCAAAGTGTCATTGTGTGCCTTGTTCTAAAAGAGGCACAGAAAATCACTTTTTGTGACTTTCATTTAATGGAGAACAGCAGGGCAGAAACCCCACAATGTCAAACAGCAGCCTTTAACTTGTTCCTCCATGATTGGCACATTATACCCAGAGATGGCATGGCACATTTGATTAAGTTTTCATCTGTTTGATTCAAACTTCACCTAAGAGTGACTGATCTTAGTGACAGGATTGGCATATGTGTAACTACTGCATTGGTCATACCCAGTGACAGTGAGGAGTAAGAGGGTCTAAGCTGAAGTTGTCAGAGTAGGAAATGGGTCAGTCAATCACAGATGTCAGGTACACTTTTAGTAACAAAGATCCATTATTTAGCAATACATAATGTGTATGATCCCATTCATCTGTGGCATGGACAAAACACTGAATAGAAAATTAAAGATTTGAGTAAGATTGAGGTTAGTTTTAAAGTCAACATGAAATTCAAACGGACAATGTTTATGCATGTTTTTGGCCATATTGTGCATGATTCATCATTGCACACTATACCAATTTGTAATTTTTTTTTAAATTCTTTTGGTAAATATGCTTTTGATTTTCCTTTGGCTAACAACTAATTCCAATTATTTTTCAAACTCTCCCTTTCAACCTCCTGGCTCCATTCTGGTATGAAACACCCACTATTCAAGATCTAATCAATTCCCAATGGACAAAATGAGATTCCGACCAAAATCTTCTAATTAAAATCCTTTTTCGCTTTACAGAAATAATAGTGGTGCAAACAGCATTTCATGTTGCCTTTAATCTAGAGACTCCACAGGTAACTTTACAATATAACACAAAAACCTGCACAAATACACAGCTCATTTGTGGATATGCTTTTTGAAAATGTCCCTCTAACAAAGTTGAGGCAGAGTTATTTCTATGAACTGGTCTAAAATGCCCCTCCTCCACAGTCGTCTTCATTTCTCAGTAATATGGAGATAAGATTAACTTGTTATCCATGTTAATTCTCAATCCACAGAAATGACATATAAAAGGATTAAGAGCTATATACATAAATGGCTTGCTTTTAACCAAATATGTAAGGCCACATGAATTTTCCACATCCACAATGTTAATGACTGACATCCCAGTTTGCACTGATATAGACGAAAGTACTTAATGGATTTGAAATGTGTTGACGTTCTAGTGATATTAAAATTAAGCTAAAAAGAAGGTTTTTAATTAATTTACAAATTACACATAAAGTGGACATTTGACAAATTTTTTATTTGCCCCATTGTATCATGCATCACATTGTTTTTATGACTATACTTTTTAGTGACTGTTTGCTTGTCTCATTTTGTTGCTGCAGCTGTTAGACACCTACTCATGGTAAGATCACACGCACCGTACACAAAGGCTAAACCACATTACCTGTGGAGTCTTGATAAATGTATGATATATATGACCAAAAGAAACACAGTGTTAACCAATACACTATGAATATGATATGAAGTGGCACCCCAGTGGCTTTTGACATGTCAACCTGCAAGGGGAGTTTTAATGCTCAATGTAGAATAATAGTCATAAAGGCTTGCCACAGCAGCAGAAGATTTAGTATTAATATATTTGGTATTAAGAAAAAGCGAGTCTTAAGTAGTTGTGAGCTGGAGCTCAGAGGAAACGTAAGAAAAATGTTTCTCCATTACAGTCACTTCCATATGAACCATGAATTACACAGCTCCCTCTGGCCTCCAGGACTAGAGCTGATGCAAGGCTAAATTTAGAGCCCCTGCTCTGAAAGAATAGCCTTTAACTAGGCAGGAGACCCAGAAACAAATGGGGTCTGGTCTGTGGCGTTTTTTTCTTCAGTTTACACAGTCATCACAGACAGCCAGGTCCTTCTAGCTGAAACTGCATTACCTTCAGATGTAGAACTGAAGATTTCAGGAAACTCTACAGGAAGCGGGTTTTGTTGAGCAGTGCAATCTTGAAACATTTCTCGCTCAGTCACTCTAGTATTTATAGTTTTAAAACTTGTGGTCAAATCCATCAATCCATTCAACATAATCACAGTGATATTCAGGCTCTGTGTTGGTTTAATTAAAATGACTGAATATGTGTACTTGTGTTAATGTAGTGTGATTTAAAAAGTAAGGAGATGTGCTATAAATGCAAGCACACATACACAGCACATACACAAGAATGTAAGCATACATTTGTTGTTCGAGACCCAGATCATGGTTCTTTCATTAGGGCCAATCTAATCTTAGGGCTGTCCCATGTGGATGCCTGTCTGCCTCATTAATTTGAAATGAAGTGAGGAATCACATTTTCTTTGATCTTTTAACATATAAAAGTACCAAATACATCTGCTTATGCAATGGTGTAGACAGGGTGTCAGTGTTAACTGTTGTGCTTGAGATGAACAGATTAATATATTCGGATGCAACGTTTTGGATGTGCGTTATGTATAAACCCTAACATTTAATTTATAATGTTTTGGTGCTTTTTTAGTTTCTTCCTATTGAGTTTCAAAAATGGCTCTATTCAAGGGACTGGACAATGTTTTACAATCAGAACAGTGGACATTGACGTTTTAAGGAGGCGCTTAGACAGGGTGCAAAATGATAATATATTACAAAATTATGACTGTTTTAATGCAAACAAACTTTACTAACATTATCAGTGGATCTCAGGGAAGAACATAAAACTATTCAAAAAGAGTATATCATGACCCTTTTATGTTCATGGAATTGATGCAATTTCAGGGCAATTCTATCTTTGTAATTTCATACTGTGGAAAGCATTAAATTGTTACACACTGTTTTGTTTTCTTTCCTAAGATGGAAATAAATGCATTTTGACAGGAAAAAGTATATATAGTTTATAATAATATAATTTAAGCACTTTCAAAATCTGTGATTAAATGCGATTAACTACATAAAATTATGCAATTAATTACGATTAAAAGTGTAAATCAACTGACTGCACTAATATATGGGTATTTCTCAGAATTCGGGCCTATTTCTGTCCACAGGGCGTAATTCTATTAAAAACAAATTAAATCTAATACATTTTAGTACCACTAATTAGTATAAACAAAAACAAGCCTAGACTTTTTTTATGGCTGCTCTTACTAATGATTTTAACACATTTTATTGGTGTTTTGTGGTACAATATCTGTGTTTTGGTGTTGTCCGCCACCAAAGTTTTCACATGTCGTGTCATATCTCAAACATTATTTATCACAAATTAATAATAAAAAATATGCATATGAATTAAATGTTACCTGAACTAATAAACTACATGCACAGATTAAGCATTTATATGCATTTTGTAACGTTATTTTGCTTAAGTTCTACATGTCCCATGGTTTAGCTGTCATTACCAACACGCTCTGCATAAAGGCACTTTTAACTGTTTTTTTCATCAAAAGTTTATTTGGTAGCCATGGTAACCTAATAGCATAGTGGAGCACATGGATTTCAAGCTGCAAGACTGATGCCTTGATGTCCAGAAAAGTAAGTAAATATACTCTTTATTCTTTGTGTTGGGCATGTACACTTATTATGCGTCATTACCATCTGCGTTGTATTTCTGTATTTTTAAACATTTTTGGATTATTTTTATCACTTTAATAGTTAAAATGGTGTACATTACATGTAGAAAGCTAGCTGCACTTGCTTAGTCATCATCTTTGCTAGCAAGGCTAGTTTTTTGACAAAAATGTCATTACCAGCACAGTCATTACCAGCACATTACAGCTTGTGCTGGTAATGACAGGTTGTGATGGTGATGACGGCAGATACATTAAACATACTGTTCTTTAAAGGATTTATGTTGAATACGTTATCTTAAATGAATTAATATATACATTTACCAATCAAAAGTCAATATTTTAAATTAAGTAATTAAATTTAATTAAATTAAGTAAAACATTTGTTTTTAAAATACTAAATTAATAAATTATAATTGTTGTGTTTAGGTGTGACATGGCTCCAAAAGCAGCTGCCCAAAGGTCCAAATCTTACAGACAACGTATAAAAGATAATCCTGAGAAATATGCACAGTATCTGCAGAGTGAGAAAGAGAGATATCTCAGAAGAAGAGAAACAGGAAAATTGAAATCTGTTTCCCTATTGAGCACGCGAGAACACAGCTATGAAAAAAAGAGATGGAAAGTTAACCAACAAAGGAAGAGAGCTAAGGACAGAGAAAAGGGAGAAATAGAAAATTATCTTTCAATGATTAGTCCTCCAGAATCTCCTGATGTCCATATACAAGAGAATCAGAATAGGGATGTGCCAAATGCAAGGAATGAAAGAGGAGGTATGGCAGATTCCGTCCAAACCCCAAAGCAAAGAGGACGCAAAAAAGTCAATAGAAACAGAAGAAAGGTCTACTATGATCTTCAAAAGTCTCAAAAAATGCTGGAAAATGCCTTGCAAAAGGTTGATAAGTACAGGAAAAGGTTAGATAGGCTGACTAAGAAGCATACCACTGAGCAGTCCCCAAGAACTAAAGCAAGAAAACAGATAAGGGGAGGACATGGTAATCTCAGGAAGACTCTTGTGTTCCATAACACATTAGTCTCACAGCTGCGACAAACCTACCATCAAAAGAAAATTAAAGGAAAACAAATCGTATCAAAGGTCATTGCTGGAAACATTTTGAAGAAGTACCGGTTAGTGTATGCAGCACACAAAGAACTTGGAATATCCTACAAAACAATGAGAAAGAACATAATGACACCTGGTCTTCAGTATTCCAGAAAAAAACATAGTAATGTGGTGATCAACAGTACAAAAGAGAAGATTAAAGAATTCTTGGAACGTGACAACAATTCGCGAGCTACTACAGGAAAGAAAGACACCATAACTAGACAGAAATTCAAAAAGCAGAAGCGTTACCTCAATGACTCTCTTTTCAGACTGTATCACAGTTTCAAGGAGGAATATCCCCAGGTGAAAATCTCATACAGTAAATTCTGTGAGAACCGTCCTTTCTGGATCGTCAAACCCTCCATTCAAGACAGGGATACCTGTTTATGCAAGACCCATGCAAACATCCAACTCATGGCCGATAAGTTGCTTTATCTGAAAGTAATTAGTACCAACAGAATTGAAAACATAATGCACTCACTATGTTGTGAAAGTCCAACTAAAGCCTGCATGTATAGAGAGTGTGTCCATTGCCAGGGCAAAGAAGTACAAACTGCTGCATTTGAACCTGGTGAGCAAACACATTGGATGGAATGGCGGAGCAAAACTGAAATCAGGGAGAAAAAGAAAGGTGGTGATAAGGTGACATTCACTGCTCACTTAACAGTGAAGGAGCAAATCCAAGGAACCATTCAACACTTGTTGGAAAATTTCACAGCAGCACTAAAGAACAAGTTTGGCAAACATTCTTTTAACATTGGACATCAGTACTCAACCCTAAAAGCCCTGAAGGAAAATGTTCAAGAAAATGAGTTAATTCTCCATGTGGACTTTGCTGAAAATTATCAGTGCAAGTATTCTTTGGAAATACAAGCTGTACATTTTGGAGACTCTCATAAGCAAGTATCCCTACACACAGGGGTTGCTTATACGGTTGATGGTGCTCAATCCTTCTGTTCAGTCTCCGCTTCAATGCGACATGATGCCTCAGCCATATGGACACATCTGAGCCCTATACTCTCTCAATTCAAAGAGCTCATCCCATCTCTGAACACACTGCACATGATAAGTGATGGACCAACGACGCAGTATCGTTCAAAGAAGAACTTCTTCTGTCTCAGCTCTGTTCCATTTCAGCTAGGATTTAAAAAGGTCACATGGAATTTCCTAGAGGCAGGCCATGGAAAGGGTGCAGCTGATGGGGTTGGCGCAGCCTTAAAACGGAGGGCAGATGTTCTTGTTGCAGGTGGAACAGACATTCCAGATGGGAGGATGTTCTTTGAGAAGCTGATAGAAGAGAAGTCAAAAATCAAGCTCTTCTACATCACAGAAAGTGAGATAGAAGAAAATGACAGATCTATACCAGACCAGCTTGAAACTGTATGTGGTACAATGAAAATCCACCAGGTAAGCTTGAGCACACACCACACAAGCAGTACAACAGTCCAAAGTGTTGGTTTTCTTTTAGTTTATATTTGTGTTGTGTAAAATTATGACTGTTGTGCTTTTTGTTTGTAGATTTTTACCACCAAGTCCGGCCACATCAACTGGCGAATCCTAAGCTGTTTCTGCTCAGCTCCTGAAGATTGCCTCTGCTTTGCCCCTGAGTCTGTGGTCCTCAACAAAGCACAGAAAAAGAAAACCACTAAGAAGACAGAGCCATGCCAAGGGATGCTCAATACAACGCCTGAAATAACCATGTCTTTGGTGGGAGAATGGTGTGTGGTCTGTTACGAAGGGGAGGCCTACCCAGGTGTGGTCCAGGATGTCGATGAAGAGTCTGTCCAGGTGAAAACAATGTGTATCATTGGGGTTAACCGTTTTTTTTGGCCTCTGAAAGAAGACATCCTGTGGTACAGGCATGGAGATTTCCTGGGGCTTGTGCCAGAGCCAAAACCAGTCACCAAGAGGCATATGATGCTTGATGTCTCTGTCTGGAATAAAGTATCGTCCATGATGGATGAGAGGATAGAAGTTTGACGAGTTTTTGTCGGTTTTGTGGAAGATTTGGTATCAATGACATGTTTGTGGTGTTTCATTTTTTTGATTTGTTGAACAAAACGTTTAAGTAAACTGTCAGATTCGATTCTAGTTGTTTGGGATACGTAATATGACTAATGTATTTCAGCGTTTTACCTGTTCTTAACTGCCCTCCTGTTTCAATCCTGTTCCCAAGGAACACAATTCCTGTTTGGTCTTCCATAATCAGATTAAACTATGTTTTGATGTTTAAACCAATTACTAACTGGTGTTTTTTTTTGTGTTGTTGGTCTGAAGTCACTTAGGCTCTTAAATTACTATAGGTTATGATCAGTGATTTGTCATCACCGCAACAAACTGTCATTACCAGAACTGCAATGTCATCACCATCACCATACATATTTTTGCCAATAAATTATGTATAAATTACAAAACCATCCTTCAATTATATATTTCTGACAATGTTGGACAGTCTAAATGATCACTGTATTAAAAAAGTTTTGATATATGGCATTCACTTAAAATAAGCTTATATTCCAAGCCAGGGTAGATTGATGAATCAGAAATGTAGATACTTAAATGACAATAATTCATCTTGCAAATAAAAATCAACAATCCCATTAAGTTCAAGATAAAATAGATTCCATGTGAAACCACAAAATGTTTTAAAAGCACTGATTTATCATTTAAGTTGTATTTTTTTACATGTATTCGATGATGTGATGGTAATGACACATTTACGTGACATAGTTTAAAAAATGGCAAAAAATCATAAATTCCCTTATCTTATGGTCTCAACCAAGCTCATAACGTTGTTCCTGACTTAAGGACTGATAATTTGATGTATACCAATAAGTCAAATTTGGGATTTTAATTTTCAAAATTGCAGAAACCCAATTTGGCCCTTAATCTGAGAAATGCCCATATATATATATATATATATATATATATATATATATATATATATATATATATATATATATTATATACACAGTATGTAGCCTAGATTTTACATTCATGTTATATTTCACACAAATAAGCAATTATAAAGACATGTTGACTACTTTTCTTTGTTAAACAAAGGAAAAAAAATCTATGTTTCCACCATTTGTAAGTGCACATATAGAGAGTTACTCTATAAATGTAGAGTTTGTTAGGCTATTTCACATATAGCAGACTTTTCTTTAATGCAAAGCCACCCTAGCCCAGATCCACCAGACTTTTCTGTTACACAAATTTACACCTCAACTTTGTTCAGGGTGAGAGTTCAGGGTTTTCCCAGAAGAGAAAACTTACATTAGGTCTTCTAAATTATTAGGTTTAGAATCACACAATCATACCCTGTTAAACATGCTAAGCACAACAAATATACTAGTTCAGCTTGGGGTGTTTTTCCTGTTACAATATCTTAGAAATATCCTGAATGTTACACAACTAGTTGCACAACGTGGGTTTCAGGGATAATTTCATATACTTTCTAATTCATTGTCATGATTATTATCATAGTTATTTTCTTAATATAATAATTTGTATGACACTGAACTACATGTTCAACATGGCAAAAACACAACTGCTAAAAAATAAACCATTGAAAAAAATATATATATTTTAGAAACATTAGGCTCTATTTATAATGAAAAGGTCTTTATTAGAAATAACCACTGTGGACACAAATAATACTAAGAAAATACAGAAAGTGTCAGTACATTTATATGCAATCTGTCTGGGGATGTTTTTCATGATGGCATTCTAAATGTCCATTTATCATAGTTTATCCTTTGTTTCTCTCAGGAAAGCCAGGAGGCTGCTCTCCCGTTCACAGTTAAGAAGAGCGTGTAGACAACCATGTGAGCAGATCAGCCTGCGCAGGGTCCCTCAGGGGCCAACGCAGATACCTGTACTGGCACCCCCTCACCCCAGTTTACGAATGCGAGGCCCAATTGTGATCCATGACTGACTCAAGTCTACATTGCTACCACAGCCTGTTCTGTCAGTTTGTCATTTGCTGCCAAATTCTGCACTGCACAGATGGCTAAAAAGCTTCTAATTCCACTTATTCTAGTCCTTGTACTCCCGCTTCCTCTTCTGGACAAAAGGCATCAAGGCACACAATAATAAAGCATTTAGCTAATAAACCCCAACTAAAATCATACATGTATGTTCAACTTCCACTTGGAATGCAACCTTTTTAAGTATGGTGTACTCTTAAAGGCATAGTTAACCCAAAAATGAAAATTCTGCCATCCTGTACTCACCCACATGTTGTTCCAAACGTGTATGACTTTCATTGTATGAAAAAAAAGATGCAATGAACATTCTACCTAAAAACACCTTTTGAGTTCTATGGAAGCAAGAAAGTTATACATGTTTGGAACAACATGAGGGTGAGTACATGATGACAGAATTTCCACTTTGGGGTGGACGATCCCTACAACTCTGAGCAATGCAAGTCTTTGATAATAATTCTAAGGAGGTAGGGACTACACAGGGTTCAACATGTGGCCATGCCATGTACAGATAAATCTGATGCTCTTTTGAGAAGTATTAGTGTACTCTTTGTAATTTCAGTTAGCTCTGCATTGAACGAACTTCTTTATTTCTCTATATCTTCTGTGTGTATCATGACAAGTACAAGTTTGTGAGTTGTTTTTCTATTGTATTCAAGCAAGGACTGGACATCATTGTCAGACAGTGTAGGTTGTAAGCTACTAGTTATTGCTCAGTTCTAACAATGCGTTTAACTGAGAGCATGTTCAATAGATTCTTTTAACCGAAGATGTTGTGTTATTGGCTATAATGATTCCTGGAAGCCATACCAGTGTGTGCAACTGCTGCAGATCATGTCCCTAAAGGGATAGTTCACCCAAAAATTAATATTCATAATTTACTCACCCACATGCCATCCCAGATGTGTATGACTTTCTTTCTTCTGCAGAACACAAATGAAAATATCTCAGCTCTGTAGGTCCATACAGTGCAAGTGAATGGTGACCAGACATTTGAAGCTCCAAAAATAACATAAAGGCAACATAAAAGTAATTCATATGACTCCAGGGGTTAAATCTATACCTTCAGAAGCCATATGTTAAGTGTGGGTGAGAGACAGATCAATATTTAAGTCTTTTTTTTTTACTATAAATCTTAATTTTCACTTTCAAAATGTTAACGAATATGAAAGTGGATATCTATTGTAAAAAAGGACTTAAATGTTAATGTGTTTCTTACCCACACCTACCATATCATTTCAGAAGACATGGATTTACTTTTATGCTGCCTTTATGTGGTTTTTGGACCTTCAAAGTTTAAATCACCATTCACCATTCTTCATTTCTGTTCTGTGGGATAAAGAAAGTCTGGTATGGCATGAGGGTGTGTAAATGAGAGAATTTTCATTTTTGCGTGAACCTTCCCTATTAAGACTCCATTAAATACCATTTGGTGCTATCTTTTTTTTTTTTAAAGAAAATGACTGGCAAGTAACGACTTGAGGAAAAGAAAAAAAAAAAAAGAAACAGGAAATGCAAATTTTAGCACTTGTCTTTCTCTTCACTGTAATTTAAATGAGAAATTCTCCTTTGACCTGACAAAAAGTTGACATAGTTAAAATTTGGCATGAGGGATTATTCATGATCCAGGCTGTTTATGTAGCATGTTACTGTGATAAGCTACTTTTGATTTCTAAGCCTCAAACATTTATGTTGTATTTCATTGTATGTTGTACGGTTACGGAAATATGCTAAATAAAAAAAAGCACAGTACAGATTGCACGTCTGTGTGCTAATACTGTACAAAAGCAGTTTATTGTATGTTTTCTGTAAATTAATGCAGAACATACTAATACTGTTAAAGTATATAAAAGCATGTATAATGTATAAGAAAAACTGTCACAATTTAAGTCAACCTTAGTACATATTACAACAATAAATATCATTATTCTTGTGGTATTGAGGGAAAACAACTGTTATTTTCATTATAGTCAATAAGTGTAAGCAACCACTTAGGTAGATCTAGGTTTTCTGTTCGTTTTTACGCTCATCTGAAACTTTGTCAATCCCAAAGAATTGGATTTTCCTTTCAGAGTGTCTCGGAACCAAGCATTAGTGTGGCAGTAGATGACTGGATCTAGTACACTGTTCATATAGGTTAATGCTAAAGAGGCATTAAGACTTACCAGTAAGTCTGCAGAGCAAGGAAACCTTTGGAGGAAAATACTAACAATGACAGTAGGTAGAAAACAAAGAACAAACATAATCAAAAGCAACAGAAGCAATCGCACTGCCCGTTTCACCCTGCGATGTGGCTTAAGTGGGCGTCTATTGACATGTAAGGAAACACGCACAAAACAGAAGAGCACCAATATGAAAGCTATCAAGACTTCTATCAGCTGAACTACATTGTATAACCTCATTTCTAACGATGGCCATGTCCATGAGACAAAACTTTGACATATGAGCTTTGAAGAGTTTTTAGGTGATTGGAGAACCAGGTTTAGGGCAGGTGGAAGTCGAAGGAGTAAAACGCCCACCCAAACTGCACTAACCATCATTATTGCTTGTCTCACACTCATTCGAGTGATAGCATGCTGTGGGTAAAGGATCCTGAAAAAGCGGTCAACTGCTAAAATCAACATGAAAACCACGCTTGCTGAGAAGTTCACTGATATGATGTAGAGGATGAAGCGACAAGAAGATTCACCAAATATCCAATCTTCACCTCGAAAGAGATAGTCTATGTGAAAAGGAAGCCCAATGAGCAGTAGAAAGTCAGCTAGTACCAGACATAAGACGTATATGTTGCAGGCTTTCCATGGTGACTTGAAGAATAAAATCCAGAGAGCAAAGACATTTCCAGACAGCCCTAAAATAAACTCCAAAATAAGAATGGGCTTCAGAATGGAAGAAACAAGGTTCTGAGGTCCCATGCAAGAGGTGATGTTATTCATGATGAGGGCTGGTGCTACCTCACTACCTAAACGAGACATATGTGGAGAGAATACTGATATAAAAAGCAGTTAACACATATCAGCGCTACATACTTCGAGTTATGCTGCTCAAAACAAAGTTGAACTTAAGTTGAAATTTAATTTTACACCTTAGATTGTCCAGCTCTGTCAAATAAAGTGTGAATAATATATGTTCACTAATATATATTAACCCTTTATTTGACAGAGAAGGACTAATATATATATATATATATATATATATATATATATATATATATATATATATATATATATATATATAGAAGAGAGAGAGAGAGAGAGAGAGAGAGAGAGAGAGATACACATAGAGATTTTGCTGTTTTGGAAAGAAATTGGTACTTTATTTCATCAAAGTGGCATTAATTCAACTGATCACAAAATATAGTCAGGACATTATTGATGTAAAAAACAACACCATCCCTATTTGAAAAAAGTCATTTTTGATCAAATCTAAACAATCCAAATTTCCAGCAGCCATCACTCCAACACCTTATCCTTGAGTAATCATGCTAAAGATTTCATACAAAGGTGTACTCTACAGTCTTCAAAGACGAAGGACAACTGGCTCTAACAAGGACAGAAAGAGAGGTGGAAGGCCAGATGTAAAACTAAACAAGAGGATAAGTACATCAGAGACTCTAGTTTTAGAAATAAGATGCCTCACATGTCCTCAGCGGACAGCTTCATTGAATTTGTAAAAAGGGGTATAACCAACTATTGGTCTGATGTTGGATTCCAATAGAATGGCCCCTGAAGGTTTCTGCGTTGTTCTGTTTTTTTTCTGAGTGCTGAACCAAAAACACTCATTAATTTGTACTTTATCAATTAACTCTGTTATTAATTTTATCTGACTCCAATTTTATATTAATCTGACTCCAATTAAAGTTCAACCTCTAATTTAGATTTAAGCTCTAATTGATTTCTGATCTTTTAGTGGAATCTTTTTAAGTTATTGATCACTCTAACTTTCATTTGGGTCCCGATTGTCGCTCAGAGTCATATGCCGGCCGATTAATTGCATAGATCTCACAGACCTAAAATCGTTAGTCCAGTTCATAGTCAGCGGTTGCAGGGTTTACTAAAATGCTTGCTCATAACCAGATGACAGTTTTATTTAGTCATGTTTCATACAACTTGCTAATATGGTGAAAAGCAGTGACAGGTAGTTTTATGTGGTTTTCTCCTATTCATAAGCTCCAGTAGTGATCATTATCCTGAACATTTGTGGTAACAAAAGGCATCACTCAAATCTACCAGTGATAAATGATTTGGAGTAATACAGAATAAATCAAAAAGTAACTATTATATTGCCAGGTAGAATTTAAATAGTAAGTTACAAAATCAATCAAAGGCAATTTCACACATGATCAGAATAAACAAACATTCCTAAAAATAAAAGACATGTCAAAGAAACATACCTGGCAATGGAAAACTACACAGCAATTGTGTGGGATTTCTGACTACAGATTTTGTCATCTCTCCTTAAGTATCAAATGATTCTATTGTTATTTCAGATGTGTGTTTTATGTTATACAGGATTTGGTTTACAATTTAGGAGGTTGTAAGCAGACCTTTGAAACTTGTGATTGAGTAGGTCGTTTACAAAGAATGCACCTAATCTGCATAGAGCATCTGGTCACTGTGAGAGATTTGGTAGGGGTTACGACTCTGATAGAATGCATTATTTTACTATGTTCTTAAATCTTACTTGTGATTTGACTTTGCTGAAAGGGAATGAGACCGTTTTACCAGTTGCACTAAGACCTCTTGAATGATACCAAACATGAATGATCAAAAAACCTTTAACGTTACAGAACAGGATAAGTCATAACTTTGTTTTTGGTGACTCTAAAATGAGGTATGTAAGAGAGGAGGGCAGATGTGAGTGAGATTTGCGTTTTATGGTCCTTACTCAGTAGGTTGTGTTGTCTAAGGTGGAGATGCTCTTCTGTGTGAGAGTTTTATGATATTGGTTCTTTGAATTTTACCAGAAATAGTGCCTTATGGGCATAGACATCCTGATGCCAGACTTACAAATTCAACCCGTTCAACACCAGTTTCATGTACAACAGTAAGAGAAGACTCTTTTCTCAGTAAGAAAGCCACTTTTGCATGCTGATTGACTCCAGCCAGGTCTCCTAAGCAACCAAATTGGCCCGGTTGCTAGGGAGGGTAGAGTCACATGGGGTAACCTCCTCGTGGTTGCTATAATGTGGTTCTCACTCTCGGTGGGGCATGTAGTCACTTGTGCGTGGATGCCGTGGGGAATTGCGTGAAGCCTCCACACGTGCTATGCCGGCGCGGTAGCGTGCTCAACGAGCCACGTGATAAGATGTCCGGATTGACGGTCTCAGATGCGGAGGCAACTGAGATTCGTCCTCTGCCACCCGGATTGAGGCGAGTCACTACACCACCACGAGGACCAAGAGCGCAATGGGAATTGGGCATTTCAAATTGGGGAGAAAAGGGGAGAAATCAAAAAAAGAAAAAGCCACTTTTGAAACAGAAAACAAAAACCAATGGTTAGAGTGGGCAAAGAAACAGACATTGGACAACAGATAATTGGAAAAGAGTATTATGGATCTTAACTCCATTGAGCTTTTGTGGGATCAGCTAGACTGTAAGGTGCGTGAGAAGTGCCCGACAAGAAAGACGCATCTATGGCAAGTGCTACAGGAAGCGTGGGGTGAAATTTCAATATAGACAAACTGACAGCTAGAATGCCAAGGATCTGCAAATTTGTCATTGCTGTATGAGGAAGATTTTTTGATGAGAACACTTTGAAGTAGTTTAAGAAGTTCTGAATATTTTTTTTCAAATTGTAATAGTAATATTTCACTTTATTAATGTCCTGACTATACATTGTAATCAGTTGAATGCCACTTTGGTGAATAAAAGTACCAATTTCTTTCCATAAGAGCAAACTCTGTAAATTAATCACAATTTTCAACACATAAACTCAATAATAGACAATAATCGTTGATGAAATGCTTTTCAGACTTACCAGACGAACAGAGCCAGAGTTACTGTTACCGGATGGAAGATGGAGCAATAGTTGTTGCAAGATATCGGAACAAGTTGTTGAATAATGACAAGTATAAGTCTTTTATCTATAGGGCGGTGTAATTGGGCATGTCGAAACAAGGGAGCTTGCCAAAAGTTATTCCGATTGGCCGAGAGCGCTGTCAGTTACACAAACAGGTGGGCAGAAAGAAACTGCGTCATGTGAGCAGGGAGGAACAAATCTTACCACACCGAGGTCTGAGTATTACTTTGAAAATATAACTTATTTTGGACACGCAAATACCAAAAATGTTATACGCAGGAACGAGTAAAAATTTTTGTTTGTGTAGAAATCCAAAGAATTGTGGCATAATTCTCTATGCCAGTGTATATGGAGTCATTTCGCATCAAATAATTTTTTTTTTACAATCCATTTGTCATTTTAAAATCCATTTCTGTCGGCTAGGCAGAGTCAAGGAAGTCGCGCGTTTCCCCTCCATTACTACATTATATATATATATATATATATATATATATATATATATATATATATATATATATATATATATATATATATATATATATAATAATAATAAAAAAACCACACATTTACAATAGATTTCATGCCACCGGTAGCAAGTGTTTCCAATCGTACAAAAGAACTTCACGGTTCAGTTCAAGCTTGTACAACGTTCAAAGTGCAATACACTCCATTCGAATAATTTGTCACTATTGTTATTTAGCCTAGAGTTTCTTTTTTTAAGTATATGGTATTTTTCTAAGTAATGATATCGTTGTAAGTAGGAGCTCCAGTGGCGCAATCGGTTAGCGCGCGGTACTTATACAGCAGTACAAAGCAAAGCAATGCCGAGGTTGTGAGTTCGAGCCTCACCTGGAGCAGTGTTTTGAGCGATCATTATAGGTGAGATGTATGGTTTGCACCACAAAGATGAGTGACTCTCGTGGTCTCTTGACAAAGTAGTGAAACTAATAAGCCAACTTGAACAAGCGTGCCTCTTCTGAAAGATCTACGTAATGTTGTCAATCATATAATGTCTGAACAGGAAGAGCTTTGTGTGAGATTCAGAAAAAGACGGCATTGTGAATACAGCGAAACTGGCTATGTACACGTAGCATGAATTCCAGAATGCTGTAGAGGGCAGCATCTCCTCAGTAAACCAGCAGAGCTAGCTCTCTCATTTTTCACACTCTTGAAACATTCGCCACGTGTTGACATAGCAGCTCAGTTGAACCTTATCAGATGGTTGCAACATCCTCTCTTGAGGTGTGTGTGAGATTAAATGTGTTGAGGAAGACTCATTCTAAATATACAGTTGAGAAATGTGCAGTTTATTAATCTTATTCTTTACAGCTGTGCTAGCAGTATTTTTTCTTAATGTGGAAATGTTTCATGCTTTTACACTCAATTGATTAAAGTTAAAGCAAGTTCAGGCATTTGATTGCCACCTTTTGGGCTCTCATGTCTATAAATGTGATTATACAACAGTTAGTCCCGGGCCTCTAATTTGATTGGACAACAGACTTCCAGACTGTTAGTATCAGTACACTTGTCTATATGTTCATGGTGTTTCGGATCAGAGATTTTGACTAGAACAAGGCTCTGGTTTTTGAAAGATGGATCATCAGTGCTTCCTATTGCTTCAGGATCCCTCTGTTTCTCTCACCAGTCAGTGCATGACATGGAATACCCAAGGAGTGGAACCTGAGCAAGGTGGAGTAAATATTTAAAATAATGATAAGTAACTTGTTTTCAACTTATTGTTTAGAGCCTCCTGAGACCTGATCGTGACTGCTGTGTGCATTTTCCATGTACTTTTTTTTTTATTTGTAACTTTTAGCACCTAATAAACATGCAATATTAATAAAAAATAAATAATCTAGAGCAAATAGCTTTCCTAAAAATGTATGTCCACATGTGGACAGTGGGACAAGGTTGTGTAATTTTAAATAATACCAAGCTACAGAAAGTCAGATTTATTTTTTATCAAATTGTTTATGTTTCCAGGAGTGTTGGATATTCATGTTTTTGAGACATTACAGACATGACATCAGACATTAGCATAATTCTGAATAACATGAATGAATAACATTCATTCACTGCCAAACATGTTAAAAAGTCTATGTACTGATTACGATTGTCCCATGTCTGCCAAACATGTTGAGTGGTCCAAATATCATCTGCTGAAACTGAGCTTTTGGTCAGATTTTAGGAGTGAATGCAAAAGATTGAAATGCACCTTATTTTCATCCTAACTCCATATAAATCCTCTGAAAGCAAATTTTTTTCAGCTTTTGGATGAACCCATTGATCCTCAATGACAGTAAATATAGATTTTCCAAGGAAAAACACACTAAAGTACACATTAGTGTATATTGTGTATATCAGCTTGGTATTTCGTGACGAATTGCTCAAATATTAAAAAATATTTAATATTATTATAAATATTGGATAATACAGACTCTTTTGACTCAAAAAGGTTTCAATGTAAAAACTTAATTATGTTTCTTACAAGATGTAGTTTTGTTGCCTTTTCTCCCAAAGACAAAATGCGCTGTGGTTGGCACCATGTTGTTTTGTCACTCTGTGCGTCGAAAGTTTAAACCTTTACTGACAGCCCACAGTCTTCTGAACTGAGATCAGTTGGTTTAAATGAATTTAAATTATGCGTTGCAGATAGTCTGCTGTACGACTGAAGCAAAGCTGTGCTTTCCTGTGTCCTTGGCCGTTCCTGGCTTAATTGTGCCAACATTTAGTACATTAGCACTCTATTGCTAGTATAATATTGCTTAATTGTTGTCAGTTAATGGTAGTCTCTGAGTTCAGAGTCTGTGCTGGATGTTGACATCACAGTAAGGATTTTATAGATTGTTCTTTGTTTTTGTTTTTGTTTTTAGCTTATCAGATTTGATCAAATCTGCTTCAGACATCAACTCAGCCCTGCAACTGCCAAAAGTGTCATGTCATAAACCCACAAAACAGCTGCTTTTGGTTCTTGATTGAGAAATTGTCCTAGAACACAATTCTGGAATAAATTATTTAATATGTTTTGCTGGAGCGGGGGTTGACAATTTATCCCTCAAGCTTTGATGTAGTTCTGCTTGGCTGCGACCCACATTAATAGCTTAATGTTTTACCTCTGAAAAGAAAAATGAGATCAGTGAGAATGTTCAGTGTTTGGGATGTGGCCTGCTGAGTGGTTAGATAGACTTCTAACCTGGAACATAATCTCCCTTCTCCTTTATGTGGCAGAACAAATGACCATCTTTATCTTTTTAAGTTTTATTTTATTGCCTTGGCACGGATCAAGGACTACCATTCAGTAAAACACAATCAGCATGAGTGCATGTGTATGAGTGCAAATTTGTGATTGTAAAGTGTGTACAAGTGTGTTTCAGTGAACACACAGAGTAATCAGTGGATAAGAAAGAAGACATCTATGGGAATAAAATTTGAAAAAGTTTAGATATTGTTGGAGAGAATAATATAGAAGTAGATAGAGGAAGCAAGATAATAGAGAGAAGAACACACACACACAAACACACACATGCACGAGTGCACACTGGTAGGGACTCTCCATAGACTTCCATGCATTTTATGGATTTTATACAGATATAATGTTAATTTATATCCCCTAACCCTATCCCTAACCCTCACAGAAACCTTTTTTGTATTTTTACATTTTCCAAAAAAACATAGTTTAATAGGTTTAATATGCCATTTCCCTCGTGGTGACTGCTGGCTGGGCCCCATAAGGTAGGTGATCTCAGATTTTACTATTCTTGTGGGGACATTTGGTCCCCACAATGTAGTATAAACACACACACACACACACACACACACAATGAAGGAGGGTGAGAGGATTGTATGGATAAGATTTCTGTGGTAATGGTTGGGTGGGTCAGTGGTTAAACTGCTCTCACAAACACATTCCAGAGCTGAGGCAGAGCGCATCTGGTGTGCAAGTGCAAACACGAGTAGAGCCAAGAGCTTCCTTGCAGCCAGTAGTGGATCCCGGCATAGGCGATATAGGCAGGCGCCTAGGGTGGCAACGTTTACTGGGGTGGTACAACAGGGTACCTGCCAGGCCACCCCCGCACAGTGCTCGCAAGATCGCGATAGGAGATAGGTGTCCCAAATCATGCCACCCTGCCCCCGCACAGCTTGCAAGATCCCGATGGTTGAAAGGTGCCCCAACAGGCTACTCGGCCTTAAAGGCTCTGTGTAGTCAGTATTATGGATGTTCATATTGTATTCTTACATTATGAACAAACATAAGATAATCATGATAAACAGTAGGCCTATGGGTTGGCTACACCATGACAAAGGATCTTCTTAGTGGTCTTGCAATAATTATTATCAACCATGTAATTGTTTGGCAGATATGACAATGTCATTGAAGATTTTGCATAAATGAAAGCTAGGAGGGGAGAGTTATATTTTAAATTAGGGATTAGGTGTAATAGCACAGAGTAGCAGCAATTTGTAAGAATTCTGCCATATGCTTTATTTATTGACTCTATAATTTTGTGTGCAATTTGAGCTATGTACTGTATATACTGTATAATGTCAATGTTAATAGAATGTGCCATTTATTTATATATATAAGGGGCGTTAAGTGGGGGTTATCACATCCGATCTTGGCTAGGTCACTCACCAAGTAAGTCAGAACCACCACTGCTTGCAACACCTCTCTCTAACTCTCAGTCTCTCTATTATTTTTTCTTGAATTCTTTAACACCTTGCTAAACAAAGAAGCTTATTGGAGCTGTGTTCCTGTCACCCATCTGTAATCCATGAGAACTTCATAACATAAACATAAATATAAATCATCACTTGGGATTTTGTAGTTAAACAGTTAAGTGCATCTGTAAGTCACATGTGTCTTTCATTGGACTGTTCATAATATACAGCTCACTTCCCTGTTGAAAAGACTAGCATTGCCGTTAACTAGCATACTGTATGTTGTGTTTTGTATGACGATCTCTAGCATGGAATGCTGTTATGCTGATGTTCTCACCAGACTTCTGAACTTGCTTAAAGGTATAGTTCACCCAATAATGAAAAATGTACTCCTCATGCCATCCCAGATGTGTATGAATGTATTTTTAGATTTTTAGAAGAAAATCTTAGCTCTTTAGATCCACACAATGCAAGTGAATGGTGACCAAAACGTTCAAACTCCAAAAAGCACAAAGGCAGCACAAAAGTAATTCATACAACTTCAGTGGTTAATCATTGTCTTCTGAAGCTATCCAATCAGTTTTGGGTGAGAACAGACCATAATTTAACTCCTTATTCACTATAAAACTTGACATTGGCAGTCACCTTGGAAATCATCATTTTAATCCTGATTACATTTCCCAGCACCATCTAGCAGTCTTGCTGTTCCCATACAAAACCAACTGGATAGCTTCAGAAGACAAAGATTAAACCACTGGAGTCTTATGGATTACGTTTACGCTGCCTTTATGTGCCTTTTGGATCTTCAAATTTTGGTCACAATTCACTTGCATTGTACGGACCTACATATCTGAGAAAATCTTTGTTTGTGTTCTGCAGAGGGTGATTAAATGATGAGAGAATTTTTGGGTGAACTATCCCTTTAAACAGCAAGCCTCCCAATGTGGTTGACAAGCATTTTTTGCTGTGCTTTTCCACTAGTTAGGCAACAAAACCAGCATTAACCAGTGAAAACTAGCATGGAAATGTATGCTGGCCTGCACAAGATCAGCTTTAGCTCCTTCACCCAAGGACATGTATGTCTTTGTCCTGTGTTTCTAAACCATCTGTTCCTTTTTGGGATAGACACATCATAAGGAATTGGGCTATTAGGCCTGAATGTCTGTGCTTATGTGGAGAGATATGTCCACTACCAAGCATACTCAACATGATCACTCAGGAAATCGACATATTGCTACCCTAAAATCAACCCCGTAAAAATGTCTCCCGTCAGACATTTTTACATCAGTTCAAATGTGAATAAATTCCCTCTTGCACTACTAAGACACTGGTTCTGGTCCCATGGAAACCGGGAAGTAATTGCCTTCATATAAACAATGGGGCAGGCGATTTAGGTGTTGCATTATCGCTCTAAAAATTACATTTTTACTTCAATGATGGTTAGATTTTAAGGTTGGGGTTTTGATTAGGGGTAGAATTAATAAAATATGCATTCCTGTTCACTGTATTGCATCATTTACAACTAATAATACAATTAGCTTTTCAGTAAGCATCAACCGATTTTCCGAACTCACAGTGTGATCAGTCTGGCATACTTTGGATTAAACATCACTTTTCACAATTAATTTGAAGAACCCAACACTATGTGAAATCTGTTACTCACACTTACTCATCCCAGTCCGCACTGCTACATTCTACACATTTACAATGATCTTTCGACATGAATTGATTCAAGATGTTTTTGTAAGATGATAGACATAAGGCATTTTTTGCACTGTTATTTACACTCTTTATGTTGTGTTTTCTCTCAGCAACAGAAACGGGACCCTTGGAACATTTTGGTTCTGTTTTTCTCACTTTGGTAGAGTCTCCAACAGCTGCTTGGGTGATTTGTACATGCATTTGCTCATTCAAAAAAAATATGGTTGACATCTTATTTTAGGAGTCTGTGCTAGGTTTTTTGGTCTCTATATTTTCAAGTAATAGAAATCTCTGTTCCATCTAATTGGGGGGCATCTGGTTTTCATTTGAGGTACGACTTGCAGATAAATTGGACAAAATTGCCAGCCGTTTTAATTCACTCAGTCATGTCTCTTCAAAAAACCTACCTTTAACCCTTAGAGTTTAGATCAATTTCTACTACAGCTGTACATTGCCTAGCATTTCTGTCTTTAAAAATGCTAAATTAGTGTTCAGACAAAAAAAACATGCCACAACTTGTATTTTGTTTGTTTACAATACAGATTTTTGGAATGAGAAAAATGATGTTAGACGTCAAATAATATATAAACAAAAAGTGGCACGCCAAGATAGCTGGATTAAACTTTGAGTTGAGTATACAACGCTGCTTTCTGCATGATGGGACTGACATGTTATCATAATCATTCTCTCTTCTTATCTGTTTTTTTTTTTCCAGCATCTGCGTTGCATTCCTTCTTGCCCTTCTTTGAGCCAAGATAACCTGCGTCTAACATATCACTTAAGAATGTTTCACATTTTCAAATGTGGAGAGGACATGTAAACTTTGGCTTAATCACCAAAGTTATCTTGTTCCTCTGACATAACAGTTGCCATACTGGTCATGCCATTTTTTGCCATCTCCTTGCAAAGTCTTTTTGCCATCTATTTTGAAAGGCTTCCGCACATACACTATTAAACAATGAAACGATAGCTTGACAGGGGTTAAAGCACAGGTCATTGTCTTTTCTGTTCTGTTTCAGAAGTTACACTACCAGCAGGCTAGTGATTTAGTATTTCAGGGCTCCCAGGCATTTATTCTTGTAATTTCCCATGTTGGATGATAGGATTTAGGTGCTTCCCTGTGTATTGGATAGGTTTACTTGGAGTATGTGAATGGAGTGATGTTCCTGGAGAAAGTGGTTTCTGTGGTCCACCAAAGTGGCCCTGCACTGGCAGTCCCTGAGCTATGATGATTCCAGAGGAGTACATGCTGTTCCTGTCCATACAAACGCTTGAAAATAAGAAGCTGCCAAACTGTGGCTCCGACAGACATTCTGCCTTTTTTTCACCTCTCAGGCTACAATTACGGCTAATTTTGGATCCGCTGAGTAACAAGCAGAGAGGTCAAATGTCCATGGCTCACATTTGGAGCACTGAATAAATGTTTGTGATATGAGAAACCACAAGTTCCCAAATCATCTTCTTGCAATTCATTGCCCTCTCTCCTCCCCTCACAGTGGATTTGAATGGATCACTTTTTAGGTCACACATTATACAGATGCTGAAGGTAAATTGAAGCTATAAAAGTACAGTATGTTAACACAAGTTTATTCACAGTGTTCAAGCAATGGTGTTTAAATTGCTTTATATATTTCTACCACTTAAGTTTGAAAATGTATGCTATGATTTGGGGACCGATGCGGCAAAAATCTTGTATGAACAAAGATCCCCATGGTTGTGGTTTAGTTTTATAAGAAGTTGAATTATTTCCAAAGAAAATGGAGATGAAATAATAAATGCCTAAGCAGGCCAGATGGACAAGCTGTCCCTGTTGCATAGACCAGAATCGCAGGTTACCAGTATATGTTGTGTTTTGGATGCATGAAATGCTTGTGTGCTGGTGGCACCACCAGGCTTCTTCTCTATCTTAAAGGAATATTTCACCTAAAAATGAAAATTCTGACTTTATTTACTTATGTTGTTCCAAACCTGCATTACTTTCTTTTGTGAAACACAAATTTATGTTTTAGGCAGAACAGTCATTATTAACTTCTCTTGCAATCCACAGAAGAAAGAAAGTCATGCAGGTTTGGAGCAACATTAGTGAGAATAAACAGGGGTGTAAAAATTACTCAGAAATTATACTTCAGTGAAAGTATGGATACAGAGAGTAAGATTTACTCAATTACAAATCCAAGTATCTAGCCAAAAACATACTTGAATGAAAGTAAAATGTATTCTCATTAAATTGTACTTAAGTATTATAAAAAGTACATTTTCCTAGCTAGAATGAAATCAAGTGAGGAAATTGTGTGAGAGCGGATGTTGTAAAATTAGATTGTTTGTCCGAAGTTGTTCTCCCCCAGTGGCAATCGAAACTTGGCCTTATGCTGCCTTCAAGTATTAATAAAGTAGTTATAATTAATAGTTGCCTAAAAACAACAACAGCAACAATAATAATTCAGCAAATAGGGAGTAGAAATGTATAGATATTATTGAAATGTACACATTTAATTAATACTTGCCGAGTTTCACCAAACCTGTGCATGCTATAAGCTGCTGTCAGAGCATATTTTTAAATTCTTCAGTATTTAAAGTGTTTGAATTTAAAATATTTAATAATTGTATTGCCCTTTTAAATATATGTACTTTTACACATGTGTTTAGTATGTGTTTACATTTTGTACAAGTATTTACATTGAGTTTACATATGGATAACAAACAAGCTTTAAAGGATAATTAGGGTAATGCCATTGGGTCTTGCATGTCTTGTGACCGATTACAACGACCTCAAGTTCGGATGTACATGTATTTTTTTAATGAGATGTGCCGGTAGAATCAGGATGACATTTCCTTCACGGAGGGGGAATATTTTTACAGATTAAAACCTTTAGTTTCACTCTACTACTCTCACAATGCCATCGTATGGTTTGGAATATTATTATAGTGCATTTTTATAAAATAAATGATCGTGACTGTCCTTTATCGGCTTGTTATGTCTTTTTTTTATTGTTGAGAACTGGTTGTGTTTAGGTATAAATGTGCAGTTGGGTGCTTAAAATGATCTATAAATAGTGTCATTTAAATCAAATTATGAATATCTAAGTGTCTCTTTCATTTTTTATATGGTTGATTATTGGTTAGGTTTAGAAATGGCGTTGGGTTAGGGAATCTAAAATGTTATAAATGATTGTATAATGTAATATCAAACTAATATATTAATAAGTATTATAAAACATTGAGGTTAAGCACACAAAATAATATTAAAAGATTGATAAATGACGACAAAGTTGTTTCGTTTAAAAAAAAAAAAGGGCTTTCTCACCGCGTCAATGAGAGGACGACAGGAGACACATTTGGTGCCATCATGCAGACGCGGACGGCTCCTGCACAAGTGTTAAAACTGGGCGCTTAGGAAATGAGAATGTGTTATGAAGTTCAAATCTCTTCTGAAATTCCACCTCTGCAGATGGTTGGAATTCCACACAGCCAACATGTGACACTCCATTTGAAACGACTGACATCTCGTTTGTCGGATGCAGTGAAAAGGCAGGTTCAATCCAGTAAGACGAAAAATAAAATCATCAATAAAATGATCTGCAAAATGTAACAAGTACATTTTAAGTTTAAATAAAATTGTAAGGAGTAAAAAGTAAAACAAATAATCTTTGGAAATGTAATTACGTAAAAGTACTTAACTACAATACTTACATTTTTTTCCTCAATTACTTTACACCCCTGAGAATAAATAATAAAATAATATGTACAAATCATTTCTTTAAATGACATACTACTATTTGTGTATTTCAATATTTTAGTGAAACAAAGTGTAAAATATCACACTTCACTATAGCACCTTTTTAAGGAATGCATTCCACTTTTTTCAGCATGAATATCTCCATAGAAAACAATGGACGCATGGCCCATATAGCCCCAATGAAGTTGTTCTTCAATGTGAGTCTATGGCAGATACCTGTACCATTCAAGTCAATGGTGCAAAAGATCTAGGCCAATTGGATGAGAGGCTCTAAACATAACATTTTGGGTCTCACCTAGATGCAGTGCTTCTCTGGGAGAATGGGAGCTCCGAGAGTGCTATTTGCATTGGATCTACCTCTGATAGCTTACTGGACATTGTGCTTTCAATTGATGTGTTTTTGTCCTGCCTGGAAGCAGAAACCTTTGAGTAGTTGAGCAGTTTATGGGAACAATGTTGAAGACACCAAAAGCAATAGTCTGTTCTTCCCCACTTTTGAAAATCAACAGCAGCCACTGTGTTGGGCTTATGCAGTTTATGGTAATATAATACATGTAACTGTAACATTGTAACCAATGTAAAATATAGGTCCTGAAGCAAAACCAGTCAAAAACCGCTTGGTCTAGATCATGTGTTCCTTGTATGGGATCTATACGTCCTTCAAAAACTTAGCCTGTGTTGTCAAAACCCCTTTAGTGATTCTTACGATATAGGCTGTTTTTAAAGAACATCAAACAACTACATTGAAACTGTTTTGAAACATGGACTGACTTATAGTTATGCATTGGAGCAAAGCTTTTTACATTACATTGCGTGTCAATCCTAAAAACCATGAACATATCTTGGGATCAACAGACTTTTAAGATGAAGTTACTTGAGGTTTTAAGTTTTTGTACCATCATCTGGAAAGCTTCAACATGTTGCTAAACCCCCACCTTTCCAACTCCACCATCCCATATGATACTCACTGTGCTCTTTGGTCTACTAATGACATCACAGCACATATCTTGATAGACGCCAAACATTTTCACCACATTCAGGCTCAGATGGCACTGCTAATGGTCTCCATATGAAGCATGTATAGGAAAAATCCCATGGGGAGGAGGGAGGCGAAGGGAAAAAGGTTTTGTTGAGAAGAACCACCCGTGAGTATTCTAATAAAACTCTTGGTGATGTTTAGCTTTATCTATTTTAGGGATTTATGTCTTTGCAACATGTAGCATTCTATCTGCAATCTGTATCGCCCCAAGCATAATTATGATATGAAGCATTATTGATTGTTAGAACTTTGTCTTTGCTAAATGGACAAATTATATTAGATGACATCATAAATAATACAATGACTTCTCCCTGTCTCCCTCTCTTTGTCAATTTTCAGGAAACACCATAATAATGGTGTAACATTTAATAAGTTCTAAAAGTATATAAAAGCAGGACATGATGTGAAAATAGCATGCAGATCCCCTTGTCCTGCATTACCAGATAGGACAAAAAAAAAGTGAAATAAAAGTGAGATTTTCAGTGTTGTGCAAGTTACTCAAAATATGTAATCCACTACATATTACTTATCTAAAATGTAATCAGATTAATTTAATGATTACTTAATCTAAAAAGTAATCAAATGACTAATTTTTTTTTTTCCACTCAAATTCAATACGTCTTGATTTCCTCCTCATTCATTGTTGCACACCCTTCAGCTGTCACAGAAACTCTAACAGACGTACATATGAATTCATATTTTAAATGTATTACATATATTACAGTGCAAGTAATGTACTTGAATGTAATTACTTAAATTGAAAGTCAGTAGCTGTAATATGATTACAAGAATTTAAAATGTAACGTGTTACACTACATTTTTGACTAAAAAGTAATTATATTACAGTAACTAATTAATTTGTAATTGGATAAACCCAATACTTCTCATGATGTCACAGGAAATGTTAGTGATAAACTTTTTTGTTTTTCTTCCTGTTCTCCTTTTCCTATTTTTGTTTATTTTTGTCCCATCCCGTTTTCCATTTTCTGTCTGGCAACAGGAGTCCAATTCACTCCATGAAGTATGTATGATGTGTGACTTTAGAATGCGCTGAAATGTAAAAAGTCACTTTTCCCCAAAAGCAAATTGTATAATATGTATTAAATAAATGTGAATATACACTATGTGTAAAAAAATACTTTTGCTAATTGTCCAATGTCACATACATATAGTGTTTTGAATAATTTAGTTGTTTGAATGCAATGTTCCCATTAACAACATGTGTGGTTCTTTTCTTTGTATCATACACTGTATCATTTTTGTTTGTTAACACAAGCCCGAGGCTTGTATGTTCCTCATTCATCGTCATCAACATTCATCACGCGTAAGACAGCAGATGCTGGAAAACTATGTGTAAAATATTGATGTTATTTTCTTATTTCAGCTTTGGTAAATACATGTTACTCACAAGCCACAATACCCATGAGATTATCAATTTATACTCTGTTCTGCAGAAGAAAGAAAGTCATACACATCTGGCATGGCATGAGGGTGAGTAAATGATGAGAGAGTTTTCATTTTTGGGCGAACTATCCCTTTAATCCACTAACCACACAGACTGATTCAGTGAGTTCATTCAGTGAAGGAGTCATCAGATTGATTCAAACAGATAACTTGTTAGCTGAAGAGTTGTTTGGATTGAAACAGTTTTTTATCTCATCAAATTCAAACTGCAAGCTCACAATTCCGGTAAAATACAGTTGTTTTTGCTGTGGCACTGGAGATTCAGTAGTAGCGTCAGGAAACACTGATTAATATCTTGAAGAGAGAAAACAACTTAATGTGCATTTTATAGAGTTATGACATGCTTAATATTTGAAAAGTGAAACAGTTTGATATGCCAAACATACCATGTTAACAAAATTCCTGGGGGGCAGGAATAGTTTGACCGTTTGTCCTTGGGGGTTAGCAGGGGTTGATGATTAGCGCTGGTTTGGTGCTGGTCTTGCTGGTGGACTAGCACAAAATGCTTTTCAACCAGCATGGTCTTCTGGTAAAGCTGGTTGACCAAGGAAGACTTGCTGGTTAACCTAGTTAAGACCACCAGCATCCATTGCCAGGATTCCTTTGCAGGTTTCTTTACCATTCGTCTACATCCTCATAGCAAAAATGGCTATATAGGGAGTGACACACAAAAGATAAAGGGAAGAAGCTTTCTTTTCTTCTAGAAAACATGAAATCCTCTTGTCTCCCCAGAGTATTTTCCATCTAAAGGCATAGGGGCACCATTATGTTCTTAAATATATTAATTAAAACATCAGAGAGTACCAGGAGGTAAACTATAGAAAGAGTATGAAAAACAAGGAGGGATGTAACTGAGGCTTGTAGAGTATACAGCTGTAAAGCAGGAGCCAAATGAGTAAATTGTATACTGCTCTTGGCTATTTGGTACATTGTAATCACTGCATTGGGAACTCCCCATGATTCTACAACAGAACATTTGTTTCCTCTGGGACAAATATGAGATCGGTTAGGCTGCTGTGGCATGTCCACAGCTGGGTTGACCCTGAACTGAAATACATTCCTTAATCACTCCTAATTTTAGTTTTGGTAGTTGTATAATGCACTGATTGGCAATAGCACAATGTATTGTTGGATCCCATCTGTTATTTGAAAGAAAAGACATGTTTTCCATTTCAGTCAATGCATTTTAAATAAGTTTTATTGCTGTCTTTTTTGGGTCCCAGGGCAGAGATGTTTGACAGTGCTTATGTAAGAATCGTCAGGCCCTGAAATGGAGCACAGATTCATTCTATCTGTCAACAGATATAGCTTAGTCTGAATTTAGATTTATTTTTAATGAAATGCACCTGCCTCAGAATGCACACCCATAAGAGTCTACAGTATAAAGCAACCTCAAACCCTTCTCTCTTATATAAGTGTGCATGCAAACACTAGCCTGGTTTTAAAAATAGCAGCAGTCTAATAAAGGCAAATGAACTGGTGGGTCAGGGAGGTGAGGATAGGAGCGCAGAGTGGGGGGTGACTGGCTCAAGCAAACATGAGATGTTCAAGTTTGTTTTTGTAGAATTACACGAGAGCCACGTCCACCCTGATTGCATCTTCAGCTGATCCCTGTGTGGCTGTCTAGGTTCAGGGCCTTGTTTGTATTACAGGCTGTTTACTTAGGATGCACCTAAATGGGTTAAGCATAAGCTTATATCCAGGCCCAGATGGAATATGCCAACTTTTTTTGTAATTTCTGTCCTGAAACAATTTTCTCCTAATAAAGTTTTTTGGCATTCACCGCTACAAGCTTTCTGTTAGAGAACTCTTTTGTCACTTTTAATGATTGCTCATCAAAGAGTTACAATATATTTTTTTAATCATTAAACAGAATATTGAATATAGAAGAAATTAATAACAAACTCAAATGCTACCTCACTATTTGATATTAGAATATTTTATTAATGACAGACTTGAGAAAGACACTTAGGTCCTCTGTGAGTTAAAGTCAAAGCTGATCTGATCTCACTGGCTAGCTGCTGGACAGTGGATAAATATTTGAACAGAAATGAAAGAAGGAGGCCTCAAGCCAAGTCCAGGGTAAAGTAAGCTTTCCAAATATTTAACGAGTTCTACAGTGAAAACACTCCCCTCACTTCAAATAAAATGCCTGGAGAGCTTGGTCTAATAAAAGCTCAGGAGGATTTTTTATTTATTTTTGAACAGAGAGGTTGGATTAATGAGAAATAGAGCAGTGCATGTGTTTGTGTGTCATTCATTAACCCACAACAATCTGGGCTAGGTTATCAGTTAGACAGCAGCCTTCTTTAGATGACACAGCTCCTGCATCCACTAGGGGGTGGTCTCATGTCACAGAACTTGCAAGCAAAGAAAACAGAAATTGTGTTTTCAACAAGTTATGCCATATGACATGTAAATAATTATGCCTTACATCATGATAATTATTTTTTTTTATATATATGCACAACTGAATTTCACTACTGAACCTTAGGATGATTTTGTTTTTCTTTAAAGGGACAGTTCATTCCAAAATGAAAATAATATACTTGCACTCATGTTGCTCCAAATCCATATGATTTTCTTTCTTCCGTGGAACACAAAAGGATATGTTACACAGAATCTTAGGCTCAGTCACCTTTCACTTACATATTTGTTTTTCATACAATGAAAATCATATGGGTTTGGAACAACATGAGTACAAGTAAATGATGACTGAATTTACATTTTTGGTTGAGCTATTCCATTAGGTAAAGGTCTGTGTAGGTACAGGATCCCTTTAAGCTTTCTTTAAGTTAAAATTAAGGGCTGTCAGTCAGTTGTAATTCCTTCGCCAGTTCAGGAAATTCAATCTGCCACAGGCACTGCTGCTACAGTTCAACTCAGCAGTCATTGAGTTTGTCCTCTGCACTACAATAACTGTCTGGTTTGGTTCAGCTCTGAAATCAGATATCAGAAGACTACAAAGGACAGTTCGGACTGCTGAGAGGATTATTGGTTGCCCCCTGCCCTCCCTTCAAGAACGGTACACTTCCAGATTGAGGAAAAAGGCTGGAAAAAACACTCTGAACCCCACTCACCCAGCCCAGTACCTTTTTTAACCGTTGCCTTCTGGCCGATGCTTCAGAGCTCTGAGCACCAGAACCGTCATGCACAGGAACAGTTTTTTTTCCTTCAGGCTATCCATCTCATGAACATTTAAAACTGCCCTATTGAGCAACAATTATGTGCAATTCACAGTTTAGTGTTTTTATATTATCCAGCTCATCCTATCTCTTTTGCCATTACATTGCCTTGCACTGTATATAACAGGTTTGTACTACATACAGTATGTGTGTGTGTATATATATATATAGAGAGAGAGAGAGAGAGAGAGAGAAGAATCATAAGAATCCTTTATTTTGTCACACATTATACAGTTTTTTGCATATATATAGTGAAATTTATTAGTTTTTCACAGTGCAGGGTCAGCCATGATACGGCACCCCTGGAGCAGATAGGGTGAAGGGATTTGCTCAAGGGAACAACAGTGGCATCTTAGTGGTGCTGGGGCTTGAACCTCCAACCTTCTGGTCAGTAACCCTGAGCCTCAACCACTGAGCCGTGTGTGTGTGTGTGTGTGTGTGTGTGTGTGTGTGTGTGTGTGTGTGTGTGTGTGTGTGTGTGTGTGTGTGTGTGTGTGTGTGTGTGTGTGTGTGTGTGTGTGTGTGTGTGTGTGTGTGTATTTATTTAATTAATTACTGTAATTAAATGACATTTTAATTGAAATAATTAAGCAAGGGATTCATTTGAATTTTTGAGTAATTTAATTACAGTTACTTCTGATTTAATTGTGTTAAATACTATACTATAGAACAATTCTATATAAAACAATAGTGAATTTAAAATCTAAATTTAACATCTAATGTGTAAATGTTTTTTTTCTAATTTAATGCAGCCCCCTTAAATTCTTTGGCCAGTTCATTAATAATTGATTTGATTTTATATTATTTATTTGAAAGAATTAAAAGCACAATTTCATGTCTATCCTTGTATTTTTCATCTGGTCGAGGTTGATAAGGGTTTTAGAAAGTAATTAGTAATAATTAATGCAATTACATTTCAGACAGAGTAATTAGAACAGAAATCTAATTACACTGTAGAAAATGTAATTAGTAGTTAGTAATTAATGACTTTTTTAGAGTAACTTACCAACACTATATATATATATATATACATACTTCTTTTATAGTCAAAATGCATTTAGTTCTTTTTTAGAAAGAAAAGAAAACGATATGTAACAATAATGCTTTATTAAAAATTTCCAAACAAAGCATTCCACAGTATAAAGATAAATGGCACCAATTCAAGTTATATTAAATATTTCCCAAAGTCAAAGTAAGAGGCTAACTAATTTAAATATCTAGTCCCTGTAGATTGAAAATATCTTTAAATCGTTAAATTGCTTAAACCCTCATCCTCCATAATATTAATAGTTGCTATCCACTTTGTTACAGCAATTGTGAAGCCACATTTACATGATTTGCTGCTTTGAACTCCACATGAAAAGCACTATCAGAGAATGTCTTGTTTTGTTTTAGTGCTGGCACTGTTCACGTGATAATACTTAATTCAAATTGCGGGTTGAGTGAATGGGGCTTATCACAAGTCCCATCTGGGTTTGTTTTGTACAAACAAAATATACCATTAAAAGGTCCTTTCACCATCACTTGATCATTGACATGGAATCTCTGTTGTGCGTCAGTGTAAAGCCCTCGGACACAGTGCAGAGGTTCCACCATATTCCAACTGTGTTCTGCACTTACACATAGCTTAATAAATCTCAAAATCAAATGCAAAAATTGGTAAATGCGTTAATCACTATTAAGAATAATTAACGCATCATTATAAATTAATCAAATGCATTAAGTCTTTAATTTCGTCAGCTCTATGAAAAAGACATATTTGTGCTTACATTCTCAGGTCATCAGAGCAATTTGGTCAATCTGTGTATCAGCGTGGGGTCCTGGCTGTGATGGCTGCCCGGTGCTGCCTGCTGGTGGGGTGAGGTAAAACTGGCCCTCCAACTGAGCATACTAAAGCAACTGAAGGACCTCCAGAGCCTCACACTCTGTGACCACTGCCCACAGGGGTCCTCTAAACACCCCAGCAATCATTATAAACTGAACAAAGCAGGCGCCCTACAGTGGAACGTTCTGGAGTCGTGCGTTATCTGAGAGCATGGTGCTGGTCAGACAGCTGACTCGTACAAACACAGCAGCACTCTCCTGCCAATGCAGTGTCATAGCTTCACCCATGACAGGAAGAGAGGTGGAGAGACAGTGAGCTTCATATTCCCTGCTTCTTATGTTTATTGAGCTGCATTCCTCCATAAATATTCCAAATCATTGCTGTGTTGTCAAGTTTCTTTCATATTTCAGTTCAAACTGAACAAAAATATCATTAAGAATGTACTGTACTGTTATTACATCATATTATTCATTGATTAATTTGCCAAACACTTTTATCCAAAGCGACTACAGTGCATTTAAGGTATACTTTTTTGTCAGTATATGACAGAACTGAACTCATGGCCTTGGTGTTGCTAGCACCCAGGGCCAAATTAACAAAAGGGCAAAGTGGGGCTGAAGCCCCAGGGCCCAGTCATGAAGGGGGCCCTGTGATTGGCTGCAGAGGGCAGGAGTCCTTCATTACTGTTGGTTGCATTCTTGATTGACAAGTCTTAAGTGGTTAGTCTGTTTTAACTTTAAAAATAAAAAGAGACGATTGGAACACTTGCCTGACTGTTTTCATTCATTATCCAATGAAAATTACTTTTTCAACTTACATAATTATGTCTGGGATTGCCTCTTTCATTTAACCGTTGGTACGTCGGAAATGTGGCTAGAACATGTTGAAATAGCGGAGTTAAAAAATACAAAAAAAAAATAAACTAAGTGAGCGGTCTGAATGTCCATGCATACCATGAGCACTCACTGGATTGCTGCATTTTCAGATGCCATGTCCAGTTAAAAAGAACTTAAACTAAAAAAAGCTAGATGCAGCGTTTTTAACAGAGTGAGAACTCTTCTTACAAGTAATTGTCTTTAAGAAATTCATTAGCCAATAGTTCCATGAATGCTACATATACCCTTGAAAAAAATGCTTCTCTCTTCTCTCAAAGTCACCAGAATTGAACGGTTTGTGTGTCTGCATGGGGAGCATGGTCCTGGACCTCGCTAGATATAAAGGCAATGACGTAGATTTGGTTTGAACATTGAGGGGGACCAAATGTGGATCCGGTAGGGGGTTTCATTACAACAGATTACACAATGCATAATAACAGTTCAAATTAATGCAGAGATAAATAAAACAAAAGTATATTCATTGCATACTCTTAAATACTGTATTTATACACTGTATCATTTCATACATTCAGAAAAAGCATTAATCCTTTCAGAAAAATATCATTCTTACCAATTCATCTGAAATGCTGCTTTCCTCACCATGAAAAATAACTGATAATTTCTATGGATACTTTTAATATGTTCGCTGACTCTGCATATGATTCATGTGATATATTTAATGTTTTTGAAATTCATACAAATGTTTTTTGGGTAACACACCTACAGACCGAAACTGCACATTGTCAGCCACTGACTGTCTTGTAAGTTTTACTCCTGCTGGGGGTGCTTGACGCTCTGAACACCGAATTCTCCAAGCATCCGCATTTAAATCTAAGAATGCTTTAATAAGAGTTTTTTTGTACATTTTTGTCTCAATATGACAGACTCACAACTACGCAAAGTATCTCAAACGAAATTATTTTCAGCGATGATAAAAAATATATAAACAAGGACAGACGCATCGTAGCCTTCACAGCAGTGGGAGGGACATGCACCCCATCTCCCCCAATTGTACACCAATGTATACTGGTATGATTTTGTCAGATGTTTGTGCGTACCCTCAGATGAAATTCTGCAGGCTCCCATGCCTCACATTGCAAGTCACAAATGCTTCAGGAGAGAGCTCCATCTGTGTCTGGAATATTTAGTCAGCGTAATAAATGCTGCTCCATTGTGTGCTTGACAAGCACTGCTTGGGTGAAAAGAAGTTTTGTAAAAAAACAAAAACAACTCTGAAGCAAAAAGCCCCTTTCACACATACAGACTTTTCCTGCATTTTTTCAGGTTAGTGGTCATGTGTGAACACATCCTTTTTGAAAATACTGCAAAATTTTGCTCTAGCAATTTCCCTTAATGAGAAATTGTAACAAAAAATGTATAATGATGTTATGTGTGAACAGCACATGCCAGTTAAGGCAACCCAATTATTTTGCTGTAATTTACCTGGTTGCATGTGAGAAAGGGGCTGAGATAGGCTACCAAGATAGATCATGAGGGGGGCCCTTGGGATTGCTATAGCCCCAGGGTCCTGTGTGTTCTTAATCCGGTCCTGCTAGCACCTTTTGAGCTACAAGTGCTACACACTGCATTATGCTACTATACAGTACTTTACTAGTATGATTTGAAATCCATTAAAAAAAGCCTCTAAAGCCACACAAGGTCATTGGAGTCGTATGTTATTACTTTGCCTGCTATATCATCAGTTTCATTGTTATTGGTAATGGTTACATGTAAATATAAGTCAGAAAATGTCTGAAATTCATTTGAATTTTTGCTTCCTAACACTATTGGAACTCTTTCTTTCTTTTATTCATTAGCTACATAAGATGTAAATACCTTGTCTTTTGAAGAGGTCTTGGATAATTTTGTTCAGCTGAGATGTGTAATTTTTTTAAATGTGACTCTAAGAGTGATTGTAGTTTGATTGATTTAGATTGAATTTGATTATATAGCATGACTGAATGATTGAGCTACTTACCACCCCTGCCCCCATAAAACAAACCTAATTTATGTTTAATGCCTGCTAAGCACTACTTTTAAAAGTGCCCCCTGCATCTGGAAATGATTTGGACCCATACATTGAAAGCGTGATGCGATTGACAGCAGAGAACTATAACTGGCTGTCCTTCATTTCCATGCCTATTAAAACAAGAAGATGGGTAGTTTTATATAATCAAAGGGTGGAATATCAGACTATTCCAACAACAGCATTCCTACTATAATTTGTTTTGTTGTGGTGCAAAATGTTTAAATGTAAAAGTTTTTTTTTTCTCTCAGATGTGAAGTGGACCTGGAAACTTGTAAGGCTTATAACTCAGGTTTGAGCTCCTCACCAAAGTTGGGTAATTAGAACTCATCTGCCAAATGTTATAGCTGCCACTAGCACTGCATAGGAATTTTATTGACATGGGATACAACAGCACCCTCAAATGTGTTCAGTGGAATGGACTATTTGACAGTCACAATGAAGCTCAGCCTGTTTTTTTCTTGTCTCGCACTGACTTGAAAGAGTGATAACAATTAACCTGAGCAGAGGTAGGGGTGAAGTGTTAAAGACATGGAGAGGGGAAATGTTGAAAGCATTGCCTAAACAATCATACTTCTTTCAGAGGTCCTATAGGAAAGAAACATCACAAATAATATTTCTTCAATATCTGTTTCTCCTAAACAGCAATGCAATTAAATGGGGATCAAATGGAGATTTACACTCTAGTCTCCTGCTTCTCAGATGTTTCTCCTGAGAAAAGGACCCCAGAAATCTCACTTTTGTTCCCACATTTCCACACAACATTCTCTTTAAACTTTAATGTTTTAGACTGTTTCTGTTTCCTGAAGTCTTATCAGTCTGACAACTCCTGAAACCCCACTGTTCTTCACTTTCAGAGACAGGAAGGGCCCTTCTCGTCAGCTCCAACCTCTCCTTCTCTTGCCACATCTCCTCTTGACTCTGATTTATCTCTGTAATCTTTCCATAACTTTGTCTAAAAGAGATGGACGTCACCTCTTTGGGAGGCAAACAAAAAGGTTCTAGAGTGGGATTTATGTTCATCAGTGTTGTTGTTGTTTGTGCACAGAGATATTATAGTTATGCATTATTTATTTAGTTTGTATTTCTATTTTATTGTAACTTTTGCAATTTACATTAGTTAACATTAACAATACTTTCCAGGAAAATGTTACCTAAAAATTCAAATTCTCTCATCATTTAGTCATCCCAGATGTGTATGACTTTCTTTCTTCTGCTGAACACAAAAGAAAGTTTTGTAGGTCTATCAATGCAAGTGAATGGGTAAAACTTTCAAAATTCAAAATTTTGAATCTCCAAAAGATAACAGCATAGAGGCAGCATAAAAGTAATCTATAAGATTCCAGTGTTTCAATCCATGTCTTCAGAAGCGATATGATAGGTTTGGGTGAGAAACAGATACAAATTTAAGTCTACTTTTTACTATAAATCTCCACTTTCACATTCTTCTTTTTTTAGTTTATGGCAATTTGCATTCATTGTTCATGTTGCCACCTACTGGGCAGGGAGGAGACTATAAAGTAAAATGGACTATATTGATCTGTTTCTCACCCACACCTATAATATCACTTCTGAAGAAATATATTTAACAACTGGACTTATGGATTACTTATAGGCTGCTTTTAGGTGCTATTTTGTGATTAAAAATGTTGTTACCCATTCATTTGCTTTGTGAGGACCTACAGAGCTGAAATATTCTTCTTATAATCTTTGTTTGTGTTCAGCAGAAGAAAGAAAGCACTTACTGATCTTGGTTAATGTTGATTCAACAGACAGCAATACATAATAATGTTAACATTAGTTAATACATTTTGAGCAAACATTAACTTTATTTGTATTATTTAATATGAAACAGATTAATAAATGCAATAAAACTATATTGTTTATTGTTAGTTCATGATACTTAATGCATTTACTAATGTTAATGAATAGAATCTTACTGTAAAGTGTTACAGTTTTTTTTTCAGTTAACAAAAATATTTTTAGTTTTAGTTTTCATAAACAAAAATAACTCTGGTCTTACACTAGTGCTTTGATATGGTCAAATCATGGTTTCCTATGTTTTTTCCAGGGTTGAGGGCTTGGTCCAGTGAGGGGAAGTGACCTTGTTGCCGACGGCTCTGCTGATGGTGGTTGCTCAGCAGGTGTCTATGTCTGTCCACCTGGAGAGGGCAGGGGGCACTGGAGAAAGGGTCAATGACGCTGCTCTAAGAGCAGTTTCCTGTGTTCTTAAACATCTGCAGCCCACTGGGGTTACATCACTGAGCGTCATCTGCAGCTGTCAACCCCAGCACACCAGCTTCCCCGATGCGCCCGGATCCTACTCCTGACCCCTTCCTGCCAGCCTCACACCGTTCAAATGCCCCTGTGCATTCCCTCCCCCCCAACCATGGAGATAAACTGCAGCGAGTCAGATTACCCAGAGTCCCTGCTCCTCTATAGCAGCCCATTCACAGGCCCCTGGATAGCGATAAGATGATGAATTGCGGCACTGTTTGGAGAGCTTTGAGGAAGCCGTGCTGCTCCATCTTAGGGGCTCACTTTGTGTGTTGATGCTTCAGCTGTGTGTGTCTGTGTCCATGTGTATGTGTATTTGTGTGCATTAAGATCAAAATGTAGGGAGGAAAAAATAACTTTAACAAAATAAACTTTTTTTTTTTTTTAACAAAAAGTGTAAAAAACAAACAAAAACTCCCACAAGGGGGAATAAACAAACATAAACTATCCCGTAGGGTAAAAAGGTATCCAGGCTGGGGCAGAGGGTAACGGGGAAAAAGGACCGACCGGACCGACAGAATGAGGGAAGATAATCCATTCTGACCGGAACAAGACACAAGACCAACTGAACAAACAGGATTGGAAAGAAAATGAACTGGCACTGGACCGCAAACACGAGGCGACTAAAATAGGGAGACAAATCAACAGATTAAGACATATGCGGCGATGTAGAAACAAAACAAAGCCACATGCTCTCACAAGACAACAAAACACCTGAATGGCATGAGCGCAAATCGCCAAGAGAATGAGGCAATATATGCCCATGCCAACTGTCAAAAAAGATGAGAGAATGTGTAGCAATGCCAAACAAAGCGATGCCACACATTCTCACACTAAACAAAACCTGAGCGTACATCGTGAGGCAAATGCCATGCATGAATGCAACAGGCAACAATACAAGACAGGACACCTGTGAGAGAGTTCGGCCACAGACATATCCGACACCTTAGACCGAAGTGACCGAACCTCAGCACAACACGAAGACAGCTCGCGACCCGGGTGTGCAACGCGAGCGAGATGCGAGGCGCACCCGTGTTTGCGAGAGACAGACAAACTATTGATGAGATGACATAAGCGCGATGCATCCATGTCAATAACAGACAGACATGAAGCACAAGTGTCCGGATCCCGCCACAAACTGAAACTGAACCAGACAGGAAGTCAGCTATTGACATGGGAATACAACCAGCAGGGAATACAAACAAAACCGCAAGCTCACACAAAGACAGACATCAAAACACAAGACAGAAATGGGACGATAATGCCACGGTCCTGCAAGAGGAGCCGTGGAAGGCTCAGGCACTGGCCGTGACAGTGGAATGGCCTCCTTGGCCGTGAACACCAGCAGAGACTGGGGAACAGTATCCTTGTTCGTGAGCACTGGCAGTGACAGGGGAACAGCCTCCATGGCCAGGAGCACTGGCAGCGACTGGGGAACAGCAGTGGGCTAGGCCGAGTCATCCACTTCTGTGTGGGGGGGGTGGGGATGAGGATTGGAAGTCCACCGAGGCACAGGCGTGATGTACTCCTCCGATTTAAGGACAAGCCTGACTGCCTTGGGAAACTCTGCATCCTCAACCCATTCTGGGACAATGGATCTAATGGACTCATTCAGACCCACCCAAAAAAGATCGATTAGGCAGGTCTGATCGTAGCCCAGACCCAAGGAAAATTATAAAAATTATCATCCTGCCGTAGCCCGTAAAGCAGCATGGTGCCCAGTTGAGAACTTTTTTTCCCGCTGGTTCCATCTTGGCCATATTGTAATGTCAGGATCAGAGTGTAGGGAATGAGAGGCTCAGGACCCAAACACAGAGTGAAAAAGAAAAGGGTTTATTTTATACAAAAAAAGGGTAAAAACAAACCAAAACTACCCCATAGGGGAAAAGCTATCTAGGCTGGGGCAGGGGGTAATGGGGAAACAGGACCGACCGGACCGACAGAATGAGGGAAGATAATCCACACCGACTGGAACAAGAAAAACAAGACTGGAAACAAAACAAACTGGAACTGGACAGCAAACACAAGGAGACTAAAATAGGGAGATAAATCAATAGGTTGCACCACGAGCAGGGCTTCCCTGGACAACAGTGGAATGAGTCTGGCCACCACTGGCCACCTTCAGATCTCAACCATTCGTTCAAATAGGTCCAAGAATGCCTCCAGATCATCTTCTGCCCCTTTTCTTACTAGGGCGACCGAAGGCATGGGGGCTACTGTGTCCGGGGTTGTGGCCGGGGCTTTCTCCCGGTGCCGTAAGCTCCGGATTGCCTGCCGGTCCTCTGCTTGAGCTTGGAGCACCTCCTGGAACTGACAATCCTGATCCTTGCAATGCTCAAGCAGGGCCTGATGTTGGGAATGATGCATGCTCGCAAGGGACAGGATGACTTCCGCCAACGGTGAGGACTTCATGTCAGTGTATAATTCCTTCAACTCTTGGGAGAAAGCGGAGCATGGGGAGTTTCAAACTCAAAACGGTAAATGTATTTATACACTCAAATAAAGAGCTTTTCAGCAGAACAGTTCTGTAACACACACAGCTCTAAATCTCGGCTTTCTCTCTCCTCGTCTCTGGCGTGGTCCCTCTTTTTATCGCTCTCTCCAGTGCATGCTGCAATCAGAAACAGGTGTTAGATATTATAATGCTCTTTATTATATTATAATATTATAAATATTCTAATATTTTAATGCTTGTATTGTATAATGCTTACCACTTTCTCTCTCTCAGGACGAACACTCGACCATGCCTCCGCCGCCACACTATGCTTAGATTTAGAGAAAATGGAGTGAGACTATTTTATAATCAACATGTGTTGACAATCAAAAACTTTGAAGCCATTTTTTGTGTGTATCAGTATTGGTGTAGTTACTGCATTTTGGCTGTATAGGCCATTATCGCTGGCCACAGTTCCAATGAGCGATGGTTGAAAATGTGACAAATGATCTGGGACAGAACAACCTGTCTTTTCTGAAGGGGAATGCTCTGTAACAAAAAATATATTGTCTTCCTCGATCCACTCCATCTCTGATCACCACCTGGACCTGGCAGGCACATGTTGGCCAAAAACTAAAAGGATCACCAAGACTTATAAAAACTCTCATTCCTTTTTGCTTTTCTTTTGGACAAGGCAGCTTCTCCTGATGTATGTCAGATGGCTGACACTCATATGTGGTTATAAAGGCCCAGGTCATAAGCCTTTTTTTCCTCCCAGGGGATTTGGCTGGTGCCTTGCGAAAACCTTCCCAATGATAATTTGACTGTTTGCTTTACAAAAGTTTACGAATAGACAAATAATACAGCACTGATTTGTTTCCACATTGAACAGGGTCACATATTGTTATCACATACATATCGTGTGTGCTTGTCTGTTAAGTTTATCAATAAAACTATTATTTATATTGTCAAGCCGGTTCTCGCTTCCTCCTTTCCATTGACTGCTTTACAGTCACCATCCACTTTCAATGAATGGAAAACAGCAACATGAACCTTCTGCTAAAAATCTCCTTTCGTGTTCCATGGAACAAAGAAAGTCAAACAAGTTTGGAACAAAATGATGGGATGTAAATGATGACAGAATTTTTATTTTTGTGTGAACTATCCCTTTAAGTAAAGGGAATATTAGGTATAGGGTCTAGACACTAGACATTAAGTTTTGCCCTGTTACTCCATCTTTAACATGTTTATGAGCCTCTGTTGGGACCACAGTCTTGTGCAACAGTAAACTAGCAACTTGCGTGTCACTCTTGAATGTGCAGTTGGCAGAGTTAGGCTGTTTGCGGCCGGATGAGAGCTCTATTTACAGATGCTCTGTTAGGCCATACCATTTTCAAAATGTTGGATTTTCCCTTTTGCACAGACATGCTATGTTCATAATCATCCACATCAGAGTCACTCATTGGCATTTAGTCATAAAAGTTCCATTTTAGTCTTCTAGTTCTAAAGATAATTTCCTTGTTAAAAATGAAAATTCTATCATTTACTCGCATTCATGTTGTTCAAAACCCATATCAATTTCTTCTGTGGAACACAAAATATAATGTTAGACACAATGTTAACCTCAGTCACCATTCACTTTCATTGAATTAAATAAGATGCAGCAAAAGTGAATGGTGATTGAAGCATTCTGCATAACATCTTTTTTGTTCCATGTAGGAAAGAGTGTCATAAGGGTTTTGGAACAACATTATGGTGAGTAAAAGATGACATGATGTTTTGTAAACTATCCCTTTAAAACAAGATAAACACTTTAAAATACTGGTCCATCATTAACAGGTAACAATGTAGGGACTAATGCATGACTAAATAAATGTACTTGTTAAGGAAAGTGACACGACAAGATATTACTATTTTTTTTGTTTTGACATTTTTACTGGAAAACAAGACAACGTTTTTGCAGTGTACAGTATGCTTGATAAAATTTGATAATGTGATCTTATACTCTGTTTTGGATGTTCTTTCATTTTTCCCCGGTGTTTTAATAATTTGCAATAAAAAATAAAGCCCAGTCTGATCAACGATTTTCAATAAATCTACATTTTAGTTGATATTCCACACCCTGTCACACCTGATTCCAGGATTAGGGAGTAACGGAATACATGTAACGGCATTACATATTTAAAATACCAAATATTAGTAATTGTACTCCACTACAGTTACTATTTAAAAAATTGGCAATCAGAATACAGTTACATTCCAAAAGTATTTTGATTACTTAAGAGATTACTTTTATTAAAAAAAAAACATTTCACATTTAGTCTATTCAGTGGAAAACATTTATCCATATAAATGATAAGATCCAAAGAGCATTTGAACAGCAGTGAAACACTCTGAAGATGTGTTACATTCATAAGAGCAGACCAAGAAGTAAGTTTCGAGCAGTATTGTTTAAATTGCCATGTGAACATTTAGCTTTATGTTAACCTAAAATGCCAATTTCTTGCCATTTTACATGCACCTGTTACCTGTCACCATCATATTTTCTTTATCAAGAAAATCCATGTTGGATCATATATATTTTTTTCTCTTTCTAGTAAGACTTTATATATTAGGGCAAAAATCTTATTCTTGATCAGAATTTTTGTATTGTTTTTCTATAAAAATATCTCAAAATCATTAAAACAAGATCAATTTGCTCTATCTTGCTTTAGAAGCAACACTGCATAAGATATTTAGAGAATATATTGTAACATGTGTATTTTGTCACTGTACTGGCAGTTTTTTTTTTTAACTATTACAGCAGACACAAACAACCTGATGACAGATCACCATAAAAAGGGAATTTCTTTTCATGCCCAGGCCCTGTGCCACAGAACTGGCAAAGGCCACATTGGAAAATAGTTTCCATACAATGGCTCCCATGGGTTTATAAATAAAGCACACACTGAGTGAGTTACTCAAAATCTCCTCCATGAAAAATCACCTTTGACTTGTTTGGAGAGAAGTTGTGTGTGGGTAATAGAATATTGTAAACCATGCTAACTTGTACCATCTGTAGCAATCTCTCTCACTTTCAACTTTTGTAAATCAAGTGTTAATTTTGGTCAGAGCCATGGAGCTAAAGGACAAATGAATAACTGCAGTAACTCAGTGAAGAGTCATTTTGTTCATATTTTCCCTCAGAGATCTATTCAATTTGAGATGTTGTATCTTTGTTTCTCAACAGTACATTGAGACGGTGTGGATACTTTTTGATGTTAGATTTACAATATCGTGATATGTCTTAACCGACAAAATATATCACAAAGCATGGAATGAGAGGAAATGAATCAGGTGGACTTCACAGAAATCCAGAAGCAGTCTAGAAATGTAAGAATACATTTGAATGTGCAGCTCATAGTTGTATTTTTTAACTTACCACGTGTCCCACCGAGAGTGAAAACCACACATTATAGCGACCACGAGGAGGTTACCCTGTGTGACACTACCCTCCCTAGCAACCGGGTCAGTTTGTTTGTTTAGGAGACCTGGCTGGAGTCACTCAGCACGCCCTGGAGTTGAACTCACGACTCCAGGGGTGGTAGTCAGCGTCTTTACTTGCTGAGATACCCAGGCTTACTGAGCTACTCAGTAAATGTACCTCGCTAACCTAAAACTTTAACCAAAACCTAACTAATAGTGTTCTAAAGGATAAATGAGAGGTGAACACTAAACCTATTTGCTATACCTAAACGATAGCAAATTGACATGAAAAGCATATTTAGTGAAGCAATCATGTCATTTCGTGTGGTTTCTATGGCACTTTCATTTCACTTTCACTCTGAGCTTCCTTGGCAGGGCTTGAGGCTTTTTCCAAATCAAAGCTCCAACACTCTATCAGGTGAGCTAGAGCTGAAGCAAATCCTGATGGAATACCTGTGTTAATGTAGGTGGGTCTGTAATAAATAAATAATAAATTTATTGTTTTTCAAATGATGAGTTACAGTAAAAATTTTTTTTATATAATATCATAGCAGTTTGTGAGTATTAGTGTGAAAATAAAGTCATAAACAGCCATAGTATCCGTGATTTGTGTGAAAGTGAGTAAATGCACAGTTGTTGTAGTGCCTCTAGGGTCAATTTCACCAGGAAACTGCAACAAAACATAGAAAGCGGCACGTAAAAGTCAGTTTGCAAAAATTTTGTTATTGTATTGTTCAGTCTATGAGACTAGCCAGCCAGACTGAATTACTACAACTACAATAAAACTAACAGTCATAGAGTGAAAGCTAATGAAAATTAAACTTAATTGAAATTATAACTAAATAAAAATTTCCAAACTATAATAATCCTAACATAAAAGAGCGGACTGGAGAATCTTCTCTCCAGATGTGTTCCATCTCTGGAAGACCTCCTCTCCCCTGACCCCATCACCCTCCAACTCCCTCCACTACCTCTGATGTCACAGGCCATATAAACGCCTTTCCATATAAATATTATTTCAAAATGGGATTTTATTACCTTCCCATGATGCACTCTTTGTCAGATCTATCAGTGGACATCAGAGAACACCATGTGGAGATGAAGAACAAAGACTTAGAGTGAGCTGCAGGAATATCAGTGAATTGAGCCATTACAAACTATGTGTAAGGTATTAATCCTAATAACAATAATTAGTTAGATAGATGAGTGTAGTGACAATATTCCTGGACCATAAATTATATGATGCAATGCCAGCCAAATCCAAAATTAATCTCACAATTTAGTGATTTGTCTGAATATGACGAACAAAGCTATAATTGCTAAACAAGCAAGTTTTGGTTCGTTTCCTTGGTCACTATTTGGTTCCCTGTACATCCTGGGAACATTAGTTTATGGTTATATAAAATAAAAATCTAAGAACATGCATAGAATGTAAGAATCAGTTCCCCCTAAAAATAACCAAATGAAAACCATACACTAACGTTTGGGGAACATTCTGTTTTTGCTGGGATGTGGGTTGACCAGCTTCACCAGCTCAGTTTGGGTGGTGAACTTCATGGATATGGAACCACCAGCTAGACCAGCACCAGCATAATCCAGCCTTGACCATCATGGATTTACTACTGGTCTTGGACTTTTCAGTATAAATTGGTCAATTAGGCACAATACATTTCTGCAGAAGATCTCAGAGGTTAGCCATCTGGATTTCCCTTTCTATCATCCCCAAAATTTACAACCCCCTTCAGTGTTGAACCATCTAATATATCAAGTTGAGTTCGAGTTGATCCTTTTTGTACACCAACCTTTGTCTTTTCTTCCAAGAGTTCATTCTTCACACTGTAATGCATTAAACAAACAGGCCTTAAAACCGAGGCAGTCATAGGGAAGTTTGCAGTCTTGATACTGCGTGTGCACAGGATGCTGAGGAAGAAAAATATGAAGTCCAGACCTCTGAAAAAGACCCACATGGGAGATCAGGCAGGGGAGGACTCTGACCCACAGCCTGTCTAATATCCAGTTGAATTATCCAGAAGAAATATTTCAGAGCTCTGCATGTGTGTGTATGTTTGGCACAGGAAAAGAAGGGGGCAGGTCAGTGGAAATATATTATGTAACAGACTCAAGGGACACAGAGGAATAGGAGGTCATAGGAGGGGCCAACAGGGCAGCAGTAGGAGTGAGGGGGAAGGGAAACTAAACGCAGAGCTCCTGTGACACCTAAACTTTGTTTTATTCTGCTGCACCAGCACATTAGCCCTAAAAAACTAGCTATTGTAAACTAAAGCTGTTCTATTAGGAAAAGAAATGTCTATGCAGCCACCAGCATAGCAAAATGAGCACAATGTTCCTGTTTACAAATGTTCTGGGCAACTGGGTTTGCATGCTCCAATCTCTTTTTCTCTTTATTTAAGCAGCAATTCAGGCTTTTATTCATCTTTTCGCCAGTGTTCCTTACAGGCTCTCTCTCTCTCTTAGAGAAACCCAAAGGCTTTCATAAGAGCTGTTGCAGCTGTTTGTCTTCATAAGACTTGACATCAAAAGAGTCTTTGGGAGCTCTTTTCTCTATTGGAGGAGAGAATGGAGCATGCAGGGGTTTAGGGCTACATTCCACTAGATCATTGTTCCCAGAATGCTCCTTTATCTTCAACTTGGGGGACCCAGCGGAAAGGGTGTTTTAATCACCTTGAATCCCTTTCAGAGAAATAGCATAAGAGCCAATGTGCACATGCACATGTGAGAGAGAAAAGGAAGAAAGAGCGAATTGGTTTCATTCTCTTTTTATTCCATTCAGGTAGCACAGCCATAATTCTACCAGTGGTAATAGCTAGTAAGTCTTGCAGTAGAAGTGATACCTAAAGAATAGGAATGTCCTGATACCATTTTCTGGAGAACAAATTAAAGTAGGGATAGTTCCTTTTCGGTACTCACCAATACCTTTTTTTATTATTTGTTCTTTATTCCGTATTCAGCAGTTTATAAACATTTTATCAAAATGGGGTCTAATGAAATTAATTAATTAAAACTAAACTCAAATGAAAATAAAACATAATATTGTATTATTCTTTCTTTAGCAGTCCACAAATAGAAGAATTTGTGTATTGGTGCCAAAATTTCGAAGCTCCAAATATCATATAGGTCAGCATAAAAGTAATCCATGTGACTGCAGTGGTTAAATGAATGTCTTCAGAAGCAATTTGATAGGTGTAGGTGAGAAACAGATAAATATTTAACAAAATACTATACATTGTCATCTCTGCTCAGTCAATCTCCACCTTAACTTTGGCTTTCACATTCTTCTTCTTGTGTTTTTGTGATTCACATTCTTCATGCATCTGCCACCTACTGGGCAGGGAGAAGAATTTATAGCAAAATGTTGCTTAAAGGGATAGTTCACCCACAAATGACATTTTTCTCATTATTCACTTAAATTTATGCAATCCTAGATGTGTATGACTGTCGTTCTTCAGTAGAAAACAAATGAGGAAATTTTAGAAGAAGATACAGCTCTTCTTCTTTGATAATTAATTTTTTTTTTGTTATTATAATTTTTATTGATTCCATCCACAAAAACCAATAAACACAACATAAAATACGGAATCAGTTATATAAGTTAAACCCTGAAGCTCCATTCCCCAGACTCTGAATTAACAAGTAGTACACTGATGCCTCATGACCTTTTCCAAAAGCAGTAATCACCACTTCTAGAGTATCTGCCCTTTTAGGGGGGTATGCTACTCCTAAAAATAGTACAGAGCAGGTGGCGCAGCTGTTAGTACCTGAAGAAATGAGATCTAGGAATCCTGAAATGTTGAAAAGCCGTTACTGGGCGGTACGCAGTCAGAGCCAACGCTTCAGATTTAGCCCAATTAACTCAGGAATAAGGAATTGATAATTCTGTGGAGGCAAGGCATAGATCTAGTGGGGTCAGAGACGAATAATAAAATATCATCCGCGTAAAGTAAATGCTTATGCACCACACCTCCCACCATCACCCCTGGAAAATCCTCTTCCTTTCTTATAGTGGCTGCTTATATATCTAGCCAGAGTTTTCCTGCTTTGTCCCCCATCTCAAAGTATGACTGTCTTGGTGAATGAGGCATACTGTATGATCCGACCCCTAAGAACCACCTAAAGTGCCTCCCAAGCCACACACGCAGAAGATACTGAGGACCAGTTTGTCTCCATATAAACATTGATTTTGACATTGACAGCCTTTAACATTTGTTGGAATTCAGGATTTTGCAAAAGAGATACATTTAAGTGTACTGTATGTGGAAATATCTTAGTCTCAGATCACGCCCTGGTGGTAAGTTGTTTCCAATTTAGCAATCCCAAAAAAAAAAAAAAAAAGACTCCTCCTAATTTTAGAAAAGTGACCTTCCATCAATGTAAAGGTTTCTTGAAGGAGTATCACTCCACAAAACAAACTCCAGCCACTAGGCGAAACCAACACAAAAAGAAACAAAAATGGCACCCAGCTTCCTCAGACAGCCAGAGTAAGTACAGCGAGTCAATCCAGACACACGAAGAACACCAAATGGCTTACTCACTTCAATGTTTTTATGAAGGACAGTGCTTACTTGGGGCATAAAAATACTTTACAGCCATCCTTAGTATTTACACTCAGTTCGGCCGTGAACATCAGTGCAAAAGAGATCTTCCGTTTATGTAAAAGTTTCTTGCATTCCATACATCGATCACGTTTCTCTCTTGTCGAATTTGCTAATCTGGGAACAAGAAAATGTTGTGATTCTTACAAGAAAGCTTTCCTTTGCTCCTCGCCTCACGTAACACAAGATCTTTATCGGATGATCTCAGGAATTTGGCCAGGATTGATCGGGGACTCCCTCACCGGATCTCAGAGCCAGGACTCTGTGAGCTTACTCGATATCCAGCTTATGGCTTGTTATGTCGAGCAGACTCGGGAAGAGCTCGTCTACGAATTTCACCATATCTCTGCCATCCTCATGCTCAGGAATTTCAACAATGCGGATGATATTCTTACGGCTCCTATTCTCAAGATCTTTAAGTTTTTCAAGAATGTGTTCCAAATCAACAGCAAGATCTTCTAAATCAGCAACAACTTTCGTCAGCATCACAAACATGCTGGGCCGGGTTCCCCAATAACGATGTATCTTATCTCTTAAGAGTGCTCTCTACGTGCAAGGTTACGAACGCTCGCCGCAATTCCACGCTGTTTCCCAAAAATGCACTTAACATGAACGCGCGAGAACGCACTATAAATGCTACTTAAGAGTTGCTGTCCATTTGAGAAGTGCTGAAATATAACCTTATATGGAATCGTATTCTGAACGTTTAACCTAATAATTGTCATCTGTTGTGGATTAGCAATCATGACAAGTCTATATAAAGCACCTACCTAATACAGGCACTGTCAAAATGGCTGAACAAAAAAAATCAAGAAAAGATACCTTTCAAAAAGATGGAATTAATGTTCTTTTAGAGGAGATAGAGCAAAACAAAGATGTTATTTTTAACAGATTTAAAGGACACCATACAAATAAAGAAAAACAAAACATCTGGGAGGACATTGCTACCAAACTAACTGCAACCAGGGGTGTTCAAAGATCAGGGAAGGAGGTCCGCAAGAAGTGGCAGGATTTTGCAAGCCTGGCAAAAAGGAAGAGGGCACTGCAGAGGATTGCAATTAAAAAAACTGGTGGTGGGACCAATGAGTCCCCCCTTCTCACAGCAGAGGAAGAAAAGGCATTGTCAATACTTGGCACAAGTGCTTCAGATGGCATTAGTGGGGGTATTGACATCCATGGAGGAGTAGGGATAACTCAACCTGAGCCTGAGCCTGAGCCTGAGTCAGGTCCTTCATGCTCAGAGGAACCATCAGTTTCATCTGCCATCTCCCAACACCTACCATCTCCTAGTCCTCCAAACAACCCTCCCAGGCCTCAGCCTCCATCTTCAGTGTTCCAGACTGCAGCCACAACACCTCAGCAATTTGAGAATGTCTGTAGCTGTAGTCAGGACCTAGTGCAGCTGGAGAGGGAGAAGCTAGATGTCTTGAAAGACATTAGGCAGTGCCTTCAAGAAGCCAATGAGAGAGACAACAACTTTCAACAGCAGCTCATTGAGCTCAAGAAGGCCAAGCTGGCCTTAAAAGAGAGGAGGCTTGCACTAGAGGAGATGAGTTTTGCAAGGCCCTCAATTTCTGTGCCAATTATCTTGCCAGAAGACACAGGTAATGTGATTTATTGTTCAATGAGGATTCATGAAGTTTCAGTCATTTCTTGTGCAATGTGAAATGTTTTCTATATGTAGTTATGACTCATCCCACTGTACAATGTCTTTTGCAGGTCATGGGGAACTGAATAGCCCAAATTAATAAAACTATACAATGTTTTTTATTAATAAAGCTAGATGCAATGTTTTTTATGTCCATGTGTTTGTTGAACCATGCACACATGGCCTAAGGCCATATGAAATACTATAATAATTGTTATGAGTTCTTCCAAGTGTTTCTGAAGTAAATGGCTAATGGTTGATGATTATTTTCAGACATAAGCATTTAAGTTTCAATATTATTGATATATAAAGTCTATATATTTAGCGTGACAAATAGCACAAATATACGTACAGTATTTACTACATCTAGCCAATACATTTCTACAGGTATAGACAAAAAAGACATGTTTTACCAGTACTGTTCTATGTATACATATTTATAAGAAGCACAAATTTTCATCATTATGAACAGAGGATAGATTAAAGGAATATGTAATCTATACAATTTCTAAGCATGCCACACCTTCACTTTCTTCAGTGTAGGGGCTAATGTCATTACTGAAATTGATGATAGGCAGTGGGATATGTGAACATTATCACAGCCTGATAATCATCACATGGTTCCTTCAATTAAGCTAGGATTAGTATAGAGTTTACACCTCACTAGACTTTCAGAGGAAATCATGGCTGCACTACAACGTGTTCTTCAATTGAGGGTCAGAGAAAGACAAAGACAGAGACGACCACGAAGTAGATTGGTGACTTTAAATGCCTTCGTCAGACAGCATCAAATCCCCTTGGATATCCTTGATGACATGGCTATAATTAGGCGATACCGTCTGCCAAGAAGACAAATAGCCCAACTGCTAAATAGCATTGGACCTCAGCTGATGCGTGCCACCAGGAGAAATTTTGCCTTGTCCCCTGAAGTCCAACTCCTATCAGCCTTGAGATTCTCTGCAACAGGCAGTTTTCTCCAGGTACTTGGTGATGGGCTTGGACTAAGTAAGTCATCAGTTTCAAGAGCTGTTCAAGCGGTCACCAATGCATTACTTCCACTTGCTGCAGAACACATTAAATTTCCAGCATCAAGACAGGACATCACAGAAATACAACAGTATTTTTTAACACATCATCACATCCCACAGGTCATTGGAGTGATCAATGGTACCTTGATCCCGATCCTTACACCATCTGTGGATGGCCATGTATATATATGCCGAAAAGGCTATGCAGCTATCAACTGCCAGGTGATCTGTGACCATAAGGGTTTGATCACAGACATTGTGGCAAGGTGGCCCGACTCCTTCATATTCACCAATTCATCTGTGGGTCAGGAGGCAGAAAACTCACAGGGACAGTGGAGGCTGCTTGGGGACAGTGGTTACCCACTGAGGCCATATCTCTTCACGTCTGTGGCTAATCCTATGAATAACAGGGAGACAAATTTCAACGAGTCACACCGTGTTGCACGTAGTATTGTGGAACGCACAATAGGGAGGTGGAAGATGCGCTTTCAGGCAATTCACCAGTCCAGCGGTGGTCTTTTGCTTGCTCCACAAAAGTGCTGTGCAGTAATAATAGTAACAGCTATGCTGCACAACATTGCAGTGCAGATGAGAGTGCTTTTACTAAACAGGGAGGAAGATGAAGAGGTGGAGGAGATGGAGGAGGTGGAGGACGAAGATGGCATGGGACCACATGACCAACCAAGAAATGCCCAATACATGGCTGGTTTTCATGCACGTCAGCAAGTCATTGACAGATTTTTTGAAATCATCCCTATTTTGGCCAGTCTTTGAAGCATATTTTCCACATTACTTATTTTATGAATTTTTTTGTTAATTCATATCATTTAGATGTGTATTTCTATTATTTTCTTCCCTTTTTAATTATTTCATTTATAAATTAATTTAAACAAAACACGATTACAATAAAGTACAATCACAACCTTATATTATACTCACGTTGCAGTGTAATATGTTAAATCTAGATAAAAAGTGTAATCTGACGGTTGTCCTGCAGGAGACCTCATAAATCTGTCTTCTTACGATGCACTTGGGGATTAACGATTACTCCAGAGCACTCGTAGTTCTACGAAGATTTTCAAGTGCTACTTAAGTTACGATGCTTTTGGGAAACAGACCATAATATTAAGATCAGACGTACGATCGTTTTTGCGAACTTCTTAGGCTTACGATGCTTTTGGGAAACGCAGCCCAGGACAGTTGATGCTGGATTTCTCCCACTGCACTGTTCAAACCGAGTCCCCGGTCCGCAGGCCCGTCAGAGGTTTCAGCTTGAGCGCATAAGTGTCTTTTAATATCTCCAGAGCCTGAGAATTTTGAATTTTTTTACATATTGACTTCAAAGAGCAAATATGTAGCAGGGTGTATCAAATCTCACCACATTATAAGACAAAAATAATTAAAAACTAGCAAAATGCGCAGAGCTCGTCGCCTACAGGTCCGCTCCTCGCATGGCGTCACCTGACTCCAATTAAAAATGTTTAACTTAAAACGAAACTTCCATCTGGGGCTCTGAGATGGTTTGAAATGGCTGAACTCTCGAATGACGTTCGTTCTTCTGTTGTAAATAACTCGCATACATGCTTACATAACACTTCGTGTCAGCTGCTGGCAGGAAGCACTTTTTGAAAGTTAATAATATTTTAATTATTGATTTATTTTTTACACAAACGTATACATTTCAGAAGACATTAATCAATCGACTGGAGTCGTGTGGATTACCTTTATACCATCTAAATATGACTTTTGGTCTGTCAAAGTGCTGGCACCTGTTTACTTCCATTATAAGGACCTGACAGAGCTCTATCTTCGTATAAGAAGTTTTCTACTGAAGAAAGACAGTCATACACATCTGGCATCAGGGTAAGTGAACATTCACCCATTTTTGGGTGGACTATTCCTTTAAATATTGGACTTTTTCTCACCCACACCTATCATATCACTTCTGAAGATATGGATTTAAGCACTGGAGTCTTATGGATTACTTTTATGCTGCCTTGAAGTGCTTTTTGGAGTATCAACATTTTGGCACCCATTCACTTGCATTGTATGGACCTACAGACCTGAAATATTTTTCTAAAAATCTTAATTTGTATTCAGCAGAGGAAAAAAAGTCATACACATCTGGGATGTCATGAGGGTGAGTAAATAATGAGAGAATTTTTGGGTGAACTAATCCTTTAAGAACTTTTATACAGAACTTCACAGCACAATCCAAAATACGTCATTGGATTTATTTTTGTAAATCAAGTGCTGCAAAAGAGAGCCTCAATGATGTTAGATAATATTGCTTGAAAATAAGATAATTGACCCTTTGGTAAGCCCTGCCATAAAATTGCTTCTGACCAATCCTGTTTTAGCAACTGTTGCCTTGCCGCCATTACCCTGACAAGTGTTTGCCTTTTTACACTGGGAGCCTATGGGAGTAATGTGTGTTTGAGAACTTTTAAACAGGATTTTATATAAACAATCAAAAAAAGTACAAAAGTACAAAAACATTGTTGCCCAGAGAGGATTTCTTGTAAAAAAAACAAAAAAAAAACATCTTTAAATAAATCTGGAGAACAGCATGGTGTGGATTAAGCTGTGTCAGCCCTCATTTCCAAATGAACATATAACATCTGCAACGACATCTACATATGCTCCAAGTTAAATTAAAGCTAATAACTGAATGTTAATTTATTTATGGATTGACTCAAGTCATAGTAAAAGTGGTAGTAAATAAAGAGTGCACAGCATCAAAAACAATTTTGTTTTACTAAAAAACTTCAGATAATATGCGTCACAATGTCACTCTTCATTTCAGCCAACGTAAAAATATTATCCATTCTGTTTATGAGAATATTTAGCCAAAAACTGCATAGTGTACGGCAATCTCCCATTCATTCCAATGGGGAGTTCTGCAGAGATTGTTGAAGCGAGCAACCGTAAACAAGGGGGGTGGAGCTTAGCGAAGGGTCAATTATTATTGATTTATTATTATTATTAATAGTAGTAGTATTATATTAATATTACAAAACTACAGCAGTGATATATTTCTATTATGCTTTTTTCCATTTAAAATGCTTCTACTTTTATTTTGGTAGAAGCTTTTATTTTGGAGTAAAGCCCTTTCAGTTTCTGTGTGTTTTTTAGACAACAGCTTCTCACTTCTGGAAAAGCAGGTCGCTACGTGACCCAGGGCTGCGTCCGAAACCACGTGTATGAAGGTACCTCTGAAAACTGGTTTCAGACAAGCTTCCTAGGCAGCACCACGTCACATCATAGCTAGGATACCAGCATTCATTCAGTCCAACCAAACCAAAAGGTCTAATAATCTAGAACAAATCAAGAGAGTTTTGGTGGTAACCAAGTGTATAATTAAGGTATCTCAGTAGACAGGATATGACAAAAACATTGCATTCGGACGTGTCTTGGTCCATTCTTGTCTCCGTATACAGCCTCTGAAGGCAACATTTTCCGGTTTTCTGACACAGCCCCTGTGTGATTCTTAAACCACAACTGCCTGCTATTTCATTAATTAAATATGAAGTCTGTATGTGCTACACAGAATATAGTGAATTAGCACTCTGCTCACTGTCATCTGCTACAAACCTAGAGTGCAAACTTATGATGGTGTTTTAGAGCTCCTTGGTATGAGCAGCTGGCTTCATATTTACATTCAAACATTCTTAAAACAAGATCTGTTTACTTTGAAGCATTCAGCACATGCAAACTATTTATGTATCCCATTAAATTGCAGCCTTTGCAGTATAATAATCACATTAGGAAATAATGTGATTTTACTTGGTGCACTCAAAGTTTCTGCAATGACATTTGTACATCAATGTGACATTGATGGTATCGGTTCTTGGTATTGGAGCATTATTACGAGCACGAATACAAGTACATGAGTGCAGTATTGGTCCCGATTCAGATACCAGTATCCTTATCGGGACATCCCTACTAAGAACGTATCTTTTCACCGCAGTACACACTCTGACAGTGTAGTGAGCTTGTCCTGATTGACCGGTTTTTGTTACAGCTCACGGTAATGAAGCAATTACACAATTATAATTTTTTTTTCCTTTCAGCATCAGAGATTTTTCTTCTCAGAGAAAAAATCCTTTCAGAGATTTTTATTTGTGTGTGAGTGTGTGTGGGGGGAGGGGGGTGACATGTCTCAGCTGGTTGGATGATGTGACTGTTAAGAACAGGTGTGGACATGCCTGTTACTTTAGGATCAGTTATAAAGCTCTTTCTACATACTACATATCATTCCAATTCCAACCAATCTCAGCTGTCCCAGGGTTGCTCCAATGGTTGTTTCTTTGTTTGCAAGAAGTGTCTTGATCTTTAGAATCCTGTGAATGTTTGTTGCAGGAACATCGTGCAGCGGTGTCATCAATCTATGGTGCCAATAGTTGTCCATGCACTGAAATGGTGTGGTGACCTTACCAGGCTTTAAAACTAGCTTAACCAACCTCATAAGAAAGACCATATTGGTCATCTTGCTGCACCAACTAGGTTTTGCTGGTGAAAAGCATGGCTATGCTGGTTCAACAGCTTGACCAGCACCAAACCAGAATAAACCAGCCTAGCCCAGCATGGGAATTGCATTGTCTTTGAAGGAGGACGGTTCGGTCACATTTTCTTTGCACAGCAAAATTCCACAGGCGAAGAAGGTGTGGACGAAATGTAAGCGAATGTGAAACCTGCAAAAACAACCTATAAAGTAGCCTCTTTTTTATGCTGCACTTTATATTCCAAGAGATTGAAGTTAGAAAGAACCTCACCAGTCAAGTGTATTTATGTACGAAGCCCTGCCCACACAGAGGTCAAAACCAAGCAACTTTCAAACATTTTCGTTTGGTTCAACAAACTTTAACCCCACGCAAAATTCGTGTTGGGAAATTTCTTCACCACGGAAAATCCATCAGGCAAAATTCCTGATCACGTGGATTTCCATTGAGATGTGTTTCGGAGTGGAATTTCTCTATGCAAAGGTTAATGTGAATGAGTATTTAGTCAAGAAAAAATTCAGAATTCTGATTCAAACAGTAAATTCTTATTGAAACCCAGTAAAATAGAAACTGGAGCTCAGGGGCCCCAGTGTTCAGCTTCCTTTGACAATACTTGTCCACACAGCCTGAGGCTTTGGGGCCCCTGGCAGTCCAAGGCACTGGTTCATTGCAGTCCTGAAAATAACTGTGGTGTACCACTTTGGGCCATTGCTTCAGTGCAATTCCATCACATCAGTCCTTTGTCCCAACTATCACCCCAGACACTGACAGATTCAATACACCTCCAATAAACAGATTAAAGCACAGCGGTCTCAATCATGTGATGGCAATAGAGCAATGACAATGTCTGTCTTTAAGTTAAACTACTTAATTTTATCCCTTTCACCTTGTTTAAACTGTCATACCAACATATGGATCTGTGTAATGTATGTGACAGTAGGTGAAATGTTGACTGGGATCTGTGTTCTAGTCCTTCTATCTAAGTTCCACTGTCAAAACTTGACAAGTGTCATACACACGGACTTGAACCCACTTGACACCACATTTGAGAGGACTAGTCTTGTGTTTGAGATTCAATGTAATGATTTTATGATGTAATGAATAAATAATTTTAAAACGTATATTATCTCAGCATACCAAGCTAGAGTTAAAATCTCATGTCGTGTTAGCAAGGCCGTCAACATCTCTAGGGATTTTCAAGGGTAATTCAAAGTTCCCCTGTGCTCTCGCATTAGAAAGAGTAAAGAACCCTCTACTGTATGGGGCTTTTCTCCTGGTGGTGGAGGAGAGGAGGTGGGGACACACTTTCAAAGACTCCAATACAGACATCTGCAATCTGTCGCTTCAAGCAAACTTACCCCCTCGACCTTCTTTTTAAGCAAAAACCACTGCCAGTGAGGAGGAAGCAAACCCAATCATGAGTTCCCAGCGCTTGGCAGCCAGCACATTCAGAATCTCCCTGTGTCTTTTGTGCCTGGTCTTAAAAAGGTTTCTTTTTTTTCTTTCCTCTTTCAAGCTTTAAAGCCTTCCCTCTCTTTTCTCTCTGTTTGAACGAGGGCCTGGTGGAGTCATGGGTGCGGTAATGAACTGCATGACAAAACTGTCATTAACATTTCCAGTGAATGCACTGCCTGTTGAGTTATTAAGTTATTCAAAGATTCACATAGAGCAATTACTTGAAAACACTTTTTCAGTGATGAACATGTTTTCAATTACTGTGTTAAAAGTTATTTAATATATTTTTTGGGGGTTCAAAATAAAATATGTCATATAGTGTAACCATCCGGTGACAAAAAAAAAAAAAAAAGAAAATGGGGAAATTTCTTTTTTTTTTTTTTATAAATTATGTTGAAAGGAATAGCATTAGTAGTGCAGAATATTTGATTTTTTATTTATATTTCTAAAAACAAAACTTGAAAAATATGTATGAAAACTTAAAATTGTGTACACTCAAATATTAAAGGTGCAAATAAAGTATTTTAATATCTTTTACTTGATGGTTACACCACATGACATTTTTAAAGTAATTAAATAATTATTTTGTAGAAAATGCTATAAATGCTTTTTAAAAATACATGAAACCAACATGGATAAAATTATAGATTGTTTTATTTTATTTCACCACGGACAGTCTTATTTGTCAATGACCTTGTGTGATATAGTTCACCCAAAAATTTAAATGTTGTCATAATTTATTCACCTTCATGTTGTTCTAAACCTGTATGAATTTCTTTCTTCCATGGAACACAAAAGGAGAACTTAGAGTGACAGCCTCAGTCACTATTCACACTCATTTTATGATTAAATTATCCCAGTGAATGGTGACTGAGACTAACCATTCTACCTAATATTGTGTTGTACTGTAATTCTTTACAAACATCAGATACGTTAACACGCTCTATCAACCACTGTTTTTATTAGAGTCCCTGATTTATCTAAAGCTAAAAGAAAATTGGGCACACCAGTGGTCCACAATGCCAACTGGGTGCACAAGGCCTTGGCAATGAAGCCTCATGGGATTGTCCTTGAATGTCCCACAGGCTGTCATGGAGACAGACATGCGGGTATTTACAGCTCGCTTTCTCTTGCCTCCTGTCCCAGCTCCTGCTGTCCAGTCCGGGGGTGGGGGTGGATGGTCAAGGCTTTTGTGGTCTGCATTCTGGGTTTATTTTCCCCTCATTGCTGTGGTCTGTGTTGTGAATCTCATTTGGTGGTTTAACGTTGGGGTCTTTACAAGGCCCATCTGGACAGGTCTACAGACCAATAAAGCATCAAAAGCAGCCTGATATAAATCTACCATGAGATCCACTGGTTTGGAACAGGTGTGGGGATGACACACCATTGCTATGTACAAGGAAACATGAAAGCCCATAATGATGCTATGGACACTCAATCTGGCACAAAATGAAAGAGAAACACAATCAAACTGTCTAAATGAAATTACTGCTTACACAGTAAGAACACTAAACAGTAAAACTGATTATTTGTAAAGTTATATAATTTGCCAAAATAAATTAACAAACATGAATCTGAAATGTAATTGGAGGTTTCTAAACAAGTGCTAGCATGGTTTTACCCAGATTCTTCCTAAGGGGTGCCAAAAAGTCATAATAATACAGACAATCACTGTAAAACAGGTTCTACCAAGATCAACAAGCTGGAACATGCAGTCTGTGTGAATTTTTGCGAATGCTTCATGAATAATTTCACACATTAAAAGGTAGGTGTTGTAACTATCATCACACACAGTTTGGCTATAAGAACAGACAGAATTTAACTGACACAATCATTGGAGGAATGAAGAATTTAGGTCATGTTAGGATACATCAAACATCAAAAACAAAATATGAGAAACTCAAATGTGATAACTTACATCAAAAGTGGCATATACTCACAATAAATGAGGGCCTTATGCCTGCCAAGGATACCTCTTAATTTTTTTGTCTTCAGTTTATTCAACCCAGCGTCGTGACAAGTTTTAATGATAAAATGAGATGGCAAAATCGAGAGAAATCGTTTGTAGAATCGAAAGTTGGCTCACACCAAAGCATATGACTTTAACTCCAAAGGAGAAAAATAAATGACCAATGAACAATGCTACTATGGTTTGTCCTATCCCTAACTGTATGACAGCCTTGTAGCTTGTACGTATTATAAAATTTGCCATAAAACTGTTGAAATTCTGTCATTATTTCTCTCCCTTATTCTTGTTCCAAAATCATATGACTTTCTTCTGCGAACATATAAGGATATGTAGTAGATAAGCATATAGGATATGCAGTGATTCTCAATTGGGGTACACCCATACATTTTCTTTCTTTTTTTTAAATCACAAACAATAGGATAGCAAATAACATCATTGACCTAATTAGTAAAATTTGGGCTAAGTAAGGTACATGCTCGAACACAAACACGCACGCAACAAATGCCCATTAACTATTAACATTTGTATCCTAAATAATCAGAAGGAATATAAGATTGTGCATGCACAGCTAAATTTGTTAAATAGATAATTTGAAGTTGCAGCACCACTACTTACTGAAGAGATGTTAATGTCAGCTGAAGTTTTCATTTCAAACAAAATCCAAAGACAAATTCTAATGAGGCATTGCGAGTATTACGGCCCTTTCGGAACTGTGATCCTGAAGTGAGGTCCACCAAACAAAGAAGTTTCCAATTACAAATATTTTTTTTTTTTCAAATCAAATGTTTTAATGTCATTAATTAATATTAGAGATTTGTGGTGTGTTCAAGGCTGAGGAATATTTATAAAAAAAAAAATGTTTTAATGCCTATAGAGAAAATCAATAAGGAATATCTCGTGCTTTTCCAAGGGTACTCGGCCATTCCCTTGGATACTCTAGCCCCCAAGCACCTAAGGGATCGACTCCTGTGCCAAGATCCTTTCACTGGTTGTTGAGAGTAAAAGTTTATTTCGACTCATTCCATTTGATGCATGTACAAAGATAAGATTCATGCAATCCATTTTTCATGGATAATGTCTTTTTTAATATCCTTTCTGTTCTTTACAGTCAGTTGATGATAAAAATAAAAAACGAAAGAAAAACATTTATTTCGAAAGAAGCAGTATGTCTTCACTCTCATTAATATGCGCTCAGCAAGTAGTCTTAAAGAGACAGTACCGTTTTAGCACTTTTTCTACTTACCCATGTAAACAATACAAACGTAGACCTAACATTAATATATACACTCACTGAGCACTTAATTAGGAACACTATGGTCCTAATATTGTGCCAGAATTGTAAGCGCAGCATAGTTCTAGCAAGAAAACTATCAGCTGTACATCATCGCACCATTAGCTGGGTAATTTCCAGCCAATCACATGTAAGCCATTGCTTCATAAGACTGCTCACAATCTATCACATTGCTGTTCACATATCAGCATGCTAACACAGCTACCTCCACCACCCCACCACCACCAGTTGAGTCCCATCCAGCATGGGGGTAGGCTCCTCGCCCCTGCCTCCTATCTCCGGCAGGATATGTCGGTTCCGAGTACAACTTCTGCGGACCGCAAGATGGGTCCTACGTCAAAGAGAGACATTACTTTTCTGATTTATATTCATCAAATAAATTTCATCTAATATTTCACTCAAGTCTGCGAGTCTTCCTGATATAAGTATTTATTTAGTGTAGTCAACCTTGTGGCCTATGGTGGTCAGATTATAAGGACTTTAGGTGTCACTAATGTAAACTTCACATGTGGGATACTACAGTTCCATGTTGTTGACAATGATGTAAAACCTCTATTGGGCCTCAGAGACAGCGTCAAATTAGGCTTTGTGCATCTTGGCCCGAATGTGCACGATCTCCAACAAGGGGACCCCGAGCTCACAGAGTATAAAGATCTCTTTGACTGCAGCACCATAGGCAAACTGCCTGTAGTGTATCACATGCGCTTGGACCCCTCTGTGCACCCTACAATATGTGCTCCCAGACGAGTGCCATTGGCAATGAAAGACAAAATAATCAATGAACTCAACAGAATGACTGAACTGGGAGTCATTAAGTCAGTTCAGGAGCCCACTGAGTGGGTCTCGTCTATGGTGGCTGCACGTAAAAAAGATGGTGCCGTAAGACTGTGTATTGACCCTGTCCACCTCAACAAAGCCCTCCTCAGGCCACATCATCCTATGAAAACAGTGGAACAGGTGATCGCTGACATGCCAGGAGCCAAGGTATTCAGCATCCTTGATGCCAAGTGTGGGTTCTGGCAGGTGCCACTCAGTGAGGAGTCATCAAAGCTACAGAATATTTACATATAAATATAAACAAATATAAATATATAAAAACATTATCTTAAACATACCTCTTAAAGTGTGGATCTTTGCAGATATTTTCAGATTAATTGCTCATATTTTCACTCTATGAGAGTTTGTTGCATCTTTATATCTGCAGTGTTTTCATTTCTTACCCAGATTATTCTTGAGAAAAGATACAAGTCCTATACTTTGACATGCACTGCTTCTGCTATCCTTTAAACAAAGTAAGCCTTAAAGCCTCAAATAGCCATTTGCATTTTCAATAGCATTTTATCAGGTGTGAGCATTATTCAGCAAGCGTCTTCATTATTCAGCAAGCCGCTAAATTTATACTTAATATGTTGTTTTTGGTTGTCACCATTATTGTAATTTATATGTCAAATAATGAGTCCATGAATTAAGGGTTAAACAGGAGTTTACAGAAACTATGCCAATGTATATGCAATTTCAAAATAGAAGTCATTGCATGATTTCAAAATAAAAGCCATTTTTTTGTTATGACCGTACAAATTTGATTGAATTCCTGCTCTGTTTCAGGTTCCATGTGGCCATGTAGGAGCTAAGGACAGCCGCCTACATCGAGACATATCTTTGCAAAACAAAAATGGGCTTTTCCCAATTAGTGGGCATTTTCAAACCATTGGGATTCCATACTTTCATTGGTTAGTTTAGAAACTACCATCCTGATTTGGAAATGGCCACTGATTTCTACAATGAGATTCCCTACTTTCAATGGATAATTTAGAAACACCCAGGGCCAGAGTGGCAATCGGGAAGATCGGGAAAATTCCCGATGGGCCGGTCAAAAATTGGGCCCGTTAGGTCTGCATGTTGATTGCCAAACTTGCATCATATATCGCATAACAATTGCCAACAGTCCGTATGTCTGGTATTTAAAGGATCAGAATTGCATTCCATATTATAGCGGATGCAGTCTGCATTTTATCATCTCACACCCAAACAAATGAGGGAGTTGCTCATTTGACAGAGTGGGAAGGATCATGGAAGATCCATTGAGAACAGATAAATTACTAATAGATGAATGGATGAACATGCTTCAGGTACAACATCATCACAAGTTTAATACTGACTGCAGTCTCACAATCTCAATCAATTACTCTCTGAAATCCTCTTCCCTAGCAGTGCAGAATGATAACAGCTAAAAAAATTTTGTTACAAAATAACAGAATACTGTTATTTTTTTAAATGAATACAGATGCAACAGCATGACATGGTACGAAAATAATGGGACTTCACAGCTCTCAAAAGATTCAACTCAATAAACACACTGTACAGAGTGCCTTCAATGATGTATAATGCGATAAAACCTTCTTAAAGAGACAGTAACCATTTTCCCTTCGTCTTGAACATTTACATTCCAAGTAAATGAAAAGTACAAATGTGTTATTTTTAGACCTTTATTTCACTCTTATAGTTGTAAAATGGCACATTTTTGAATGGCATGTAAAAATGTAAAAACATTTTCATGAAACATTTTCATTGTTTCACTGGATCTGTAGCTATTTTAATGATCTAAAATACAAAGCACTGACCATTTAAAGTGTGAGCCTGCACATCTTGAAAGAAAGTTATACACAGTTACAGTTCTGCAGTGTTATTATGTGCCTAGACAGTGTTTAAAATAAACTTAGTTTAACCAAAAATTACATTTCTCTCATCATTTACGTCATACCATCTCAGATGTATATGACTTTCTTTCTTCTGCTGAACCCAAATTACGCTTTTTAGAAGAATTGCTGTTCTGTTGGTCCTTTCAATGCAAGTGAATGGTGATCAGAACTCAGAAGGTACAAAAGTCACATAAATGCAGCATAAAAGTAATCCATACAACTCCAGTGGGTTAATCTATATCTTCAGAATTGATATGACAGATCAAGAATTGAGAAACAGATCAATATTTAAGTCCTTTTTTACTATAAATTCTCCTCCCTCCCCAGTTGGGGGTGATATGCAAATGTAAATAACCAACAACAGAAGAACTCAAAAGAGAGAAGAGCACTGAAAATGAAGATTTATAGTAAAAAATGACTAATTATTGATCTGTTTCTCATCACTTCTCATTTACTTGCATTTAAGGGACCAACAGAGCTGAGATATTCTTCTAAACATCTTCATTCAAGTTCGGCAGAAGAAAGTCATACACATCTGGGATGGCATAAGGGTGAGAAAATGATCAAATATTCCTTTAACATTCACTTATTTTGACAACACATACAATGAAGTCTTATGACAAAGTGAAAATCTTAGTGAATGCCATAAAATTATATATAATTATAAGTATATAATTTTCAAGTAATTGCATTTATTGCATATTTTTGATGTGATCTTGTTTTATTGTTAACATCTTCACCTCCAATCCCCCTTTTGGGTGTGGGCTGACTTGGACATGACATCCCGGGCTGAATACTGTATGAATCCCACTCCGGCCCTGGAAACACCCATCCCGGTTTGAAAATGCCCACAGATTTGAGAACACACATTACTGTTCTGCAGAGACCTATTTCCCTACATTGCCTGTAGGACGGGCCGGTAAATTACACAGCGGCCCACCGGGAGAACCAACAGTCCTCCCGATGACCAGTCTGCTCCTAGTCCGCACAACTGCTGCACACACTAGATGCTTTTTGTTTTTGGCACAATTCTGAGTAAACTCTAGAGACTGTTGTGCATGAAAATCCCACGAGATCAGCAGTTACAGAAATACTCAAACCAACCAGAAATGGCGTTTGTTCATCACTGTTGATGAGAGGTCAACAGAGAATGCCAGACTGGTTCGAACTGACAAAGTCTACGGTAACTCAGATAACCACTATGTACAATTTTGGTGAGAAGATTAGCATCTCAGAATGCTATACTGAGATGAGGGTTGATGCTGTTTTGGTGACACAAGGGGGACCTACACAATATTAGGCAAATGGTTTTAATGTTGTGGCTGATCTGTGTATAAACAGACTCAATAACTACAGAAATACTTGAATATAATACTTGAAACACTTTAAACAAATCCTGCTCATGTGGTGTCAGTTGTTTTCCAGATATCTCCTCCAAGTTGTGAAGACAAGCACTTGTGGTTTACTCTATAAACACTTGTGTGTTTTCATTTCTTTATCATTGCATCAGACGTGTGGTTCCTGAGCCATCCAGTTGAACACAAGACTCCTCTTCAGCAACTCTGTCCCCTCTAGTTAAATCCAGAATTATTCAAAGTTTAGACAGTTGAGGTGTTTGCTGTAAGTAACTGTAGGTTATACACAGAGACATACTGGAGCACATTCTGTGTGTACATGTCCTACCTGCAGCTCAGTTGAGCTGTCTGATTGAATGATAGTGAGCTGTGCGAAGGCCAATTTTGGTCTGCTTCACCAAGTTTGTTTGCATGTAAATCAGACCAAAATTGGCCTTCGCATTGTCTGCCTGCTTAGAAAGACAGGTGAAATGCTGCATACACTCACTGAGCACTTTATTAGGAACACCTGTACACCTACATATTCATGCAATTATCTAATCAGCAAATCCTGTTGCAGCAGTGCAATGGATAAATCATGCAGATATGGGTCAGGAGCTTCAGTTAATGTTCACATCAACCATCAAAATGGGGAAAAAAATGATATCACTGATTTCGACCATGGCATGATTGTTGGTGCAAGACGGGCTGGTTTGAGTATTTCTGTAACTGATGATCTCCTTTGATTTTCATGCACAACAGTCTAGTGTTTTCTCAGAATGGTGCCAAAAACAAAAAACATCAAGTGAGCAGCAGTTCTTTGGACTGAAATGCCTTGTTGATGAGAGAGTTCAACAGAAAATGGCCAGACTGGTTCGAGCTGACAGAAAGGCTACGGTAACTCAGATAACCACTCGATTGTAGTGAGCAGAATAGCATCTCAGAATGCCGAACATGTCGAACTTTGAGGCGAATGGGCTACAACAGCTGGAGACCACATTGGGCACTTTCCTATTAGCGTTATCAGTGAGTGTAGATTCTTAATATTAAGAATATTCTTAAATACATGGATGAAAAACAAGGAACAGATCTTTTGATACCGCAGTTGTTTATGTGGAACAGGGATACTCAAATTACATAGCTCACGGGCAACTTTTTGACATTTCTGGGTGACATGGGGCCAGTAAATAAAATGACCTGGTAAAACCTAGTAGCCTATACTTCACTTATTTGGTCACTTTCTCATCTCAACTTCATCAAAACAGTCATATTTGCTGATCTGACACTTTCTTTTTCCAGAACAATGTACATTTTATTTACACACAAATGCACAGATTAAAATGTGTTAATTGCTCCTTTGGATGACATGCATAATTGTGGTCTCTTTTGAAAGTGGACTCTTGGATGTTTGTTGACCTTAAGTCAGAATAGATAAAAGTCATGAAGAACAATAGTCAGAAAGTCTTAAATTATCTGCGGTGACAGCTCCAGAATGGTCAAAAAAACATATAAAATACCACTGGGGCACTATGGTAAGCAGAATTTATTCTATGACCATATTTAGAAGGAGATATGTATGTGGGCGCCCCCTGGCTTCATGGGAAAATTTAATTCACAGAAACTTCAGAGAATTTCATTGCTTAAGTATTTCAGAATTCATAATTTAGTGAAAAAAATGAACAAATAATAATTCTTTATGAAGAGTTACAAAGGTGGGCCTTACTGTATAACCTCACGGGGGGCCGGATTTGGCCTGTGGGCAGGACTTTAAGTATCACTGATGTAGAGCATTATCCTAACAACCTATTGGTTGTATGTAGTATGGATGTAGAAACCTTCAGCAGGAGCTTCTATCTCCTGCTGATCAAACCATCTTAGATCAGCTTGAATTTCCATGGAGTTCCAGGCTAGTTTATGCTAGATTGGTGCTGATCTAGCTGGTAGACCAGTATAGATTTTTTGAACTAGTTATAGGCTGATTAACCAGTATGGCCTTTCTTGTGAAGCTGGTTGACCGGGACAGTCATTATTTGCTCACCCTAAAGTTGCTCCAAACCCGTACGACTTTCACACAAAAAGTGACTTTTTAAAATGACTTTACAGGGTTAATTTGCCATTATACAAGTAAATAGTGACTCCAAACTGTCAAGCTAAAAAAACAAAAAAAAAACAAAACAAAAAAAAACAACATCATAAAACCACAGAAAATGTAATCGATATGACTCATACAATATATTCAAAGTGTTCTGAAGCGCTAACAATCACTTTGCTTTGTGCAATAAACAGAACAACGTTGTTATTCACTCAAAAATATCAAATAATTACTAAAGTGCTTAAAATAAAATTTACCGGCTACATCCAATACATCAAAGCTCATTGGCTCTCATCAAAGTATGACGTGTCTTGATTTGAATAACGTATTAAAGGAGCAATATGTAACACTGAAATCAAGTGTTTAAAATGGGTACTGCAGTCCAAATTCAAAATATTGGAGAGAGCTGTCTCCCCCTCACGCAGGTTGCCAGGTTGTGGACACGCAACAGGAACGAGCTAACTGACAATGGCAATCAACAAGCCTTACACTGTAAGTTGATCAACTAATGTATATGCGTGCAATGTTTTTATTGTTTGCAAATTATAAACCAGCTCATGTGGATTTTTTATAGCTCTGTCAATGTTAGCTAGATGTATTGCTGGCTTCCATGGCTGCAGCACACTGTGGCTTCCATGGCTGCAGCACGCTGTGGTTGCCCTGGAACAGAAATTCCAGCCCCGAATGGACATTTCAAAGTAGAATATACTGGCTGTAGCATTGTTTTCGGAGGAGCCAGTATTTCAACATTGCATGTTTCCTAAATCTCTGATAACCTATGATAATTTTATGCTTTAGTATGGTAAAAATATTTTATACCTTTAAAGGTGCACTCAGTTTATTAAATCTTGGACTTACACTGACACCTAAGGGCATGGAAGTAGCATCATTCAAATGCAGTAGTTTCCAGTTATTGATGACATTTTAGAAATTCACTATTCATAGTCAGCCATGGTTGATTTAATGAGGCAACGCGTCCAATTACAGGGCACTTACTGAGATAAATGAGTAGTATATGGCTGGTCGTGTGATTCGAATATGTTATATAGAATAAAACATCTTTTATAAGGTTACTTTTATGACTGGAGTCTTCATCTCATGTGAGTGCTCATGATTTTACACAAATGCTTCAAAATTACCATTCATGCCTTTAAGAGTAAAACTTTTTAAATATGGAAAAATTACTGAGTATACCTTTAAATTTAGGTCTAAATGTAGTTTAAAATTTTCACTGGTTCTTTATAAATTTTATGATTTCATTTAAAAGTGAAGAAATGCTGATCTTTTTAATAGGGTCTATAAATGAATCACAGCATGTTATTTACTAGAATTTATTTTTATAGGAGAATGTCGGTCAGATCTTATCTCTTTGACTTTTCATTTGCAATCAACTCCAGGTGCTATAAAAGTGGTTCGTCCTGCTATTCTCATGGAGCAAAGTTCCAGAGAATATGAGTCAGGCAGGAATATGAGTCAGGCAGGAAATTGTTTATATACTGATATTCACTCTGGGCGGAATTATCCTCTGGCTGCCTCATGCCTCTCTGTTGATTTGTGAGAGCCAAGTCACAGTGCGATGGCTGTGTGGTGTTAAATGTCTTTCTAGTCCCTGGAGTATGTGAAAAATGAAGTGCACAGACAGCACATTTCCAGAAGAATAACCAAACAGCCCCAGAGTTGTGTAAACAAGACACACAGAAAGGATGGAAGATGTATCTGAATGAAGCCTGAATGTAGATTAAAATAAACATCTGTGGAGTGGCCTAGACTCTGTGTCTTCGACCCTCTCTGATGGTTTTTACTGCCGCAGTTTTGCTAAATTTGGGGACTTTATCTTATTTTTCAAGAGAGTTGAAAGAGAGAGCATCCATTCCAAAATGATGTCTACTCTTTCAGTCACATTTTAGGATTATGCATGTTTATGTCTGTGAATCATCCAGAATAACACATATTGTATATGTTGACAGATGCTCGGGTGTATGTGCATGTGTCATTCAGAGCAAGTATTTGTTGACAAGAGAGTAAGTGGGTTTCAGACTGAACACATTCTTGTTTCTAAGGCCAAGTCGTTTTTGTTTGAAAGTGCATTTATTTCACCTTTCATTTACACTAGAATGCCAATTTCCTTTGCAGCATTTAGAAAATGCTCTCCAAAGACCTTATTCACAGTGGCGTCATACTTGATTTTTGACGGGAATGAAAACAAGGCTGTGAGGGATAGACTTCCAGTGCCTTCAATGGCATGGACTGTATAAACCTTTTAAAACTCCTAGATCACATCTCATTATTCACAACTCATGTCAGGAGCTTTTTGTCAACTGAAACTTCTTGAAAATGTTTTTTTTTTCAATGTTTCATAAGCGGAATGATCCAAAATGCTTTACAGTACAAACGATTGAAGACATCTAAATATTTGATCACTACATTCATTCACCTCTGTATGTTCTTGCATAATGTTTAAGAAGAAAATGTTTTCCAGGTAACGCAGGTGAAAATCGCATTAAACAGAAATATGTACCTTTAACTTTTGAGGCCACTGCAATATTGGTTGTTTTTACATGATGGTATGACGGTCAAATCAGAGCTTTCTTAGAATTCAGAGTTTACAACTTGTAATTTATGAGTTCTGCAATGTTGGAATCTTACATTTAAAGTAATTCTGACATGACGTGAACACACCATTAAAATGCGGCGCTCCTGCGCAAAACTCAGTGCAGACAGACAAAAATATGCCATCGGTGTCAACAGCCTTTAAGTCTTCTGAAATTCATGAATCGAGCTACCTGCCAAAATAAAAGCGTTCAACAAAAGCTGCCTGAGATTTAAATAATACCAGGCAACAAAAGAAGCTACCTGTTCATTAAACACAAAATGGTTTTGTTGTGTTCATCTGCAAACTAGACATTCAGTTTGTCTTTCTGTATCTCCCTGAAGGAGGAAGGTAATGATTATATCTCATTTCCAGACAGGTGAATCAGAATGGCTATTCTCTCTCATCAGCCTTGCGCTCAAGGTCAGTTTCGTGTACCCTTCACACTGACGTCAGTGAAGGCTCTAACCATAGCTAACTGTATGATAGTGTGTGTTTGACCTATTTAGCAGCCAGTGTAATGGGTGATCTGAATGATGACTTAGTCCTGTATAAGTCAACAGCATAAAACTTGGGCGGAGGGCAGGTGTGCTCCTTTAAAGCGAAGTAAATTTAAACTGATAGAATACACATAGTAAAACGAAGCACCAGGTTGTTACCAATCTAATGACAGCATGGATGTAAATCAAGCTGTTTATATATATGAACAGTAAGAAATTCTCATCTCACAGGTCATCTCACATCTGCAAGCAAACAGCACAATGTGAGCTCTGTGGAGTGAACAGGTTGTGCCATTGTTCTGCGCTGTAGTATTCAGATTCAATACCGAGATGGGCCTCTCGTTTCCTTTAGTTTAGACTCCCACTGAGTGTGTTGCTCTATAAGTGCTATTTGAATTCATTGTTTTTTGCACTGTGGGCACTGTGTGACATAGCGGATTCATCGTGCTTGACTGTTTATTTCTGTGTCCCTGATTCTATTATGCTAGTGAATCCACCAACTGTGGAGACTTTCCATCCTCTTGAGTCCATATGGTGGAGTTTGTCTTGATCCAAACATCTCTATTGCTTCATTGGACTCTCGCCCTTCTTGGGGGAAACAAAATCAACGAGGGTGGTATACTTATCAGGCCAGTAAACACTTAGCCTGCCACACCCCTCGGATTTTGTGTTTATGGATGTGATGTGCTTTAACTTTTCTAGTGACTCACTGAACTATATTGTGTTAGCTTTCCCCTGGTCATTCTCAGATAACACTTAAGACAATACAGCTACCACAGAGGCAGAATACATAGGGCTATGAGTATAGGACTGTTTGCTTAAGGAAGGAAGTGTTCACTTAGAGCTTTTCAGACTCAGGCATTTGAGGAAGAGGAGGAGGAGGGTGGGACTTCCTTGCCTTGTGCATGGAGGCACTGAAACTCGCACCAAGCACACATTTTGGACAACAAAACAGGAAAGGCACAGTCCAGTTGGTTTGTTTGTCACAGGTGCTCAGCCACTGAAGATAAGCCTTAGCCACATTGGAGCCTGTCCTCTGTCCTTCATTGTAACAACTGTTTTCTTAAAAATATAAAGAATTAAGTTGCCTTGTATTAGGGCTGCACAATTTGGACAAAAAGTCATATTGCAATTATTTTGAAAAATATTGCGATTGCGATTTGAACTGCGATTATGATGGTTATGTTTTCCACATGTTCGACTGCAAAAAGGCTACTGGGGTTTTCACACTTGAGCCCTCTTAAAAAACCTAACAGACCTTTTTTCAGTTCAACCACAAACAAATAAATATATAAACAGTGAAACAAAGTCTTCTTCATATCCAAATGTTCCCATCCACTGTGTAGCTGTTTTTGTCCATTTTGTGATAGGGTCTCAGCCCACTAGTCATCATCATTAGTTTTTGAAACAGTCAACTTGAATATTAGGGATGCTCCAATCAGGATTTTAACATCCGATACGATCTCCGATACGATCCGATACGATCTTTTCATCTCATCAATCGATGCTGATCATTTAACTTTTATCAGCAGCTGTCAAAACTGTTTATATGTAAGCTTTCTGCTCAATGTCACTGTTAACGACTCTGTTACTAACGTAACCTCGGTTCCCTGAGAGGAGGGAACGAGTATTGCGTAAGTAGCTTACGCTATGGGAAAACTCCGTTTCTCGAGAAATATTGAAGTCTTTTTGTAAAACGCATTGCAGCTGCACAGCAGACAGTAATGAGCGAGGCAGCTCGGTCATTGGCTGTGCTGCGGCAACTGCTCGAACCAATGACGGGGCGACTCTGAACGCGCGACCAATGGGCGCGTGCCTGCGTTCGCGCGCTCAGAGCCCGCCGAAATTAGCATAGCCAGGCTATATAATGGGCACCCCGTCAAATGAGTTCCTTTAGGTTCAATCGACTGAAGCGAACTGACCAAGCACAAGCACGGCAGCTTACGCAATACTAGTTCCTTCCTCTCATGGAACCGAGCTTACGTTAGTAACCGAGTCGTTCCCTATCGAGAGGTCTCTCCTATTGCGTAAGTAGCTTACGCTATGGGAACACCATGTAAAACGCCGTGCGTGCTGACTTCGCTCTATAAAGCCAGAGGCAGATGCCTGAGCCTTAAAGCAGTGATTATTCCACGAGCCGGCCAACGGCGAGCTACATAATGGGATAGTATAGAGCCCTTCCAAGGTGGTCCATGGTGGGCGCTCATAGTACAAACACAAGCACATATCTTATGTACTGAGTTTTCTATGTACTGATATGCATAAAAAATCCTTTAAGTCAGTCAGAGACGGACCTTGTAAGGGAGGAGATAATGCTCAGCATATACATACTCCAGTCCATTCTACAGTCAGGCTGATAGAATGTTGGAATGCATTTTTCTATGTACTGGCATGCATAAAAAATCCTCTGAGTCAGTCAGAGACGGACCTTATAAGGGAGGATATAATGCTCAGCATATACATTCTCCAGTCCATTCTACAGTCAGGCTGATAGAATGTTGGAATGCAATGAGGGGACCTGTAGGTTATAAAACCTGATAAATGTCGAAGGCGAGGCCCAGCCCGCCACAGACAAATATCTTCAATGGGTATCCCACTCGGCCAAGCCCACGAGGAGGCCATGCTCCTCGTAGAGTGAGCTCTGACACCTAAGGGGCATTGAAGGCCCTTGGCTTCATAAGCTAGCGCTATAGCATCCACTATCCAGCGCGATATTCTTTGCTTTGAGACTGCGAGACCTTTAGTGCGGCCGCCAAAGCATACGAATAATTGTTCCGTCTGTCTGAACAGGGCAGAACGTTCCAAATATACTCTGAGCGCCCTGACCGGGCAGAGTAATTTAGCGTCGCTTTCGTCTGCTGGGGACGATAGCACTGCCAGAGATATCACCTGTGCTCTGAAGGGTGTGGAGAGCACTTTAGGAATATACCCGTGCTTTGGCCTAAGGACAACTCTGCAGTCGTTAGGTCCAAATTCCAGGCAAGCAGCGCTTGATGACAGCGCGTGCAGGTCACCCACTCTCTTGACTGAGGCGAGCGCCAGCAAGAGCGCAGTTTTAAGCGAGAGCTGTTTAAGGTGCATGGTTCGGAGAGGTTCGAACGGGGCACTCTTGAGTGCGTCCAGGACCGTGGCCAGGTCCCAGATCAGCACCGAGGGGGGGCGAGGAGGGTTCATCCTCCTAGCACCTCTTAGGAAACGAATGATTAGGTCGTTTTTCCCTAATGAACGTCCTTTATCAGGATTGTGTGACGCCGCTATGGCAGCCACATAGACTTTGAGCATGGAGGGTGTGCGGCCCGCCTCCAGCAGCTCTTGCAAAAAGGCGAGTACACTTGGTATCTCGGATGATTTGGGGTTCAAGCTCTTGGTATCACACCAGTCACTGAACACTTTCCACTTTTGGGCATATAAGCGCCTCGTAGAGGGTGCTCGCGCCTCAGTGATGGTTCTCAAAACTCCACTGGGGAGGTTCTCGGGAACCCGTTGAGGGGCCATGCATGGAGGGCCCACAGATCGGGGCGGGGATGAAGAATCATCCCGTTGGCCTGCCTGAGGAGGTCTAGCCTCAACGGAATTGGCCATGGGGCAGATTGCATCATCTGCATCAGTTCTGGAAACCACGTTTGGTTGTTCCAGAGTGGGGCTACCAGGAGCACTGCACATCTCACTTCCCTGATCCGAATGATGACCTGAGGTAGCATCGTGATCGGGGAAAAGCATACAAGGGGCGGCTCGGCCAGACTTGGGCGAAGCGTCCGTGCTCTTTGAGAAGAAAAGGGGCATTGCGCGTTTTCCCTGGAGGCTAAGAGGTCGACCTCTGCCTCGCCAAAGTTTTGCCATAACCACTGAACCGTCAGGGGTGGAGAGACCATTCTCCTGGGAGAACCTTGTCTCTGGACAGCATGTCTGCTCCCTGGTTCAGGGCGCCTGGCACATGCGCTGCTCTCAGCGAGCGCAGGTGGTGTTGTGACCATAAGATGAGCTCTCTGGCCATAGAGTGCAGGGAGCTCGACCTGAGTCCACCCTGGCGATTTATATACGAAACTACCGTCATGTTGTCCATTCGGACCAGGACGTGTTCGTTTTTCAGGTACGGAAGCAGGGCTCTGAGAGCCAAGGCGACTTTTCCGGGTTTGACCAAAAGCCGGATACAGGCCTGCCCTCGTAAATGGCCCCCCATCCTATTTTGGAGGCATCTGTCGTGATCATTTTTCTCCGCGTATTTACGCCCAGACTCACGCCGGTTTGATACCAGTTGACGGCTTTCCAGGGCGTCAGGGCTTTTATACAGCCGTGATTCGCTCTGATCAAAAAGTGGCCCGAGCGCCACGCGTGAGCGGGGACACGGCTCTTGAGCCAGCGCTGGAGAGGACGCATGTGCAACAATCCTAGCTGGAGTACTGCTGATGCCGAGGCCAAGAGACTGAGCATTCTTTGAAATCGTTTGACGGGGGCGTGTGCGCCCGTTCTGAATTATGTTGCAAGGCGTCGAATAGAGAGCGCACGCTCTGATGAGAGGCGCGCTGTCATCTGCACTGAGTCTAGCACTATTCCCAGAAAAGAGATATTCTGGCTGGGGGATAGCACGCTCTTTGCAAAATTGATTCTCAGACCCAGGCATTCTAGATGGCTGATAATCCAAGATCTGTGCGTCGTTAACTGACCCTCTGATTGTGCTATGATTAGCCAATCGTCGAGGTAATTCATTATTCGCACTCTCCGCTGTCTCAGGGGGGAAAGTGCCGCGTCCATACATTTCGTGAATGTACGGGGGGGCCAATGATAGGCCGAATGGTAGTACTGTGTACTGGTATGACTGTCCCTCGAAAGCGACTCTCAGAAAAGGCCTGTGATGAGGCAATATCGGAATGTGAAAGAAAGCGTCTTTCAAATCCACTGATAGAAACCAATCCCCGGGGCAAACTTGCGCGAGGATATGTTTGGTTGTTAACATTCTGAACGAGCGAATCATTAAAGCTTTGTTCAGATGTCTGAGATCTAGGATGGGGCGGAGGCCACCGTCCTTTTTCGGGACGAGAAAATAGCGGCTGTAAAAACCCGCCTCGCTCATAGAGGGTGGAACAGTTTCTATAGCGCCCTTCTCTATCAGTTTGAGCACCTCGGTGCATAGAACATGTGACACATCTTTCCTCACTTTCGTCTCGACCACCGCTGAAAAGCGGGGTGGTCTGCGAGCGAACTGAAGTGAGTAACCGTGTTAAATTATGTTCAAAACCCATTTTGGCATGTCAGGGATTTTTTCCCAGGCTTTTGCTCGCACAGATATGGGCTGAATGTTGGCTGGGGGCGTGTCGCAGTGACGTATGGGCCCCACCGGCAAATTGCCTTGTGCTAACACTGAGTTTACAACTCCCAGAGGCGCAGGTGCGCGCTGAGCAGCCGTGTTGAGTGCCGAGTGCAGGGGTGCGTGTGAGCTTACAGGCACGCACGCTATCTCCGTAATGCTCGCATCGTGAGCTGGAGAAATGTTTGAAACTGTATAGACAGTGTTTACAGGTGGGGGTGCATACATTGTAATAGGCACGCGCGCCACTTTCATAAAGCTTCCCGCTCTTAGCGGGGAGTTTCTTGGCTCGCGCGTTGCATCTGTGATGCTTGCGGCATGAGACAGAGAACTGTTTGAAACTGTATGTGCAGCTCTTATGGGTGGGGGTGCATCTACTGTAGTAGGCACGCGCGCCACTTTCATAAAGCCTCCCGCTCGCGGCGGGGTGTTTTTGGCCATGCATACAGTGTTTGTAACTGTGGGAATGCGCACTTTAGTGTGGACACGTGACCCCTTAGTAACACAGGCACAAAATGTGCTAACACTGAGCTTACAGCTCTCAGAGGCGCGGGCGCGCGCTGAGCAGCTGTGTTGAGTGCCGAGTGCAGGGGTGCGTGTGAGATTACAGGCATGCGCGCTATCTCCGTAATGCTCGCAGCAAGAGCCGGAGAAATGTTTGAAATGACAGTGTTTACGGATGGGGGTGCATACATTGTAATAGGCACGCGCGCCACTTCCATAAAGCTTCCCGCTCTTAGCGGGGAGTTTCTTGGCTCGCGCGTCGCATCTGTGATGCCCACGCCGTGAGCCAGAGATCTGTTTGGAACTGTATGGGCAGCGCTTATGGGTGGGGGTGCATCTACTGTGGTAGGCACGCGCGCCACTTTCATAAAGCCTCCCGCTAGCGGCGGGGTTTTTGGCCATGCAGTGTTTGTGTGTAGGGGTGCGTGCAGGACAGCAGGCGCATGCGCGCTACATTTATAGTATTTCCCGCTTTTACTGGGGAAGTGTTTATAACTGTGGGAACAGTGCTTGTGTGTAGTGGTGCATACATGACAATAGGCACACGATCTACATTTATGGGGCGTCCAGCTCGAGCTGGGAAAGTATTCGGCACTGTTTGGACAGTATTGATATGTGGGAGTGCGCACTTTAGTGTGGACACGTGACCCCTTAGTGACACAGGCAGAAAATGACTCTTGTGATTTCTGTGTGTTGCCGTTAAAACGGCGTTTGATTGCAGGTGAGCGAGTTCTGTGACTGGCCCATTGACTGCTGTACAGACATTTCCAGCCGCCTGTAAGGGGACTAGGTAATGTTTTACACGTTTTGCTCGCTGCAGTGAAGCATTCAGCGAACTCTCTTACCGTGCTGGTGTCCGTGCTCGTGTCCGCTAATGTCGACGGCGCGGGGTCGAAGGCCAAGCCCGGCCAGTCGTCGGATGCAGCGCCAATTGGAAAGGCTGTCATCATTTTCAACATCGTCCCCTGGCGCACCGAACGAGATGAGACCCACCGCTCTGTTGGAGGGGTGCTGGTCCGTCTGCGTGAATTGGACTGGTGGCAGGGAGTTCTCGGGTGGTGGTGAAGCACGCGGGGACTGGCCCGGCGTGACGTCACTGAAGTCCGCGTGCTCTGGCGGCCTCCGTGAACGGCGCTTTTTCTTGCGCGGCTCGAACAGAGGGGACGGCAGCATGGTGGTAGCAGGCTCGTTCGCGGCGGGCGGCGAGCAGCGCTGCTCGTTGAGGCCCAGGGAGTCACATTCGGGGCATCCGCCTCGAGTGAAAGCAGCTTCTGCGTGGTCAGGTCCCAGGCAGCGAGTGCAGATAATGTGACGGTCCCTGTCAGGAAGAAGGCCTCTGCACGAGGCGCAGGTCGAAGGCATTTGGAACAACGTCTCGAATTTGCTCTTTTACTAAATACAAAAAGTGTCGCAAAGGCAAACACTTGCAAAGTAGCTTAGTAAAAAGGATATAGTGATGCGCGCCGGATGGCGTAGCAGAAGGCTTCGAAGGCGGCTGAAGGCGCCAGCGTCCTCTTAGCAGTCCTGCTGTAGGCTTGTCAACGGCGGGCGAAAGACTCCAACAATCCGGAGGATCCAGCGAAGAGGAGGTCTTCGCTGAAGGAGATTAAATCTAAAGGAACTCATATGACGGGGTGCCCATTATATAGCCTGGCTATGGTAATTTCGTCGGGCTCTGAGCGTCGCGACGCAGGCTAGCGCCCATTGGTCGCTGCGTTCAGAGTCGCCCCGTCATTGGTTTGAGCAGTTGCCGCAGCACAGCCAATGACCGAGCTGCCTCGCTCATTACTGTCTGCTGTGCAGCTGCAATGCGTTTTACAAAAAGACTTCAATATTTCTCGAGAAACTGAGTTTTCCCATAGCGTAAGCTACTTACGCAATAGGAGAGACCTCTCGATAGGGAACTAAATTTCTCTGTTGGTAAAACCATAGTTGTTGCCTAGTGTTTGCTGTCAGTCAATAATTCAGTATACAAAATATAATTTTAAAATATTAATGTTACTCTTTATGCTAGGCCTTAAATACTAGTAGGCTTATACAAACTATTATTTACTGTATATAAGATAGTCCTAAAGAATGAGGCTTAATGTAAAACTGAAGTTGAACTGATAACCCATTGGTGTAATTACATTTAAAGTGAAAATGTTTATTAGTTTGTCACCATTTCATTTAATTATTTGTATTCATTATTTTATTATATTTAATTTAGCAATGCACTATATTATAGTAAACTAAATATTTTATATTGATTTATTATATGTATGTTCCTTTTTCATTTTGTTGGATGTTGGAAATATTAGTTCCGCTTTCACTTGTTTCCGCGGGGAGTGTAATAAGGGCGACACGCTCTCTCGTGTGGGAAACAAATGACAGGAGACTGGAGGAAGAGATGTTTCTGGTCTCTACAGGTGTTACTGTTAAAGCTGTTTGCTCAGCAATCATTTAATAAAGATGTTTGAATTATACCCCATCTTGTATTCTGCGATAGTATTATGATACCTGTGCCTTGCGGAGACTTAGATGCTGCTACAGCAGACAATAATAAAAAACGCTACACACAGGACGCGCCAGTTTAGTATAAATAAAACGTTTAACGCACGTAAGCAAACGGAACCGAACTCGGAGCACTACTGTTACTCTAAGCATGAGTTGTGGAGCTCATTTCTGCTCTGAAAACACTAACAATTCTCTGACTTAATAAAGACCGGACAGAGCAGCGCAAATAAACTTTGAAGGGAGCAGACTATTTATTTAATTAAATCGCAGCCCTTTGCAATTTAGGAATCGCACAAGGTCATATCGCGGTTTCTATTTTATTTCGATGAATTGTGCAGCCCTAACTTGTATTAAGAACAAAGCCACACAATAAAGGCTCTCGTAAAGTCTTATATTCGGTAAGTGATAAAGTACAGTCTTGTATCAACCTAAAGGGTGTTCTTTGCGATATCAACCAGTCCGGTACCGATCCTGCTTATTACACAGCTACCAATCAAATAAACAAGTTGGAACAATATGAGGGTTGAGTAAATGATGACAGAATATCCATTTGTCTGTGAACTATCCCTTTAACAATATACTGTAGCACTTGCAGATGAATATGGTGTTTTAGCAATCCAGAGACGTGTGATCATTTTAGCCTTTGAAATGACTGCCGAGGAACATGATTCACACAGACTCAAAGTTTGACAAAATGTATGCATTTCTAAAAAATGTCCCTGTGCCTCAAGCCCACTCAATATAAATCAGAGATGAGGGGTGTAGTGAAAAATGTCCAAAAGGAACGGCTCGGCTCCCAAGAGACCCTAATCAGCAACAAGAGTGGTTTCCTGCTATTGTGAGAGCCTTCTTTACACTTACACGTAAAGCCCCCCACCACCCTTACACATGCTACGTTCAGATACTGTATGTTCAGATATATGTCCACACATAAGCTAACAATCATTTGTGCATCAACTTTGTCAGTCACACATGTGCTTGTGAGAGTCCATAGACTGTGAACACTCCCACAAAATGTGAAACAGCTTTGTCCAAGTTCGGAGTATGTAAATATTTGCAGAATGCCTTATCTTCACTAGCCAACCCCTAACACAGACACATTTGCATGCCTATGTTTTCCTAATTGCATTTCCTGTGTGAAGTATTGACTTGAATAATTTTATATATTGGCCCACAGAAAAATCTTTTAAATCACATAGCGTAGTTGAGCTTTTAAGAGATTGTTCATAATATTCAAAGCTACTCTTTGCTAAAGAATCTATTTTCTGTGGTGATACTTAGCAAAATTTGAATAAACTAAAAGTTATAAAGATTTGTGAATTTTACTCCACTGGACACAGTTGCACTGAGTGGACCTATAAACTACCTCCCACAGATCGCTGTTGAAGGCCACTACACGCCCCTCGCACTTCACTGTCTGCCATTCACACAAAACAGGCCTCAAATCAAAATTCTGCCAGGGGAGAAGACCAAACTCCAGGACATTATAGTAGCTATATTTCCTTCAACGGAAAAGCAGGAGGGCAGGAAGGAGGACAGAGAAGACAATAATTTACAGTCCCTAACCCAGGAGAACACTGCATTTGAAGAGCATTTAATCACTCTTTTCCACTGTCAAATGAGAAACACAAAACATCCAGATCTTGTTCAAAAAATGAATTTATTAGAAGTTCTAGGGGAAATATTAAAATCATACAGTACACATTTACTCTACACACTTTGTATACACACTCCCTCATAACTCCAGCTGACTTTTTCCTTATTACATTCAAAGTTGTGCTTTACTTCTTATCTAAAAAAGTTAAATAGTTGTTAAATCAACTACAAAAACGTAATGCCTCAAGCCAGAAAATTCAGATGTAATTAAAATGGTAAGGCAGAGTTCATTTCATTAGGAATGGTATGATGAAATTATCTAAAAATAGACAAATAAACAGAATGAAAATGTATCTTAGTCACCATAAATACAGCATGTTAATCTAAGTTTAAAGCTACATTCAATTCGACTGGCTTTAGATATACACTAAAGCAACTGCTTTGTTAGATTAAATTATGTGGGATCATCAACCCCAGCAGGCACATATTAGCTAGTTATTACGCTGAAGATAGGAGAGTGCTACATTCTGTGGCACTAGACTGCAATCATCACTCAACTGTGTGCAAATATACTTTTTTTGGTTGTCCTTATGGTTGCTAATCATAACAAACACTCATACTAATAGGTGTGAAGTCAGTTAGTTATTTATGGTCAAAAAGACCATTTAAGACAGGCTACTATCTACAAATGCCCATAGATCCTCTGGCACCCCCTATACCAAACAAGAAATCACAGCGTGACCTCATCGGACACTCCCACTTTTTAATATACACAGTAAACAATTTAAATAAATAGCATACAATTTCTTAAATTATTTACCTATTTACAGTAAAATAAACAAGTTAACAAAAATATATTATTGTGACACAAACCCAACTGCTTCCAGATTAATATTGAAGATCACAATTTAAACAGGAATATAAATGCATTGCTTCAGATTTGATAAATACCATATGGACTCAATTCATCCTTGAAGGCTATGCTTTCACATGACAATAAATAAGTTAAATAGATTTCATAGCATGATGCAAAATGCAATGATACCACACAGCTGTTTTTTATATAGTATCTTCAGTGACATTCCATGACCAACCTAGTGGTCCCTCCACAGTTAGTGCTTGTGCTCTCTCACACCACTTTGAGGCACTGCCAAACACAAACTTATGGAATGTTTTCCGAAGACGGTTACTTAAGGAATATTCAGGGTTAATACAAGTAAAGCTTGTAAATGGCATTTGGTGGAATAGTCATTTAAGTTGTAATGAGGCACTTACAATGGAAGTGAATGAGGCCAATCTTTGGAGGGTTTAAAAAGGCAGAAATATTAATCCTTTTATTTTATGGAAGCATTACATGAATTCTTCTGTTAAAACCATTGTATCATTTAAGATGTAAAGTTGATTCAATCATATTTTTTTGCAAAATTACAGCATTATGTTGTCATTGTGACAAAGCTGTAAAATTGGTTGAACTTCCCACTGAAAATGTTAGAAAGCGATTGTCACACTAAAATCATGTTAGCACACATTTGGTTTGTCTTATGGATTTAATGGTATTTTAACATTTATGGATTGGCCCCATTCACTTATTGTATTAAATCAACATTACTCCAAAAATGTGGTCGATTGAGCTCAACTTGTATTGAACCCGGAATTTCCCCATAATGGTCTACATAAAAGCCATCATCTTGGTAAGTTGTAAGGAAAAGTATCTCAAAAAAGGATCTCAATCATGAGACGAACACTTGGCATAAACCAACAGCTGACACTGATTTGATATTTGACCTGAAACTCATGTTGGCACAACTTGAATAAAAGGCTATAACAATAATAGCAAGTTAATCGTCTGTAATCGACAGCCTGCTGAAGATTGGCAAACGTCTATTGGCATCCATATTGGGTGACTCCGAGCCACTGATTGTGCCAGAGGAACAGCAAGAGCCACTCAGGTACCCCTCAGGATCTGAGAGGGAATCTGGTGGGCTTGGAGGAGAATCAAACACTGGAGACTCAGAGAGTGGATGCATGGAAGGAAAGTGGCTCATTTTGAAAGGAGGTGATGGAGGGCAACCATTTGCCTGGATGTTACCGAACAAGGCTCCACTGGTCTGAGGGATGATAGGCGCAAGGAAAGCTTTAAGATCCTGATCAGGGAAAGTGAACGCGTTTAGACAGGGGGAATTGGGAGTGAGCGCATCCTCGTAGAAGCTGAACGCACAGGTGGGCGGTGGGGGCGTGCGTGATGTTGGGCTGTCAATCAACGCCAACTCGTTACTGCGGGAGCTGGAGAATCCCGAAAAACTCAAGCTGTGGTGCAGCTTCGGTCGTTCCCTTCGTGTCAGAAACGGATTTGTAGACTCTTTCTCTCCCAAGACACTCAATACACCCATCTCCCGGTTAAGTCTTGGTAGAGCGTTACTTGTGGCGGCTCTGCGCTCATCCGCGTTATGAATGAAGTGGCATCGGGGGCCGTATGGGCAGAAACCAATAGTGTGGAATGTGCGGCACGGCTCGGTCTTGTACTTCGGGTGGCGGGACAGGTTTCTTAGTTCGTGGTAACCGTGAGCGAACTGACACTTTTCTCCATACTTGCACGAGCCGTTTTCTTCAAACGGTCTGCAGAGTTCGGTTTTGTAGCGGGTTGAGTTGATCTGAGAACTGGCCTTTTGTTGAAGGAGTTCATGGAGTTGTTGACTGTGTTCCCCAGTCTCACTGAATGCACGGTCTCTGTACTTGTTCTCTTTATTCATGAAGGAAGCTGTCGAGCTCTCTAAACCAATCTGAAGCCGGTTGCTCATGTTGAAGTCCATGTGGTTTGTTGAGTTACTCCTGAAATAACCAAAAGATCTGTTGTTGTTGGTATTGGAGGCAGCGAATGGGACCCCGACGTTCCTCTTTTCCAGCATGTCCTGGAGATAGATTGTATTTGAATTTGGGAGTTTTTGCTGAAAGAAAAGAAACAGGACTTTAAGCATAGATGTCGAACAAGTTTAAGGCGCGGTATTTGCCACAACCAAACTTGAGTGGTCACATTTAGGAAACACGGAACTCTAAAGTTACAACTTTTGCTAGCGCGCCAATATATCGAGATTAAGAAAACACCCTTAGGGGCCGTTCACACGGAACGCGTCTGTTCGGTTTTTAAACTCGGCTGAAAGAGTTTTGCAACATGCACTAGACGGACGTCTTTACCATTGCGACCCGTGTTTTAGACGCTGTGTCAAGTTAAACAGGAACTTGTACTTTTAAAATACGCGTCTCGTGTTATTGGCGTTCTGTTCCGTTCGTTGCGTCTAGCTTTTCAGCGCAAACACCCGTTCGGTCTAAACGGACCACAAGATAAGTGAATTCAAATACAGGTTTCAAATGTCTACCCAGCAATCGTTTTAAAATATGAACCATTCTCTTACCCTGTCGAAATCAAATATAGAAGACAGCACCGATGCAGACATTTTCTGTTGTGAGTTCCAGCTCTGGAGGAAAAAAAAGTGTTCGAACCGAGCAGGATCCTTGCCTACTCAAAGACGTTTGCGAAATCCACGGCTGAAAGAGTTTTGTCCCTTCAAACTGAGTTGGGAAAGATCTGCTGAGTTCTTTGGAGTTGAGCCGCACAGGTTTGGGGAGTGTCATGCATGGGCAAAGTTTGCACGTGTATAAATGCCTTACAGCTGTTAAAGGGGAGGAGCTGGACAACGTTTCAACAGTGCGCCGCCCGAACGCGCTTGAAATGGGATTCTCCTCTCCTCCTCCTGTAGTCCGCACAAGAGATTGGATACTAGATTCCTTCTTTTGTGAACTCAACGGTATTCAAAAGTGAGAGATCCACCCTCCCTTAAGGCTTAATTTTGTATCTCTCCATCTAAACTGCTTGTAAAATTGCACAATTGTTAGAAGTGTACCATTCAATGAATGCATTTGTTTCGATTTAGGAGTTTTACATTTAGCCTGATAAAAAAAACAAAAAAAAAAACAGCAGTTCAAACTAGCAACAAAGACCTACAGTGCCCCCTGTGTTGAAATGTACTATGCATGCCATTACTTTAATGGTCTTTGCTAAATGGAAGGCAATACTGGAATTTAGGAACCGGTTATTCTGTCTTCATTGGGAATTGCCGTTTAAAAGTTTGACTTTTTTTGTTTTTAAAGTAAATGGAAGCTTCTGTTCACCAAGGATGCATTCAATTGATAAAAAATGAAGACATTTATTTTAGACTTTATTTTATTTCATTATTAGACTGGATAGGCATTTCATGAGAAATGTGTTTCCTATGTGCCATATCAACAAATTCGAATGATTTCTTAAATGTATATTTCACACAAAAATTCTCACATCATTTACTCACCCTCATGCCATCCCAGATATGTACGACTTTCTATCTTCTGGAGAACACAAACAAAGATTTTTAGAAGAATATTCCAGCTCTGTTGGTCCTTTCAATGCAACTGAATGGTGGCCAGAAATCTAAAGGTCCAAAAAAGCAGATAAAAGAACCATAAAAGTAATCCATAAGACACCAGTGGGTAAATCCATTTCTTCAAAAGTGGTAAAATAGATGTGGGTGAGAAACAGATATTTAGGTTTGAATATGTGAATATTCACATTTGGGGCCTGTTTACTTTCACATCTGACTTAAATATGGATCTGTAACACCTATCATATAAATGTTGAATGTTGAGTAATGACTGCTGAAAATAGGGCTTTATCATCATGATTAAAAATTTTATTTTAAAATAAATTATAATTTCAAACATTAATTATAATGTGCATCATTACTAGTGTTTCAGCAGTATTTTTGATCAATTTAATGCATCATTGGGGAACACAAGAATCACTTTATTTCAAAAACAAAAATGAAACTGTGTTTTGTGTATTTACTCCTAAATACTGTCTTAAACTATCTTAAACACTAGTCCTGCCTTTCTTCAAGAATTTCAACCGTAAACGTCCTGCGATTCTATATTCAAACTCATTCTACTATATTCATAATAAAACAAAATACATTAAAAAAACCTTGTTAAATTTATGCATGTTTTCAGTGAATGTAAATATTGTTTGTTTCTGCACTATGGACTGACAAGATGGCTTCTCAGTGCCGGCACTGTTTGTGCAATCCCAGTTCACTATTTTAAGTGAAAGTTGAGTCCATATAAAATTCCCATCCCTTTAAATTGGCAGGTTTTGCTACCAATCTTCACTGCAGTGGCATCCCATATGAAAGATTAAGACCTATGAATTATGTTGTACTGTATGTTGCATGAGCTATAGGGATTGTCTTATTTTGCATGATTCAACTTGTGTGTATGTGTACGAGGATTAGCTGCTCCTTGTTTCATAGTTGATAGGAAAGTGGCTGAACACAAATCATAGCATGTGCAGGCCTTGGATACAAGCCATACATTTTGAGTTTTAAATAACAATATTCATCAGCACTTCATGTGCATTTTAAGGTTATTGCATAAAATCTGCTGGATGGAAACACCAAGATGCAAAAAATGCGCATGGAAAACGTATACGCTTGTTTGAGGTGGATATGTTTTTTATTCGATAAGAAGGAATGCGCATAAACTATGATGGAAATACATTTACCAAATAAACTTCTATTGAATTTAACAGGAATACAAGATACGCACACAGATATATATAGAACTGGATCGCTGAAGTAGGTTATACTGCCAGCAGGAGTTGAAGCCACCGGAAGTGTTAAAGCAGCCAACTTAGTTATAGAGCGTCAATGACTGACAGGTGAAAACAAGCTCATTTCACCGTCTCTGACCTGCGGATACAACAGTTGCATTTCGCCCTCTGGTGACAATCTCCAGAGGGAAAAGTGTGCTTTTCGCCAGTTGACATTAGACCAGATTTTCCGTATAAGTCTCTGTGTTCGCTCAGTAATGCCTCTGTTTGGCAAGTAATAACTGAGGTAATTCAAAACACACTAATCGTTCATTTTCAATGGGATTAGTAGGGCATAACTGTTTTCTTTCCTGTGATCCACATTGAAGAGGATGTAATCACTACGTGGTTGAGGTGAGTACTGCACCAGGATTTTAACAGTTCGTTATGAACTTCATGGAACAAAGGGGCGGATCTACGAGACACGGTCACTTGACGGCATCCGGACAGCAGGAACCATTCATCAAGGTAAGATTGTGTAGGTTCCTCTGGAGGTAACCACTCGATATCGAGGTCTTCAACCACCCTTGAAAGGATGCAAAGCATCTTTTTGTCAGTGGCATGAACACGCTCCTCGCCTTCGCTTGAGGAAGGGGCAGTGGCATCATCCACTGAAAACTCACCTGATGCAGTGAGAGACATTACATCATCATCCTCCTCCCCAGCGTCAGAACCGTCGAACGAGACGAGGCCGTGCACTCCTGTTTTCATTTTCATGCCCAAATGTTGTTGATCATGTAGGTCGTTTTCATTGTTGTTAGGTTTTCGAGCAGGGGGATCGCCAAACCTGAAAAAATATATAGGCCTTCCAAACTTTTTTCACTCGCAAGCTTAGATACATGTGAAAGGATGAGTTAGGGACCGTTCACACCAAACATGTATTTAGGTGTGTCTGCAAATTTTTTTTAATTTTTTGCCTATATAAATGCACTGGATGAGCATCCTTGACTGCTGCAGCACGTCTCACTTTTTATTCAGTATCTCACGCAGTGGCTGGCACATTTTAGCAAAAACGCATGTCGAGACACCTGCGTTATTTTTCATTCATTGCACTACATGCGTCTAGACTGTTTTTAGTGCAATTGTCACAAAGATTTAACGTTCAGGTTGGAAAACCACATATCGGCCACATATACCTTCTAGGTAGAGGGGGAAAGACGCCCCTCCAACCTCTCCTGCTGGAGGGAAAGCACTGACACGACTGCGCATCTCTGGGGGTCTTCGGCTCAGGAAGAACACCACCTCACGAACAAACGGCACTTCAGGGCATAAAGCTGCCTCGTAGAGTCTACCACTGCCGGTGGTTGGCCACTTAGGTCTTCCACGTCCCGTCAAAACCTCCTGTGGAAGTTCCAGAGGTCTGAGCGCAGGTGCAAGATGGTGCCCTGGCCCTGAAAAGAAGGTCCTTCCTCAGGGGAAGTGCTGTCGCGAGGAGCGAAGAGGTCAGAGAGCCAAGTCTTGGTAGGCCAGTATAGGGCTAAGATGGTGTCTTCTTCTTCTTCCTCCCTAACCTTGCACAGGGTCTGTGCTTGTAGGCTCACTGGGGGGAATGCGTATTTGCGCAGCCCCCGGGGCCAGCTGTGTGCCAGCACGTCTGTCCCAAGGGGGGCTCCCGTCAGGGAATACCAGAGCAGGCAGTGGGAGGATTCCCAGGAAACGAACAGGTCTACCTGTGCTTTGCAGAATCAAATCCAAATCAGCTGGACCACCTGTGGGCAGAGTATCCACTCTCCGCTGAGTGTCGCCTGCCACGACAGCACATCCGCTGTGACAGTGAGGCATCCCAGGAAGTGAGTGGCCCACAGCGACTTCAGCCGCTGCTGACCCCAGAGGAGGAGATGGCGGGCGAGTTGCGACATGCAAGGAGAACATATGTCGCCTTTGCGATTTATGTATGCTACTGTCACTTTGTCTCATATGCATCAACCTGAGCGGCGTGACCACTGGCAAGGATGCCATATGCCCCCGGAGACTCTGAAAGTGTTTCAGTGACAACAGCGGCCGTAAACACCGATTATGGGACCCAAGGAGTGAGGAAACCTTTCTTTTTTTGAAAATGTCGAACACAAAACAAAATTTAGGATTTACCTTCCATCCCTCCACTGGAGGATGGAGTGGTCTGGGTACCAGCTCCATAGGGGACACCTCTCTCCCTGGGTCGTCCATCTCAGGGGCACTTTGGAGCCTTCCAGGTCCTCGTGCCAGGGCGTGAGGCGGGAGACGTCAGCTTCCTGCGGGGGTTGGGGTTGGGGACTCTACGCTGGGGCCGAGAACTGGGCTTGTGTTGTGGTGGAGCCGCCTGTACATTTGCTGCCGCAGGGGGATGCCCTAGGTGAGCAGAGGGGGTACGGGATCTTGAGCTGGGGCAAGATGTGCTGTATAGCCGCCATCTGTTCCTTCACCACTGAGAACTGTTTGGCAAAGTCCTCAATGGTATTGCCGAATAGGCCAATCTGGGAGATGGGCGCATTGAGAAAGCAAACTTTGTCTGCGTCCCTCATATCGACCAGATCAGCCCAAGGTGGTGCTCCTGGACCACCAAAGAGTGCTCGCGCCGTGACCTTCGTTGCCCAGAGGGCGAGGTCAGAACTATCCACGGGCAGCTCTTTCAGTGCCTTGGCCTGGTGTATGCAGCTTTATCCGCACATTGTTTTTGCGATATTCAGATTTTTCGCATAAATAAAATTAGCAACTTGGATGGAACCATAGAGACATAGTTGACCAAACTGAATCAACCCGCAAAAAAAAACCATTTTAATTCTCAAAACTGAGAATTAAATTCCACAGAAACCACTCATCTGACTTCGGTTCTCACCGAGCTGCTCTGATCCTTTCAAAACATTACATCATTGCACACGAGGGAACATGGCTACTATGTCCAGAGCTGCTGCCAAGGCGTCTGCACAGGACTGCATCTGGCTTCTTTGTTATGTCCACAATGTGTATCCAAGGAGACCAGTAGGTAGACAGCGCAGCCCATAAGGGAAAGCTTCTAGTCTTCCACTACAACACATGATAATGTTGCACATTTTTTCCTTCTTTGTACTATTGCTGTTTTGAGTCACTGCCATGGACTGCTTGTTTCTTCGCAGGTGCATGTGTGCAAAGCTGATATTTATTTGCAGCAGGTTCACATATGCTTTTTATTTATTTATTTTTTTTTTAAACACAAATCTTTAGTAGTCAGCTTAATCAGCTTTCTTATGTTTCTTTTAAAGATGGACCACTAAGGGTCAGTAATTAACCAGAATTTGGGGCAAAATACCCCCAAAATTTAAAATGCAGGACAAAAGATGCCCCCATAATAAATTCCTTTGTATTTTATTTGTAATATCTGACATATTTCTTGTTCTATTCTAGGCCTAGTTGTGAGGCTTTGAGGTATAGAGGCATAGTGAGTCTGTTCAATGAGTTGTACTATCCAAATTTTCAAAGTCACGTCTAATTATCACAGCCCATGTTGATTTCTCATTTATTTTTTTAAGGTTTCTTCAGCTGAACAACATCAACACTAATATATTTGTAAGTCTATTCCTCACATTGTTTTATATCACAAAATGTTTCACCCAAAAACTACAATTCTCCCATAATTTACTCACCCTCATGTCATCCCAGATGTGTTTGACTTTCTTTCTTCAGCAGAACACAAATTAAGATTTTTTTGAAGATTACATCTTTGTAGGTCCATACAATATAAGTGAATGGTGGCAAGAACTTTGTAGGTCCAAAAATCACAAAGTCAGTATAAAAGTAATCCATAAAACTCCATGTTTAATCTGTACCTTCAGAAGCTATATGATATGTGTGGATGAGAAACAGAACAATATTTATGTGAAATATATTCTATTCTAAAAATCTCCACTGGAGACATATGGATTACTTTTATCTTTCCTTTATGTGATTTGTGGATCTACAAAGGCCTGATCACCATACACTTGCATTGTATGGACCTATGAGCTGAGATATTCTTCTAAAAATCTTTGTTGGTGTTCTGTAGAAGAGAGAAGGTCATACACATCTGGAATGGCATGGGGTAAGTAAATGATGAGAGAAGTTTCATTTTGGGGTGAACTATCCCTTTAAAAATTGTGTCTGTCCTGACCAAGGTCTATAGCATAAATTAAGAATTTTAACAAAAAAATGTTAAATTAAAGTATTGGATAAGAATAAAGTTCAGTATATTTTTTGAATGGTTATAAATAATATGTACTAACAAATCCATAGGGCAAATAGTGCCCCTTAACAGAAAAGTTCAATTCTGTCACTGGGACTGTTTAAGTCTAATATTAGTTTAATATTATGACAATGAAATCATTGTGTGTCCTGTAAAGACTGTCTGCTACTGACAGGTCTGTGCCCTTGTCTTTGACCCTCTGTCTCTAGAATCTTCTCTACAGGCAGCAGTGCATCTAGTGACATGTTTGAGGTCTGCTGGGCTTGTTTATGTACGGTTACACCCAGAGCTGAATTTAACCCCAGCTTCCATCTGCAGCAGCACCCAGGCCCCTGCGCGGAGATGTGACTGGTTTGGGTCAGTTTATGCCACTTGCTTTGACGATAATAACACTTAGAGGCAAGTTGTGCTAAGTACAGAGGCGTCTCCTCTGTAGCAATATTCATTTTTAGCCAGATTTTATTTAATTTTTTTCTAAACTTACGGTGACCTCCAGGTTCAGGTTCCATTTTTGCAAATAAATAAATATTTCAATATCAAATAATGAATTTAGGGTAGAGTCGTGAAAATCTTATAACACATCATAAAAAAAACAAATAAACAAACAAGCAAACAAAAAAACAAAAAAAAACAAAAAACATATTCTGTCATATAGACAATTGTGAGTAACGGACATTAAAAACTTTTGGGAAGTTGACGTGTCCTGCGGTCTGACATGCTATACTAGAAAATTTACAATTTAAACATAATTTTTCTAACATTTTTATGTGAATAAAAAAAAGGTCCATGGACACATTATTCATCAACTACCCTTGTCTATTATTAAATTATAAAATGTTTTTCAAACATTGTTTTCAGATAGCATTTCTGCAGTCACTCCAAACGGGTGCTGTTCCTCCCTCTTCTCCATGCCACAGAGCTGGTATTCTGGGCTTCATTATGCCCTATTGGCCTAGCCACAGTCAGGCAGCCTTTCATTACATTAGCCGAAGGAGGTGCCCTGGATATCCCCATCTAAGGCAGCATCACCACACTCCAACAGGCACACCCCAAAGTGTGCCCAGCTCCTTGAATCGCTGTATACTTCGACATGCGTGAGGAACAAAATAGTCTCTCTCTCTATTCATATTATTGTATTGACTGTTGTAGAGGTAGTTGAACCACATCTAATCTTAAAGTTTGAGAGCTATGTTCTTGTTTAACACATTGCACATTGAATAGATAATATTAAGTGGTGCCCTTCTCAATAATTTGTTAGGTTTAGCAAGAAAATACTCATTATTTAATAAAGAGTGTGATGTTTATAATTAAATTATCACTATTATTGGCATTCATAAAAAAGCACAACTGTCATTTCAGACTGACGTCATTGATGGAGCCACATCGCCCCCTGCTGATGAAAAAGAGCGTGAGGAAATGCAAGGTGAAAGGGTAACGGAATAAAAAAACATTGTGATAGCAAACAAGACTATACCAGCTGATTAGTGTTATTATAGTGTACATTTTGAGTTTTTACTTTGTTTTACTTGCTTTGATTTACTTACACTGTTTTAGGAAGTGTTAAATTGGGTACGTCTGCAGCCAAAGCCTGACAATGTCAAATGGACTTTACATGTCTAGTTAATATAAAATAATTGCAGGGTTTATTCTATTTTATTTGGGTGCAAATATCATACTGGTCACCAGAGAGCAGTATGGCCATATTTTATATCTTGCTTTTTTTTACAGCGCACTGCTCATGCTTAGGCTTTGTGACTTGTTCCTCTGTTTGTGCCAGTAAGTGAGTCACTTAATTATTATTTTTTTCATATAGTGCATAGATCAAAAATGTGTGAAATGAGAATGAGCTAATGCATGTGTGTATGAACATAACTATACTTTGGGGATGAACGTATCTCTAGAAGTTAGCTGAATGTGACAAAGAATTCCTTTGGGGACATTTGGGATGGACAAATGTATAATATATTAAACCAATAAATAAAGCAAATAATTTTGATTTATAAATACATACATACATACACACACACACACACACACACACACACACACACACACACGCACACACATCGACCACTTTATTAGGTACACCTGTAGATCTACTTATTCATACAATTATCTAATCTGCCAAAAATGTGGCAGCCGTGTAATGTATAAAATCATACAGATATGGTCAGGAGCTTCAGTTAATATTCACATCAACTATCAGAATGGGGGAAAATGTTTTCTCAGTTATTTAGACTGTGGCATGATTGTTGGTGCCAGATGGGCTGGTTTGAGTATTTCTATAATTGCTGATCTCCTGGGATTTTCAAAACAGTCTCTAGAGTGTTTAGAGAATGGTGTCAAACCAAAAAACATACAGTGAGCGGCAGTTCTGTGGGTTAAAATGCCTTGTTGATGAGAGAGGTTAATGGAGATTGGCCAGAATGGTTCGAGCTGACAGACAGGCTAGGGTAAATCAGAAAACTCTCTGTACAATTGTGGTGACCAGAATAGCATCTCAGAATGTAAAACATGTCGAACCATGAGGCGGATATGCTACAACAGAAGAAAACCACATTGGTTTCCACTTCTGTCAGCCAAAAATAGAAAACTGAGGCTGCATTGGCCTACCATTGGTGTACCTCAGCAGAAATCCAGATTTGTCAGATCAGGCGTTGTTTTTCCAATCCTCCACTGTCCAGTTTTGTTGAGCCTGTACCCACTGTAGCCTCAGTGTCCTGTTCTAAACTGACAGTAGTGGTACCCAGAGGTGTCTTCTGCTGCTGTAGCCCATCTAGCTTAATGTTTGACGTGTTGTAAGTTCAGAAACAGGTTTATGAATACAACTGTTGTAAGTGTGGTTATTTGGGTTACTGTCACCTTCCTATCATCTTGGACCAGTATGGCCATTCTCCTCTGACCTCTGTCATTAACAAGCCATTTTTGCCCACAGCACTGCCACTCACTGGATGTTTTTTGTTTTTCGCACCATTCTCTTTACACTCTAGAGACTGTTGCATGTGAAAATCCCAGGAGATCAGCAGTTACAGAAATACTTAAACCAGCCTGTCTGGCAGCAACACTCATGCCACGGTCTAAATCACAGAGATTTTTTTACGAATTTTTTCCCCATTCTGATGGTTTATGTGAACATTAACTGAAGCTTATGTATATACTGTATACACACACACACACACACACACACACACACACACACACACATATATATATATATATATATATATATATATATATATATATATATATATACTGTATACGTGATATGTATACACTGGCGGCCAAAAGTTTGGAATAATGTACAGATTTTCCTGTTTCTGAAGGAAATTGGCACTTAAATTCACCAAAGTGGCATTCAACTGATCACAAAATAGTCACATGATTATAAGTATAGGACATTACTGATGTAAAAAAAACAGCACCATCACTATTTGAAAAAAGTCATTTTTTTAACAAATTTAGACAGGCCCCATTTCCAGCAGCCATCACTCCAACACTTTATTCTTGAGTAATCATACTAAATTGCTAATTTGGTTCTAGAAAATAACTTGCTATCATATCACACAGTTGCAAGCTATTTGGTTCGTTAAATGAAGCTTCACATTGTCTTTGTGTTTGTTTTTGAGTTGCCACAGTATGCAATAGACTGGCATGTCTTAAGGTCAATATTACAGATTTCTCTAGAAACTCGTCAGTCAATCATTGTTTTGAGGAATGAAACTAAGATTTCATAAAAAAGGTGTACACTACAGTCTTCAAAGACAAAGGACAACAAGGACCGAAAGAGATGTGGAAGGCCAAATAAACAGATACAAATAAACAAGAGAATAAGTACATCAGAGTCTGAGAAATAGATGCCTCACATGTCCTCAGCTGACAGCTTCATTGAATTCTACCCGCTCAACACCAATTTGATGAACAACAGTAAAGAGAAGACTCAGGGGTGCAGGGCTTATAATGAACAATTGCAAAGAAAAAGCCACTTTTGAAACAGAAAAACAAAAAGAAAAGGTTGGAGTAAGCAAAGAAACACAGACATTGGACATCAGATAATTGGAAAAGTGTGTTATGGATCTTAACCCCATTGAGCGTTTGTGGGATCAGCTAGACTGTAAGGTGCGTGAGATGTGCCCAACAAGACAACCACATCTATGGCAAGTGCTACAGGAAATGTGGGGTGAAACATCACCTGATTTTCTGGAAAACTGTGAGCTAGAATGCCAAGAATCTGCAAAGCTGTCATTGCAGCAAGTGGAGGATTTTTTTTAATGAGAACACTTTGAAGTAGTTTAAGAAGTTATGAAAAAAAAAAAAAAATTCAAATTGGAATAGTACTTTTTCACATTATTAAAGGTGGGGTATGTGATTTTCTTTTTTGACCATTTTTTCAAAATAACTTGAAATCCTATTCCTAATCCACTTACTGGCTGTAAATTAGAAGCACTGAAATGAAAATTAAGCAATTTAATCATCTGTGGAACGGGCAGGACTCGAAAAACTCCAGCCAATCATTTTCAAGACCATCTAGAATCATTGGACAGAAAATGTGTCAATCAAACGGTCGTACCATGCCCCCTCCCCCACCACCCTGGCGCGCGTGTCCCGTTCGTGCGCATACTCAAAGCTCGTGACCCAGTAACAGGAAGCGATTGTATTTATGTATGGAGAATAGAGCTTTTATAGTGCTAGTGGGGTTGTTCCACATTTCTATGAATCCTGTTTTGAATAGAAGACCGCTGTACAGACGCCAGGGCTGGCTATGTTCTTTTTTTTTTTACAGTTATGAGAAAATCAGCTCTACACCTTTCAAGAGTGGTATGCGAACCCCTCCTCCTGCTGTGTCAACAATTCGCTCTGAAAAATTGTCTGACAGGTGAATGCACTGTTTGACTAGTGAGTCTAGAACACTGCTAGAACACTGCGCATCTGAGTTTTCGCTCGTGCATGATTGCGCGTCCATGTTTTTCGAATGGGTGGAGTCAGGGCCAGCGTTGGAGGAGAGAAGGTAGGACCTTAGAGTTGTGTATTTTCAAAATCTGCCGGCCGTTTTGCAAATCACATACCCCACCTTTAATGTCCTGACTATACATTTTGATCAGCTGAATGCCACTTTGGTGAATAAAAGTACCAATTTCTTTCCATAAAAGTACCAATTTCTTTTCATAAAATGCAGGGTTAGTGATAAACTCTGGGATAAGGTTTGCCCATAGTAATTAATCAGCTTTATAAAACAGATAGTTCTGGTCCTGGATGCTGAATGGCCAATAGCCGTGCTTCATTCACTATAAAGCACAACTTTTGCTGCTTCCTAATTATTTTACTATGCCCTTAAAGTGTGTACTTGTTTTAAGATGGAAAAGTGTCTACTTTTTAGTGTGTGGGGGACTATTGTTACATGTATCCTGTCACCGTACACCGACCTGTCAGTCATCCTTTTACAGCTATCATGACATGCATGTTTCTAATTAAATGTTTACTCATTCATTATTCATTATTCTTCATTGCATTTCATATACAATATCCTACAACGCGTCCTACTGTATTGGAGAAAAAACACCACTGAAGATCTGTCTCAGGGTGTTTTGTGTGGAAAGCCACTTATGTTTTGATATAATGATGCTTGCAGTAATGTGTAATTAATCTGTTAAAAAACTATGTAGAATAACGGTAAATGCATGGCAGTGCAGGCCGCCAAATGTTTACCAGAAACTGATATAACAATTGAATGGCATTTAATGACTTTACTTAAAAAAAAAAAAAAAAAAACATTTGAATAAACACATGTCCTTAATATGATTTTTATGTGGTAATCTTTTTAAAAGCAATATAAGCACTTGGGTCTGTGCCATATTGTGAATACTATATTTAATTTCTCAATATAGCACAGCCTCACGTACCTTATTGCTTGAAGGGATAGTTCACCCCAAAATGAAAATTCTCTCATAATTTTCTCACCCTCATGCCATCCCAGATGTGTATGACTTTCTTCGGGCTGAACCAACCGCAATTTTTTAATAGAATATATCAGCTCTGTAGGTCCATACAATGCAATTGAATGGTAGCCAAAAATCGGGATGTCTAAAAAGCACATAAAAGCATCATAAAAGTAATACACTACTCCAGTGGTTAATTTCATATCTTCAGAAGCAATATGATGGGTGAGAAACAGACAAATATTTAAGTCTTTTTTTCACTGTAAGTTCTCCACTCTGCCCAGTAGGTGGCGATACGCATGAAGAATGTGAATCACCAGAAACAAAAGAAGAAGAATGTAGAAGTGAAAGTGGAGATTTATAGCAAAAAATAAATAAAAAATAAATATTGATCGATTTCTCATCCACAGCTAATGTATTGCTCCTGAATATATGGATTTAACCACTGGAGTCGTGTGGATTACTTTTATGCTGCCTTTATGTGCTTTTTGGACCTTTAAATTCTGGATCTACAGAGCTGAGTTATTTAAAAAAAAAAAAACTTAATTTGTGTTCAGCAGAAAAAAGAAATCTGGGATTGCATGAGTGTGAGTAAATTATGAGAGAATTTTCCCTTTTGGGTGAACTATCCCTTTAAGTATATAAAAACAATAGAAGTCTATGGTACTTCTCATTTAATAGCTACAGTAAGTAAAGGCTTTATAAACACACTTAATGTATTAATTAGAATCTAAAAAATGCAACAAGGTCTCTTTGAGGGTTAAATTTAGGTGTAAGGGTATGTGATAGATAGGGGTATACAATTGCTCATCATTAGCTCAGTATAAAACCAATAGAAGTCAAAAGAAAGTCCTCACCATGACAGAAAATCAAGCATGTTTTTATGTACATGATGTCATGAAAGTGCCCCAGTACATGTCAGCCGTTTTCAGTGCAGGTTCTAAATAAGAACCATCTCAAGTCGATGTGGTCTAGAGTTATTGGACAATATCTGCATTTAATCTAAACAACCACACAATTATAGACTAACAACTGAAGAACATAGATTCCCCCTATCTGCTGAGCCTGGCCTTATTTGTGCCCTAAAAGCAGTGACTATTTGCTGACTATTCGGCACATAAAACTTTCATTTGACACATTAATGCTGCCGAGTGAATTAATGTGCTGGGCGCAGGGAGCTGGTTGGCTGAGGCACCCTAACGGACACTGGAAGTGAAAAGCTGTCTCATGCTTGATTGGCCCTCACCTCCCCACCAGCTCACACAACCTGGCAGAGTGAACTCTGACCCTCATCTCTGCCTAACCTGTAGTGACACGGTCAAGGTGACATGGCAGAGTGGAGCTGACTGAGGGAGAGGCTGTGCACTGGTCTGCACCCCAACGTGGTCACATTAAAAGAGTCCAGCAGTAAATAATTCAGACCAAGCAGTCGCAACAATGCATACATGTTGTTATTAGTGTTCCGCTTCAATATTCATAGCTAGGAGTGGGGATGGGCTGCTTGGGACAAGCAAATGGGCAAGAATGGAGAGTAGTGATGCGTTTATGCATGTGTAGTCTATAGTTATGAATGTGTGCGTTAGATTGTGGCTTTATGGTGTCAGGCCATTTTCTTCACAGCCAATGTCACAGTATCACCCCTCTGGCAACCAACCCACTTAAACAAACTGCACTGATATGCTGAAGTATAAAAAATACATTGAAATGAAGATTTCATCAGATACAAAAACGGAATAAAAAATCTTGTATTTTTTTAAATATGAGCAAAGCTTGGTAATGCATTCTAAGCTGTTGACAAGCGGCTTTGTGAAAAGTATAAAACCGTATACAATGTGTTCTTTAACTTAAATATGGAAAGAATTATCTTTTGTATTTTATACAATACAGTACATCTCAGATATAGATTAGGGAGTGTTTTTTTTATGATGAAGCTAGAGATATATCCATGAGTACTATGGACTCATCCCTTCTTAACAGCTTTCGGTACAAGCCCCCAGATACGCAGCAAACAGATCCCTTCATTTTTTGCGTAATTCTCAATCAAACATGCTCTGTGCCATATTTTTTTAATACTGAGTCTCAGCAGATTAATCTGGCTGCTGAACTGAGCATCAGCAGCTGCTCCTTATCCTTATCATCGCTGTAACGACCGGCCAGAATACTGCTGGGACCTGAATTAATAGTTCCACACAATCCCAAGAAACAAATCTCATCCTGCTGCCAGGCCACTTGACTCATGTGTTCCAATGGGCTCTGGATGGCATCAGCAATCTGTAATCGGTCACTAAGCCTCAGTGCTGCTCAGTTAAATTGCTTCTTCAGAGCATTTGGAAAAAAGAGCAAAGCTGGGGTGCACTATATCTCAGACATGTATGTTTTTCTGGTCCAGTAATTAAAATGGGGTACCCTTAAAATTGGTTATCTATGTAAATACCATATACTCATCTTACATGTCATATGTGTAACAAACACACACACACACACACACACACACATTGGCCATCATAACAACATATGAAGTGAGTTATTTACTTTTTTTGACACAGTATCATTCAAAACTGAAGTTTTTCATACATTAAAGGGGTCATATCATACATTTAGTTATTAATCCACATTTTTTAAATACCAAAAACAGTCATAACTTTTTTTTTCTTGACCATTGTATATCCCCTCTCTGAATTAAACAGACTTAAATGTAAGCCAGGGATTTTTGCAGTTTGGTTTTAATAAATGTTCAGGGGAGGAAATTCTGAGTTTTTAGAAGTTACTGTGTTTTCTTTGTGGACCAGAAAAATAATTATTAATCTTGATACAACCCATTAAGAACACTAACATGGAACTATTTCTATATAATCGAACTATTAAAATGTTGTTATTTGTCTATGTCGTGTAAACTAATGTATTCTGGCTGATACAGTGATGTTAATAAATATTTTTTACTTGAGCAAAACCAGTTACTTTAGATGTTACCACATGAATTAACATTTTTAAGGATCACATTTTTTTCAGTGTATGAATCCACACAGTTATAGTCAAAGAATGTGTGGCAATATGTTAGATTTTAAGAACAATAAATGCTCATTTATTTGCATATTTTTTTTTTTTTTACTGTGTCCTAAATAATTGTTCCTCCTATTTACCAATCCTTTAAGTTAGTACTCGGCTGTGTTTACGTGAATGTATGTGCTTCAACAAATGTATGCATGCATTAGGCAGGCATATCATGGTGTATGTGATCAGGGGGAAACAGACTGTAAATATCTGACCTATATGTATATATCCTGGTCTGGAGGAAGTGAAAATGAGAATGTGGCTTTGTGTCTCGTCTCTGCTGCAACATAATCAGGGCCCCAGATTTATGAGCAACCAGATCCCTCCTGAGGCTTAGGGCTGTAAACAACTGGGATCAGGCCACCGATTTAAGAACATGTACCACTTGCACTTGGTACATTTGGTCAAAGAAGATTAGACGACAATTTTTAATTTGTTCCTGAATCCGTTTTACAAGACGATAATGCCTGCACTGTCTTTTTATAGCAGAGGGTCTAATATTCTTATAAGAAGAAGCCAAATCAGGGTTTGAGCAATCAAAGAGATGATGAGAACCGCAAGAGATGAGGATCATGGGAATCACTGGCACTTTACAAATTAAACTGGTGAAAATCAAGAGTCCTTCATCCTCCTGAATTTTTAAGATCAGTGAGGAATGATCACATTTTTGGATGTCTAAGACCTCTTTCTTTATATACATAAATGAAAATGTCCAACACCATCACACACACAGCTTGTAACTTTAAAATTACTTTGATTATTATTATATTATTATTATTGACTATTAAACTTAAAGTAAAATTTCTCTCATAATTTACTCACTTTCATGCCATCCCAGATTCTTTTAGAATATTTCAGCTCTGTAGGTCCTCACAATGCAAGTGAATGGTGACCAAACTTTTCATTTCAAGCAATACAGTCACTTTGGGTGAGAAACAGATCAACATTTCAATACTTTTTACCTATAAATCCCCACTTTCACATTCAGCATGTGAAAGTAAAAGTAGAGATTTATAGGAAAAAGGGACTTATATATTGATACCTTTCTCATCTTAATCCATCTATTTTATCGCTTCTGAAGATATGGATTTAAAGGACAAGTTCACCCAAAAATTATAATTCTCTCATGATTTACTCACCTTTAAGCCACCCAGGATGTGTATGTCTTTCCTTCTTCAGCAGAACTGAAATGAAGACATTCATTGATCGACTGGAGTCGTATTGATTACTTTTATGCTGCCTATATAGTATGCCTTTTGGACCGTCAACAGCCAGCAGCCTCACGGCACCCATTCACTTTCACTGTATGGACAAACAGAGCTGAAATGGGCTTATAAAATCTACATTTCGGTTCTGCTGAAGAAAGAAGGACATACACATCTTGGATGGCGTAAATATTAGTAAATCATGAGAGAATTATCATTTTTGGGTGTACTAATCGTTTAACAACTTGAGACAGATGGATTACTTTTATGCTGCTATATGGGATTTTTGGAGCTTGAAAGGTTTAGTCACTATTCACTTGCATTGTATGGACCTACTGTACATAGCTGAGATATTCTTATCTTAATGGTTCTGTAGAAGACAGTCATACACATCTGGGATGGCATGAGGGTGAGTAAATGATGAGAGAATTTTCCATTTTTGTGGGGTGAACAATCCCTTTAAGTTTTAAATTTTTGTGGATTATTTAAAAAAAAAAAAAAAATGTGTTAGGTACTCTGCTCAGCTCTCTGTTTGTAAACAATGTATAAAGGCATAGACAAACAGTATGCGCTGAAGAAGTCAAGCTTTAGTCAGTGCAACCCTGTCCTTATACACCCATGGTGGCTTATCTTGTAATCTTGAATCTCTGATCAATGCAGACAGAATTATTCAGGCCTGGCATGTATTTAAATGTCGCAAATCTCTCAGGGACCTTTTCCAAGCTTTGCCCTCTGTCTCAAAAACATCTTCTTATTCTGCGTGAGCAGGAGCTGACATCCGATGAGTTTTTCATTAATAAGATTGGACTTAATCGCACTATAAACAGAAATAACAAAAAACAATGATAATCATATTTCAGCAAGGATAAGGCAAGGAGAATAATCTTGGTGTGACACAAATGTAATCCCAGCTCTAGCACATTGTCTATGAACATCTAAAGCCCACATGAACACACAAAACCCTCTAAATACTATTCATTAATATGTAAAATTAGGTTTCATTAATATGTAAATATTTGTTTAAAATTAAATAGTGCACTGTATCCTTAATTAGTCCCATGCAGAATGAAATGGGGAAAAAAACATTATAGCCAAATTCTGCTCTTTATAAAATGTTTATTGAGCCATCTGATAAAATAATTTATGAGGTCTGAAAGAAAAACTGTATTCAAATTTCAAATGAAATAAAAGACCTCAGTCTGGCGAATCTTATTGCAAGCTGTAATATAATATTATTAGGAATGTTTTTAACCAGTGCCTGGCAACCAAATAATGATGTTTAACCTTGCCATCTTACATCAGACATGAAGCTGACAAAGACATGATTGCAGCTCCAATGCAGATTTACAGTTTGGGTTAAATTTGAAAGGAGAGAGCCTTAAAAGCTTTTACTTTTGGTTCTCACTGAGACTAAATGAGTAGATGACAGAGACATGACATTATAAATGGCAAATCATCCCTGTCAATTTAAATCATTCAGTTTGTACTTTTTTTCTCTGTGGGGGGTAATTCTACACTTACATTATATAGCAAACACAGATTCTGATCTTTCTGAACATATGGATAATTTTCTCATATCATATATGTATGTAACACTGTGTATTTGTGTACATGTCAAGCAGAATGTTTGTATATATCTGTATGGTGAAGTTCCCATCAACCCAAGCAAATCCTTGAATGATGATGAGATTATGATGGAGATCATTTGCATCGAGCTGTAACAGGCACTGTGTTAGGGTGCGGAGTGGCACACTTTCTTGCTGTTCCATTCCCATCTATTATGCAAATGAAGCACGACTTCTTTCTCCTGTCAGAACAATGAGAGCGGGAAAAGAGGGGGGCATCATTATGCTGGGATTTCAAGCTCTTTCTTTTGTTTATTTTTTGGCACAGTGTCGCTCTATCAGAGAGTCATTAGATAGTAAAGTAGGACATGCCAGAGCTGTAGTGCTGAGGAAGATGAGCGGAGGGAGCGGGTCTGCTGGAGCTCTGCCCAGGTGGTTGAGTGGATGGTTAGAGATCACTTAATTAGCACATGTAGAATTCCATTTAAATTGGTGCCGACATTGTCAAAGAGAGCAGCATCGAACGGTCTGTACACAACCTTCTGAGCTGAGAGGGTGACAGTGTGGGTTTCTGACGTCTGGAGGTGGAGGAAATGGTGGTGGAACAGGCTATTAACCCCTCAGCCTGTGGGTTCACATGCCGCTGCGGCCTGAACTCCTCAGTGTCAGCACATAAACCCCCACACACAAATACACCCAGTGAGGCACATTAAACAAGGGTGACAGGTCTGCTGGTCGGCAACCAGGCTAATGGCTATGTCGCCTGAGAACGTAACGCTTTGGCTTTATGCGGAGTGTGTGAAATGCTCAAAACATTCTCCAATTACTGTCTGACTGAGTCGCAGTCACACTGAAGTGTTAAGACTGCTGAGCAGTGGGATGCTGGAGGCAAGAACAGAAAGGAAATGCACAGAGAGATTAGCAGGGTATATGGTAATTTATCTGCTTTTCGTGTAGCCTACTATTAAAATTGAATTACGCTTTTTCACTGCAGTTGGTTCATTCTGTGAAATCTTAGCCTTTTCTATTTTAAAAAGCTGATTTTCTAAGTAGGCCTACATTTTTTTTTTTAACTATATATCTTATTCTATTCTAGACAATAAAGTCTTTAAATGTCAATAAAATGCACTGTGCCATCTCAAGCTACACGTTTTATTTTTAATATAACTTGGGATATAGCTTTGCCATTAAAAAAGTTACAGGGTTGGCAAACCTAACAAAACATAAGATGAAATGATTTAAAAGAGGAGACACTTACTTATACTTGAAGAGTTCACATCTTGAGAGGACAATGATGTCATTATGTTATTATTTATTTATTAAATTGTACGTTATTTTAAAAACGATGGTAACTGACACATTACTTGGGAACAACTTTAAGTCTTTACAAATATTTATTATGTCAACTTAAATATGAAATATATTCACCAAGAATAAATAGCTTTTTCTTATCTTTTTTTTTATTTTATTTTTTTTTATTTTTTTTTAGCAATATGTGCATATTTACCAATGAGAAGATGGACACGGGGCTGGGAACTGACCAAAAGGTATCCTCAAGAAAGATGATGAAAAAAAAAACACTTAAAAGTAAAGTTAAAGCCTTTGATCACACGTTATTGAGGAACACAAAATGCACCTATTTTGCAGAATGACCAATTTCCTTGTACATTAGTTGTCAATGATTCACTGAATTATTTGTTTCATTAATTCAATAAAGAAAGATTAAATTAACTTAGTAAAAACTCTCAGATGAGAACAGTGCCTCCCCAATAATGGCTGCTATTTAGACATTCTACAGCAGGGGGCAGAAGAGAACAAAAAAACCTATAACAAACTTGAACTCAAAAAGGGCTTCACATCATATTGGCAGCAAGGAACAGCTGACAGAAAGCATTAATATGGTTGCATCCCAATTTACATACTTCTATGTACCAAAAAGCCTTGCTTTATATTGCTGGTAATGGGAAAGTAAACTTTGAGTAGGCCACCACCACATAATATTGTTTCCTCCACTGTTTGCTTTTAAATGTAAAAGTATTTAGCTAAATTCATTAGCCTACCTCTACATTTTAGTTTCCTCAAACTTTTAGTTTCAGTTTTTCACAATTGAAAAACTCTTCTTGTTCCTTTGCAAAGAAGCTATGGGCAATATTAGATGCACACTTTGAAAATCTACACTGAATAAAGGGAAAATATTAAACCAGTACACTTAAAATCAAATTAATAAATGTATGCTTGAAATTAGAACATTATTATATTGCATAAGGTTCAATGCAGTCATCAAAAAGTGATGTGATCACATTGCTATTAAATATAACAATGGATTCTTACTTCGGATGGTGTTCACTCAACGTAATGTTTACTAGTTGCTTAATTAACATATTTAAAAGGACCTAATGCAACACAATAGTTTAGTATTTAGTATCAACTTAATTTAATTGTGTATAACCCATCTACGTTTACTTAATCCAATTGTGTAATATGAATAATATGTGTTGCATCAATGTATTGCTGAAACCGGGCAGATGATTTTCAGTTCCCAGAATGCTTTGCATGGGACTGGATAAGGAGAGAGCATTTTATAATTAAGTGTAATTTTAATGTATTTCTACGCAAAATGAAATAAGTAGGAGATTTGTTAGTGTTAGAGGTTATGTGATGTTTAATTTTTCTTGGGAGGTAACCACTATGGAGAAGAGTGGAGCTAATTGTTAGGTTGAGTACATTGCTTGTGTAAAATCTGTGTGTATTTCACATCTCAAGAACCAAATGTTAAAGGATCATCAGTATTGTCAGTGAATAAGGATGTAACCCGACACACACACACACAAGTAGAGACAGTCACAATGAGGAAAAACTGCTTTATTGTAAATAAAAGCAGTCCGGGCAAAAGTACAAACAAGGGGGCAAATCCAAGGAGGGAGGTGAACGAGAGCGGGGAAAACAGTTAACAACTAGGGCGAGGAACACGACGAGACTAGCGGGAACAAAGACAGGGGGACGAGAGGAATGGGGAGTTGGCAAGCTAACAAGTGACGACTAGGGGCAAAACTAGACGGGACTAGCGGGGGCAAAGGTACGGGAACCAAACATACAGGAATCTAAATACAATACAATAACCAACCGGAAACAAACAGAAGGATGGTGTATTTATAGGGGCGAGTGCAGGTGCAAACAATGACAGGTGATTGGGACTGTGGCAGGTGTAACTAATGTGTGGGGATAGGAAGCGCGTGAGAACAAGAGTCATAATGTTCTGGCTGATGAGCCGAGTGCGCCAGAGGGGGGAGATCGTTTATGAGCGAGAGCTCGTAAAAGCAAAACCGGGCGTGGAAGCCCGATGGAGGAAAAAGAGCGTACGAGCTCAAGGGGGAGCGAGGGAGCGGGAAGCGAGCACGCTCGCGGAGTGCATGTGTGCGTGCTCGAGGAAGCGGAGATGGGGCAGAGGGGCGGGGTTCGTGACAGTACTCCCCCCTCTGAATAGGACGGCTCCTGACGGCCGCGCTCGGCTGCGAGGAGCGCGAGGGAACAGAACGAGCGTGTGAGCTCGGGGGGACAGAACGAGCGTGTGAGCTCGAGGGGAACAGAACGAGCGTGTGATCTCGCGGGGAACAGAACGAGAGTGTGATCTCGCGGGGAACAGAACGAGAGTGTGATCTCGCGGGGAACAGAACGAGAGTGTGATCTCGCGGGGAACAGAACGAGCGTGTGATCTCACGGGGAACAGAACGAGCGTGTGATCTCACGGGGGACAGAACGAGAGTGTGATCTCGCGGAGAACAGAAGGCACCAAAAGGGAAATGAAACAGTCCATGGGGGTCAATGGGCAGTTCAAGACAAGGTCAGGGGGAACATAGTGGACAGGCGGGTGGTCGGGAGGTCCAGGGGGCAGCCATAGGGCAGAGACTGGGTCAGGAGGTCTGGAAGGCGACTGGAGGACAGGGACTGGGTCCGGGGGTCTGGAAGGTGACCACAGGACAGGAATAGGGTCCGGAGGCCAGGGAAGAGGCCACAGGACAGGTAGAGGGTCAGGAAGTCCGGGCTGAGCCGTGAAAGGCGGAGTCGTCAGAGGCAGCCCCGTAGTTGGCTCTGGAGGTGGAGCCGACGGAGGCTTTAGGGGCGAAGGCCTGGAAGGCTCTGGAGGTGGAGCCGAAGGAGGCTTTAGGGGCGAAGGCCTGGAAGGCTCAGGAAGTGGAGCCCATGGAGGTGGCGCCGTAGGAGGCTCCAGAGGTGAGGTCCTGGAAGGCTCTGGAGGCAGAGCCGAGGGAGGTGACGCCGTGGGAGGTGGCGCCGTAGAAGGCTCCAGGAGCGAAGCCCGGGTAGGCTCTGGAGGCGGAGCCGGGGGAGGTGGCGCCGTTGGAGGCTTGGGAGGCGGAGCCGCAGGAGGCTCGGGAGGCGAATCTCTAGAAGGCTCTGGCGTCTTAGGGAGCAGAGCCGTAGGAGGCTCGGGAGGCAAATCTCTAGAAGGCTCTGGAGTCTTAGGGAGCAGAGCCATAGGAGGCTCGGGTGGTGGAGCCGTGGAAGGCTCGAGAGGCGGAGCCCTAGGAAGCTCTGGAGTCTTTGGGAGCAGAGCCATGAGAGGCTCGGGGGGTGGAGCCGTAGGAGGCTCTGGAGGGGGAGCCGTAGGAGGCTCGGGAGGCAGAGCCATAGGAGCCTCTAGTGGCCGAGCCCTGGGAGGCTCGAGAGGCTTGAGGGGGGGAGCCTTGAAAGACTCGAGAGACGAAGCCCTGAGAGGCTTGAGAGGAGGAGGAGGAGCCCTGAAAGACTCGAGAGACGAAGCCCTGAGAGGCTTGAGAGGGGGAGGAGCCCTGAGAGACTCGAGGGGCGGAGCCCTGAGAGGCGTAGGAGCCCTGAGAGACTCGAGAGGCGAAGCCGTAAGAGGCTTGAGGGGTGGAGTCATGAAAGACTCGAGAGGCGAAGCCGTGAGAGGCTTGAGGGGTGGAGCCATGAAAGACTCGAGGGGCGGAGCCCTGAGAGGCGGAGGAGCCCTGAGAGACTCGAGAGGCGAAGCCGTAAGAGGCTTGAGGGATGGAGCCCTGAAAGACTCGAGAGGCGAAGCCGTGAGAGGCTTGAGGGGTGGAGCCGTGAAAGACTCGAGGGATGGAGCCCTGAAAGACTCGAGAGGCGAAGCCGTGAGAGGCTTGAGGGGTGGAGCCGTGAAAGACTCGAGGGATGGAGCCCTGAGGGACTTGAGGGGTAGAGCTCTGGGAGGCTCGTGAGGAGGAGCCCTAGGAGGCTCGTGAGGAGGGGCCCTCGGAGGCTCGAGAGGAGGAGCCCTGGGAGGCTCGAGAGGAGGAGCCCTGGGAGGCTCGTGAGGAGGAGCCCTGGGAGGCTCGTGAGGAGGAGCCCGGGAGGGCTCTGAGGGGCGAGCAGAGGCTGACAGAGCCGTGGAAGACTCTGAGGGCGGAGCAGAACCCGGCAGAGCCGTGGAGGACTCTGAGGGCGGAGCAGAACCCGGCAGAGTCGTGGAAGACTCTGAGGGCGGAGCAGAACCCGGCAGAGCCGTGGAAGACTCTGAGGGCACCTCTGCGGTCTTGAGCACAAGACGAGACTGGGGAGAAGGGGCCCTCTTCCTTCTCTTACGTCTTCGGCCAACGGGGGACGTGGCCATGGGGACGGTCGAGGCTACAGGCGCTGGCTCTGGGGCGGTCGAGGCTACAGGCACTGGCTCGCTGACCGTGGCAGGCATGGGCGCTGGCTCGTTGGCCGTGGCGGGCATGGGCGCTGGCTCGTTGGCTGTGGCGGGCATGGGCGCTGGCTCGTTGGCCGTGGCGGGCATGGGCGCTGGCTCGTTGGCCGTGGCGGGCATGGGCGTTGACTCGCTGGCCGTGGCGGGCATGGGCGTTGACTCGCTGGCCGTGCCAGGCTTCGAGGCTGGGGCCTTAACAGGCCTCGGGACTGGGGCCGTGTCAGGCTTGGGGACTAGGGCCGTGTCAGGCTTGGGGACTAGGGCCGTGTCAGGCTTCAAGACGGGGGCCGTGGTAGGCTTCAAGACGGGGACCGTGGTAGGCTTCAAGACGGGGGCCGTGGTAGGCTTCAAGACGGGGGCCGTGGTAGGCTTCAAGACGGGGGCCGTGGTAGGCTTCAAAACGGGGGCCGTGGTAGGCTTTGAGAGGGGGGTCTTGGTGTGGAGCGCTGGTTCAGTGTCTGCCTCCCCCACAGTAAACGAGGAACCAACGCACAGCAGGGCGAGGTCAATAAACTGAGCCAGGTTGAGAGAGCATCGACCACCAGGCATGTATGATGAGGCTGGCTCATTCAGTCCATCCTGAAAAATGTCTTTCAGAACCACCTCATCAAAATTCACCTGGTTGGCCAGGGCACAAAAATCAGTGACATAAACCTCCAAGGGTTGACTCCCCTGACGCAACACCAATAGTCGGGCCGCTGGCTCCATAATGTCAAGGGCGGGGTTATGCGTTACATAACCGCTGCCTCGCAAAAAAACCCCTTGGTCAGCGCCGGAAGAGCCAAAAAACCTCTCGGGGGGTGGAGAGTTCACGGCACTCAAATATGCAGGGGAAGCATAAACGGGCTCAGGGGCAGACACAGGTGACGCAGGGTGACAAAAATCAAAATTTGCACGCACCTGCTGGCCCTGGGCTGTGAGCGCGCGTTCATGCTTCCACACCGTAGCTCCTCGCGCTGAATGTGACGTATTCCTCCGCTCTAGTGAGCCGCGCGAATCCTCAGCGCGACGCATTGTGACTGTCTACGGTGAGGTTGGTTATTCTGTAACCCGACACACACACACACAAGTAGAGACAGTCACAATGAGGAAAAACTGCTTTATTGTAAATAAAAGCAGTCCGGGCAAAAGTACAAACAAGGGGGCAAATCCAAGGAGGGAGGTGAACGAGAGCGGGGAAAACAGTTAACAACTAGGGCGAGGAACACGACGAGACTAGCGGGAACGAAGACAGGGGACGAGAGGAATGGGGAGTTGGCAAGCTAACAAGTGACGAGTAGGGGCAAAACTAGACGGGACTAGCGGGGGCAAAACTAGACGGGACTAGCAGGGGCAAAGGTACGGGAACCAAACATACAGGAATCTAAATACAATACAATAACCAACCGGAAACAAACGGAAGGATGGTGTATTTATAGGGGTGAGTGCAGGTGCAAACAATGACAGGTGATTGGGACTCTGGCAGGTGTAACTAATGTGTGGGGATAGGAAGCGCGTGAGAACAAGAGTCATAATGTTCTGGCTGATGAGCCGAGTGCGCCAGAGGGGGGAGATCGTTTATGAGCGAGAGCTCGTAAAAGCAAAACCGGGCATGGAAGCCCGATGGAGGAAAAAGAGCGTACGAGCTCAAGGGGGAGCGAGGGAGCGGGAAGCGAGCACGCTCGCGGAGTGCATGTGTGCGTGCTCGAGGAAGCGGAGATGGGGCAGAGGGGCGGGGTTCGTGACAAAGGATCTGTAAACTCTTACCATACTTGATAAAAAAGTACAAAAAGATCTACATAATATACTAATTTGTTATTTTGTTATTTGAGTTATTTGAACAAATCAAATTTAAGTTAGGTTAGGTTAACTCAATTAATTTAGGTTTTCGCTACACAAAGTATTTAAGTAGCATACATTTTAAAATCAGATCAAATAAACACATCTTCATTGTGTGGAACCAATGTCCACAATTGAATTAAGTTTTGGATCAAAGGGGGGTAACATTTTTACAAGGCCTTTTTTTGCATGACATCTGTCATATTGTAGTATGTGATTTGGGAGAAATAAATTTTCATCTCACTATTTAGGATGGACAATATGCATATTAGAATGTGGCCCAGCCTCTGAAAGACAAAGTGATAAAACAGGACAAATTGGCAGGAGGTACATTATAATTTAAGGCATTTTTGTCATCAGCATGTCACATGGCAGCATTTTTATTTACAAACCAAAATTAATTTATAGATTTGTGGGTGAGTGCTACCAGAATACATGCACATATTACAGACGAACGGCATCAGTGATACACACCGATTGATGGGTGGTGGCACTATTTAATTCTTTCTTCGACACCATTGTTCCATCTCAGGCATTAAATGACAACAGTCAACCCAGTGAGTCAAGGGTAAAATATGTTTATCATACAAGCCTCAGGGAGACTGGAGATGCCATAGGATAAGGAGTGATCAACCGTATGCTTATCACATCATTGGTCCACTGATTCACACCATTAAGTGCCTCGGGCCCCACAAGCACACCCAGAGCCTTGCCTAAAGTCAACCCCATGAGACATTTTAGTCTGGACAGTGGTACATAAGGGCCCTGGGCCTTTGTAGCGCAAACTCTTATGCATATGCAACAGTCTATGGCCTATGGCTTGAACCACCTCTGGTGGAACATTTTAATGCCATTTTGTGAACCATGGTTCAAGCAACTGATCAAGGAACACTGTTTGTCATACTCTGTTTCAGTACTTCAGGGAGAGAGAAGCTTGCTAAATACTGACCTTTGCTATTTTTCAGTTTTGCAGTCTGAATATTCACCCTATGCTGAATAAAAGATGAATTTGCTTTTATACTCTATGTCTATGGTGCCACTAAAATGTCTGGGGAGAAACGGGATCTGGGAAGGATGTGAATTAAGTTGAACCAGAAGTTCTATGGAACATGCATGACTGAACTCCTTCCTCTCACTCTCACTTCCTCCTTGATGCCAGGGGAGGAGCTAGGGGGTTGCCAGTGGTGGCCATGGCCACCTTGGACCACAATTGTCATTTTATTTAAATTTCTAAACCAACAACCACCATCACCATTTGGAAAAAAGGCAGGCAGGGAAGTGTAGACTTTCTGTGTGCATGCTCTGTGTCACAAGCAATGATACCATCTAGGCAGCCTGACAGACTGCAGCAGCAGAGAGCCTCCAGCCTGCATTGCTCACTCATTTGATGGCTTATCAAAATGCAGTTACCTCTTATGGTCTCCAAGCAATGGCTGCCAACACAACCTGTGGGAAGAGAAATTATAAAAACAAAACGACCCACATGCTCAATATTTAATGCTGTGTGGGACAGCATGCTTAATGTGAAGTGAATCCCCTCAAAGGGCTCAAAAATCACAAAGAATTAAAATCACTCTTTATTTATCCTGGAAAAGTGGGGATTGAAGAGAAAGATAGTGAGAAGGAGACAGAAAAAGAGATAGTAGGGATAAATTGAGTGGTGTTTGTGAGGTAATGCAAATGGAGATAATGAGTTAAGCACAAGATGGATCTTTCAAGAGTCTAAGGTCCTTGTATTATAGAAAACCGAAGAGCTGGCAAAGAGATGAACTCATTCATATTGACAAAAGTCAGCAAAGAGGTTGAATGTCCATACATCTTGTGCCATCTCCTCCGTATATATATATACACACACACACACACACACACACACACACAAACACATACACACACACACCCATGCATAATTAACCATGCATACTAGATGTCTTAATGCAGACATTCACAAATATTTAAACATGATGTTGCTTCCAGGCAAAACCGCCCAGTCAGCAACAGCTGCATGATGTCATCAGTAATAATGATCTAACTCTGCCTCAGAGCAGCACTTCCTCAAGAATGCACATAATGGGAGTGTTGGAATGTGCGCTTACCATCATCTTGCCATTTTTAAGCTTTGGGTAACTGGGCAGTTTCACCTTGTGTAAAATTACAGTGTAACCTTGTAATGTTTAACAGGGTTCCACTTCCCACACATTTTGACCTTTACATTTCCGTGACTTTTCTAGTAATTCTATTTGTGATTACTGGATAAGGATTTAACAAGTTGCTGTTTGATTTCATGTTTACTAATTTTTAAAGCTGAAGTTTGCTAGATAGAAAGAACTATACGTAAGCCATTTGTAGGTTAATTTTCTAGAACCTGTAAACACTGTCTTTGTGGCGTTAAAAAAATTCCTCTCCCTGCATTTGAAACTGAGTACTGTCACAGTGTGTACTTTATTTGAAGAAGGACTAACTTATTGATCAGTAAAACAGTACGTTATTTAGGTATGTATGTGAGTAGTACAAATAGATTTCAAACATACATAGGGCTCTATTTTCATGAGTGTGTATGAGTGCTACGTACAGTGCTTGGACCACAGTGCTACGAGCTACGACCGTGAGCAAGTGCAATTTTTGTGCCTGCGTAAAATGCAAGTGGGTTTGGGTGGGAGTGTTTGCGGTCAAATAACTACAGGTTTGTTTTACTGTGCACGCTGATCTTTTTGCCACCACTTCAGTCTGTGATGTCGGCGATCACGAGCCAAATTATTGGTGTCAAATTATTACATTTGGTGCTTTAAGGAATATTATGGGTTCAATACAAGTTAATCTCAATCGACAGCATTTATAGCATCATATTGATTTCCACAACAATTCATTTCGATTTGTCCCTCTGTTAATTAAAAATAAAATAAAAATTGGCAAAAATAAATGCTACAGTGAGGCACTTACATTGGAGTGAGTGGAGGCCAAATCCATAAACGTTAAAATACCAACCCGATCTCATGAAACTTTGTACATAATTTACGAGTTGGCAATTTCGTATGGTCATGCACGATGTTGTTCGCATAAACCCGGATGTCTAATGCGGAAATAAGTGCGATGCGTTAAGGACATACTTATTATTATTAAGCCCTTACCCAAACCCCTTATCTAAACTTAACCAATCAGTAGAGTGTGTAAACATGATAGGAAGCTGTTGTGTGTGACAGACGCAAGTAATTGTCTGGAAATTGGATGGAAACGATGTCCAGTAATGTCATTGGCTGTAGTGAAAGTCATTGGAATTAAAATGAGTGCAATCGCACAATATCATACGAATTAACCAAATTTAGAAAAGTTGTATGAATTCTGATGATTTCGCCGTAGGGTGTTGTAAAATACTCACTGTTTCAAAAGTATAGCCACAAGACATAAGCAATTTGTGTTAACATGATTTAATGTGTTAAAATCGCTTACTAACCTTAAGGTTATTTGTAACCAGTCCAAGATTATATTTCAGAAGTAATCTACCAACACTAAATATTCATTATTTATTTTATTTAGTGAAACATTTCTTAACTTAAATAATAAAAATGTCCATTTTCCATCAATTTCCTGTTTGATATAGGCTTTGTCCAATTATATCCAATTTTTCACCACCTGGTGCTGACCATTGATAGGAAAATGTAGATTCACTATAGAAGTTTTCATGACTCGTACATGATGACCAATTTACATGAATTTCTAGACCTGTTAATCACAATTTTAAAAGTCCTGTATTTTCATGACTATGGGAACTCTGGTTTAATCAGTTTTGCATCATTTGCAGTTAATGACAACCTAAAGTGGTAGGTTGTTTCTAAAACTGTACAACACAGGTTTAACAGAGCATCATTAGGAAAATCCCCCATGTCTGGTAATGTCTGTGAGTCAACACAGACATTACCAGACACAGAGTCTGTGAGTCAACACAGACATTACCAGACACAGGGTATTTCCCTAATGATGCTCTGTTAAACTTGTGCTGTACAGTTTTAGAAACAACCTACCAGTTACCACTTGATGGTGCTGTCAAGCAGCCAATGATGGTCTGTTCCTTAGAACTTAATAAAAGATTTTCAAAACAGCTGAGGGACACCTACCGCTGTTAACCTTTCAGCTCTTAAGACACATAACAAAGGTGCTTGTGTTTACGTGTCTCTGGTTTGTTAACCACAGTATAATGCAAACACAGCAGGCACACCAGCAGACAGTTTGGCAGATGTATCCACAAGCAGTCAGGCAGAACTGTTACAGGACAGTTCTTAACCTATGAATGACAATAGAACCATTGTGTTGTACTTCCCATTATAATAACTGACTCCTAGCTACACTGATTCAACTATACACTTAAAAGTGGTAGCCATCAGGTACTGTAAATGAAAGCATTGTTCAGGCTACTTTGTGAAGAAAGATAACAACCTACAAGTTAAAGCAACAGCAGCCTTTACTTGTAATGTTTAAATGAACAAGTCATAACTGACCTTCTATTAATAAGAAGCCTAAGTGTGGTATAGCTACAACCAGTTAGTGGATGCAATCAAATCGCTTTTTGGTCAAAAGTAGTGTAACATAACTTCCAGTCTCTTTATATTACTTGGGTTACACATTACCCCCCCCAAATTTATTCCATTATCAATGGAAATATATAAATGCTTCACGCTGCAACCCACCCCCGTTAACTTAACAAATATCAATAAAACTAATATCATATACCGTCTGTAAATATGCACATATCTCATTAAAACAGATGTAATAAACCGACCTCACACAACTTCAGTAGATCCAGTATCCTGTGGAATGCTCATAAATCTTCCTCTGAAGCACATATTCTAACACTCTCTCCTCAACAGTTCCCTGTGATATAAGGCAAATATAAAGAAAACTTCTATTATTTACAATCTGCAAATATGCAGATATCTCATTTTAAAAGATGTGATTCACAAACCTCACAAAATTCCAGCATTTTCATCCCATCGAGCACTCATCTAATATATTCCTTTGAAGCGCGTATTCTATCATCCAGAATAAAAACTTCAGGATCATGATCAAAAGTTCCTCTGATTCACAAATCATGATGGTCAGTGGTCACAATCAAAGCCGGCAATCCAGGCTGTTTAAACTGTAAGGATATTGAGGCTCGCACTGGATCCGCACGAGCATGTGAGTGCAACTGAAGTCTTCCTAGCAAGTCAGTCCACTGTCAGCCATGTTTGAAATGTTCTTGGGAGGTTATTTCCAGTCATGAAAATGTAGCTCCTAACTTCTTCAATATAGGGAAAGACCGAAATCTCCAAAACGGTTGGTCAAGATTACGATCAAAGAACATAGTTCAAATCAGCAGTAAAATCTGATAACACTGGTATTATATATGGTGCTTCTTTAACTCAGATTACGGCAACAAAAAAAACAATTCCCAGCTTTTAGTGTGCATGCTGCTTGATTTGATTGACAGGAAATGTCTGTATCTAAAAGGTGATTGGCTCTTTTAATTGTAAGGTGGGACTTCCTATCAACATCCATTAACAGTTGGCTGCATTGAGCATTCTAATTTCTCCCATTAATTTTTAATATAAGTGGCCTGTCTCTACTAAATATTCTCTGGTGTAACTTTTTTTTTTTTTTTTTTTTTTTATTTTGAGTAAATGCGATTGTTAACGTGGACATGCCATCCATGGTTGCATGGTTACACTATGTGTACTGTTATTTCCTTCTTCCAAATATATTAACCATTTCTGCATGTGCAAATAAATCACTTAAATTTGATGACTAAACAGAAATCAGAAGAAATACAATATTATTATACATTTTTTTGGTTCTTTTTCTACAGTTAGTTTAGTGTGAAATGGAGTAAATATAGTGCTAAATAAAACTTTATTCATTTTTAGTTATTTTTATATTTGTTATTAAATTGTGTGATTATATCGGCATTGTACTGGCCACCCTGCTCTCTGGATATAAGCATCGGCCATTAAAAAAAAAAAAACATATCGGTTGACCACTAGAATTTTCAAAGTGCCGCACTTAACTGCCAGCAAAACTGTACGATCTTTTAGGTATGCATGCGAGTAGTATGAATAGAATTCAGACATACTTCATCCAGGGTTGTTGGCATCATCTCTTGACCCAAATATATGATGAAATAACAACAACTACGAAAACTATATGCTCAGGTTTTGTTAGACAAGCACCATTCAAGCACAAGGAATAATTATCTTGGCATATATAACACTTACAGTTTAGAAGAGGGGTCCGCCTCGTGATTCTCTGACGTTCCTTTTAATCCAGTGTTTTGAATGTGACGTTGCCTCAGCTCCAGAGGGATTATGGGACAGTTAAGTGTCCTGTCCAGCTCTTAAAAAAGCTTCCTAAATAGAAGGTCATCCGGGTATTTCTCACTTACTGCTTTATGAATACTGTGGATTCGGACATACTACTCCATTGGCATATTGTTTTTCACATAGTATATAGTAGAGATGTATGAAAATTCTGATGCAGCGAGTGTTTACAGTTTTCAAGAAAATTAACCTATGATTTGCTTATGGCTGTCTCTGCATATTAAGTGGGGATAGGAGAAGGAAACATAAAAGTTACATACTTCAGCTTTAACAAACAAACAGCTTACTTAATTGTCACTACATTTTAACCCTTGTGTGTCAATAAAAAAAGTTACTCAAAAAGTTGTCCTTAGAAGACAAAAATGTCTGCATCAAAAAACTACCATAATATATTATATATTAATATTATTTTCTCTTTCAATTAGTACATTTTTTTTAACCAACATCTGTCCTGATCATAACTAACAAATATCCATTAATTGTAAGGATTTTAATCCTTTAAATGGCAGTTTGTTTAAATGTCACACACACACACGCACACGCGCGCGCGCGCGCACGCACACACGCGCGCGCACACACACACACACTATTAAAACATTTAACTTTGAAGCCAGGGCTCTGAAATGAAAGCGTAACATCATATAATTCACGATTTTATGCTTTAATGCACTGGGATAAATTATTGCGGTTTTAACGGGTTTCAATGGGGACATTTTTGTCCTTAAGGTCCTGAGTGTATTATGCATGTATTATAGAAACGAACCCCCCAAATACACTCTTTACAATATATATATATATATATATATATATATATATATATATATATATATATATATATATATTTGTGAGCAGTGACTAGAATAATTTTTATTATTTTACTTTATGATATGAAATAACTATATTTAATAAATATAATATAATGAAAGATATTACGTTATATTACAAACATCTGTTAGACTTATACTGTAATGCACCCTAACAGTGACCTCCATTTTATCCTCGAGATGTGCAGAGATATTCAGCATTAAGCGACACGTTTTGTGCGAAATGTATATTTATCCTCTAGGGCGATGATGGTAAATGACAACACGAACACCAATCAAATCGTGGGATTGGCCATCCGTAGTCTTGTCTGTCAGCAATATAATCCAATTAGCAAACACGCTTTGTGGAGTTTTGGCCAATCATCGAGGCACTTGAACAAACGACCCCTCCCCTTCATCAAGACACACAAGACTACGAACCGAAGGATATTTTGGCCTCCCCATAGAAGCTTATTATTCGGATCACAGTAATTATTTATCCCACAACATGATCCTATATTGATACGAAACTTAGATTCAGTCATTAAGTAGACAGGTTTGTTCATTGGCATCTGCGTTGGCGTCAAACATGCGCAAAAATTCACGCGATCAAAGCAGCAGAGAATCGCCGTCAACGGAATGATCGCTTCTCGTGTGAAGTGACCCTGCTTGTTTGATTTCAGAGGAAGAGAAAAACATATCGTCTCCGAGAAATCACCTCAGCCCAGAAACCGAAGTGGAAACGAACGCTGACACTCGCTGTATATTTGGAAATGTAAGTATGTGGGACGAGTAGGCCTTGGGTTTGTTCGACAGGAGCTCGTGCTAAGCTAACCAGCGCGAGCCTGCGCGTGATTTCATTGCTATGTATTTCGGAGCTTGTTGTGTAACGAGCGAGTTTACATTAAGCACTATAACGATATTAGACTGACATTATCGCCCACTTTCCCTTTGGGGGACAACAAAGAAACGGTATGTTGTGATTGTGTGTGTGTGTGGAATCACAGTTATTGGTTATGTTTGTCCAGCAACAGCTCAAGCGCGAGCCACAGACAAACAAGCGCGCGTCAGAAATAATCCCATCGGCTCGTGCTCCGTATTAGAAACAATTCATTGCATTATGTAATCACCTCGGCTTTTGTTACATCTCCTCTATTTCTGTCTCAAAGTGAAGTGAAGATGTTAAAGTTTTTCAGTCGTAGTTGTCGCTCCGTGTGTTTGTCCTGTGGCTCACTTTTACCCTCTGTTTCAGGCTTAGCCTAAAACAGATGCATAATTTTTGTATTGTTGGTTGTTTGCAGGACGGGCCTGAGATTTATGCTGAAATTTTGTCATTAAGCTTGATCTATCTACAGGAATGCAAACTACAAACAATTCAGCTAAAGTCACCTTTTCTGAAGCTAATTTGCCCAAATTATTTGGTACTTGAAAGGGCTACTTTAAGCTTAATGATATGTATGGAACACCTGCTATGACTTTATCCTTTTTTTTTTTCTTCTCGCCTCATGAGTTTGCATCCCTGTACCTATGATTATCAGTTGAGTTTTTTCCTCATAATTTCTATGAAAACCGTTAATAATTTGTATTATTTGCATAGTCGGTTTTGTTTTTGCTTCAGGTAAACAGTGTAGTGTTTATTTAAGTACATAAGCTTTTACTTATAGTAAAAAAAAACGTTTAAATAGATGGTGATTATAGATTTGGAGACATTCAGGATGGCTAAAAACATTCTGACATTATGTATTTGCCTTTTGAATTATTTTTGTTAGAACACCATGGCTTTGTTCAAACAGGCAGAACAAAATCTGATTTTTTTTGGCCTATCTAACTCAAATCCGTTTAGGGTTTTGTAGGACAAAAACACACACAGACAAAATTGATTTTTACAAGCCTTCATAGGTGGTTTGGAATCCAATTAAAATAAAAATGTTCTTAATGTGTCTCAGTCTGAACGGTTAGATTGGATTTCATGTTTTTTTCTCCTTCATTCGTTGTGCACGATGGGTTGTTTTGTCAGGTGTTGCGATGAGAAGACATGTACTGCATTCTATATATATATATAATATATATTTATTTTTTTTACAAAAAATTTGTATTTTCAATATTATTTTCAATATTCTCAGATAACAGTTTTTTTCTCCTCAGTATTGATGCTAAAAAATGGATGTTGTTTTAAAGGAGTTTTAGATATTTATATTGGAAAACAAGTCAAAACCGATTTTGTTGCAGTATTTAATGGGTTGAAGACTACCTTTTTGTTCACTTGTTTTTGATCAATTTTTAACTCACAAAAAAGCAAACTCTCTCTTATTAATAAAGCTGCATATTGCCAATTTTATTCATGATTAGAAATGCACAGTGACATTATGATTCAATAAGTCGCAAGCCATCACGTTATAAACTAGCTTCGTCAAGTGCTCGCTCGAGGGATGAGCATCCCCGTGAAAGAGTGTGCATCAGCCGGATGCAGTTTCAATGTCTCTCCCTTTGATCAGGACATTAGAGCAAGTCATAGAAGAGGCGTTGACCACACAAATAAATGCCAGTTTCTGAGTTTTTTTTTTATTATTTACATGATCTGCTTCCATGTTATTTTAACTTTAATAATATTAAATATGTTACAGGGCAGCAAACCAGTGCAAACTTTTAAAATAATACAGACATTGACTTTACTCACTCAAAGAGATGCGCTAAGGTGCGATAACTTGCACCAGCTGCGAGCCACCACAACACCATAAGGTATTTGAAGGTCTCATCGAGTACGGAACACTTTAGCATTTTGAATAGGAAGGGGGTCCTCTTTAAAAGTCTTGCTGTCGGACACATTTATGCTTCAATATGGGACGTTTCACTACCTGCTAAAATAATAGACGTGGCCCGTTTGGGATAAAATACAGGATGTCTGGCACAAACGGGAAAGTTATAAAATGCCTAGCAGCAATAAACTTCTCCTGTTTTTAAGCCATTTTCTGTGAAGAATGTGTTAATATTTGGATGCCCTCATGAAAAACATCCATTGATAAACATTCACGCATGAACAGACACAAGTTTATCTAGGTGTGCTAGCAAAAGCAACTGTAATCTGAACAGCAAAAAATAAAAATCAGATTTTTCCTTCTGTGTGAACTAATCCCATGAGGCAAAATTACTTTGCTGAATTGGTTATTGGTGAGTTAGTATTCTTTTCCTCCATTTTTGTGGCCTATGACAAGTTTGTGAAAGTATACCATTTCGGTTTATTATTCAGATTTAATAAGCATCATCATTTATCTTTCAAATTTTTTTTCGATTTTGAATGACAAATATAGCAAACCCAACTCTGGTCTAAGCATTGTGGATTCATGCTTTCAAAATATTCTTTTGCACATTGCTGCAGTTTCATGTATAAAGCTTATCACAGTCTTGTTGAGTCCTATTTTACTGCCTTTGGCAAGTGCCGTTTGATATCTTGTCTGGGATGCCGCAAAAGAGTTACTTAAACTTTGACACAGAGTTCATCTCCAAAGAGATTAAAGGTCTGTTTATAACTCTAGAGAAAGGACTTTGATAATCAATTGTTATCCCAATCGCTACGAATGCAGAATGACGACAGCAGTTAACAGGTGAAACCTACTCTCTTTTATCATGTTTGAACACTGTGTGAAATTGGGGTGTAAATCGGATGTTTCATCACGGTATGAGCTTATATGAATTCTCTTGGCCTACGATCTGATATTTGCAGATACTTCAAAGTCTGCCGCGATAGGGGGCCTGGGTAACTCAGCGAGTATGATGCCGACTACCACCCCTGGAGTCACAAGTTCGAATCCAGGGCTTGCTAAGTGACTCCAGCCAGGTCTCCTAAGCAACCAAATTGGCCCTGTTGGTAGGGAGGATAGTGTCACATTAGGTAACCTCCTCGTGGTCACCTTTAGGGGTTCTTGCTCTCAATGGGGCACATGGTAAGTTGTGCATGGATCGTGAAGAGTAGCATGAGCCTCCCGTGATGTGAGTCTCAACTGAGACTTGTCCTCTGCCACCCGGATTGAGGTGAGTAACCGTACCACCATGAGGACCTACTAAGTAGTGGGAACTGGCCATCCAATTTGGGAGAAAAAGGGGATTAAAAAATAAATAAATCTGCCACGATATGATTTTGATTAGATTTCAGGGCCTTGTTATCGATATTATGTTTCTATTTTACACAATCATTTACCATTTTTTTGCCCTCATATGCAACCTAAATATAATTTGAATATTTTATTGAGCTGTCTGAAAAGCACAAATTTAGTATCCACATCATAATCTAAAAAATAACGCCACTTGCAAGTGATCATCAATCATTTGATTACAGCTCATTTCGAGTTTAAACCAATTCAAAGTATTTACATACCCTTGACTTGATCTGGGCTTTCTTGGCTACAACTTCCACAGTTGCAATGAAAAATTCTGTTACAGTTAACTGGGATAATTGTTAGTAAGGGTGTTGATGTGTACAGTCTTATAACTGATGGTAGTGCTGGGCAGCAGATGATTTCTCTTTCCCACATTAGTGCTGTTCAGTATGTCGCCGTTGTCAAGACATTTCACATGATGGTTGAACATCTCCATGGTACTTTTAAATGGCATATTCTCATTTAAATTTCAAATGGGTCGCATGCACAGCGATATCGGTGGAAGCCCGAATTAAACATGCCCCTGAGCCGCTCTGCGTTTGTCACGAGAGCTTGCATTTTAAGGAACGCCTGGTTGACGTGCTGGCACAGATCCTGTTAGTGGAGTTCGTGTTTTGCGGGAAGCCCGGTTTACATGCTCACACTGATCCTGTCACTGGTCTGGAGCTTGCATTTCATGGGAAGCTTGATTGACTCGTGCGCATGCCACACGAATAGCAAAGTGCAATTTAACTTCACAGACACTGCGCTCTTCCTTGTCCCACATGAAAAGCGGATTTAGCGCTCAAAGTGAAATTAATGTAAGGTTGCTATATCGGCGAAAATGCGTACAGACGTATTGACGTGAGCATTAAAATAAATTGCATCTTAAAGTCTGTATCGCTATTTATGCATTGTTTCAATAACATCGGATCATTGGTTATTGGAAAGATGTATCGTTACACCTTTAGTGTGAAACTTTGACTCAAGCTGCAGTTCAGATAGCGCTGAGCTTGCAGTTTGACATCTAATGCTGATTGCTAAAGGATGGATTCTGCTGAAGGCTCAGCACTCTACACACGTGGGTAGGACAGAGGGCTGACAGTTAAAGAAAAGCAGATGAGGGGACCTCTTTGTTTGCTCAGTGGCTTCCTCAAAGTCTGCCCAGAAATATTGGCAGGAACTGGCATGAGACTGTCATCCAAATCTCTTGATGACGATTGCTTGATGTATGCTTTTATCACTTACAGGTGGAGTATCACAATCACTGAGCACTTTATTAGGAACACCTGTCCACCTGCTTATTCATGTGATTGTGTAATCAGCTAATTGTGTGGCAGCAGTGCAATGCATACAATCATACAGATACAGGTCAGGAGCTTCAATTAATGGTCACATCAACCATCAGAATGGGAGAAAAAAAATTTTATCTCTGTGATTTCAAACATGGCATGATTGTTGGTGCCAGACGGGCTGGTTTGAGTATTTCTGTAACTGCTGATCTCCTGGGATTTCCATGCACAACAGTCTCGAGTTTACACAGAATGGTGCCAAAAACATCTAGTGAGCGACAGTTCTGCCGAATGGAAATGCCTTGTTGATGAGAGAGGACAAAGGAGAATGGCCACACTGGTTCGATCTGACAGAAAGGCTAATGTAACTCGGATAACCACTCTGTACAATTGTAGTGAGCAGAATAGCATCTCTGAATGTACAACATGTCGATCCTTGAGGTGGATGTGCTACAGCAGGATACCACACCGGGAATTTTATTAGGACTATAGTGTTCTTAATAAAGTGATCAGTGAGTGTATATATCTGTTGTGTGCATGGATTGGATTTGACTAAACCATCTTTGTATTTAACAAGCAGTTCATATTGATTCATATGGGCTGATGTGATAACATGACAAAAACATGGTCAAAAATAGTGGCTATTATTTAAATTTGTGTAGTTAATCTCTTAGTATGATTATTAAATGCAATCATAATTGGGCATGTGACCCCATTTTAATTTTACATGTGAATTTGTTATTTGAAATTACCATGGAGAAGTTAATCTTGACCACACCGACATTCTGAACAGCACTAACGAGGGAAAAAAAAATCACCTGCTTCCCAGCACTAGCACCAGTTATAAGACTTTACGCATCTAAACATCAACACCATTACTAACATTTATCCCAGTTAACTGTATCGAAATTTTTCATTACAACTGTGGCAGTTGGAGCCAAGAAACCGTGGCGATAGCACAGATAGTTGGAAACAAGTCATGGGTATGTAAGTACTTTGAATTGGAGTAAACTGAAAAAAATAAATAAGCTGTAATAAACCGATTGATGATCACTTAAGTGTGGTGTTATTTTTTATATTATTCTCTGTATAATGTTTTCAACAGCTGAAGTACCTTTTGTTGTGGATACTAAATTTGCACTTTTCAGAGAGCTCAATAAAATATTCAAATTATATTTTGGTTGCATTGGAGGGCAAACATTTTTTAATTGATTGTATAAAATAGGCACATAATATCGCAGGGCACTGAATAAATCGGAATCGTATCGCGGCAGACTTGGACGTATCGGCTAATATCGTATCGCAGGCCAAAAGGATCGATATAAGATCGTATTGTGATGAAACATCCGATTTACACCCCTAGTGTGCATCACCCTCTCCATGCTGTTAGCATGTTGTCAGCACTGATGTCACAGAATCAGTTCTCTAGCTCACTGACATCCTATTCCTTGTTGAAGGGATTAATGTCAAGAGGCCCAAATAGGCGCAGACATCGGACAAGTGGTGTGCAAGCACCACAATATAAGCTGCAGTGTGTGAATGCATTTTAGATGTTTCCTATGTGGTAAGGGTGTTTGTATGTTTTATGGGTTTGGCAGGGTGGTGTTGAGTGACTCAGGATTAACTCTTTCCTCACCAATTCCCTGAATCAGTTTTATGTGGGTGTGTGAGAGGGTGTGTATGTGCTCTTGTTTGTGCAGAAAGTCTAATGTTAAGAGGAGCTTTAGTTAGGCCTAGCCTAACAAAACATGCAGCTTTTGCTCAAGCTTAGATTTGTAATGACACCACTACTGTGTTGCTAACTAAATCTGACTTTTCATTGTTTGTACCTTTGCCTTAAGATTTGAGTTTTTGTTTTTAGATGCATATAACCATATTTGTCTCTCTGTCTTTATATCTGAAAAAAACTTCAGCCTTGTTGGCTTGCTCCATTGCTTTACATCTTAATGGAGTCACCCAACTATGTTTTGAGAGCCGGAGGTTGCAGATTATTTCAGAGTTGCCTTTTAAGAATCTCTTAGTGAAAGTAATAGCTCAGGTAGCTATATAAAGCATTTCAGACACCATGCTTTTTATAAGAAATGATGGTAAATTCACTAATGGATGTTAAGTATCCTAAGCATATTTAAAATCAATAGAGAAAGAAATGCAGTTTGTTTGATTCAATACATATTCTTCTTTTTTTACTGTGTAGTCGTTTTTTTGTCTTAAAAATAGGCATATTCCATAGGCTTATGCTTGCTACTGTAGCAGCAGGTTTGGTTGACTGACTGATGCCAGCTGTATGGGCTATTTTTTTAGTGCACCATGATTCAGAAGTTACCATTGGTTACTAAAATACAGTCTCTCCATGTTCACTTGGCTTTTTTGTATAACTACATAATTTTACGCTCTGCCAGTGAAGAACAGAATTCCAGTTGTAGCAATATAGGTCTAGAGTTATTCATAAGAGCATGTACCTTAAACAGGGGCCATTGATTTACATTAGTCGCCTGATCTGTAATCACGTCCATGGCAGATTTGCATGTAATTCACAAGCCTCATGGTTGTAATAAATTCGTACCAGGCAATGTGTTGAATATATATTAATAGAATAAGCGATATTTCGATATCTATATATTTTTGAGGCATCGATATATTAATGTTTGCCGTCTTTTAAATTAGAGGCCTAATTTGCGTGCTTTCCAATTCTCTCAGTTGGCCTCTGTTTAACAGTCTGGTAATAGCGTTGGGAGACCACAAGAGGATGCTAAAACATTTACTGAAGTCCGGTTACACACAGCGTCGCAGCAGATGGCACTCCAAAGTTACAAAGATTTTTGTACTGCAAGAATGAACAAAGTGGCAATGATTAATTTGCTGGTTAGTCTGTGAAACTGGTGTAACTGCTTAAACTGAATGATTAGAAATGGCAATGTTTATTGTGCAATTTCTCTTTATGTAGCATTGAATAGGTCTTTTTTTTTTTTCAAGCTGTCAAACCACAAAATGACATACATGTAACTGAAAATACATTGTGTAGGGTATACGAAAGATACATATACACAGTACATCATCCAGAGATGGCTAGAGTAAATAATCTTTGTTCTTTGATAATGATTTGGGTCAGAGAGTTGATGTGTGCGTACCTTCACAGAAAATAATTGTTTTGAATTTGAAAACATGTCATGTCATCCGCCAGATGCGTAAAGGCAGATTTGAGCTTCAGTTTCTGGGTGGATTGTCTGAAGAGGGATGACAAAAGCAAGTTGTGAAACAAGTTATTTTTTTTTAGCTGTGAAGGATTTAATACAGAGAATAGAAAACGTATAAAGGGATTAACAGTACACCCAAACCTCACAGTGAGTGGAGTAAAAATGTTTTTTTATAGGGAAAATGGAATCTCTGAGTAGTCACTGATTATGCGAACGTGATTGGTTTCAATGTGGGACAGGAACCCGGCTCTCCACCTAGAGAATGTAAATACATTTGAACTGATGCAAAAATGTCCAATGGGAGATGCCACTTGACAGTAACTGGGCATAATGGGGTCGATGTTAGGGTACTGGAACATTCGGAAGCAACATTCATATTTAGTAATGTATAGAATTTTTCCTTGTGCTGTAGTGTGGATAACATACCTTGATTATTTTAAATACATTTTTACTGATTTTAGGGATAACACTTGCTGAATCTACTTATAAACAATGGCTTGTTTGGTTGATTTTTATTTATTTATTTTCTTGACGGGGGGGAAATCAGAGCAAATAGATGCTTTTTGAATATTGTCAGAAGGATGAAAAATCTCATAATAGGATATAATATTTTAGCTAATTTGCCCAGCCCTGTAATGAATTGAGATTGTAATTGTATTGCCTAGTTATCACAAAGTACATTCACTTTAAACAGATTCCTTTTTTGTGCCATTCATCCATAAACATCAATGCTGCCTGTTTTAGCCCGTAGTCTTAAATGATTAAAAACACTTACCTGCACTTTTGTTACAACTTAGAACAAGTGGCTGGTCTTAGCTGTGCTTTAACAGAAGGTAAACATGAATTATGTCACTTTGTTTTGTGTGGCTGTGATAGTTTTGAGGTGGATATGGTTTCTGCATAACTTCCTTGAGTATCTCAAATGGTCTTATCTATTATGTGCAAATATAAAGCTTCCCTTCTTTCTTACAGCACAAAGTTGTCTGCCTTTTCTTCTCATTTTGTGTTTTTCTTTCCTATTGCTGCCATTTTGTTCACATAGCAACTTCTCCTTTGCGTGACTGAGTATCAGCATTGTGGTAAGGAGACAAGTTGCTGCTGTAAATGTGTCTGAAAGATCAAAATCAGTATCAATTGATCAAAAAAAGCTTTATTGCCAAGTATGATTACACATACAAGGATTTTGTCATATATATATATATCACACATACATACAAACTAACTACCGGTCAAAACTTTTGAAACTCTTGATTGAAATGTTTCTCATGATCATAAAAATCTTTTGATCTGAAGGTGTATGCTTAAATCTTTGAAATTAGTTTTATAGACAAAAATATATTTGTGCTACCCTATTAATTTACATCATTATAAAACTAAAATGTAACAATAATGTTTTTTTTTTAATTGATGACTTGGACAAAATAATAAATAAAAGCAGCCAATAAGTGCCCAACATTGATGGGAACTCCCTCAATACTGTTTAAAAAGCATCCCAGGGGTCATCAACATCTCAAGAAGTTGGTTGAGAAAATGTCAAGAGTACATGTCTACAAATTCTAGGCAAAGGGTGACTACTTTCAGGGCTCTACAGTGCGAGTATTTCACTCGCATTTGCCCCTAAAAATAGATGTGTGCGAACTGGAAAAATTATTTACGAGCACAGTGTGCGATTTAAAGATTACAGATGTACCCCCCCCCCCCACCCCCCTTTTAAGATATTTGTTTAAAAATTACAAAACCCACATTCCACAAGCGGAGTTTTCTGTGATGACACGGTCCAGTCAGAGAGAGAAAGGTGAACAATGGAAAAAAAGTATCGGTATAGGCGACATCGCATTTTATTTTAAAAGCGAAAAAGAGATGAGGAGAAAGAGAAATTTGGCGAGGGGATTCGCAAGGTTCAACTAATGAAGTCTCTTCACAAGGTTTACCAGAGACTGCTAACGTTAGGGATACTGAGAGCAAAGCTACCGTGACCACAGCTGTCACTTCAACGTCCACTGTAGCCGGTGAAGGGAGAACATATAGATTCAATGCAAATTGGCTCAAAATGTTCCCATGGCTAGAGTTTGAAAACAATGTCATGTTCTGCAAATATTGTAGAGGGCAGAAACAGGTGGGTATCTCGTCCTTCGTGTCAGGAAACCCGCATCTGAAATAGTGATGGTCATTTGCGATCGAGTCGGCTCTTGTAGGTGAACGTTGGGAGCCGGCTCGCGTGTCAGAATCTATTTATACAAATATAAAAAAATATTAAGATACTAATAATCAAAAGATTTAAAAATAACGAAAAAACTAATAAAATAATATAGGCCTAAATGCTCAAGCGCACACATTAGTTCTGACTGTCCGCTCAGAATAAAAGCCTCACCCGTTGTTCCTGTCAATCAGACATGCAGTGTCAACCAATGAACCAAAGATGCGTGAGGGAGGGCGGAGCCAACTTATGTTGTTCAGATTGTATTTGAATTGTTACATTTATATGCACTTTGTTATGTACATTGAAAAGTTATACATTAAATGCACACGTGAAATAACATCCTCCTTTTTTACATTTATTTCAATTTGTGGGATGCTGCAGTTTTGCAAATAATTTATTTTTCTTGGTGCATTATTCTATTATCAGTACCGCCGCTACCTACAGGCATACTACGCATTTTGAGTAGGGCATCAACTCCCTAGGGGGGCACCATCATATCCTAGGATGGCACCAGAAAGTCCACCGGCTGCCCTTACTCGTTCGCTATACGTTATTCAAGGACCTGAAAGCAGTTGCGGAACACTGACGTGTTAGTGCATATCACGTGTAGGGCATCAATTTGGCCAGTGGTGGCCCTGTCTATTATGCTGTTCAGATTGTATTCGTTTTGATTGGTTAGATTTATTTGCACTTTGTTTATATACAATAAGTTATACTTTAAATGCAAATGTTTAATAGTATTTCTTAACAAATCAATGCATTTTTAAATAACTGTGGTTAAGGTAGAGTATAATTTCATGTAATAATTTAATTAGAATTGTTTTAACACCAATTACGAAAAGACCCGGAATGCCCATCGCTAATCTGAAAAGAGATAACATCTCACGGCGGCATATCCAGTGCTCTGGATGAGACTGGAGAAACCATCAAGCTCGGTGTCAGCAGCCTTGAGGAGGCAAGTGCTGCAGTCTGAGGAGGAGAAGTGGAAGCAGCTGAAAATAAAGATAAACATTGCATACTTCATAGTGAAAGAAGAAGAACATTTCATCAAATTTGGGCCACTTATCAGACTCTACCACAAAAACTGAGTTTACATGAATCCCACATACGACAATGTGTGGAGATGATCGGTCAAATTGCTGACATAATGAGAGATCGCTGGCTGACCTCTAAGTATGCCAAACGGTCAACATACAAAAGCAGCTGGACAACAGATATCCTTTGATTTTAGTAGGCATGGGTTCAATGTGTGATTTGGGAGGTATGTGCTGTTCTACAGATGTGTGTCCCTTAGTACACGCATCATACACTCATACACGCAGTATAAATATGTATGTAATAAATTGTTTGTTAATAAACTCTGTATTTAATTTTCACTGTGCTCCTAAATTTCTTTGTTTGCTCCTAAATTTTCTCATTTAGGAGCGCACGTACTCCTTGGGAAAAAAGTTAGCGTAGAGCACTGACTTTGAAGATGCTTAGTGATTTTTCCAGCCCTTTTCCTCACTCTGGAAGTGTATAGTTCTTGAAGGGAGAGCAGGGTTAACCAATAATCTTCTCAGCAGTCTGAATTTTCCTTTTAGTTTTGTGATATCTGATTTTGTAGCTGAATCAAACCAGGCAGTTATTGTAGTGCATGGGACAGACTCAATAACTGCTGAGTAGAACTGTATCAGCAGTGCCTGTGGCAGGATGAACTTCCTCAACTGGTGAAGGAAGTACAACCTCTGCTGGGCCTTTTTCACAATGGAGTCAATGTGGGTCTCCCACTTCAGGTCCTGTGAGGTAGTGCCCAGTAACCTGAATGACTCCACTGCTGCCACTAGGGTTGTAGCGGTATACCGGTTTCATGGTATCATACCATGTACATTTGCTTATCTACGGTATTGAGAAAAAAATGCAACCGGTTGGAGAATCTCTCATGCGCATCTCCTTTCCTCCTCGTCTGCCTGTCAGACTCGTCAACTTGCGTCACACACAAATGCAGCGGAGAAAATGTCAGAGAAGCGAGGCAAGGGGGTCTGACGTGAGTGTGTGTGTGTGTGAGTTAAAGCAGTGTTTCTCAACTGGTTTATTCAGACTGGGTCGTGGACAACAGAGAAAGAGCAATGCCATGGTTCTCCCATTGAAGATATTTGGGCGGCTGAGGCAGATTTAATGATAATCTCGCAAACATCTAAAGCAGACATGGGCAATTTACAGCTCGCGGGCTGGATCAGGCCCTCCACAAGGTTTAATGTGGCCCGCGGCTCATTTATCGTAAAAGCGTTTTTATTTTTCATTGGTTATTTTAGTTAACTTGCATTGGGACATAACGAGTCTCCACAAGGATTTACCATTCTCATGGTTGCCAGATAAGAGATGCAACAACCCCAGTTTGAGATTTATACTTGCGCAAATTGGAACTATTACGGCTAATGTAATACTTATTTTGTGCAATCTGGCAACCATACACGAGTGCAATTTCTATCTTGCGTTCCCCTTTGAACAAACTTGGCGATCTGTAGTGCAATATTCTGCTCAAGGAAAAGTGTTATACGGCTACTCTGTCCATTCTTGAGGCTGCTTGTGATGTTTGGTGCTACTTATTTTGCAGGTAAACCTTCTCAGTGATTATAAAAGTAGATCTCGGCATCATTGACACACGGAGGAGTAATCGTTTACATGCGAGCAAAAGCATGCCAGAGACAAATATGTAAATGTATTTATTATTTGTGCAATTTAGAAATGTTGAAGTCCCTTCGCACCTTTGTTAATCTAACTCTTGCAGTATTCATTTCTTCAATTCAATCTTGTGGTGTTCCTCCTAAAGTCCACAATCATCTCCACCGTTTTTAGCGTGGTCAGCTCAAGGTTGTTTTGACAGCACCAGACAGCCAGCTGTTTATCCTCCCTTCTGTATGTAGAGTCATCGTCATCTCGGATGAGGCCGATGACAGTGGTGTCATCTGCTAACTTCAGGAGCTTGACAGAGGGGTTATTGGTGTAGACGAAGAAGAGTAGTGGGCAGAGCACGCATCCCTGGGGGCACCAGTTTGATTGTACAGGTGCTGGAAGGGAATTTCCCCTTTCTCACAAGCTGCTGCCTGTCTGTCAGAAAGCTGGTAATCCACTGACAGATAGATGTGGGAACAGAGCTGGTGTAGTTTAGTCTGAAGTATAGCTTGGATGATTGTGTTGATTGTGGGGCAGAGCTTCCAAAGAAGCACTGAAGGGAGGGATGTGTTTGTTTTGGCAGTTGAGTTTGAATATCAACCGCGTTTCCTCGGAATCACTGAGTGCACCTTTAATCCGTAAAGCCGATGTATCTGATTACTCTGCACCCACTTGCTTTGGGTCACTTTCCCTATGCGGAGTCATTTCAGGAACATTTTAGAGCGGTAAGGAACTAGAAAAGAAGTCTTAATTGTTTTAACCATACAGCAAAGAAGCGTTATGTATTTTAATCTGTTGCTGGTTTCTGCCAGGTTTTTGTAAAGCTGGGGATTGAGCTGGTATGTGTGGTTTAGAAGAGGCTGGGCATCAATCTTTGAATAGTCTGACCCTCAGATGGCACACCCACGGACCACCCACAGACCGTCTGATATTGCACACACTTGATGCATATTTATCAATACCAATTCTGAAACCTGCTCTTTGAGTATGGGCAGATTTGATACCCGTTTTTGTTTTTGATATCAGTGCTTTGTGATGGCCACTCCAAAACCTTGACTTTGTTGTCCTTAAGCCATTTTGCCATAAATTTGGAGGTATGCTTGGTGTCATTGTCCATTTGGAAGACTCATTTGCGACCAAGCTTTAACTTCCTGGCTGATGTCTTGAGATGTTGCTTTCCATATATCCACAAAATTTTCCTTCCTCATGGTGCCATCTATTTTGTTAAGTGCACCAGTCCCTCCTGCAGCAAAGCACCTCCACAACATGATGCTGCCACCCCCATTCTTCATGATTGGGATGGTGTTCTACGGCTTGCAAGCCTCACCCTTTTTCCTCCAAACATAACAGTGGTCAATATGGCCAAACGGTTACATTTTTATTTCATTAGACCAGAGGCATATCTCCAAAAATATATTTGTCCCCATGTGCACTTGCAAACTGTAGTCTGGCTTTTTTATGGCAGTTTTAGAGCAGTGGGTTCTTCCTTGGTGAGCAGCCTTTCAACTATGTTGAATAGTTATGTCGGTATAATACTTGTTTTACTGTGGATATAGATACTTGTCTACCAGTTTCCTCCAGCAATCTGCCCAGTATGATGGCTGTGTGGTCCCATGGTGTTTATACTTGCGTACTATTGTTTGTACAGATGAACGTGATACCTACAGGCATTTGGAAATTGCTCCCAAGGTTGAACCAGACTTGTGGAGGTCCTTTTTTTTCTGAGGTCTTGGCTGATTTCTTTTGATATTCCCATGATGTCAAGTAAAGAGGCACAGAGTTTGAAGGTATGCCTTAAATTACATCCACAGGTACACCCCCAATTCAGTACACCTCCTATCAGAAGCTAATTGGCTAAAGGCATGACATAATTTTCTGGAGTTTTCCAAGCTGCTTAAAGGCACAGTTAACTTGGTGTATGTAGACGTTTGACCCACTGGATTTGTGATAGTCAATTAAAAGTGAAACAAACTGTCTGCAAACAATTGTTAGAAAAATTGCTTGTGTCATGCACAAAGTAGATGCTAAATGCTAATATTAATATGCGGAGTGATTAGAGCATTTTAATGAATTACACAAATTCTGTAGCATATAATGAAAAAACTAAATTTACCGTATTTCCATAGCAAATCATCAGTGGAAAGAAGCCATTTCTATATTACTGTTAATATTTTTATTATTACATTGAATATTAGAATTTTTATTATACACTAATCTACATTTTGTTTACCAGATTGCTTATTAGCACTTCCGAAAAATAAATGGATACCAGAAATTACAAAGTTTGTGATTTTCTATATTTGTCTGTTATTTTTACAATTTCAGATTTGCCCACTGTTAAACATTGGTGGTTTTTAGGGATGGGACAAAATGGTTATCTCACGATTCAGTTCGATATACGATATAAGGCTCACGATTCTAGATAACCTCAATTCGATGTAACGCCATAAATGACAAAAGTTTACATAATTTTATCTTTCTGAAAAAAAATGTTAGAACAAAATGCTCATAACTTCTCATCAAAATAAAGTTTAGTACACTTTAAATGCTCAAAGTTTAAATAGATAATAGTTTCTGTATAAGATCACAAACAAATAAGCTTTCAAAAATAGTGGGGTACAGGCTGATCAGGTGCAGAACAAGCAATAGAATTGAACATGTCCTGAAAAAATTGTGTAAGTGTATATTTGATCATTTTAATCATGTGTTTGTTATCATTATAATAAAAATTTTACTTTTTAAAAATAAAAAAATTCTACATTATATTAATGAATATTATATAGTAAAATTGTATATAATGAGATGAGCTGTCTCTGTTTGAAATAATGTGTCCAATGTGCAAGTAATTCCATTAAGTTTACATTCATTTGTTTAAGTGTTACTGTTACTTGAAGGTTCCACGTGGATCTGTTCACTGTTCTGGTTCAGCAAACATCAAGAATCTGTCAGTGTCTTTAGTGCATCCATGCTGTGTGAGATTAAAATATATATATATATATATATATATATATATATATATATATATATATATATATATATATATATATATATATATTTTTTTTTAACTTTTTATCTGACTCTAAAGAACAGAAAAGATATCAAGACACATTATTCAATGAAAGTGGAGTCTGCCTCATCTTTGCTGAACACCCATTACATGGAGGAATCAATCGGCTTTAATCTCGACCACTTTTTATCAAACAAGGTGATTTTCCAGGTACTTTTACATTACTTACATTCCTAAAAGCTAAACTCAAACACTAAGAAGTTAAAGGACCTTGTGTGAACCCTGTTCACAAAGTAGTGGTAAAATCAAGCTATAGAGAGATTATGATGTTTGACGTGTCATTCTATTTATGATCACATGGACCGAAAACGATGTTGCAAATTCCAAAATATCGAGTTATGCCACGATTTGATTCGTAATTGTTTTAGTTTGTGATATATCCAAATTCGATATATCGTCCCATCCCTGGTTTTATATTGCATCTTCCTATCTTGGTGTGTGGTTTTTGGCCAAAATAAGCTGCAATGTAAACCAGGCTTATGTCAATAGTCTGAAGCAGGTGACCCAAATATGACATTTTGTGTTTACCTGGGACCACCGACACTTACGTTTTTTTATGACAAAAAAATACATAAAATTGTGATGACAGATTCTTACAGAAATCTTTATTCTTTCACAGACTGATTTTTAAACTGAAAGTAAACATTTGAACATGCATACTCACATTTTTGAAATAAAGAATTACAATTTGAAACGCACTCTATTACATCGAGTTTGAACTGGACAGCATCATATTTTGCAACCCCTACAAACGTACCATGGCAACCATAGTTTCTGCAATTACACCATAGCTACTACAGTTAATAAAATAAACAATATTTAAAAATAATATATACTGTAAAACTGATGGCAACTAAGTCAGGAAAAGATTGAAAGATTCTGAAAGCTTTTTACTGAAGTTGACACCATATGAATTTCAAATTTTATAGTAAGTTTGGTAACAATAATTGCAGTAACTATGCTATTTTGTCAAACTATGGTTCCTGTGGTAAATGGTTAATTATTTTGTGAATAATAGTTTCAACAGAAAATACAGGATATTTAAATTAGTGTTAAACTGACCATTAGTCATCATACAGTCTTTCAATTAATTTAGGAATTAAATTTATGATACAACAGTACAGAGCAATGGTTTGTAAACAACTCTCTTATCCCACTGTGATAGACAGTACTCACTTTTTTGTTTATATTGATGCACACACTGCCGTTCAAAAGTTTGGGGTCACTTCACTGAAATGTTTTGCATGATTTTAAAAACTTTTTGATTTGAAGTTAGTTTTGTAGACATAAATATAATTGTGCCAACATATTAGTTTATTTAATTACAAAACTAAAATTTTATTTAAAAAGATTTTGATATGGATGACTTGGACCAAATAATAAAGAAAAGCAGCCAATAAGTGCCCAACATAAATGGGAACTCCTTCAATACGGTTTAAAAAGCATCCCAGGGTGATACCTCAAGATGGTCGAGTTTAGAAAATGTTGAGTACATTTCTGCAAATTCTAGGTAAAGGGTGACTACTTTGATGATGCTAAAATATAACAGTTTAAAATTAACTCTAGATTTTTTTTAATCACAACACAATTCCCAGTTCCATTTCTGTTCTTCCATAGTTTTGATGACTTTACTATTATCCTTAAATATGAAATATAAAAATAATAAAGAATTAGTAATTGACCCTAAACAATACTGGTAGTGTACATATTTAACCATCTTAATAATTAATTTCAAATGTTGAAAAACTGCTTTTTGCTTGTTCTGATGTTGTAAGTAAACAGCTGAAAGACAGTTTCGGCCAGCGCAGCATTGTGGAAGAGTGAACTGAACAGAGCACATTTGCTTTAAGAAAATACATTTACAAAGGAAATAATTTTACATTTGTAAAAAATATGTTGCAATCCAACATGTGTGGCTATTCGACCCATAGTTTAAAAAAACACTGATCTTAAGTCTTTCTAACTCTACTGAGGTCTATGCAAACTATAAACATAAAACAAAACAAATTTAATGATGAAATTGCAAAGAAAAAGGTTTCCTCTTTTGGGATAAAAATGTCACGTGAATGTTTCTGAATCACAGGTGCACAGTTGCATCGGGCCTTGTTTCAAATGTATTCAACATGCACTAGTATACGTGTGGCCTTGCTGCAATATCAGCAGGGCTCAGTATTGCATGTTTGTGGTCCTCCATATACGTTGTGATCTAAACTGCTGCTCCTGCAGAAGACCAGTGAGAAATTCAGTTTAAATGTCTAAAATGTAAGGTTTTAAGTCTTAAATATCTTAATTGGTAACAATGTCCTAATTATCATGTAAAGAGGTCTTGGGAACATAAAGACCAGAATTGCAATACTGCCTAAACTTTAAAAGGCTATTTAATTGAATAAACATATCGTCTGCATTCACTTTTTTGCATTTAGCATTTTTGCTATCAATGAATACCGTACATTTATGATGAGCGATTTTATGACAGGTTTTACTTTAACCTGTTGATACGCATCCCCTTTTGAGCACATACCATGAAAATGACATACCTGAACTTAAATGGTTGTTTTTACTGGACCCTTTAGAGGATGGACACAGTTGTAGTATCTTTTGAAAGAAGACACTTTGGGCTTTAATTCCCAAGTTTCAGAATTAATATGTTGTTATTTTTTAAAGTTAGAGAAGCTGAAGTTTATAGTAATGGAAATAATTTGTGCTGAACATGTTTTTATAGTCTAAAAAAACTATAATGAAAGTACCAAGACAACCCAGAAATACAATGTTCTCAAAGCCACAACTCTAAGGTTCCTGCAAGCTTTTTTCTCTGTAAAATCACTGGGTAGAGTAAAATTAAAGCTCCACCTTTCAAGATGACAAAATCTGACTGCACTGCTTGGCTATTATGAATAAAACTACGCCCCATTTTTAAAAATAGACTTTGGAGACCGGCTCATTTTGTTTATGAGACTCTAATATAGAAGATAATATACAGTTTTACAACATTAATGCTGCTCAGATTGCATAGATTGTTGAAGGACGATGATGAAGGGTAATTCTTTCAGGCGAGTAAACATTGGAGAATATATCAATATTTCTCAGATTTATCACTTTTATGGTCAAAAAGTGGTATTAGATGTTTTTCAATGAACGCTTGCCATGGACAATTGACCAAAGTGTGGCGAACTGGATTCATCTGGCGATCGTGTTTTCATAAAATTATGAAGTCCCGTTTTGATATTGCATGTTTTCATTTGTACTCCTGGCACAAATAATAAATTGCTGTTTCTGGATCATTGCTATCGTGAAACGGAGAATGGATTTCAATGTTGAACCCTTAGACCTTTGAAAAGGTGTATAATTTGTTAACATTCATTACATTTATAGATGGTAAATTATATATTAAATGTAAGCAGAGTCACTTCCGCGTGCAGGCGATTGCGTATCAACAGGTTAAAGTGGTTATATTGTAATACCTTGTAGATGAATGTAAGTGTGCACATTTTATTTACTGTTCAAATGAGCAGCTGGAAATATTAAAGCACAGATATTTCAAAATATGAGTCCTTGGTGTATTTTGGGTTTGACTTTTTGTTAAAAGTCTTGCGTTATGCACCAAATATTTATATTTCTTTTCTGGTTATTTTTGGTATTTTAGTTTCACTGTCTGCTTCTGGGATTTGATTCAGTTTGGACTCTTCTAGCCTCCGTCTGGCCCACCCCGTCACAGAAAGAAAAACTAATAATTATTATTATTTATTTTTTTTAACTAGTATATTTATTTTAAAAACTGTAGTCATACGTCTTATTTCATTTTATAGTCATTTGCAAAGATCACACATGGTAGATTCTGAGCATTGCAATTTGTAATGGGCAGATTAATCCGATATCCGACATCCGACAATGTAGGCAGTTGCTTGCTGCCTAATAGGTTAATGGTTTAACTGACAGCTGTTTTGAATTAATGGAACTTAGGGAAACTGGTCACCGAACAGTTTGAAAAGCACCTTATTTTCATCCTACCTCTGTGAACAGCCTCTGAAGGCAGCATTTTCCTGGTTTCAGACGCATCCCATGACAATCCAAGCAGGCGATCCACTTGAGCATGTGAGTGCAACTTCAAAGTAAAAGCGTAATCACATGTGCTATAAGTAAATGTCTTATTCACTATGCACTGTATGTACAATTGGTTTAGATTTTTTTGAGAAAATGTGTTTGCTAACGTGGACATGCCTTCCATGGTTGCTGGACTACTGTGTGTACTGTTATTTCCTTCTCCCTAATATATTATCAATTTCTTCATGTGCAAATAAATTACTTAAATTTGATGACTAAACCAAAATCAGAAGAAACTGCCATCTACCATTTTAAAAATACAAATTTTTTTTGCAATAAAGTTAGTTTAGTGTGAAATGGAGTAAATATTGTGATAAAAGTGTATACATTTTTTAGCAATTTTATGTTTGTTATTTGCAATATTAAATTGTGTGTTATAGCCACTTTGTATCGGCCTGTCGGCCACCCTGCTCTCTGGATATCGGTCGATCACTAATTAAAAGGTATTAAAAAAACTTTCCTTGAATACATGAGGATAATCAACTTGGCCTAATCATCAATAGTAATTTAAGGTAAATATCTATAAAATATCATGAATATTTAAGTCAAGTAAAATATCATGAATATAACCAAATAAAATATATTTTACACCACTACATTTTTTACTTTAAGCAATAGAAACATTTCAAAATTTCTTAGAACTCAGTAATTGAAAACATGTTCATAAAAGTAGATGTGTATTTAAGTAAAATTGTTAATTGTTTTGTGTGAATTGCATTTGTAATGTATTTTTGATAGTTTAGTAGATCTGTACAAAACAAATTTGCGCCATGTCATTGACCCATATATGTGGAAAAAATTGTGTATTTTAAACTTGCAGATACCCTGTTTTGCTGATAAGTAGTGGTGAGAGTTCTAAGGCCTTGTATGTGTGCCCCAATCTAAGGAAAATAATCTTAAGATGCAAGATTTATTTTGAGATTGTATGGGTTTTCCCTCCCCTCACAAGACCTCATTTATTGCATGCAGACTATCAGCTCACCCGTAGTTGTGTAAGCCTGCCAAAATCCACTTCCTCCTTAAACTGATGCAATGTATTTTAGCTGCGTTTTTGCAGCAGTGGCCTGTGCCTCAGGTTTCACCCTGCGGTTTTTATAAGAATGACTGGCCAGTGACAACAGTTTCAGGGGGAAAGATGTCGAGAGTTTGCGGTTCCAACTGTGATACTGAGTACAGTATAGGAGTTACAGTGTTTCTCTGAGGGGGTGGATAATGTGTACTGTGGAAGTGGGAGCTCTGCACTGTACATGTGTGCATGGGGAGAGGAACCCAACAGAGCGTCTTTCATCATGCCTCCAAAAGAACGTAGGCCACATATGGTGTGAGTGATAGAGAAGAGGGGTAGGTTGCCGTCCTCCAAACTTCATGTTTACTCAGCTGAGGATAGCTAGACAGATATAGCTCTCTCTCCATAAAGGGCCCTGTTGCTCTTCTTTTGTTTTGGTGCCTTGTTGATGCATCAGATCTTCCTTTAGCTAAGAGAATGACCTGAAATGTTACAAAGTTATCATCTGGGTACTCTAGCATAGTATTTTTAGGGGCATTTACTTGAAGACTACTAGATGTACTTTTAAAGTTTAATATCTGAAGGAATCACTTTTAAATGTCATTTGATTTAGATTTTTTTGTTGCAAAATTTGGAATTAAAAACCTAGATAATAGCTCTTCTTCGCCAACATCTACAGTTGAAGTCAGAAGTTTACATACACAGTGTTTTTTATGAATAAATGTCAGGAAATGTTTAAATATATTGCTAACGTGTATGTAAACTTCTGACTTTAACTGTATGTGTCAATCAGGCCACAAATGTAAGACTTTTCCTCTGCCACATGCTAAAAATGCTCTGACCATGATGATTTGTACTGCATTTCTCAACATGTCAGAAGACATTATTATGTATAATCTGTTAGCTGAAAATTTATTGCCAAACAAATAATCTTTATTTATTTTAAATAAAAAATTACATTTTATATTTATTATTATATTATGCAATAGTCAAATATACCTGTCCTAATTTCTTTACTTTCACAAGTGATTTTAATGCTCTTTAATTAAACCCACAAGCCCTTATTTATCATGAAGCAAAACCTTTGAGATTTTGTTTAATAATTGTATCACTCTGCAGAAATAAAGTGTGCATCTTCTCCTCCGTATCATTGCATGGATGAACCTGTTATGACCAGGAACATTTGCAATTACAGGTTTGTTTAAAGTGAAACCAGAGCGCTTTGCGTTCACTATCAAAATGTATATTTGTTTGTTTTGTTTTTTCGTCTAAGTTTGGCACGAGTCTCTGCTGATGGTCCACTCATCAGAATGCTTGAAGCAATTTACATGCTTTTCCGGACAGGAGCTGATCTGGTTGACATGCTTGGAGTTTAAATGAATGTCACTCAAAGTTGATGCCATTTATGTATTTGCTTAAAGTTCCCTTATTTGTGAATTAATATGTGATTAGAATTTGAAGTGCACAATAAACGTGTCTATCTAAAATAACCGTGGTTGGATCAAATTAAGGCTGCAAAAACTAATTTATAATTATCGATAATGAAAATCATCGGCAACTAATTTTATTATCGATTAGTGCAATGGAGATTGCAATGGAGAAAGGGAGCGCCATAATTTTGATTAAACTTGTGCAACATCATACCACGCTTTCAGATTCAATGTAATCAGTCGTGCAGCTTTCATGGATGTCATGGTCATTTGTGCCAGTTTTTGAAATGTTTTAGATTGTTTTACTTGTAAGCGCATGTAATACAATGAGCACCAGGATGAGACTTTTTAGCACAAAGTGAATCTGCAATGCGTTGGCAGATGATTGTACGATGCTTACCTTATAATACTGAATATTAGGGATGCACCAAAATTTCGGCCGCCGAAAATATGGGCCGAAAATATGAGCCGAAAATATATACCTCATCGCCTCGCCCCTCAGTGCTCTGATTTCAGTCTGGATCGATCTAGCCCTTATCACGGCGCTACCCAACAAAGGCCGATCATACCAGCGGTGTGGAAATTCTTCAAAGTTTCAGATAAGGACATCACATTTGAGATCTGCAGTGTTTGTTCAGCAGAAATTTCAAGATATATATATATATATACACACAGAGTACAGCAAGAGATTCTACAGGAAAGCGCCCCGATCCACAGCAGTACCACAACTTGAGACGTATCTAGCTGAACTACGCCAGAAGCGACAATCCCCTTGACTACAGACGCATAAACAAAGACCACTTTCCTTTGCTTGCGCGGATTGCGCACAGGTATTTATCTGCCCAAGCACCAGCACAGAGAGTGAGAGACTGTTCAGTGCAGCATCTCATGTTCTTGATGAGCTTTCAGACAGGAGAGACTGTCAGAACGTTTAGCAACTTTTGTTCTTGAAGAGAAACCTGTCACTTGTACTTAAATAGAAAGCGGTCCAATATGATGTGTATAGCAGTTACATTACACTTGTTCTTCACTTGAGGATACATCTGTCGTTTACAGTTGAGGTTGGATTTAGTTCAATTACTGCTGTTTTGCACAATAATGTTCACTTAAAGTGTACATACGTTTACATGTACACGTTTATATATATATATATATATATACATTTACATTTTACATTTATGCATTTGACAGACGCTTTTATCCAAAGCGACTTACAGTGCACTTATTACAGGGACAATCCCCCTGGAGCAGATAGGGTTAAGGGCCTTGCTCAAGGGCCCAACAGTGGGATCTTGGTGGTGCTGGGGCTTGAACCCTCAACCTTCTGGTCAGTAACCCTGAGCCTCAACCACTGAGCCACCACTGTGTTCTGCCTTTTTTGTTTTAATTAAAATTACTGTTGCATATTTAAACTTTTTGAAAGATGCTAGCTAAGTTTATTACTTGACTCTTGTTTTGCATTTAATAGTTTTCTAAAGCTTTACATTATTTGGATAATTGTTAATAAAATCTGTAAAATTAGATTTTTACAGAACTGAAAGAAGAATAATATTTAATATAGTTTTAATATATTTTTTTGTCCAATTTTGGTGTGTTACTTTCAATAAAAGTGTGATTTATTTTATTGGTTTGTAGTTTTTCAATTCAGATTCATTAAATTCATGAAATTAATGAAAAAGTATAAAATTAATACAATTATACACAACATTTTATGTATTTATTTATTTTTAAATAGGAAAAAGTTCTGTTTCAGTTTTCGGCCAAGTGCATCCTGGATTTTTGTTTTTCGCCCAGAATTTTCATTTCTGTGCATCCCTACTGAATATAATGTGTAATAATATTAAGGGTCTTGATATTTGATAATCCTGAGTGCCAAAAGTAATGTCTGATTTCACAAGTACAATTATATTATGGTAAATATTATTTTTACTGGATAAGCAAAGCAAACTACCCTTAATTTATTTTTTGAAAATAATACTTTAGAAACCAGTGATCAATGACAACATGGTTTTAAAACTTACAATATTCCATTTAAATACTTGGTGTATGTAATTAGTGACATTGTACAAGCTTATGTTTCTAACATAGTTATGTATTTTTCAGCTGGGCAGAATTATAAATATTTCTATTCTGGTGTCACCATTGCCATCTGCTGGGCTGATTTAAATTTTTTTGTCTCCCTCCATCCCTGATGGATCATATTACTCTTTAATAAAGGGAGTGTTTTTCATATATCCTGAAAGTAATAATAAAAATCAAACCTAACTATTCAGTATTTGTTGAATAGTTAGTAAACCATCATCAACCATCATTGAATCATTCAGTAAACCAAGCCAAATCCTTACGCCCTTTATCATTTCTGTTTCTTAAAAAAAATAACAGTTTAATAAAATGCAGGAAATGTAGTTATCCTATTAATCGAAGAAATACATGATTATCAAAAAGCCCTAGATCAAATAACCGCAATCAGACGATTATTTAATCATCGCGACAGGCCATCTTTTTAGTTGCCAACATATCATTGTTCATCATATTGAAACAGAAAGCTGAGTGGTTTAGACTGAATCCTATCACTAGCTGACTATATATACCAGAGGTTAAGCTCAAACCTGTTATCAAGTAGAGCTGAAACGGAAATATATGAAGGTCATTTCATGTCTCAAGAAGATGGCAAGTTTGCAGCTAGGTCACCGAATGAAGCTAATCTCCTTGTTTAGAGGGCAGCACTGGAGTTGCTTAGTGATGCCAGTGTGCAAAAAATGTTTGACACTCTATGTACATGTTCTCACGCTACATCTAATTAAAGTGACTGTTCACCCCAAAAAAACATAGTTATTATTTAGACTATTACTACTTTGGTTATTCCAAACCTGTGTTACTTTATTTCTTTATTGAATATGAAAAGAGATGTTGGGCAGGTGTATGGAATAAAAGATGCAATGAAAGTGAATTTTGTCTGAGCCAAGAATTCAGCCCAACATCTTTTGTGCTCCTCGGAAGAACATAATACATGTTTTGAACAAGCAAATGAGTAAATAATGGCAGAATTTTAATTTTTGCATGAACTATTCTTATATTCTGCGGAAGAAGTTGGCTATTTGACTATTTTCAACACTTCATCTTGATCCTTGACAAAGTGTTGTTTTTGTTTGAACATGTTTCACTTAAAGGGTTTAGGATGAATCAGTTGCTCATCAGCAGTTATTCCTTTGGACCCACGTTGTGTACTCAGTAAGTGCTGATTTCTAAACTATTCAGCTTGAGGGCTTTTATTATCAGTTGTTGTTTGCATAATATACTTTAGACTTGTGGACTTAAAGCAAAGTGTTTGTTGACTTAAAGCATGTTTAGCTAAAAAGCCACATCAGGGCTGTTTTGTATACTGTACAGGTCAGCTGTTCAGAAAGGTCAGTTTGCCACAATTTAAGTAAACTAGGCAGATTTTTATCCACTGTGTGCCTATGAATTGTCACCCTCAGTGAATATGCAACCTGTCTTGGAAATGTATAAATATATTCTAAATATAACCAGTGATGAATCTATAGATTTATACATTGGTGTGTCTACTCGCCATTTTATGGCTACATATAGCTGCAGAGTATAACTTGCAAAAATGTTGCAAAGGGCACTTTAAGAACAGCTGATGCCCATTTTTCTTTTAGTGTTAAAAAATAAGTGATCGGTATCTGCCTCAAATTTCCTGATTGGTGCATCACTAGCCATTAAATTGAGATAATTTGGTTCAGGATTTGTACTAGACAGAAGCTCTTGTCCTATAAGGTTCAAGTTGTCTCTCAGGCCCTGTTTACGCCTCGATTTTGCGTTTTTGTTGATCCGATCACAAGTGGATGGACAAGGCTCATCACCATTTACATCTGGTCATAAAACCACTTGAGTTCGGATTTCAGGGGAAGGGTTAAGGATGGGCATTCATTAATAATTTGGTATTAGAATATTTAAACTAACAAAAAACGAATATTCTATTTTAATGAAGGTATTAATGAGACATTTAACAAAAAACTTTTGTCATAAAGGTTGCGTCACGATAAAAAAAAAAAAAAAACAAGCTTATAATTATAATTAAAACAATATAATAGTTATGTTTGTATTGTATCATGTTTTTGTTGAGAAAAACAAGCATATACATGTGCTCCGTAAACTACTCATTTATACATGCCAGTTTAAATGATGGAATGTCCCTTACCTCAGCTAGCATAGTCTTTCTCCGATGCCATGTTTGTTGTTTACAGAAGTGTTGCGGGGATTACGTTGCAATGGGTATGCTGCTTTCTGATGCACTGCACATATACAAGAGTAAAGTGTACACCGCTTAGCCAGTACATTTAAACAGGAAGCTGGCTTTCTCACAGTAAGCCACATTTTCACAATAATCGGCTTTTTTGGGGTCCATCTAAACATACTGGCTGAAACGTTTGCTCAACAAATGAGTTCAACTTGTGTCCACACTCAACAGCACCACCCAGTGCATTCTGTTATAACTGCCAGTTTTAGTTGGTGTGTTCAGGATTTAACATGCATCTCACTGTATATATGGCCAGCGAAGCAAAACTTTGCGAAATTCTAATAGTATTTTTACTATTGGAATAATTATTGCAGAATGAATATTCGACTACTCATGCACATGCCTAAAAGGGGTGGTTAAAAATATAGATTTTCTGACGCTTTGTGATCTTCTTTTAAATAATCTCTATCAATTTTAATAATCCAAGATCGTACTTTTACTTAATTTGCAGCCCTCCACTACAATGAGAGGAAATCACTCTCATTTGCAACCAAATTTTGCACTATGCAACTTAAAATAGATGTACTTGGCTACTAACTGGTAAATGTTTACATTTCACTCACCAGTAATTGTGTAGTATAGTGGTGGAGTATTCTGCAGTGTGATCTTTTGCTGCGTGATGAGCGTAAAAGTTTTTCCGTGTAATGTCTGTCCAAAGACACTATATACGCAACCCATTTGTCATTTTAGTATCTATTTTAATAACTTTTTTGTACTTCACACTCAGTTGTTGATCAAAAAGAACAAAAAAGACCATTTTCATTTTAATCATGCATGGCATGGATGAGGTAAAGCATTCAAGTCTCTCTCATTAACATGCACTCATTTATAGATGTTCTTTACAGAAATGCCGGATTTCTTAGTGACAGTATCAGGTTTTAACACGTGTTCACCAAATCAATGTAAGTATATGGAACCTGAATCGAAAAAAAAGAGTTTTATTTAATTGAGGCGGCACACTGTTATCTCCAAATTGTACTTGCATTGAATTGAAGCACAAACGTGATGGAATTTTTGGTTATTTTAGCACCGTACTTGTATTATCTGAGCTTTGGGTGTGTTTGCCTCACATCTGTTTATCTGAATGCTGATATTAAGCATACTGAAGAATTTCTTGTGCATGTATGTAGGGCTGCACGATTCTTGCTAAAATGTGAATCACGATTTTTCTCCATGGGAATTGAGATCACGATTCTCTTACACGATTCTCATTTTTTTCAAACAAAATTTATTGCACTCAAGTACAAAAAAAACAACAACAACAAAACACAGGACATTCAGTATAATAAAGTGCAGCAGGAGTAACAAAACATTTTCTCCTTTCTTTATTTTAGACCCCTTAAAGTGAATAAGCTTTATGTTGTTGAACATAAGAAAACATTAACATATACAATAATAAATAAAAAATAACTAAATAGAACCTGTGCTTTTTGCTCCAATTGGCACAGAACCTTAAAGGTTCTTGGCCAAGAACACTAACCTATCAACATTGTGAGGGTTTCAGGGAGGAACGCTGGCATGTTACAATGTTCCCCCTGTGCTGAAAACCCTTTCTGATGGGGAACTTGTAGCAGTGATACAGAGGTATTTCCTTGCCAGCACAGACAGTTTTGGATATTGTCCCTTGTGTTCTTTCCACCAGATTATGGGGTCATCTTCGCTGTCAATGTTTCTTGTGAGTAGATATGAGCCTAGCTCCATGTCAACATCATTCTCTTGAGAAGCATCAGATGGTGCTGCTGCCTCATTGCCCTTTGCTGCTTTTAAAAAACAACCTAAGGTCTTTCTCTTCTTTTCTACGGGGGCAGCGAAGGCTGGGGCTGGGGTCAGTTGTGGGGGACTTTGCTGGAAAAGAGAAAAGATCACATAAAAATCTTAATATTTTACACTTGTTAACACAAGTAACATCTCAGCAGTTAAAAGCTATGGGGGTTAGCTAAATCCAATTTCAATTATTTGCAGCTGTAAACAATGTAGCCTAATGTAAATTTATTACTCTGTGAAAATAAATATCTTGAATCATGTAAAGATATACTTACCATACCAATGCTAGTCATCTCATTCTTCAGTCTGTCCTTGACACTGACTTTGTTGTCCTTGCTGACATAGTTCAGTTTAAAACGTGGATCCAATACTGTGGCTATGTCGAGCAGCTCCTGAGTGTGTGGATCACTATACTTTTCTTTAAGGTAATGCAGGATTTTCGACTTAATTGATCGTGCAAGACCTGTATCATCTTCCTGCACTGCCATCATTGTCTCAAAAAGGTGGAGGACCGGCTTGACTGAGGAGATAGTAACATACTGCTCTCCTGACAGAGCATCAGTAAAGTCTGCCAGCGGGGTGAGTGTCTTGTTGATCACTTCAAGGACTTCGATATCCTGCCAGGTTGGTGTCAGGTGTCTAGCCTTCCGGTCAGCAGAGAGAACATGTCCAATAGCAGTTTGCTGTTCAAGGACCCTCTGGACCATAGCTTGTCGGGATCCCCATCTTGTTGGGCACTCCGTTTTAAGCTGGTGTTCAGGCAGGTTGAGCTCCTTTTGGGCAATAGCAAGCTCCCTCCTCCGCTTCCAACTATGGCTGAAGTAGGCCACAAGCTTTTTACAAAGACCCACAGCACGGTCAATCCGGGAATCTTTCATTGCATTCTCTATAAATAAAAATATGCTTTATCAACTCTGCAGTAAATTAATTTAACATTCCATAAATTTTCTTGCATTAAATGTAAAAATGGCTGTATCAATATTATGGCAAACATAAAGCAGGATCAACTTAATTGTGTGTGCTTCTATTTAAAATTGATTAAAAAAAAATGTTTTAAAGTATAAGTAATTAGTTAAAAAGGCACATTTAAAATGTAAAAACATACAATACAATCCTCAATGTTCATTTAAGCCTCAGAATAAAAATGGGCATTTATACTTTTATTTTTTCTGCTTATGTCTGGTTAATTTATAAATAAATTAGGACTGCACAATAAATCTAAATGCAATCGCGATTAGGCAAATACTGCAATTGTCATGCGCATCTTGTCAGTAAATGATGGAGATTTACTGCTGATTACAGAATCTGCTTTACTGACAAAATGTGCATGACAATTGCATTAGACCAGTGGTTTTCAATCCACAAACTTAGACAGTGTAGTCCTAAATAGTACCTTGTGTTCTTATTTTAATTCTGTTTTTTTGTCATATGTTGTTGTTTTTTTATTTAAAAAAAAATTTACATAAAAGGACACATTTTTCTGATTTAAATTAAAATATGAAAATTATGAAAATGAAAATATGAAAATGTTTAATACACAGCTCACCTATAGCCAGATGTAGCCTATGGCCAAAACATTGAAGCCTTGTCCACTTGTTCAGGGAGGCTGCTTTTACAATGTTTGCTCCACTGTCTGTGGTGATGCACACCATTTTGTCCTCTTCCAAACTCCAGGAGTTGAGACTGTCCTTTAGTCCCTGTGCCAGTTCCTCGCCAGTGTGATCAGCAGGGAAGAACGTCCTCTGTAGACAGCGGCTCCTCATGTTGAAGTCATTCGTTATGAAATGCACTGTCAAGCTTAAATACGGCTCCATGGTTCGGCTTGACCATAGGTCTGTTGTTGCCGCGAAGTACTGCATATTTTGCATTTCTTCCTCGACTGTAATTCGACACTGGGTGTATAGACCTGGAAGTGCAACGGATGAAAAATAGTTGCGAGAGGGCAACGAGTAGCGCTTGTCCAAAGTCTTTATCATCGCCTTAAATCCCTCGTTTTGAACTGTGTTGATTGGAGCCATGTCTTTAGCTAAATGATAAGTGATGGCGTTTGTTATCTCTTTGTGCCGCTGGGAACTTGGAGGGTATGGCGATGCTCCGTACAACGTCTGAGTTATGGAAGTTTGCGTGGTTTGGCGGCTGGTATTTTGAGATGTGGCTCCCTTGTCTTTCATGGCTAACTCGTACTGTATTTTATGGTGACGTTTGAGGTGATTGTATAGATTAGTGGTATTACCTTGTGGTGCTGCGACGATGCAAAAGCACTGCTTGCAAATTATAACTCTTTGCGCATCGTCTTCAGGTTTAAATCCGAAAAAGTTCCACACGGTGGAATGTGCTCCTTTTTCTGTACCAATTTTGTTACATCCTCACTCTCACCGTCGCCACCAGGATTTTCCACACTGGGGTTCATTTTTACCTCTTACCGCTACAAATCCACCAAGTAAACTGACTTTTACCGTTTAGATCTGCCGCCTTGTTACACGTCAGTGTAAACAGCGGAACGTTGCCAATGAGGGAGAGGAGAGAAGTGATTGAGATTGAGCGTGACCAATAACGCGCGAATGCAGCATGATGTAAATACAGGGAAATATACGAAAGTGAATCGCCATCATTAAGAAATGAGATCGCATTTATGTTTGAATCGAGATCGTGATTTTTTTTTTTTGATTAATCGTGCAGCCCTACATGTATGCTTTTTTTCACATTTTCCAATCATGTGAGTATTTCCTTTTTTTATCCACACACACCTGCCAAAGTTTAAACCACTTGGTAGATGGCAGTGGTAGATTGATAGGTGAGTAGGTGGTGCTTTGCTGCTGTTCAAATGGATGAGTATTTACACTTCAAGCACAATGTGGTCAATTACATTTTTTGACCACCTCAGAATGGGTACCAATCTCAAAAAGATTTGGATCCAGTTCCCATAGTTTACGTATTTCAACATCACATCTCAAACCGATCTCCCAAACTGCATCTTGACACCAGATGTAAATGGGGCCTGACTTGGTAGAGGAGATTAATCTTTTTAGTTGCCCGCATTCCCACTACCTTTCTCACTCCAAGTCACCTTCCCAAAACCTCTCATTGCCTGATGTTGTGCATGTTTATTAGCATTCAATCTGATACATGTGTGCCTTTTACTGCACCTGGTCTTATGTGCCTTTTTTTTTTTAAGCCCAAGTATTAACAAAGCTTCCCCTCCAGCGTATCTGCCGTGCTAATGGCATGGTTTGATTAAAGCAATTAGTGCGTGATGGATTAGCTCCTTTACTCTTGGCAGAGATTACCCAGAGTCAAGGCCTTGGAAAAAGGAGCATCTGACAAGGTTGTCTCGAGATGAAGCCCTGCTCTCCCACATGAATGACAGACTTAAGGGTGCAATATCCCCCCACCCCCCTCTGCTTTCTGGAGTAAGTAACCAAAGCTGGGATATAAATAGTGCCCTGCTCATGGGGGTGGACCAGCCAACCAGCAAGCTTGGCCAGCTGAGCCATGACACTGCACAACAACTCGTGGCCTGATCAAGCCACACTCTCCAGCACACAACCGCCTTTTTTGGGCACATGCCTTCCATTCCTGTCGTGTGTGGAGTAGTGAGCAAAAAAGCTGGAAGTGGGCACCACCCCTCTGTGTAAGTCTAGCTTAGTGCCTGATGGGCCACATGCTCTGGATGTGGACGTTGTTCTATGAGCCCCTGATCATCTTGATACTGGAACTTTCACTGGATCCTGGCCCTGCTGACTGCTGCCAGTTCTCATTCTTCTGATGGATAAACAAACCTGCAAAGGAGGACATATCATGCGAGAGAGCCGGGCTGGGTTGGCCGGACTGTAATTTGACCTATCCCATGACCCTTGTAATATCGGTTGGCAATTCTTGACTGACTGCTGGTTAGTAGCCTCTTGGCTTTTTTTGTTGTTGTTTGCTATTTCAAGATCTCTGGGCTGTGATCGAATAGCTTATGTGGTGGCTGCTGTTCCATTTGTCTAATGGCTTATTTGGGCTTGTTATACATTTCAGTGGCTATTCCTGGTGTCATGTAATGGTCTTAAGGTTGAGGTTTGCCCAAAGCAGCTTAGAGCTGCTCCACACTTTCTAATCCTGCATTCAGATCTGGAATCAGACTCCTGAAAATACATTTTGCTTCAGCCTTGGGAGTGATCAATAATACATTGTTCCTCTGGCACTCTTAGTTCTAATAAGCTGCTGTATAGAATGTTTTGCATGTTTGCGTGATGGTTGTGCAGTGCTTAAGATGTTTGTGCAGTACGTTCAGTGTGGCTTTGCATTGTGTTTGACATCTATATGCGTGCATGTCATGAAGATGAGGTTAAGATGGCCAAAGCTAGTGTGTCTTTAAAGCGTTGTCTGGTAAAAATGACACTTGAGATGAAAGGTGATGCAAGAGCTACAGTTACTATCCTGACACACCGGATAGGTCTGTGTTGCCCATGTGTCCAGAGGCCTTTTTTTTTTTTTTTTTAAATCCTTCCTACTTTTAGGCCGATCTCCTTTATGCTGTAAATGGTTAGACGCTGTGTTCTACAGGAAGATTTCATTTGTGAACTGCTCGTTCACTAATGGGGCACACTGATGAAATCCTACAGTCATGTTCCTAAAATTGACAACTAGGGTTGGGAAGCGAGAACACGTTCAGAATAAGAACCAGTTGTTTTGTTTTGTTTTTTTAAATACCGGATCTGTATGATTTATCACTTTCAGTTCAATTTACTTTTTTTTGGACTTGCATTATTCCACCGGTGTGGACAGATCACTCTAATAATATTCTTGATATTTTTTCTTGCTCTGCTAATCAGCAGCAATGCTGCCCCTCTGCCGAATCTACAGTGTGCAACACACATTACATCTAATGTGCTGGTTCTTTTAAAGGTACAGTGCTCTGACTACCGTCATGTCCAGCTCAAAATTAACCAAGAACTGTTAATGTGTTATGTAATGTTGAATTAGAGTCTCCTGGAAAGTTATTTTTGTAGTTTTTGAAAATATTTTGAAACGTAAATAAAAAAATCTTATTTATATGTTTTTAAACAACTGTGCCTTTGGACGTTGACCAATAGGATGTTGCTTGGTTTGGTAGTGATATCGGTGTGGGTGGTGCTTCGGTAAATGTGACCGTGCCTTTAAAGGAATGTTCTGGGTTCAATAAAAGCTCGCTTGACAGCATTTGTAGCATAATATTGATTACCACAAAAATTTATTTTGCTCGTTGCTTTTTTGTTCTTTTTTGTTTTAAAAAAAAAGAAAAGCACAATTCTGGGTTACAGTGAGGCACTTACAGTGGAAGTGATTGGGGGCAATTGTTTTTGTTAAAAGACTCACTATTTCAAACATTTGGCCAGAAGATGCAAACAATATGCATGTTAACATTAGTGTGATTAAATTGCTTACTAACTTTTTCTGTGTAAAGTTATAGCCAATTTTGCAATTAAAACTACGTTGCCATGACAATGTAATGTCAACAAAACCTAAAATCCTAAATTGACTAAAAATGCCGATTTAAACAACTTCACTTTGCTCAAATACATGAGATTGTTTTTTATATAGACGTATATGCTTCATATTTCTGGTTTTAAACCCCTCCTACAATAGGCCACATTCACTTCCATTTTAAGTGCCACACTTTAACCTGGATATTTGCTTGAAAATGTAGGGACAGAAAACCAATTATAATTGTGACCATTATTATTGAATCACAGATGCAGATAACTATTTATATTGCATATTTTTTGTCAAATAGCAATGCACATTTGACTGTAAAGCATTGATTTAGAGTTGGAATGCAAATGTGAATTTACTAATATTAACAATAACATTTGTAAACTGTTCATTAACACCTAAATTATGTAGGGTTTTGTTAACATTCTGACAGAAGGACTCCATAACAGATATTGTTATGATCTTAAGTTTTTCCTTTAAAGTTAATTATAACTGAACACATTAATAGAGGAGAACAAGCTTGGTCTTTAATTCATGGGGGTCCAGGTTTTAAAGTTCTTTTGTTATATTCTCCTTTGTACTTTGCCTTATTAAAATGTACTAGTCATGCATTAAAATGTACTAGTCATGCACCAAAATGTAAATTGTTGTGCTAAACCGAAATATCTGGACACACTGGGCCGAAAATTATTATTTTAGACTTTGCTTGGAATAATTAACTTATTATTAGGGATGCACCAAAACCATTTTATCTATAACTACACATTTCATTATGAAATGGATTAGAAAGAAAAGAATTACATAAAATGTGTAGCCTATTAAGAACCTTTATTGTTAAGTATATTGGATAATGCAGCAGTAAAATTAACACTAATTTCATGTAAAATCTTCAGGGAACATGACACCAGTTCAATTGGCACATTTGTTTTCACATTATATGTGGACCTGGAATGTGTATAATATTTATACTGGCGGATAATGTTTAATTCTGTGCTTACCAATGAATAGCGCAAGCGAAAAGCAGGTTTAGCGCTGTGCATGTGCTCTGCTCTCTCGCTGTGCTGTTTAAACTGGTAGCACCGTTTTGTCACACTTTTGAAATATTTTGCTTTTTGGTGTTTCCCATGTGCAGCAGTAAGTTGCAGCGCTTTATAAATAAGAGAAGGGCAAATTTGTAGTCACACTGGTGTGACCTCTAACAAAATTAAGTCATACCAGCAGGAAAAACAGTCGCAAAATGCGACCGTTTAGTTGCAATATGGAGTTTTGCGAGTACCTTGCATTTATCAGTTGATAAGTGGTGTACACTTGAATGAATGTGTTCTGCTTTTACACTGTCTGAAAAAAAAATAATATTTTTAGCATCATTTTCAATGTTTTCCTACATGCACATCTAATTGTTTGTTAATTGCTACTTAGTCAATCTTTATGACTGATCTAGTTCTCTAATGTTCATTACATCATTGGATTCAGTTCAGTCTTGAGGAATGCAATTACTGAGGCTTGTTTAAAATGTTGTTTATTTTTTTTACAGTTTCTGTTTAGTATCTTGTTTATATCTGCTGTTGCAAGAGCCATAAAATTGCAAAAACATGTCAGTAACTCTGTATGCAGTTATCACTTTCACAGTGTTCATTCTCATGAATTCATACAGTTTCATGAAAAAAAGGGGGATTCATTTCTTAATGTAATGCCAAAAAACATTCTTGTCAGTGCTACAGCTTTGTTAACGTAGATGCTCGTTGCTCAAATATTTGCTTGGCTAAACCAATAGCTGTGAATGACATGTAATATGTGCAATATTATGATTGAATATGGTTGTTAACCTCTCAAAAGGCACTTTATATTGTCATGTAAAGCAACTTGCTCTCTTAAAGCAAGTTTCTTCTCTTGCAGACGGTGTCCTGAGCCATGGGGGCCTTTTTGGACAAGCCGAAGACTGAGAAACATAATGCTCACGGGGCAGGCAACGGTCTGCGTTATGGCCTGAGCAGCATGCAGGGCTGGCGGGTGGAGATGGAGGATGCACACACAGCTGTGTTGGGCCTGCCACACGGCCTGGATGACTGGTCCTTCTTTGCCGTGTATGATGGTCATGCTGGCTCCCGTGTGGCCAACTATTGCTCCAAACACCTGCTGGAGCACATCATAATCAGCAGCGAGGACTTCCGTTCGGGCCCTGATTCTGTGGAGGGCGTTAAAATTGGCATTCGTTCTGGCTTCCTGAAGATTGATGAGTATATGCGCAACTTCTCGGATCTACGGAACGGCATGGACCGTAGCGGCTCTACAGCAGTGGGTGTGCTGGTGTCGCCCGAGCACCTCTATTTCATCAACTGTGGAGACTCCCGTGCTGTTCTCAGTCGTGCCCGACAGGTGCAGTTCTCCACGCAAGACCACAAGCCCTGCAACCCACGTGAAAAAGAACGCATTCAGAATGCTGGAGGTTCTGTAATGATCCAAAGGGTCAATGGCTCTCTGGCTGTGTCACGTGCCCTGGGGGATTATGACTACAAGTGTGTGGATGGAAAGGGTCCTACTGAGCAGCTGGTATCTCCCGAACCGGAGGTGTTTGAGATCCCACGTGTTTCAAAAGAGGATGAGTTTGTGGTGCTTGCTTGTGATGGCATCTGGGATGTTATGAGCAACGAAGAGCTGTGTGATTTTGTGCGCTCTCGGTTGGAGGTGTGGGATGATTTGGAGAAGGTCTGCAACTCTGTGGTGGACACCTGTTTACATAAGGTGAGGAGATTGAAGTAGACATCTCAAAAAGTGTTGGTTATGTCTTTTTGCCTTGCACCAAAACCCAGTGGGTTATCTTGTAAGACTATTTACTTTTCCATTAGTTACAGAGTTTAACAAAGCTGAATCATTGAGTCTTTACATAAGCATAATAGTCTTGCAAACTCTAGACCCTCCCCTTTTCCACACACTGCTGCATTGAAGCATTTCAGAGTTAAATTTTTTTTATTTTTTTTTTATGATTTTTTGGTCTCATTTTTATGGCATTCAAGAATCTAAATCTTTCAGTACCAACCAAAAAGCGCACTTGGTCTTCTGACTGTAGACACCAGCTCTCTAGATGTTAGTACACTGCCTGGAACCTTCTGAATGAGGTCACCGCTCTAGTATCTGGGATGGATTTGCTCAAGTTGATGTCAGAACTTTCCATTATTAGACTGCAGCCTACTTCATGTGTTTGTCATGAGGTATGGCTCATGCGTACGTTGGAAACAAAGCTCTGAGACATTGAACTTGGAAGATGTTTCTCTGTGAAGGTCTGGTTAGTGTGAAATATATGTCACTGATTTCCATCCAAGGTAAATTTAGGCAAAATTGGAGGCAGCCTAGATTTAGTGGCTTACAGTAGAAGCCAAACTATAAACACACATGCTCATGTACTCAAGTTGGATGTTAGTCCAGTGAGGTGCCTTTTTTTAAAGGTTGTTTTAAAGGTTGTTTTTTTCTAACCAGGGAAGTCGTGACAACATGAGTGTTGTTCTGGTTTGTTTCCCCAATGGACCGAAAGTATCTGAGGAGGCCGTGAAGAGAGAGGCCGAATTGGACAAGCTGCTGGAGGCTCGGGTGGAAGGTAAGACACAGCACTCTCTCCTTCACTGCCTTTCATCTACACTGACATAGGCCTGGTGGAGGTCTGGTGGAAATGTGTGTAAACCATGTATGCTTTCCCATCTTGTAATTCTAAAACATAAGTCACAACACCAGACATTAGTGCTTTGTTAGACATAGAGAGATTTTAAAATGTATTTAGCGCTGGTGTCCTGCTCTCTTTGTTCTCCTCTCAATAATTTGTCCTCTTGCCCATCTGGTTCATCTCTCTCAACATTCTGACATGTTCTGAACTGTCTGAAGGCTCTTGGGATCTTTACTAGATGGTGAATGTTAGATCAAGTCCTCACAATTTCTGAAGTGTTTTCCACTATATATGTTGTTAAATCAGCAATGATGAATATTGTTTTCCATTTACTCTCTCACCATCTGGACGTTATTGTCTCTCACTGTGTCCTATAAGTGTGGGATGATTGATGCCTACACCATTCAAAGGTTTCAGCAGTCATGGTGAATGAAATGTGCCATTTAAATCTTCCTTTACCAGGGTTCTCTGTCCTACATGTGTAATGTGATTTCAAAAATGTCTCATCCTGCAGAAATCATAGAGAAATCAGGGGAGGAAGGCGTCCCAGATCTAAGCCATGTCATGCACAACCTCCGCCCTGAGAGCATCCCCAATTTGCCACCAGGAGGTGGTCTTGCTAGCAAGTAGGGATCCAAAATTAACAATAACATTTGACCTTGCAGTTCTCATATTACATTCGAGTTGATCAAGCAGTATATTTTTTTAACAGATTACCTACTTCTAAATTATTCATGGGCAAAGAGGGCTGTTACAATCTTTCCCCACAAGTATTAGTTGTCTTCTGTTAAGTTTTCAGTGATTATAATATGTCTCTTTGTCCTCTTCTAGACGCAGTGTAATTGAGGCTGTTTACAACAGGCTAAATCCACATAAAGAAGAAGATGGGGTGAGTTCTTCCTTTTATAGTTTTATAACCATATAAGTGAACCTCAAATAAAACATAAGGTCACTTGAGTTTTCTCTTTTTTTAGTCATACATCCATCCTTTTTTTTTCTCTGACATATTGGAATACAGTTAATGTTTCACACATTAGTGCAAATATTTTGTCTTAATGTAGGTCTAGGTGTCTCTTTCGTGTATAGGTTTACTCTCTTGAACATTTGAGAGCAATACATTTAGTAAGTGATTAGGGTATGTCCTACTTAGGGAAATGAAACTGGTTCTCAGAGATGTCTTCGTTATATATAGGGCGGTTTAAACATTCAAACACCATTATCTTTAAAAGCAGTGCCATTGCATTTAAGTTGAAAATGCCAGGCTTTTTGTGCAAGCATTGACTTTGTTTGTCCATCTGAGCTTGGGCCTCTCTGTAATGGTTTGTTTTTATGTCTACATCTTGGTAGTAAATATTTGAGAAATTGTATTGGCCTAAGACGTGGACACCTATGAAATTATTCTGTGTTGACAAGATGCTTGCATCTCATTCACTTCAGACCGTTATCCTTATTTGTACACACGCACACACGCAGACGAACATACATTCGCTACCACTTACCTGGAGGGCAGCTTACTTTGGCACAGTCTTCAGTCCGGCTTCTCTCTATATGAAAGCCTTCATAAGGGCAGTGTAAGGTCATGGGCAGGTGGCCCGCTGTAACCTGCTCTGTCCACTGACACTGGCGTCTTGCACCAGGAGAGCCAGGGAGGAGCAGCCGGTGGTGAGGAGGAAGATGATGGCAGCACTGCTGCAGCCCACCTGCTGGAGGCGCTACGACAGTTCCGGCTCAGCCACCGAGGCGAATATCGCCAAGCACTGGAGCAGGCGCTCTCAACTTACCGGCTGTCCTGCTCGACAGGTGCCACGACACGGACTGCCCCCCAGGAGGACCCTCCCTCACCCCCACCATCCCCAGCCACTGAACCTGTCAACTCTGAGGAGGGACAGGACGAAGCAGCCACATCGCTGTCTCAGGACAAGCTCTCTGGCGCCCCCACTGCATGACCCTGACATCCAATGTAGTACCAACTAAACCTACCCTACTCTTATCACACCCTGCTATCAAACCCTTACCCAGACCTGCTCTCTGGCCCAGATTGCTAGGTTGCTTATCTGATGGTTAAGTTCCTCCTTAGGGCAGTTCCAGTGCAGGTTTTTTTGTCATCTTTATGGAGATATGTTTGTTAGGGTCTCTTTGAGTGTTTAGTTTGCTCTGCATGCACCAAGACTCTATTCAGCCACTCACTGGTTATTCAACTTAAACGAAGGAATGTTCCAGGTTCAATACAAGCTAAATCAAGAACATTTGTGGGTATAATGATGATTACCACAAAAAAAAAGTTCATTTGTCTCCAAAAATCGTGTTTACAATAAGGCACTTACAATGGAAGTTAATGAGGCCAGTCCATAAACATTAAAATACACACTATTTGAAAAGTATAGCCTCAAGTAGTGAAAATTATACATGTGAGCATGATTTTAGTGTGCTAAAATCAGGGATTTACTGGCATTACAGCAGATAACAAGGTTTACCAGCATCATGTCATCATGATTACAAAGTTGTATTATTGGATATAAATTTACACAGATAAGGTTCTTAAGAAATTTTATCACACTAAAACATGTATAATGTGTTACATATCGTGGCTGGCTATACCTCATGTTTGTGGACTGGAGTAATCAACATTGTACCACAAATGTCATTGAGCTTAGTTTGTGTTGAACAAAGCATATCCCTTTATTATTAAAGGGGGAAGTTTTTAGCACTATTCTTGGCACTAAAAACCTGCTCTGCTACTGCATGTGAGTTTAACCTTGGCATATCCCAGTTCTGTCTGCAGTAAGCACTTTTCTGTATCTCTGCACTTAGTCCAGTATTTTTTATATTTGCAAACACCGTTATCTAATAAGCAGTTCTAAATGTATGACTTAAGCAGTGCCACATAGTTTAATGATTTGATGGTCACCATTTTGCACCTAAAGACTTTACCAATGTACTGTAAATAGTTATATGATTTCAATGGGAATGGTTCGTTAATTGAGTGGACAATCTGGGCTGTGCCAAGGATACATTTTGACTATTTCCCCATGTGCCATGCAATGCATGTGTACTCCGCATTCTGGGTTGTCTTGTGGTTGATTTATAGTTTTAGGATATTAACATGTTCTGTAGAAAGCATCAGGTACAGCTTGTATTGTGCTCTTTGATTGTGTGTGAGTACGCGCACATGTTTGTGACATAAATGTGACATGATCGTGAATCTGATCTAAAGCAATTCTTTCACAATATTAAAGGGAACTCTAATTGTGTGTGTGTGTGTGTGTGTGTGTGTGTGTGTGTGTGTGTGTGTGTGTGTTTATCAACCCACCCTGTCTATTTCTTGTCTGTCTTTCATTGATTTTATCATTTGGATTGACCTCTCAAATATGATTGTCCTCTGTCTTCTCTTTGAGTGCTCAAGAGTTACTATCCAGGTGTCCCCTTGAGGAAAAAGCACAATATGGAAATGCACTGGCTTTAGAAGCTTGGACCAAATGAGATTTACAATGGCTCAGTGAATATTCTTTACAGTTTACTCTAAGCTCATACACTCTTTTCCCACAAACTGCTCTTTGGCTGTAAATCAGTTCTACTGTTGTACTATTCCAGTCAGTTAATGGCTTCATATTTGAAATGTAGAAGTCATTTATTAAAGGGGGAAATACATGCAGACTGCATTAGCTGTAGTAGATCATATTGCAATCTAAACGTTAGACAATGCTGCTACATGATCATTCATGAATGTCTGTACTCTGCAGAATTTGCACAGAGCTTCTTATCAGTCACTAAAATGTTTGGAATTAAGTGTCATCCCCCAAAATGTCTGATGCTACAATTTTATTTTATTTTGCTGATTTATCATAAAAATAAGCAATTTGAAGCTGATTATTTTGGCTTGCAGTTGATTTCAAAGTTAATACATAATGCAAACTGTGTAATCCTCTTAACAGTTATTGTAAGTGCATGCATAATGCTGCAGTTGTTATTAAACTCATGTTGCTAATATACAGTCTCAGGGCAGAATCTAAGAGCTTTACTTAATTGTCTATAGAGGATGGTTTGCTGGTTTGGGTTATGCCCTGGTTTTTTCTATCCTGGGCAAAAGTTTTATTTCATTTTGTTTCATGCTGCAGTTCTTTTAACAAAATAAATCAAATGAAACTTCATATTTGTCTTTGTTGCCATTTATTCATTGAATTCTTTCACTATACTTGAGGTTTTAAAAATCCTGTATATGACATGTTACACTTCACAGAATGCTGATACATTTGCTCACTCATAGCCATCTGACGAATGCTCTCTATTCCACTTTCTGCTAATTATGGTGGGTGTGGTTGTTTTATCTCCTAGAATGAGCTTTAAAAAAAAAAAATCATACTCAAATATTTCCAGACTTACTCCTTAGGTTCTTAGGTTAGGTTCTTATTCATGAGCTCAATATTGGAAGTACAGTTTAAACTTGAGGTAAGTGTGCTTCAAACCTGCATGAGTCAGTCGTCTTCAGGCTGAGGAAAATTAGTTTTCTGCTTAGATGCCTTGTTTTTCTGGAAATTCAGCTTTAAAAAAAACAAATAAAAACAAAACAGATTTGCTGTCATTTTTTTTTTCTCTCTCCCCCACCTATGAATGCTACTTCCATCTAAATGCTGTTTAAATTAATAATGGGAAGTTTTGTTTTTCTTACCCTGTATTTGTGCATTTCCTGTTACAAGTGCTCAGTGTTTTATTTTTTTAATTTTTTTTTAAACTATGTACTTTTTGAGGTAATGTTCTTCCATGGTTTAATTTTCATTTTATGGTATCCAAGAACAAAGAAATCCACTTTCTCTTGAATTCATACCCTTCCTTGATTTCTTTTGCATCATTCTTTTATTTCCCTGATTCTATCTAGTCAGTGCTTTACCTTTTTTTAGTTTTCTGTTTGCTTATTTCTTTCCCTGTCTTGTTTTCTCCGTCGCAGAGTGGAGGTGACCTGGATGATCCCTGGTAGCCCAAGCAGCAGACAGCTTTGGTCTCCACATGAAAGAGATTCACACAAGAAAACCCTTGTTCACACTTTTTTTGTTTTTGATTCTGAAAGAGTCATAGGAAATGTTAAACAACACGTCTGGAAAACATTTGTTTTTAAAGATGAGTAACTATGGAAATGTTATGATTTTTAGAACCACATTGTATGGTAGACAGAGATATATTTTGAGTCCCCCACCCCTCCTTAAATCTGTGTCAATTAAGAGCAGTGACGAGACTGCTGGATGCTAATTTGGAGGCGTGAACTCTAAACTCGACTGGAGGAGGGCGGGGCAACTAAGCCCCCTGAGACTGACAGTGAGCGGGGCATTCGGACCTTCATCGAATGCAGGGAGCCTTTCTGCTGCCTCGATTGGCTATCTCAGATGGCTCACTTTCAACCCCTTGACACCACGCATGTACAGCTTTTTGGAAATGTGTCCACCAGGCATGTTCTCACCATTTCAGCCCCTCTTTTCTTTAATGCTGCAACTCTTGTGGACTCTACCCAACCAGCTGAACAGCAGCAATTTAATAAGCCCCCTCATGCACCTCGTTTGCTGCCTCATCCTGCTGCTGTCCACAGAAATATAATGTATCTGTTGTGGATAATTATTTTATTTTTTTTGTGGGCAGGGGTGGGAGGAATGATCTAGTATCATTCATTTTGGTGCTTGCTGATAAACAATTTAAGGAAAAAAAAACTAAACTCATCTGACAGCAGGATCCTATGGCAAACCCGCCCAGGATGGAGAGAACTTTAGGAGGAGTGAAGGTACAGCATATGGAGGAGCTTGTTTTGCAGTGACTTCCCAGTCAACCAAGACTCTCACTCGTGTTAAATAAAAACTGAACTCTGATCTCCTTTTTTCATCCCATCTGTACCTTTCCCTCTTCTGCTCCCTTGCTCTCCCCACTTGAATTTCTCCCATAAGCTTGCCTTCTGGTTTGTTTTTCTCTAACAAAATGTAAAAAAAAAAAAACCAAATCCCTCTATTATATTACCGATACTTTTCTTTTTGTCTTTTTTTTTTTCCTCCTCCAGATTATATGGCATAATTGGTATTGTTTGATTGCACTCACGTTTGATTATGAAAAATAAATAAAAATACTAAAAAATCTATGAAAGATAAACTATGAGAAGGTAGAGTATTTCTAAAGTTAAACTGCAGAAATATGTATGTATATAGCTATATATTTTTTTTCTCCCTTAACAGTGGAGTGAAAGAATGGAAGGGGCACTCTCTCCTCAGACTGGCTTATAGGTACTTGACATTTTTAGTGGCTCTGATTTTTTTTTTTTTTTTAATCCTTAATGTAGGATTGGTTTATGTTTTGAACTGTGCCTGTAAAAAAATGATCAATTGCTGCAAGGGTGTACTTACAGATCAGTTAGCTATGGATGGGATGAATGTACCCCCTTTTCACACTGATACACAGTACATATACTTTTATGCATGCATTAGTACATGCTTATGCATACCACTTTCATCGTATACATCACATAATTACTTCATTTATGTCACAGATTAGTTGTGTGTGTGTGTGTGTGTGTGTTTGCATACATTTGACAGACAAACATGCTCTGGAGGCCTTCTTAGAGTTTTTTCCCCCACCTGCCTTTTTTCTTTATTCATTGACTTGCTCTGGTGTGTAGCTTTAAAATGAGTGTTTAATTGAATTTTATGAGATGATTGTTGATGTATGTATATATGTTTTTTGCAGTTTCCCCACCCTCCTGGTACACTTAAATTGTAACAGTATGCTGGAAAGCTTAATTTTAAGATGAATAGATCAAGTAAATGTAATAAATGATTTCCAGTTGAGATGGTAAAGAGATATATTTTGTGCAGCGAGTATGCAAGGACATTCATTTGCAATGTGTATGTCAACAATTATTGATGAGTAGATCAATGGAGAGTATTTTATTTATTCCAAGTTTTTTGGCTTAAGAAATGTTGAGATGGAGGGTTCTTTCTGGAATGGGGAAACTACTGTGCCCAATGTCTTGGAGAGCAGGATAGAGAATTCTCTTGCTCTTGCATCCTTCCTCTATTTCTCTCTGAATCTCTAACCACCTGATGAGCCCGTGTAATGAACGTCCCCAATATGATGTTGTGATGTTTCAGTAGCAACCAGTGAATATGATCTGTTCTCCTCAATAAAGGATTGCTGAAGTTTGATGTTAACACAATGACGTGTTTGAAATGTGGTATCTCACAAATGCTTGATGTTCAATCTGGGGGTGTAAAGATTCAAACCATTATATTTAGATATGTAATGCATTAAAATAATTTTTATTTTTTTGGGTCTGTTTATTACTCCGTTTTAACCCTCCAGAAACCACTATACAAATCTCAGCTCTGTAGGTCCACACAATGCAAGTGAATGGTGAACAAAACCTTGAAGCTCCAAAAAGCACATAAAGGCAGCTTATAAGTAATCCAAAAGACACATTTGTTTTAATACATGTCTTCTGAAGTGATCCAATCGGTTTTAGGTGAGAACGGGCCAAAATATAACACATTTCTCAATAAAAATTGAGTGATCATGATTGATGATTTCAAGCTCTATCACCCATCCTAGTGACATCAAGTGCTCTGCGCATTTATTAATCACTAGAAAGTGTAAATGAGCTTTAAATCATGATTGCCGAGGAGACTGCTGATGTCAAACTTTATTGGGAAAAATTGTTATATTTTGGCCAGTTCTCACCCAAAACCGATTGGATCACTTCAGAAGACATGGATTAAACCACTGGAATCATATGGATTGCTTTTATGCTGCCTTTTTTCTTTAATGCTGCAACTCTTGTGGACTCTACCCAACCAGCTGAACAACATCAATTTAATAAGCCCCCTCATGCACCTTGTTTGCTGCCTCATCCTGCTGCTGGCCACAGAAATATAATTGTATCTGTTGTGGATTTAAAATAAATTTTGCGGGCAGGGGTGGGAGGAATGATCTAGGATCATTATTTGGCACATCATTCATTATGTGCTTTTTGGAGCTTCAAAGTTTTGGTCACCTTTGACTTGCATTGTATGGACCTACATAGCTGAGATGTTGTTCTTAAAATCTTTGTGTTTTATATAAGAAAGAAATTCATACACATCTGGGGTGGCATGAGGGTGATTAAATGATGAAAATTAAAATTTTTGGGTGAATATTCCTTTAATAAACTCTGCATGGGGAAGTGCTATATGGCAAGCCGGTAATTTCTTTCAGAAAACCCCATCACTTTTGCCTTTACTTACATAAAATAACAAAATAAGGCCTGAAAACTTTTGTGTTGCAAATTGGCCCCACCTAGTGGTTACGTTGTAAAAAAGAAATTACAATTAATAAAAAATTATTTTTTTTTATATAAAAGTCCTTTACATAGCACTTAAATAGACAAGTCATATATCAAATGAAAGCTCTCATTCTCAGGAAGGTTTTTGCCATAATACCACAGTTTGAATTATTAAAAAATGTATTTTGGTAGGCATAAAATGCAAACGTCTATTTTCTTTGCTGACCACTGATCTGTGAGCCCCAAATAGCCTCAAACTTTATATAAAATTTTACCTTGGGTTGTTTAATTGTTTGTAAGCTTGCTTGGGAGAATAATCCAGTGTTGTATCAAAAACATTTACAACAAAATATGAAGTCTGGTAGAAAAAGTTCGAGGAAAAAATCATCAGCAAAATAGTTTCTCGTCTGTATGAAATGATACACATGATTGTAAAGCTGAGATTCTGTGCTTTCCAATGACACCTAGGTTGGGCTTCTAGACAATGCAGAAGCCAATCCATTCAACAAATGTGGAAGATCTCAGCTCTTCAAAAAGTGATTTGGGTGAGCGCTAATACTTCATTAGAGCACCGTTCATTTCAGATAATTTCAGATCAGTATAATGTGATGGAAGGTTTACTTTTCTAGTACTTCCTGCCATCCAGTGGAATAAAAGAATTATTTTTGCTTGAAAATTGAGGATACAAAACTGAAAGGCAGGCGTTTAAACTTCAAAATTAAATGTCTATCATAAAATGTAAACATATACAATGTTATTTATTCAATATTTCAATCATTTCTTAAAATGGGGTTTATCTGTAAAATGAAAAAAAAATTATGAAATGAGTGCACTGTATGTGTGAACAGAGCTTTTTGAATGAAAAATTTCAAGCGGCAGCCTAAAAACTGCAGAGAGTACGAGGTTAAATTCAAGAGAAGCGGAAAAAGATTGGACAAAATGACGGAAGTTCGAGGACCAGTACACACGGTACGGTTTCATGTGCGGCATTTTAAGTTCAAAGTGAGTTTTTTGCTCTGAGGTGCTTACAAACGACAGTTTAAACCCAGTGAAACTAATAAAACAACCCCATGTTCAAAGACGGTTAACTTTGCTTTAAAAGAGACAGGGTTGACAAACCAAAAACAAACAATGCAAAGCCACATTTCCAGACTCACTCGCATCAAAAGCAAGTACCGGTTACTTTTAATAACAGTAAAGAATGATTTATGGCTAACTACATTGGGATCCATTGATTGGCATGACGTGAGCTCACAAACCATGTGGTTAATGTTAGGAAAAAGGTGTAAGTATGCTGAGGTGAAGAATCACAGTGTGCATTACACCATAGCTGACTGCACATGCTTACCTGACAGTAGGGTGTTGAGAGGTCATCACCTCTCACCCCATCTGCTAATCAACAGCCTAAAGAGCCGAGACATCCTCTTTAAAGCTCTGAGCAGGCTTTTATACATCTGCACTTCATTACAATGTCACCCACTGCAAGGTCTAAATCCCCTTAATAGATCAACCCCCCATCACTCCTTAAAAGTCTCCCTGTACGTTTACACTGTGTTGTCACCCTGGATCATGATGCCAAGCATGTGGATTAAGGTAATCCATACTCTTCAGGCTGAGGCAGGGGGGAACTTGACCACATTGTACACAACCTCTCAGGTTTGTGGATTGGGAGATTAAGGCAGGCAGATGTTATAGAATGGTCTGAAATGAGTTTTGGAAATAGTGAGGCTAGTGTGCTTGAAACACCTGTTGATTGGGGCAGAGATGACTTTTGCTCCATAGACAGAAAGTGAATTTCTAATATTGGACAGTAGACATGGCAGTTGTTTGGAAGTTTTCCTCATATTCCATAATGCTCTTTAAAAGTCTGTTGTACATTCGCTCAACATAACATAATGTTAAATTCTTGGTCTTAACAGAAACTTAAGTGTCTAGCAGCTCTCCTCCAGTCACAAATGTCATCTGAGAAGATTCTGCAGGTAAGAAATGCAGGTGAGAACTGGCATTGATTGGTTCTGGGGTTTTGCCATAATGTTTTTAACCCTAGTGTTGTTCCATACCCATGTGGCTTTCTTTCTTCCATGGAACCCAAAAGGAGATGTTAGGCATCATGACAACCTCATTCATTTACTTTAATTTCATTGAGAAAATATGTTATGAAAGTGAATGGAGACTGAGGCTGTCTGCCATTACCAGATGATATATAATGAGAGATAAGGTTTTTATTATTCACAAGATAGGAAGTTGGAGACACAATGTATTTGCTGATGGGGCATCCATTTAGTCAAATGTTTCTTTGCATGTCCTAGCTTTAACACTTGATTATCGGACAAAATATGCTTTGAAGCGAGGATAAAAATATGAATGAATATTGCCAATGAGAAAAGATTTTGATATAGAAAGTGCTCACATGATTGTATTTATATTTTACCTCTAGAGGCTGCTGTTATGCTGTTAAAACTCCAGTACTGGCCACAGAGGAACACGGAGGGAGGGAGGATTTTGCAGATAACCCATTCCAAAATAGTTCCAAAAAGCAACTATTGGAATGGATTAATCTGTAAAACCGATATATCGGTATACCTCTGGAATATAGCAAACTATTAACAGTTAGCTGACAAATTAGAAGTGTTTGGTTTTCATAATTTAAGAAATATGATTATTTACTGTACATCATAATGTCAAAGACACGGTCAAAACATAATTCAATTCGGAATGGTCTCGAGTAGAATATAACTAATATTGTTGCACTCATATACCAAATATATATTGAGTAAAAGCCCAAGAAAAAAAGCACAGTTTATAAATTGTAAACATGTCTTTTTGTCATATTTTTGCTTTTAACATGATCATTTTATTTTATAAAATCTAAAAGCACCAGATGTTCTCGAAAAACAAAACAAGTCATGAGTGACATAATCTAATCATTTCAACGCAGAAGTATAAACATTATACAAATGTATAAATGCCTTAAACTCTCCTTTTGTGATCCACAGAAGAAAAAGAGTCATATGGGGTTGGAACTACATGAGGATGATAAATGATTTTTTTTGGGACAACTATCCCTGTTGCCCTTAATTGTTTAGCTTGTCTCTGCAATGTGATTACTTGTCTGTGCTCTTTCAGATATCCAGTATATTGATAACTGGCATCATCGTCTGTAATGCTTTGCTAAAACACCTAAGCTCTTTTCTGTGCAGAGTTAGTAGTGGGGGTCTGAGTGGTGAAATGGGAGGGTGGGCGTGGGGGTGTTTGGGATTACCTCTTTTTCAAAGCCTAGTTACATTGCAGAAGTAAATGAGCTGTTGAAAGAATGCACCCAGGACTGGAACAGCCATACGTCCTGGGGGTCACAGCTTAACTGCAGCCCGATTGGTGGGATTACAGAGGAAATGAGAGGACAGAGCAGGGGACCGGGAGCCAGGTAATTCAGCTCTAATTAACCACATTCACCAACCTGCATGCTTTCTTCCCCACCTTTTCTTCATTCCCCAAGGATTTGTGCCTACCTGTTGAGAGACACTGTTGCTCTATGCTTTCTTCAATATCATTGTTAAGGAGAAGAATGCCAATAGTTTTGATTGTGGCAACTTTAGGGTGGCCTTATTTGTGATTTGTGCCCATTTTTTTGGAGTATATTTTGTGTGCTGCCTCCATCTCGTTTTTGCAGCATGCAAATGATTGCAGCTATTGTAACCAGCAGGAATTCTTTTGAATATGTGTGTCTACTGTATTTCTTCTTGATTGTGTGATAAACTTTCTCAGTCTCATCTGACTTTGTACTCACCAAGTGATGTTAATTACGGCTCTCCCCTCCGCTATTTCTTTATCTCTGGTTCTCCCTCTCTGAGCTGTCACCTCTGTGTCAGTGGATATCTCTGAGTCTCAGCATGCAGCATCCACTGGAGCTGAATGTACCCTCCCTCTCAGCCACTGGCCCACCAGCCGGCGCTGTCCTGACATGACAGCCCATTGTGTTTGTCCAGCCAGGCCGAAACCCCTGGCCGCAGGAAGGAATTAAGGGAGGATAGGAGGGGAGAAGTAATTATGTTTAGTCACTGAATTCTGTAGATCCCTGTGTTAATTATGCGATTCACCACAAAACACTGTCAAGTCAAGTGAAAAGAGCAGGAATGCCGATGAGAGCGGCTCAGAACATGACACCTCAGAGCCCCTGTGAGGTCAGGACAGGACCGTTTGTTTGTAAGGGTAGGATAAGCTCCTCACGTACACCAGGCTCCAATTACAGGCCTGGCCATTCACATTTGGCTCAGCATGGCTCGTCTGGTTTGTCAGCAATTTTATTGCAATTAATGGAGCATGAGAAGGTTTGTATGCTGGAGCACAGGTCTACCAAGTTAAATGCACACTGGACACCGTGTAACCACTCTGAAATACATGATTAAACTCAATTCAAGCTGAAGTGTATCATTTGTGCGCAATCTTATACATGGTGTATAATACATGCACCGATTTTGCTTAAAGGAATATTCCAGGTTCAATACAAGTTAAGATCAATCTACAGAATTTGTGGCATAATGCTGATTACCACAACATTTTTTACAATTTACAATTTTTTACAGTGGGGTACATACAATGGAAGTGAATGGGACCAAATTTTGTGAGATTTAAAAGCAGAACTGTCAAGCCTATAATTTAATAAGCAGTGAGATTATATTTATATAAGCAGTGAGATTAATTATTTGTTTAAAACTGGTGTATTATTAGAGCTGTCTTCCTGGATATAACTTTACACGCATTATAAGTACGCAATTTTATCACACAAAAACATGCATATTGTTTACGTCTTGTTGCCATAATTTTGAAACAGTGAGTATTTTAATATTGACATATTTTCCCCATTCACTTCAATTGTAAGTGCCTCAATGTAACCACTTTTCTTATTTAAAGAAAAGGAGTGACAAGTCTAAATTAATTTTTGAGTTAATTATCATTATGCCACAAATGATGTCGATTGAGCTTAACCGGCTAATTTATTTAATTAGCCAACAACCTGTTTTGTTGTGTAAATGTTCAAAACCCTTATATTGTGTTCCGGTCAAAACAGACCTATTATCTTTTTTTTTTACTGAATACTGTAGTTTATTTCATCCAGTTGGAAATTGTTTGATCATTTTCATAAAAAAAAAGTTTTCAAATTGTTACACCTGTGGTGTTCCCGGTCTTAAGTGACCGGCCATTGGAAATGAATGAGACTACAAAATACAGAATTATCAAGTTTTCAGCATCCCAATCCTTTAGATTGGATTTTTTTGGATGTGTTGAGCACCCTTTTGTGCATCCTCTTTCCATGTACACTCTTTCAAGAATATTTCCATATCTACTTATCATATTATGTTGTGTTTCAGCTGGTTTGAATCAGGATAGTCTTCTGTATGTACAGATATGTCATCTATGTTATTGTAACACTTGGGACATTCTCCCTAGTGGACTAGAGGTCACTAGAAGGATAAAGACTTTTAGTTTGAATATTAGCTTTTGTTTTTGTTGTGTCTATGTTCCCTGTGTTCCCTTTGATTGATCCCAGCTGTGTCTTGTCAACTTTCTTAGTTATTGTGTATATATTGCCCTCCTGTTCTCCCTGTCTTTGTCAGTTGTTAACTTTCATGGATGTAAAGTTTGTTGTTGTTGTTGTTGTTGTTGTTGTGAGTTATTTTATGTTTATCTCTGTGTTTTAATGAAAAAAGCCTGCACATATATCCTCCTCCTCTCGCCTCTTTCCTGCAAATGTTACAGAACAACTGACCAGTCTATGGATCTAGCGGCTTGGCAATTGTTGTCTCTCAGGCAAGGAGGTGATGCCATCGAGCAGTATACAGAGCAGTTCTGCATCTCGCCCAGGATTTCAATTGGGGAGATATTTGTCTCAAGGACTGGACTTAATGAGCCTGTGAAACCAGATGGCAGATGTGAACTTTCCTTGGTTGAATTAATTGACTATGCTTTAAGGCTCACATTCTCCTCTTACACTGTGGGTATGGCAGTAATCCTGTGCTACTGCCAGCGGCTGAAGCCTCGTCCGTCCCAGAGCCAGCGCCCCATACCACTGAGGCTCTCGACGAGTCCGTCCGCCCCGGTGACTGTCAACGATCCTTCCAGTATGATCCCTGTCCAGCGGCCGTTGTTCAGTCTGCTGATCTGTCCTGCGGCTCCACCCACCTGAGCTTCTGCCTCCTGCAGCTCCTACAACTGAATCCTTGCCTCCTGTGGCTCCGCCCCCTGAGTGTCTGCTTCCTATGAAATTTGTATTTATTTATTTTTTAATGCAGTGTCAGGAGCTGCTCCAAAACATTAGGCGGGGGGGTCTTTAACACTTGGGACATTCTCCCTAGAGGTCGCTAGAAGGATAAAGACTTTTTATGGACTACGATCTTGAAATGAAATGCTTAGACTAACTATTGCCAACAAAAGCCTTCATCAGCCAATTAACAAGGACAATTGCATCTATGTGAACTTCTGCAATTAATCAAGATGGACTTCAAAGACTTTGGTCATTAATCTTACAGTTCAAACACAATCTATGTTTAATCACTGACCCTTAACACTTAGTTTAATAATTTTAAACCATGATTTTACCTATACATAATTAATATTTACATTACATTCATAATGTTAGCCAGAGGGAACTGGCCCCCACAGTGAGTCTGGTTTCTCCCAAGGTTATTTTTCTCCATTAATCTACATTTTATGGAGTTTTATGTTCCTTGCCACAGTCGCCTATAGCTTGCTCACTTGGGTTATTAATACAATTATCATTTAATTATTTTTAAACACTATTAAAAATCGTATTTTATCTAAATTGCACAATGATGATTAATCGCCTTTATAGACATTACAGTTTTATCGTCTGTTAATGCTGATATTCTGTAAAGCTGCTTTGAAACGATGTGTGTTGTGAAAGGCGCTATACATATAAAATTGACTTGACTTGACTTTATGTGTGCGTGCTGCTTTGGATGTAACGGTTTGTTTTGTTGTCATGTTTGAGTTATTTTGTTTCTTAGTTTTAATTAAAAAGCCTGCATATATATCCTCTACTGCAAATGTTACAGTTATATGTCTGTTTCACAAAGTAATAAGGAAAAACTTGGCAAAAAAAACTCCTGTTTATATTTGTGTCTCATTGGGAATTTCATAAACTAATACTCACTGCAGTTTGGCCTCTGAGGGAAACAAAAATTATCATTGCATTTTAGTAATTTAGACCTTTCCAACGATATAAAACACATGGCACATGTTTTTTCCAACTTTGAATATAATCGTGATAGCAAATAATGAGAACAAAATAGTTCTAATTTGTCAAATTAAAAAGCATGATTTACAAATTGGTAGGATCCACTATATGGATAGTAAAGTCTAGATTCTAAGCTTTAAAATTACATCCATTTTGTTTCGATCAAGCAAGTGGTGATTAATTTATCACATAATTGTTATTTTTATTTTTTTCTGCAGGGAGTGCCCCCAACTATCCCATTTAAAAGCTCAGGTCAATGAATCTTTCTATCAAAAAATAATGCAATATCTTGGGATAATATATGCAATATGAGAGATTTATTAACAATCTAATGGGCCAGTCATTTGTGACCGGGAACACAAAAGGTGTTAGCACAAATTAATGCAACACAAAGGTTTCCCTCTGTTGGAGTAAAGTCATGAATGGTTTACACATGAACCGATCAGCACACATTACCCCAATTTTGCTCTGTATGTAAACTCCTTTACTGGCATTCTTACAAAAATACTTCCAAAATTCGTATCCAGTGTGTGCAAGAGTTGTGTGCATGCCTGTTTATGTTTTGACGTCAAAAGCAGAGAATAACTTCATAATTTCAAGTTTTATGTAATCACGTTTTCTTTTTGTTGCATTGTCTAATTTATGCTGATTGAGTGTATTCAATTATCCAAACATTCATTATGACTAAGTGCATGTAAACATGCTCAATATTGATTGTTTTTAAGCAGGTTTCTCGAACACCTTCCCAGTCCTCCATTGGTCAGAGTGATAGTCCTGCCACAAACTAACGCCACTGGTTGAGCCAGTGTTGCTATTTCATGCTGATCGTGATGCTCAAACAAATAGAGGAACCTTTGGATAGTTCCACAGTGTTTACACTCTTCAGGGGAATCATCCTACAAATTGCATATAGTTACTAAGCTATGATAAGAGGAACTATTTTAAATTATGAAGAATGACATACTTCAGCTTTAAAAAATGAAGTCATCTCAGTACAACTTGCTTCTAAAAGACTCCCAAAGTCCCATAGTCCTTCTATAGTATCAGTGAACATGCCATTGTATTCAATTCTGCATTAGGAGGAATGTGAATATGTGCCAAAAAAGAGCTCTTTATTCATATTCCCTTCACAGAAGTACTCTAGCCTGGGGAACCAGACCAATGTGCTCCTTATATCTGTCCCCAGATTATGGTTTCCCTTTTGTAAGTGAGGAGAGAGAGGCAGATACGATCAGGTGCAGGAGCCGTGGTCCGTGGGCTAGTGGAGGAAAGAAGAGAGCAGAGAAGGAAGTCATTTATGGGCTGAGCATGTTTCATGCCTCAGAAACCATGTTGAATTAAATAGAGTAATCACAGCTTGAGGCCACCTCTCTCTGGTTCACTCTCTCTTTCGCTCTTTGTACCTCATTTGCCGCGGAGAGGAGTGGATTATCACTAGATCACTGTGGGGGCCGGCCCAACAAATGCACACACACTTTCAACACAATGCTTCTCATCGGGTGTTTGGAGACGCTGGGACAAAGGACTGGTCTCCTTCACTTTTTAAATGTTTTTTGAGATCCTATAGTTTTTACCTGTTCCTGCTAGAGCAATGCACTTGGAATGCCAAGGTCATGATTCATGCAAATTGATAAAACGTGTACCCTGAGGTCACTTAGGAAAAATACGTCTGTCAAATGCGTAAAGGAAAATCTTGTAGTCACATGCACTTTTGCTCTGTTTATTTGTTAATCGATCAAAGCTGGCCTTCTTTCCTAACAGTTAAACTTTCAGATCCATTGCATTTGACATTGACTAAACTGGGTTTTGCCCATTAACACCACCAACCTGTTAGTCATTTGACCCTCTGTCCTGCAGCCAGCCCAAGAAGAACCAACACAAGGTCAGTGGAATAAAAATAGTTTTGATTCAGTTCAAGTGAAGCGTTTAATTCTGGAGGTGCCCTTGGGCCACTTCCGTGAATGCTCTTAATCCACTTCTATAATGCACATTGCCCAATTGTGTATGTGCATTATCTGGACACAATGTGCGCTCCTTTGGGCAGTCATTGTTAAACACAACGCTGAGTGTCTCTCATGAGCCGTATGAATTTAGAAGATGACAGCTGAGCGTATAGAGACAAGGCCATATATCTTATTTATTGGGAGGAGGGAAAGGTAGCAGCAGGATATGGGTGTCATATTGAGAGACTTAGAAGAGGGAAGGAGAGAAGGAGGGGGTGACAAAGCGACTGCAGTCAACCTACAGAAATTGCAAAGGAAATAAGTTACAGATGCCAAAGAATGGCAGAGCAGTGCTTAAAGGGATAGCTCAGCCAAAAAAGTACATTATGTCACTATTTAATCATCCTAATCTTGTTCCAAATGCGTATGATTTTCCTCCATGAAGTTCAAAAGGTAAACTTTTGAAGAATATCCTGGTACTGTCCCCCAGTGGGCTTTCAAAGGATGCCAGGGGGTAATTATGCAATCAATAAGAATCTGATGAAATAATTTAGTGAGGTGTTAATTTTTACTTTTTATAGATATTATAGATCAATAACAAATAAGTCAATGCTGTAATGTAGAATGAGCATTTCAGTGGGACAATTGAGAATCACTGGTTTAGTGAATGAATCATTCTTTTGGGTTGGATCTTTTTAGTGAATCGGTTGATCCAGTTTGCAAAATCTAGATGCTGCAGTTAACAACCAGCTACAGAGGAAGATTATCATTAAATAAAGACTTACATTTTGGCCTGTTCCTCAAACAAAGCCATCGTATGACTTATGAAAGCTATGACCACTTTTATGATTCTTTTAAGGTGCTTTCTTGACTTTTCAGTCCTCATTCATTTTCATTATATGAAAAAGCGTGGCCCAGGATGTTCTTCAAAACGTCATATGGGTTTGGAACAAAATGAGGGTGTGTAAATAAAGACACTTTTTATTTTTGGCTGGACTATTCTTTTTTTCAGAGCTTTCATTTTAACTGGCCCCCATTCAAAAAAGAAAATATCATGATAATAATATATTTACATATAAAAATTATAATTTGCAATTATACAGCTGGAAATTAACAGATACAGTCCATGACATCCATTTGCATTCAAAGCAAAACTTATCTTACTTGTGCTTTAAAGACTTTCACAAATAATTCTCACAATATCGACAAAAGCTCAACTATGTTGATTGACAAGTTTAATTCAGCAGAATTTGCAACAACGTTAATAAATACATCACAGAAAACCAAATATATTTCCAAATATAATACTTTTTTTATGTGAAAAAATGTGAAAGTGGAGATTTATGGTAAAAAAGTACTTAGATATTGGTCTGTTTCTCACCCACACTTATTATATGGCCTCTGAAGGTATGGATTTACCCACTGGAGTCTTATAGATTACTTTAATGCTGCCTTTTATGTGATTTTTTGAGCTTTAAGTTCGGGCCACCATTCACTTGCATTGTAAGGACCAACAGAGCTGATATATTCTTCTAAAAATCTTTGTGTTCTGCAAAAGAAAGAAAGTCATACACATCTGGGATGGCATGATGGCGAGTAAATGATAAGAGAATTTTCATTTTTGAGTGAACTATCCCTTTAAGTTTGCAAGGCATAAAAACATGTACAAGGTCAATGATCGCAGTGAAAAGTAGCTCGGATCAATGAAGCAAGTGACAGTTCCATGAACTGGCCTGAATCTGTCTCACATTGACTCTGGGTCTACGTGCCATACTTATTGCTGAGCCCTGCTATTAGGTCCAGCAAGTTGTAAAGGAAGTTAACTGCCATTAACAAATTACACACAGCACCATATGAGATAAATGCAGCCCATGTGCCTCTGTGCAAAAGTTTATGATAGAATGCCATCTTATAACTCCAAGCCTCTGACTCACCATCATTACATATTACACTTTGGTTTCAGATGTGAAATGAATATGCCATATAAGTAAGGTCAGACCCTCAGTGAAGTATGCTATCCGCACCATCTCTTTTGGCCTCTATCTAGCCATATCCTTATTTGCACAACTGGATTGAGCAGCACACAGTGTTAATTGCACTTACCAATAGCCTTTAGGCGTCGCAGGGATTATAGACCTGAATTATATTAGTGGAGCTACCCAATCATTGGGACATTTACTGATTTGTGGCTTTAAGTGCTTTATCCTGCTTTACTGTTCAGAGTGGAATTGTTTTAATCCAATAACAGCCACTGTGCTGACAGAAAGATCTACACATGACTGTGCTGCCTCACCGTTGGGTGCCAGCGGGTGGCAGCAGTCTCCACTCTTTGCACAGGGAGCTTATTTAGGGTTCCTTTGGTGGTCTTCAAGAATCTTGATTGTTTCAGTCAGTAAAATGACCAACAAACTTGCAATATTAAGAGCTTCTAATTTGGGCTTTTAGCTGCCAGCTCAAACTTGCTGAATGTTTGCGGGGTGCCTCAGAGCAAGAGCAATCTTTCACGAGGACTACAGGGAAAGATTACATTAAGGCTGAGGCGCAAAACACACTTACCAAATTCCCAGGGGGAGTGTTTATGTGTGACTGGGAGTAGGTGATTCTGGTGTGTATATGTGTGTGTCTCTATCTGATAGGTGTTTCTGTAGTTTGTTCAGGTTTCTGCGCTGTAGGCAGTGGGGGAGCTTACATTTTCAGTATGCACAAGGAAATCAGTGTAAAAAGGGCACAAATTGATGCTGACATTTTTTTTAAAGCTGACATAACTAAAACTATGTTTCTCAATAAAATATTACTATATAATGCTTTATATTCAAAACAAAGCATTGTTTTCTTTGTTGGCCCCCCACAGAACCCATTAAAGGGATAGTTCATCCTAAATTGAAAATGTTTGTCATCATGAACTCGCCCTTGAGTTGTTTCAAACCTGTATGACTTTCCTTCTTCTGTGGAACACAAGCAAGATCTTCGAGTATGAATGACATCCTCAGTCACCATTCGCTTTCAATGGAGGAAAAAAGCATTTCTAAATTTTTGATTTCCAAGTACGAAAGTGTTACAGGTTAAATAAATGACTACTGAATTTTCATTTTTGGGTGAACATTTAATGGTATAGTTCACCCAAAAATGAAAATTCTCTCATCATTTACTCACACTATCCCAGATGTATATGATTTTTTTTCTTCTGTAGAACACAAACAAAGATTTTTAGAAGAATATCTCAGCTCTGTTGGTCATTACAATGCAAGTGAATGGTGGCCAGAACTTTGATGTTCCAAAAGCACATAAAGGCAGCATAAAAGTAAACCATAGGACTCCAGTGGTTAAATCCATGTCTTCAGAAGCTATATGATAGGTGTGAGGGAGAAACAGATCAATATTTAAGTCGTTTTTTACTATCCATCTTTTCCTTCACATTTTTATTTTTTTGTATTTTTTTTAGATTTGCATTCTTCATGCATATTGCCACCTACTGGGCAGGGAGGAAAATTAAAGGTGCAGTATGTAAGATTCAGAAACATTGTTATTAATGACACCTGTGGCCATTATATGAACTGCAGTTTGAACTCGTGCTCATGCTCACACTCTATAGGGATGCAAGCAAGTGAGCATCGACCAAAACAATGACAACAGAGACAACGTGATTCACCGACATCATGTTGACAGATGAGGTAGCATAATTAAATTTACACAGTTATGATTGTTTTACTGCAAACTTTGAGACTGTATATTATATTTGACTCTCCAGTGCTGGGACAGGGCTAAAACAAAGTGTGTATATAGGTCTGACTATGCAAGACTGTAGTTTGAAGTAATCACTTTACTTTGCATGATACATTGACTGCATTTATACGATAGCCTATATCGGCGTTAGCTAGCTAGCCAGCTTTATCAATAGCTGTTAGCTAAATTTGGAGGATGATGACAGTAGCTGTTTTTAAAATAGGCTGCACATTATAAATATGTTGACACAATTCAGTATTGATGTGATTCCATCACAACTGTAATTTTAATATATCAATTCACTATTGTTTTATAATAATAGAATGTATATATTTTTGGTATAACCAAGTTACGTTACTCTAAAGAATAGAGCTTTATTCATTATCTTGATCACTGACTAGCATTCATGTATTATTGTAGTTTTGCTAAAATTACACAGATCCACTATATGGCACTATATTTCACATGCTTTACAGTTATGCAAGCTTACCTGTCCAATAAGAAGAACGCCTATTCAGGTTTGGTTTTGATCCACAAAACCGAATGAAGGTCTCTCCAGGAATCAAATGCCCCTGCCGATGTTCACTCTAGTTTTAGCTTGACCACAATCAAGTTCCTGCTCAGCCAGACAGGATTCAGTAGATAAATGTTTTATTGTTTTTTTTTGGCTTACTCTGAGTTTGTGTAGGAGTCGTGGTTGTGATGTTTGCTGGATTCCATCTCTAAGATAACGTCACCTAGTGTTGCAGTTTGTTGTTGCTCTTGAATAGCAGAAGAGAGGATATTACTGTCTGAGGCAAGGCTCTCAGGAGCACACATAAACTTCACATCCTTTGGATTTTCCTGGCAAAAGTGACCCGCTCCCTTTGCATTAAAATCAGTCTACAGGCTTTAATAGGCAAAATAGGAAGTCCAGGAAGGGCTAATTTTTTATGTTGCGGTACAAACCGTTCACACATTGGCAAAAAAAGAGCTAATATTACATAAAAATGGTTACATATTGCACCTTTAAATATTTATCTGTTTTTCACCCACACGTTTCATATCGCTTCTGAAGATATAGATTTATGGGTTACGTTTATGCTGCCTTTTTGTGCATTTTGGAACTTAAAAAATTTGGTCACCATTCACTTGTATTGTGAGAAATTACAGAGCTGAAATATTCTTCTAAAAATCTTTGTTTGTGTTCTGCGGAAGAAAGAAAGGCATACACATTTGAGATGGCATGAGCGTGAGTAAATAATTCGAGTATTTTCATTTTTGGGTGAACGGTCCCTTTAAATCTTCGCTATAGGCTGTAGATGTACTGTGGTGAAGTCACTACTGAATAACCAGAGGACTGAGGTGTAGTTCATGCATATGATGAGTTATGCTAAAGCACTCAAGAGGGGATTTACAGCTCCTCTCATCCTCTTCCAGTCCCATCACTATTCCACCTGTTACCTTGCTCTCTCTCTCTCTCTCTCTCTCTCTCTCTCTCTCTCTCTCTCTCTCTATAACGGACAGAAGTGCTTCCCTCATGCTCAGTTTAATCCCTGAACTTTGTCACCTTCAGAAATCTCCATCTATCCTTCTTTCTCCCTCTGTCTTTCTTTCGCTCTCTCTCCTCCTCCCTTGGATGCACCTCTGGCAGTCTTATCTGTGCCTCTGCTGTGTGAGTGTGGTATTATGAGATTAAGGATGAAGCTCTGATGATCGGATGCAGCTCTTAATTGGAGTGGAAGGTGTGCTTGGTTTCAGCCAGTGATTTTGGCTCATGGATATGACAGTGGAGTAGGGCTCAGAGCACTGATACAGGACTAGACAGCGCAGGTTGGTGGAATGATGTCAATATAACTCTCTAATCGTTTTTATTGGTCCAGGCAGCTCAGTGGGATAGATGGATGAGGAGAATGATTCTCTGCTCACTCCGTATTTTGATGTCTTCGCATTCTATGTGTCCATGAGCTTAATAATGGTCTGTCCATCATAATGCAATCATAACTGAAAGGTGTTCCCAATCAGGATTGCGGATTAAGAGATTATGCTCGCATTGTCGTTGCCCATTGTGAGGGGTCAAACCGACATAAACTTGGTGATGAAGGACTGGTGCATTTCCGTGGACCATTACCAAGGTCACCCTGAGGGAGAGAGGGCTTGTGGCAGGTGTGGCCTCTCTAATGACAAAAGACCGTACTGATATAATTGCTGTCTTTTTGTGATTAATTTCATATTGTAATGGGACAGGATTTAGCAAAGCTCCCCCAAAACTCTCAACCATTAGTGCAAAGCTTCTCATTACAGGAAGAGCCCTGTTATAGTGTCTCACTGCTATGTGTCCGCAGTTAATATAGGTCACAATAGCGAACAAGCACCCATTAGATTATTGTATTCCATTTTCTTTAGAGGTGCACTTCTAAGCACCAAAACAACCTAAATTCGGATAAGAGGCTCATGGGAAGACAACTTCCAGTGGTGAACCCTTTGAAATTACCTGCGGTTATGTATAAATTTGTCTTAAAATCTGGTTTGATCTTCATCTAAGTTACAATAATGAACAAACACAATCTTTTTTAAATTATAACATTAACAATTATAACAAAAATATGTGAACCACTAGGCTAATGACGTCAACAAAAGCTAATTACAGTCAGGAGTTGGCAAACCTGGCATCCAAATAATGAAACAAGATTGGAGGTGTGGGTTAGAGCTACTCTGACTTATAAAAAGCATTTTTGAGTTTGCTATTCGCAAGTAGCATTTGCTGATGTGGACCATGCCTTACAAAAAGAGATCATAAAAGACATACGATCAAGAATTGTTGCTTTAGATAAAGCTCGAAAGGGTTACAAAGCTATCTCTAAGAGCTTAGATATTCATCTGTCTACAGTTAGACAAATTGTCTATAAATGGAGAGATTTAGTACTGTTGCTACTCTTCCTAGAAGTGGCCATCCAGCCAAGATAAAGGGCACACACGCAGAATGCTCAATGAAACAACTAAAGAAAAAAAAGAACCCTAGAGTGACAGCAAAAAACTTGAAGGAGTCATTGGGACATCTCTGTTCATGAGTCTACTACATGGAAAACATTAAACAGGCATGGTGCCTATGGCAGGACACCTCTAAGGAAGCTTTTTGCTTTCCAACCAAATTATTGCTGCATGCCTGAAGTTTGCCAAAGACCAACTTGACACTCCACAATGCTACTGGGAAAATGTTTTTTGGACTGATGAAACTACAGTTGAATTGTTTGGGAAGAACTCACAACACTACATAAGGAGTAAAAATGCACCGCATACCAACAATAAAAATCATCCCAAAGGTGAGGTACGGTGGAGGGAGCATCATGATTTGGGGCTGCTTTGCTGCTTCGGGGCCTGGACTGCTTACCATCATTGAGGGAAAATTAATTCCCAAGTTTATAAAGATATCCAACAGGATAATGTTGTGGTGGCTGTGTGCCAGCTGAAGCTCAGTAGAATTTGGGTAATGCAGCAGGTCAATGACCCTAAACATCGAAGTAAATCCTGTACAGAACGGGCTAAAAAAATGAAAATCCACCTTTTGGAGTGGCCCCGTCAGAGCCCAGAAAATAAATAATAATAAATACCCAATAGAGATGTTGTGGAATGACCTCAACAGAGCCGTTCCCACCAGACATCCTAAGAATATGGCTGAGCTGAAGCAGTTCTGTAAGGAAGAATTGTCCAAAATTCCTTCTGAACGTTGTGCAGGTCTACTGCGTAGCTACTGGTAACACTTGGTTGAGGTTATTGCTGCCTACCTCAGTTTAAATCCAAGGGTTCACTTACATTTTCCACAGCACTGTGAATGTTTAATAGGATGTGTTCAAAAAGACATACAATATTAGAATTATTTGAATGTTGTTAGCTTAAGCACATTGCGTTTGTCTATATTTGTGACTTGGATAAAGATGAGATCCCATTTTATGACATTAGCTAATTCCAAAATTACTTTGTACTTTGAAACTGTTGCTTCCCATGCTTCAAATTACTCATAACTAAAATTAGTTAAACTACAGTCAAGCAACCCTTTTAGAGAATTAGTTAGCTAAACTACAAGCTACTAACACAGAATAGCTAACTACATTGAAGAGAGAAAATATTTTCAATTTAAATAGATGTAACAATGCAGCTGTGTGACAGCTGTGTGACAACTGTGTGACAGATGTGTGACAGGTTAGTGATTTCTGGGCAATGGAGGAGTCTGGAGGCAGCAAACTTTCAATGTGAGTATTTTATTTACTCCTTCAGCGTCACACAAAACTTTAACAAAAAACATCTCTTAGTGGCCGAACACACACAAAGGATTTTTGAGGTTTCTCTCTATAATATGATGGGCACAAGCAGCCAACATTCTCTGCTGCCTCTCTGTCTACCATTCATGTGCTTTTTAAGGTTGTAGAAGGAGGGTAAGGACAGCCCACCTGATCGCAAGACACTCCTTCTCAGTGGTGCTGTACTTCGTCTCGACTTATGTACAGCACCGGCCATCACCCCCCCCCCCCCCAACCTCCAGCGACAGCACTGCCCCAGCCCCCAGTCTGATGCATCTGTCTGCAAAATATGTAAAAGCAGCCCCCTACAAAGTGCAGATTTTACTTTTATGAAAGCCTGTTGGCACGACTCCGTCCACTGGACTGGATCAGGGGTCCCCTTTCTAGTAAGATCAGTCAGCGGGCTGGTGTCTTCAGAGTAACTAGGCACAAACCTTTGGTAGTAGCCAGCCAGCCCCAAGAACTGTATCACCTCCTTTTTGGTCTTGGGCCTCGGGCAGGCCGCGATCACTGCAGTTTTGTTAACTTGGGGTCGCTCCTACCCATGACCCAAGTAGAACTCCAGATTCAGAAATTCCACCCGCCCTTTTTCGGGTTGGCCGTGAGCCCCGCCCATCGCAGCAACCTCTGGACAATGCTCAGGTGTTGAATATGTCGCTGCCAGTCATTACTATAAATGATGATATATAAGCGGCGGCATGTGTTGTATGTGGTCTGAGAATTTTATCCATGAGTTGCTGAAACGTGGCAGGGGCCCGAACAAATCGAACAGAAGAGTCACAAATTGGTGTTATCCGAACAGTGTGGGAAAAGCCATTTTTTTCTCTGGAGGTTGCAGTTAAAGGGATCTGGCAATAACTCTTTGTTAAATCCAGTGTCGAATAAAATCCCCATGCACACACCGCACCCTCACCCGTCTATTTGTGCCCAATGCCCTGTCTTGCACCAAACATTGGTAGATAGAAATTTGAGAAAAACCAGAATCCACCAAAGCTTGATATGTATCCCCTTTTATACTCACTGGTAACTGATACACCCCTGCCTGATCGGGTGCAGCCTGCAGAGCATCAGGGATCCCCATCTCCATCACTGCACACCAATCCTGGCAGTACCCGGCTTCCCCGCATTTACAAAAGACTGACCCAGTCTTCCCTACCATCCCACCACATGGGGGGGTGAGAAGAGGGAGACTTGGGAAGTGGGGGACACAGACAAGGGGAAGGACACCCTGAGCCGGGGGAGGGGTTGGGCAGGGTTTTAAGAAGTTGCTGGGCTGCTAACTGTGCTAACAGGCTGGCCACTCACTGGTCAGGTGGACATTTCCACACCTCAGAGGTCTTCTCAAATAGATTGAGGTAGGCCTTAGGATCATCATTTCGCCCCTCTCTGTCAATTAGGCTGCCAGTCGTCTGCTTGGGCCTGGAGCAGGAGTTGGAAACACTGTTCCTGCTCCAGGTGTAACTTTATGAGGGCTTGGTGTTGGTTCTGCAGGATGCTGGTGAGGGACTTGATGACTTCACCCAGAGGAAAAGACTCCATGATAACGTGATCCTCCAATGGATTCCTGGGTTTCGGTACCACTGTGACAGGTTCGTGATTTCTGGGCAATGGACGAATCAGGAGAACTATCAACGTATTTTATTTACTCCTTCAGTGTCACACAAAATTTCAATGAAAAAGGTCTCTTCGTTGCCAAACACACACAAATGAGTCTTGAGGTTTCTCTCTATAATATGACGGGCACATGCAGCCAACACTCTCTGCTGTCTCTCTCTATCACTCTGACGCATTTATGCGCTTTTTCAGGTCTCCCTCCACCATCACTATAATAACATTTACATTTATGCATTTGGCAGACGCTTTTATCCAAAGCGACTTACATTGCACTTATTACAGGGACAATCCCCCTGGAGCAACCTGGATTTAAGGGTCTTGCTCAAGGACACAATGGTGGTGGCTGTGGGGATCGAACCAGCGACCTTTTGATTAATAGTTATGTGATTTAGCCCACTACACCACCACCACCTGTAATAAGAAACAGGTGTTAAAGATAATGAAAAAGGATGAGCCTCATCATACTCTCTCTCCTGCAGACAGACACACGGCCAAGCCCTCATACCCACAAGATGATATAATTTTATTCTGAAATCAAAAGAGAATTTATCTGGTAAAAACCATGAAGATCTCAATTGTCTCAAAAATTAGGGTGGTAACATTGACATATGGTGGCTTAAACTGAACAAATGCCACATCCGTGAATTTGGTAACACTTTAGAATATGGTTCTATTTATTAACATAAGTAAATGCATTGAACAATATTTTTTAACAGTGTTTATTAATCTTGGTTCATTTTAATTTATAAAAATATTGTTGCTCATTGTAAGTGCACGTTAATTACTAATTAACTCATTTTAATGAATACAATCTAATTGTAAAGTGTTATTGTTAATGCATGTTGCAAATTTATTCTTAATACAATTTATGCTTCATTCAACATAACTGTTACTGGAAAAGGTCAACAACAAAAAAACAACTGTAACATTACTGAAACATTTTGTTAAGTTAGTAGCTTTGCTACTTTTAGTCAGATACTTCCCAACACTATTCACTTCTACATTCAAAATAACCTCCCACACCATGAACCAATCCCTGGTTTATGTGCTCAGAGACCTATGGAGCATTTGAAGCAGGTGTTCATTCGGTCATTCCCTGCACAGATTGCTATTGCTCTAGGGCATCCTGCAAGCATCCACAGCCACCCAAGCTGCCTCTAAAAGCCTGAACTAAAGCCTCTGAATATTACATGTATGTTATGGGCTTTTCATTTGGAGAGATCACCAATATAGTTTATTATTCAACAGAGCATTTCACATTACCAATAGCGGCCACACACACAGCATTTTACCCACGCAGGTAAAAATTGGATCGTAATTACAGCATGACCTCCTGTCAGCAAGATAGAGCTGGTCAATCCCATTCACTTTGCCATGTGGATTGTGAAAGCACAGGGCATTGTGAGTTGGGGAGGCCGTTAACTGAAATGGCCTTTGACAGACCCCCTTGTCACCACGCACTTCTTATTGGGTCTCCTCTGCCCTGTGTACAATGTTTTCCACCATTGCTCTCCATTCATTCTTTCCTCCTCAGCATGCCTTTATAAAGAAACAAGCCCAGCCAGTGACCCCATCATTCAGGCTACAGCTCTCTGCTGTGCCCAGCATGCTGCCCCCATTGCTGTCTAACAAGCCCTGACTTTGCATCTCCAGTGCTCTGGTTCTGATGGCTAGAATTTCATGGTATCCTAGGGGTGCACATACTCCCAATTCACAACAGCTTGGAGAAGGCACACCTGAACCCTTGCCTACTAAATCTTCCTTATGGCTCATCCTACAGTTGTCTGTCACAAGGTTTCACATTTACTTCAAATATGGTTACTTCTCAGAATTGTAAAGAACACGTATCCCCATATCAATTAATGTGGGCCGCATTGACTAAATCAAGAGTTAATCATCACAAAATGATGTACTTAAGAGAGACATGGTAATGTAAGGACCCATAAAACAATAACCATCACTTTCTAAAAAGTTCTTCGTTCTTTTAAAAAGGTGACAGGCCTGTTGCATCCCTTCAAGGACACGCCGTGTGAAGACATTACTTAATTATTGCTCTTAAGTGCCTCTTAAAATGTAAGTGCTGCACTGTCTGTCAAGCTGCCATTATGTTTAAAAGGTGTTCCCTTGTGTCTGTTCATCTTATCACTTTTAGGGCAATTTCATAACAGAGCAATTTAATCCACTGTGAGGTTTCAATCCATTGACGACTTCTGCCGTATCAGTGGTGTATAGACACATATGCACACTGGCAGTGAATCAGGAGAACGCTGTGTTTTCTACAGTATGTTGATGGCCAGTGAGGTCAGTCAGTCTCTCAGTCAGTCTCTCTCTTTCTCTCTCTATCTCTCTCTCTTCTTCTCTGATAGTGAAGAGTGGAAGTTGAGCAGGTCTCTGTGGAGTGAATAAATGTGTAAATGCAGCTCGTTCTTCTCTAATCCACAGAGGTGGAAAAGCACTGAGCCGTTAAATTAGCAGAGTGCTGAGCCGCTTTGCTCTTCGCCTGCATATTGACCAGAGACTTAAGATGATTAATGTAACACTTTAGCACTGCAGAGAAGAGTGTGTGAGAAAGAGAGAGAGATGGAGTATGAAAAATAATAAAGATGTTGAAAATGTTAATTGTTTAATTTCGATAATTATAACTGCACGAAGCGAGAGATGGTAGATATTGTTGTGGCCACGGAGTGTGAATTCATGACTATACGCTGCAAAAAAGGATCTCCTTATTCAGTATTTTTGTCTCGTATTCTAGGAACAAGTATGTTAAACAAGCTAAATTGAATAGAGGGGCAACATTTTGTAAAATAATAGAAGAATATATATTTTTTAGAGCTGTGTTAATGCATGTGATTAATTAAAAAAGTTTAACGCATTAATTTGTCTTTATCATGATTAATGTATTTATGCAGCTAAACCAGCATAAACACTTGCTGGAAGGGCAGATTTTGAATGTGTCCACCCAGAGTCATTACACTGATGCACACACCACAAACACACACATATAACGGTGTTTCAGTGTCAGTGATACAATTATGGAGGAAAGAGCTCTTAATGCTATTTGATGTACAAAACAAGCCCAGATGGGACTTGTGATAGAAATGTATTTTTCAGCCAATGTAATGTGCATTTTAATAACCATAGAAGCATGTTAAGCCTTTACTATCACCTAAACACAGAATGTTTTTGTCTGCATGCGCTTTTCATGTGGAGTTCAAAGTGATGCTTGACACTGGTGTAGACGCCCTGATGCGAATCATGAACGCAGCTTCACGATTGCCGTAACAAAACAGATAGCCACAGTCTACCAGCAGATTAATATTGTGGAGGATGAGAGTTAAAGAGATTTAATACCCATTGCAATGAATAAGCAAACTATGGGGAGACTATGTATTTGAATTAGTCAAACTCCCAATTAGACTTTGGGAAACATTTAATGTTACTTGATTTGGTGCTATTTTAGTGCAATCTTTATACTGTGGAAGGCTTTGTTTGGAAAATATTAATAAAGCATTACATTATTACATATTGTTTTGTTTTCTTTCCTAAGATGGAAATAAATTCATTTTGGCAAGAAATTAATTATATATAGTGTCAGAGTCAAATTTCAGCACTTTTAAAATCTGTGATTAATCGTGATTAACAACAAAACAGTTTGTGATTAATCAAAAATTATGCCCTTGGACAATGTGGTCAGAAAAATAAACTTAATGTTAGTATTTCATCAAACACATTTATGCTTTTCAAGAATTTTAGCTTCTTTTAAGGATATTTTAGAATTTTTACTAACAAACAATCGTAAAATACTGATTTTCACAGTATAAAATGCCCATTGTCATGAAATGCACTGGTTGTCATTAAATACCCAAATAGTGAACAATTCCCCAGATCGTCAGATGAGAGAAATGACAAGAGCTGCGCAGGCTCTCAAAGAGGTTTTGTGTAGCTCTATCTAAATTTAAGAATTTGCGTATGACATCCCAATCCCAAGGTTGCAGAACGCTCACAGAGAGGGGTTGTAATTGGCTACTGACAGCAGAGTGAAGGGTCAGATGCAATCGGGCCTCAAGTAATTTACTGGTGGAAGTGATTTACGTGTGTATTTGTTTTTCATATTCACCACTCCATGAGAAATTGCATTTTTAACAGGGCAGGTGGGAATGCAGACCAGTTGGATGCTGATTGCAGATATACCACATGTGCAAGTCTGTGTGTGTGTGTTTGTGTATGTGTGTGTTTTGTATGTGCTCACTTGCCAGGGTGTATTTGTTCCCCACTGTAACACAACCACTGTAACAGATGCCTCCGATAAAGCATTTTGACATAAAAATATGAATAAATTTGGCAATATGATGCTGTTTGAACTAAAAATGTTGGAATCAAAATACTTAGCAAAGAGGGCACAAATATAGTCATGTAACTCATTTTATAACAGGCGTTTTATTGATGTGGGCTCTGCTTTACAGTGCTTATAGAAAGACACTGTCTTTCAATGCAGCTGCATGTCACAAAAGGCCGAAAGTTGAATGCCAGCAGCTATAGACTGTGCCAAATAGGCAACATCAGACCTTGCAAAGCAATAAGCCTTTTATAATACAAGGGGTCATCTTTCTGTCTGTAGATTACCTTTACAGTTGCAAATCCATTAACCTTGAGTGTAACATGTGGCCAGTCTCTAAGCTTTCTGGTTAGGAAGCCAAATCAAACTTGTAAGAGAGAAAATGGGGGTGAATATCAAGATGTGAAATAAAAAATGGCTGCTAATAAAATTCATATTCACACAAACAATCTTAAAATGACATGATATTTGGTAGACTGAAAAACTAAATCTGATTCTTTTGCAACCCAGAGATAACAGTTGTTGACTGTAAAGATAACATTTTAGGTTGTGGCCTCTCATTCACTGACTAGATGTGTGTCTTCAAATTAAAAAGGGAAGGGGCACTATTACACATAGTGTTTTACAATGGGTAAAAATGAGCCTAATCTATTTTTGCATATCCGCACTAAAGACCTTGGTTTGAGTGTCCCTTGCGAAATTCTGACCATTTGTGGTTGGATTCAGGAATCTTTTTCTTGTGCTCATCTTGCCAACATAAGTTTACAGTTTTGACATACTGATGCCAAAAAAGCAGACCCTGGGAAAACAGCTTATCCACAGTGCAATGTTTCTGTATGTGCTGTTAGAAAGTAAGTCTTTACACTGGAAACATTACAGTTACAATTTGATGTTAAATATTAATAAAGACTGTATTAGCCTACAAAATGGGAAAAGGGCAATTTTAAGTTTTAAATTTTGTTTTAAATGTCCAGGGGTTTAATTGGGCCAGAATGGTCCAGAACGTGCCATTTTGTTCGAAGCATTTCACACATTCCGGAAATACAACTTGATTTTATGGTTCCCCCACTTCCAAAATCCCAATTTAATCCCTGATAACAATTAAACACCAATTAATGCTGTGGTACTCTATAGTTGATGCTTTTTAAGAACTGTTTGTTTTTTAACACCCTGTGCCATTATTCAACATCTCCAAAGTATGTGATCTATAAAGACTCCTTTCTTATATCAGTGGCAACTGTTAAGCTACAAGTTATCTTATCTTGCAAGTGTCTGTGCCAATTGTGTCTCCTGTAATTAGCGGTGTAGGGAGGTGGAAAATTGTGAATGTTGGATCTGCCAGGCAGAGACGAAGTGCGTCTGTGGGGAATAGCTGCAAAGAAAAGGCAGGAAAATGCAAAGTGCTCGAGGGTCCCTGGGAGCCATTTCAGCACTCTCACAAAATCATTTCTGCAGATAAAATATTCAAAAAAGCAGTTATGTTTTCATTTAAAACATCATGTCCTCTGTAAGTTCTATTTAATGTCAAACCAAGCACTCTGCTTTATCTCAGACTTTCGTGTTTTTGAAGCAGTTTGTTCAGAATTAATTTTAACCACTTGCTTCTCAGGCTTATTATTTCTGGTGAGGCACAAACAATCACTTAACACAACATGTCATGGGTTGCGTTAACCGAAAGTTCTCCGTCATGTCATTTACACATTTTTTAAACATTGATGAATAATTCTAATTAATTTCCTTCATTTTGACAGATAAAAAAAGAATACAGAAATTAATTTTAACCTAGAGTATCAGTTTTGACTCTCTCATACACACACTCCTACTGCATCGGTGTGCCTTGTTTATTCCCTGGTATTAAGATTGATGCGTTAAAGGGGTCCTGGATAGCTCAGCGAGTATTGTCACTGACTACCACCCCTGGAGTCGCAAGTTCAAATTCAGAGTGCTTAGTGACTCCAGCCAGGTCTCCTAAGCAACCAAATTGGCCCGGTTGCTAAGGAGGGTGGAGTCACATGGGGTAACCTCCTCAATGTCATGATTAAGCGGTTCTCGCTCACACTGGAGCATGTGATAAGTTGTGCGTGTATTGTGGAGAGTAGCATGAGCCTCCACATACTGTGAGTCTCTGCGGTGTCATGTGCAGCAAGCCATGTGATAAGATGCTGGGACTGACAGTCTCAGAAGCAGAGGCAACTGAGATTTGTCCTCCACCACCTGGATTGACGTGAGTAACCTTGCCACCATGAGGACTTACTAAGTAGTGGGAATTGGGGCAATCCAAATTGGGGAGAATAAAGGGGATAAAAGTAAAATAAAGAAAAAAAGAATGATGTGTTAAGATGCTTATTAACAGGCACCATCGCCATTTACACCTGGTATTATGTGTCAGTGTGTTTTTGCATGATAATAAAGCTTAAAAATTTATAATAACAAAAAGAAAATTCAAAAAATTGGTGAATAATTTCTGCCAATTATACTTGCGTCTAATTTAAGAACAAACATTACATTTAGAGCAGAATTCTCAGTTATTTTAGTTAAGTAAATGTATTAAATGAGCTTCAGATGTGTGTGTGCTGCTCATCTGTGACACTTTATGTTGATATCAGGCACACTGAAAAAGTTCTGTGAACTTGTACATGTGTCTATACTCTTCAACAAGTACAAAAAAAAAGTGTTTTAGTGCAGCGGTTAATTGACTGCAGCGGTAAACTTTCCCCCTACAATTCATTGGTTTCACCACGCTCAAGCAAAAATCTATCATATAGGCCTATCCACAGTATTGTTTATGCCATTATAATGATTGCTACACCCCTGAATGTAGCCCTAGTTCTTATAAAATGAAAATAAGGATAGAAATAGATCATGAAATACATTTTGTATGAGTCATGCAATGACCAGAGTGGCGGATAAAATATTTTCTATTGCAACCTCTCAACATGATGTCACGCACAAACATCTCATCTAATTTAATATCAGCACAAAACACTACTTAAACTTGCACATCCACCTCGAAAAGCTCAAGTGACCATGAAAGCAATCCAGATGTAAGCAAATCGTCAAAGGCTGTGCATATTATCTCACTGACAAAAGACTCAATATTTTGCAGTTATTGTGATCTAATACAAACCAATGCATCAACAACACTTTAAAGCAATGGCATACAATTCATTGAAATGATGAGCGGTCCACTTTAACTAATCCAACCTGCAACATATTAGAATAAAACTAGCTTTTAAAACTGCCAGTGAAGTTCACTACGCAGGTCTGCACTCGAGCGTTTATTTCCGAGGACCTGTCAGCTTGACATATGATCAAAGCTTTTGATTGGCCAACATGCAAAGGCAAATGTGCTCCTCAGCCTATCACTGAATGCTTATTGCACATTACGCTTAAAGCATATTACCTGTCCAGATCTCCATTGATTAATACTGAGGATGATGGGCTAGCCACACGTAGAGCAAATGAGAACAATTAAATGGATTTAATGCAACAGACTTTAAAATTATAGAATTTCTAAAACAACAATTCTGTTGTCTTGCATAATGGACATTATAATGAACATAAAATGTATGGTTATGCCACACATTTTGATCAGTGCCACATTTGATCGGGTGCAGCCCCACCTGCTCCTACTGTAGAGACGCCACTGATTTAAACCATTGAATTGTTGTCTCCTTAGCACATGTTGCCTGCACTTATAGTGTTTATGTAACAACGCTATATAGGGCGAAGGTCAATAAGTGTTCATTGCACATGATATTCAAACTACTATAATGCTCTCAATTTATACAATATACTGCTTTCAGTCGTGATGACATTCACCTTCATTGAAAATGGTTTTGAAAGGCAAACAAATATACAGTGCACATCCTTGTGGATTATAGACAAGTTGCACATATCCATGGCCGTAGCTAGTGGGGTGAAAGGTGGTAACGATTCTAGGGGCCCAAAGATCCAAGGGGCCCCACAAAAAATTCAAAACTATATTTTTAAATAGGGAAGAGGCCCAGAGCAATATACAGTCAGGGGACCCTGCACATATACTTCCTTCCACTTATGTGTTAATGGACTTGGGATATCCTATAGAGATTCATTAAATTGACTGAGAATATGACTTGATTATTGTCAACATGATCTCATGAATACTCAAAGCTATTTGTACGTAAAGTGTGGTTCTAGTGCACATACATTTGTTAAACGTACAATACTAATGTAATGACAGCTTCTGAAATGGAAATCATTGTACGTATGAACAAATAAAGGTTGTTTACGAATCATTATTGAATGCATAAATATTGAATTAAAGTATTTATTTTACATTTATTCAACAAAGCTGACCAAGGGCGTAGATTTTACTTGAACACTGTGTATTGAACACACAACGTATTTTAGATGCTGTCCACACGTCCATATTGTACGTGTTAGCATCGATCCAAATGTACATATAGCTACGAATTATAATGAGATCAGGCTATAATTTATTTTCATTTTAAAATATATTTGTTGCCTTGGTAAGTAGGTACATTGAAGAAACAAATACAAAATACTGAAAAGACTAATAGCTGACCATAAGCAAATCTATGTAAAGGACTGTACAAACTAGAGATATACTTTTTTTATATACTTTTTTATATTCTCTCCCAGTCGTCCTGCACTTCTGTCAGAAAGTAATTGGGGGCGGTAATTACTGTAAGTGAAGGGTTAACAGGCAATTAACCTGAAAGAAACAGTAGAGAATGTAAGAGATCAAAAGAATGGGAGAGACAATTCATGATGAGTCCAACGAGTGAAAAACATTTCCTTTCAATATTCTGATCTTTGCCTCCCCTGTCATCCAAAGGCCGACTTTGTCATAGAAAAAGAGAGCTTTAGATCATAAAGGTAGTCATCAATGCTTAGATAAATCTGAACGAGGTCATCTCCGACAGGACCAAGAATATGTTTTTACTGTGATGTTTGAAGAGGTAAGTACAGCTGCACTCCTGGGTGATTTGCTTTAGCTTGTTTCTTCCAGCAGCCAGTGAATGTGCTATGTGTCATGTCATCTAAAAACACTTAAAATACAATTTCTTGTCTGACCTTTTAAAACAATTAGCTCTGCTAAATGAGCTATCAGAGATGGTCCGATTCAAACCTGGCAGGTCTGGTTGATCAACTAATAAAATTAAGTTGAGTAAAGTCCACTGTGACTCCTGATAAAAAGTTGAGAACTGCCTAACTTTCTCTGTCAGCTAATGACTGCAACCATCTCAGATTGAACTGTCGGATACAATACAATTCCTGTATTGAACCCCTTAGGTCTCTGACACTCACACAGCTTTTAAAGCTGATGTGAACGATCTCCTTTCGGCTGCTCTGAATTTGCTGGGGAGGGATAGTTAGTTTATTGAAGCTGAAATGATTTTACCCTACCTCTATACAAGGATGTGCTTTGCCAAGCAGACCGGCAGAAGCTCAGCTTACTTTTTTCTCTGTATATTTACATTCCCAATACCTGCATTACTTATCTATATTTTTAACTGCTTCCCTTCCACTTTTTTGCTTCATTAAACCGCCCCATTTGAATATGGCGTGCTGGAGATATTGTATGTTGCTCTGCAAAAAGTTTGCTCATAATCATGGTGGCTACAGACCTCTCTGAGCTTTGTGTGTGGCTGTGCAGCTCTATGCGCTTCTGTAATCGCACACATTCAGTGTGGAGCTCCTCACCTGTTCACTCTCTGCACTATCAGAAACCCATCTGACAGTAACCTGGAGAGTGTTAGAGGGCCTTTAATGTATCTGCTGTGGCTTATTGTCCTTCCAGCTTTACCCCTCGAGTCCAGTGAAGTGTGGAGCAATCATGGGCCTCTGTGGAGAACGGATAGAGCAATTTTTTGTGTGTGTGTGTGGGGGGGGTCGTTACAGTAGTTTGTGCATGCACATTTCCAGAGTAGCAATCTTCCCTTCCTTTTTCTGCTCTGAATAAAGGTGATGAAATCCCTCTCGCTGCCACTAATCTTGAGCTGACAGAGAGGGCTGCTATACAAGACTCTCTCTATCTGTTGTGAGAGGCAGTGGACGCTTGCTTGTAAGCCGCTTATGATATTGACTGCCTGCTTCTTTTGCTTTTCGGTGTGGCCCAGCCACTTACGGGTATACACACACTTTCACACTCTATTTGCCCTATGCTGTCATGAGGAAATTCTTATTTTTCTTACATGCTTCAAACTGTATAAACTCAGAAGCTATGAGAATGTGTATTTCTCTGCTGAGTGGACTGCATTGGCCATTGATTTAATACTAACAGTTGAAGGTCAGTCCAACATTGTTGCTCTGAGTGCTGTTGTACTTTTGTAACGTGTGTCTATTTCTTCAGCAACATTGAGGACAAATAGATTTCTGTCATCCAGCCTTTGTCCTCAATATCCTACCAAACCCAAACACCTGGGCTACAGCAATTTCACAATGTCTGTCTTACAGTGTCTGTTTTGGCACTGAATTCTTTGAATCATACAAAAAGAGCAGAAAAGGACAAAGAAGAAATCTTGGCTGTGATGATGGCAGCCAGAGAGGGGGAGGAAAATTGTTAGCAAATGAGAGATGAGAAGGAAAGGAGGGGGGACTGGAGACGAAGAGGAAGAAGAACAGGTTCATAAACCACAATCAATTCACTATGGCTTGGGCTCAATTATCCCAATCAAGGTTAATTCTTTTGAACCTGGGCACTGCTAAAGGGCACAAATACAAAGGAGAGAGTGGAACGTTGAGAGGATTTACTTGGGCAAGAGAGACACATGATGGAAGACCATAAATCAATGATTTCTATTCAAAGGCACTCAGATCACCGTTGTGCTGAGGAGGGCTGTCTAGAACTGTGATTCTGACTTGGTCTGAGCTATTGATTGACACATTTACTTTTAATCTTCCACAGTCTTCATGAGTGTCAGCACATTGTTCTGTCTATTACTTGAAGATGAGCAAGAAAGAGTGAAAACTCTTGAGGATGGTATGTTTTCATTTTGCAAACCCTTTACAACAGCAACTAGGAAGAAGGTCATATATTGCAGTTGCGATGTGACACAGCTGTCATATACTTGATCTCTTTGAACAGAATCTGGGCATCTTTATCACATATTCTTCACTGATTTTGAGGTTAAATCTGGATTTCAACATTTAAACAAACAGCGCCTTATGAAATGCCTTTTATTTTTTCTCAAATTCTGTGTTTTCCATTTTATTTTCACTGAATTTTGGGTTTAACTTTTAATTAAATGTCATCATTAAAAAAAACTCAATTGTATTCATAAAATTATACTCAAATGAAAACAGAACAATTACTTATCAACATACCATTGCATTGTTATTTTTAAATGAAAAGCATCTATACTGATCATCTCAGCACAATCCAAAACCCAAAACTGGAGTTTTTTGTTTTTAAATTGTATTATTATTATTATTATATTGTCAAATACAGTGCGGCTCAGTAGAGCATCACAGTTTTAACGAAAGCAGTGATGAAAATCTTGCTTGAGATATTACTTAAATATAATGTAATAATTTTGTATATATTATTATTATTACTACTTCTACTTCTACTACTACTACTATTACTACCAAGGGTGTAGATTTGTCTTGAACATTGGGGGCATGAAGCATCTACATGGTTCCATTGATCATGGTATAAATATTTGGGGGGGGTGTTGGTGGGAGGGGGTTAGCTTGTTTTGATTATTGGGGCGTTACCTTATTCCAACACTATATGCACATGCACGTGATGTTAAAGGAATATTTCGGGTTCGATACAATTTAAGCCAAATCGAAAGCATTTGTGGCATACTGTTGATTACCACAAAAATGTATTTGGACTTTTCTTATAGAGCAAAAATCTGGGTTACAGTGAGACACTTGCAGTACAATCATAGTCAACGGGGGCCAATTTTTTTACATTAAAATACTCATTACTCATAAAATACTCATTACTCAATATTCATTTTTCAAGTTTAGCCACAAGACAAAAGGATATTCATGTAAAAATAGTTTACTTGCCTTTTCTGTGTAAAGTTATAGCCAATTTAACAACTTTGTTGCCATGATGATCAACAAACCCTAAAACCCTAAAAAGACCATTAAAACATCGAATTAAACAAATTTACAGCTCAAATGATACATGAGTTTTAACAGAATAATTCATGTAAATGCTTTTATAAAACTATAAGCTTCACATTTCTCCCTTTAAACCCTCCAAAAATGGGCCCCATTCACTTCCATTGTAAGTGCCTCACTGTAACCTCCATTTCTGCTATTGATAGAAAAGGACAGACAACATTATGCCACAAATGCTGTCGATTGAGTTTAACTCTGATTGAACCTGGCATACTCCTTTAATGATTCAGTTAGTATGATCAGGCTTCTCACATTCACTTTCTGTTGAAGCATATGCAGACCATATAGGCTATTTCTTTAGTTAAATCTCAGCCTTTTGTGGTTAAATGTCACATTAGTACATATCAAGATTTTAATTTGATTAATTGTGCATTTATACATGAATTTCTTCCCAAATATGTCAGATTATAGGTTTTATAGGTGATACGTTTTTTTCCGTCTGTTATATTCAATGCAGAAATCATAGGGAACTACATGGTAATAAGTGTTAAAGAACAGTACACCCAAAAATATATATTCAGTCCCTATTTACTCTAATGTTACTCCGAACCTTTATGACTGTCTCCATTGGGTCTCATCGCGTATTGACCTTTCGAATGATGTACGAAGGAACGAAGAAACTCGTAAATTAAATGTGTACAATTATTTCCTCAGAGGAACAGTTGGGAATATTTGATCGCTCCCACTATAATCAATTAAGCTATTAACACTGCAAGTGTGTGACTTGCACAGCTTTACTAATTAAAATGGGAGCGAGTCATTTTAGAGCCTGTGCAGAAATTTTTTTGGCCAAAAAATGTTTTCTTACAGAGATAAAATATGTGCTACATAACCTACCATTGTTAGTATGTATCAAGCCATCTCACTTTGTTGCTGCAATCCAGGCACCCGTTTGTGTTTTGTTTTTCAGAAATCTAAACACTTTTATTTTCTTTAGCTCCAGGAATCAAGGAGCATTTAATGTTGACATTTTATGACAGACATGTCACTATGAATTAAGAACCTCCACATTAGGTGTGATGTTATCGATGTTGCCGCCACATTTGACGTAACTGCTTTTTTATGTTTTTATTTGATTTGAGAGTGAATAATGGCTTAAATTTTGTTCTGTACTTGGCACAAAGTGATCGGATGGCTTCAGAAGACATGGAAAAATAGTGCATGGGTCATGTCATTTTTTGAGCTTGACTGACCAGAGTCACTATTCACATGTATTGTTTTAAATAAACCCTGTGAAGACTTTCCAAGGAAGAAAGAAGGTAAAATATTCCATTAAAAAGAGCGGAAAGTCCTACACTCAAATATTTAATAAATAAACAAGAGGTGGGGGATTTGTAAATGATAGTCTGTTCATAGTTCATTAACAGCTCTCTTTGTTTCCTATTAAGTGACTTGAACAAATTGATATTTGCAATGGAGAGTTAAAAAATTAGCACTTGCAAAAATCTCAGAAAGTGTCGCTGTGTCTGTATAATTCCAAGATCCTTCCTGAATTGCATCCCCTGCTCATACACACACCTCTAAAAACACCAAGATAAAAAGGCCAAAACTGAAAAATTGCTGTCGCACAAAGTTACATGAAGGACATCAGACAGGCCACACGAGCCGATGGCAGAGTGACAGCCCTGTGCGATGGCTCTGACTGATAAACGCTAACCTGCAAATGAAAGGCTCTTCAGTCCCCATCATCCCCTGTCACAATGCAATTACTCTACAGGGCGATAGCAAGATAGAGTCTCGCAGGCAAGCAGATAATAAAGCTATTGACTGATGTGACTTAATGATTAGTATGTAAGAGAAAAAGAACATAAGGACAGAAAAGTGCTGTGAGATTGACAGGATTTGTGACCGTTTTTCCTTCCCGCTCTTCCGACACAGATACAGTTCAAGCCAGACAAACAAAACTATCACAGCATCTGAATATGTCCGGATGCACTGAGCTGAATTTGAGTGAGGGAGATAGATGGTGAGAGAAAATATATTCAGCTTGGTTGTAGTGGAGTTCTCAAGGATGTTTCATTGTGTCCTTCAGAGAGCTTTTGACTTTGAACTGTTGAGCGGTGCTCCTCCTCTTCCTCCACTCCCTCCTTGTCATGTATTTACACTTGGAGCAGAGATTGAAGACGTAAACGTGTAATTAGTCTCCATTGTTGTCTTTGCAGATTAGGAGCACCGTCGGAGCATGTAGTTTGAGGGGGCCGTAAGTTTGCAGCGTGATTGGCTGAAGGGGGGCTGGTCGAGGGCACCCTGCCGTGGGCAGAAATAGTGTTTCCCCCAGGCGTAATTTTAGTGTAGTCAGTGTGAATAACGAGTGATTATTAATCAGAGCCCGGCAGTGTGATCACAGTTTCCTCTCTGAGAGCAAAGGGAACAATGTTCATATTCACTTTACTCAGAGAAGAACAATAATTGTTTGGAGTAAGCAAGGTTTAGATTAAGGTGTGGAGAGCAGACTGAACTGAGGAAAACCTAGACAGAATAACTGCTTAAAATCCTCCAAATAATAGACTATTTTCACATTTCTGGTAAACTAAAGATGGTTAAATGGGAGACTAAAGGAGACATAGTGATACAGTGATACACACAGTGAAGCATCTGAGTGATGATGGTGTGAGACCATCAGTACTCATGTAACGTCTCTCAATCATCAATTGGACGCTTCACTGTGTGCATCACTCCGCTTGTGTTCATGCCATTCTAAACTAAAGTGCAAGAGCAGTGCAGATGTGTTAAGAGCCATCTGTCTCTTTACATTTAATTTTGTGACAATACATATTTTAGCCAGCAGGTGGAGGAAAAATAACATTTTTGCATGTAATATGAGCCAGTTGGTGACGTGAAGTGAGTAAGCCTCACTCAGTGTTTATATTCAACAAAATGTTGGTGCAGCTATCATTATGAGGACTCTCCATAGACATAATGATTTTTATACTGTATGAACCATAGATTCTATCCCCTAAATCTAACCCTCACAAAAACATTCTGCAATTTTACATTTTCAATAAAACATTGTTTAGTGTGTTTTTAAGCGATTTGAATTATGTAGACACTAGAAATGACCTCATAAACCACATTTATTGCGTAATACCATGTAATTACCAGTTTGTAACCTAAACAAAAGTCCTCGTAAAGCACTTAAACCTCCTCACTCTCACACGCAGGCACACACACACACTTGCACACACACACACACACACACACACACACACACACACACACACACACACACACACACACACACACACACATACTTGTTTCACCAATAACATGTTAGAAACAGCCCATTCTAAAGTTATATTTCTGAGAGGTTTGGACGCATCATTTGTTTTGAACCAGCAACTGCAGTTGTTCCAGATTTTTTATTTTTATTGAATTGTTCATTGAACGGTTGTGTGTATATATATATATATATATATATATATATATATATATATATATATATATATATATATATATATTACACTCACCTAAAGGATTATTAGGAACACCTGTTCAATTTCTCATTAATGCAATTATCTAATCAACCAACATGGCAGTTGCTTCAATGCATTTAGGGGTGTGGTCCTGGTCAAGACAATCTCCTGAACTCCAAACTGAATGTCAGAATGGGAAAGAAAGGTGATTTAAGCAATTATGAGCGTGGCATGGTTGTTGAGTATTTCACAATCTGCTCAGTTACTGGGATTTTCACGCACAACCATTTCTAGGGTTTACAAAGAATGGTGTGAAAAGGGAAAAACATCCAGTATGCGGCAGTCCTGTGGGCGAAAATGCCTTGTTGATGCTAGAGGTCAGAGGAGAATGGGCCGACTGATTCAAACTGATAGAAGAGCAACTTTGCCTGAAATAACCACTCGTTACAACCGAGGTATGCAGCAAAGCATTTGTGAAGCCACAACACGCACAACCTTGAGGCGGATGGGCTACAACAGCAGAAGACCCCACCAGGTACCACTCATCTCCACTACAAATAGGAAAAAGAGGCTACAATTTGCAAGAGCTCACCAAAATTGGACAGTTGAAGACTGGAAAAATGTTGCCTGGTCTGATGAGTCTCAATTTCTGTTGAGACATTCAGATGGTAGAGTCAGAATTTGGCGTAAACAGAATACGAACATGGATCCATCATGCCTTGTTACCACTGTGCAGGCTGGTGGTGGTGGTGTAATTGTGTGGGGGATGTTTTCTTGGCACACTTTAGGCCCCTTAGTGCCAACTGGGCATCGTTTAAATGCCACGGCCTACCTGAGCATTGTTTCAGACCATGTCCATCCCTTTATGGCCACCATGTACCCATCCTCTGATGGCTACTTCCAGCAGGATAATGCACCATGTCACAAAGCTCGAATCATTTCAAATTGGTTTCTTGAACATGACAATGAGTTCACTGTACTAAAATGGCCCCCACAGTCACCAGATCTCAACCCAATAGAGCATCTTTGGGATGTGGTGGAACGGGAGCTTCGTGCCCTGGATGTGCATCCCACAAATCTCCAGCAACTGCAAGATGCTATCCTATCAATATGGGCCAACATTTCTAAAGAATGCTTTCAGCACCTTGTTGAATCAATGCCACGTAGAATTAAGGCAGTTCTGAAGGCTGAAAGGGGTCAAACACAGTATTAGTATGGTGTTCCTAACAATCCTTTAGGTGAGTGTATATATATATATATATATATATATATATATATATATATATATATATATATGTATGTATTTAAGCAATATCACACAAGCAAGAGTGTGATATGGCCCTACATCAGCACTGCTGTGATTCGGCCACAGGCCTAGTGCCGTAGGTAATACACAACAGTTTAATGAACAAGTACATTTTAAAAAATTCGCAAAAAACCGAGTGCGGTCATAAAAACGCATTTGTGCATTCTTACAAGATGGATCAGAATCTGTCGTTGCTGGTTCAAAACAAATGATGCGTCCAAGCCTCCGTTAGTAATTCAAAAGGTTCACTTCAGAAATAGTATCACGGCTTGTGCTGTTTCAAACAAGTTATTGGATAAACAAGGATAGACGGCTGGGTGTGTGTGTGTGTGTGTGTGTGTGTGTGTGTGTGTGTGTGTGTGTGAGAAGAGAGAGAGAGAGAGAGAGAGAGAGAGAGAGAGAGAGAGAGAGAGAGAGATGGAGCATGTGCAATCACCTGAGATTTCTCAGTGAGCTTTCTCAGTGGAAAATAGACATCCAAGCGGGGGTATTCCTCTCTATTTCGCGGTAGCTGGTGTGCAAGAGTCATTCACTATAGAAACAGTGATGTCCTCCGCCATTTTAAACGGTATGTATCCAATGTGGAAACTCTTATAAAAGGTAAGCACTTGAGTTCTGTAATAAATCAGACTGTTGTGTCTCTCAGCATGAGCCTTAATCCTGAAGTTGTCCGTTTAAAGCCGTTTAAAGCTATTTCCCAGCTTTGGTAATGTATTAGTAATACTAGCGATCATGGAGCGCAGTTCCATGTAAACAATGACAGATTTCCTTTACATCACCAACTGGCTCATATTACACACAAAAATTATCTTTTGCCACCACCTGCTGGCTAACACATGTAATTTCAAAAATAAAGACAGTAACTCCTAACAGACATGCACTACGCTTGCACTAGTTTAGAACAGCACGAACACAAGCGGAGTGATACACACAGTGAGGTGTCCGAGTGCTGATGCTGTCACACCATCAGTGCTCATGGAACGTCTCTTGTCCAATCAGATTCAAGGACTATAATTAACTGTGGTATGTATATTTATATATATATATATATATATATATATATATATATATATATATATATATATATATATATATATATACACTCTCTGAGCACTTTATTAGGAACACTATGGTCCTAATAAAGTCTCTGATGTGGTATTCTGCTGTTGTAGCCCATCCGCCTCAAGGTTCGACATGCTGCGCATTCTGAGATGTTATTCTGCTCACTACAATTGTACAGAGTGGTTATCTGAGTCACCGTAGCCTTTCTGTCAGCTCGAACCAGTCTGGCCATTCTCTCTTGACCTCTCTCATCAACAAGGCATTTCTGTCCGCAGAACTGCCCCTCACTGGATGTTTTTTGTTTTTGGCGCAATTCTGAGTAAACTCTAAAAACTGTTGTCCAGGAGATCATCAGTTACAGAAATACTCAAACCAGCCCATCTGGCACCAACAATCATGCCATGGTCCAAATCACTGAGATCCCATTTTTTCCCCATTCTGATGGTTGATCATTAACTAAAGCTCCTGAACCATATCTGCTTACTATTGCACTGCTGCCACACGGCTGGCTGATTAGATTATCAGGTGTTCAGGTGTTCCTAATAAGGTGCTCTGTGAGTGTTTTTCAATGCCAGGGTAACATTACACATAACATAGTAATATAAATAAATATGTGTTAATTAAAAATGTAAAATACAAAAATGTGCTTGATAAACCCTGCTAAATTAAGATGGAAATACATCATACATGGAAACAAACAATGATTGACATGCAGGCTGGGTATGTTTGTGCATGAAAAACGCTCATTGCTGTCAGTTTAATGCTTTGCAGCTGTGATGCTCTGATTCTTTGACACAAGCAGTGACAATGGCCAAAGGGCACTGTTGAAGAGGCCATCACTAGGGATGGACGCATCCTGCCACCTCCTCAGTGCCCGGGGGAATTCCAGCCCCTGTACCACCTGGAAAAGACATTTATCAGATGGTCCTTGTAAAAAAGAATATTACATCATGTCATTTCCCTTCTGGCCTGATATGCCATGAAAGGCAATATAATTTTTTTTTTCAAACAACTGTGTATGGCAAAATAAATCAGACTATTACGCATAGAAACCGAAAGGAAAGAGAAGGGACTGCCGTGTTAGAAGGAGAAAATAAATAGTTTTACACATGCATGCATCCATACCTTCCATCTTTTCAAAAGTTTAGATGACCTTTTGTATGAGTATTTTTTAATCTCTTTTTCTGAGGCGAAGGACAATTTTACACTCTCTGCTCAGAATAGCTACACAGCCTTGGGTTTCCAGTGAAAACCCACCATTTGTGGTGGATGTAGTTGAGCTGCCTCTCGTAAATGCAAGCATTTTTTTAAGGGAACCGAGACTCATATCACAAAATTTTTTAAATATGACGCTGTAGAGGAATTGTATGCCAGAGCTCCCCTTTCTTTGGCACCTATGAAGAACCTGAACAACACAATGCACAAATCTGATGGAAAACACTGGATAAATGAGCTATTACTACTATCACACAAGAGCTTGTGCTGACACGTCCGCACATTGAGATCTAAACAGAGCAGGGCTCATTGTGTGAAAGAAATGCAGATCACATGATCGCAATCTACTCAGTGAAAGTGAATTGATGCAAAAAATAGTCAACCCAATTAGTTCCACATGGGCGCACATACCCATAAACAAATAATCGCCAATAACATCAACTGGTAACATAACTGACTGAAATAAGTGTCTCTAAGCAGCACCATATGATTTTAGCTGAGTAATTTAGCAAATGTGCTCCTCATCCATTGTTCCGGCCGATCACTCAGGTTTCATTACTCTGATTAGGTGAGAAGGGGAGAGATTAGAACAGATTATGGGGAGATGTGCGGCCAGCGTGGCAGACATTAGAGATGACCTGACAGCTCCTCCCATTCCCTGCTGAGATTGCACATTACATTTAGGGGCCCCTAGACATGGGGCCAATCAGGTCAGGAGGGCAACAGATGCATTTAATGATGTGTTCTTGTACATGTCATCCTTTTTGACATTTACAGTACAACATGTTTAAAAACACTGGGAATACTGCAAGACTATGGCAGCTGTGGCTACCGATGAAAGTGGCCGGTAATAGTGCTGCTGGTCTTTGATATGTGTGGTGTAATTCCTCTGAAACCCATCACACGATGAGGTGTCCTCTCTCATACTGAAAATCTCATACACTGCCACTCAACTATTAAGATAAATAAAGCAAACTATTAAGATAAATAAAGCAATGAACAGATTAATACTAATTCTTAATCATAATTCTTTAATATTTTTCATATGCAATTTGAATGTATTGTCTTATCTGTCTGATGCCTTTGGCTAATCTTGACCAACCCTTGGCACCCAGGCTGTGAGATAAGAGAAGGCTGAGTTGGGTGCCGTGCAAGGTGAAAACATTAAGCACTGAATGAGATTATTGTTTATCTTCCCTGGGTTGGACTATTCACTTTGATAAAGAGTCACATTTGTCTGAGAAAATAAGGAGCAAATTGAATACTCTCTTGGGGCTGACTCTCATTTGTGACCCTTTTTAGAGGTCCGCACACTCATACACATGAATAAAGCAAGAACAAGAGGAAAAGGGAGCAAGTGTGTTCTTATTTACCTCACTCTTTTCTCATTTTTGCACTTGAAAATCAAGATCACAAATTGAATCTGTATGTGTGTGTGGTTTTCTCGGCAAATGATTACATCCTTCATGTTTTTGACTTACATTCACATGGAAATTTGTGTCGGCCGTGCTTGATGGAGGAGCAATCTGTTATCATGTTATCTGAATTTGACTGGCAAAAAAGAATTGTTTTTTGATTGCTGGGGTTTATAGGACAGTCTGTGTGGTGCTTATTGAACGCAAGTGTTGCTGGTAAAAATGCCACAGGAAACAGCTGTGCATAAAGCACCAGACAGCTGTTTTTGTTTTTGGAAGTTGTTTATCAATCTTAAGCCCCCCTCTAATTAAAAACAGACACAATCATTAACAACATCAACATCAGTAACATTTCATTGCAAATACATTTTTAACAAAGTAATTTACTTAAAATGTTAAACATTTGCCCAATCCTCTTAAAGATGGAAAATTAGCATATATTACTGCAGGATTGGCTCAGATGTTTTTGAATGGTTTTGTCTAGAAACAAATAGCCTGAAAGGACAAAAATAAATAAATAAATAAATATATATATATATATATATATATATATATATATATATATATATATATATATATATATATATATATATATATATATCTTTATATCATTAGATGGGTAAGAAATGTTTTTAATTATATATATAAAAAAGGCCTCTGTCCTATGATATTTAACCATTTTTCTTATGAAGTTTTGTTTCATTATCAGCCATTGATTTATAATATATCCTCAACTGAGACAATTTGTCAATATAAATTATAAACACTTTATAAATACTTTATAATAATAATAATAATTATTATTATTATTATTATTATTTAAAAAAACACTTTATATATGCTAGTATAATAATAATAATGGGATTGGGGGAATTTGTTGCTCTATTATCATTTCATCTTTGTATTTATTTAAATTTGCCAGTCAGTATCCTTCTGAATCTCTTCTGAGAAACATTACAGCACCCTCTGTGCTGAAATGAAAGAAAACAGAGCAGTTTACATTTATCTTATGTAAAGTGAAATGATTGCTGGCTGCTTTAAGCATTGATACAGTGTGATTCCTTCTGTAATATATATTTTATATATTATAATACATATAAATTATGTGTTCATGCAGCAAAAATAAATAACTAAATATCTTAACTGAAAAAAATTGTTTACTGGTACATTTTTATACATTATACTGTATATTCATAGACTACATAATGCATTTTAAATTAGATTATGTTTTACATGCTAGTTTACTTGTGCCTAAAATTTGTTAATGCATTTACAAACCTTGTTTATGTTTTTGAGTGTTGAGAAAACTCTTATGGTAAAGGTTAATTGCTCCAAGTTTAAAATAAGTGGCGTAACAGGATGAAGAAAAAGTTTGTACTGCAGGTATGGACTTGCAAAGGTGTGAGAAAGTGTGGGGAAAAATCAGCACCTTTGAATGGAGTGACATAGAATACCGTCGGTCAGAGCACTGATAGATATTTTTGTGACACATGGCACTTACAAATTCACATTAGTTCACCAGCTAGGGTTACCCACCAATTAGAATGCAGGATTAATAAGTCAGGTGGAGTTACCCTCCAATTTGAGCCCAGGATCAGGGAGACAGGTAGAATTTCACTCCAATTAGAGCCTAGGATTAAGTAAACCGGTAAAGTTACCTGCACTTCTCTTCAGATTTGAGTAGCTGTGGTTGGGTTATTCAGCGGTCAGCTTGCAGTCATACTCATACTGTCACACATTTCTTTCTGCATTTGTTTTCTTTCTTTCTGCATTTGTTTTCTTTCTTTCTGCATTTCTTTCTTTATTTTTTGTCTGTCTGTCTTTGTTTTCTTGTTTCTTTCTCTCTATCATTCTTTCTTTCTTTCTTTCTTTCTTTCTTTCTTTCTTTCTTTCTTTCTTTCTTTCTTTCTTTCTTTCTTTCTTTCTTTCTTTCTCAGACACAAACACACACTCACTCCTCCCGCACGAACATTCATTTATTCACTCATTCCATACATTCATGTACAAACAGTGGAAACTTGAGCCTCACGGACAGGATGCTGAGGTGCAGTATGCAGATGAACCTATGCAGTCTGGAACGGGCAGGTGAGGATTAGCCACTGATTGAATCGTTCCTCTTATCTGCTGTTAGACAGAGCAGACGGCAATACTGAGCCTGTTAAGATGGGAGCTGATTCTGTTTGCCCTGGGAATACATGCACACATAATGGTGCAGCACCTCTCACCAGTCTCTGGAGAATTGCCTAACAGCTCCATTTTGCAGAGGTCGCTAATACTAGACCTTAAGACCACTCACTCTGCCTAGTCTTCAACTCTATTTTTCTCACATATTAATGCTTTTTTTATATTACTGTTTTATTATTGCTTCATGCAATAGCTTTGTAACAATGTAACATGACCAAACATACATTTTCCTTAGCATACACAACTTTGACTAGCCACTGACATAATTTAAAATGTGAAATCTAAACAATAAATATATAGACCTCGCACACCTCCCACACTATGTGAGGTAGGTGCGTAATACATCAATTATTATGACGAAGAAAAAAAAGAAAATAAGTGATTGCAACGTTTCGGTCTCAAAACATCAGGCATTTATAAACACAGAATGCCATGCTGACCAATTTAAAATCAATCATAACCAATCTGCAATTGACAGTAGCCAATATCTAAGATATACAATGACATTCTAACAAATATCAGGCCCGGAATAAAGGACAACTAAAATGTCAGAAATGCCTCCTGGTGGAATTATTTTTAATTTAAATAGATCTAACAAAGCATAAATAAATAAACAATGAATGGCTTATTGTGTTAATTGTTTTCCAGGTGAAGGTATATGTATTTTCCAGCCATATTATTTTGATAAATGAAGTTACTGTATGATTATTGGCTCTCTTTATCAGCTTAAAACTGAGTTTCAAACTTAACTGAAAAATCTTGGAGTTATATTTGATGTGAGATTGTCCTTTGATTCACATGTGCAGAATTCTGTTAAAAAAAAATTATATATAATTTTCTTTATATCTTTTTTCTTGTCTTTTTTACATAAAGCACCTTGAGAAGCTACAAAAAAGTATATACAAATGAAGTTTATTATTATTACAATTATTATAAATATCATAGGTACTATGTTTTACTATGTTTAACTTTTTATAGGCACTTTATTTTTATCAGCAATAAGCACTGTTTTAATGTTTGTTTGTTTTTATTTATTTTGGGGTGGTCTTTTTAGCCTATAATTACACAGTACTCTCATGCAGTAACTGGCAAGTCATTCATCTTCACCAGAAATATTAATTTATAAATAAAAAAAACAAAAGCACCATATTTCATGCATTTGTATTAGCACTGTTTTAGTGCTTTGTTTATTTTTAATGTCACACAATGAAACATTTAATTTCGTGGAAGCAGTGCTGTTGTTTTCCCTTTTTTAATACAACTCAGTGTTGTCATAATGTGTACTATTGAGTGATTATTTCATATCTTAAGAGAGTGATGTGATGTCTCTGAAGCATGGAGCAGGGTATAAGGGCAGAGGCAGCTGTGTTGTCCACTAGTACAAGACTCAGGAGGGCAGTTATCCTCTTAACCCTTGATTCTAAGCGAAGAAACGGGCTGCTTGGTGCAGGAGAGAAGCTGATAATGCTGCTTCTTTTTCCACCCGGGCCCCTCTTAATCTTTTTCTTATACAAATGCTGGCAGAGAGAGTCATGAATTTTAATATCGCCCCCAGCATAGTTATACGCCAGTTCAGAATCCACACACATTTTTTTCTCTGTCATGAACTCACATACTCTTTTAATCTCTCATTGGGTGTTTTTCAGCTGCTGTTTTGATGAATTAATGATTTTCTTCTCTATTTACTTACTGCAAGGCTGCATTTGAATTCCCGCACTTTCATAGTATGTACTGAATTAGATGAAGAACTTATTCCGTGACTATTGATTAGCCTAAATTGCCTACTGTATGTTCTTTAGATGTGTAGGCATGTAGTCTAAATTCTGCTTTTTGCATACTGTGTTGCAGGGAAGTAGGCATATTTGACTGCATAGTATGTCTATAATTTTCCTCTGGTGGCTAATATTTCTTTACCCTGTAAATGGCTGTTTTTTCTCCCTCAGTAATTCTAGAATATCTTTTCAGCTCTTGCCTGGATAATTACCAGAAACAGTTGCACAACAAAAGTTGTCTGTTATCATTTGGGGTTTGTGGGACACACTGGGGGTTCCTGTGGCGATGCTGAAGAGGCATTGGCCCTGCTCGTGCCCCAGGGGGCCTCTCTCAGAGCCGAGACCTCGCTAATCACTACCTCTAACAAGGCTGTTAATTGAGCGCGCTCCCCTCCTTCTCTGTCTCTGAAAACAACATTCAGCTCTGCTGTTTGAATCACCAATGAATCAACACAAGGGCCTACTCCGTTAAACAGCGCACCACCAACCACCATGGTAACTGCGAATGTGTGACGGAAATGACGGTTGCGTTCACCTGTTGTTGTTTAAGGGGTGTGTGCAGGAACCAGAGTTCACCTTTTGCACACCAGCCAATGGAAAGGCAATAGACCTTTTTCACCGGGGCGGCTGTGGCTCAGGTGGTAAGCGTGTTGGCCACAAATCGCAGGGTTGGTGGTTTGATTCCTGGCCGACACGACTCCACATGCCGAAGTGTCCTTAGGCAAGACACTGAACCCCAAGTTGCTCCCAATGGCAGGCTAGCGCTTTTTTTAATTACATAAAAAAAAATTACGTTTCTAAAAGTTTCTGATAGAACTGCTGAGGCAGTGACAGTAAATTTGGCATGTTGGTCTGTTTGTTTCATCTTGTAAAAAGTCGTAGATAATAGTAGAATAGTAGCAGAATAGTAGTAGAATAGTAAGTAATAGTAGATTTCTTTCTTTTGCTGTAGGGGCAAATAGGTAAGCATAAGCAAACATAATATTTGTTGTGGACTCCCATTCACCACTATGGAAGTTTTCACAGCAATAGTTTAATTCTGCGTTGCAAAAGATAAAAATGATCTGGGTTCCAGTGAGGCATTTACATTGGATGTGAGTGAGGGCCAAACCGTAAACATTAAAATACTCAATGTTTCAAAAGTATAGCCACAAGACATAAACAATATGTGTTTAAACATTATTTTATCTTAAATAAATACTTAATATGTAATGTAATTTTGCTTCTCATGTTTTTTTTTCTTTTTACTTAAAAATATTTTACTGGAAAATATAACAAAAATAGGCTACTCAAGATTTTTTGCAAGGTATTTTTTTTTTTTTCATGAAACACAAAAGGAGATGTTAGACAGAATGACAGTCTCAGTCACCATTTCAATTTCATTGTATGACATATTTTGTGTAGAACGACATGAGAGTGAGTAAATGATGACTGTGAAATGATGAATTATGAAAAAAAAATTTGAACTTTTAAAAGGATAGTTCAACCAAAAATGAAAAATCATTTTCTCACTTTCATTTCTCACTTTTTTTTCTTCTGCTGAACACAAATGAAGATCTGTGTATCCATACAATTCAAGTGAATGGTGACCAGATATTGGAAGCTCAAAAAGCACATAACGGCAGCATAAAAGTATGCCATAAGACTCCAGTGTTTAAATCCATGTCTTCGGAAGCGATATAATAGGTGTGGGTGAGAAACAGATACAAATGTATACCCTTTATTACTATAAATCTCCTTTTTCACTTTCATATTCTAATAGTGAAAGTGGATATTTATTGTAAAAAAAGATTGAAATATTGATCAATTTTTCACCAAAACTGATTGCATCGCTTCAGAAGACATAAATTAAACAATTTATGGATTAATTTTATGAGGCCTTTATGTGATTTTTGGAGCTTCAAAGGTCTGGTCACCATTCACTTGCATTATATGGACCCACAGAGTTTAAATATTATTCTAAAAATAATCTGTTTGTGTTCAGCAGAAGAAAGAAAGTCATTTTCTGTGAACTATCCTTTAATATAAAAGCCTATTTTGTTCCTATGACATGGGGATGTATTTAATTTATTTATTTAGCTATGAAAAACAGCACAGGTCATTGTGCCACTTAGAGTAAAAGTGCATCTGTCACAAAAGCATTTTGATTTCTATCCTCATATTTTCATTTTGGTGGCTTAATGCAAGGAATTTTTCACAGAATTGTTGCCACGTGGATTTCTGGAGAAAAACAAATGTAAAGTTTTTGCTAACATTGGCGATAGTTAAGTTTTGAACCTGGGTGTGCAGTGTCCTTTGTAGATTGTGAGGATGGGTGTGATAGTTGATAAATGTGTCTATGCTGTAACTGCAATGGCACATAGATGACTACATGGTTTGTGTGCCAATGTGTATGTGTGAGTGAGGAAGACAACTGTATAAGGAAAAAGAAAGTTAGAGTGACATATCTTTACTGTTACCCTCCATCTTGACACAGCACACTCAGCCTAATCACACATAATTGGATAGGAGGAGTTGAGGGCTGCTACAGCCTTTGTGTGCAAAGGGCATGTGGTCAAGTTAATGGGGCCCTCACTCTGAGTAGATAGAGATCGCTCCCTTTAACTCTGTCTCCCCATGGTCTCCCTATGGTCTCTTTCCCTCGGTTTCCCTATTTCCTGTTTGCCGCTTTACCTGTTTGTTTTTGGCATTTCAACTGTATATGTCAGAATGTTGCATCCTCCAACTTATTTTTCTTTGATTCTGTTATCCAACTGTGTTTCTTGTTCATTTCTACTTATTCACTCCCTCTCTCCTTACATTCAGCCTAGTTCAATTCATCCTCATATTTTTTTCTTCAATTCTGTCTCAACAGAACAGAGATAAGACTTTTTCAATAGTGCGATAATATAAGACCTGTAATGCTTTCATTCTGCGTCTATCTGTCCGGTATAACTAGAAGAGTATAAACAGGATGATAACGCTGTCAGACATTGTTATTTTCTTTGTCTTATTTTCCTCCATCTGAGGTTTAATTCAAATGCCAAAATGGTGCTTGTCACACTGTGTCCTCCCTCTCCCTCCAGTTCCACATCATCTTGTTCCGCTCGCTTTTCCTTTCTTATATCGCTCCATTCATCGGAGGGAGGGAAGAGAAAATGTCAGTCTCTCTGCGCTGTCCTCCGGCACTTGTCATCTTAACTGCATCAGAGTGACATCTGCCCCCGCCAGGAGAGCTCCCCAAGTGACAAGCACCCATCATGACGCTGTTGCCTGATTGGATAATGAACTGTAAAATTCACCATCAGTCAATCAGTCCAGCTTTATTATTGTATGCGTGACATCTTCCACAATTGAATTGTCACTGATTGTGTTATGATTTACACAAAGGCACTTGATTTCAAATTCCTTAAACAACAAAAAGAAAAAGGGTGGGCTTTAAGGTTTGATCGCTAATAAAGAGCCAGAGATATCCTGTATAAAAGTGCTCATTACTGTGCAAAATCTCCCCTGGCCCCTGGAAAGTTATGGGCCATATCCTGGGCTCTGTCCTAAGGGTTCAGACCCATGCTGCTTCCAACAATCAGAACCACCTTAAAGGAGATCATGTTATACAATGTCCCTCTCTCTCTCTGTCCCACTCTGCAACAATGCCCTAACTGAGCTTTTCAGTCTGACCAAACAGGGCACAAAAGCAAAGCGGAAATTGGGGTAACTTTTTGGGAGCTTAGAGGGCCACTCAATAGAGACAGGGGCCTCTTGGGTCAGAATGGTGGTTAATTTGGAAGCAGGAAGTCATTGTCCAGACAGTAAAAAGAGCTGGATTGGAGACAAGGCTGAAGGGTGGAGTAGGCATTTCTTGATATCTTAAAGAGATGGGCTCTTTTTGTCATTGTTTGTATTCTGGGTGTATCAGACCACACTGTTGTCTTTATTTGAGAATGTGAGCTGTAGATTACTTTGTATTAGTTGCTTCCGTTGACCACACATGAACGCAACACTGAGACCTGTCAATGCAGTCCCATCAAATTACTATTGCCATCTACAGTATCTCTTGTCTATTTCTTTTTTCAATAAAATCATAAACAGTAACAACATAAACATCGGTTTGTAGAAAACTGGTCTGATAGAGTCACGTTAATATACCAACATTTTTGCTAAATACTTTTTACGCGAAACAGTTTTCTGGTACAATGTACACTAGAGGCACTACAACAACAACTTTTCTTCACCTTAACACCAATCATGAGTAAAAAGACAGATTGCTATCTTATGACATTTAAGGCAATCCATTTTATTTAAAGCTGTCAAAATTAACATGTTAACGCATGTAATTAATTAAAAACATTTAATGCTTACATTTTTCTAAATCGTGATTAATATATTTAGGGTTTATAAAGCATTTTAATTACCACAGAATCACGTCAAGTCTTAACTATCACCAAAACGCAGAATGAGCCATTTTATTTTATCGCTGTCGCTGATGCCCTGACGCAAGTCGTGAAGACAGCATCACGATTGCTGTAGCAAAGCGGATAACCACAGTCTGCTTTCTGATTACTATGGTGGAGGTAAGAGTTTAGATTTCATGCCCATTACTATGGAATGATTTTCCGGACATTATTCAAAAGGAATTGCAAATTGTATTTGCAATTGCGTTTTCAATTTGTGGATGCATAAAATGTGACATAATCCAAACGCAATTGCAAATCGCGCATTACGTTTGCATTTTCGTTTAAGCGAACGCACAGTGACTGCCAGATTTCAAATGGAAAAGCAAAGTCCGTTTGCAACTGTGTTTCCCATATCTTACGAGTTTTGGCCCTGTCATATTTAAATAGCAATTTCAATTACCACGTCTGCTTTTCACTTTCTCAGCGTCGCGTATGTAGCCAGCCAAAACTCAAATGGAATACTAATTCCCTTAGTATTTCCATTGATGCCTTACACGAAACCTGTCAATCAGGGTCAAGGGTGGGATTATGCTATGGAGCGTGTTTGTCTTGGGAAGTGGCGTCACTCACAGTCGACGGTCAAGAGTCATTATATAAACAAGCATTAAAAGTAATGGACCAGAAATCTGTAAGATGGCATCACTACATCATTCTAAGGAAGCATAATATCTTGAGTTTTGACAGTTTTGTAAATTTTTCTTTTTAGAACTAATTTTTAAGTGTGTGAACAACGTTGCACCAGAAATATTCTGTCAACTAGTACATAAACAAAAGAGCGGAATAAGAACTAGAGGCACAATAAGTGGAAACTATAGCCATAAAGCGTAGAACAACATTTGGTCAGACATCATTTTCAGTAAGAGGCATACATTTGTGGAATGCATCTGAAATTAAAACATTGACAGACTTCAAGGTTTTTAATACACATTTAAAGCAATGGCTGAAACTGAAACAACTTTGTGAACACTGACTGTACAGGACATAACACAATGCATACAAACATAATGTTGCATATGTGAGCACGCACAGACATATGCACACTTTTGTGTTCTTGTATTGTTAAATGTGTCTAGACTTTGTTTTATAGTGACTTCCACATCTACTTAAGCCCATATCTTATTTCATATATGGGATGTATTTGTTGTATGTATTTTATTAATTATAAATCTTAAACTCAATACTCTGTAATTTTTGTTTTAAATTTATAAGCCTAACCAGGGACAGGGGTTGCAAATTAGTCATGGCTAGAAACATGTATGCGTGGCATCTACATTGTATTCTTTATAAAGCAATGTTCTATGCATTTGTCCCTGTCAAATAAACATTAAAATAAATACAAAATAAATAAAGAGGTGATGCCCTGAACAGGCGCCAGTTTATTTGATCTTGACTGTCGACTGTGAGTGGCGTCTCTTCCCAAGACAAACACGCCCGATAGCATAATCCCACCCTTGACCCTGATTGACGGGTTTCCGTGTAAGGCATCAATGGAAATACTAAGGGAATTAGTATTCCATTTGAGTTTTGGCTGGCTACATACGTGACGCTGAGAAAGTGAAAAAGCAGGCGTGGTAATTGAAATTGCTATTTAAATATGACAGGGCCAAAACTTCGTAAGATATGGGAAACACAGTTGCAAAGCGGACTTTGCTTTTCCATTTGAAATCTGGCAGTCACTGTGCGTTAAGCTTAAGCGAAAATGCAAGCGGTAATGCGCAATTTGCAATTGCGTTTGGATTATGTCACATTTTATGCGTCCACAAATTGAAAACGCAGTTGCAAATACAATTTGCAATTCCTTTTGAATAATGTCCGGAAAATCATTCCATACATTACAATGAATACTCAATCTAATTCTTTTAATTATACAACCTCCCACTTTCACTATGGGAAATGTTTAATGTTACATACATTTTTGATATTTTAGTTCATTTCTATCTTTATAATGTGGAAGACTTTGTTTGAAAATTGTTAATAAAGCATTATATTGTTAAATATTGATTTCTTCTCTAAAAAGGAAATAAATGCATTTTTACAGGAAAATAAGTATATTTAGTGTAAAATTTCAGCACTTTCAAAATCTGCAATTAATCATGAATAATTGCAAAAATTTGATTAATTGCGATTACAAATGTTGATCAACTGACAGCAATCATTTTATTGTTTGCATTACATAATTAATTACATTAATAACAAGGGTGCCATTTATTTGTGTGCCATCATGTTGCGTGGTAGCTCAACTGATAGAGCATTGCACTTGTGATGCAAGAGACCAGGAGTCCTGAACACCACACAAGTCGACACGTGAGCCGAAAGTGTCATAGAAGCACCATGGTTGCTTCAGCAATTGCATTTTTCATTTTACATTTGCTTTTATGACATTATCAGGTTTCAGGTTTCGGGTAGGGAAGTCAGTTTTGTTGTTTTAAAACTCAGTAGAGCATTAACCTTCAAAGCCTCATCTGTTTTGGAAAACATTTAACTCGCTTTTTTGTGTTTTTTTTTTTTTTCTATCTTCCCTTTTACTTACCTAAAGAAACATGTCATGACACATTGTTATTTTCACAAGATATTCACGTGCAAGGCTGTGCCATTTGCGGATTACTCATGCCTACTTCATACCTCCTTTTTGTGCCCCTTGTATTTGTCACCCTTTTGTTTGAGTGCTAAATATTTAGAATGACCTCACTGTGTCTAAATTGGGGCAGATGAGTCCAGAGTGGGCTTGAGGGTTGGTGGTAGTAAACACTGAGTGCAGAGGCTGCAGTGTTTGCCTGGCAGGTGAGAGAGGTGCCCTTGTGTTGAGTGGCCCATTGCAGCGAGGGGCCTGTGTGCTTCAGGAGAATGTCCTTAAATGCAGCTCTCCACCATTAGGCTTTGTCAGTCATGCCTTTCTCAGGGTCCTGAAATCAGCTCTCCCCCTTTCTCCTGACACGCTTGCCACTCTCTCTTCCCCCCAATGCCCCCCATTTTCCCCTTTGCTCATAAACGCCCATGTGAAGTGGTTAATTACCAGTGGCCTTCCCTGTCTATGTTCTGGCCCCTTTGGGTTCCCACCACTCCAGATCTATAACGGGAGGTCTGCTAGAAAAAGAGAGGTGGAGCCATGAAAGGAAAACATGGCACAGAAAGGTCCTGTCGGCACTTCCTCCAGCAAATTATCAGTCTTCAGAAGGGGAGAAGTACAACTTAATTGACCCTGGGATTGTGTGAGATGTCCCACTGTGCACTGTCACATCAACACAGTTTCTGCCATTAAAATGTATGACAGTGGCATCAAAATTCAATCTTACTTTATACTAAATGAGTCAGCAGCAGCAGACATTGAGTGTGTTTACAAGCACACCAATATGCTGAAAACTACTAAAAATCAGCAACAATGCAAGAAAACCACATTTACATGAAATTTAAAATCATCAGTTTATTCTCTGCTTTGACATCACAACGTAATCGGCTTTTGCACAACACTTGCGCACACTGAATATGCCAGTAAGAACACCGGTACATATGCAAATCAATATGAGCAAAAATCTATATTTGCCAACCACTGATTAACTTAACCCAATAAAAGAAAACAGTTTAAGGCATTTGCATGAGCTTACACCATGTCAGCTGATTAAGCATGATCGTTGCATGTAAACAAACTTATCTTCTTATGTAGACAACTGTCCTTTGAAAGACTGTATCTGGCCTTCAAGCATTCACTGAGTCTTTCTGAACTGTGCTAATTAGCCACTGCATATTGTTTGTTTATCCAATATTGCGAAATTCCTTAGCTGCCTTATTGTTTAATGCTTCCACTGCAAACAGTTTGACCTTCTCCATCTCTCACTTCCAACAGGGAAAACCTCTTTTAAAAAACCAATATGGAGATATCCTTCTGCTCAGTAATGCTCAGTTTTAAATGGATAGTTCTTCCAAAATAAAAACTAAACAAAATACAAATCTGTCATAATTTATTTACCAATGATTTTCTTTCTTTTGTGGAATACAAAGGAGATGTTATACTGCAAAAAAAAAAAAAAAAAAAAAAATATTGGGCTGATTTTACTAAAATGAGGCATTGTTATGTCAATCATAGGCAAACAGGAACGACAGCAGAAGAGGACGACAATGTGGCGAAACAAAGTGCAGTTTATTTACAAAGTGTGCAATCTAAGACGTAAAACATAAACATGAACCTGACTGAACTAGACTTGACTATGACTATGAAAACAAGAACAAGGAACTAGAACAAGAACAAACTGTCATAAACTGACATAACTGGATAACAACCACAATACCTGGCAAAGGACAAGAGAGAGTACGAGGACTAGAAATACACAAACTAGGGAGAACATCATAACAAGACAACCAATGAATATACAGAATTGACAACAAGATGACAAAACTAATTAACCAAGAACCAATAAGAACAAAATACATGAAATTGAAAGTCACATAACACAACCAGGAACTCACATAACAGACAGGAAACAGGAACCAAACTTTAAAATAAAAGACATGAACAAAAACAGCCATTAATGTGACACTAATTGCATCAGATTTTTTGGTCTTTTGGACTTAACCAATTTTTTGTTTGACATATCAGACTTTAAATTTTTTCAACCTTTATTAAAACTTAAGCAAGTAACTTTTTCAGTGTTAAAATACATTTTCTCAAAAACTGTAAACTGTGTCTCTGTGGCACTAAGAAAATTCCTGTGTTTCTTTTAAGCGAGACGTTTAGACCCACCACAACAACATTACTCAACCAGTGGAATTATTTGGGGATGGGGCTATTTGTTTGTTTGCTCAACAGCAGATGAGGGGTGTATTCATAAAGCTGTTAAATAAGAATAGTTTATTTTTGTTCAGGGGCGCTAATGTCACAGAAAATACATACTTCAGCTTTGAATTGTTCCTTAGTTTTAAAGGTGCACTCAGTAACTTTTGTCTTTGTGTCATCTTGGACCTAAACTGACACCTAGCGGCTTAGATGCAACATCATTTAAAATAAATAGTTTTCCAGTTTCAGATGCCATTGTAGAAATTAAGAATTCACAGTCAGCCATGATTACTTTAATCAATGAGTGAAAGTGTCAAATAACAGGACTGAGATTAAGTGAGTAATATTTGGCTGGTCATGTGATTCTAACATGGAAGTGTCAATCAGGGGACCCTCACCATGTAGCATAAAACAGCTTTTATAAGGTTACTGGTATGACTGGAGTCTTTTCATTTGAGTGGTCATTATGTCCTTATATACTGCAATTACAATTCATGCCTTTAGGAGTTACGCTTTTTTAATAAGGAAAAAATTACTGAGTGCATTTTATGTAAAGAAAACATTATCTTTGAAGTCTGGAACTAATGCTTACTTAATTTTTCTGCTAAGCTTCACACGTTTTAATTTAAAATCTATTTTTAATAGTCCCTAGAATATCTTTTTTATAGATTAATTGTCTCATGTAACAGTTAACAAGTGTTTCAAAACAAATTGAAAACATTTATTGATTTTACCATGTTACAAATTTTATTCCAACATTCCAACAACATCAAATATGCCATGTAAAACATTAGTAACAAATACCATTACAAGGAAACAAGTTTATTTTAAACTTATTGTGTGTAATAAGAGGATAGCAAAAGTACTTATTATTTCAACATGAACATTGTTTCTTCTTTTGTGTTCTTTCTTCAATGGAATACAAAACGATAGAAAAAATGTTAGCCTCAGTCATCAATGACTTTCATTGCATCTTTTGTGAATGGTGACAAAATCTAAAACTTGTTTATGTGTGTTTCTTGGGAAGAAAGTATGACATATAGGTTGGAATATATATATATATATATATATAATTTAATTTTTTCCCGGATCAATTATCCCCATTGCTATTGCTGTGACCTATCTGCCTTATAATGGAAGGATTTTATACTTCTTAATACTAAGAAAGGGAAAGGCTGCAGAGCTTATACCTCCAGAGTGACACCGTAACATGCTGAATGAAAGAGTGCTACATGTAAGACTAGGCTTATCCTGCCGGCAGTAAGGAATTTGCATACACCAGAAAATGGGATTTTATACCACATTAAGAAACAATGGCTGATGAGTTTCCGATGTGTATTTTGTGTTTTCTCAAGAGAGAGCGAGAGGGGCGAATCAGAGTGATGGACATTGTGGAGTTAAAAGCATTACATTCTGCTTACATACATAGAATCACATGCTAGCACGTCTTTGTTAATGCTAACTGGACAGTCAGATATTTCAAGGCTACTTTGACTGAATTCACTCAGTAATTACGTCACAAAACTAGATGGTTTCATGTTGGTGTGCTGATCCACACTTCAGGCAAGCTGCCAGAATATCTTATCTTTTAATGCCTTTGCCTGATCTTCCAATTAGCTATGCCACCTATTAGGCTTGTTTTGGGGGGCTGTGCTCGGGTGGGAAGATTCTGCTGTGGTTTGTGGAAGCTGAGGTTATGAAGGGATGGTGTAAATGAGTCCGGATTGATAGGGGGATGGTTTGGGGGTTCTGGGTTTCGTGACAGTTCTGCTTGAGAGGCTGTCTGAGGGTTTTTTTGTGCTCAGGGCAGGGGATGGGCTGTTTCTAGGTTGCCCTGTCTCAGGGCTTGCCGATAACAGAGCCTCAGCCCTTGAGCCCCCATTCTGTCTCTGTATTAACGCTGCTTATCTGCACTCAGATAGAGCTGTGTGCCATTTTCCTTTCGGAGGAATTAGCTTGTCTTCCCTGGCTAACCAGGCAGTGGTGATTAACCTTTCCACTGTTCAATATCCTTTCTGCTGTCTCCCTGTTCAGATTAGACTAGACATCATTACTGTAGGTATGACTCCAGAAATGAGCTTCTGCTAGTTTGAAAAAAAGCTAAGTCTGTACTGACTACACTCTTATTCTGCAAGGCACTTTTGCTCAGGTAAACACACACACACACACTTATGCACGTACACTTATACAATCTCAATGAAACATGGGGATGAGATGTTAAATATTTGGCATAATTGAGCACATACAAGCATTTTTTCACCTCAGCAGAATAAATAATCAAACGAACACACAATTTGTCAATTTGACAAAAATGTCAATCACTTTTTCTCCATTAGTCAGTAATCCATTAACCAGCCCTTTCCTCCCTGCAAGTGATTATTTGCTATTATTCAACAAATATCATAATACGTTTTTCACACACCCCGAGGCACATCCACAAATCAATTATTTCCTCACAAAGACTTGAAAGTACTTAGCAAGATGCCTGACGGAAAAGCTGCGGGTTATATAAAATTGAACCTCTCATTTGTTTCTCTCATGCACACACACAATCTCGGAGCACAATTAGCCAGCGCCCGTCGCGTTTGTTTGGCCCACTTTAATTCTGCCTGGCATATCTGCATTACTACAGAATAAACCGGCATACAAATACCATTGTTGAGGGTTTTAGGAGAATCAATGGAGTGTAGACAGTGAGTAGACTGGGTGGGTTCACTCAATCTGCTGTTGGCAGGAGATAAAGACTCAGGTTCAAATGCACCGTGAGCAGATGCTCCCATTATTAATGCCAAAACAAACAAAGAAACGGAAGATGATGCTGACATTTGACATGTGTAGCTAATTGGTAATGTCATTATTGTCTTATTCTTGGGATCTTGTTGAAAGTACAGGAATTACTTTAGTGTGGGGTCTCACTTCTTCACTTATTGTTGATAGATAAACACTTCTACGTAAAATCTGTGTGCAGAAGGGCATTTAGTTGCTCATTTACTCAAACTAAAGTTTAGACAGATGCTTATTTAGAATGGTCTTTGACAAGCTGTAATGACAGCATTTGATTTTTTTAAGCAATAAATCAGTTACAATATCAATAAGGTACACAGGGCCAGGCAATAAATATGAAAATAAACAGTTTGAAATGTCTAGCCACAACACTGAAACATTATATGTGTTGGCATGAGAAAGCATTGTATACTGACCTTGTCTGTGTTACAGTAAGTCCCATTTTGCAAGTTCAATGTCATATGCAATGGCATTAAAGCAAGTAAACCTGGTATCTTTTGCCTGGCATGTGCTAGGACACCAGAAAGGGACTTTACATGGTGAAAACTCCATAACATTGTTAACATAACCAGTTCATCCACCAAGAAATATAGTCCAACCTCAAAATTGATGATTTAGACAACTTTACAGCTCAGAAATACTAGAATTTTACACTGCTTTACCAAAATAATACTAAATAATAATTCACCTTTCTTTTTTAAGCCCTCCATAATATTGGCCCCTGTTTACTTCCATTGCAAGTGTAACCATGATATTTTTTTTTTATCTTTTTTAAATTGAAACTCAAAATTATTTTCTATGGAGATCAACATTATGCCACAAATGCTTGTACTGAACCTGGGAAATTCCTTTACTATATGGTTGAATGTCCTTGGTCATAAATATTTGGTATGTTAACAATGCTTGTTTCAATACTGGAATAAGATATTTTTGGTTTTACATGAGGTGGACTTATGAACTTAAAGCCTGATCTCTGCTTTTTGGAAATCTTAATTACACCACGTCCTTCGCCTCATTTCCTCTCCGCAAATGAAATTTTCATGTGATGTGTCAAAGCTTCCAGGATAGCTGACTATTTATAAGCAGTTCCCGTGCACTGCACTGCAGACCCAGGTGTGATCAGACCCAAGAGATTGTTCCAGGAAAATGCTGAAGGAGAAACTGAGCAAGATTGTTTGATGTCTTGATAGTTTTGTGAAGAAAGTGCGGTGTGGTTAATTGGTAGAACACTATTGACGAGAGGAATATATTTTATAATATAGATATATCATCAAATTGCTCATTGTTACAGTTTTTCAAAACTGATTTCAAATCTGGCATCCTTTTCAGTGCATTTCTGCATCTGCATTTTTTAAATGTATTTTTTTTTTTTGCCTTTAATTTCAGTAAAAATAGATCAGTAACACTTTACAATAAGGTTCCATTCGTTAACATCAGTTAACACATTAGGTATCATGAACAAACAATTAACAACATAATGTTTACATCATTTATTAATCTTTGATAATGTTAGTTAATACAAATAATATTGTTTGTAAGTTCATGTTAGTTAATAGTGCATTAACTAATATTAACAAATACAACCTTTGACTTTTAAATTGCTATGTGTTGAAATTAACATGAACTAAGATTAATAAATGCTTAATAATATTTTTTTATTCTTGTTTCAATTCATCTAATGATGTTAACTAATGTTAACAAATGGAACCTTATTGTAAAGTGTTACCTGTATATCTACAGTAAATATCCTTAATGCAAGTTAAATGTAATCTAAACAAATGTATTTATTGAAGATAAAAGTTGTTTTTATATATATTATTTTTAATATATTATGTAATGAATTAAGTATTTATTCCTCCACTCTCATTTTTTTTTTTTCTTCTTGTTTTAAACATACATCACATAATTTTTGTTAGCCAGAATTATGCATAAAACAATAGAAACAATTTGCCAGTGGCGAATGAATGTAAGAAAAATGTATTTAATTAAATATATTCTAAGTCTTAAAACAACTCTTAATATCTCTTTGCTTGAAATTTTGCATCTCGGTTACATTTATCTTGTTTTAAGGATGTTTAGATATTTTTCTAAATAACAGACAAAAAAAATATATTACAAAACATTTTTTTTTTTTACAGTGTTGTGTGCTTATCACACCTCTCCAGAATCCATTTCCACCCCCACAGCAACAGTTCACTTGTATCTGCCACTTTGTTATTTGCAGAACACAGAAACTCCATTAGGCTACAGGCGCACACAAGATCACACAGATCACTTGCTAATGCAACCTGATTAATATTGCACACAATGTATGTGTTTTTTACTGACACTGATGTCTACTGTAATGCAATGCTATGAACTGCTACGTTATATTACGAGGGGGAAAGATTCTTTCCTGCATGCTTGCAATCTTCCTGTGATATACAAAGCCAGAAAAATTGTACCAAGCTACATACGTGTACATGAAAAAATTTAACCAATAAGACAAGTCCTTGTAACATGGATAGAGATACTCTTTGTAAAGTAGCACATGGCTACATTAGTCTTGATGTAAACATATGAGTATTTACTTGTAAGGGACTGTGTGCCATTGCTAAGGCATAATGAAAGTGTGCGCAACAAAGCACCTCCATGGTGAAAGACCGACTTCCCATTGGTGTCTCCTTAATACACTGGTATTGTGTGTTCTCAATTTTGGGCCATATTAATAGTATTAAAATGTCATTTGTCAGAAGAACATATTATTCTGTACAAGAGTACATGTCCAATCTGTCAATTACTTCAGACTGTGACACTATAAGAATGGGTTAACAGGCAAAGACTTGCTTTCTAAAATGTATATCATTTTGTGATTTGTGTGCAAACATAATGCAGTACTGCAGCTCACACTGTATAAAAGATTCACAGGTAAATTAATGGCAGTTAGCGAAAGGACTTGCTGGCTCCGGTGTTTTTTCAGTGCCCTTGTGTGCTGACAAGATGTGTGTCTCAAGTATCTGTGACAAATTTGTTTTGGCTGTCCATCACAAAGCGGGACAAAAGTCTGGGAAGTTATTGCTCCATCTGTGGAGGATTTTCTCAAGAGCTCTCAGAGTTCTCAACCAGGACATAAGGGCCAACAAATATATGCGCAGACTCGCAAAACAATGGCAACAAATTGCCTCATTCATCTTCTCTCATGCTCAGAGAAATGAGCGCTTGGGAAAACGAAATAAAACCCTAGAAAAGTCTGTCAAACAGGTAGTCAATAATAACATCTATATTCTGTTCTACATCTGGCTGTATCTCCTTCAGCATGAGGGCACCTGCAGGCTTGAGCTTCAGGCCACCCCTTTAACAACACAGATAACACTGTGGTCAATGAGTACATCATTAACATTACTAAAGGGCCCCCATTCAGGACTAATTGATTCAGGGGCTTATTTGCCTCAGCTGTAAGCCGTTGACTGCTGATATGTTTACGCTAGCTGGGTAAGAACAGGCCTCACACTGAAAGAGACTTTATCCAAATATTAACTGTGTGTATTGTCTTTGTACCATGATGTTTTTTCAGTTAATGGGAGCAATGAGTATTTTACATGAATTTTCTGGATTTCCAAACACTGAATTAGATATTTGTCTTAAATGAATAGTTCACCCAAAAAAATGTTTGACCCTAAATGACCCTAAAGTCTCTCCAAACATATGGCTGTCTTCCATAGAACAAAAAAAGGAAATAACCAAAAAAAAAAGTCTTTACATGGCTTTTTCTTATAATGTGAATGGTGACTATGTGCTGTCAAACTCCTAAAAGGTTAAACAAAAATAATAATAAAATAATAAAATTGTCAATACTATTTAACTCATCCAATATATTAAAAAATTTCTAAAACCAAACAGTGACTTTGTATGATGAACAGATAGAAATTTAAGCATTTAGTATTTTTCTGGATTTCCAAACACCAAATTACATTTTTATCTTTTATATTTAAAGGGATATTTCACACAAAAATTTAAATGTTGCCTTTATTTACTCAACCTAAAGTCACTCCAAACCTGTATGGCTTTCTTTCTTCTGCATAACACAAAAGGATTTTTATTTTTATTCATTCAACACAGCCTTTTTCCATAGAATGAAAATGAATTGCGGCTCATGGTCTGTCAAGCTCCAAAATAAAATCACAGTAAACATTTCAAATACTATTTGACTTAAGCACTTTGCAAGTCTTCTGAAACCATACAATCACTTTGTGAAATAAACATATTGAAATTAAAATGTATATTCACTCATAAACTAAACAAATCATTGATCAACTTATGTTTGCAGCAAGCAAATCAAATATGCCAAATACGGTGGAGGTTGGACATCATGGCATTTGGTCACGATACACGTGAGAACCAATGATGTTTTATGTTATTGTAACAGGGGTAAAAGGGAAAGGAGGAGTAGAGAACCAGACGAAGCATCAAAGTAATATTTAATTAAACAAAAACACACAAACATAAACACATACAGGGCAGCTGTCTGAAGCTCTCTCTCTCTCAAACATGTATCCCTCTTGTCGGCTTGATTAGCCTGATTAGGATCTGGGTGTGCGTCATCACGGCCCGGCCCCACCTCCTCCTTGCCATAGTTATTGATGCTATACTGTCAGCATATTTTATTTTCGGTGTTGCTTTAATGAGTTGTTCAATGATTTGATTTGAGAGTGAAAATCAAATAAAATATCGGTCAGTTAAAGGATTTCGGGTTCAATACAAGTTAAGCTCAACTGACAACATTTGTGGCATAATGTTGATTTACCACAAACTTTTTTATAAAAAAGCAAAAACTGAAGTGATAGTGAGGCACTTACAATGGAAGTAAACGGATGCCATTTTTTGGAGGGTTTAAAGGCAGAAATGTGAAGCTTAATATTTTGTTAACGCACTTAAATGAATTCTTCTGTTAAAATTAATGTATTATTTGAGCTGTAAATTTGTATAAATTGTTATTTTTACAGTCATTTTAGTGTTTTAGGGTTTGTTGACGTTAAATCTTCAATGCTATACTTTTGAAATAGTGAGTATTTAACGTTTATGGATTGGTCCCATTCACTTCCATTGTAAGTGCCTCACTGAACCCAGATTTTTGCTTTTTAACAAAGAAAAGAAGGGGCAGGTGTGGAATGGGGGGCGTGGTCAGGTGACAAGCCTTAAAGCTCTCTCTCTCTCCCGCAGACCGACACACGACCACACCCCCATGCCACAGCAGGTAAAACCAATTTTTTGTGGTAATGAATATTATGTCACAAATGCTGTCGATTGAGCTTAACTTGTATTGAACACGGAATATTCCTTTAAGCACACAAAGTGATCGTATGGCTTCTGAAGAATTTGACTATTTATTGAGTTTTATATTTTTTTGGTTTGTTCTTATAGGAGCTTGACAGCCTGAAGTAACCATTCACTTTTATGTTAAGGCATGTGAAGGCTAAATTCTTCCTTTTGTGTTCCACAAAAGAAAAATGTAAATTTTCACTTTAGGGTGAATTAATCCTTTAAAGACATTCAGTGCAGTGGAATAATTCAGATTGGCTGTGTGTTAATGCTGAGAAATTGGCACTAGTGACATCATATAGTTGACACTGCATTCACCCTGGTCTCTATGGTGCACCATATACAAACAAACACCTCACTCCTGGCTTCAGCATCAACAATGCATGTGCATGAGCCCTGCTATCAACCCTCTGTTCTTGTAGATTTATCCATATCTCACCAGAGTATGGTGGAATTCTCACTTTTACATTTGCGCTACTTATTGGCCCCCTTTTGCATCAACTACAACTGCTGAACACCCGTGTTCTTTCCCCCCTACCCCACTAACACTTTTTGGGAGGTTTACATCAGTATTGCGATTCACTGACTCGAACTCTCTCTCCCCTCTGACAAACTTTAGAACACAGAGAGTGCAGCGAACTGTGTATAGTGGGAGAAGACAGGTCCCCGGTGAGTCGTCTGTTATCATCTCTTTGTCCGGGAATAGTCAGACACGATGAGTCACTCCCTGACATTGCACACCCCTTAGTGAACTCCCTCACACTGCACTCTATGGCCAATGTTCTCAGTGAGAATACTGGCTGTTCATGCCTCTGTGTTTGGCCTGATGATCCAACGATGGTATGATCCAGGAAAATAGAGACGTGTGGCAGGCAACTCTTTTCAGTCCAGAAATGTACCCAGTTGGTTGCTTGTAAATTATTTACCTTACCCAAGCAGAACATGGTGACCTAGAAGCTGGGGTAAGAGGCAGTAATTAAAAGACTTGTTAAAAATGCCTTGCATGGAGGATGGAGGCAAATGTAATAAAAGTGTGAGAGAAAAACATCAAGGTGATGTTTTCCTGTTTTATTTTGGCTTGCTAAAGAGATATAATCTCATTGTGCAGTTTAATATTTAATCAGTTTTTCTTCTCCTCCTACCAATTCTCTGTCATTACATTATATTGTATGCTCATGTGGCAGGATAACAGAGAAGTTCAGTTCAGTCAGGGTTGTTCGTTGTGAAAATTTGTAAAACTTCCTCAAACTATCTGAGAATCTGTCAGAGAATTACAAGGTTGAGTTCTCTGGCACAAATACTCTTCTGAGAAGACCTGCTTAACAAGCATGCAATTCCCATTCTGGTCTAGGTTGGTTTATGCTGGCTAGTGTTTAGTTGGTGTTTACTAGCAAAACTAGTGTAAACCAAAGAAGTCTTGCTGGTTTAGTTGGATTTCCAGCACACCAACATCCAGATTTCAAAGCACATTTGCTGGTGACCAGCCATACAGATTTGATTTATTTTTTTTTGGCAGGGAAGGCAATTCTTAAACTTTTACATAATGAGTTTTTCTATCATCGGGCCAAACGATTCTGTGAAACCATGCCGTTCTGTACTGTTCTGTGCTTGCTGGTATGGTTGTGGTTTCGTTTTCCACTCTGTTAATGTGAAACCAGTATAAGGAATGAGTGTGCAATTTACTAATCATGAGTTGGCACATATTAAACTCATTCCACCAGCATGGTTAAGTACGGTTTGCTAACCAGGCCAGAAACTTTTCTTTTTCTTTGTACCATAACGTGCTCAAGTGGAAATGCAACCGGAACGATTATTGACTGTGAACCGTTTGGCACTATGGTGTATAAGTGGCTATACTGTGCAGCAAATTGGTTTGAAATCAAATGCACTGGGATTTGTTCGTCATCAAGATAAACAAAGACAGCCTTCAATGTAAACATCAGAAATGAATGTTCCATCTCTTGTTTCCTTGTTGGCTTATAAATTATGCAATCAACCTTCACTGCTTGGTTTTCACACCAGGAGGCTGTAAGGGGTAAAATTGTCATCAGATTTGAGGGGGGAAAAACAATTTGTAAAGAGGCGAATGCTGCTTAATACGTAAAGGACAATTTGCTTTATATGGTAATGAATTTCAAATGTTGTCCTCACTTCAGGAGCAAGAGGCTGCAGTGAGGGCCTTACAGCTGTTTTGTGGAGATAATTGATTTTAGAATAGGCAGTGAAGAGAGTGAGCAGGCGGGGTTGACAATGCTCTACAGAGGGGTCCGAGCCAATTTCCGCAGGCCTCGTCCCTTTAATTACAGCAGCGCTGGAGCACAGAAGACTGCAGCACTTCTCCCTGGGCAAATTAAACCCCTCACCAGTCCTGTTTCTGCCTTCCCCCACCTTGCATGAGGTTGATGAATTTTTTATGGCTGTCTCTCTATTTTCTGCCCTATCGTTATGGCTGCAGGCAGCGCTGCTGGTGTCACTTCCTCTGACCTCTCAGAGTTGCAATGAAAAAGTATTCTGTGTTGTCACAGGTAAGTCACAGAGGAATGACTGTGCCAAGATGTAGTTTTTTATTTTATGCCTTTACCATCACAAATCTCTCAAATCTGCCTCATATAGAGAAGCAATGCCACATATAGAAATTGCAAGACTGTCTAACACACTTCAGAAATGTACCAATAATCCTCTCCAAATTAAGTTGATACAAGAGCAACTTAATTCAGCTTCATTCTGTGTAGCCTACATGACTAGGAAATGCTACATTTTCTCCTTAAGGAGTGATTATCACTGCAGGTTTGTTCACTGAGGCTAGACAAGCACTTACAGTATGTTCTATAATAATGTCCGTACAAGAAATTCTCAAGAATTCCAACACATGTGGAAAAGCTTGGAGAGTGGAGTTCTTGTTCTTGAAATCTTGTTTTAGACTCACTATGTTCCTTTTTATCCTTTTCTCTCAGTGCTCACATATTGTCATGATCAGAAGACGCAAATGTCATTGCAATTTGTTGGCTTGGTCACACACTAGGAGGAGATCACACAGCCTCTTGAGGTTTTGGCTGTGTATTATGTCATATCATAAACCAAGTTCTGTTCTGACCCAGCTTTTAATGCCATTGTTTTCCAAAGTCTGCATTTTTTTGTCGAGGAAAATGGTGTTCGGGTAGGTGGGTGAAATCGAAGTGAAAATGTATTGATGTGTATGTGGCCACTAGCCACTTTTCTACCAATGGCCAGAGTGGTTCTGAACACAGTGAGTAACGGCACCAGTAATATTTGCTATTGAGCACGGTTTGGTGTGATACAACAACAAACTGTTCCCTGCCTGGATTTCTGTGTACAGTTAGTTACCTGTGCTAAACGATGCTGATGGACCATTTTTTTAGTATGTGGCAACTTATGATTGGTCACTTGCCCAGTCAGTCCATTCAACTCTTGATTTTAAAGCAACACAATGGAAAAATAAACCATAACCGTGTAAACAAGACCAGATCGGTACAGATCCAATGGTGGAAAAACCTTTAGACTCTAAACAATCAAGACTTCAGGTACTGAAAGCCATTGGCTTCATATTATAACACTCATTACAGCTTGACCTTTGGTGGCTACAGTGCTGCATCTCTGCAACAACAAAGGATAAAGTGTGGTAGCCTTTCAAGGATGTTAAAAGGGAAAGATGAGAGGAATAATTGCACAGTGAGATTGATTCATGGGCCTCTGTATAAATAAGCAGGTAACCCTCCATAATGATTATGTTAGCATTCCATATTTTATATTGATCTATGCAGCAGGCCTGGATCTAAAGATGAGAGGCTAACTCCCAAATCTCCACCCCAGGTTGTGTGTATTACAAGCCCCTTTTGTCCTGACTCTGCAAGCTTTAGTCTTGCTTCTGCTTGTCCTTTGAGATCCCACATTAAGAAATCAGAAGGATTACAATATGCACACCATTAACCGAAAAAGACTATGAGGAGGTCAACAAATTCAGGAGCTCTACTAACTGACCAAAGATGGACCGAAGAAACCACCTCACAATGAGCAGGTCCAAACTGAATTTATTTTCTGACTTCTTTCACATATCCTTTGTGAATTTTACTCTTATTGATAGCCGAAAGCCCTAACAAATTAACCAAAATATGTTAAGGGGAGAGGAGGACAGAGGCAGAATGGGGACAGGGCCTGAACTATAATTATTTAATGAGGCCCGGGACAGGGTTGAGAGGGAGCTTTTGGTATTGGGGTACGCTTGTCCTCAGCTCTCCAGAATCAGCTTGTCTGAAGAGTGCATTTCCATGTAGATCCAAGCTGTGGTTTCCCTCAGCACTCCACTGGCTTGCCCTGATCTAGCCATCCTCTTGTTGTCGCTCAACCCACCCATGGTCTCAAGGCTTTTCTAGGAATACAAATAGACTGATGCTGAACGGTGAGGAGTCTGTCAGGCAAGGCTGGGTATTTTAATGCATATTTTAACAGACCTCAACAGAGTCTAAACGGTAGCCCAAAGCAAAGTGCTGCATATCTTTTCCTTGATGAAGTAAATTCTGACCTTTTATTTAAGAGACTGAAGGGGACGTTAATCAGTATGTATAAGATTAATTACAAGCAATTATAGATTGAGTGAGTGGAAAAGCACCACTTGTGTTTGCTAGTCATTTGATTACAAGATGCAAAAGCATGGATTGAGGGGGAGGCATCTGTATGTCCAAGGAGGAGGCAGAGCTTTCAAAGAAATCATGCAGTTGGGGACTGCCTGTTGAGGTGGAATTGAATGTTTTTGGCGTTTAGTGACTGTTTAGCATTTAATTTAGTGTGTGACACTTAATGAGCCCAGTCCTGCTCTGATCTCTCGGTGTTAGCTGAATTGAGAATTAATTGCGTTCCTCCTCCCTTTCCTCCTTGCTCTCTGCCTTGATGGGTTTCTACTCATTACTCTTCTCCGAGTATAAGTGGAATGGGGAGATTGGAACAGCATGAGCCTCACAGACAGCAAACATGCTTTTCAACAGAAACTTTCTTGCTAAGCCTACACACTGACCTCTTGTGGAATGGCGCTCATCATGAAAGTGGAGAACTACACGATCTGTCAATCGTAATCTCTGTGTATTAGCATGCCTGCTGCATTTCCACCTGCAGAGTGGTTTATGAGTTCACCTTGATACCAGCACGTACCTGACGTAGCTGCAAACATTTAAAGCATCTATAATAAAACATACATATATTCACTTAACTGTATATTTAGTAGAGAGAGAGTAGATGCTGTGAGTGTGATAGGCTTTGCTTTGTGACACAGCTGGAAGCTCTTTGCAATAATGCCTTCAACGTCACCATATTAACATCTTTAATCATGATGTAAATGGATTTAGTGCTTTGTGCAACATGACATCTGCTACCACCATAATTTGGCATTGACCTCTTAAGTCTCACTCAATTTCAGTGTCAGATATGTTTTCCAGTTAGTGGTCAGCAATGTTTCCTTTGTAATTTTATGCATTGGAATTTTCTACAAAAAGCAGTCCTAAATTGTTACACTAGTCTTCCACTCTGTACAGTTCTCTGAGGTCATTCAAAACACTCAATAAGCCTCGCTTTTGGCATTCCACAGCGTACTGCATCTATCCACTAGTTCTGTCTTGAATGCCTTGGCCAATTCAGTTCCTATTCAGTTTCCTTCTGTGTCTGAAGCTTGTATTTCTCTCTCTCTCTCTCTCTCTCTCTCTCTCTCTCTCTCTCTCTCTCTCTCTCTCTCTCTCTCTCTCTCTTCTCTCTTTATTTGCTCCTTCATTTTCTCTTTCAGGAATGCTTTTGTTCTATCTATAAAATGTGGAAAGTAGTTTATTACTTGCAAGAGAAATCAAGAGCTAACATTTCTGTGTTGATAGAATAAATAAATAAACAAATAGATAGATAGGGGAGAACAGGAGTGTTGTAACACATTTTGTATCAATGCCAGTATCTCAGTGTTTGTGTGTGTGTGTGTGTGTGTGTGTGTGTCTCACACTTTCATGTAATATTCCTATACAGTGTTTATCTCCTACAAATTAAAGCAGAAATGTAAATCTTATCCCTAAACTGACTAAATTAGTGTCCATTACACAGTGTGCTGTTTTTACAACCTACCCCGCTACATTTAAACAATGTTTTAAATTGTGGAGTGCTGGTGGCGTAGTGGGCTAATGCACATAACTGTTAATCAGAAGGTCGCTGGTTTGATCCCCACGGCCACCATTATTGTGTCCTTGAGCAAGGCACTTAACTCCAGGTTGCTCCGGGGGGATTGTCCCTGTAATAAGTGCACTCACTGTAAGTCGCTTTGGATAAAAGCGTCTGCCAAATGCATAAATGTAAATGTGTGCATGAATTTATTGTGGTAATCAAATCAAATTTTCAAAAATCAGATGATCCCATTTCTGTCATTTGATATCAATTAACATTACATTCTTTACTTCTAGGTTACCATAGGAGTGTGGTCAGCATGTACGTACAATAATGATATTGCTTCTGAAGCTCATTTCTAATTAGTTTATCTAATTGCTGGCCCCAATGCCAGGGCATGTTGGCACACTAAATGGTTTGACTTAATGAAGCATGCTGTCAAACTATCACATTAAAGGATTTTAAGAAAAAATCTAAACATGAAATTTGAAACAGAAGTAATTCATGAAACTTAATAAATTTAAAAGGAAATACCAAGCCATTGTTTTGGCCTATAAACTTTATTAATGATAAAATTGCATATATTTTTAACATTTAAAACATGTGACAACTTGCCCCAATAAAAATGTGACAACCTGATATTTATGAAAAGTATTCTAATTTAAGAGGCTTTGGATCTAGTTGCTTGAAACCAACATAAAAAACTTATAGAGGGGTAAAAACTCAACTGGACTTTTGATTCAAAACCTTACAGTTACTCTGATATAGTAGCTGTGTCACAATTTCCCTGTAGTACATATTATATACTGTGTGTGTATGTATGTATATATATATATATATAAGTTTAAAAACTGTAGAATCTAATTAGTTGACCTTAGATATTTTTAAGGCAATCAGTTTGCATGGTTTTTAGTAAACATACTCATTTGTCCCAAGTAAATTGAACTTAATTATTTAAGTACAGTTTACTAGTTATAATTAAACTGAACTCATCTGTGATTAAAGTGTCTTTGATTTATTTAATTATATGAATTGAGTTATAGCTTACACAAGGGAAATTATGATTAGACTAGGTTAACTAGCACATTGGATTTTCCTCAGTACTTCTTAGTGTACATAAATCTGCACTTTTTTAAAGTACAACTGAGTAAACAAGAATTACTTTCATTTAACAGGCTTCAAGTTCACCAGACGTAACACTAATCACCCAAATGGTGACTTCACACAGATTACAATTATCAATCAGCTACAACAAAACAACAACAATAGGCATAAATATTAAACTATATTCACTTCTTAATAACAATTATTTTATTTCTCCATAAGTTCCCTTGTCTTGACCAAACATACATATTTTATTCAAGTGCAAGGGCTTTTGGGTAGCCTATCCCACACAGCTGCAATGTTGTACTTTTTGTAATTTTGAGTTATTAGTACTCAAAGCCATAGAAAATATACTGAATATTTGAGTTATGATCCCAAAATTTGACATTACAAGTACTGTTTAATTAATCACTTGATCCTAATTAAATCTTTGTTCTCTTTACTCGTTTAAAAAAAGACAAACATCTTGACGCACACAATATGTCTCATTGGTGAGTCCTGAAATCCTTTGTTATATGGCCAATACCATTATTAAACAAATACTCCGAACATTTTGCCACATGGATCAAGGTAAATTGCATACTGCCATTAAGTAGCGTGTCCCAATGACAATACTGTTAAACAGAGGTTTATGGGCCACTGTTGCGGAAAATCTCACTTCTCACTCACTACAGGATGAGCTTATATTTCTGTATGTTGGCAACCACAATTTACATTTATAACAGCATGACCAGGCATGTTCAGGCCAGAAAGCGTTTTAAAACAACATAAGATGATTCTAGTCAGTAGAGGTTTAGATTAATAGCCGTGATTAATAGAATAGCTTTTACAAAGGAGACTGTGTTCAATATCTTTTTACCTCATTCTCACTAAAACACTACATGTGTGTTCACCATATGCTACATGGATCAGTGTGCAATGGTTCACACTGCAGACTGGGCAATAGGACATTCATCTCAGGCTTAATTTGGGCTCTCTGCTAATTTTCAGTCTAACATATTGAGAAATAAAACACTTGCATCTAGCTGTCTGTAAGCAGAACTTACAGTTCTGTTGACGAAATGTAGCAAAAGTTTGCCTCTTGATTATGGTTTTGTAGGAGTATGCTTTACATATTTTTTTTTGCAGATCAGAATAGAACTATTGGATTGACAGGTAAAGCAAGTAGGGCAGATACTGTATAATTATATGCAATAAATATTTTAAATGCTGTGTGATGAATATGGTTGGTGGCTCCAGACAGCTGTCTAATATGAATCATTCATTTAGTGCCCAGGTAATGTCCTCATATCCAGCACAACATGCCACACTCGATTATTATTCAGACAGCTCAACGTCTGCTTTGTAGGAGGGTATTAACACACTGCAGTCTTTAATTAAATATGCATGGGGTATCTAAACAAACCGTTAATTTTTATATCCCCTCTATACCCTTCACATATTGTTAAATACACATGCAGTTAATTTTACTTACACAAACAGTTCTTGTCTAATTGTAATGTTTAATGTTAACAGCAGCTTTTATTTTATGAATGCCATTTACACATATTCTGAGATTGTCGTCAGAGGAAGGTATTAAAATGCATTCATGCTAGCTCATTTGATTACATCTTTGTCACACAAATTATAGCAAGCCTTGATCAAAAAGATTTTAACTTTAACTAACGGGTAGCTCGGTTATTTATCATTTGAAAATGTTTTGAAAAATTTAAATTAAGCATATTTAATAATAATAAGAATTAAATGGGTACTATTCATTTATTACATAATATAAAAAAGTATCAAATAAAAATCTCTTAAATGCAAAAAAAAAAAAAAAAAACACCTTAAATGGGCTACCTTATTCATTTATTTAAAAACAATATTAGTTGTGAGGTCAAGCATGAAAAGGCTTTTGTTTAACAGGTTGAACTACTGGTGTATTGGTCAGCATGAGAAAACTATGGTTACAGATTTTTCCTGAATGACTAAATCGCTCATCCTCCTCGCCGGCGTCAGAGCTGAAAAATCGGTGTAGATCAAGGGCGACTTGTTGCATGATGATACTATGGATATTCTTTTCAGACACTGTTGATCAACAGGGCAAATTGAGCTTCCATCAAATCTCATTTCAACTGTCTTTTCAACAGTCGCAAATCATGATGAATAAATTCACCTGGCAAATTTTGCTTTTGTGTTAAATTGTGTAATTATGTAACAGATAAATTGCCTTATACTCGACCACGTTTTATTTGACTCCTCCAGCGACGAAAATCCAAAAGAAATCCAGATTAATTTTGAATCCTGTTATCTGTAACGTTAATAAGTAGATTTGACTGTCGACCTAATGAGTGTTTGAAGGTTTTAGTTGTCATCCGATCTAATGCGAGGCGTTGTGTCATTTCAAGGTCATTTGCTAAGGTCGTATAACGAGGTTGTCTCATTTGATAATTTGATTATCGCCAGTTATCAACTGTATTGCCAAACAAACTCAAAGACACCATTGTATTTCGTTCTAATCTTTTTAACTGTGTATAATACCGATCTGTTGGTTTTTATAGTATATATATATATATATATATATATATATATATATATATATATATATATATATATATATATATATATATAGTTTGCTCAGCAGTGTGTTACAAGCCTGTGAAAAGATTACACTTAGAATAACTCTTTAATTATTTCGGTTAAATTGCAGATTTTTTTTCCTGCCTTAAAATGTATTGGCTGTTATAGGCCTATTCTAAAAATGTCAATGATCAATATGATCCCAAATAGACCTTTTGTTTGTCTGTGAAATATCAAAACTTGCTCCTGGTCGATTTTGTTCTCAGTTCGCTTAAATAGAGATTCATATTTGCAGTGAACACGATATTCAACCAATTAGCTAATCCTGATGAACAAAGACGCCTCGTTACTTGCGTCAACGGGGCGCGAGATTAGTGCTTTTGTTTGCCGTTATTATTATGCCAACACCTGTAGCCTTAGATTATGTTTAAATCGTGCCTTGGAGCAATGCCGTTTGTTCAAATCATTCAAAACGCACATTATTATAACGACAGTTTTTACTAACAGTCACTCGATTGAAGGACTAAAGATAAATCTGAGGACATCGCCGCCTTTTAACTGTGCACACATCAATCTTTAATCTAAGACACTAGTGATATGCCCACTGGAGAGAAGGCCATTAAGCGCTAAGCCCCAGGATAAACAGACAATTAGGCCATCAGAATTAACTTGTTTGTGGCATTAATTACACGCTTTGTGCAAACTAAAAGCCTTGTGAAAGAATGCTATTTGACTCAGGCCGGACACGCCGATCTTGTTTCAAACTGACGTTTTTTCTGGCCTTTTTAAACGATAAGGAGGCAAAATAATTACAACAATAAAAATTGCACGGAACAACGTTGTTATAGTAAAATAAATCCCTAAAGAAAAACTCGGCCGTGGAAATAAGACTGAACAAATACGAATATTCCCAGAGTCAGAGCTTAGATGCGAACTGTTAAAAACTATTTCAAAGCATGACCATTTTACAAGCAAGTGCAATGTTCCTTTAGACTCAGTTATTAGTCTTTTAGACGTAATCCAGCACGTTAAAGCGTTCCCCCTCTCGTTATTGTCTGAGAGAAATTAGTAAACGAATTTAGCATTCACCTATTTTTTAAATTTGCATATCTCTCACCCCATCTATATTATCTAACTCTATAAAAAGAAATTCAATATAAAAAAAAAAAATCATTTATTTGTTGAAATCCCGCAAACTTTCACACCCACGCACGGAAGCATATTCGCCTTTATATTCAAAACCCTTGCAGTAATATTGCAATATTTCACCTATTGATCCTCCTACCGTCGACAGAACTGGCGCACCATTCGCCTGCTCGAAAACATCCCGCAGTGAGTGACCAGTTCTGATTGGAGCGACGATAAAACCCCGCGCGCCAAGCAAATGTGCAGAAGGGCAGCGCGCACTGCACTGCTTGACAGTGATTGGCAGGGCTGCCATGACAACCACAGCACGACACCAAGAAGACCAATAGAAAAGAGAAACAAAATGTGTCAACGTTGCACTCGAAGTTGATTAAGGGTAGGCTAGATATTACTCGTGCGGTGGCACTGCGGCGATAGCAGCGCAAACGCGACGTCAATTTTGTCGTCTTTCCCCATCTGTTTGTTTCTGTTCGGCGACTCCATGGTGTTCAGATCTCCTTTAGAGTTATATCCCTCACATCTTTTCCTGCCCAATTTCGCGGATCGCCCTTTGCTTTTAGCGGGCAGCATTCCCAGAGCGCGGTCCCCGGAGGACTTACCGATGTTTCAGCTACCCACCCTAAACTTCTCGGCGGAACAGGTGGCCAGCGTGTGCGAGACGCTGGAGGAGACCGGGGACATCGAGAGGCTTGGACGTTTTCTTTGGTCCTTGCCCGTGGCACCTGGAGCTTGCGATGCCATCAGCAAGCACGAGTCCATCCAGCGAGCCAGAGCGGTTGTCGCGTATCACACGGGAAGCTTCCGTGAATTGTACCACATCCTGGAAAATCACAAGTTCACCAAAGACTCTCACGGAAAGCTCCAAGCAATGTGGCTCGAAGCGCACTACCAAGAGGCCGAGAAGTTGCGCGGTCGCCCCCTCGGACCCGTCGATAAATACAGGGTCCGAAAGAAGTTCCCCTTGCCACGGACCATCTGGGATGGAGAACAGAAGACCCACTGTTTCAAGGAACGTACTCGCGGCTTATTGAGGGAGTGGTACCTACAGGACCCTTACCCCAATCCGAGCAAGAAAAGGGAACTGGCACACGCCACAGGACTGACTCCCACTCAAGTGGGCAATTGGTTTAAAAACCGAAGGCAAAGAGACAGAGCAGCAGCTGCAAAAAACAGGTCAGTTTAATGGTTTAAATTGAAATCGGCGAGGACTTTACTGCAATACAATGCAATAATTACTGACACGAAATCAAAGATTATGGTTGTGCTTGATCTTGTTTGATTGTCATTTTATTAATTTGGTAAAAACAAAAGAAGCAGATTTCTGTAGCCTAATAATTTCAACCAATTTATGGGATTTAATTGTTTTAGAATGTAGCTTTATTAATTAAACGTGTTATTGTATTGGCATTTTGGAAATAGAAAACAAAGTAGGCCTATAATCATGCTGACATTTAGGCAGAAAATAATACATTTAGACATTTTTTTAATTTGCCCTGTGATGTTTATTATTATTTTTTTATTTGACCCCGTTAAAATGTAGGCTACTAAATATTGTTGCTCTAACTTACTAAATTAAATTTAGCAAAAATCAGGTTTGTAAATATGAGACAGTAGGCTGCAAATGGTGAATTCAAGTTTGTGCCCTGTTGAATTTACAGAATACAGTCTGTGAATAATGTACTTTTGAATATAACATTGCATAAATAATCTTAATCTGAAAATATGTGTGGATTTTAGGCTTCAGCATCACGGACTGGGTCAAAGCGGCCTGCGCTCCATGTCAGAGTCCGGGTGTACACCGCACAGCTCGGCCGAGTCCCCGTGCGCGGCCGCCAGTCCCACTACCAGCGTGTCCAGTATGAACGAACGGGGAGACGCCGGGACCATTCTCTCAGTTACAGACAGTGACTCTGATTTCGACGTATGATGGATACACCGTCAGACAAATATGGAACATTTTTGCCCAGAGAAATATGAAATGGTGAGAAAATGTGGGCAACAAGGCGGCCGGCCATCTTGCCACTTTGTGTTCAACAAAAGGAGAAAAGCATGCTGTTTTTCCAGCGCTTCAACGGACTGACGCCCTTTCCTTTCGTTTCCGAGGCCTACTTGACCATTTTGCATGTTCGTTTGTGAATATTTTGCATTTTAAAAAGGCATTTATGAAGTGGAGTAGAACTCATTGCCGTTCCCCGTGAAATGAGTGAACCGGAGAGGCAATTTTGTTATTTTGTGTTTATCAGACAATCGTTGCAGTCAAAAGCACCTTTATTCCCCTGTTAAGTGCTTGGAGATCTTTTATTGGGCAGCAGATGTTCATACTAATTTTATCTCGAGATTTATATTGAATTGTCCATGTCCTATTCGAAGTTTTCCTTAGATCTAGGGTTGTCTAGACATGCTTGTATGATATCGCAATTACGCCACTATATTTCCTGCAGATTTCTTTATGTTGTGTCCATAAAGCGTGTGTAACTGTCTGTTAAGTGCTTGGAGATTTTAAGTGTCTGTTCATTCTGCTCGTTTTTATACTGTATATTGGTCAATGGCGCTGAAAACACAGTGTTATGGGTCACTTTTATGCAAATAAATATAATTTAATATAATGACTATCACTGTTTTGTTCATTGAGTGAGATAACACTGACAATTTCTGTTAAAAACTATGAGATAATATACACATATTCAGTGAATCCTTTCTGTACATTAGATTAATTTCTTGTTCGTTTCTTGAAATTTCTCTTTTCACTTCAGAAGTGTTCAAATCAAGCATTTATTTTATCAACTGAGAACATAATCACATTTTAAACAGCAGTGAAGGCCGTTAATATAAATTTCGTTTTTTTATGTTGCCTCATTTCATCTATTTTTAAACTTGTCCACTTTTTCTTCATATTATTATTATTATTATTATTAATAATAATACAAATAATATTGTTAAGATTAATTACAACAACAACAATAATAAAAATAGCAATAATTAATTGTGGCATTGCACATGATTGGCGGACACGGGGTTTAAAGTAGCTTACATTTTTCGTTTTGCCATGTATAAATGTTCCTTTGTGGAGTAGAATAAAATTCTATATTCGCAGAACAATAAGTCCACAAGAACTAAGACATTCTGTAGTTTACACCCACTTGCGTATTGGCTGTGCGTTTATTTTATGTAAAAGCCTACTTACTATCCTTGACATTCTAACAACAATGTCATAAAAAAAAAATAATAATAATTAAAACTGATGAAAAAAAAAAAAAAAGAAACATGTTACATAACGTAGACGTATATTTCTGCAAAAAAAAATAAAAAATAATAAACGTATTCTTGAATTAATCTTCACAATTCCGATGCATTTGGCAGACGCTTTTATCCAAAGCGACCTATACAGTGCAGTAATACACACATTTTACCTGTGTGTGTTCACTCGGAATCGAACCCATGACATTGGCGTTGCTAGCGCCACGCTCTACCAGTTGAACTTGTGGTGTTTTTAAAAAGAAACTTAGGCCTACGTTTAGGTGCTCATGCACATCAGCTGTCAACAGTCATTGCAACACAGAAATAAAACACCCGCCGCTCTGCTGTATTTAACATGTGCAGCCATATAACTTACACATTATCTATATGTCATTATTTTTATAATGATCAAAAAAAGATTATAAAATCTATACAAAAGCAAGATGTAATAATCACCTCAATGGTCAAACATGTTTGTGCTTAATGTCAATTACTTCATTTCAGTCCTTGCTCACACCGCCATTAGGCTAAATAACAAGAGAATGGCTTGTTTGCAGTTTCCTAATAACATTTCATACAAGAAAGAGAGTGTGTCATTTACGGAGACGATTTCTCTTCTCTCTTCCATGCTTTGATTTGATCGCTTAACTGAGCACAGCTTTTTCTTCTTGTTTATTCACGCGGCAGTTCCCCTTGACCTGAATTCATTGTGCTGCGCTCCAAACGCGGCGCACCTTTTTAAGCACACTTTTGTGCAACTACTACCAGCTAACATGTTCAAGACAAAACCACACTTAATACGTAGCTATAAACTTAACCAAACAAGTAAACAGTGAAGCAAATGCAACAACAACAGTCTATATGTGATTGTTGAAGTGTAGCTAGTCTCAGACCTGTATCTGCCGTATGAATCACCAGAATTAGACAGATAGTTGATAAATGTGACATTAATCAACCGTTCTCATGATCTCGAAAACTGTTGGCAACACGTAGGCTGAGGGACATGAAAACGAACACAACATCCGTTATATTACAATCCGTTTAAACTTGAATTTGCAATGGTTGGAGGATGATATCTTCACGGCCTCTGCGCGCCGTGCAGCTGGTCGGAGAAAAAGCTATTTGATAAAAAAATTATAATAATAAAAAATTGCGCTAATTATTGTGACAGGATGGTATTAACTTTGATAAGCATTTATGCATTTTTGTAATTCTTAATATTCGTATAGTTTACGCACTGTCTATCATAAACACTTTCTCATATTGCTGGAAACATACTGACACTTTTACGTAACAATTGAAACTGTAACGTTAAACAAATCAGTCCACAAACTCACGACTGTGAGTCCTCGCGCGACTGTGAGTTTGTGTAATACTGAAGTGTTTCGACTGAATATCACCAGTGTGCTGGATACAAATCGACAGCCTGCCATGAAAAACTGGGAAGTCTTTTCATTCTATTCATTAGCTTATGTCGCCATCGTGTGGTGAATATTAATACATGTTCACCACATAATGTTGTACATAATGTTATTTAATTTCAGTCCATGTATAATTTCTATACCATCGAATTTTAATTTATGATATATATTAGAGCGTAACATTTTTTCGTCAGATGCCAAATAATACATAAATATATAACTAATAAAAAATAATAATTTGATTGTTGAAATAAACTGAAAAAAGTTGCTTGTTGTCAAGCTTTATGAAAGGGATAGTTCACCCAAAAATGAAAATTCTCTCATAATTTACTCACCCTTATTCCATCCCGGATGTGTCTGACTTTCTTTCTTCTGCAGAACACAGACGATGATTTTTAGAAGAATATTTCTGCTCTGTAGGTCCATACAATTCAAGTGAATGGGTGCCAACATTTTTAAGCTCCAAAAATCACATAGAGGCAGCATAAAAGTAAAAAATTCATATTTATTAATACAGACAGATACAGATTCATATTTTAGTAAAAACAATTCTATACATTTTCCATGTTAACTTTCACTTTCACATTCTTCTTCTTCTTGTGTTTTTGGTGATTCACATTCTTCATGCATATCGCCACCTACTGGGCAGAGGGAAGAATTTCACTGGAGTATTAAGGATTATTTTAATGCTGCCTTTATGTGTTTTTTGGAGTGTCAAAATGTTGGCACCCATTAATTTGCAATGTTGAAATATTCTTCTAAAAACATGAATTTGCATTCTGCAGAAGAAAGAAAGTCATTCACATCTGGGATGGCATGAGGGTGAGTAAATGATGAGAGAATTTTCATTTTTCGGTGAACAATTCGTTTAACACAAAATGTCAAAATACATTAAAATAATTAATCAGGTGATGCCAGAAGTTTCAATAATATGTGTTATTTAATAAAAACAGATGTTGAAGAAATAAGATGTCAGTTTACATGTTGTGTGGTACAATGGTGCAAAAGACCCTTCTGGTTAAAAAGCACTTTTGATCTTATTTTCTCCCAATAGACTAAACAGCAACACCCATAGTACTTTCCGTAAGTTTGTCACTTTACACTGACAAACATTCCTGATTCATGAGTTCATCGCGTTCAATGTCTAACGTTTGATTTTGAAGTCACTTGATCTAATATTTAATCATTTTCAAAATGTTGCAAATTTATGTAGATACTGAGAATCATCATCGATTATCATATTTAATTTTAGACAAAATACTTATTTTTAATTTTCAGTTTTGTTCAATGTTACAAAATAAAAAGTTTATAATGACTATCCAATAAGTGAAAGGATAGTTTTGGGGTAAAAAGCCCCTCTGTTTCAGCCCCCATAAACACATTATTGTTCTTGAGTGGGGTGAATAGATTTGTTCTGAAAAATGCTAAAAGTGCGCTCACATTGACTGATCCATTCACAATGGAGATTACTTTGTTTATAGAATACTTGAGATGTTATGAAATGCCAAATGTGATTGAAATTAACAGGGAATGGTTAACCTTTTTTTTTTTTCTTTTTTTATAAATATTATCTTAATTTGTTACTCAAAAAAGCATTTTACTGTCTCAAAAGTATTTGCATAAGTTGAACCCCCCCATAACTATTGTCCCTATATTTACAAAATATCACTTTCATAACCCCCTGGGGTCCTTTCTCCCCAAGTGTGGGGTAAAAGGCTCCCTCGTAACCTTTTAAAAATTACATTATTCAAAATAAAAACAACCTTTTAAATATTTTTTAAAGCAGTTTAATCAGATTAGCCAAGTCCAAAAATAAATGATTAAGTTGCATTTTGAGACAGCTATTTGCTTTTTTTGAGTAACAAATTAAGATAATACTTAGCCATTTCCTGTTAATCACATTTGGCATTTCATAACATCCCAAGTATTCCACAAACACATTCATCTCTCCTGTGATTGAATCAGTCGATGTGAACCCACTTTGAAAAATTTTCATAACAAGGTATTTAGTCTCAAAATAAAGGTGTACATTTCAGGGATTTTCATTAACTACATACATTTGCAACATTTAAAATAATAATAAATATGAGATTAAATTATCTCAAAATCAAACTTTATACACCACATGCAAAGATCTCATCAATGCAAAGTGGCAAACAGGTGTTTAGGAAAGTTCTGTGGTAGTTATTGTTGATATTTAGTGATTTGGGTGAAAATAAATTCAAAGACCTTTAACCCCGTTGTACCCTACTGCTTTTAATGACGTAACATCACCAACAGGAGGCACTATACGTTCATAAATTCGGTCTCAATTAAAAGTAAACTTATAAGTTGAAAACGTAAGGTTAGAAGTCAGTATTTTTTACGATTTAAAAAAAAAATAGTTTAGTATTTATATATCATAAGGATGACTTATACTGCACATTACCATATGATAAAGTTATGTTTAATGGAGCACATACACTGATTTACACTTTTCATCTGCTTGAATAGCAGATGAACAGAGAATTTCACTAACTTCACTTTGCAACCAGTTTTCAAAATTGTGAGTCTCAGGATAAACAATATACAGATATTCAGCCTTAATTTATTCCATATATAAAGGATTTTCGAGGCATGATTGTTAAATGCATAAATGCTCCCAAAATTGCACTAAAGCCAACATATAGCCTCGCTAGATACTAAATCTTTTTAATATTATAATCCTTATATTCTTTCAAGGTTTTCTGTACTTTTGGGCTACTTAACATGTGTGAAAACTCATGGAATTTCACAGCAGAGTCGTCGGTCAATAGGGCAGGGCAAAGTTGTGTGCAGGCGAAAATGGGCATGTAAGGGAAGGGCTATGTAGCACCCCCATTTTCAACTACAGTCACCAGAATTGGTTCAAATATAGTTCTCATAAAGCCAAACAACTGTCATACTTACAGTCATTAGCTCTGCCCAACAGAAAGTCAGATATTTTGGATTTTCTGAAAATCATAGGCTCTGAACTTTTAAATACTCCTGCTAGAGGATTCATATGATTGGTACCAGATTTGTGCAACATCATGCCAAGACATTGTAGATGCTAAATTGCAAACTGATTTTTTTATATTTTGAACAGTGTCCCCATGGCGAAGCAATACATTTATGGCGAAAATGGAAAACTGGTTGTTCCTAATATCTTCTGTGTGCATTGTGTGAAGTCAGCTGTGTGTTTGGTAATACATTTACATTTACATTTACATTTACATTTACATTTATTCATTTGGCAGACGCTTTTATCCAAAGCGACTTACGAAAGAGGAAAACATAAGCGAATCATCTTAAGGAGACAGTGGTACGAAAAGTGCCATACTACAAAGTTTCACTATCATCAGAAGTATACAAAACATATTTAAGTTTTTTTTTTTGTTTTTTTTGTTTTTTGTTTTTTTGTTTTTTAGTGACTGGTTAAGTGCTTTTGGAAAAGATGTGTTTTTAGCCGTTTTTTGAAGATAGAGAGTGAATTAGCTTCCCGGATTGAGTTGGGAAGGTCATTCCACCACCATGGTATGATGAAACTGAAAGTCCGGGAAAGTGTTTTGGTGCCTCTTTGTTTTGGTACGACAAGGCGACGTTTCTTAGCCAACCGCAGGTTTCTGGTGGGAACGTAGCTCTGCATAAATGATAATGGGGTTGATCACATTGATGCAGCTATTATGGATCATGGTCATATTGTCACCAACTGGCAGCAGGAAGTATGGCACTTTTAACAGAATTTAAAATAGCCCTCTTGTATTTACAATAATTGCTTCAAAATTCTTTAGAATAATCTCAAAACACTGCTAATGTAAAACTGTATAGGAATATTTGATAAATTAAATACTTTTTCCATGGCAATGCATTTTTTTTTCCTTTTTTCCCTATATTTGGGTATTTTTGAGGCACTTGTCATGCTTAAAATTTAATGAAATTTTGCACACACATCAGAGTCGTTAACCATTAGGACTGGCCATAATTTCACGCATTTGCATGTAGCACCTCCTTTAAAATAGGTGTGTAAGATGTCCTCTCTAGCACCTACAGTAACCAAAAATCAAGCCTGACAAATTTCATAACTATAGTCATTAGGTACTCCCAACAGGAAGTCAGACATTTTGGATTTTTTAATATTGCAGACTCTGAACGTATAAATACTCCTCCTAGGTGATTCACGAGACTTCTACCACATTTAGACAACATTATGCCAAGAAATTGAAGCTGCTAAATTGCAAACCTATTTCGCATTCAATTAATGGTGAAAAATTGGAAACAGGAAGCTTCTCATATCTTCTGTGTGCAATGTGTGGTTTAGATCAAAATTTAAATGTATGTTTAGTTTTGGGGGATAATCACATGGATTTGACTTTTTTGGATCACGGTCTTAGTGCTACCACCTGGCAAATTGTTTAAAATAATGTCAAATACCAAATGCATGTGTCCACCTTGCATTGCTTTCCAAAAGCCACCAGGTGGAAATGGACCAGCTGTGCTTGGAACCATCATCGCTGCTTGCAGCTATATTTCACCTTTAATTTTCTGTTTTTGCGTAATTTTGTGTCTTTACCACATTCAAATTGTTATGTTTAGCAAACTAATGCCTTGATAATATAATTTTTTTAAATCATAATAATGAATACATTTAATTGTATGCATAAAATGTCTGCAAAATTAGAAATAAAAAACAGGCCTCCATCCAAACATGGCAAATACGGTTTATGAAAGTAGAAATCCAAATTATTAAGAAATTTTATTTGGGTGGGGGAATCATGATAACACACAAACATATCTAAAAATACTTTATTGATATTATGTTTTTTGCATGTATTTTATCGCAGTAATGATCCAGCAGCGGTTCTGCTCAAAAAATGAAAGATTTCCTCTCTGCTAGCGATCATAATAAATACAGTTCTGTGCTCCATAGTGACATGTAAATTAGACCAAGCACATATTGTTCAATTGCAAGGACACAACACATTTACACTTCATTAAATATACATTTTATTGGTTATTTTAATAGCTAGACATATCAAAAACTATCCCTTGATTATAATTAATTGTTACAGTAATTTGTGATGGTAACATTATTCTCCATGTATGGGTTAGATACAATCGGATATTTCCCATCATCTGGTAGTTTGGAGATTTTAGGCTAATGTCCTCTAGGCTTGAATAAATGATAACGAAGCTAGTAGTTATTTGGGGGGTAAAAGTCAAAGATGATGAGTTTCATTTCTTATGATCCAAGTTCCACCAGGCCTGCCGTCATGGGGTTGAGAAGGCCGTCGTGCATGGAGAAGTGGTGATGAGTGTTTGAGCCGCTGACGGGGATGATGGAGGCTCTGGGGCCAGGTGGAGCAAAGCTGTGCAGGGGTGGCAGACCTGAACTGGAGGGCAAGAGGATGCCTGGGCTCATGGAAGTGTGATCCGGGGTCGCCGCGGGAGATTTGTCATCCTCTGAACTTTCACATAGAGATTTATTTTCGTTCACATGAGAGGTCAGTGGATTGTGGCCGTTTGGATTTGCGCCCTCGTTTTCCCTGTTGGAGGACATCATTCAGTTTCATTGGCAGGCCAGCAAACAAAAACAACAACAACAACAACAACAACCAACTTTTGCACATATTGTACTTACTCCTAGAGCATGCATATGCACAATCAGATGGGGCTAATAGAGTATTGTGCTTCTATTTTTCACCATTAAAAAAAGGCCTATTAGAGTATTTTATATGTTGGCTTAAATCATTTATATCAACATATCAATACTATTTCAGTTTGTGTTAACAATATTGATATTTATAAACGATAGGCTGTTTTATAATAATTATAGCATAATATTTATGATAATGATGATTATCATCATGATTATAAGTTCTCCTTTAGCTCTTTTAAAAAACAATTTAAAATATCTGGATGATTTTTTTATTAATTGAGACGATTATTTTTCAACATGTAAACATACGATAAAATTATATATTTATAAATATATTTACATGGTTAAAATTGACTTTGGCACCACACCCAGAGTAAAAAAAGAAAAACAAAAAAGACAAAACCTCTTGCATCAAATGCAATAACATTGCTGTTATAAAACAGGTAATTCATATAGTCTGCTACACAAAAAAAAATGTGCTAAGTGAGATTAAACATTTTTAGGGCCTAATTTAGTAAAACTTTTAAAGATTCCAAATGTGTCATAATAATACAATTTCTCTCACCTTTCTTTTGCTTCTGCGGCACGGTCCCTCTGCCGCCTGTTTTTGAACCAGTTGCTGACCTGCGTCGTGGTGAGGCCAGTGGCCTCGGCCAGTTCTCTCTTCTCTCTTGGAGAAGGGTACGGGTTGTGAGTGTACCACTCTTTAAGCACACACCGGCTCTTCTCCTTAAAACAATAACTCGTCTCCTCTCCATCCCAGATAGTGCGAGGTAGAGGGAACTTTCTGCGCACGCGGTATTTTCCCACGGCTCCCAGAGGGCGGCCACGCAGTTTCTCCGCTTCGATGTAGTGAGCTTTCAGCCAGAGTTGTTGCAGTTTAGGGTGGTTATGCGGAGAAAACTGGTGGCTCTCTAAAACTTTGTAGAGTTCCCTGAAGTTGCCTCGGTGAAAAGCAACCACGGCTTTAGCTTTCAAAACACTCTCGTTTTTGTGGAGGTGCTCACAAGCAGGCAAGGACCACAAAAAGCGCCCGAGACGTTCGATACTTCCACCTTGCTGAAGGACCTCACAGACGCAAGCAACCTGCTCTTGGGTAAATCCAAAGGTTGATGGCATAGACATATTTGAAGGTAATGGGGTACCTGATGTGCTGCACGTATCTTACCCACTCTTAAGTCCATAAGTCGGTATCCACTATGGGGACTCAGGCACTGAAGCTTTCCCAACAGAACAAAAATCAGTATGCTACTTGATGTACATAGTTCCATGAAAAAAAATGGCTTTTAAATCAGCCCAAAGCAAATGAAAGTTACCAGTCGCAAAACAAAATCCAAAGTAACAGTTTGATTCTGTGCTATCATGCACTGCTCGATTACATTAGTTGAACTATCATGACGCGCTAATCATTTCATTCTTGTCTTACGCGCTCTTGTCGTGCGCAATAGATTCTTTCCTAGACTGTCCTTCGCTATCAGCCCGCCCTCAGGTTGTCATATCTCTTACACATTCGCTGGTGTGTAAGGACGGTTAGCGCATCCTCCTGGGGAGTCATACGGGCAAATGTGGAGAGAAGTTGTGTAGCAGACACTAACCCAGCCTTTTGGAGAGAAGAGTGGCACTTGGATGTCATGCACCTCGGGGGAAGGAGTGCGCGCAACCCACCAGAGCGCGACATCCAAAACAGACACTAGTGTATTGTAATCTCATTACAAGAGGAAGTGAATTGCTAATGTGATATTTCTTTGTTATTAGTTTTATTATTAACAAGTACGATTTGTGGAAACCTAGTTTCTGTAATTTACTTTAACATAGTTTAAACTACTTACTATACTATACTACTATACAAAATAAGAATCAGATTGAAATATATGTATTATTGTTATTAAACATTTTGGAAATGAGAGTGGGGAAAAAGGAAAAACAATTAAATATCGCTTTAAGATGATCGTTTTGATTGATGGCTCAGAGTATCAGAGGTTTGCTGTATTGATGTTTGTGACGAGAAGTCTCTGGTGTCGTGTGTCTGACGAGTTATTTTGGAATGTAACGCGACTCCAGCGTACTTTTTCAAATGGACATTGTAAATTAAGCATTTGCTTCTAGAGGGACACAGATATTTTCGATGACTAATATATTGCCAGATCTCTCAGAGTCGTGAACATAATTTAATGTGTTTTTCAAAAAGGTTGCTTTATATATATCATCCTCATTGGTATTACAATGTTATGCATTTCAAATGTAGTATGCATAAATATTGAATATGAATATGTAAGCTTTATATATATATATATTAAAGAAAAGAACAAAGAGTCACCAATTACCATACTTCAAATGTATCTTTATGTATTGTGTAATTCTCTTATATGCCATCTCAGCTAAATATGCTATACACAAGTAGCCCATTGATATATTTGAAACTGAAACATTATTACCATAACTGAAGCATTATTACCATAATATCCTATTTAGAAACTGTGGTTGCATAAATCCCCCAAGTACCTTTAAATTTGCATTGGGTATTTCACGTGTTTGCACTGTGTGACATTGTATTACATCTTTTCAAGTCTCTTTTTGCAAAAAGTCCACATCTATGTCTATAGCCTGCCAACACAAATCTTCTCTCTCTATCTCACACATGTACACAGACACACCACACATACAAGCACACACAGACGGAAAGGGTTGAGTTTTCAGTCAAATGACCTGATTGATTATACATGTCTGGGATCATTTTCAGGGGAAAGGGGAGGAGGTGTCTGAGCAGTAGCCAGTCTGAGACCTCCTGAAGGCAGCCACAGCAGCGGCAGCTAAGAGGGGCGATGGTGTAAGTTCAGTGAGTGTGTTCAGCTTGCAGCTGGACAGAGGGAGTCTGTTCAAGTCTATTCTAAAAGCCATTTTATTTAAAGGGATAGTTCACCCCAAAATGATGTCATAATTGACTTACCCCCATGTAGTTTCAAACCCACTTTATTTTCTTTCTTCCATGGAACTCAAAAGGAGACAAGAGGTCTCAGTCACCATTCACTTACATTGTATGGAAAAAAAGATGCAATGGAAGTAAATGGCGACTGAGGCTTTCACTCCCTAACATTATTCATAACATCCACTTTTTGTGATGGTGCCCCCCTAGGGAGTTGGTGACCTACGCAGACTGCGTAGGGAGCGGCGGTACTGAGCAAGAAGTACTTTTGTTACACTATAACAACAATAAAAACCCCACAAAAATGTCAGAAATCAAAAGCATTCAGGAAGAATTCATGGACTAAAAGAGTGATATTTGCAATACAGTCTGCTACAGAGATCCAAGATAAACTAGAGAGATCACAAAGGTAAAAACATTTTTTACAAGGAGATATGCACACTGGCTTCAATTGGACTTTTGACCAAATCATAAACATGTTTTAAACTTTAAAGAGAGTACAGGGAACATAAGAGAACAAAGCAAAAGCATCGATGGATGGAGCAATGATGTCTTGGACACTGACGAGTCAGATAACTAACCTTGGCACTGAATTCAGTCAGTCTCACTTGAGATAAACACAGAATCTCTGGTGTCCTCTGCAGCTAATCTCTGTAATTAATCATATTTTCCAACTTTGTTAGCTTTCCTAACACTCTTGTCATATTATTTTGTGCATTGTTTTGTTAAGCACAAAATCAGATCTCATTTAGTTAGGAAGATCACTGCTATATCTGTTATGTAACCCGGTGGTATTCTCAATCAAGAAGGAAACATAATATATGCAATTGCAAAAATCCAAATATATCCATCTTTTACACTAATATTAATAACAATTCCACTGTAACAGTTTATAGAACTTAGCAAGATAAACCACTTTAAAAATGTTATACATAATAATGTAATCACAATACCTGTCATCTTGGGCATAGTATCATCTCTGGCAATCTTGTTGAGCAATTTAATAGTGTTGGATTGCATTTCTCTGTATGTTTAAATATGTCCTCAAAAAACTGGTGTTAAAACTTTAGGCTACACAAACACAGTGACGCGCCATGTTTGTTTAAGTCTGAGGTAGTCACGTGAATTATTTTATAATAGAAATAAAATAATTAGATAAAAAAAAAATGATCCCTATGCCCTACTCACTCTAAAGTGCTGAGCCCTTGAAGTAGGTACTCTGAAGGGAACATGGCATTACTTTATGAATTTACCCTTCGCTAACAGTCTAGTGGAAGGGCCCTTCAAGAAACGATTTATTTTCTCACTTTCATTTGGAACAAACCTCTGAGTGGCGTCCACTTCCCACAGTACCTTTAAACGGTGCAAAAATGCAGAGGGAATTTGCCCCGAAACATCAAAGTAGCGTGGCCTCAGATGAGTAACAGGGCAGAAAAAAAGTCCTTTCTATGAATTGTAAGTCCATTAAAAGAGTACTTGATTGCAACTGCATTTCCAACATTGCGTACTTGCAGTGTAGACAGCTTTATTAATTGTAATAGGAGAGGTCATGTCACTTTCAGTGTTGATAGAAACTCAATATGTTTTAAATTGAATATTAGACTTTCAAAAAATAACAATCTTGTTCCATTTTTTGGACTTGTACCATGATAACCATTTAGAAACATGATATTACTATCTTGACACCACCATTGTATTATTGTTCCAACACACTATTGGTGTAAGGTCCTAAATATTGATGTATAAATATTGGTTGATGTCAGAATTATTATTTTATTGTGTGAACTAACCCTTTAATGAACGATTCACCATGCAATCATTTCACTTCAAAGATAAAAATGTCACTTTAGATTTTACTTTACTTTTATTTATTTTTTGTAGTACAATGAAACCAATAGCTTGCTAAATGAAAGGTCTGCAGTATATTTACCAGTGTTGGGTGTAATCTGATAACAAAGTAATTATTTACTGTAATCTAATTACTTTTATTCAGATTACAGTTACTGACTTTCAATTAAGTTAATTACTTTTGAACCCTCTATGCATTATGGTATCGCTGGGTAAATAAATTTTTTGTACTGTTTTTTATTATTATAATTGAACACTGAAACATAATCATTATCAAGAATCTGAATCAGTGTGGAAGAGAAAATCACTGCTTTAGACTAATGGAGCACCTCCTTTTTGCCAACTCCAATATAATTATCTAATACATCATATTTATAACACATGACACATGAAATGTAAATAAATAAATAAAAAATGGTAACACTTTACATTAAGGTTACAATAAGGTTCCATTTGTTAACATCAGTTGACTATATTAGTTAACATGAACTAACAATGAACAATACTTTCACAGCATTTGTTAATCTTGGTAAATGTTAGTTTCAACATATACTAATAATATTTTTAAATTACAAGTTGTACTTGTTAAATTTGTTAATGCACTATGAACTAACATGAACTAACAATGAACAATCATAATTTTATTATTAACATTAACTATGATTAATGCTTTAAAAACTATATTTCTAATTCCTAATGCATTAACTAATGTTAAGGAATGGAACCTAAATGTAAAAAAAAAGAAAATGCATAATTCATGGCTATAATGCAAAAACATTATTATAAGAAATAATATTTGGATCATTCTAACTCTGTTCCTTATAAATTCATTGTACTTTCCTAATGAGTAGTCAAATTGGCTGCAAACGGATTGTATGACCAACATTTGCATGTTAGTTAGTACGGGGTCCTCCCGTTTTGATTAAGACAAGACTCATGAATTGGATGATTTATTTTGTCACAGCAAGCCAAATTTGGTCCATAAAGAGTCCAGTACATTTCTTGGTTGACACATTTCTAAACAATAATTATGTAGAATACACATGCATTATGTTTACACTGCATGTATGTCTGTTTGCGTTTCTGTGACAGCTGAACTGCAAATATAGACATTATAATATAGACATTATTTTGAATTCATAGAGCAAAAAAATAAGCTTTTATGTAACGTGTTTCAGAAAGTAACTTAAAAGTAAATAATAGTAATGAGATTACTTTTTTGATGACGTAATCAGTAAATTACTCTGATTCAAATTTTAGAGAAATAATTAGTAATCTGTAATGGATTACTTTAAGTACATTTCCCAACACTGGTATTCATCTTAGTTACTATTCTGATTTTAATAAAAGTGAATTAATAAAAGTCATCATTGCCGTGTGAATCTGGTCTTTGGCACTGTAAAACTTTCTTTGGAGCATCTCTTTGTGAGAGTTATCTGATAAATCAGCACTGTGTTCGCTAAAAGCATTTTACACTTTGGGACTTGGCATCCTAGTTAACGCACATCACCAGCTGCACCCATAGAGGAAGAATGGGCAATCCAAGAAGCTCTCTGCACACACCTGCACCTGTCTAATGTTTCACAGGCCATGAGTGAGGGAGAGTTCTTCTAATCTGCTCATGCGGCTGGCAGCGTTAATTTTTCCTGGAGGTCAGTTGCTGACCATGCAGTGGCCTAAACCTTTTTCTTCATTCAAATCAAGGCAGTTGTGTAGGGGCCATGGGCAGAGACACCCAACACCCGGCAATCACACTGTCCTCCACTCACAGTGCACACTCTAAATGATTAATGAAGTTGGCTCACCTTCCCTCTCAGGAGGGACGCGAAACCTGATAGCGCCGAGAGAGGCTTCACATAGCTGTATATATATATGTGTGTGTGTGTGTGAGTGCATTTGCATGAGCGAGAGGGGTCGTATAGTAGGGCTCTCAGTCTATAACATAAGTTTTATCTTTGCCATCTAGTCGTTGACACACAGAGAATTCACAGTCGTGTACCAGTGACACATTTGTAGCAGGCGATAACTTGATGGAAGCAACAATTTAACAGTCATTTGATTGCGTTCACATCTATTGATAGTCCGAAAGACATAAGCACATGTTTCACCACGTGCATCATTTCAGACTTCAACACAGAGAATTAGAGTTTTGCACCATTATCTATGGTGCTAAATCATGTCAGTGCCTGTTCTCTCTCTGTCTTTCTCTCTCTCACTCTACTTCTCTTGTCCTCCTGTGTGTTGGCCCCCTGGGTGATCAAGTTTCAGCCCTCTGTCCTCCTAGCAGGCAGAGGGATTAAATGTTCATGCGTAGGGAAGTGACACCACCAGTGTCTGGGCAGGAACATGCTTCTCAGACTGTAATCAAAGCACTATCTTTCATTCTCCCTCTCTTTCTAACTCTTTATCTCATTTACTTACTCTTATATATTCTGATTTATTCTCTTTTTTTAATAACTTCTTGAGCTACAGTATGAATGATAAAATCTGATAAATAAAAACATCTATAATATTTATCTGTTAAATTATATAATTACCAGTGTGAATATACTCTATTTGTAAATCCCGTAACAATTACAGTAATGTTGTTATAATGTGTAAAGTGTTGAAACACCTGTGACATATAAATCTAACTTCGTCACAGATCTTATAAGCAGCTGATCCTTTGCATTCCCAAGTGTTTTATTTGGTATGTTGGCTTATAGCAGATGGATGGCTTGGCCAGGAAGTGAGTCTCCATAATGTTTCATATATATTTTGAGGAATGTCTCCATACGCATACAGCAGAGTGGCTATAGAGTGCAACAGTGCTTTTCAGCCGTCTTGTTTGCTTGCCATCAAGTTGAACTACAATCACATTTTAAACAATGCAATGGATAAAACAATGGATAAATATAAACTGATTGATTTAAAGTTGTTGATTGTAAGTATGGAAGCAATACATTATTGTTTGTTTTTGCAAAGTTTTCAGATATTTACAAACATACATACATATATATATATATAAATAGTTAAAGAGCGTAAGAAGCCCGATTGCATCATTCAGCGTCATGGAAGGAAATGGTCGCTTTTTGCAGGCTTTGTTTACTGCTATTCTCTAAATGGTGGATTGTTTGCACTCTACTGTACATATACCAGAAGAGTAAATTGAGTCCTGAACAATCCCATATGAGCATCTCTGAGCATTATCGGTAAATGCTAATTTGTGTTAATTTTTCCTTCATAATGTTAATATATGTATATTGTTGTGCAAGAACATGCACAGTGTAATAATGGTGTATATTTGTCATCATTCCTTTAGATTAATGAACCAGTTGATCTTTTACATACAGTGATTAGAGGAAACATATTTCAGAACCACAAATCCAAAGTTTGTTTTATGAAAGGTTTAATATTTCAAAAGAGCTGCCAGTGCCAAAAATCAATAAATTGTTACCATATGGTCTGTGTTTTAATGTAGCTGTCTAGAAAACATAGAAAACATAGAATAATATGGAATGGAGAGTGACTTCTCACTCTTTGTCATGTGGAAGTTTACTGCAATCGCAAATGGACCATTAAGGGCCAATCCAATCAAGCATCAGTGTTGGGTGTAATCTGCTTACAAAATAATGAGTTACTTGAATCTAATTATTTTTAAAGGATTAGTTCAGCCAAATAAGAAAGTTCTCTCATCATTTACTCACCCTCATGCCATCACAGATGTGTATGACTTTCTTTCTTCTGCTGAACACAAATTAAGATTTTTAGAAGAATTTATCAGCTCTGTTGGTCCGCAAGTGAATGGATACCAAACAAGCGATGTGATAAGAATCTTTAGAAGAGATGTGATAAGTGATGTTTTTTTACTATAAATCTCCACTTTCACTTTCACATTCACATACTTCTCGAATCACATTCTTTGTGCATATCGCCACTGGGCATGGAGGATAATTTATAGTAAAAAAGGACTTAAATATTTATCTGTTTCACACCACCACCACCTATCAAATTTCTTCTGAAGACATGGATTTAAACACTGCAGTCTTATGGATTACTTTTATGCTGCCTTTATGTGCTTTTGGATCTTCAGAGTGTTGGTACCCATTCAAATACATTTTATGGGCCTACAGAGCTGAGATATTCTTCTAAAAATCTTAATTTGTGTTCAGCAGAACAAAGAAAGTCATACACACCTGGGATGGCTTGAGGGTGAGTAGATGATGAGAGAATTTTCATTTTTGAAAACTATCCCTTTAACATTAAAGAAGTAGAGTTACAATTTAAATTCTTGTAATCAAATTATATTTACTGACTTTCAATTAAGGTAATTACTTTTGAGTACATTACTTGGGTCTTCATTTAGAATACATTTAAAACATGACTTATGTTCATACAGTATGTACACCTGTTTATGTTTATGTCACAGGGAGGAAGGAAGGAAATGCTGTTTAAGTGTGGATGAGATGTATAAATGCAGAACAATTCCAACGAAATCCAACTATAAGTGTGGAAGTGGCCTTAAAAAGGAACTTAACAGAAAAGGATTTAGGAATGTGATTATGTTTTCCACCAAGTAATCAGTAAAATAATCTGGTTAAAATGTTTAAATTAATTTCTTGATTAACTTCAACCTATTCAAACACAGGAGGACACTGAACACAACCGTTGCCTATTTACATGATACTAGTTCTTGTTTGCACTCCCAAAGAGCTTCTGCTTGTTCTGGTGTTATAAAGAGTGTTCTGCAAATATTTTGTAATCGTGTACCCAGCAGTGAAACCATACACTCGCTACAATGTGAAGAACATTCTGACTACATACTCCTCTTCTGCTTGCCAGATACTGAAAGCAGATCTTGGGACACGGGGACAGACATCAGTCCAGTTGACTAAGTCATCTGACCTGTTCTAAAGCAGCTGTCCTATTCGCGAGCCCCTTTCACCCATGCCAAATGAGGGTTTAACCATCAAGTTGAGAGCGATTTGAGGAATAAGCAGAGGGAGGCTTTTGGTAGATACTGGGGAAGCCTTTACATGATGCTTTCCTTGCTATCTGTCCTTTCCGCTGTGCACTATAACTGCTAATTCAAATACCAACGGCATTTGCAAGACTGCAATCACTCACAAATCAGCTTCATCACATTTTGTCATGAGGGTTTATAAATCAACAGCAGGGGCCTGTTTTTGGGGTCTGTCAGTGTGGACTGTGTGTAAAGCCCTTTTCGGTCTGTATGCAATTCATGTCAGTGTGCATTGTATGTTTGAAGTTTCCCATGTCTAAACAAGGTTGTTAGGCCTGTGCTGATAGGTCGAAATGTGTGCTAATGATGAAGTGTTAATGGAGGGTTGGGTTGCAATTGACACTTTAACCCTGCACTATTCCCTGTAGGTCAACTGCAGGATTTTACAATGGGCAATGCATGCATGTATACAAGTGTTCTTGTTTGTGTGTGTCAACATAGTCTCATAACAACTCGTAATAATGCGTACAATATGGGGAAATTGTAAGATATTATGAAACTTGGCTAGCTTGTACAAATTTGACTAAATCTGGTTACTCATTCCAAATTAATTTATGCAATACTAATGATTGATGTGTCAATAACCTGTAATATGCTTCACAGATGTTTTCTTTCTTCTGTGCTACACAAAAGTTAGTTTCCTATTAAAACTGTTAGGTTTAGGTTTGAGATAGGGGTGAACCTTAAGAAAAATCATAAGAATGCTCATTCAATGTTTCTGGTTTAACTAGTATAGTACATTATTTTTCTATACACCGTTTTCTTCAGGGAGGTAGATTACGCAAGCTAGCTCATTCAAACTCACATAATATATAATTATGTTACTTGAACATTTTGTCAATAAATGTCCTTTTTAACTTGTCTGGGAACTTTTCTGTGTGCGGGTGTCTTGTGGCATGCACAACGCATGGTTAATGGTAAACCTCTCGCCTTTTACTCTTTACTGTCCTTTTTAAGTCATGGGCCTTGTCTTTCCTGTGCATTTGCAGAGTAAAAACCAGGAGGAAAAGCAGTCCTAAAAACTGGAATGCATCCTCAATAGCGCACTAGCTCTAATGTTTACCTCTAATGCCGTCATCAACTGATGTATTTGACGGTTTCGCAATGAGAAATGTTCAGCCCGATGGTGGAAAATAAGTTTGTTAGTTTGTTTATTTTTTCTCTATGGAAGTATAAGTCATTTGCTTTTGTATAAGCTGACTCAATTTTTTATGTGTCCTCACTCTCACTGCCTGCCACTGAGTTTCGCCTTTAGTCACCCTGGTTTCCCCTATCATAAAACTCTAGATTATCAGATGAGAGCAATGATGTCCATGTTCATCTACTACTGTAAACCAACAAAATTACTTTCATTAATATATTAAGGAATATTGTCACAATTATAAACAATTATTGTTGCAAAGAACAACACAAATGATTGTTGTGTGTGTTTGAAATGCACTCTATGGATTCTTTTCCACTCATTTAAATGTTTTACCTAAGAGGGGAATTTTAATGCAAATACATTTGCATGGTTCAGTTCATAGTTGCGTTAGGTAGTGTGTTTAACACAAATAAAGGGTCTGCTCTTTTAAAAACATCCTTTCTTTCACATGCACATTATTCTGCAAAGAATCCACCTCCAAAACCATTTTCAAGCATTTAAGCATACGCCTTCAGATCAAAAGATTTTTAATATCATGAGAATAATTTCTGTCAAGTGTTTCAAAACGTTTGACCAGTGCATTCATACATTCACCGATCAGCCACAACATTAAAACCACTTGCCTAATATTGTGTAGTTCCCCTTCGTGCCGTCAAAACAGCACTAACCCGCATCTCAGAATAGCATTCTGAGATTATATTATTCTCACCACAGTTGTTCAGAGTAGTTACCGTAGACTTTGTCAGTTTAAACCAGTCTGGCCATTCTCCGTTGACCTCTCATCAACAAGGCGTTTCCATCCGCAGAACTGTCGCTCACTGGATGTTTTTTGTTTTTGGCACCATTCTGAGTAAATTCTAGAGACTGTTGCGCGTGAAAATCCCAGGAGATCAGCAGTTGCAGAAATACTCAAACCAGACCTTCTGGCACCAACAATCATGCCATGGTTCAAATCACTGAGATCACATTTTCCCCCATTCTGATGGTTGATGTGAACATTAACCGAAGCTCCTTATCTGCATGATTTTATGCACTGCACTGCTGCCACGCGATTGGCTTATTCAGGCAGTGGTTCTGGCTTCCTTGGTGTCCTAGGCGAGATCTGACATGGCACCCCCTTTAATATCAATAACAACAACACAAGAAACAGATCAATATTGAAGTCCTTTTTATACTTTTAACTCCACTTTCACATCCGAAGTCACATTTGATGCCTTTTTAGTTTCACTTTTACGTCTGAAAGTGTAAGAGGAGATTTAGAGTAAAAAGGGACTAAAATATTTATTTGTTTCTCACCTACATCTATCATGTTGCTTCTGAAGACATGGATTTAACCACTGGAGTCATATGGATTACTTTTATACTTTTTGGAACTTCAAAGTTCTGCTTAACATTCACTTGCATTTTATGGACCTACAGAGATGAAATATTCTTCTAAAAAAATATTCATTTGTATTCTGCAAAAGAAAGAAAGCCAAGTTTCTGGAATGGCATGAGGGTGAGTAAATGATGAGAGAATTAAAATTTTTGGGTAAACTATTCCTTTAAATAAACATAACTAGACAATGTATATATAAATAAAGTAACTATATATATATATATATATATATATATATATATATATATATATATATATATATATATATATATATATATGTATGCACTGGCAGCCAGAAGTTCGGAATAATGTTCAGATTTTGCTCTTATGGAAAGAAATTGGTACTTAAAAATAACTATTATAATTTGAATTTTTTTTTCAGAACTTCTTAAACTACTTCAAAGGGTTCCCATAAAAAAAAACCTCCATGTGCAGCAATGACAGCTTTGCAGATTCTTGGCATTCTAGCTGTCAGTTTTCCAGATACTCAGGTGACGTTTCACCCCACGCTTCCTGTAGCACTTTCCATAGATGTGACTGTCTTGTCGGGCACTTCTCACGCACCTTACAGTCTAGCTGATCCAACAAATGCTCAATGGGGTTAAGATCCATAACGCTTTTTTCCAGTTATATATAGTCCAATGTCTGTGTTTCTTTGCCCACTCCTTTTCTTTTTGATTTTCTGTTTCAAAAGTGGCTTTTTCTTTGCAATTCTTCCCATAAGACCTGCACCACTGAGTCTTCTCTTTACTGTTGTACATGAAACTGGTGTTGAGCGGGTAGAATTCAATGAAGCTGTCAGCTGAGGATATGTGAGGCATCTATTCTCAAACTAGAAACTCTGATGTACTTATCCTCTTGTTTATTTGTATCAGGGCCTTCCACATCTCTTTCTGTCCTTGTTAGAGCCAGTTGTCCTTTGCCTTTGAAGACTGTAGTACACCTTTGTATGAATCTTATATATATATTTTTTTTTTTACAATTTCAAGCATTGTACAGCCTTCATTCCTCAAAACAATGATTAACTGATGAGTTTCTAGAGAAAGTTTTTTGCTATTTTTGACCTATTGACCTTAAGACATTCAGTCTATTGCATACTGTGGCAACTCAAAAACAAACACAAAGACAATGTGAAGCTTCATTTAACGAACCAAATAGCTTTCAACTGTGTTTTTTATAATGGCAAGTGATTTTCAAGTACCAAACTAGCAATTTAGCATGATTTCTCAAGGGTAAGGTTTTGGAGCGATGGCTGCTGGAAATGGGGCCTGTCTAGATTTGATTAAAAAAATATTTTTTCAAATAGTGATGGTGCTGTTTTTTACATCAGTAATGTCCTGACTATACTTTGTGATCAGTTGAATACCACTTTGGTGAATTAAAGTACCAATTTCCTTCAGAAACTTTTGAAATAGTGTATATATATATATATATACAGGGTTGGGGAGTAAGGGAATACATGTACCAGGATTACATATTTAAAATACAAAATATAAGTAACTGTATTCCATTAGTTACATTTTAAATAATTTGTCATTAGAATACAGTTACATTCAAAAAGTATTTTGATTACTGAAGAGATTATTTTGCATTTTATTGTCATTTGTCTCATTTAATATTTCAGATGGAAAACATTTATACATATACATAATGCGATCCAAAGTGCATCTGAACAGTGGTGAAACAATTTCTTATAATGTGTTATATTCATATGAGCCGACAGAGAAGTACGTTTGAAGTAAGTTTAGAGCAGAAGAAATAGAAATAAACCTTGTGTAAATTGTCAGCTTTACACTAAGCTAAAATGCTATTTCTAGCCATTTTACATGCACATGTTACCAGGCACAATCATGTATTTTTTTCAAGAAAATTCAATTAGATCATAATTTCCTTTTTTCTAGTAAGACCTTATATATAAAATTCCTTAAAACAAGATCAGTTTGATTCATCTTGTTTTAGAAACAACACTGCATAAGATATTTAGGTTTTTCAGAGAATATATTTTTAACATATGTTTTGTCTTACTGTACTGGCAGAGTTTATAGTCAAATCAAATGAAACGTTCTACTAGTGCTGAAGAACTAATCCAAAATATTTAGAATACGTTACTGACCTTGAGTAATCTAATATAATACGTTACAAATGTATTCTGTAATCTGTAGTCGAATACATTTCAAAAGTAACCCTCCCAACCAATATATATATATATATATATATATATATATATATATATATATATATATATATATATATCCCATAGTGAATTTGCGAGCTCTCTGCTGGGGCGGGGTGGCTCGATTTGGGCCACCTTTCTTACATCTTCCAGAGTCAGGGTGGCATGATTTGTGGCACCTTTCTCTGATTGCGAGCCCAGGGCGGGGCGGCACAGTTCGGGGCACCTTTTTCCCATCACAATCTTGGAAGCTCTGTGGGTGCAGCAACCGATAAGGTATCCTGTCATGCCGCCCCAGAGAGTGTTGCCGCCCTAGGCAGCTGCCTATGCCAGGATCCGCTGGATTCAGGGGCCGACTGGGACTAACAAAATTGGCCCTGGACTTTCTGGCACAGAGTGGCCCACCAAACCCAGCATGCAACACAACATAACACACCGACTAATTGATTTAGTTTTTTGGCTCAATTTACAGTTATTGTGTTGCTATTATTTTTCTATTAACTGCTAGTCATGACAATTGACCCCACCAGTGCAAACATTTTTTTTTAACATATCTAAATGTGATGAGTGGATTTTTTAGAGAAAGCACTAAAAATATAAATATATGTAAACAAATATAAAATAAACAAACATACCTCTTAAAGTGTGGATCTTTGCAGATATATGCAGATTAACTGCTCATATTTTCACTCTATGTGAGTTTGTTGCATCTTTATATCTGCAGTGTTTTCATTTCTTCCCCAGATTATTCTTGAGAAAAAGTGAAAAGTCCTATACTTTGACATGCACTGCTTCTGCTATCCTTTAAACAAAGTAAGCCTTAAAGCCTCAAACAGCTACAAAGTAATATATTTTATGACTACTTTTCTGCATGTTTACAGGGGTGAGCATTGATCAGCAAGCCGAGCTTCAGCTCCCAGAAATGCTTTGCAGTATGAATAAATTATGCAAATTAATATTTACTGCACATAGCTTCACTGTTATTTATGCTAATGTTATTGTATTTGTTGTAACTTGCAGTTATTTGTAATTTAGTGATTATTCTGAGCTCATCTTGTACTTATGTTGTTTTTAGTTGTCACCATTATTGTGATTTGTATGTTAAATAATGAGGTCCACACAATGTACATAGTTGATGTGTACATACAAATATGCATTCCGATGTGTAGGATGTTTCAAATTAAAAGCCAGCCATTATATAATTGCAACATAAAAGCAATTATGATGACTAGTCTTGCAGCGTTTATAATATGTTTGGTTTAATATAAGGTCTACACGGGCATGAAGGAGCTCATGGTGGCTTTCTATATCTAAGACAGGCCAGTATTTGCACAGCAGCCGGCCCGAATTACTCACAGACCCATCGGGAAAACGCACGGTGCTCCCTATGGCCAGTCCGCCCCTGGACTGATTAGATAATTGCATGGATGTTGATGAGAGAGGTCAACAGAGAATGGCCAGATTGGTTTAAACGGACAAAGTCTACGGTAACTCAGATAACCGCTCTTGTAGTGATCAGAACAGCATCTCAGAATGCTATTCTGAGATGAGGGTTGGTGCTGTTTTGGCAGCACGAGGGGGACCTACACAATGTTAGGCAGGTCATTTTAATGTTGTGGCTGATCAGTGTATATTCAAGGATAAGTCCAGAGAGAAGGGAGGGAGATTAATTTTGAGAGGAAGTCAAGTGATTGATTTGCCTTATCATTTATAATGCCATAACAGAAACGTATATTTAAATCACAAGCTTTTTGCATAGAGGTGCACACTCACCCAGCCATATACACTCATATTTCTATGTGCATACAAACCATTTTTAGCCCAGTCTGTTGGAATGAAATGAGCACTCTGTGATTCACTGGAATAGTTTGGGGTGTATAGGTTTACAGTGTATGCCGCAGGCACATCCTCTCACTAATGTTACAATGCAATGTTATACCACCATTGTTCAGAACAGAAAATGACACTTCCCTCAAGGGCACGCACATCAACATTCAGGCTCCACTCAGCCACACACACACCTCTCTTAAACCAATTTAATTTGGCTAAAACATAGTCTATGAACAAGCAAAACTTGCTCAGGTACAATAGGTCTCTCTCTCACTGTAGTAACTGCAATGCATACCCCTCTGAAAAAGCATGCAGTATCGAACTGTAAACACTGACATCACATTAACTCGCACCTTGCAACTGCGGGCTGCAGGTCTGTTCTGATAGTGTTGTGGACTGCAGAGAAAAAACTATTCTACATTCCAATAAAACAAATGTAACTAATCATATAATAGTGCATGGTTAAGAAAGCTAAATAAATAGACTTATAAACTTTTAAATGAGAAGAAAGTTATATCCATATTTTTATCCACTTTTGCTGCTGATGTGAAATCAAATACTACATTATTTTGGCACAAAATCATGTCACTCAGCCCAGAGTTTTCTTGTGTGTGTGTGTGTGTGTGTGTGTGTGTGTGTGTGTGTGTATGGGTGTGGGGGGGGTTCATGAGTTAGGCTGGGAAATGTCAAATTGTCAACTTTCCTCTTCAGCCTAAGTGAAGTTAATACTTTTGCATATTTTTGGACCAATGCAGTTCAGGGTAATATGAATATACAGGTGAAACTCGAAAAATTAGAATATCGTGCAAAAGTTCATTAATTTCAGTAATTCAACTTAAAAGGTGAAACTAATATATTATATAGACTCATTACAAGCAAAGTAAGATATTTAAAGCCTTTATTTGATATAATTTTGATGATTATGGCTTACAGCTTATGAAAACCCCAAATTCAGAATCTCAGAAAATTAGAATATTACATGAAATCAATAAAAAAAAAGGATTTTAAATACAGAAATGTCGGGCCTCTGAAAAGTATAATCATGCATATGTACTCAGTACTTGGTTTGGGCCCCTTTTGCATTAATTACTGCCTCAATGCAGCGTGGCATGGATGCTATCAGCCTGTGGCACTGCTGAGGTGTTATGGAAGACCAAGATGCTTCAATAGCGGCCTTCAGCTCTTCTGCATTGTTTGGTCTCATGTCTCTCATCTTTCTCTTAGCAATGCCCCATAGATTCTCTATGGGGTTCAGGTCAGGCGAGTTTGCTGGCCAATCAAGCACAGTAATACCATGGTCATTGAACCAGGTTTTGGTACTTTTGGCAGTGTGGGCAGGTGCCAAGTCCTGCTGGAAAATTAAGTCAGCATCTCCATAAAGCTTGTCTGCTGAAGGAAGCATGAAGTGCTCTAAAATGTCCCGGTAGACGGCTGCGTTGACTCTGGACTTAATAAAGCACAGTGGACCAACACCAGCCGATGACATGGCTCCCCAAACCAAAACAGACTGTGGAAACTTCACACTAGACTTCAAGCATCTTGGATTGTGTGCCTCTCCATTCTTCCTCCAGACTCTGGGACCTTGGTTTCCAAATGAGATGCAAAATTTGCTTTCATCAGAAAAGAGGACTTTGGACCACTGAGCAACAGACCAGTTCTTTTTTTCTTTAGCCCAGGTAAGACGTTTGACATTTGAAGCCCATGTCCAGGCCCCGTCTGTGTGTGGTGGTTCTTGATGCAGTAACTCCAGCCTCAGTCCACTCCTTGTGAAGCTCCCCCACACATTTGAATGGCCTTTTCCTGACAATCCTCTCCAGGCTACGGTCATCCCTGCTGCTTGTGCACCTTTTTCTTCCACACTTTTCCCTTCCACTTAACTTTCTATTAATGTGCTTTGATACAGCACTTTGAGAACATCCAACTTCTTTTGCAATTACCTTTTGAGGCTTTCCCTCCTTGTGGAGGGTGTCAATGATGGTTTTCTGCACAACTGTCAGGTCAGCAGTCTTCCCCATGATTGTGAATTCAACTGAACCAGACTGAGAGACCATTTAAAGGCTCAGGAACCCTTTGCAGGTGTTTTGGATTAATTAGCTGATTAGAGTGTGACACTTTGAGCCTACAATACTGAACCTTTTCACAATATTCTAATTTTCTGAGATTCTGAATTTGGGGTTTTCATAAGCTGTAAGCCATAATCATCAAAATTATATCAAATAAAGGCTTGAAATATCTTACTTTGCTTGTAATGAGTCTATATAATATATTAGTTTCACCTTTTAAGTTGAATTACTGAAATTAATGAACTTTTGCACGATATTCTAATTTTTCGAGTTTCACCTGTATTATATGTTTTTACTTCTACAAAATAATAATACATTTATGCATTTTTAGAACGACCACCAAAACGCAGAATGAGACGTTTTTGTCTGCAAAAGCTATTCATGTGGAGCTCATAGCGGCGCTTGACGCTACCGTTGAAGCCCTGGCATGAATCATGAACACAGTTTCACTACTGCTGTAGCAAAACGGATAGCCACAGTCTACTGGCAGATTAATATTGTGGAGGATGAGAGTTTAAGAGATTTGATGCGCATTCCAATGAATATGCAACCTTTGTTGGGACTAGTTATTGCAATTAGTCAACCTCCTAATTAGACTTTGAAAATGTTCACCATGCTGAAAAATCCAGCTTAAGCTAGTAGCAGTGCTTTAAACATGGTAGCTGTATTCTAGCTGGTCCAAGCTTGTCCTGAGCTTGTCAAAGCTGGTCTTTAGCTGTCATACCAGATCAAAGTGGTCTAGCTGGTTTTTGGAACGTGGTAGATCCTCGACCAGCTAAGGATCAGGTTTGACCAACTCATGACTAACTTGGACTAGCACATAACCATTTAAGGACCAGCTTGGACCAGCTCATGACCAACTTGGAACAGCTCATGACCAACTTGGATCAGCTCATGACCAACTCGGACCAGCTCATGACAAGCTAAGGACCAGCTTGGACCAGCTACCATGTTCCAAAACACAGCTACCATCTTAAGATGGATTTTTTTTAGCAGGGATTACTTGTATTGGTTCTATATACTGGTATATTGGTACTGCTATATATATATATATATATATATATATATATATATATATATATATATATATATATATATATATATATATATATATATATATATTTGGTCAAATTTCAGCACATTCAAAATCTGTGATTTATCGCATTTAACTACAAAAAAGTATGCGATTAATAGCTATTTAAATATTTTATCAACTGACAGCACTACAAAATATTAAATGTTGGTACTGTGTTGGGTTGCCACTTGGTGTCCAATATAAAATATGGGTCATGAAACAAATTGTTGATAAACACTGGCATTAAAGGAATGTTTCAGGTTCAATTCCTTCAGTTGACAGCATTTGTAACATAATGTTGATTACCACAGAAAATTATTTCAACTCGTCCCTTGATTACTTGCAAAAAGTAAAAATCTTGATTCCAAGTGAATGGGGCCAGTAAATATTATATACATTAAATGATTTTAAATCTCAGCTCTACATGATCTTAGATAAAATCAAAAAAGTATTTTCAGCATTACATCATCATGGGAACAAAGCTGTAATATTGGATACTGATCCAATATTGTACAGAATGTTAGAAAGCAATTTTATCACACTAATATCATGTTTAAACATATAATGTTTACTTCTTGTGGCTATAATTTTGAAACAGCTTGTATTTTAACATTTATGGACCAATTCACTTCCAATATAAGTGCCTTCCTTTAATCTTGAATTTTTCTTTGTTTTTAATAAAAAAAGTGACGAGTCAAAATTATTTTTGTGGTAATCAACGTATGCCACAAATGCTGTCAATTGAGTTTAAATTGTATTGAGCCATGCCTCATCATAATCCCATGATTATCTAACAATCTACATTTACATTTATGCGTTTGGCAGACGCTTTTATCCAAAGCAACTTACAGAGCCATTATTACAGCGACAATCCCCACGGAGCAACCTGGAGTTAAGTGCCTTGCTCAAGGACACAATGGTGGTGGCTGTGGGGATCGAACCAGCGACCTTCTGATTACCAGTTTAACAGTTATGTGCTTGAGCCCACTACACCACCACTACATCCAATAATCGCACTGAATGTAAGCATCTGTTTTACAGCAAAAAAAAAGAAAAGAAAAAAAGAGCAATGCAGGTTCATGCTTTGATTAGAAAGTGGATAATTCACTTTAAAATTTATGTTGGGCACATGTAGTCATCCAAGTGTGTGACCACACTCGTGGCTTTGAGATCCCATGACCCGTCCACTGTGGACAGCTGTGTTGGTAAATAGCAGGTTTGCACACCTGAGAGGAGCAGAAAGGAGTGTGCTGTAAAAGGACCACACACTCCTGTGCAGCTGAATCTAAGAACAAGGGCTGTTCTCCCTCGCATAGCTGGAATTAACCAAATCAATACACCTTTGTGCACCTTAAGCAGAGAGGAACTAACGCTAGCCAGGGTTGATATCCCAGACTTACTTCAAAGAGCAAGATCTTTCGCCTTTTAATAAATCTGTGGTTGCCAAACAAATTTCATAGCTTATACACCTAAACATCTCAGATTCAAATATGAATCATGCTTTCAAAGACAAACGTTCCATTTGATCATACACATTCCTTTGTTTTTGTTTATGATCTAGGATTCAGAACTCGCCCACAAGAATTCCACACTGGTCCGTCTTGATTCCACTACAACGCAGGATCAAATTAGTTTCAGTTTTGCCTGAATACAAAGTGATGAGTACATGTTACCAAACCCAAGGCAGAAAAATGGAGGAAAGCAACAATGAGGTTCCTTACCCTGAACTGACTAATCAGTGTGATCATGGGCATGGGTATGATTATTGCAGCATGTATAATTAAAGCAAGCTTGTTCCCCTCTCTTTCTCTTATATGGAACATTTGAGCATTATGACAGAAAACTTCAAGCTGCAGAATGCTTCCCTGTTGTATGAGAGGAGGAAATATAGACTTACTCTATTTAGCTTCACCCAGTTGTTATACTGGAACTCAGGGTAACCTGAGACAGTTATCTCTGATTCACAACAATAATTTTAGGGATCTGATTTTTATGTTGCATTCAAAACAACAACAACATGCTGTTTTTCTAAAATCCCTAAACCCAGGCCAAAACTTCCAATTGTAACTCATGGAGCTTTCAAGCAACCTCCATCAAACTCAGCAGAGAACTTCACCCTGTTCTGACTTGGTTTTCTATTGCCGCTTTTGCACCATCGGTGCTTGAATGTATGTAATAAATACTTCAGATGACGACGGTGTGAGAGGTAAACATTGGAGCATTTGCGCTATGGAGGCTGATCACATATTCCCATTTTTAGGACTGCTTTTTGCAACATGTCCCATGTTGCAAAAAGAGAAAAAGGCAAGAGGTTTACCATTATTTTTAAGAGGTTGTGCATGCCACCGAACTGAATACAAAGAAAGGTAAAAGATCCCAGACTAGCTAAAAGGGAAACAAGCACTCAGGAGCATCAATAGCTCACCTGGAGTTGGCCTACTAGAACTGTTCCTTACTGTGCTCAGAACTATTCAGTCTGAAGGAGGAAAAGCGGATTATGCCATTTCTAACTGATCAGAGTTATGGTTTTCCCATAGCGGATTCCAAAATCTATGAATCATCCTGTCTGTCTGTCTGGCAGTTTATCTGTCTATCTGATGGTCTTTGTGAGACCCTAGCAATGCTTAGCAACCAGTCAAAATATCCTAGCGACATCTAGTAACAACCCAGAACAGCCTAGCAACAACTTCAGCTCCAGTAGAACAGCCTAGCAAAGCCTAGCAACCAGCAATACTACCCTAGCAACACCTTGATACCACCCTAATAAGGAACTTCAATATTTAGTAAAGCACTGTCTGTCTGCCAGTTCTGTCTGTCTGTAAGGCCTGTATAACCTTAAAACAAAAAGGTTTTTAAACTTTTAAACTGTCAGACAAGGCTTTGTCAAGTCAACATCAAAGATAAAACAGTTTTTATCTGCAAGAGAACACAAGAGTATGCTAAATTATTTCCTCACAGTTTTTCCTAGCTACTTCCCTTGAGGCATGCATGCATTATTTTATATTTTTAGATGATCCTGCAAGGAACGAGTTAAAGTGCTGCACTTTGATGATGAAATTACTCCAACAATGTAAAAATCTGTGTTTATGAATACATACTTTTTTTCTGATATTACAACAAATCCATAGATAGAAAAGTCAGTAAGCTTTCTGATTCATGGCCATCAGGCATGGCAGAGTATCATCTTTTTTTTTTTTTTTTGGCTCTGCATTTGTGCTCCCATGAATGAGAACCCCACACTCTTTCTAGAGTCTGAGCCCCTGACCCGAAATAAACAAAAGACTACCCTCTGCCTTGCTGGAATGGTACTGCACCCCCCTGGTGGGGCAAAGTGAGAGCCACACTCAATTTAAAACCTGTTCTCTCTTCATTGTTAATAACAATAAGAATCCATGGTTTCTGAACTTGTAAATCAGATAAAAATCATCAAATGAAGAGAGATGGTTCTGATTTTGACAGGAATGGATTTGTGCGACTTGGTAAACTGTAACCTAAACCTACAGTGCCACCCACTGGAATAATGTTTTAATTGCATTCATGCGTCAGTTAAGTAATCCTTACTGTTTGATCTCTTTACTAAAACATACATTTACATCCTTTTACATGGATGGTTTGTTTGTTTAGTTCCATATCAGTTGTCAACTTTTCACCTCTATATCTGTTTGCCCTGCAGGACTAACTCCTGTGAGGTCAAGCAATATCACCTGTGTAGCTATATTTAGTTCATTAAATAAAACATCCATACACTTTCTACTGCAAACAAATTACTTGAATGAGTAGCAACTAGAACACTAAATAGCTCTTTGTCTCTATATGATACATTTCCTGAATATCATTTAATCCATGCTTGAGAACCAACATATGCTACTGATCCGGCTGATGAAAATATAACCTTATTGAGCAAAAGTCTAAAATGATCACAGAGCTTGTCATCCTAGTTTTTTCAAGAAAAATCTCAATGATTACACATTAATGTAATCGATGAGTATTGCATGCCCATATACTTAAATAATAACATCACATATTATTTCAAATAAAGTTAACATTTTCGTTTTTCTTCATGTGTAAATTATTTTACATTATATAATATGAACTGTTCATGATTCATGCCATGGCGTCAATGGCAGCGTCAAGTGCAGCTGTGTACTCCACATTAAATGCGCTTGCTACCACTTACAGACACCTTTTTAGATTTTTTTAAAAGATTTAAATTGACATATTATTTAGCCCATTTATGAACCAAACCCACAGGTGTTTTTCCAACACTCAAAAAATATTTTAGCCTATTTTTAAGATGCATATAAATTTAATAACAAAATTCCATCAAATTAAATTGTATAATGTTTAACCAAATTAAATTAATAACACGTTAAAGATGATTTACTTTAATTTGATGGATTTTGATGGAATGACAATCCTACTTAAAAAAAGGTATAGCCATTTTATAATATTTTTTTTAGATACGGTAAGGGAATAGAATATATCATTAGCTCAATAGAAAAACAATAGAAGTCAATGGAAAGTCCTCACCAATACATGAAAATAAAAATTAAGATTTGAGAATGACAGTCAGACTAAAAAATGTCTAGTAGAAATAAAAATAATTTTTAAACTTAGCATAGTGAAAAAAAACCTACAGTGCTCTCACTAAAACAACCACACATCCCTTTTATAGACACATTATTGGAGACTGAGACCAGCTGAGCTTGATATAAAAAAAAAAAGACACACCCGATTTTCTACAGTGCCTCTCAGCAATAAGTAATCTTGATCAAGATGTTACACTTGCTGCTATGGATGTCACCTCTCTAAACATTCCTCACACTGAGGGCGTTTCGCTTTTAAGCATTTTCATGATCTGCATAGTAATGATGGTGGCCGACCTCTTGACCTAATTACATCTGAATTGGTACTCCAATAATTATTTTCTATTTGAGAACAAGTAGGCCCACTATTTGCAGATCGACAGTTATGTGTGCTACCATGGCCCTGATTATACTTGTTTATATATCTTGGAGATCTGGAGAATATTATTCTGTTTACGTATAATATTGATGATTGTTTTGTAACTTTTAAAGGCTCAGCGACAGATTTGAAAGCATTTACATTTACATGAATTGCTTAAGACCTGCCATTAAGTTTACACATCATGTGGGTACTATTGATGTAAATTTTTATTTGTATCTCAGTTATCGATGGGCAAATTGTCTCTACTTTTATAGAAAAGAGACAGCAATAAATAAATTAATAAATGTGTCCTCCATGCCAAGAGTACCCACCCTATACTTATCTGAAATGTGGTTTATATTATAGCCAGTTTACATTGCTTCACCATATTTCTTATAAGAAAAATGACTTTGAGGCTAAAGCTCAGACCCTATATAGAGACTTCAGGTCACATGGGTACCCTAACAAGTGGCTTGATTTTACATTTGATAGAGTTAATTCTTCATGCGATTTGGAACCTACTAATTTCATTTCAAACTTTTCTTGAATTTGTAAATTTATTTTTAGTCCTTTCAGTTATTAAATAAAAAAACCAAAAACATAAACAATCATTGGCATATTATTCAAAGCGATAGCCAGCTGATGGGTCTATTCACTGATACCCACCTCTGTGTATTTTCGATACCTCCATCTCCTTCTCCACAAACCTCATCGAAGTGCAGGGAAATTTTCTGTGTAACAGTTGTATTTCTTGTTCTCATTATGTTAAATGCATAATATATATCATACATATTATATATTACATATATATATATATATATATATATATATATATATATATATATATATATATATATATACACATACACACATGTATATAAAATAATCTGTCCTTGTCCCATTATATTTAATAAATGTACATTACGCCCTAGAATCATTGAACACATGAGGAAACAAAATAACACATCACCTATATTTCTGTATTTTTCTTCAGATTTAAATTTCCTTGGATCTGAGAAGAATCTAATATTTAATAATTTTTTTAATGTTGTCAATTTATGTAGCTAATGAGTGATTAAATCAAAGGATTTTAAATAACAAAAAACACACATTTTTATTAAGTGGGGCAAATAGATTTGCAAAGAAAAATTTCAAAATGGCTTTACATTGACTGATCCAATACTTGGGATGTTATGAAATCAAAAAATGTTATTGAAATGAACAGAAAATGGTTAATCCTTTTCTGAAATGTTTATTTTTAATACATTTTATATTAATTTGTTACTCAAAAAAGGATCTTGCTGTCTCAAATGTATTTGCCTAAATTGACTTATTTTGCCCTAAATCTATTGTCACTATATTTACATGCTATCACTGGAACCTCCTGGGAGTCTTTTACCCAAAGTGTGGAGTAAAACGTGTCCTCACCATCTTTAACAAAACAACCTTCCATTATTATTTATTTTCACATAAATTATGTTGCTCCATTAATATTCAATAAAAATACATATTTTCCAGTATTTTTTCAATTTTGATACACTTCTTTTTGTACTTTGTTTGTAATATTTCATTTCTGTTACTTTAATAGGATTATATATATATTGGATGTATATACAGTATATATGTATATACATCACAACCCTGTATATACAGTATATATATATATATATATAATCCTATTAAAGTAACAGAAATGAAATATTGAAATAATGAAATACTGTATATATTGTGTTGTTGATTTAGTGTGAGCACTGAAGAAAGCTATGGGCTGAAACTTTGCTTGCTATATGGGCTTTAACTCACTACACTTCTTCAATATGCAAGTTTACAAATGTTTTTTTTTTTTTTTTTTTTTTTTTTTTTTGTGCTAGTACTTTTTTTCCAGTCTGATCATCATCATCAATTATTACAATTATTTCGTGTATCATGGTGAGGACATTGACTTTCCATTGTTTTATACTGAACTATTGGTATTTTCTATTCCCGAACCCTTCCTCCAATCCTAAACCTCACAGAAACATTAAGCACTTTTACATTTACATTATTTTGTGTTTATTAAGCAGTTTTCCTTGCATGGTCCCTACAATGTCGGTGATTTTAGGTTTCACTATTCTTTTACAATGTGGTCAAAATTTGAAACTCACTCTTCCGAACCCCGGCGTGGGTTCATACCTTCCTCTCCTTACCCACTGCTTGTGATGCTGTTGCTCTCCTCTTCTGCCTGTCTGTAAACACACGCTCCCCCATCCGGTGTAGAGTGGACGCGGCACGGCTTAAATCATCTGACGTGTTTTGCGCATTTCCTGAACTGGCGCTCGCGCGCAGGGAGGGAGAGCGCGAGAGCGCGAGAGCGAATAGGGAGGAAGGCTGCAGGAAACCAGTGCAGCGAAATCCACTATTTGAGCGAGTAGCTCAAATGCTGTTGGGAAGTCCTTCTCAAATCAGCAAAGCAAATATGAAACAGTAGGCTAAAGTATATCAGTGAGTGGATGGCAGTAGTCTCCGAGCGGTTCGTCATCAGACTGGGAGAAGGAAGAATCCCGAACACCTCTCCCAATCACCGCCTATTGTAAAACGAGTAGTAGAAGACCAGCCCCGCTGAGGACCAACACATTTTGGATATTTACCTCTGTTACTGCCGATATTTTTGCTCCTGGACTCATTCGCACAGCCTTTCCTCTTCAACTGAGCGCTATTCCAGACGTAGGGAATTCGTGTGTTTACGTATGGTTCCCGTCGGAACATAAACAAAAACAGGATCATCGAAACCTCCTGTTTTGCATCCTATTTGATTGCTCTGCTCAAATGACAGAATCAGGTTGATCCGTTGTGTTGGGGACTAAATCATCACAGCACCATCTCTACATGCATGTATGCATACTGATGACGTGATGATATCTACGGGCGTAACGACTCCCTGAATTAAAATCGGCATCTGAAACCGCTCATTCTTGCAAAGGGAAGCCAGTTGAGCGTCATCATGGTGGTTTTTAATGGAGTATTGAAGATCAAGGTTTGTGAGGCTCTAGACCTGAAGCCCACCCCATGGTCACTCCGGCACGCCGTTGGACCAAAGACCCAAACATTCTTACTGGACACCTATATCGCCCTCAACGTGGACGATTCCCGTGTGGGTCAAACATCGACCAAGCAGAAGACAAATAGTCCAGCTTGGAACGACGAGTTCGTAACTGAGGTTTACGATGGGAAGAAAATTGAACTGTCGGTCTTTCATGATGCACCAATTGGCTATGATGACTTTGTGGCCAACTGCATCATTCAGTTTGAAGACCTGCTGCAGAATGGTAGTAAGCACTTTGAAGATTGGGTATGTTTACATGCTTTTTCAGGAACTTATTGACATGGTGTAATGGATTTCAGTGTTCCTCACACTTGCTCCTGGCTCCCCTATTCTGCACATCTTGGGTTTCTTTCTAATCTTACACACCCAGTTCATGTTATGGAGCAATACTACTTGTAATGAGCTGAGAAGCCAAATCACAGGTGTGTTAGATAAGGGTGAAATCCAAAATGTGCAGTTATGAGGGTTAGAGCTGGACAGGGTAACACTAGTATAATCCATTGTGTAGGCCATCATTTCCACAGGGGGTGGTCGGTTTCAGCTTCTTCCCCAGCAAAGCCCCATTCCTCTGTCTTCCTCACAGGTTCTCACGCTCTGGGGGTTTTCCCATTTTTCCACAAAACATGTTCTGCTGCTGTTTGAACCAGACTTGCATTTACAATTTCCGTCAAGTGAAACTGATTTTCAAATTCCCTTCATGAGATGTAGTGCTCCCATCCCAGAGAAGGAAATAATATTCAATGCTTAATTATGCAAGCTCTAAAACTAGTTTGACAGGTATGTAAGTTACAACTTGCCAAGGATCCATCCTTTCTGGATAATTATAATAACACCTGTCAGAAGGGAAACACTTCAATTTAATCTGCATGTTATCACAGCCATATCTGAGCATGTCACCTTGCCAGTCACATTCTCTTAGATGGTAGAAATTGGGGTCAAGACTTGTTGCTCAATTCACTACCTTCATCAGTTATAAAAATGCTAGCATTTTGACTTCCAGCATTTATATATATATATTTTTTGCATAGAAAAGACAGGTTATTAATAAAAAATTCGCCATGACCAGTGTTGGGTCAATTTAGTTGTAATCCAGTAACAAAGTAATTGGTTACTGTAATCTAATTACTGTTTAGTCAAAAATAGTGTAGTGCATTACATTTAAAATGTTTGTAATCAGATTAAAGTTACTGACTTTCAATTAATTGAATTACTTTTAAGTGCATTACAGGGTTGTTTATTTCTAATATATTATTTATGTCGAATACATGAATTATGACCCCATAAGGAGTCATTGTGAAGGAGGTGCTGAGTGTTTGACTTGTGTAACAATGAACAAGAATATAGACATTATTTTGAATTTGTTGAGTGAAACTGTTTTAAAAAGTAACTTAAAAGTAAAGTAAGTAGTAATGTGATTACTTTTTCAACTAGGTAATTAGTCAAATAATATGATTGCAATTTTAGATAAATAATTACTACTTTGTAATAATTACTACTTCAGGATGTATAACACATATACAGACTTCTGATTTGTTTTTACTATAGTCAGAAATTGGCATGTTTGGATACACTGGGTGACAATATATTTTAATGTCATTGAAAAAAAAATCATAAGATATGGAGCACTTTGCATTCTAATAATGCTGTAATTGTGAGTTGGTCTGATGTTATGTAATCTTAACCCAGCAGAGGGACTGCAGTGGGAAAAGTTTTGTCTGTCTGGTCATTAGACAGCCAGGAGAAGGTCAGCATTTATCGATAATGTCGCTGTATTTGGTCAATTTTCCCCTCCTGTCACTGGCAGCTCGCACTGTAAATGTGTCAGGCGAGAGAGTGAGAAGGGAATCGATTGATTTTCTGCTTTTCCCCCACCGCTTGAGTTTGCCCGCTTGCCTAATCATAGCACATCCTGTGCCCTCTCGCTCACCGCCGACCCTCCATTCCACCTGTGTACTGTTGCACTAAAGGGAAACATTTGCCAAGAGGTTTAAAATGATGACAACATTTTTATGTGTGGTTGAACTATCCCTTTAAATATTTTTGGTACGTTATTTTGTTAAACTGTGGTCTGAGGTTGGTTTTGGCATAGCAATAACTATATTGCATTCACTAATATGCCAATCATAAAAATAAAAAAAGTGGCACAACAAAATTGGCAGTGTCTGAGATATGTTAATCATGACATGCAATATGTGGCATAATTGGAGCTGAACATTTTGTCAGAGGACATAACCTCAGACACGCTTGCTAGATAAGATTCAGACGTGGAAGCTCTTGCATGTCTAATTTCCCAGAGATTCACAGAAGTGCAATTATAGTCTGCCATGTCTTGTTTACATAAATTAATACCAGAGCTTTTTAAGCAAGACTTTGGTCATCATCTGCGGAAAGCATAGAAAGCGGGTGAGTATGTCTGGTAATGTCATATTGCATAGTAGAATCACTGTTATTGGTATATTAAAGGAATAGTTCACCCAAAAATCTAAATTCTGTCATAATTTACTCACCCTCATGTCGTTCCAAACCTGTGTTCTTTCTTGTTTTGCACTAAGAACAACATAAGTTTTTAAACGACGTATAACATTTTCTCACCAAAACCTTTTTTATGCTGTCAGAAGACTTGGAATATGACTAGTCATATTATGTGATTTTATGATACTTTTGGGGCCTTTTTAAGGCTTTGAGTCCCTCCCTAGCAGCAGCCATTGTATTGAAAAGACATAGCGGAATATTCATTAAACATCTTTCTTTGTGTTCCGCATAAGAAAGATATCCATGCAGCTTTGCAATGACATGAGGGTGGGTAAATAATGACACAACTATTCCTTAAACAGTGTGTTATAAAACAGTCATGGTACTATTAGCTTTAATATGTGGAACTTCTCAAGGCATTTAGTGTTGCCTCAAATGAAGGAACAGATGTATGTCTGAATCTGAAAAAGAAACCAAATGAGGTTAATTTTGAGGAAAACTGTTGTTTCTTGGCCCGTCGTTAGGCAAGCAAAGGCTGGAGCCAGACATCTACAGAGAAACCCACACTGTTCAAGGAATGGATAGACATCCAATGAGCTTCATCTGTAGAGACACTCCCACTGTTACTCACACAGGTGGAGCTTTATTCTGATTGGAACAAGAAGAGCATGCATACTAATTTAGATAACCTTCTCTACTTCAACAAACACAAATAGAACTCTAAAGAAACAGTACCACCACTGTTACAAAAGTGTTCAGAGGAAAATAATAACCAACCAAGCCTTAGACTCTACATTTCAAGGGATTGATGTTAAAAAGACACTGTTGTGTCATGTTTGTTGCTTTACCACTTCTCTGTTGGGTTTCTGGTCATCATCTTTTCCCAACCACATGTTGTGGTTGCCCAGTACAATGCAAACTTCTTTTTATAAACTTCATCACACATCTTGACTGAGCTTACTTTGTTTTTACAAAGAAAAAAGTGACTTTCTTCACCTCACCCTTTGCGTTGTGTTGAGTTTTAGCAACATATTAGTTGTCTTTGCAGCGTTTAGTGGAAGAGGTAATTGGAGCCTGGTGCCACTTCTTTGTGGATGTGTCTTAGACCCTACTGAGACACAGCCTCTTGTCTTTGTTGTGTACGGCAGGAACACACTGAATAATTTACAAGCCTTCCATCAACTTCTCTATGGAATGTCTGACCCTTTGGAGATCATCCACAACACCCATAGCTCAAATTAACAACACTCCCATTATCACTAGAGAAAGTGGCTCTTATCTGTAGGGATATCTCTCTCTATTCAAGCCTTTTACTGAGGGGTCATCTGTAAGGAGCAGCAGAGAAAGAGAGGGTATGGTGAGGTGCAGGTGCCTATGGTGGAAAGATGGCCTGTGGCAAGGGGAGACTTTTGCTGATATTTCAGCTCTTCACTCAGCCTGTCTCTTGGTCTGGTTCATTGATTCTCCTTCCTCGTATTGTGCACCTCCTGAGGTCTGTTTGCTTCCTTTACCTTCTCTCTCCTCAGTTTCCTTCCTCTCCATTTTGTTTTCAGCTCTATCCTTGTGTAATGGATAATTTACTCAAAAAATTTAATTCTTTCACCATTCACTGACATTTTTCCAAACCCATATGACTTTCAGGTTCACAAAAGGTATTCACCTCAGAAAGTCTGACAGAATGTTAGCCTCAGTTGGTATTAGGGCTGGATGATTATGACAAAATTCATAATCGTTGATTAGTACCCTTGATATTGTAATCAATTATCAATCCCATCAGTTACAATCGTGACCGAAGTTTGGTTTGAAATTTGAAGGGTCTTAAATTAGTTGTTGATGTATTTTACACTGTTAATTAATATAAATTACAGTGCAGACTGTCTTGATTTCATGTGACATTTTTACATGGTGCATACATGGGTCACATGACCAGAGCCATTAAATTCAACTTTATCCCTGTGAAAGATGATGTCTGTGTTAATGCTGCTTAAAAGGAAGTTGGTAAAACATAATACACATACAACTACCATATTTTGCACATATAACATTTTGGGCGGGATCGTTCAAAAAAATTTGATACCGATATCTACCGGTTCCTAAACGATAAATCCGTTTTAACAAGATTACAAACATTACCTCAAAAAAACGTTGGTTTTATTTTTTCAGTTTGTTGACTTTTTTTTTACAGACTCAAAGACTCATCTCCTGAGCCTTCTGGTCTCCTCATGCCAGAGTCGACAGGGGCAGAGGCTATGACATTAATGTGAAGAGGAAAAAAAACAAAACAGGAAAGCTAAACTGTTAATTCAGCCAAACCTATAAGGATAAGTACAGTTTAACAAGATAACTAGTTTAATGTGAGTTAAACTCGATCAGTTACTGTCAACCTTAAAGCAATTTTAGCATCTATTTAGCTAGCTATCTATAGCCATACATCCAAACAATATCTAACGTTATGTAGGTCCGAGTTTATAGGACTATGTCACTGCGCACAGAAATGTTAATTTAACAAGTACACAAGCATGTACCACTACAATTTAGCCGATTTTGTTTGTTGGTTTGTTTGCTAAATGTTAACCTACCTGTCAGAGTCCCTGTCATAGTGCTGAAGCATTCATCAGTAGTTTTGCAGGAGGACTCGTTTGGTGGGCATGCTGAAGGAAGCTCTGTGGCAGGACGCTGAGAGGATGACTGCACCGGCTCTGTCTTCTTGCAGTCGAAGACAGAGCAACTTTAAGTTTATTCTGTGCACTGTCAAGTGCTTCATCAGATTGTGCTGTTGGCATCGAGCCTGGTGACATGTAGTCACACTTTTGATCTTTTCCACATCTTTTAAATCTATAGGGGTTGGGACGCATACACACTACAGCCTCACGTGTGAGCCACGTCTCTGGGCGTAACCGGCATAAACTAGTGTTTTTCCTTGATGCCTAAACACAGCCAATCACCGGCACTTTTAGATTTGGGCACATCTAACATTCGACATGCTTATCACTGACGTTGACGCGATTAAACCTTTAGGTATCGAAATTTGGTACCGAACGACAAGATATGTTTTGATACTCGATAGTTTAGAAGCAATTCGGTCGGTGCCTAAAATGCATCAAACTTGATAACCAGCCCTAATAACATTTGAAGGGTCTATTGTTGACTTATTAAAAAGATTGCTCTGGCAAGCATAAATCATGTTCACAGGACGAGTAAACATGTAAGCGGTCACAATTAAATCGTTTTAACAACGTTGTTGTCTGTAAGCGAAACTTTTCAAAAACACAAAGGTAAAACTTTTCTGTTTTTAGTACATCGTTGTCATGTAAACGTACCGTGAAGCTTCAGGTTTACACTGTTTAAGCCCTGCACGTCTGTCTTGTGAATGCTGCCTATATAAATTAAGCTGTCATGGCACTATGAATCATGGCACATTAATCATGTTGATGCCTTATAATTGAAGCATTCTAGTTTTGTATCGTTGCTTATTTGAAGTGTATTTGCCATCTACATTGCAAGCAAGCTGTGCAAAGTAGCAAATCCAAAATAATTCCATATTACAGACGATGTTTTTGGGCTTGAATTTGCGCATTAGGATTGGTCAATTATTTTGTCATTATAGACTCATTTAAGCTCTGATTTGCCATTGCCATTACATTGCTCAGCGTCATGACTGGGATTGGTTAGAATACTCAACCGCTGCAAGAACATGTTGTAAATAGAAACTTTTGATGCAACAGGAGTATACTTATCAGTTTTTATGATTGGTGAATTGCATCTGCTGTGATCGTAATATATATTACTTTCTCAAGTAATTGTGCAGCCGTAGTCACCATTCACTGTCATTGTATGGAATACAGATGCATTGAATGGTGACTGAGGCTAACATTCTGCCTAACATATCCTTTTGTATTCCATGGAAGAATATGTAAATGCCAAAGTATACTTATGGTGTCGCACCTCGCACAGTATGTGATGCAAATTGCGTCATCAGCACAGCTTGTCAGGTGGCTTGACCGTGCGCCAGCTAGATTTTCTTGACCTGCGCACATGGTCCTCAGCTGTGCGTGTCGCTGACGCATGCGCCCGCTATTGGCTGTACTGAAATACTATCACAAAGATGTTGAAGTGGGCATGTGTCAAACGCATTCGTATTTGCTCACGGTCAGAAGAGTATACTCACAAAGGTAACGCGGATGACCAGGCATGCGCCAATCCGGAACGCGCAGAAACCAAGTATTCCTTAAGTCATACTACCGTAATTTCCGGACTATAAGCCGCAACTTTTTTCCCACACTTTGAACCTCGCGGCTTAAACAACGACGCGGCTAATATATGGATTTTTCCCGCTTTCAAATTTTATAAAAAAAAACAAACAAAAAAAAACATTCTGTGACGTGCTCAGTTTTTTGGCGGCATGAAGCTTTCATTAGACCAATTGAAATTGCCGAACGGGTTAAGGTCAAACAACTTTTTTGTTTACTGTTTAGATTAAATCAAGCGCGCTCAAACTTCCCATCATTCTGATTACGGTAGTCATTTTGTCACCCTCAAGACACGGAGAAATGCATATGATGCAGCTTTCAAGTTGAAGGCGACTGATCTGGCTGTTGGAAAAGGAAATAGAGCTGCTGCACGGGAGACGTTGGAAACAGCAGCGTGATGAATTGACTCAGTGCAAAAAGACAACTAAAGCTGAGGCTATTCAACTCCGACACCGAAGGAGATGACTTCAGTGGTTTCATGTGCACAAGAGGAGGAAGATAGTGACCAATGACTTTCTTGCTAGGCTACTGTTTACTGCTAATTTGTTATTTTTTGTTACAAGCCGTGTGTGGCATGTAAGCGTCTTACCGCTTTTCTCTCGGACGGCGCTTGACCACGCCCGCTGCCACACCGTGTTTCGTTAAAGCCTATTTATTTTTGTTACAAGCCGTGTTTCGTTAAAGCCTGTGTAAAGTTAATTTGTTTCAATGTACCGGTAGGCACCTGCGGCTTATAGACAGGTGTGGCTTATTTATGTTCAAAATAATATTTTTTTTTAAATTCAGTGGGTGCGGCTTATATTCAGGTGTGCTCAATAGTCCGGAAATTACGGTACTGTAGTTTGGAACAACATGAGTGTCAGTAAATGGTGAGACAATTTTCATTTTTAGGAGAACTATTCCTTCACAGATATTTATGGTCTAGACATTAAGTCCAGTCAATTACAAACCAGCTCTGCAACATCTTAAACCACACTTCACTTCGAGCATTGCTTTAGCCACAGATAATGAGTGTTAAAGACCTGCAGTTTCCTTAAAGGGCACCTATTATGGCATTTAAAATGTTACTAATTTTGTTTTGGGAGTCCCCAACAACAGTTTTACATGCATGCAATGACAAAAAACACTTTTGTTGTCTTATAATATGCATTTATGTTTACCTGATTTGCTCACCGACTCCCAAATGATTCGTTCAACGACTCATTTTTCCAAACCCCTCCTTTGCGTGACGCTAATCTGCGGTGATTGGTCAGACCCAGTCAGTTGTCATTGGTATACTCTGTGCAGAGGTTGTCGGAAACGGAACGCCCATCACCGCTTTGTAGTAAAAAAATCTAAATCAAAGAAGGAATTTGAGTTGACTTATGTTAGCGATCATAGCCAAAAGTTCGGTGGTAAACACCCAATCAGTTATTGTTTGCGTTAGCCCAATGCATAAACATATTGGTAAAGCACTGCATTACTACAAGTTATTGCTCTATTCTTTATGACAACTCCAATAACATCGACAAACATTTCACATATTTCAAAAAAATTTACATTGGAGACCTAGAAGCTGCGCTGAGCGTAACTTACACAACACACACAAATACTTATTAAGCATGCTAAAAAACACATAAAAGCAACAATTATTAATAATACTTACAGGTTGTGATTCGGAGGAGGAAGCTGATCCAAATAAACTTGGTACTGAACCTTCCTTCAGTATCAACCGCTCGCTGAATCCACACTTGAAAGCGTTCATGTTCGTAAAGCAATCGTCATTAAAATGACGCGAACACAGCACAAGGTTCGGGCTATACTTGTGTGGTATAGTTGTAAATATAAACTCTAGCCACTGATTCTTCACATGCTCGTCCCTGGGCAGTGAAAAAAAGGTCGCTTTTGATATGCACTTCAGAACACAGCGTCTTGTTGTCGACATGATGTTTTCAAGTTTTCCCTGGTGTCTGCACGCGCAATGAGTGGGCGTGGCCAATTTGATAATTTTTCGTCTTGACGTCACAACGAAAAGGAAAATGACTCATTGGAAAAACGATTCATTACATTGACTCAAGAGTCGACTCCTACTTTTGAGAGACAATAACTTTTTTTACGGTGAACTTTCATATATAAAACTTTGCAGGATGTTTTTGTTCACTTAAATCTATGTTACATATTACATGAAAGGTAATTTTCAAAATTCCATAATAGGTGCCCTTTAATATCTTTCCACCGCATTACAGCTTACATTATAGTTATCGATTGCAAACACAGGTTTATGCCCTGCAGCTCTCTTTCCATTGTGTCTTCTTAAATGTTGGTGTTAGCCATAGAGTACTTCCTGGTTACTGGACATTGGCATTATTTTCCCCCACTTCTCCCTGGCCATTTGCACAAATAGGCCAGACTGAGTCTAAAACACCAACTACTCCTCCTTGGCATATGCTTGCCACAGGAACTCATATCAACTTCTTGCCAAGGCAAAACTCATCGGAGATGGGTGAGAGATAAGATTCCTCACTCACCAAGGATTTCTTAGAAATTATCTCATAATCTTATTTCTATAGAAAAATCTCACTTCAGAATCACTGTGTTACTGTAAACATAACGAAGCAGTTAACATTTTGACTCTGGCTGAAAGCTCTTCTAGCATCACACCATTTGCCCTGGTGTTTGTCTCACATCGGCTCACAGTGTTTTTCATAATTTCTCAAATCTCAGGATTGGAGGGGGAGGGATGAATTGTGGCTAAGCAGGATCAGTCCATCCAGCATCAGTAATTAATTTTATGAACTGACTATATGGGAGACCAGAGAAATATCTTTACAGTATATTTCTGTTGAACTGCATGGTTATTACATTTAACCATCTGTCCTCTTGTGTATATTTGTGTGTGTGTGCTTTGCAACTTTGTGTGTGCGACTGACAGTTTCTTGCTTTCACGTGCTGTGTCAAGCTTTGCCTTGGGTACATTGAGCATGCTCGCAGAGAAAGCGAGAAATACAGGTGACATACGAGAGCCCAAATACTCCAACAAATATGCCTGATCTGCACTGCTATCTACATGACCCAGTTACACACGCTCATCCAAGGACACAGACACATGCACTCACACACATATACTCTCATCTCAGTTGCATAATACACTAAGTCTTCTCTTAAGGGCATGTGCAAATGTGTTTTAAACGTCCTAAATGTCTAGAAGTTCTCTTTTTTTTAGGTGGATTCAGTGGAAGAAAGTACTGTAAAAACTGGGAGAGGGTGTTCCAAAATGACAACAGAAAAACCTTGTGTAAATTGCTACTGCAAATGTTGTGACTTATAGAACGACAGCCAGTTCAGTGTGACAAGTATTGTACATACAGGCATTTTAATACAAAATGTATTAATCTTTGTCAGTCCGATTAAATAATGGGTTAATAAGAAGATTAAAATTGTAAAAAAAAAAATTAAATAAAAAAGTTAAAATGCCTTTCTGAACTTTCAAAAATAACCCTGCACTTGGGTTTTGAAGCTACAAGCAGCATTCTCTTACATGTTGAAAAATGGACAAAAGTATAGTAGTTTACAAAAAAGTGTGTGTTGCGTGCGATTCAGATAAGATAATAATGACATATCGCATGTAATTCTTTATAAATATGTATTCCAGAAATATTCTGAATGCATTGCTTTTTTATATGATGGATCGGAATATGTTACATTTAAGGTGGTCATGACATAAGGAATAAAATTTTCCTTGATCTTTTGACATATAAGAGGTCATTGTACTTTAAAAACATACTGTAAGTTTCAGAACTCAAAACTTCCTCACTGCAAAAAGAGAATTTCTTGAAACCAATCTGCCAAAATTACTCGTTCTCTACTTCCTCCACATTGTGATGTCACACTGTGGTAGACATTTACATCTGACCGCCACCACAACAACACATCATCTTATCACTTCCGTAGCTTGCCCAGTAACAGCAGTGAAATGGCAAGGACAGAGCAGGTCCATCAAGAGCAGAGAGCCATTCATTACAGTGGCCTTTTACTGTCAAGTCTTAAAGTAGAAGCAACACCAAAACTGTGATTTTGGGAGAGGGTCAGAATAAGGGTGGAAAATGATCATGTTTTTCCAATATATGACAGTTTTTTGTGCAAAAAACATATGTTATAAGTGAATCTCAAGGAACATATTAAAATAATAAAATAAAGGCATGTCATGAGAGAGCATATTTAGTATTCTGCCCAACCCTGTCATCATCATCATCACTGCAGTCATCACCTCTGTGGGTGCCGGCAACAGACATAAAGCCTCTCAGCACCCCATTCACACCCTGTATGTTCTCACACACACACACACACACACACACACACACACACACACACACACACACACACACACACACACACACACACACACACACACATGTTGTGTTTCCATGTTTTATGGGGACTTTCCATAGACATAATGGTTTTTATACTGTACAAACTTTATATTCTATCCCCTAAACCTAACCCTACCCCTAAACCTAACCCTCACAGAAAACTTTCTGCATTTTTACATTTTCAAAAAACATAATTTAGTATGATTTATAAGCTGTTTTCCTCATGGGGACCAACAAAATGTCCCCACAAGGTCAAAAATTTCGGGTTTTACTATCCTTATGGGGACATTTGGTCCCCACAAAGTGATAAATACACGCACACACACACACACACACACACACACACACACACACTCCAATGCACCACAAACATTAGGGTATATGTGTGTACATGTGCATTTTTATGCAGAGAATAATAAAGCTATAAGCCACTCGAGGATGTGGTTTAGTGTGATTTTTTTTAAAGGCCGAAACATACTCTACGCAAATACGTAAACGCTGATGCTTCTAGCTTTCAAATGTGTCAGTTGTCAATACATAACACAACTAAAGTGCATTTCCACAAGGAGCACTATAGCAAACATTAGTGTGAACTGTCTGCTTCTGCGGTGAGTTTTGTCTTTCAAACCAGCTACCTCCATGGTGGAGCAACAGTTTGAGAAGGATATTGCTGAGAAGAGGTTGACCAATATGGGTTTTTTTAATGGCCAATGCTGATATCCAGCAAATAATAACAGATTTTGTGTTTTAGATGGTAGATAGCAGTTTCTGCTGGTTTCTGTCTAGTCTTCCTATATTAGTAGTTTAGCTGGACCACCACGTATAGGCAATGAAGTTCTGCATTCGCGTGCTAGCGTAGAGTATGTTTCGGCCTTAACACGTATAAAAGGTGTACTCCCTGTCACTTTAATGCACAGCCTCGATTTGCTTATTGCTTTTATAAAATGCCGGTAACAGCAAAATGCTGATAACTATAAAAAATCAGTTTAATCAAAAACACCAACAACATAAGAAACAGATCATCAGATTATGCTCTGCTTTTGACATCAAAACATTTACAGGCTTGCAGACATTGGATAAGCTGTTAAGAACATGGGTACAGGTGTTTACATGTAACGTGAAATCAGAGTAATGTGTTTCTGATCAGTTTACTTTTAAAAAGTTATTATTAATAATAATTGGATTAAAAATAAACAAAGCAGAAATATATCAGTATAAGTGTAGACTTTTTACTGTGTTTAAGCAATGTAGCAACTTGGTGCATTAATATAGAATGTGCACAGGTAGTAATTTTGCAATGGCTTGAATGTGCAGCATCGACTCAGAATTAAGTGTCGACACTCCATTTTATAAATGAAAGTATTTCACACCTCTCTGTCTTTGGGACACAAAGGCTAGTAGTCCATCAGTCTGTTCTTGTGCCAGCAGTTACATGTGTGTTTTATCTCCAGACGTCTGTTTTCGTTTTGTCTGGTCTCTTTTTGTACTATTTACTAAATAACAGCCGTGACGCTCTCCCAGGACCTAGTGTTTATTAAAACTGAATTCCAATCAGACCTTCAAAGGCTCCCATTATTCGTCTGTATCATGAATTATGCACAGTTAGCCCCGGTGTGGTGTCTTATTAGTAATTCATGGAGTTCTGAAGGTTTCACTCAGAGCATGTGCATTTGTGAGGACGATTTAGTGAGTGTGCTCATATGGCAGCGATTGTGTGTGATTTTGAGTGTGAATGGGAGCTGTGCATGCTGCTTAGCCGCCATGCTGAGACTCTGCTGTTGACAGATGGACGTAGGAGGGCTGTTGCCGAGCTCAAACTGTCTTCGAGAGAGAGTAATAAATGGATGAGAATATCTAAGAGGAAAGGGAGTAATTGAGGGGGAGAAGAGGAAGAAAGAGTGGTTGTGCGAGAGAGATGTTTATGGTTGAGCCTCTGTGTCATGTTTAGTCATAGCAGATAGATTAATTTAGAAATCAATAGCATTATGCATATGTGTTATAAACTTCCCAAACATACTGTACTTTTTATTTCCCAAATGCACAGATAGGACCATCTTCATTCTTAGTATGTTCTGTCTTTTAGCCCCTCTCTCTTTCTCTCTCTACTCATCCCCTGGTCGAATCAGCAGTCCTAATAGGACTAACAGCATAATGAAATAAACTACTTTAATACAGCTGCACCTGCTAAATGTCGGTTGTGCATACCCTTCTCCTTTAAAGAAATAGCCCGCCTTATTTTGGAAAGTTTGAGGCTGATTAATCACTGTGTTCTATATGTAGGTCTAGTTCTAAGAAATGGATCCATAAGTTCTAACCTCTTCTATGCTCAACATTTGTGTTGTTAAAGGTAAACATTTTACATAGGTCATCTTCCCATTCAGCCACATCAGATCATATCAAACCTGGTTGCTGTAAACTATCCTTTTAAACTCATTACTGTCTTAAAACCTCAACCTGTTTTTAGACTGATGAGCAATGCTGAGCATTCCTGTTTCAATTCAAGATTTCAGCAGATTTTTCCATGGAGACTTGTGTTCTAGAGAGCGTGAGCGGCATGTGTTCTCTGTGGCTTGTGGGTATCTGTTTGCATAGCGGTGATTAGAAAAGAGAGAGAGTGAGCAATGGACTAAGGCCAATAATGGGTACATGACAGTAACCAGAACAAGAGCTTGTTTTGATCGTGTTGTAGGTGATATCCTCACCACATGTACAGTACACCATATTAGCATAAGAGCGTGTCTGAAACTACTGCCAAAGATGGCAGACATGATCCAATATTGCCTAAACTGGTTTTGCATGGTGTGAAACGTTAAGTTAGTATGGGTGAATCAAAGTCTAAAAACTGTAAATTGTTTTGCAGAACATAACTGATTTTTTTTTTAAGGCACAATTTTTGTTTTTATTAAATCACTTTGCCTTAAAAATGTGTATTCTCTCTGTTTAATAGAACATAAGAATGTGCTTTGATCCTGTAGGAAACCGCTGCATCACACGTTTCTTTGCCAAACTGTACGATGTGGATTTAACCTTCCATGACATGCTGAAGAGTGGACCTTTTTAACAACTATATATAATAACTACATATACAAGCACGTTAATCCAGATACAAAGAAAATATTAGAGGTTAAACATACATTTCTCAGTTGTTTCTAAGTCTTCGCCGAATTGTTATTAGAAATTATGCATTAATACAGATTTGATGCTGCTGGGTTTTGATAGAGAAGCAGATCTTTAATTAAAATAATGAAATAAAGTGATAATGTTCAGTTTCGTAAGGCTTATTTCAGCTAAAGAGCCAAGAGTATGTGTGCTCCCTTAAGTTTTACCCCAGTGCTGATTATTAAATCAGTATAAAGTTGTTTCAGGACTCTATTAGCTCCAGAAGAACATGGTCTGTGCATGTGTAGGGACAACATGGTTTTAAATTTTTTTAATTATTCTGCATGCATAAGGTAAAATATAGTTCAAACGCCCCTCACAGTGTATGCATGCAGGGGAGATATTAGTGCTTTTAATTTAAGATAACCAGATATATTATAATTTGTTTTATTTTTTGGGGTGATATATTGAATATTAAGAATACATTTATTGAAAAGGCTACTGTACACTATGCTTGTTATGATTTCTATGCTAATATGTTTCCCACTTGGGAATAAAAATTGAATCTCTTGATTTCAATTATTTGGGGTGAGGTAAATCGCTTATTATAAGCTTGATTAGTTAATAAATGTATGTAAGCAGAACTGTCAGATTTAGATTTTGTACTACTCATATGTGTTGATTTTTTTCTTAACTCTAAATATTGAACAAGCTATAATTTGCATTTAAATGGTACCTAACTTCAAATTTAACTCTTTGGCTCTTTGGCTAATCAATCCTGAATGCATCCTGGCAATAGTGAAGCACCGCCCTTCACCTGGCAGTAAACCACTGCACTAAAACAAGAGTTTAAAGCTTGCTGGTTACGAGGGGCTTTAAAAGGAAATAACCATCCGATTCGAAAATTTAAAAAAAGTGGATACATACACAATTAAGAGAGCTTTGTTGCTTTGTTGCGCTTTATTATCATGCAGTAACACATTGACATAGTGATTGATGTCTGTCGTCATGAAACAAAGACCCTCCCCTCCAAATCCGAACACAAGTGGTCACAGGAGACACAACGTGTCTCACCTGACCACATGTGATTGGATCACTCGAAACACATCGTAATACCAGGTGGAAACATGGCCTTGTTTAATTTATGTATCAACTTTGTTTCAGAGCATTCTCCTAAAATGCCACTTGGAGAAATACAAATTGACACAATTGTTGACATGCAGTTATTGTGGAGAGCATTGAACAGGTCATTTAAAAAAAAAAAAATATTTGATAAGAAACATTTAATTTCATATTGAAATCTCTGACTTTTGAATTTTGTCTTTGACTGTAGGGTTTCTGTTAGCCGGCAATAACCTTGTTTTGACTGTTAAAATGACCCAATGACAAATAAAAAAAATGTAGGTTCATTTTCCTGAAAAGTGTAAACAGATAACAGATAAAGGATGGGCAAGAAGCAGGCGGGAACCGGCTGAACAGTAAACATAAAGTTTAATAAGAAACTCAACATAATACAAAAATAAACAAACATAGACACACATCCAACACAGCCACGTGCATCTCTCTCTCTCTCTCTCTCTCTCTCTCTCTCGAACAGGCGCCTCCGGCTCCCCTGTATCTCGCTCTCTCACTGATCAGCTGATTCAGTGCCGGTCGTGCATCATCACGGCCTGGCCACGCCCTCTTCCTAGTCACAACTGTTTTTTTGAGGCACTATAAAAACATTTCTCTGTTTGTTTGAGCATCCTGATACAATACCAGTCCTATCAACAGTCCTACTGGGATACAGCAGTACGTGTACACAGTGATTCTTCATCTGACAGAAATGAAGTGTGACTTGTGAAACTTCTCATTTGTAAACAAGCTGAATGACCTGGTACATGTACTGACTGACTGAATGTTAGGGGCATGTTGTTCGCTCAATTTGACATTGGCATGTGTGTCTACCTTGTTAATCAAGGAGAGAAAAAGGAGGAAGAGCTATTAATGTTTAAAAGTGACGGATGTTTATACACTAAGTATTAATCAGTTTTTGTTTTGTATTATTTTCCAGTAAAAATATCTAAACATCCTTAAACATTCATATATATATATATATATATATATATATATATATATATATATATATATATATATGAATAGAAATTTATGAATAGAAATTTACTGGACAAGCAAAATCCCATAAGATATTGAAAAAATATATATACTGAGGAAGAAATAATTTTTTGCTGTGTATAAACAATCATTGTTTGTGCAAATCCATTGGGTGACGCTAGTGGTGCAAAAATGTCAGACATCCCCTTTAAGCAAAAGTCTCTGTTTGTTCTCCATGTCATCTCATGCTTGGGAGAAACAGTTGAGATGTTATTGAGATATCCTTGGTGTTTTCTCTTTCGGGGAGGGACAATGAGACCACAGTCCTCTTGAGCTGTGGGTGTGGACAAGGTTGAGCCGCAGGGTGTTGCATAAGAGGAGCTGATTATGTCCCATGGCTTATCTCTGGGTTTTATCCTCCTCTTCTCTCTCTCTGTTTCCCTCTTCTTTTTGTCTCTTCTATTCTCCCACCAGTCTCACCTATTAATATCCATGCCTTTTGTTTGACCCTCAGAATCATCCACCTATTAATATCCATGCCTTTTTACTGATTAATTTTTACTGATTATGCGTATTGAGCTCCTTTATATATTGGTGTCTTCTGGCTTGAGTGCTTACCGTCTGTGTTTTGAGAAGGACAGATAGAAAGAGAGAGATGCAACATAAGTTGGAAGAGAGAGAGAGCACAGAAAGGCATAAAGACAGGATGAAATTATTTGCAAATAATGTGATCTAATGCTTTGCAGCAGTGCTGTGCATTATTCAAAAGGGACAAATCAGCATTGATTGACAGGCTGTTGTACATCTGTCTGTAGTGTATGGATTCCCATGCTGTGTGCATCTCTGATTCCCTTCAGCTGTATCATCTTTTTGTTTTCATTTGTGGAAATTTCAGGACAAATGAGTTGAGAGGAGAGATGGAGAGAGAAGCTATGTTTTTACATTTCTATAATGTTTGTCTAAACTTAATACTTGTTTCACATGTGGGCATTTGACAACCTAATGACAACAGATTATTTACAGTACATTACTTTTGCTGCTATCAGTTGGCAAAAGGTTTTAATGTAATGTATTTTTAGATTTATATAGTTAATGCTAGGGCTGTCAATCGATAACATTTTAATCAAATGAATGACACAAAATAGCAATTAATTAATATAATTAATCACAATTAATCACATGTATCAATATTTGCAGAGAAAAGCCCCCAAATAAAAAATGATTGTATATATAATGATTAATTATAAGTTAATTATAGATGTGCTCCGTCCAGCTTTTAACGCAGTTTGTGCTTACTGCCCCCTGCTGGAAGCATGAAGGTGATATTTCAAGCTTAAATTGCTCTGTTGTTGGTAGAAATATTCCTTATTACGGTTGGGGGGCATGATTAATTGTATAAAATTTTTTAAGCACGTTATTTTTTTAAGAATTTATTACACTAAATAAACACGTAAAATCAACAGACTTGAACAATTGTTATTACACATTTCCAGACAACATTTGGCCCAGAGAGAGAGAGACTTAATAGCAGCATCTTTTGAGCTACATAAGAGAGACTGGTATCATGCCACAGGCTGTTTATTTCAGTAATGGGAGACCAAATTTCACATGAGTTGTTCTCTTGTAGTTTTGGCCCTATCCCAAATGTACTTGCAGCGCATGTGGTAGGACAGGCATTCAATACAAGTCATAATTATGAAATAATTTTATTTTCACCCATGTTGTTCAAAATCAATATTTCTATTTCATCTTTGTAACACAAAAAGATATGTTCAGCAGAATATAGGCATTGACAGCCTCAGCCTGTATAGCCTCAGACAGCCTCATTATTTTTATAGCATGGAAAAAGACACAATGAAAGTGAATGGCGTCTGAGACTGGTGTCTGGTGTTTGAAAGGGGAGTAAATAATGACAGCATATTTGTTTTTGGGTGAATCCACTTAAGTTTCCAAGAGGTCAAATCTATTTAGTGCTTTTACTAATAGTTTTATTTCTCCGTGTTTTATGTTTTATAGGACAATAAATTATACCTAAACCTTAACATAAATAAGAGTCAATATGTTGTATGACTACTAAATTAAACAGTTGATTCAAACCTTGTATAAGTAAGAAATATTAAACCCCAAATAGGCAAAGTGGTCTCTGAAAGTCTGTTTTGTCCAGTAAGATCTGGACTGCTGTCCACTAATTAGTCACTTCTGCTATAGTGTGTCTCATTTGTCATTTCACGATTTAGAAGGGCATTAGCACCATGTTTGCGACTGCAATGCAGATTTCACTGTAAACCACTATTCTGCTGGGGACCATCATATGTTGTGTTTTGGATGCTGATCCCCAGCATATTTTACCCACCAGTCTTTTTAGCTAGGTTAACCAGTAAGACTTTCTTGGTCAATCAGCTTTATCTGAAATGCCATGCTGGATGAGCAGCTTCAGTTTTGCTGGTAAACTATGTGGTTATGCTGGTCCACCAGCTAAATCTGCATCAAACTAGCACTAACTAACACAAGCAAGCCTTGACCATGCTGGCGTGAGTAATAGTGTTGTGGGCTTGACTGTCTGAAGTAGAGCGGGGCCATAGATGAGGTATGGTACCATAGTGTTCATGTGTGTATGTGTATGTGCCTAAACCACTGGTGCCTGCATGATGACAGCAGCTTTGGAATATCTCTCAAGTCAATGGTTGGACACACTCACAAATTTACAAAGCACTGGTGCTGTTTTGCCAACATTGTTTAGCAAAGCATGATACTGGTTTCCTGGAGAGTGTCATCAGGGAGAATAGAACACACACCACTCAATCCTCATACGTTCACACACATGCAGTGGCCTTTCCTTCCTCTGCTAAATTTAGTGGCCTTTGCACCTCCGAGACAAACACACTCAAGGAGGCTGCTCTTGAATGGAATCTTATGACATCACAGGAAGAGAGGGGAGTGGGGGAGGGGCCACGTGGCAGAATAACAGACTTGTCATCACCCAGTTAGCATTTAAAATGACATCACCAAGTGCTCAGATACTCTGAGAGAGACTTGTATACTGTCATTTAAAGAAACAGTTTACCCAAAAATGAAAAATGTAAGATTTACTCCCTTACATATTTTAAAACTTTCTTTCTTCAGTGGAACACAAAGAGTTTTTATAGCGAATGTCCAGGCTGCCCTTTTCCAATGAGAAAAAATACAATGGAAGTTAATTGTGACCATGACAGTCAAAACAACAGTGTATAACAACTTAATTTCAGTCTGTTCCTCACAGTGTTATCAAATGGCTTCAGAGGACTTTTAGTACATGAGTTGTACGGACTACTTTTATGATACTTGTATGGTCTTTTTTGTCCTTTTTGGAGTTTGACAGAGACTGGTCCACATCCACTTTCAATGTAGACATTGATAAACTTTGGTGTTTGTGTTACACAGAAGAAATTCATAGGGGTTTTGAACACCATTAGGGTGAGTAAATGATGAGAGAATTGTCAATTTGGGGAGAGCATTCCTTTAAAGCAACATTTGAAGCTCTGAGAAAGTAATATTGTAATTTCATGAGATGAGTGCAGATGGTAAAGATATTTTGAGTTTTTATGTGGACAAATAAGATGGGGCAATTTTATAAGAATTTGACAGGTTCATTTTTGATAAGTGCAGCAAAAGTTGATGATTTCCTCAGGAATGGAGGGAACAAATCAGTTTTTTTTTCCTTCTCCCAGCTGAGAAAGCAGGTTAAACTCAGGGCTAAACGACAGAATCGCAACCCCCACAGCACGAACTGTGACTTAAATACGGGCAAACAAAATCTCCTTTCTGCAGCCAAGCCCTTCAGATGAGCTTGTGCTGTTCCTCATGTCCTAATACTTTTCTTCAGTAAGAGCCCTAGAGTGGGAGTGCTGATCTGGCATCAGGTCCAGTGTGTCCCTGCTTATCTAGATCCCTGTGAAGGGAAAAATAAGACAGGCCTCCTATTTCGAGAAGCTATATGAATGCAGCTCAATATCTCTCTCCGACACAATCCACCTCCACATATGCACTGCAGGTTCCATGCTTTTCCCTCTCTCACTGTGGATAATAAGATTAAGCAGTGGTTTCCTGACATTGTGGATCTGATGCCTCTCCCAGCAGCTTCTCTCCCCCACACAGAGATGATGGAGAGTGGGTGTTGAATCTCGGCTAGGCGCCGAACCTGCGTGGGGTCTGTGTGGGTCACTCTGGGATGTGCTGCAGTAGCAGCAAAAAAATATTTGAAAAAGAATAATAAAACCGAATCAATTTACCTGCTAACTCTCTGCTGCCATCCACCCTCTTGACAAAAAAAAGAGGCAGAGAGCAGGAAGTTAGTGAGCATGTTCACAGAAGGAATCTATTACTAAGGTCCTGAACTTTGGAATCAGCTGACAATAGAAAGGTTCCATCATGATCTCTGCTTCCAAATTCGAGTATGTAGTGCATTTGATGAAGAATGTATTTCTCGACCATTAATAAAGTGCGTTCTTTAGGTATGCAGGTGAGTATTATGAATACATTTCCAGACATAATTCATCCGGGAACATGGACATTGCCCCATGACCCAAATATACACTCACTGAGCACTTTATTAGGAACACCTGTACACCTTCTTATTCATGCGATTATCTAATCAGCTAATCGTGTGGCAGCAGTGCAATGCATAAAATCATTCAGATATGGGTCAGGAGCTTAAATTAATGTTCACATCAACCATCAGAATGGAGAACAAATGTTGATGAGAGAGGTCAACAGAGAATGGCCAGACTGGTTCGAGCTGACAGAAAGGCAACGGTAACTCAGATAACCACTCTGTACAATTGTAGTAGAGAGCAGAATAACATGTCAGAATGCACAACATGTCAAACCTTGAGGTGGATGAGCTACAACAGAAGAAGACCATGCCGGGCACCATAGTGTTCCTAATAAAGTGCTCAGTGAGTGTATGACAAAAATGATCTATTCCTGGTAGGGATGAACATTTTGGAAAATTCTTTTAACTGACTACTTGCTAGTATTAACCTGTTCATAATGAATGAATTAATTAACCTATAAGCCATGAATCAAACAAGTGATCAAACAGGCATGACAAAGCTCTATACTGGCTGAAACAAAACAGGCTCACATGACAGATGTGCATATTTACCAGTAGTTATTTCATCAGCATTTGAATGAACAACCGAATATTTCCTTCTTATATTTAGTAAATAAACTAATTTGGAATGGATTGCTTGCATGCAAAATGAACCTACAAGGTTAGTTTAAAAATGGAAGAATTAAAACAGCCAGCCTATTTACAGATTGTGCTGCAGGGAAATCCTAATCTGTTTTGTTTAGAAAAAATGGACATATACTGTATATATACACGGGCAGGTGTCATTATGGTACACAACCGGTTGACTGGAGGCCCGGCAACTGAAACGCGCTCCAAAAGCACTGACTTTCCGCCACACATCACACTCCCGTTATCCGTGCAACATAAATACTGTATATATAGCATTTCCAGATGAAAAGAGCTGCCAGAGTTTTTTTTTATTATTTAATTTTATGAAGGTGACATCTCCTGAGCTTATATAATGTTATACTTTATTAAAGTAGAAGGCAGATGTAGTAGGTCATCCGGGCATTTCTCACCTACTGTTTTTTGACATACTGCTTTGGCATACTATATAGTTGGGAAGTAGGCATATTCGGATGGGAATGTAACTGAATAATGGGTTTTTGCTATTGAATAAAAAAATTTTGTCTCACTTTTGTGCTGAAATGCTTTTCTCTGATTAGTTTCTTTGTTTCCTCTGTACAGATCGACCTGGAACCGGAGGGCAAAGTGTACGTCATCATTGACCTTTCGGGATCCTCAAGTGAGGGTGAGGCTCTTGAGTCCACAGCAAATAAACACAAGAGAAACAAGATGACATAATGTACATACACAATGTGACCAACACCTCTCCAGTATGTGCTTGTTAAACATGATTTAAAAATTCATGGGCATTAAACCCTCCCTATGCTGCTGTAACAGCATTTTTATCAGTGTTTCATTTTATGCTGAAGCATGAAGATTTATCTTCACTGGAATTAATGGAATAGCCAAACCCATTCATTTGAAAGGGGTTTCCACATGCTTTTGGTCATATTGTATAAATGCGCTTAGTTGTGAGCAATCGTTTGATGCTATCAGAGCAAATCCTTTTGGTTTTGTGTTGTATCACTAGTTGATATAGAGAAATGCCGTTGGACCATTTCCTGCACCAGTATACATTTTTGTGACAGGAAGTGTTTGTGTTTGTGTGTGTGTCGCAGAGAAAGCAGCAGAGTCCAATAGGGAAATCCCACTGTTTAACGCTCATGTGTGAGGGGGCTGAAGCTGTTCTTTCCTGGGTGTGTTTTGAGCATATGTTCAGAATGCCCACTCACTGTCGAGACCTGAGGCTGGTGCAGGGAATTACCTTCTGCAGTCAAGCTAAACCAATGAGTGCAGAATCTAAGAAGAAATGTTGGACAATGATTCAGATATAGTTATGTTTAATTCTACTGTCTAAAGTTATACAGTACCTGAATAGCTTCACTGATTGTGATGATCATTACAGTAGGGCTGCAATGATTAGTGTACATTATCGACACTTTGACAATAAAAAATTGTCGACAGAAAATTGAGTTGTCAAATAGTCATTTGATCTCATTTAACGTAACATGAGATCACATTAAACTTTAATGATGATGCGCGAGGAAGAATTACACAGCTCACATTCCAGACAAATTCTAAACTTTCCAAAAAGCTTCAGGTGATGTAGATTGCAAAGTATGTTGGAATTATAATACAAAAATACCAAATAAGTAAATTCAGAAGCACTCTCGTTGTGGAATAAGTGGAGCCGGAGCTCTTGAAAGGAAACACCCTGGTGTTCCATCTTAAATGCATTTATATTTAATGCGTTATAGCTTTATTAAAGTTCAAATAATACGGAAGCAGATCATGTAATTAACTACAAACTCCAAAACTGGCATTTCTCTGTGTGGTCTCTGTGTGGTGTGTCTTCTATGAATTATGTGAATGTCCCAATCTAAGGGGGATATTTTAAGGATATTTAGACAATTTTAAATGGAAAACGAGACAAAAACACTTGATAAAAATAGGATTTGTTGCAGTGAATATCTTTACTGAATTAAAATGAATAAAAAGTATGTTTCCCTTTAATTCATTGAATGTCATTTAGAGGTATTTTTTTAAGTTGGGGCACAAGCTGAATAATCGGTTAAGAGCTAATGATTAACCATTGCAGTAATCGCAGAATAGTCGAATAATCATTCTAATAATCGTTAGATTAATCGATTATGCAGCCCTGATGACAGATAATCTTCATTGAATAACAAGTCAATAAAAATTCAAACAATGGATTGTCCATCTCTGTGTTTTAAAGGGATAGTTCTCACACAATTGAAAATTTAGAATTCACAACACCTTGCCAGATTTCACAACAATAACCCCAAATGTCATTAGTTCACATGTTTTTTTTTTTATTTCTCGATTTACTCTATGTTCCACAAAAGAATGAAAGTCGTACTGGTTTGGAACGACATGAGGGTGTGCAAAAGATAACCACATTTTGTATTTGGGTGAACTATTGCTTTTAAAGCATAAACCTTTCACCAAGTTTACATGCACTTGAGATAATGGTTTATTCCAGGGTTTTTGCATAAAGCGTCATGGCTTAATGTGGCCATGTAAATGCATAAGCGGCATTCTGATGGGTGTTTGAAGAGTGCACATGTGCTTGAACAGACCGAATAACAAACGTCATAGGATGGAGCCCAACAACAAGTCAACAGTGGAAAGTATTTAACATTTCTGGGAGTACAGTGGGAAAGGCACACACACTATAAAGTGTACCCAATTATACACACCAATGTAAAATATGGACAGTCCCTCATGTTCACGTATATATGCGCACGCACATTTTGGGAGTTTTACATGATAGAAAAACCTCACTATTGCAGCTCAATTCCGCCGCAGTTTACAATAGAATGTTAAGGAAACAACAGCTGGAATATCTGGAAATAAAGAGAAGCAATAGAGAATAAAATGGCAAAGTCTTCCTCGGATGCCATGTTTGTTATTTACACAAGCGTCGCAGGGAAATTATGTTGCTTTGAAGAAAGTCTCTTACTCGCAATATGCCGTTTTTTCGTAATAAGCCGCTTTCTGGTCCATGTAAATGTAGTGACACTTTTTGCATAACATATATTTTGTGCTTCAGTACTAAGAATAGGAATTGTAAGGAATTTTAAGATTCCAGTTCCGATTCCGTTTTACAGCTCTAGTTCATTAACAGTTTTATTGGTGATTATTTCAGTACTTTTGAGGAAGAAATATTTGAAAATAGTAGATGCAATTCATATAGGATTTACTTCCCTCAGCAACCTGTTACCAAATGTTAAGATTATTTCAAATCAAACATGACAATATCATTGGCATGCTGTTCAGTAAGTTTTTTTTTTTTTCATTAAAAAGAACCAGCCAATAAGAGTCATTTGATTCTGAAGCAGGGCAGTATGTTTTGCAGTGTCGATTCAAAAGAACTGTTCAGGAATTGAGCTACACTGGTCAAAATGTTGATTCAAAATGATGGGCTCATGAGAGTTGTTCATTCTGAAATCAGGCTACATTGGTTGCAGTATATGTTGTGCGCTAAAGATTTGAACAAACCTGCTCACACAAGTCATTCATTTGGTAATCGGTCTACAGTGGTCACACTGTATTTTGATACTCAGAGTGCATGTTTGAAATCCGTTAAAAATCATAAAAAAAATGAAAAGTATTTGATTCCGGTATAATTTATTTAAATAGAACTGGTTCTAAATAAGAATCGGTTCTTGGTTTATAATGCTAATTAACCAATGAGCTTTGATAATAAGTCTAAAAATTTCTAAGTTAACACACAAATTTAAGAGAAATCAAACAACTACACAGTGCCCACACAAAGGCAAACACACAGACAACAAAACATATACAAGCTTGATGTGTTTAAATAATAGTTGTCTGAATGTTGCGTTAATCACAGGCCTCTGTTTAGAGGTGTCAGTACACTGAGGATGAGCTTGGCTGGAAACCACTTAATTCTAGTGTCTCTGTGCAAACAGTCAGTTACCGCTAATGTGCAACTTTGCACTGGGCATAAATAAGAGCTCAGCATCCCTCCGTCCTCCTGCTTTTACTGAGTTTGTATACAGCAGCCTATGATTGTATATCCACACACCTATTGATCACTGGCCGATCTTTTTCATTGATCCAGAGCACTCTGCCTGCCTGGATGGGGTCATTTGACATGGGCATGAGAAGCCCAACAATACCAGAGATCAGGCCAGCGCAATATATTATTAAACAGTTTCAAAATATCAATAGATGTGCACTCAAGAAGGAACACCAGATTCCCAGCATGCATCATCAAGCATAAAAAAAGCACTTACTGCACCAGACAGTGCCAGGTCATGGATTACCCTTTTAGGTCATGACCTTTAATCTTTGCTGCCATAGCTACCACACAACCAATAGCGTGTGAGAGTAGTTTTTAGTACCAAGAGGTAGGAAAGTGTTTTCTTGTTTCCATAGACAGATCCAATCAATCTCTCTCTCTCTCTCTCTCTCTCTCTCTCTCTCACACACACACACACACACACACACAAACAAGAGTCTCTGTTTAGATATGAAGGGCAGTTGAGCTATTTTCAGTGGCACCTCAAACTTCACAGACCAGAATAGCTCAGGCACTGCAGTGTTCCTGCTTTATTTACAATTACCCACGTCCCCACCTGCCTGACCCCACCTCCTACTAGGCTTTTGTGCCAAGACCAATTCAGAGCACCAATTTTTATTGCAGTTTACAGACAGATGATATCAGAGGCATCTTACCTGAGCTATGCTGGTCACAGATGCTTTTAGATTTACATTTACATTTACATTTATTCATTTGTCAGATGCTTTTATCCAAAGCGACTTACAAAAAGGAAAACATAAGCGAATCATCTCAAGGAGACAGTGGTACGAAAAGTGCCATACTACAAAGTTTCACTATCATCAGAATAGTATACAAAACATATTTAAGTGCAAAAAGAATTGTAAATAAATTTATTTATTTATTTTTATTTTTTTGTGAAAAGATGTGTTTTTAGCCGTTTTTTGAAGATAGAGAGAGAGTCAGCTTCACGGATTGAGTTGGGAAGGTCATTCCACCAACGTGGTATGATGAAACTGAAAGTCCTGGAAAGTGTTTTGGTGCCTCTTTGTTTTGGTACGACAAGGCGACGTTCCTTAGCCAACCGCAGGCTTCTGGTGGGAACGTAGCTCTGCATAAATGTTTTTTGGTATGCTGGAGTAGACCCAGTGACTGTTTTGTATGCCAGCATCAGGGCCTTGAATTTAGTACGTGCATGAACCGGCAGCCAGTGGAGAGAGACAAAGAGTGGTGTAACGTGCTCTCTTAGGTTCATTAAAGACCAGACATGCTGCTGCATTCTGGATCATTTGGAAAGGTTTAATAGCACATGCAGGAAGGCCTGCAATGAGAGCGTTACAGTAGTCCAGTCTAGTTATGACAAGTGACTGAACAAGCAGTTGTGTGGCATGTTCAGAGAGGAAAGGTCTTATTTTCCTGATATTGTAGAGTGTAAATCTACATGATCTTGCAGTCTTTGAGATGTGGTCTGTGAAATTTAGCTCATCATCAATGGTTACCCCTTAGATTTCTGACCGTTTTGGAAGGCGAAACTGTCGTTGGACCCAGCCGCATGGTGATGTTGTGTTCAACAGCAGGGTTGGCTGTAGGGCTGGGACAACGCGTCGACGTCATCGATGACGTTGACGCAAAAAATACGTCGACGCAAAATATGCGCGTCGATTCGTCGGACCCAAAACAAAGATTGCGGTGCCGGTGAGTAGTAGAAACACGAGTGGCTCCTCAGACTATCAGAAGTGCAAGGCGGCATGCACTCGTTCCTCTAAAGTATGGGAATTCTTTAATTTAAAAGGAAACAATTCCGTGATATGTTGTCTTTGCAAAATGGAGATGGCCTTCCATTCTAGCACCATGGCAATGCACCAGCACCTTAAGAGGCGCCACCCGGTTGCAGCTGCAGATGACAGAGCACCGTAAGTTTTTTTTCAACTCCCCACTTTGCACTCGATGTTGGAGTAGGCTATAATACATTGTCGACACCTAAAGTTTTCGCTTATAGCTATTAATAATGCGCTTATAGCTATGAATGTCGTGAAAAGTACATAGAGGACACTGACAACGCGCTGACAGACAGGACCAAGCAGGTAACATTTAATAAAGTCTCAACTTTCAAATTTGGTCATTCAAAGAAAATTAAACCATAAATAGGCCTACTATTTTGTGGCTCTTTAATGTGTCGTGACAGATTGCCTCAGTTAAAGCTGCTCGTGAACCGATCATCTTTTCCTTGGTTAATTTATAGCATCAAATAGGCTAAACATGAATGTAGCCTACATCAGAAGGACTGTTGTTTTAACCACGGAAAGATGTCAGTACAGTAGCCTACAATCCATTATACAAATTCAAATCCACCGACGTTAATCTTCTCTCTCCTGACTACTTTGTCGGACAAAAATGGCATATTATGATTGATTGATCAGATCGCCAGTCAATCAAACTCCCGGCAAATGTTTTTTTTTTTTTACATTTTATACACCCCCACCCCCACCGGTGTTGTCACAAGTCGATTAATCGAATCGAAATCGAATCGGACTGAAAAAATGAATCGTTAGATTAATCGATGCAGCGGAAAAATAATCGCTAGATTAATCATTTAAAAAAGAATCGTTTATCCCAGCCCTAGTTGGCTGGAAAGACAAGGAGTTCGGTCTTGGGTGGGTTGAGTTGCAGCTGGTGTTCCTTCATCTAGGCTGAGATGTCTGCCAGACAGGCAGCGATTTGAGCGGTCACTGTGGTGTCGTTGGGCTGGAAAGACAAGTAGAGTTGGCTGTCATCAGCGTAGCAGTGGTAAGAGAAACCATGCGACTGGATGATGGGTCCTAATGATGTTGTGTATATGGAGAAGAGAAGTGGCCCAAGCACTGATCCCTGAGGTACCCCAGTAGATAAACAAAAAAAAATTGTTTCTTCATAAATTGGTCAAAATGTGTTCTCATCTTCATCAAAGTCACAAGTATAGACAAACACAATGTGTTTAAGCTAACAACACACAACCAATTATAATCTTTCGTGTCTTTATTGAACACATCCCATTAAAAATTCATAGTTAGTGCTGTGGAAAAAGTAAGTGAACTCTTGGATTTAAAACTGGCCGATCCTCCTTTGGCAGTAAAAACATCAACCAAGAATTTCCGGTAGATGTACAAGGTTCAGAAGGAATTTTGGATCCATTTTCCTAACAGAACTGCTTCAGCTCAGCCATATTCTTTTGTGATTTCTGGTGTGACTGGCCCTCTTGAGTTCATTCCACAGCCTCTCTATTGGGTTAAGGTCTGGGCTCTGACTAGGCCACTCCAAAAGGTGGATTTTATTTTTCTGAAGCCATTCTGTAGTTGAATTACTTCAATGGTTAGGGTCATTGTCCTGCTGTATGGCTCAACTTCTTCAGAGCTATAGCTGGTGTTGGGAGGATGTTTTCATGTTGGTATGCAGCACCCCTTTCATGCTGTATGAAGTGCTGCATGTTTCGTACCAAGCAATTAAACCATAGTTTCATCAGTCCACAAAACATTATCTGAGTAGTGTTGTGAAGTGTCAAGGTGGTCTTTGGCAAACTTTAGGCATGTAGCAATGTTTTATTGGAAAGCAGTGGCTTCCTTCATGGTGTCCTGCCATGGACACCTTGCCTGTTTAATCTCTTTCATATAGTAGATTCATGGACAGAGATTTTAACCAGTTTCATGTATTTGTTCAAGTCTTAAGCTATCACGCTAGAGTTCTTTTTACCTCATTGACCATTCTGCGTTGTGCCCTTTGAATCATCTTATCTGGACAGCCAATTCTAGGGAGAGTAGCCACAGTACTAAATCATCTCAGTTTATAGAAAATGTGTCTAACTGTGGACTTCTATATAATTTTGTAACCTTTCACAGCTTTATGCAAGCAAAAATTCTTGACCGTAGGTCTTCGTAAATCTCTTTTTTGCAAAACATGGTCCACGTCAGCAGATGCTTCTTGTGAATGGCTTACTCAAAATGTTTGAATGCTTTTTATAAGTCAAAGTAATATTGGAATATTGATTGCAGGGCCATGAATGAATCAAATAGATGTCATATTGTGGCAGACTTTGACGTATCTGCAAATATCAGATCACAGACCTAGAGGTCGTATCGTGATGAAATGTCTGATTTACAACTCTAATATAGAGTGATATACTGATCAGCCACAATATTAAAACCACCTGCCTAATATTGTTTAGGTCCCGCTCGTGCCACTAAAACATCGCCAACCCGGATCTCAGATAATATTCTTCTTATCACAATTGTTGTCTGAGTTACCGTAGACGTTGTCATTTTGAACCAGTCTGGCAATTCTCTGTGGACCTCTCTCATCAACAAGGCGTTTCCATCCACAGAACTGCCACCTACTGGAGGTTTTTTGTTTTTGGCACCATTTTGAGTAAATTCTAGAGACTGTTATGCGTGGAAAAACCCAGGAGATCAGCAGTTACAGAAATACTTAAACCAGCCTGTCTGGCACCAACAATCATCCGTGCGATTATCTAATCAGCCAATTGTATGGTAGCAGTGCAGTGCATAAAATCAAGCAGATACAGGTCAGGAGCTTCAGTTAATGTTCACATCAACCATCAGAATGGGGAAAAAATGTATGTCAATGATTTGGACTGTGGCATGATTGTTGGTGCCAGATGGGCTGGTTTGAGTATTTCTTTAACTGCTGATCTCCTGGGATGGGAAATGCCTTTCCAAAAATCAACAGAGAATGGCCAGACTGGTTCAAACTCAGAATGCTATTATTAGGCAGGTGGTTTTAATGTTGTGGCTGATCGGTATATATATATATATATATATATATATATATATATATATATATATATATATATATATAATTATTATTATTATTATTATTATTATATATTTTTTCAGTTCATTTGGTGTTTCTGTTTTTTAATTCTAATAAAAGATAAAGAATAACTGTCTTCGCTAATACTGATATTATCATCTCACTAAGCCTTTTGGAGAACAATCCAAAAAGGTTATATTTGCTTATGATGGAAATGAGAAGCGAAACTCTTAAGATTTTTAAATGATGAACTGAGATTAGATTTATTGTTTTGCTTTTTAGATGTCATTTCCAAACTGGTCAAAATTTAAGAAAACTAAAAATTTACTTTTGTCTTTTCATAAGTTCAAAGTTAATTGAGTTCTAGCTAACTTGTTGTGTTAGCAAGTCCAAGACAAAATGTCATTACCATCACACATGATGGTACATGACAAATCATCCAGTTATATCTGTTGCAATTTGTGTGTGTTTATACATGCATAAATCCAGATATATATTATAGAATATGGGAGCAATAAATAGTCTTAACACCCACCTTTGCTTTGTGTAAGTTTGTCCCTTTTGCTGTTATCAGCACACCCTTCTGATGGGAGATGACAGACGCTGTGCTTCTATCTTTACCCTTCTCTATATATAGTTGTCAGCCAATATTGCTCCTTTCCCAGGCCTCTGACTCATTCCCATTCAATACATTTAACCATATTAAAGGATCTAACCAACATATGCTGAAAAAAGGGAAAGGTAAGATGTGAGTGTGTGTGTATGAGCACATGAATGAGTGGAAACGTTTTTGTCGGGTGCAGCATGTCAGTTGTTCAGGATTTACTGTCTCAAAATAGCAGGTAGGACTGAGCCATGGATTAACCCTCTGGGGTCTGAGGGTATTTTGGGCCCTGGAGAAGTTTTGACATGTCTTGACATTTGTGCTTTTTTCAGTTGCTTAAAAACATATTAATGGCTAAAGTCTGATAACACTGTATTCAGCACAAACTGGGCTACAATAATATGTGAGCAACATGTATGTACAGGTTTGTATGTTTGAGAAAATAACGTTTATGCGTGGGTTTTTGAAAAAACTAAAATTTTAAGTCACTGAAATAAGGTCATATAACAAATAATAAATATTTGTCCACAAGCCTTTTGAGAACTGGATCTTGTAGCCTAGAGTTTTTGCTACAAAATGATGTGAAAACCATCCTGATCACTCATTCATACAAAACAATATAGTAATTTAACTTTTGTAAGACAATTTTAGTTTTGAAAGGTAATATGCGAGGAGGCGTGGATGATCATGAATATTCATTGTAATAAAATATGTAAATTTGTAAAATATGTACATGTTTATATAAAATAGCATGTCAGCTAATGAAAACTAAATAACTTACTCGTCCGAAATTGTATCCTCGGCTGGATCAAGTCTCTCTTCAAAATACAAACGTTCATTGGAGTCCCGCTCTTCTTCTGAGGAAAATGTTAACTCTTTCATACTATCCTGGAGCTTTCTCACCTGTGTATCATTGCAAATGCGCAGAAAAATGAATAAAATGTGTTTACCTCACTGTCGGGGATGTGCACCATTTGCATTGATCATTAGCGTATGAATGGCACACTCTGCTGGTTGGTGGGATCACATTACAGATAATTAGATAGCAAAGTAAAAACTGTACATCGTTTTGTTTCAAACAGATTGCATTGCAGGAGAATATGAATTGTTTTATTTAAAAGTAGAAATCTTAAGCTTTCTTTAGACATATGTTTCATGTTTGTGTGATAAGTATTCGCAGAGTTTCCCACAAGGTTGGGCACTCTCAAAACACAACCACACATGCACAGTCAAGAAAAATTACTACACTACAGCAGGGATATTTAACCTGTTTCAAGTTAATGATCCCTCAGTGGATAAAGAAACTGAGCAGGGACCCCCTGTTACATATAGTATATTATGTGGTTTAACTAATTTTACTTATTACATTGTAATTTGGGAGAAACATTGTAAACATTTTGCATAAAATTATTAATTTTGTATTTTTGTTTAATGCATATTTTAATCTTCAAAAAAAATTGGTGGAACCCCTGTAGTACCACTGCAGACCGCCTATTAAAGACTCCTGCACTTACATGCATAGTGAGTGAAACATAAAAATAGACTTCCAAATATTGCCTCAACTAACCCTTTTTCTATCCATGAGCTTTCTGATTGGCTCTCCCATCCACTTCCTGTTCTCCCCACACTTGAACTTTCTTCCAGAGTTTGTGTTAACAACTCAGTAAGTGCCAGCCCCTGGCCAATTACCATGCAAATGTATGCAGGGTGGCAAGGAGAAGTGGTATCGGCTATTTTTAGATTTCATATATAGTTTTCTCACTCTCTCTTCAAAAAGGATATTTCACCCAAAAATTATTTTTTTTATAATTTCTTACCCTGGTGTTGTTGCAATCCCAGATGACTTTCTGTCTTCTGGTGAACAGAAAATTAGATGTTTGACAGAAAGTTAGCCACAGTCACCATTGACTTTCATCTTTTTTTCCCCCCATACTATGAATGTAGGGGGATGATGACAGAATGTTCCTTTAGTGACTCCCTGAATTGGAGGCCGCAGTACACTTAATCTTCTCAATCTATTACTTTTCCAAGGACCTTATCTTATCACATACCCGCTCTTTCTTTAAATGTCCAAATCGTTCTATCTGTATGGAGAGCAGGGGATCTTCTATGGTCGTTGTTTTTGTGTTTGTTTAGTGGGGCTGTCCATGAAATGAGATGGTTTAGATTGCAGGGGTTGTCATGGAAACGAGCTTGTGAGCTCACACTTTCAGATGCATAGTGTGTGAGAGCTCTGGGAGCAGAGGAGAAAGACAGAGGGAGGAAGAGAAGACAAGGTGAAAATCTGAACAATGATAATGCAATTGTAAAGAGTTTTAAGGCAAGTTGTAGAGTTATAGCCTTGTGCAGATGTTTTTTCTTCATAATATTATGAAAACGTGCTTATTTACTATACTTTAGTATTTTCTAATACTTTAAATATTTATTTAAAGTATTATGTTCCATAAAATCTATTCTTCCAGTACAGTTCCTTAGAGAGCCGTTTAGCCATCAAAGATGCACTTTAGTCTCTACATATTTCCATTTATGTGATCAAGGTTAGATCTTCAATAGAATAATTTGTGCTCATTTTGTGATTTTGAAAGAGAGAGAGAGTCATGTGACAGATGGCTAGTTAGATAACATCTCTGATCTGTACACCACTGTGGCTCAGTAACATGTGAAATCACCCGCCAAGCTTGCCAGAGACAGATTGGACTGCTTCACAACACTCCTGTGACACAACTACACAACTATAGGAATGCAAAAAGAATATTTTCTTCCTTCCTTCTCAGACACAGGACAAGTAATAATCATAGTATATGCCATAATTAATTTTACACAAGTGAAAATTTAGCTATAAGAGATAAAATTATTGTATGTTCAGTATGTTGTACTGCTGTGCATCTGGTGTCACTGCCAATGAAACATTGAATATATGTCTTTCCACAAGTTTCCAGTGTAGGGTTGTCACGATACCAACATTTCTGTAGTCGATACCAGTTAAATTTCACGATTCCCAATACCAAATTTGATGTAGCGAAAACTAATTTGCTATTGAACAAAGTATTTTATTTACAGTAAAAAGTTAAATATGAATATTACTTCATGTGACCCTGCATACGCATGCTTGAATGTTGTATTTTTGCTTCAAAATATGCAACAAATAATTTAATTTAAAGTGACTTATCTAAGGAGACTCTTTGCTGCAAGTAAAGGGTTCTCTTACGAGAGGTTCTCTCGTATTGCGTAAGCTAGCTTACGCTACGGGAAAGATTCATCTTTTCTGAGATATTGAAGCCAAAAAATTATCCTTAATTTTGTATCATTTGTCAACGCAGTGCAGCAACTGTAGACCTTGAGCGGGCTAGCTAGCGAGCTCATTGGTTGCTCTGCGGCAACTGCTGCAGCCTATAGACAAACTTGGGCGAACTCGCGTCCAATGAGTGGCGTCCGCACGCTTACTGCATCAAAGCCCGCCAAAATGGCCATGGCTAGAGTGCATATAAGCGTAGTTCGTAGGCTGGAACCCTGATTTTCATCTCTTCAGCGAAGCTCTTCGCATCTCTGAACTGGAAGCCGCGTCGCCGTTCGAGGGGCATCTAGCAAGCTTGGACAGCGCTCGAAGAAGCCGGCCGTCTCCGCCACCTTCAGCCATCCTGCGAGCTACGCCATCCGGCGACGTATCCTTTTTTTAGAGCAAGCTAGTTCTTAATGAACTTCACAAAAGCGTAACGAGCGTCTTTTTTAAGATGCCTCGCACCACTTGCGCTTCATGCCGCACCCCTCTCAGCGCCGCAGACCGCCACATCATCTGCGCTCTCTGCCTGGGACTGGGGCATGCAGAGCTCGCCCTCGCTGAAGGCGGATGCAACCTCTGCGAGGAGCTTCCGATGTCGACCCTGCGGGCTCGACTCGAAGCGCTCAGAACCGAAGCCGGATAGAAGCGACTGCCTCGCCGGAGCCTCTCCCTCGAGCATCGCTCTCACCCTCCCCGCCCCCCCGGGACGCGCAGTTGCCGCTCAGCGGCCGCACTGCGGCCATCTCGGAGGACGAGGCGGAGGATAAGGGCTGTTCCATCATGGCTTCGGACAGCGAGGAGTGGTCAGGCTCCCACGCCTCCTCCTCGGCCCAGGAATCCAGCAGGACCCGCGCCGGAGTCGAAGGGGAACTAACACGCCTCCTCACACAGGCCGTCGACCGCCTCGGGCTCAAGTGGTCACCGCCCCCTGAGCAGGCTCCCAACAGACTCGGCGGCTGCTTTCTTCAGAGCCGTCGCCGCGCAACACCCGCGGCCCGGGCGCTCCCTTCCTGCCGGAACTCCACACTGAGCTTGCAAAGTCGTGGAGCAGCGCCTTCTCGGCCAGGATCCGTTCCCACGTCTCCACCCCTCTCGCTTCGGTGGACGGCGCCACCGAGAAGGGCTACTCCTCCATCCCCGGTCGAGGATTCGGTAGCAGCACACCTTTGCTCGCCCTCCGCGAGATGGCGGTCTAAGCCAGTGCTCCGTCTAAGGCCTGCAGAGCGACTTCGCCTATGTTGGCCGCACCTATTCCGCCGCCCGGCCAAGCCGCATCTGCTCTGCACTCCATGGCCGTCTTACAGATCCTCCAAGCGGACCTTCTTCGGGAGTGGGATGAGAAAGGCAGGCACCCAGAGGCTGTTACAGATCTAAGAAGCACGACGGACCTCGCCCTTCAGCGCCACCAAAGCTGCAGCCCAAGCTCTAGGGAAGTGCATGGCCTCGCTGACTGTGACCGAGAGACACCTGTGGCTAACGCTAGCCGACATGGGAGAAGCAGAGCGCTCCACGTTCCTCAACGCACCGCTCTCTCCGACCGGTCTCTTCGGCTCCGCGGTGAGTGGCATTGTTGACCGCTTTTCAGAAGTCCAGAAAGCCACCCAAGCCATGAACCTCTTCCTGCCGCGTCGCGCTAGCTCCTCTGCAGGCCGCCCACGTGACCAGCCTCCTGCACGAGCCTCTTCACAGCGCCCAGCTCAACAAAGTCAGACTTCTCAGCGTCGACAGGGCGGCCGCCCTCGATCAGCGCTCAGACAGCCGCCGCAGACCGCCGCCCCAGCGGGCCTCGGTCTAACGTTAGCGCTGAAACCTGAGCAACCGAAGTCCTCCTAGCCTTGTTGATAAAATGACGGCTCAGTCCGCCGCGGCGGACCACCGTCAAAGCTTAGCCCCTGTCAGTCCCCTCTCTCAGGCTACTACAGTGGTGGATTCAGCAGCCAACAAGCCGGTGATACTGCCCGCTTGCCTGCACTCAAGCGCCGTTTTCACGGCGACCAAAGAAATCTTGTAAAAGCAAACATGCCTTATGTGTAGAAAATGTGCCCACAATCCAGTGTTCACCCCTACACACAAGCATTACACTTCCGTGTTCCTATCAGAGCCCACTCACATAAAGCGGACACAGCCCGCTCGAGTGTTAGAGTCAATAAACGCGCCCACGAATCCGTCGCGCGCCCTTCTCTGGCAGCTCTGTCACACGACCAGCCTTATGTGTAGAAAATGTGCCCACAATCCAGTGTTCACCTCTACACACAAGCATTACACTTCCGTGTCCCGATCAGAGCCCACTCACATAAAGCGGACACAGCCCGCTCGAGTGTTAGAGTCAATAAGCGGCTCACGAATACGTCGCGACGCCCATTCTCTGCCCGCTCTGTCACACGGCCAGCAAACACTTCTCTGTATGTAAGTCCTGTGCCCGTGACTATGCTCGCGCATCACTTAACAGATGTGACTCTCCCCATTCTCCTCAATCGGGAAGTCACTCACAGAACAGCCTGTCCCTGCTGTCTGCGAGCAGTCATGCATAAGCACAGTAAGCGCGCTCACACATTCTGTTCAGCGCGCTGTGTGCAGCAATCAGGGCGATTTGGCCATTCACCCTCTAGCGTTACGCTTCAAAGCGTGGGAAGCTATCCCAGGGATATCCAAATGGGTGTTAAGCACAATAAAACAGGGCTATTTGCTACAGTTCGATCGCCGCCCTCCCCACTTCAGAGCGCGGCTCGAAACTATTGTGAACACGGAAGCAGCCTGCATGCTTCGTTCAGAAATAGCAAACCTTCTGTGCAAAAGGGCCATAGAGAAAGTGCCGCCTTCACTGAGCGAGTCGGGGTTTTACAGCCGTTATTTTCTTGTTCCCAAGAAAGACGGCGGCCTCAGACCAATATTAGATCTCAAGGGTTTGAACAAGGTGCTTGCAAAAAGACCGTTCAAAATGCTTACAATCAGGAAACTCCTCGCGCATACGCGCCAGGGGACTGGTTTATCTCTCTCAATCTGAAAGATGCCTACTTTCAGATTCAGATAAATCCCGTCACAGGCCATTCTTGAGATTCAGCCTGACGGCCAGGTTTATCAATACACCGTCCTTCCGTTCGGCCTGTCTTTAGCACCCGTACTTTCACGAAGTGCATGGATGCGGCGCTCGCACCCCTGCGGAGTCAGGGCTTGCGAATTCTGAACTATTTGGACGACTGGCTGATTATGGCACAGTCACATACGGAGCTGCTGTCTCACAGAACAGTTCTCCTCAGCCATCTGAACAGTTTGGGTCTTGCAGTCAATTGGACCAAGAGCTCACTACAGCCCAGTCAGGCAATTTCCTTCCTTGGAATAGAACTAGACTCCGTGGCAATGACGGCTCGCTTATCTACACAGCGCGCACGCCGTGTTCAGCGACTAGCCGCGTCCTTTCAGATGAACAGCCTCACGCCTCTGAAAAAATTTCAGAGAGTGCAAGGTTACATGGCCTCAGCCGCAGCAGTACTTCAGCTGGGTTTACTGCGCATGCGCCGGCTTCAGCATTGGCTAAACACCCGCGCGTCTCGCCAGGCTTGGGCCACAGGCCGCCAGCCGATCAAGGTGACTCAGACCTGTATTTCAGCTCTGCAGCCCTGGACAGTGGCCGAATGGTATCAGCGGGGAGTGACGATGGGAGCTGTATCTCGCCGAAAAGTCATCTCGACAGACGCGTCCAACACGGGTTGGGGCGGTCTGCGAGGCTCTCGGTTTTGGCCTATGGTCAGTTCAGGAAAAGCTCCTTCACATAAATTGTCTGGAAATGATAGCGGTCGAGTACGCGCGTGCGCTTCTCCCGGTCATTCAGGGTCACCACGTCCTGGTCCGTTCGGACAACAGATCTGTGGTATCCTACCTAAACCGTCAGGGCGGTGTCAGATCCAGAAACCTCTTCCATCTGACGAAACGCATACTGAGTTGGTCCCAGTGCCACCTGCGCTCGCTGAGGGCGACGCGCGTGCCAGGCCACCTGAACGACGGCCCAGACAGACTGTCCAGAGACAATATTCCTCCAGGGGAATGGTCCCTGCACGCTCAAACAGTCCAGAAGTTATGGCGCATATTCGGCAGAGCAGAGATAGACCTCTTTGCGTCAGAAGAGAACTCTCACTGCCCAATATTTTTCTCGAAGCGAGGACGCGCTGGCCAAGGACTGGCCCAACCGCCCGCTTACGCCTTCCCTCCCGTCTCGCTATTGCCACAGGTAATGCAGAGGATCAGGAAACGCGTCACTCAGTACTCCTCATAGCCCCGCGTTGGGAGAATCAGACATGGTTCCCGGAGCTTACGCAGCTGTCACTGACAGCGCCGTGGCCCATCCCAGTGAGAGCAGATCTCCTCTCTCAAGCTCGCGGCACGATCTGGCATCCCCACCCAGAGCGCTGGGCGCTGCACGCGTGGGTGATCAACGACTACCCGTCGCTCTGCCAGAAGGGGTAATAAACACCATCATACACGCTAGAGCCCCTTCCACGAGAAGACTCTATGCGTCAAAATGGTCTGTGTTTTCAAAATGGTGCACCGACAGAGACCTGGACCCACGGACATGTGGGGTGTACGTCGCTGCTCGTGTTTTTACAAGAGCTGCTGGATAAGGGCAGATCCCCATCCACGCTCAAAGTGTATGTGGCGGCTGTCGCGGCGTTCGCCGAACCCCTGCACGGCCAGTCACTGGGAAAAACGAGCTGGTCATCCGGCTTCCTCAAGGGAGCTAGAAGGATGAACCCCGCGCCCCCATCGGTTCCTATCTGGGATCTTTCTATAGTTCTCGAAACTATGAAAGCCCCCCCTTTCGAACCGCTTCAATCCGTGGATTTGAAATACCTTTCACTCAAAACCGTTTTTCTGACTGCCCTGTCATCAGTCAAACGTGTGGAGACCTTCACGCGCTGTCTGTCAGCGCTGCGTGTCTTGAGTTCGGACCAAGTGACTCCAAGGTCATTTTAAAGCCTAGACACGGCTCTGTTCCCAAGGTGATCGGTACTCCTTTCAGAGCACAGGTCATTTCCCTATCGGCGCTGCCAGCATCCGATAGCGAACGCGACGCCAATCTCCTTTGCCCAGTCAGAGCACTGAGATTGTATACTGCGCGCTCCACCTCTTTCAGACGCTCTGAGCAGCTTTACGTTTCGTTCGGAGGGCGCACCAAAGGTCTCGCCGCCTCAAAACAGACACTGTCTAGATGGATAGTGGACGCTATTGCTGCATTAGGGCTCACTCCACTAGAGGCATGGCCTCATCGTGGGCATGGTCCAGCGGGATTTCCATTCACGACATATGTGTGGCAGCGGGCTGGGCTTCCCCCTCCACCTTTGTCAGATTTTACAATCTGAAAGTGCCCACCCTGCAGGCAAAACTACTAGCGGTTTAATACGCTACAGCTCCTCTGGTGAGCTGCACTGATGGGACTCATTCCACACAGACCGGCACCGCCGCTCTGTCGTTCCCTTCCCACTATGTGCTTATGTATTACACACACACTGGCCCACACTCTTGCCGGCCAAATATTATTTCCCCACTCACAAGGGCTCCCCTGGGTCCCCCCACCCCCGGAGCTCATGCAGTGGATGCTTGGCGCGCACGGCGTTGACAATGGGTTCCCGTAGCTTAAGCTAGCTTACGCAATACGAGAGAACCTCTCGTAAGAGAATGAATCGGTTACCTAACGTAACCTCGGTTCTCTCTAGATGAGGGAACGAGTATTGCGTAGCCGGCCGTGCTCGCGCCACGGCGACTTTCGCTTCATTCAATGAAAACCAGGGTTCCAGCCTCACGAACTACGCTTATATGCACTCTAGCCACGCCCATTTTGGCGGGCTTTGATGCAGTAAGCGCACGGACGCCTCTCATTGGACGCGAGTTCGCCCAAGTTCGTCTATAGGCTGCAGCAGTTGCCGCAGAGCAACCAATGAGCTCGCTAGCTAGCCCGCTCAAGGTCTGCAGTTGCTGCACTGCGTTGACAAATGATACAAAATTAAGGATAATTTTTTGGCTTCAATATCTCAGAAAAGATGAATCTTTCCCGTAGCGTAAGCTAGCTTACGCAATACTCGTTCCCTCATCTAGAGAGAACCGAGGTTACGTTAGGTAACCGATTCGTTATACTTTCGATGCACTGAGTCATGTGAAAAAACAACATAGCGCTGATCACAGTGGAGTTTGTGTTTGGGAGAAATGCCAACAAAACTACACTGAAACCTGTTGGAGACAAACGATAAGAGTCCCTAGTTTCATCCAATATGCCATTTTAAAGAATTTCAGCGATTTATCGCGAAACGCCATGTTGCTAAACACAATGTACACTAATGTGTACTTTAGCGCATCTTTCCCTTAAAAATTCTATATTTATGAGCATAATTACATTGAGAGAAAACATTTGCTTTCAGAGGATTTATGTGGAGTTAGGATGAAAATACGGTGCATTTCAAACACTTCTGTGACCAGTGCAGACAGACAGTACACTGGAGCCATTCACTGAAAATCACTCAATGTGGTTCACAGACATGGAACAATGATAATAAATACTTAGATTCAGAATTTATAATGCATAATGTATTTTAACAGCTGGCAGTGATTGGACGATGCTGGCCATTACTTGTATCAGAATTAATAATGATAATTTCTAATCGGTAAAATGGTTCAACACTGGCTATTTCTTGATTGTTTAGAAAATTGAGATTGTGTTGTCAGAGTAGAAAAAAACATGTTAACATAAATGTCAAATCAAGTAAAAAAAATATGATTTGAATACTGTAGTTTTTTATTTGAGCCTTTTTTCATTGTTCAAATGTGGCTTTACAGAAAATCAGCTGTAATGTCTGTAAGGGTTCAAAACATGAATAACCAACACTCCTGGAAGCATAATAAACAATTTGATTTAAAAATCTGACATTCTATAGCTTGGTATTATTTAAAATTTCATAACTTAGTTACGCTGTCCACATATGTGGACATCAATTTTTAGGAAAACCATTTACTCTAGAATTGTTTATTTTAATTTTTTTTATTAGGTGCTACTAGATAAAAATAAAAAAGGGAAATTGAAAATGCACACAGCAGTCACACTTGGGTCTCAGGAGGACAAATATAAACTAATTCAATTAAATATGTATAATTAAATTATCATTTATTTCATTTAGCTTTCAAGTGTTTCTCCATTAATAAATATTACTTTATGTTTTTTGTTACATTTTTCAAGTAAACAGAATTGGTGATGTTTGGCTGCATTTACAGTGCAACCCAATATTTTGACAAACCATTTTTGTCTCCATTCCAGGAGACCAAAAAAATCTCATCAAAACCGAGTATCTAATTTTCAAATACATAACAGTACGACGGTGTACTTTCCTCACAGCATTGTTTTTATTTTGGCATCTACTCTGACAAAAGCCTTTTGGTGCAGTTGAGAATGATCTACTACCTTATGCATGTTATCTAATAATCTAAATGGTTTAATACCGTTAACCGGTGCAACATGTGTTGTGTTTGCAAATTTTTTGGTTGGCAAATGTGCAACTGACATTCTGCTGTTCTTGTCAACCAATGCAGACATGAAGCAGAGTCTTTGACAGCTGTCAGCCCACCTCGACTCCTCACCCAGAACCATCTCTCCTGCTCTGTAAACTTTGTCAGTGATGATAAATTGAATGTTGTGTGGCTCATCTGCCACTCACTGATCAATCTGAAGTTATGGGTCAGAATGTTATTGAGTTATAAGCTGATTTGCAATCACTCTCTCACTCTCTTTCTCTCTCCTGATCTTGTCTGATTGATGCCATTTTAATTGGTCCCATGCTGTGCTCTGGCTGGATTGGAGAGTGCTTGTGGGTGGCATGTCTGGGGCTGAAGTGCCGTTGGCGTGGGAGGAGGCTGCCCCAAGCTCCTCTTGGCTGTCTGACCGTGGGCGAATACAGCCATTCATTTCAAACTCTCATCAGCTCAGCCTTCCACAAGCCAATCAGGAGAACAGGGGATGAAATATAAACAACAGACAGAGAGGGATGGCGAGAGGTGTAGTAGGATGAATACGATGTTGATGGAAAGGAGAGACCGTGGTTTGGAGGCGCACACATGCAGTCGTCCCTGATCACCATGGACACAGTCATTAGGGAACGTGCTCATATATTCTCACCTGGTGCATGTCATCAGATTGAATGAGATAAATAATGAGTGTAAGGTGTTAAGAATGGCTCTGTAACCAAACATAGTGTGCTGACTTGCTGTCTACCGCCTACGTAGGCAGCTGCCTTCTAAAGAGATTGAACCTTATACTGTAAGTGACTGATTGAATACTGTACAAAGACAGAAAATCTGCATGCCACACTAACTGTGCTATCCACGAGAAACTCGACTCACAATAGAGCGCAACAGTTTTGTTCCGAAAGTAAAAATCCTGTTAATTTTCCCCACAGGCAAATTGATTTGTAATAATAACTATAAACCTTCAAATACAGACCTACCTAAATTCAACGTAATTTTTTTAAATAGTGTTCAATAGATCGCAACAGTGCCCACCCCCTTTTTAGCCTCCCTGGTTCCAGAAGTATTTTTCCTTGTAGTTGTTCCATAGGCTTTTCATAAAAGTTTTCATAAAAGCATTCAAGCCATGAACCAAACCAACCAGCTCCGAGGTGAATCATAAGACAAAAAAAAAAATAGAAAATAGAAAAAATAGAAAAAGACAGCAGTACAAGACTGTGAACAAATGAACTGCAATCCCATGAAGCATTCCGAATGACATAAACAAATTACATCATATTCTTATGAAAGACTTTAAAGGGATGGTTCCCCTCAAACATTTTAAAATGTACTCACCCTCATGCCATCTCTGTTGTGTATGACTTACTTTCTTCTGCAGAACACAAACAAAGATTTTTAGAAGAATATCTCAACTCTGTACATCAATGGTGGGCAGCACTTTAAAGCTCCAAAAAGCACAAATTCAGCATAAAAGTAATCCATATGACTCCAGTGGTTAAATTAATGTCTTCTAAAGCGATATGATCATTTTGTATGAGAAACAGATCAATATTGAAGTCCTTTATCAATATACATTTTCAATTCTGGTTGTTCTCCAATGCATGTTCATGAGAGAGCCAAGCTCATGCAGCCTACACAGTCTTTGGCCCAGTTCGGAATGGCATACTAAAGTACAACTCTTACTATTTCTGTTATTAGTGGACATCACATAGCAGAAGTAGTATAAATAGTATATTGGTCCATTCCGAACTCACATTGTCTTTTTCTCAGATTTTCAAATACTTCTCTTCTTCAAATCAAAGTTTGTAATGTGTTAATTCACCTCAGAGCTGGTTGTTTTGATTCATAGCTTAAAAAGCTTTTATGAAGGATTTTATTAAATCCTGATGGAAAAAATACTTCCAAGACAGAATTTGTTGGTAGCATGTCGCCAAGTTAACAACACAATACTCTAATAAGCATAAAAATACATAGCACACACAAATATTGGGTAAAATAGTCAATTTTATTTAGATTTAAATTTTTTCATCAATATTTTTCAGTACTTATTGAAATATAACTGTATTTATTGTCAACGTTGAGCACTGAGCTTGTCAGAATACATTCTTGAGTTGCCTTTGTCCGTGAAGGATATAGTTGATGCTGTCTTAAATTTAGGGGAAACAAGGTATCTTAGAAGGCAGAATAAGTTTGCTGCCTACCTTTTGGAACAGACTATGCATCAGGAGTGCCCTTATTATGCCTTAAAATGCCACCTAGGTAGACAGCTCTCTAGGTTTTGCAACATAGATTGATTCTTCACTGCCTAGTTTTCATTCTTGCCGAATTTAAAATGTCATCTACTCTGACTAGGTCTATAAAGTGAAAGCAGAGTGTATAGAGTTGTATCATGTCTTCCCCACTGACTGTGTGTGTGTGTGTGTGTGTGTGTGGTACTCTAATGTGAACTGTGTTGCTGGGAGGTATAGGTGTGTCCTGTTTAAGCTCTGTTTTTTGAGCAGATGGATAATGTATTATGTAAGCACATCTATCCCATTAATGGCCTTTTAGCTGTTGCGCTTTTCTCCTGAGCAGCTGTCCGCTCCAGAAGACAGGATACTCTCTGATATTAGACAACATACACACACACACATACACACACAACTTGCCCATATAGCAACCTGACATGAGACAGCAGATACACACACTCACTGTATGTCACCCAGGAGCCTTACATAGGTAATTGTATCCAGTCTATTCCCTCTATGGGGGCTGTGTGCTGCCCTACGGGGAGTTCTCAGCCGTAATCACACCTCTGCAGCAGATCCCCTTACAGACAGCATTAAAATAATGCAGCCCACACATACACTGATGTACTGGAAGACAATAAGTGGGGGAGGAGTTGGATGGTGTAAGTTTATTGGAACAAAACACAAGTGAAAAATTTGTTAGACGCTCTCTCACTCTCTACTCCGTCTGAACAGTGATTTGACTGGAAAAGAAAGCAGAATGTAATTAAGAGATTGTATGTGTTGATTGTGGGAATGCCACCTTTTCTCTTCCGAAATCGGAAATTCTCAGTATCAACCGAAACTGATCCTGATACGATACCAGTGTTGTTTATTTGCATTAAAAACATATTGGGTGTGCTCTTTAATATGTAAAGAATCACAAACCTCTAACTACAAATTATTTCAATATAAATGTATAGCTTATTAAGAAAAACTTAATTGTTAACTAGTATACTGGATAATGTTGCAGCAAAATTAACAGTGATTCCAGTATATATATATATATATATATATATATATATATATATATATATATATATTGTTTTTATTTTTTTTTTGCTAAATGTTTTCAGCTTGTATCTGGATTCAGATCTCTTTTTTTGTTATATTTTACTGTAAGATATTAGCTCTCTTTTCATTCACACTGTTATTTTTTGGAACCCATTCAACTTAAATATTATTATAATAAAAAAAAAATTATAAAATAATAATGTATTTTAATAATAATATATCTCAATCGCACACTTTTAACTTTTAAAATCTCACGCTTTTATTTTGACATTCTGAACTCTCCAGGAAGTCTTGTATGTGTCTGTTTGTAGTCAAGTTCACGGTAGTTTAATTCGCATCTTATTCCAATTCTGGTAAAAAGCACCCCCAGTACCATTCTAAATGCAAATTATAAGTGAACCGAACTTTTGAGCATCTACATCTGAAATGTTGTACGTGAGTAGCGCTCAAATGTTGCGCAACGGGTGAAGGCTAAAAATAGCCGCAAGTGTGTTTATAAACAGAGCAGCTCCATTTACTGACGTGCTGGAGCTGCGTGTGAATTTTATATATTTACTTATTAAACACAGCCTTTTGTGATTCACAGAGCTATTGCACATCTTCAAGTGAAATTCACTTGTCATATGAAGTACTTTAATTGTGTTTTTATGGTTCTTTCATGTCATTTTTTGAGCTTCACAGTAACAAACATTCCTAACAATAGTAACGATAACAATATCGGATTTGGATCGGGCTTGTCGGACCAATACCGATCCGTCTAAAAGCTTCAGTTTCGGAGCCATTACCAATCCAGGTATCGGATCGGTGCATCACTAGTTGATTGTGCAATCTGTGCCTTCCAAATACACTCTCTCTCTTAAAGGAATATTCCAGGTTCAATACAGCTCAATCGACAGCATTTATGTCATAATATTGATTACCACAAAATATTTTTTGACTTGCTCCTAATTTTCTTAAAGTTATATTGATGCACTTACAAAAGAAGTGAGTGGGGCTAATTTGTAAACATTAAAATACTATAGCCACAATATTTAAACAGAATGTGTGTTAACGTGATTTTAGTGTGATAAAATAGCTTATAACAAACCCTAAAATCCCAAAATAACAAATAATTATGATTAAATCAACTTTACATCTCAAATAATACACAAGTTTTAACTCAAGAATTAAAATTCTTTATAAAATTAAGTGCTTTATAAAATTCTATGCTTCATATTTGTTCCTTTAAACCCTCCAAAAATTGTCCTTATTCACTTCCATTGTAAGAACCTCAATAAAACCTTGATATTTGAGTCATAATTTCATAATCAATATTATGTCATAAAACAAATGCTGTCGCTTGAGCTTATCTTTCATTGAACCCGGAATATTCTTTTAAAGGGTTGAAAATTCTGTCATCATGAACTTACTCACTTTTTTTGTGAAACATAAAAGGAAATGTTAAATGATTTAAATCACCATTCACTTTCACTTTGATTGTGGAACCATGGAAAAAAGATGCAATTAAAGTGAATGGTTTTTGAGTTGAACATTCTGTCAGGCATCTCTTTGAATTTTATGCATGAAACAAAATCATACGGGTTGATGATGGTGAGCAGTTGATGTCAGAAATTGTATTTTTGGATGAACCATCCCTTTAAATGACATTCACAATGACGGCAATATGCAGCTACAAAGCTAATTGGCCAAGTTCTAAATAGCATACTGAATCTACAGTTGAAGTCAGAAGTTTACATACACCTTAGCCAAATACATTTAATCTCTGTTTTTCACAAGTCCTGACATTTAATCGTAGAAAACTTTACCTGTCTTAAGTCAGTTAGGATCACTACTTTATTTTAAGAATGTGAAATGTCAGGATAAAAATGGAGAGAATGATTTATTTCAGCTTTTATATCTTTCATCAAATTCCCAGTGGGTAAGTTTACATACACTTTGTTAGTATTTGATAGCATTGCCTTAAAATTGTTTAACTTGGGTCAAAAGATTTGGGTAGCCTTCCACAAGCTTCTCACAACAAGTTGCTGGAATTGTGGCCCTTTCCTCTAGACAGAACTGGTTTAACTGAGTCAGGTCTGAAGGCCTCCTTGCACACACATGTTTTTTCAGTTCTGCCAACAAATTGTCTATTGGATTGAGGTCTGGGCTTTGTGATGGCCACCCCAATACCTTGACTTTTTTGTCCTTAAGCCATTTTGCCACAACTTTGGAGGTATGCTTGGGGTCTTTCGTCATGATGCCATCTATTTTGTGAAGTGCACCAGTCCCTCCTGCAGCATGATGCTGCCACTTCCATGCTTCACTGTTGGAATGTGTTCTTCGGCTTGCATTCCTCACCCTTTTTCCTCCAAACATAACGATGGTGTGGCAGCAGGGGCATTTTCGAGTGTCCGTCCAGAGAGAGAGAAAGCGGTAAGGGTGCTTAAATCTGAGCTTTATTACGTCTAACACCTGTCTCTAATTCCAGTGAGCATGGGTAGAGCGGCATATAAACGGCCACGCCACCAGCAGAGAGGCAGAGAGAGAGTCTGGCACAAGGGAGCCTACAGTGCTCATGGAAGCTGATATGTTTATGTTGTGAAGCTTATGTGTTTATGTTTGTGAAGCTAATGAGATTGAGTGCCTATGTGCCTCTGAAACTGTTGAGTTTGTGAAGCTGTAAAGCATTGAAGTGGCCAATTATAAGCCTTCCCTGTGTCCTCCTTCCCTTCTGTTTATGGAGTCCCTCACTCTGGTGCCAAAACACGGGATTTAAGTTGGAGGAAGTACGCCCCATGGAGTCCCACCAACAATCCCTGCTTGAGCTTCTCCAAGACCAAAATCGGTAGTTCTTCGATATCCTATGAGCTCAAGCAGAGGACTGGCATGCGATCCGGAGCCTCCACAGCCAGGTGAGAGCCCCGGCCGTGACCCCGGACAACCATAGCCCCTGCCCCACCCACACTCTTGAAGATGGGGGCGTAAGATGACTCAGAAGCCTTCCTCAATCTTTTCCAGTGAACCGCGGAGATCTGGGGCTGGCTGTGTGACCAGTGGGAGTGATCGACCAGGTGGTGCTGGAGCAGCTAATCTATTGACTGCCAAAAGGAGTTGCGGAATGGGTCCAGTGCCACCGCCCGGCGTCGCTGGAGGAAGCTGTCTGACTGGCGGAGGACCATATGGCGGTGTACCTATGGGCGGAAGAGCCCACCTACACTCTCCAATCCCTCTGTGTGTTCCCCTTTCTCTCCCTCTCCCCTCTTCCCTCTCACTCTGCTCTCTCTCCAAAACCTGTTCCTTCCCTGCGGAGGGGAGGAGCCCCACCACCTAGGCCAGTTCCCCGTGCACGAGACAATGCACCACTTCCAGCATCTACAGTACCACTCTCCTCCTCAGGCGGAGGTGTCCGCCGACACAGGGGCAGGTGTGGCACCTTGTCCAGCCTGCTGGAGTTGCTGGGATCTGGGACACTTTCGGGATCAATGCCCTGTGATGGAGCTGGGGACGGTGGTCTGGCAGGGGAGGCGGCTCCACATCAGAATGACATGAGGGGGAGAGGTTGTGGCCCCTCCCATCCTCAGAGTATTTCCCGAAGGGTATTTCCCTTTGGAGCAGTTGCGAGACGTAACACTCAAGCACGCCTTCGACCAAGTGAGAGTGATCGATGGTCAACAGCTCCGGCCAAATGTCGCACTTTCATATCTGGACACCGCTTTGTATTAGTCCTAGTGGACTATGCAATGCGAAAATCCGGAAGCAGTGACTCTACACAGCATCTCAGCACGTATTGTTGCAGAGGCACTCTTTAATATAATCTCCCAGGTGGGGATTCCAAAAGAAATCCTCACCGATCGGGGCAAAACCTCTATGTCACGGACACTACGCAAGCTTTACAAACTATTGGGTGTCAATTTGCACCAGCATTTACCATCCACAAACAGATGGCCTGGTGGAGCAATTTAATAAAACCCTTAAGGAAACGATTCGTAAATTCCTGCACGAGGATGTTAGAAATTGGGACATATGGCTCAATCCCCTGTAATTCACAATACGAGAGGTCCCGCAAGCCTCCACTGGGTTTTCCTCATTCGAGCTGCTGTACAGGCGAATAACATAGGAGAATTTGCTCCAAGCTTAAGAACCACAGAGCCGACTATATAACAGGGGAACTCGGCTGCAGGATTTTGCACCGGGAGATAAGGTACTCGTATTACTCCCCAAATCGAGCTCCAATTTACTCGCCAAGTGGCAAGGACCCTTTGAGGTCACACGACGAGTGGGGGATCATGATTATGAGGTAAAGCAAACAAATAGAGGGAGCACACATCAAATATATCACCTCAACCTCTTGAAATTGTGGAGGGAGGTGGTCCCTGTGATGTTTGCTACGGTAGTTCCGGAGAGGGCGGAGCTCGGGCCAGAGGTGAATACAAAACCTAATCATATCACCCCGGTCACTTGCGGAGACCACCTCTTACTGTATCAAGTTGCAGAAATTGCCAAGATGCAACAGGAATTTGCAGAAGTGTTCTCCCATCTACTGGGTCATACGAACCTCATCCAGCACCACATCGAAACTGAGCCAGGAGTGGTGGTACGCTGCCATCCCTACCATTTGCCCAAGCACAAAAAGAAAATAGTTGGGAGGAATTGAATGCATATGGGGATAATAAAGGAATCCCACAGTGATTGGTCCAGCCCAGTTGTTCTAGTTCATAAGAGCGACGGGACTGTATGGTTCTGTGTGGATTATAGAAAAGTCAATGCATTGTCTAAATTATACGCATACCCAATGCCTTGCGTTGATGAGTTGCTCGGTCAGTTAGGCACTGCTCGATTTTATTCACCCAGTGGTATCTAGCTCCTCAGCTCTTTAAATTCAAGGTGGTCCACAGGCCAGGGGTGCAGATGGCTGTCACCGACTGCTACTAGAGTCCAGAAATGGGGGTGAGTGGTTGACAGGCCGGTTGTCCCCGGCATGAGTCAGGCAGTGGGAATATGTGGCAGCGGGGACATGGTCAAGCATCCGTCCGGAGAGAGTAAGGGCGCTTACACCTGAGCTATATTATTTCTAACACCTATGTCTAATTCCAGTGAGCATGGGGAGAGCGACATATAAATGGCCACGCCACCAGCAGAGAGGCAGAGAGAGTCTGGCACAAGGGAGCCTACAGTGCTCATGGAAGCCGATGTGTTTATGTTTGCGCCTCTGTGCCTCTTAGACTGTTGAGTTTGTGAAGCTGTAAAGCATTGAAGTGGCCGACTAAAAGCCTTAACTTAACCCGCTTCCCTGTGTCCTCCTTCCCTTCTGTTTGTGGAGTCCCTCAAACCAGAGGACATTTCTCCAAAAGTAAAATCTTTGTCCCCATGTGCACTTGCAGGTTATGTCTATAGGACAAATTTTTCTGTGGATATAGATACTTGTCTACCTGTTTCCTCCAGCATCTTCACAATGTCCTTTGCTGTTGTTTTGGGATTGATTTGCACTTTTCGCATCATCTTTATGTGTCTCCTTCCTGAGCGGTATGATGGCTGTGTGGTCCCATGGTGTTTATACTTGTGTACTATTGTTTATATAGATGAAAGTGCTACCTTCAGGTGTTTGGAAATTGCTCCCAAGGATTAACCAGACTTTTGGAGGTCCACAATTTTTTTTCTGAGGTCTTTACTGATTTCTTTTGATTTTCCTATGGTGTCAAGCAAAGAGGCACTGCCTTTGAAGGTAGGCCATCATCCACAGTTACACCTCCAATTGATTCCAATTATTCTATCAGAATCTAATTGGGTAATTGCCTAAAGGTTGACATACTATTTTGGAATTTTCCAAGCTGCTTAAAGGCACAGTTAACTTAGTATATGTAAACCTCTGACCCACTAGGATTTTGATATAGTCAATTAAAAGTGAAACAATCTGTCTAAACAATTGTTGGAAAAAATATTAATGTCATTCACAAAGTAGATGTCCCAAAAGACTTGCCAAAACCATAGTTTGCTAATATGAAATCTGTGAAGTGTTTCAAAAATGAGTTTTAATAACTTCAACCTAAATTGATGTTAACTTTTATGTTTGTAAACAATTTATTTTCAGTAATCATGTTTCCATCCAATTTGCTAATTTAATTTACGGAATATTGCAAAAATATTTTTGGAATGTAGACGCATTTCCATCCCATGTGTTAAAGAGAACAAACCGTCACTTCTGGGGAAATTGGTGCAAAATTAATATGAAAATGGAAGTTTAAGCCACTGTGGCTCTTTTATTAAATGTAATGAATTACTTGGGGTTTAGAATACGCAGACAAATGCTCTAACGAACTTCATGTTGACTAGTGTTCAACGACAGATGCCTTTCGTCTTGGAGCAAATGTCAGACGGTACTTAGAGGTAAAGTAGTCAATCATTTTGATGTTTTGAATTATAAGAAAATAATCCGAACAGCATTTCAGATGCTTTGCAATGGTATTGATTATGTTCTCGGAGTGAAGTATGTATTCACTTAGCTTGAGGTACAGTCACATGACATTTTAAAGCATATCTACAGTTTATTCCTATATACATTTTATAGGAATATATTTGTTAAATATGTTTCAGTTGTAGTTTATGCGCATGTCTTCTTATTGAATAAAAAAAGTATCCATCTCAAGTCAGCATATATGTTTTTTTGTTCATTTTATTCACATCTTGGTGTTTACATCTAAAAAAAAAATTTAAATGTTAGATGTATGAAATATCATTCAAATTCACATAAAATACGTGGATGGAAAACCAGCTAGTGAGACTTTGAGTCAATTTCTGGTGACATGAATGGCAGTGACCATTGCCGATGTGATGTGGGTGTGTCTAGCAATGCAATAAAATAGAGAAAAGCTTAACTTTATGCAAAGTCTGGGTAAAAATATCGATTTTCTGCTGCTTGATCTTCATTTTTAACGATCTAAATATAAATTCTTATATCCCAAGGTCGATCTATCAATTTATGTGTCAACCCTCTATAATGCAAGTAAATCACTCACCTGTAACCAAATCTCATGCTATGCGACTAAAAATGTATATGATTATCCACTGGTTAGTAAATGTTTTGATTTCTCTTACCAGTGATTGAGTAGTATAGTGGAGAAGAAGTTATTAGCTCAGAGGTTCCTTCACTGCGTGTTGAGAGGAAAAGTTTGGTGTATCCAAAGATGAGATCCACGGATCCATATGTCACTGAATAATGTCTCTTTTAATAGCGTTTCAGTTTTTTTTATAGACAGTTGTTAATAAAAACAACTATAAAAGAAACGTTGAATTCTAATCAGACATGAATGCGCTAAAGTAACCACGCACATCTTCTCTCGTTATATGTGCTCACTGGCTGATACAGGAAGTCTTAGTACAGATTTAGCACTTGTTTTACATATCAATGTAAATATTGTAAATAGTACAAATTATGCAAGTAAACAATAAACATAATATATAAAAATATATATATAACATAATATATGCAATTTCAAGACATTAGTTGAAGGTAGGGCTGGGTATCCTCTGGCACCTTACGATACAATACGTATTGCAATACACATTTCATGATTCGATATATTGTGATACATCACAATATTGTTATTTGATTCAATTACAAATCAATTTCAATTTTAATTCCAATTAATTTGGATATATTTCATTTATATGCTGATTTCTGGTGAAGAGTATGCAGTTCGGAACATAATGTTTATGTCTCTTGGTGAGCTCATTAAATTGATTTGGAAATAACAGTGTGCCAACTTTGTTGTTTTTTTACATGATAGAAAAACACAAATAGTTGAATGTAAATATCTTTACATGGATAGATACCTAAAAGGTTCCTTTACAATTAAGAGCATTAGCTTAGAGTGAATTTCTTTCATATGTAAGCAAAATGGACATTGTAACATAAATGTACCCCATATGAATCAATACCGAATCATGATCAAAATTGAATTGAATTGAGAGCTTGTGAATCAGAATCAAACCGAAATGGGAAATCTGTATCAATATCCAGCCCTACATTTTGCAAATGAGCAGTGACACAATGTGGCAACTGCCAGTAGGAGTGAAAATAGTGTAACTGACGTGACCTTTCGTTGAGTGTTGGCAGGACAGAGAAGTTAATATCACTGTGTGCAATTATTACTGTACTAAATGGTTTGTCTCTGCCCACATACAACCATGTAATAAACAATTATGTGTGGAAGACTGTGTCAAAAATTGTCTATGTTCTGAGTGAGTTGGATTCATCCATTGCTAATCGTTCGTCTTGTTTATATGATGCATCATGCATTGCTGCAACTTATTTTCAAACGCTTTCGCCTGCAGTATGTTTATATGTTAATTTCTACCAGTAAGGAATCTGATTCATTGTCAAAAATAGAAAGACATCTTTTTTAGATTTTTCGACAAAATGTCTCATTCTTGATAAGCGCTAAAATTGCTGTCAGTGTGAACGCATTGAACACATTTACTGACAGAAGACACATGTACTGATGTTAATGTAATTTCACAGTTGTTTGTTTGATGGAACACTGTCCCCCTCAAAGGCATCACCTGACTTCTAGAATGCAGAGAGCTGGAGTGGTCACATGGTGAATCAGGTGGTTCTTGGCTGCCAGTTCCACTCATGATCAACATGTATACAAAATGACTGCAGTTCACAAAGGGGCAAATTAAGGGGAAGATAGCATTAGAATCAATGATGTGTTTGTTCATATTTTCTGTTGGCTTCGTTGACTTAGATCATGAGGCTTTTGAGAACCTCTCTGTTTGGTGACTGATCTGTGTCATACCAGAGTATGTGGATATGTTTCCACTGTTGAGCCTGAAGATGGAGGTGGGCCTCAGAAAGTGTTTGTGTGCATCAGTGTTTATGTTTGATGCAACTTCCTGAGACCCGAGTGTGACTGCTATGACCATTTTCCATTTACCTTTTTAATTTGTAACTAGTAGCAAACTAAGAAACAAGGAAAAAAAAGTATGTCCAAATATGTGGACAGCGGGTCTAAGTTTTGAAATGTTAAATAATACCAAGCTATTGAAAGTGAGAGTTTTTTCATCTTACTGTTTATTTTCAGGAGGTTATTGTTGGTAAATCATGTTTTTGAGATGTTACAGACATTACATGAGAAATTAGCATAATTAATTATAATTCAAAGTAATGGTCAGCATCACCCAATCACTGCCAACCATGCTAAAATTATAAATGATAAATTCTGAATATATATATACTGATTACCATTGTTACATGTCTGCCAAACATGTTGAGTGGTCCAGACATCATCTGCAGCGTGAAACTGGACTTTTGGTCATATTTTAGGAGTGAATGCAATTAGCTGCATAAAGAACTATAGGATGCTCCCTTGCTCCCTATTTAGTGAATGAATTAACCTCCAGTGTGATGTCTGTCTACACTGGTCTTAGAACAGTTCAAAATGCACCTTATTTTCATCCTAACTCCATATAAAGCCTCTGAAAGCAACATTTCTTAGATTTTGGATGAACCCATTGATTCTCAGTGTGAAAATGCACAGTAAATATAGGAAAGTATTTACTAAAGTTAATGAATACAACTGTATTGTACAGTGATAGAAAAATATATATTAAAATGAAGCGAAATGATCCACAGATGTGTTAATGATAAAAGTTATTCAGAAGAACTAACATGTTTTTTTTTTCCTTCAAATTTTGAGGGAATGTCCCAAAATCCACGTATATGGACATCATGATTATCAGCACACTGACGTGCAAAAAAGTGGCATATCAAGCAAAACTAGAGATGCTAATCTTTACACCCAAACAGGTTTCAATAAAAAAATGTAGAGCTTTCTAACTAGAGGCACTTTTGTAGACTCTGTGCCCATAGAAGCGCTTCACGAAAATCAATGTCATGCTGTTGTGTCACATGACTTGGTGCACCAAAAGTGTAACCCTTAAATTACAGTCTAGTGTGTTGTGATCAGTATTAAGTCAGTTTTAATTAATTTCAATTATGTGATGCTTAGAGCTAAGCCAAAATACAACATCCACGTATGTGGGCGTGAAGTGAAGTGGGCCTTTCTGTTCCACTATCACAATAATTATTGGTTCAAACTAGTTTTCCAAGCACTCACAGACAGTTCTGTCCCAAACTCATAACACCTCTTTGTCAAAGTACCAGGGCTGAGATTAGTGATCATCAAATATGGTTGTTTTTTTATTGCAAATTCCTAAAATTTTACCCCGTAAAGAAATTACACCCTACTGTGTGGTTACAGCTTTGCAAAATACTGATTTAGTAAGAATTATGTTGAATACATTTTTTATTCTATATAATCTATTAAAATATAATGGTGATGAATGGGACATTCAGTGTCCTGAAGCACTTGTTAGACCCACCTAACCTTCTTTCTGCATCTGCTATTTTACTTAGCAGCTGCATCATCCAATGAAAATGAGGAGAGAGTGTTCCGTGAGCGAATGCGACCGCGGAAACGGCAGGGGGCGGTCCGGAGGCGTGTCCATCAGGTTAACGGACACAAGTTTATGGCCACTTACTTGAGACAGCCCACCTACTGCTCCCACTGCCGAGATTTTATCTGGTAAGGTGCTATACCCCTTCTCATTCAATAGCTATTTCTATACCATACAGGACCACATTTACTATAAGAGCCCTTTGACTTAAAACAATTTTATGTCATTTTTCAAAGGGAAGGGATGACAACCTGATGATAATTACAACCACTCCTGTTTCTGATTGCAACAAAAGCGTTTTGAAAATTAATATTAATATTTAAAGTTTCAGCAAATTGGGCCTGGAGAGATCCGTTCATAGCTTAGACAGTTTGTTTGTTTTTTGTCTCTGCAAACAAATCCTCCCTGTACAAATAACTGTTATGTGTCCTAAAATTTGCATACCTGGTGAATAGTGCATCTGTGTGACGTCACACGATGTTGTGTGTTGCTCAGGCAGCTTCAGCAATGGATGTCTGTGTTGTAGCAAAACGCCCTCTGCTGGTCAGAAACAGAACGCCACAATCTTTCTATTCTCTGCATTCTGAGAGCTTATCTTGTCTAACACATTTATGTCACTTTGGTTCTGCAGGGGTGTGTTGGGGAAACAGGGCTATCAGTGTCAGGGTGAGTAAGAATCTCTTCATTTGTACAGTGATAATCAAATTAATTCCTGGTTTCAGGATACATTCTATTACAGTCTATTGTAAAAAGTTGCCAGTTTTTGTTTGTTGCCATGCAAACCTAATAATGCATATAATATTTTTTTTATTATTATTATTTATAATGCATTGAACTTATTTCATTTGTTTGCATATTCTTGAAATCCCTCAGTGTGCACCTGTGTGGTCCATAAAAGATGCCATGAACTCATTATCACAAAATGTGCTGGCTTGAAGAAGCAGGAAGACACTCCTGAAGAGGTCAGTACTGACTGTGACTATATCCTTTCTCTCTTTTACAGGACTGCAGTATGTTCAGAATAGCATAATACCATACTATTGCTATAGTAGTGTGTGTTAGAGGTAGTTTTATTTTATTTATTTTGTATCCTCAATCATATTTTAATATTTTGATTAGATAATCAAGTGTTCTAAATTAAAGAGAGAGCATGCAGCACATCATGTCTCCAACTTTCTTGTGAATAATAACCTCACCTGGGTTCACGAAAGGTTCTTAAGCAGAAATTTCTTCTTAACTACATTTTCTTCTTAATTTGTAACTTAAGAAAAAAGTTACGAATATTTTGTATTCCCGAATAAGCTTCTTAAGAAAGTTATTTTTTCTTAAGATTGTTCTTAAGGCGGGTGCACACTGTACGATTTATAATAGTCCTTTACGATTGTTGCTGGAGTGAGACTGTGTGATATGAATGCATTGATATCGCCATGGCACACTGTGTGACATTATGTCAGACTGCATGATATACATTGTAGCCGACTGTGGTCCCAATCGTCCTGATCAGTGAACGTGACTCAAGTTACTGGAGTGTTGCGGAATTGATGCAAAACTGAGAAATTTGCCCACCATGGAGGAGCATTGTTCTCTCTCTCTGAAAGTCAGGACATCAGCATTTCCGTTGCTCCAATACCACTCCATCACGAGCATAGACTAACATTTACAAGAAAGATGGATTTTGTCAAATAGGCCCATAATAAGACAGCCGTCTGTGAACATGTTTCACTTAATGTTGGAAGATTGCAGATTTTGCCCTGTGACGAGAGAAATCCTTTAGGATTCCCAAAATTTGTCTCAGAGAAATTTGAATCGTGGCCAAAATCGTACAGTGTGCACAGAGCTTTAAGAAAAAACTTTTTTTGTCTTATATATTGTCGTAAATAACATCTTAAAGTTAGGATAACATCACAGTTGCTTAAATCCTAAAAGGTAAGATGTTTGATTGATTTACTGTGTTTTTCATGTTGAGACTGAAGTCGCTGTTGACTGTTTACGTAGAAATTTTATTTTAATTTTGTTTTTAATTATATTTTTATTTTCAGCTTGTAAACCATGTAAATGTTATCAGCAAATTCAAACAATAAATAGTAATAATAAAAAGTTTATTTTATATAGTGCCTTTCTTCAAACTCAAGATTGCTTGACAGGATGAGAGTAAACAAAAAATAAGAAATAAGAGTCAGAGAAGCATAGGTCGAAGACATATGTTTTGAGGTTGATTTTGAAATCATGTATGGAGGTGTGATCACAGAAAGACTGAGGTATAGAGTTCCAAAGCGAGGGGGCAAGTGTGCAAAATGCCCTACCACCTAGTGAGGTCAGCTTGCAACGTAGAATGAATTATAGGCCCAATTCAGATGACCTGTGCGAGCTTAGTGGCGTACGAGGTCAGTGATGTATGAGGGGGCAAGACCATGTAAAGCTTTGAATGTTGTAAGGAGTATTTTGTATTGGAAACGTTAGGAGACAGGTAGCCAGTGTAGCCTACAAAGTATGGGAATTATGTAAGTGGATTTCTTTGAGTAGGTGAGAACACTAGTTGCTGAATTCTGGATGTACTGCAGTTTGTTTATTGTTTTAGTAAGGAGGCCAGAAAAGCGGGCATTACAATAGTCAAGTCTAGAATGAATAAAGAAGAAAATGTTGTTTTGAAGCTTCTTAATGTGGTGACCAATCATGCTAATTCAAATGGATGTGCTGCATATAGCGCGATCATAGCTTGACATCATTTTAATGCTACCTAAAGACTGTGACAGCATGTCTGTGTAACAGTTTGAAATTTTTATTGTTGCATAATGCGTATTGTTTTTACATACAATTTTTTTATATATATTAGGCAGTATACAGTGTACACGTTGCAGTATGTAGTAGTACGAGAGTATTTTATTTTGAACATAGCCAGTGTTCCTCAAACTACTTCACACTACACAGGATTTCATCAGCAGAGTGATCAGTTAAAATCAGGGTATTGTAGTTTGAATAATTTTGTTTTTTACAGGTTGGCTCCCAGCGCTTCAGTGTAAACATTCCACACATGTTCAGCATTCACAATTACAAAGTCCCCACTTTCTGCGACCACTGTGGCTCCTTACTTTGGGGACTGATGCGGCAGGGACTGCAGTGCAAAGGTAAGATCTGCTGCAAATCCTAGTGAAGTATGTCATCTATGTCTCTTGTCATGTAGTCATTTGCCCTTTCTATCTGTTTTCAGCCTGTAAAATGAATGTCCATCGGCGCTGTGAAAGTAATGTAGCTCCAAGCTGTGGTGTCGATGCCAGAAAAATTGCTAAAGTCCTCTCTGACCTCGGTGTGACACCAGACAAGATTTCCAATAGTACCCAGCGCAGGAAAAAGGTGAGTGGTCTTAAATGTCCATGGAAGGGGACAATCCAGGTGGACCATTGGTGGATGAATAGTAGACAGCCCTTATAACAGATTACAATTATAACCTTTTGCGACCCCACGTGTACATGTGTGGATGTTGTATTTTTGCTTAGCTATAAGCAACGCATCATTTCATTTAATTTAAACCGACTGATCTCAGTTCAGGAGACTCTTGGCTGTCAGTAAAGGGTTAAACTTTTGATGTCTGGAATCATGTGATAAAATAACATGGCACCGATCACAGCGAAGTTTGTCTTTGGGAGAAACGCCAACAAAACTATATATGGTAAGAAACCACATTAAGTTTTTACTTTGAAAACCATTTGAGTCAAAATATTATTCTCTAGTTTCATTCAATATGCAATTTAAAACATTTTTGTAATTTATTGCGAAAAGCCACACTGCTAAACATAATGTACACTGTAGTGTACAGTACAATAGCACAAGGTTTCCATTAGAAATCCTATATGTACTCTTCATTATTACATTGAGAAATAAATATGAAGTTAGGATGAAAATACGGTGCATTTCGAACTGTTCTGAAACCAGTGCAGACAGACAGCACACTGGAGCAAGGGAGAATCCTATAGCTTTCCTATGAGACCAAGTGCATTCAATCCAAACTTCCTATTACAAGTTCAGTTTCAGGCTGCAGAGGATGTTTGAACCACTCAGCATGATTGGCAGACGTGTCAATGGTAGTCAGTGCTTAGATTCAGAATTTATAATTTTAGTTTTACATGGTTGGCAGTGATTGGATGATGCTTGCCATTACTATTAGAATTAATTCTGCTAATGCCTGATGACTATAGCAGTGACTATCACTTGCATGTTTCATATTGCAAAGAGAGAGTATTGTGAAAAATATTTAAAATAAAAGTCAAATCAAGTCAAATCATTTTTATTTCTATAGGTTTTATTTATTTATTTTACATTTTTTTGCTTTTCCCAATATATATTTTTCCAAAGCAGCTTTACAGAAAATCAGCTGTAATTATCTGTAAGGTCTCAAAAACATTACAAGTCAACACTCCTGGAAACATAATAAACAATTTGATAAAAATAAATCTTTTCAGCTTGGTATTACAGTATTTAACATTTCACAACTTAGTCCCACTGTCAACATATGTTGCCATACATTTTTAGTAAAACTATTTGCTCTAGATTTTATTATATTTTTTTGGCATGTTTATTAGGTGCTACTAGATACAAATCAAAAGGGAAATGGAAAATGCACACATTAGTCACGCTTGGATCTCAGGAGGATAATGTTGTTTACATAATGGAATAGTTCACACAAAAATGCAACTTCTGTCATCGTTTACTCGTTCCAAGCCTGTATAACTTTCTTTCTTCCATGTAACACTCGAGATGTTAGGCGGAATGTTTTCCATTCAATGAAAGTGAATGGTGACTTCGGTAACATTATGTATAATATCTCCTTTTGTGTTCAACAAAAGAAAGCAAGATATACAGGTTTGGAACATCAAGAGGATGAGTAAATTATGACAACGTTTTCATTTTTTATTAACTATCCCTTTAATTAATGATGCAGTCAAATGAGGCCAGTGATGATTATGATGATGGTGGAAAGGATTTAGGGAAAGACATTAAAATAATAGCATTAGTATTGATATTAAAAATGCTCTTTCTGTTTTCAGTTGACCCCAGGGCAGGACCCTCAACAACCCACATCAGATACACCCTCATCAGAGGAGTTTGATCGTTGCAAATCGGCTCCAACATCACCTTGTGACCAGGGTACAGAGTTACTCTCTCTTTCTCACACACACTCTGCAATCATAGTCACTTACTTTTACATATTAATAATTTATTCTGACACTTACCTCTAACGCTGTTGTGTCTATCTGTAGCAGAGCTTGCAGAACTGGAGAGCATCCGTAAGGCTTTGTCATTCGGCCAGGAGCACAAGTCTTCCTCCTCTTCCTCATGCAGTGGCATTCAGAGCACATTGCTCGAGGGTCGGGAGAATGGACACCTGAAAATAGTCCAGACGAAGAGGATGAGTCTGACTGACTTCTCCTTCATCAAAGTGCTGGGTAAAGGCAGCTTCGGCAAGGTGAGGGACCGCCACAGACAGTTATTCCTTTACAACAACACCTTCCTGTATTAGGATGTAATGGCACCTACAAAAAAGCTCACTAGACTGGACCTGCCTCTATAAAAATCTAAATCAATGGATTCCTTCGCCAGAGTGTGTTGCAGCAAAAGTTCAAATGTTCTCAACTTTTGTTTGCATGACAGATCTTCTCTTATGTCCTCTCCATACTTTAGGTAATGCTGGCAGAGCTGAAGGGCTCAGATGAAGTGTATGCTGTGAAAGTGCTGAAGAAAGATGTCATCCTGCAAGATGATGATGTGGACTGCACTTTGACAGAGAAACGCATTCTGGCCCTGGCTAGAAAGCATCCGTATCTAACCCAGCTTTTCTGCTGCTTCCAGACAAAGGTACAACAGATACCAAAATCATAACCTGATTGAAGTCTTTTCTTATTTCTGATCAGATTAAATATTGAGTTCTACAGCTCTCTACATCAAGGCTTTAAAATATGAAATCAAGGACAGGAAAAGTCAAATGTGTTCTTATATATCCAGCAGATGGCAGAGCCAGACATGATAAAGATGAGTTTATCAAAACAGCACTTAGTAAAAGCTGTCCAGGAGGTGGCATAGTGGCTTCTTTCTCAAAGTGTTTTTAGACCAACAAGCTATGGGCGCCTGATTGTGAACCATTTTTTTTAAGGTTCATCAAGTGGTTTTAGATGACAGTCTCATGAGTCACTTTGAGTTCATTGAAACTATAAACAACTACCGGTAACGGGCAGAGAGGCTTTTATGAATCTTAAAAGTTTAGCTTGAAGTCAAGTTAAAGGAATATTCTGGGTTCAATATAAGTTAAGATCAATCGACAGCATTTGTGAAATAATGTTGATCACCACAAAAAAAAAAAACGCGTTCCTTCTTTTGAAAATAACAAAATCAAGGTTACAGTGTAGCGCTTACAATGGAAGTGAATGGGGGCAATTTTTGGAGGGTTTAAAGTCAGAAATGTGACGCTTATAATTTTATAAAAGCACTTACATTAATTCTTCTGTTAAAATGTGTGTATTATCTGAGCTGTAGAGTTGTTTAAATCATTGTTTGTAAGGTCATTTTAGGGTTTACGGCTTTATGTAATTATGGCAACAACATTGTAATATTGGATATAACTACACAGAAAAAGATTAGTCCGATTTTGTTTTTTATTTTATTTTTTTTAACACTAAAATCATATTAACGCGCATATTGTTTATGTCTTGTGGCTATACTTTTGAAACAGTGAGTATTTTAATGTTTATGGATTGGCCCCTTCACTTCCATTGTAAGTGCCTCACTGTAACCCAGATGTTTTCTTTTTTCAAAGAAAAGAAAAGAACAGAAAATGCTTTTTGCATTTTTGTGATAATGAACGTGCCACAAATGTTATTGATTGAGCTTAACTTGTATTTAACCTGATATTCCTTTAAGGATTGTCATTCCTCTCTTGCATTCATGGTGTGAATAAAGGGGGTCTAGGGGGACTCAGACCCCCTGAATGGAACAGAAAAATCATGTGATTAATTATATATGACGTTTAACACTGTTATTTGGTAATGCTGTAGCAATGAATATGTTATATTTGACATCAAAATGTTTAATTCTCTTCGGTTTTCCTAAAACCTGATCGGAATCGGAGCTGATCAAGATCAGAGCAGACGCTGAACATGTAATTCACACTCTTTATATGGTGGAATTTAATAATCATTAAAGCTCATCAAGAAAAATGTCACTCATGAGTGCTACAATGGCATTAAATTCAAACATCTAAGTGATAGGCCTTCTGCAACCAGCAGCATCAAAACGTTTTAAAGTTTTTAGAAACCCGAAAATGTGTCCCAAAAATGATAGAAATTCTGTTCTCATCAAAATGTCTCAAATGTTGTGTGCTGAGTGACTCCAGCCAGGTCTCATAAGCAACCAAATTGGCCCGGTTGCTAGGGAGGGTAGAGTCACATTGGGTAACCTCCTTGAGGTCACTATAATGTGGTTCTCGCTCTCGGTGGGGTGTGTGGGTGCCGCGGAGAATAGCGTGAAGCCTCCACATGCGTTATGTCTCTGCGGTAATGCGCACAACAAGCTACGTGATAAGATGCACGGATTGACGGTCTCAGACACGGAGGCAACCCGGATTGAGGCGAGTCACTATGCCACCACAAAGACTTAGAGCACGTTGGGAATTGGGCATTCCAAATTGGGTAGTAAAAAGGGGATAAAAAAAAATATGTCTCAAATGTTAACGTGTCTATTGTGTGAAATTCGCAATGAGTATAGAGATGTAAGGGCAAAACCTGTCATCTTTCCATTATTGATTTATTTTTATTTGTATTTTGGTCGAAAATGGCAGAAATGTTTTTCTGCATAATTTGGCCATTTCCCCAGGCATTTTTCCTTCCTTCATAAGTTGTGCCTAATGGGAAATACATAACAAAATGCATTATATATTATATTATGTAAATAATATATTAAATTGTAATTGATAATAATTGGTAGCACTGTCGCCTCACAGCAAGAAGGTCGTGGGTTCAAACCCTGGTTGCCCCGGCCTTTCTGTGTGGAGTTTGCATGTTCTCCCCGTGTCTGTGTGGGTTCTCTCCGGGTACTCCGGCTTCCTCCCACCATCCAAAAGACATGCAGGCTAGGTTAATTGGTGTCTCCAAAAAAATTGCCCTAGGTGTGGATGTGGATGTGGATGTGGATGTGGATGTGGAGGTGAGTGTGAGTGTGAGTGTGAGTGTATGTCTGTCTATGGGTGGCCCTGCGATGGACTGGCGACCTGTCCAGGGTGTCCCCCGCCTTTCGCCCAATGTTAGCTGGGATAGGCTCCAGCCCCCCGCGACCCTGTACACAGGATAAGCGGTTGACGATGGATGGATGGATGGATGGATAATAATTGAAATTTCATTATCATAATATGTATTTAAAAATATATTTTGTTGCCTGTATTTCAAAAATCAGTTTCTAGGATCTGCAAAAGAGGACAAAAAGTGGTTTGGGAGCCTAAAATTATGTTTTATTTTTTTTTATTAATTTATTTTAAAATAAATGTGTGTGTTTTTTTTTTTTTTAATGTATATGTGCTGACATGTGTCCAGTTTAAGTTCACTGCAAGATAACTTTTTATTTTATTTTGGGAAACATCAGAACTATACAAACTTCTGCACACAACTGTATTTGCAGATAGGGAAGACAAGTTGAAGTGGTGTTTGTTCTGTCATGATCGGCGCTTATTACACATCCTTTTCAGCAGGGCTTTTATAGCTCTCATCTTCTGTCTCTTTACCCCATCCTTCTCTGTCTTACACTTTCACTTCTTTCCGCGTCTTTTTCTGCTTCCCCTCCCATGGCCTAGTTACACTCAAAGTGATCTCTAGTGGCCTCATTTCTCTATTTTACTTTTTATCTCTTACCACCCCCTCAGTACCTCCCCTGTCTTTTACCAACATCTGAGAACACAGGATGCACACTGACAGAGGTCAACAAAGAAAGAGATGCAAAGAAAGGAGAAAAGAGGAGGGGGAGCTGGTAGGGCAAGAAAGGAGCAGAAAGTAAAAGGAAGACGTGATCTGGATTCATGCACACTTTTTGAACTGTAGGCTCTGGGTTTAGTCAGCTTTGGGATCACAGCCATATTTTATCTGCAGTAATTATCCAGCAGAAATGACACAACTGTTTCTGATGAGGCCTGTTGGGACCGCAGGCAGACATGTTCCTTCAGATAGCAAATGGCCAAAAGGAGGAAAGTACAAGGGGCCATATAGAAGGACCATGAGGAGGATTACGGAACAAGCAAAGTTTAAATGATTGCCTGGGAAAAAGAGAGAGACAGAATGAAGGAGGGTTCAGAGAGTTAGCTCATGCTTGAGCAATGCACTGGTATTTTTAAATTACAGCTGAACTACATGAGGTTAAAGGTGATGTAAGCAATTTTAGCCATTCTTTAGCCAGTCATTTCCACAAACTGAGCTGCTGGATTAGCCACACCCCCTCTTTCCAAAACCCTGCACACCAAAGATACAAAATTAGTTTTATAGATACTGGCATTGAGCAGAAGTGGTTGTCAAAAACAACAGAAGCAAAATAGCACCCTCAACTGACAACTATTATGAACAGCATGGCATAAAAATGGCATTAAGCCTCATTAATTCACTGCAACTACAATTCTATAAGAAAGCACAAAATGATTGACAGGCAGAAAGTGTCAGAGACTAATGCATATTAATATGAGCAAGTATGAGTAGTCACAGCTATACTATATTATATAATGATATTTAAATCAATATTACTGTATGTGTATATATATATACCGTAAATACCATTTTTTGAATGTTAAAATGTCCCAATGTCCAAAAATTCTAAAACTGTCAGACACAATGTCTGGTGAAAATATTAACGTCTAGGTTACGTATGTAACCTCCGTTCCCCGATGGAGGGAACGAGACGTTGTGTCAGGGAAGCGACACTAGGGGTCTCTCTTGAGCGCCGATATTCACCTCTGAACTATGAAAAAAGGCCAATGAGAGTTGGCAACCAGTATTTGCATGTCCCGCCCCCGGACATACTTGTATTTAAGCGGCGCAAATACGGGAGTTCATTCAGGATTTTTCTGAGGAGCCGGAAATGGTCCGGCCACAACAGTGGCTCGGCTCAGCGACGTGGCAGGGGAGACACAACGCCTCGTTCCTCCATCGAGGAACGGAGGTAACATACGTAACCTAGACGTTCTCTTCTGTCGCTCTCTCCACGCTGTGTCAGAGAAGCGACACTAGGGGTCCACTTATAAAAGTGCCATGCGCTGAGCCGTGTAACGTGAACTGCTGATACAGGAGCGAGCAGGTATTCTTACGTGTAGGACGACCAACTGTATCAGGCTGCACGTACCCTTCCCCAATGCCCCATTTAAGCCATCAGGATTCCTTATCGTTACCCTGGAGGGGGGAACAAGGTGCTGGCCGCCAACCTGGGAACGGGCCAAGCCTGGCCGGGCCTCTTTTCTCTCTATGTTTATCGCATAGAGCAACTAAGGCCGGGGCCCTTACACGCATTGAGGGAAGGGGGTCTTAGCCCTTATTCAGGGCGGAGAAGACCCTGCGGAGGCCACACCTACCTGAGAGGGGAGGCAAGTTTAAGTGGCTAAACCATCAGAGGCCTGACTTAGGGCCTATGTGGAAAAATTGGTGCGGTGGTGGATCCAGCCTCATAGAGGGGGGAACATACAGCACGGCAACCGAGGCAGCCGTGACTGCCTAAGGGAAACACGGGAGTCCGCTCGCCAGAGGGGACAGAACCGTGGTGTTACACACAGGGGAGTCCGAAGGAGGCCTTACCTGTGGAGCACCTATACCAGTACAGGGTAGCTTGCGGTACCCGCAGTGGCTTGGGTCGGCGAGATCCTCTGCTGAACTGCGACCCACGAGGGCTAGGGAGGAATCAACCAGTGTCCCAAACCTGGGATCTCCTGGGAATGAAGGCGCACTGTTTCCCCTGGTTAGGGGGAAGGGCGCTAGGTGCAAGCGGTTCACCCGGTCAGATTGTCAGCGTGCTACCGAGTTCTACGGGCTCGGTACCTGAGAAAACACGGGACGATACTGACTCAACTCGGAGATTGTAGAATCTTGCAAAAGTGTTAGGTGTTGCCCAACAAATGTCTGCTAGGGCAGTGCCCCTAGCCAGTGCCCATGAGGACGCAACACTCCTGGTGGAGGGGGCTCGGACCCGCAAGGGGGGGGGCACGGCCTGGGTGTGATAAGCCAGGGAAATGGCGTTGACAACCCAGAGGGCGAGTCTCTGCTTGGAGACAGCGTTCCCTTTCTGCTGTCCCCCAAAGCAGACGAAGAGCTGCTCAGAGCGTCTGGTGCTCTGTGTGCGGTCCAGATAAATACGCAAAGCGCGTACTGGACACAGCAGTGAAAGGGCTGGGTCTGCCTCCTCCCGGGGCAGCGCTTGCAGGTTCACCTCCTGATCCCTGAAGGGTGTGGTAGGAACCTTGGGCACGTAGCCCAGTCGCGGTCTTAGAATCACGAAAGTGTCTACCGGACCGAACTCCAGGCAAGCGTCGCTAACAGAGAACGCATACAGGTCCCCGACCCTCTTGATGGAAGCGAGCGCGATCAGCAGGGCGGTCTTGAGAGAGAGGGCCCTGAGTCCAACTGAGTCAAGTGGCTCGAAGGGGGGTCTCTGGAGTCCCGTAAGGACGACCGAGAGATCCCAGGAGGGGAACAGGTTAGGCCGGGAGGGAGTTATCCTCCGGGCACCTTTTTAGGAACCTGACGATTAAGTCGTGCTTACCAAGAGACTTGCCGTCTACCGTGTCGTGGTGGGCCGCGATAGCGGCGACATACACCTTGAGGGTGGAGGGGGACAGCCTCCTCTCCAGCCTCTCCTGAAGAAACACGAGCACTGACCTAACTGCGCACTTCTGGGGTCTTTGGCTCGGGAAGAACACCAGTCCGCGAACAGTCGCCACTTTAGAGCGTAAAGATGCCTGGTAGAGTGGGCTCTGGCTTGATTGTATCTATGACGGTCGATGGTAGGCCGGCTAGATCTTCCGCATCCCGTCCAAGGGCCAGACGTGGAGGTTCCAGAGGTCTGGGTGCGGGTGCCAGAGCGTGCCCCGTCCCTGAGAAAGAAGGTCCTTCCTCAGGGGAATTCGCCAGGGAGGGGCTGTCGTGAGGAGCGTGAGGTCCGAAAACCAAGTCCGGGTGGGCCAGTAAGGGGCTACCAGAATGACTTGCTCCTCATCCTCCCTGACCTTGCATAGCACCTGTGCAAGAAGGCTCACTGGGGGAAATGCGTACTTGCGCAGCCCCGCAGGCCAGCTGTGTGCCAATGCGTCTGCCCCGAGGGGAGCCTCTGTCCGGGCATACCAGAGCGGGGCGTGTGACTAGGACGTGTTTGTTCCGAATTAACGGGAGAAACTTCTGCTGGGCCAGAAAAACAGCCAGCAGCTCTAGGCAGTTGATGTGCCAGCGCAGCGTGCGTCGGTTCCACCGGCCTGCGGCTGCGCGCCCATTGCACACGGCGCCCCAACCCAATTTGGAGGCATCGGTTGTGACCAGAATGCATTGGGACACCTGCTGCAAGGGTACTCCTGCCCTTAGAAAGCAGAGGTCTGTCCAGGGTTTGAAGGTTTGGCGGCAGGCAGAAGTAACTTTTACGTTGTGCGTGCCGCGGCGCCATGCTCGTTTCGGAACTCGAGTCCGGAGCCAGTGCTGAAGTGGTCTCTTATGCATCAACCCCAGCGGCACGGCCGCTGCGGAGGATGCCATATGCCCCAGGAGCTGTTGGAAACGTTTTAGCGGGACTACGGCGCCTGGCTTGAAGGACGCGAGGCATTTCAGCACTGACTGAGCACGCTCATTGGAGAGACGTGCTGTCATTGAGACTGAGTCTAACTCCAGACCGAGAAAAGAGATGCTCTGGACCGGGGAGAGCTTGCTCTTTTCCCAGTTGACCTGAAGCCCCAAACGGCTGAGGTGGCTGAGCACCTGGTCTCTGTGTGCGCATAGTAACTCTCGGGAGTGGGCCAGTATGAGCCAGTCGTCGAGGTAATTGAGTATGCGTATGCCGGCTTCTCGGAGCGGGGCAAGAGCTGCCTCTGCGACTTTCGTGAAGACGCGAGGGGACAGAGACAGGCCGAAGGGGAGGACTTTGTACTGATACGCCTGGCCGTCGAACGCGAACCGTAGGAAGGGTCGATGTCGAGGGCGAATTGAGACGTGGAAGTACGCGTCCTTCAGGTCTACCGCTGCGAACCAATCTAGATGTTTCTGGGTGAGCATTTTGAACGGGAGTTTGGACAAGGTCCGATTGAAAACTCGAAGGTCCAAGATCGGTCGTAAGCCGCCACCTTTCTTGGGTACAACGAAGTAAGGGCTGTAGAAACCCTTCTTCGTTTCGGTTGGAGGGACAGGCTCTATCGAGTCCTTTAATAGAAGGGAGGCGATTTCTTCGCGCAGGGAATGGGCATGTTGGCCGTGTACTGCGGAAAAATGTACACCCACGAAGGGGGGCGGAGACCTGGAAAACTGAATTGCGTAACCGAGTCGAATGGTCCGGTTCAGCCAGCGTGACGGGTTGGGCAGTGAAAGCCACGCCTCTAAACTCCGTGCTAGGGGCACCAAAGGGACACGTTTTTTTGGACGTACCCGGCAGGGCTTCGCAGCGGTGCGGAACAGGTAACGCGGCGTCGGGAGGCAACGTGGCGTCCCGAGGCTCTGGTGCTGAGAATAAACTCAAAGCACTTACCTTGCTCCGCCAATCCGGCAGGGGACGGGTTCGTGACTGAGGAGGTGGTCTGATGCTGGCGTCCTCTGGACTCATCTGAACCGGCCGGCCGGGGAACAGTCGTGGGGCTGAAGGCGGGGACACCACGATCATGGAGCCGGGACTGTTGAGGCCTGAAAGCAGAGTGCCGTGAGAATGGCATTTGCGGGCCAGGTGACCCCAGAGACAACAAGGAAATAGCTCTATAGGGTGTAAAGAATTTAAAAAGAAATTCTCCTCCCGGCCCTCCACCAGGCAACGGAGTGGTCTTACCAGCTCCGGAGCTAACGTCTCGGTCTCTGTGTCTGTCATCTCAGGAGCGCCTGGGAGCCTTCTGGGTCCTCAAGGGGGTCCGTGAGACGATGGGCATCCAACTTCTGCGGGAAGCTCAACGCTGGGGCTGAGAGCTGGGCCCACTCACTTGTAAGTTGAGGCGGAGCACCACTTTCTTTCTTTCTTGAAAGCCGCAGGAGGATGCCCTCGGCGAGCAGACAGGGCATGGCCCCTGGCGGCAGGTTTGCGGCAGGGCAGGATGCTTTTTTTTTGCTTGAAAATAGCCTTCGTCTGTTTCTTCACCACTGAGGACTGCTGGGTGAAGTCGTCAAGTGGTGTCGCCGAATGGACGGAGCTGGGAGCGTTTGAGAAAGCGTGCTTTGTCTGCCTCCCATACTGCCTGTCCATCATTGGGACTGTTTGAGTGCAGTTCCTGCAGCACGTCAAGAACAGGACCACCCAAGTGCAGATTTTGCTGCGAGCGGCGCACATGCCCGCGGAACTAATTAAGCCCGGGGAAGCATAGCGGACCTTCTTGCGTCAGGCTCAGACTGGGCGGAGACCCAAAGGTGGCGGCCCAGGCGAGTTATCCGCATCCGATGCCGCTGTTACGCTCTCCGATGCAGCGGTGATGTCATCATCCAATGCCGGGGAGCTCGAGGGACCGGACGGTAGGCTGTTAAGCGGACCGCACTAATCCCGAGCTCGGGGGAAGCAGGCAAGCGTGCCTGGGAGGCGGGAGGTTTTCGAGGGGATTTACCCGCCGAAAGCGTCCCGTTATTCTCCCCAGATCGTTCTCCATCACCCGCGGCGCCTGCCTCAATCCTATAGGAAGGCGGCTGAAATGGCTCTCTCTCTCTATAAGAGAAAGCAGAGATCGCAACGCTGCCACGGTTATGTTCTCACACTGAAAACATAAACGTTTGGAGAGAATGCTCATCCCGAGCTCTGACGGAAACAAGCAAGCGTGCCGGGGAGGCGGGGGGTTTCGAGGGGGTTCACCCGGCGAAACGGAGCCCGTCACTGTCCCCAGATCGTTTTGCATCGCCCGCGGTGCCTGCCTCAATCCCGTAGGAAGGAGGCGAGGCGCGGGGGGCGGCTGAAGCGGCTTTTTCTCACTACAACAAAAAGCCTACGACCGCAATGCTGTCATGGCTATGTTCTCGTACTGAAAACGTAGACCATTCATAAAAACGCTGCCTGCGTGTGATCGCAACCCAGGAATGCAAGGCAGTTTTTATGGCTGTCAGAGGTGGGGAGAATCAACGCATCCAGAAACTACACAGAGGCGGAAAATCGTCTTTAAAAAGACGCGTCCTGAGAAGGACGTTCAACGCTGCTGTGTTTTGCTCTTTAGAGTGAAATTCACTCTTTTAGAATAACTCTTTCGAGTTGTCTGCGCTGTCGAAGCGCCCAGGGGCAAGAATGCACAGCCGTGCACGAATGAGAAAGCCACTGTTGTGCGCCGTCAGATCCAACAGCATGCAGAGCGTCAGAGGATTAAACAGGAACTTGCAGCAGACTGCATGCATGACCATCGGGTCCGAACAAATTTTCTGAATGAACTCCCGTATTTGCGCTGCTTAAATACCCGTATGTCCGGGGGCGGGACATGCAAATACTAGTTGCCAACTCTCATTGGCCTTTTTTCATAGTTCAGAGGTGAATATCGGCGCTCAAGAGAGACCCCTAGTGTCGCTTCTCTGACACAACGTGGAGAGAGCGACTGAAGGGGAACAGTAGTTAAGAGAAAGAAATTAGCCATTATTATTATAGGACATAACGTAGCGTTTTTTGTTATTTTAATATTTCTTTGTGAACGAAAAGATGTGTGGCATATTGCAGTTTCGCTTTTTGCATTTCCCTGTGTAAAGGGATCAATGGAAAGGAGGAGGCGAGAACCGGCTTTTCAACATAAATAATATTTTAATTATAAACTGAAACAAAGGACAAACACACACATGACGGACTTGTCCGTTAACGATCCGTTAACGATCTCTAATACGACCCGGCCCCGCCCTCCGCCCTGCCACACCCTGTTTTTGTTTTGAATGTTTTTTTTTTATGTTTTTTTTTATTAGACCTTTGTTCCACGACTGCTGTTTTTTATGAAAAAGCAGCTATAATGAACAATTGTGTATTTATCATTTGACTTGATTGTGTAATTATAATATAATTACCAAAGCGACTTACAGTGCAATTATTACAGGGACAATCCCCCCGGAACAACCTGGAGGTAAGTGCCTTGCTCAAGGACACAATGGTGGCGGCTGTGGGGTTCGAACCAACGACCTTCTGATTAACAGCCCTGTGCTTTAGCCACTAGGCCACCACCACTCGGCATATTATGCATAGTCCATCGCTTTTCAAATTAAATATTGAAATTTACTGGTAATGTTTATAATTCCTGGACATGAAAACACTTGCAAAACACAAAACAGATATCAATCTTTGTTTAACATGGATTTGAATGAATTGATTCAAAAGTTTCAGAACATTGCATGAACATATATGTCATCACATCCACAAACAGAACTGTAACATCTTTAAAATTTACATGAATTAAAAAAAAAACTCTTATTGATATTCTTGAAGATGTAGAGATAAATAGAACTATTGATAAAGTAACTATTTAACTAAACAAAAATTTAAATGGCACTTTTGAATGTTGAATGAAATTTAGTTTGAAATCAGCTAATATTTTGCAGAACCGATCACTAGGTGCATGCCAGAAAAAGATGCTGTCCGACTTGCTGTGACAATACTGTGACCAAATACTCTTCCGAGAGCTGCAGTTTTCAGAGCCGTGTCAGCTTTAAAGGTGAACATAGTCTGGCCCATTGAGATGTACATAGTTAATGATAAGCATTCACTTGTAGCTGTGTAAACCACAGTATACAGTATGATCCTCTCTGTTTGTAAACCGTAATGCATAACAAATGCTAGCATTGCATAGCATCATCCAAAATGTGGTTACTAGAAGACTTCTAAAACACCTGCAACGCTAGCGGTAGCATTGCCATTTTGTTTCCTTATACATCATCTTCCGAGTTGCTGGCAATAGAGCAATTTATGGTCGGAAATAGGGAGTAGGAAAATCTTTTGAATGTAATGCAGCTTCATTTCCCAACACAAACTCTGCCTACTTAATGCCAGTATCCTGTCAGAGAGAAAGAACAGCATATGAGTAAGACTAATTAACTGAGTCAGAGAAAGTGACTTTGTGACATTGTGTTTTTTTATGGTTATGGATAGATACACTGACACCAGTATGCTGAGGACAGGCACAGATGAGGTCATAATCACAGCTCACTATCCCTAGCACTGTCACAACCCAGAAGCCCTCATGCGCTTCTCTATGCCACTGTTTAGCAATCTACAGATCAAGTTTTCAGTGTTTTCAAGATTTTGGACATTGGATTTGGATTTCTTGCTCAATGTGTCATAAACGTGCCTTTGAGACTTTGTGTTGTGAGAGTGCAGACACCTTTCAGTATATCAGTACAATATTTAAGACTCATTTGCTTGTGGGCCATTTTGTTAAATTTGGTTACACCATCATGTACCCTTAGTAGAGGTCATCAAATTTGCCAAATGTTCTTTCATATAAATCGATTGTTTAAAACAAGATCTGTACACATAATAATGATAAATGTTTAGAACAACTTATCTGCCACAATCCTACAGATTGTTGATGGGTGGAGTCGTATATGTGACTACAGTACATCTATAGGCATTCTATAATGCAGATTATAGGTCTTATCTTGTTTGTGTATGTCTCTTTGACAGGCTGTTATGTGTTTTCAGTGCAGGGTTTGTCAGAAACATCTTGCACCTGCAGTTTTTAAAATATGAGCCACTGAAAATGCCTTTCATAACATGTTATATAAGCATAGTTGAGACTAAACAGACATTTCCTTACACCACCCATCTGTTACAGACCCCTGTCAGAGACAGAGAAATGCCCTGAATAAAACATGCACATCAATTTGGATATACCATTGACTGTCATTGTTTTTATATAAAACCAATTATTATTAATATAGACTAACCCTAAACCACACCCTAACCCAAGAAAAGCTTTTTGCCCCAAAGTATACAGTGCAAAGATAATTTCAGATGTGAAGTTAAACTGCTGTTTTCTCTATTCGTGACTCACATTTTATTTTTTACATTTTCTGTTTTGCACAATAGTAAACGTGCCCAGACTTTGAAGGTCCTTGGTTGTTCTTATTTTAATCTAACAAAAGCAGAGCCAGTATTAACTAGCCCAAATGGGGCTGTGCTCTGTCCACTATCTTCCAATCAGAGCTCCTCTCCTGTGGTCCAGCCTAAAAGGAAGCCACTATTTGTCCATTTCTAATTAGGGCCAGGAAATGTTTGTTCATATTGGATTGGGTGGGCCTCCTTCAAATTTCTTGGCACATTTACACAAACTATTTAAGCATCCTGTTTAAATTCCTTCTCACTGAACAAAGACCAACATGAACAGAAGTGGGTTCTTGTACACTTACATAGGAGAACTTTGTTCATCAAAAGTCAAGGCTTGAAACAATTTGTGTCAAACAGAGAACGTGGAGTATGTCAGTGTGATATTTTTGGTAGCACTGCATTTGTAATATGCAATAAATACCAATCACTGTTTCACTGTTAAGAACTCATAAAATGTAGCTATATGATGTTTGATTTAGTATGCTGTAAATACCTCCCTGCTAAATGCATAAAGTAATCTAAAAGGCATTGTTCACCCAAAAATGTTGTATTGTGTAGGACTTTCTTGCTTCTGTTGAACACATATGAAAATTTTTAGAGGAATATTTCAGCTCTGTAGACCCATACAATGCAATTAAATGGTGACCAGATCTTTGAAGGTTCAAAAAGCACATTAAGGCAGCATAAAAGTAATCCATAAGACTCCAGTGGTTAAATCCATATCTTTAGAAGCAATATCATAGGTGTGGGTGAGAAACAGTCTGAGGAAAAGTCCTTTTTTACTGTAAAAATTACTAGTTAATGTATACACTATTTTTATATGCAGAACATACCGACAAGATCATTCAGCACCTTCCTCTTTAACAAAGACTTGCTGTGATTGTGTTATGTGTATTTTATTGTTTTAATTTTAATTAGAGAGACTGCTTAGTGGCTCACAAGCTTCCTTATGTACTTTTAATCTAGCTAAGCTTCAGGTATATTGCAAGAAATATTCCCAGAATTAAAATTTTTAGGTAAATTCATAAATTAAGTAAATATATTTGTATTATTCCAAACATTTTTAAAATGCTGTAGTTTGTCTTAAGCATGTTCCCATGTACTGTTGATAGCTGGGTAAACATAAACTCTGTTTCATGTAGCTTTACTGGAATTGTTTGTTCCTCTGAACTGAGCAATAATAATGTTTTATTGTAAGGGCACTATAAAAGATGGATCTCAGTTTCCTTATAAATAATCTGGAAGAAGTGAACAATGGCATATGATAAAATGTGGTTTACATTTTTATATCTATATGCTCCCTTTTCCTTCTTTATAGTATGGGAACTAAAAAATCTCAAACTTTCTTTTCCTATTTTCTTTATGGAGTTAACAAAGAGATGTTTTTCTACTGAGAGTCAGAATGTGCATTATTATTCTATCACCCAATAATGAGTACTGTAATGTTTTTAAGTTAATAGAGGTGATGGTGACAGGTATTTATAGAAAAAATATGTGGCAACTCCAATGGTTGTTATTGGCATGTTCAACACTTTCTGTTATCTGGACAGGAGTAATCTGAGGGTTACAGAGAAATATGAATTTCTATATAATTTTATAAAACAGATATTTCCAGGCCTGGATGGTCAATACAGTGTTCCAGACGTGCTTAAATACACAATATAGAAACAGCTACAGTATAATACAAACACAATATCTTAAATATGCTTAAAATAACTTTTAATGAACATTTGTGCCCTGCATTTCTTTCTTTTTTTATGTAGTAAGGTTATCATAGTCATTATATTTAATTAAGCAAATCCATTCACACTCTTATTGGGTTTAAAGTCCCATTCAATGAAAATGAACGTGCTCTTTTTTTTTTTTTTTTTTTAATCTTAATTTTTATAAACTTTCTCTTTGTCTCTCTAGGATCGGTTGTTCTTCGTTATGGAGTATGTGAATGGAGGAGACTTGATGTTTCAGATCCAGCGCTCGCGAAAGTTTGACGAATCTCGTTCCCGTTTCTACGCAGCTGAGGTCACATCAGCGCTTATGTTCCTGCATCAACATGGTGTTATCTACAGGTACACACACACACACACACACACACACACACACACACTTAAAAACACTCAACAGCCATGCCATGAGACTTCCCTGTGACAACAGATCCCACAAATGTTGCCAGTCCTACCCATCATGCATCACATTTACTGCCACTCAGCAGTGATGGGCAGTAGCTTTGCTATTGCAAATAGCAAAGCTTTTAGATTAACTACATTTAAAAAAAAAAAACAGGTTGTAGCTTTGCTAGTTTTTAAATCAAGTAGTTTTTTTTAGTAGCAAAGCTATGTTTTTGACTAGGTGGTGGCATGGCTTTGACAAAATCTATACCGCTACATCATGCCCGACATGCTTTCCCGGGCCACGGTGAGCGTTGGGTTGGACTGGAACCCTCCGTCCTACATTTTTGAGTAGCTTGTCCAGCAGTGCCACTCAGAGACTTTAAGTGTCTTTTTTTTTTTTTGTTCCAGCTCTAAGGTAGATGCTAATGACATTTGACTTGACTTAGAGTTTGCTAAGATCATGCCATTGTGTAATAACAGACTATCAGTTTACTTTCTCAGTAAAGTGAAGTCTTCATTCATGTCAGATCAGTTTTGTTGATCCCAGAGAAAGCAGGAGATACAGTGTGTACTGTGAGCTGACTGCAGCTCTGAGCTCTTGATGCATTGCAAAGTTCTTTACCAGAGGCAGATAATATGAAACAATTGCACCAATGCTCAAGGGACGAACCCACGCCCTTGTTTAAGGTTTGCAATGGCAGTGCTGAGAGCAGGTCTTTTCCTGTCTCTATACAGAACTGCAAGAAGTCCCATCACCTCATTGCATTTGTGTGTTAGTTTAACGTAACCCTTTAAAAACAGTATTTGCTTAATTTCTGAATGGATTTACCAATTAAGGATGTCACTGAGTGTCCTTAAAGGGAGGTTTTGCCAGATTTAACTCACTTTTTTCCCCAGGCCATACTTTAGTTTAGTACGTTCACACACATACCCCTAAACCTTGCTTTCCTTGTGGGAGTGTTGTCCGGTTCCCAAAATATAGTTGATTTCAGGTAATACTGTCCTTGTTGTGGCAGGTCCCCATAATGTTGGCAAAATCTCTCTTTCTGTCTCTCTATCACAAAAGCAATCAGACTTAAAGCAAAAAGATATCCTGAAGGCTAAATACAAAGGCTGCAAAAGATCACATGCCCGGAGAAAAGCACAAAAAGCAATATTCTTTATCTTGGGTAGATACTGTAGTACTATCATTAATCCTCCACACTCATGCTGAATCCTTCAATATACAAGAGGTCAAACTACCCCCATATGCCCCCATTTGAAACAGCTCTCTTTACTGTAGTGTTAAAGCCCCTATCTCCCCTTCCCCAATGCGTTATCATGTCGAAAATGCTTGCCTTCAATGTTCTGATGTTTTGACATATTGATTACTCTAATCCGATAAAGTGTGTTTGTGTTGATTAATACTGTCAATATCCAACTCTAGCCTTCTGCAGTTTTTGAATTTTGATAAAGTAGTTATTCAAAGAGAGATCAGATTAATTAGATTTACTGAAGTAAAAGTAATAGTTAGTTCCTTTTCATCACTGAGTAATATTAATATTTCATTCACTGATTTGAAAAGATGATAATCAAATGTTTCCTGATTTGTGGCGTGTAATGTATTAGATCTTGTAAGTGACGTTGTAAAATGTGTAGATTGGTTTTACATGAAAGACCTGGCCTCGGGGTAACTTGAGGAATGTAAGTGGAGGTGGGATGTATTAGTTAATTAGAGCACCAATCTTTGGAATAAGAGGCCTCATTAGCCTCCAGCAATATGAAAACTCTTCCAACTTTTCTTCTACTACTCCTATTTTTTTCTTGAGGAGTAAATTTAAGAACAAAATGTTAAAAATGTACTGCAAACTTTTAATTCGTACAAGTGTGGTTGGGTGTACACTTCTAGAATATTAGATTTCCTCGAAGTGTGCCAAGATCTGTCTGTTGTATGATTTATTTCCATCTCATTTTTCTGATAATACTGTCAAATATCAATTTACAGATGATTTATTGCATATGTGTGATATTAGGAATTTTTTTTGGATATTTAGGCCATTGTTAACACAGCCCATTTCCATTTTGTTTTTTAAAAATCGAATCCTTAGGACAAGCTATCTACACATCTTGCAATTGTTGAAATCGTATTTGTTTGTTCGGACAGTTTAGTCAATATCCAATATATATATATCTACATCGGTAGCCATATTAATTTCTTGAGCATCAGCTCACATAGTTCATAATCAGTTGGCTGTGGCCGAATGCCACACACTTCACTATATGGGGAAAGACTTGATTTCAGAAATTGCTATAGACATTCCTGCACATTGTGTTTGACGTTATACTGTATACACGTTGCGTTCCAAATGACGAAAAACAAACAAACAAAACAGAAAAAACACTCGAAATCAAACAGTTACCATTCAGGGTGAAACGACAATCTGATTTTAGTAAAATTTCGAACCACAAATGAACGCGGTATGGGTAATGTTTGTAAAAATATATTTATTTAGCTGTTTAGACGATACACAACTAAACAGAATTTAAGTAAAATACTCCATAATTTAGCTTTTTTATGCTGCCAGTTTGATTACAACCTAATTAATATAACCATTTTGATGTAAAATTACCATTATCACTGTTTAACTTCACCCTACTGCTAGTTTGTGGTCAGAGCCTAATACATACACTGACTGAGCTCATGGCCTTAATAAAGTCCCCTGATGTGGTCTTCTGCTGTTGTAGGTTCGAGGTGTTGTGCATTCTGAGATCCTATTCTGCTCACTACAATTGAACAGTGTGGTTATCTGAGTTACTGTAGCCTTTCTGTCAGATCAAACAACTCTGGCCATTCTCCGTTGACCTCTCTAATCAACAAGGTGTGTCCGACCGCAGAACTGCCAGTCACTGTTTGTTTTTTGTTTTTGGCACCATTCTGAGTAAACTCTAGAGACTGTTGTGCATGATAATCCAAGAAGATCAGCAGTTACAGAAATACTCAAACCAGCCTGTCTGGCACCAGCAATCATGCATCGGTTGAAATCACTGAGATCACATTTTCCCCCATTCTGATGGTTGATGTGAACATTAACTGAAGCTCCTGACCTATATCTGCATGACTTTATGCATTGCGTTGCTGTCATACGATTGGCTGATTAGATATTCGGATGAATAAGTAGGTGTACAAGTGTTCCTATTAAAGTGCTCAGTGAGTGTATTTTCTTCTTTTTGGAAAGTGGGGAGAAAGAGAGTGTGAGAGAGACAGCCAAAAATAAAATGTATCTGTTTGATCTGTTCTGCAGGTCAATGCTTGTCCTCCGTACACACTTGCTGTCTGATTAGGGTGTATTGAACCATCCAGTCGCCCAGCGTCAACTCTCTTTACTTTTACAGTATTGTCTGTTCTTGAGTGTTTAGCTGAGATTTTTTTTAACTAAGGCCGATGAGGGGCTCTATGGAAAAATCACTCCACACACAAAAGGAACACAGGAAGGATTTCAATAGGGCCTGATTATGTGTATACAGTAAATGCACATGTGTATGCAAGCATGGCATGTGTTCTTGTGCATTGAGTTATATTTAAAATCTGAGGTACAGAATCTAATTTAAACCTGGAAATATGCCTGAAAGTTTTAGGATGTAAAAAGAATTAAAGCAAAGATCCGTTATGAAGTCACTTATCCAGTAAGCAAATCTTAACACAATTCTCCCTGCTTACTGTACATTGAAGCACACAACATGCTCTTTGGAAAAATGTCAAATCATGCTGGTATAACATGGATCATTAGGTTTTGTATCAGCCCGTGGAGTTCATGTCAACTCAAGTGCATGCTGTCATTTAAGCAAAAGGAGGGAAACTCCAAACACTAAGAAATTAAGTCATGTTAATTTTTTTTATGTAACTTTTCACTCAAATTGTTGTGTTGATAATATCATTTGTTATGAAAAAAAAAAGACTACATAAAAAAAATACAAAAAAGAGGCATTTCAACTAGTTGTCTGAGACTTTTAACCCCACTGTATTTATGTGTTTTTTTGTGCATGAGAGACAGAGGGCCCTATTTTAAGAGCACAGCGCTATGCAAAACATATAATTTGTATAGTAAGTGGGCATGGCCATTAAGTTTTGGCGCATGTGGGTTTGGCGAAAGTGCGCATGCAAAGCGCTAATGGGCTTGGTCAAGTTCAGTTTAAAGGTGGGGCACAGCTTCTGAAGGAGCACTGAAAAGGCGAGGGGTGTGTTTGTTTTGCTGTTGAGTTCAATTAGCAATTGTCTTTCTCAGGAATCACTTACTCCACCTTTAATTCTGAGTTTCTTTTCCAGTTATTTCACCGTCACTATTACAGGCTATAGTATATTCCCTGTCAAGCACCAGTGATAGAAACAAAGACAGCACATTCATAATTTTTGAATATGAATTTGGTGGTGTAAACGTATGTTATTTTGTGCATGAACTCTTTGTTGAACATCAGGCATATTTCCAGTGACACTCCTTTTATGCGCCTGGAAAATGTGGTTCTTGTCAGGACTTGGATGTAGGCTCTGTTAAATTATAGAAAATGTAAGTATTATTAATTAATTTGATCTACTGACACAAAATCATTGCTAGTGGTAACAGTGATGGTATCGGCCTTCCAGTTTTGTTTACCAGTCAATTTTGCTTTCAAAATTAGTAATTTATTGAAACGTAAAAAACTTAAACCAAAAATATTTCTAAATTCAAATTACATTTCAAACGAAACGAAAATATAATAAAAATAAGGAATGGTCAAAGAAATCTTATTTAACCACCTTCCAAATTGTAAACATTTTACCATTAACTTCTTTCACCTGACCCTATTGCAATGACATAAAAATCATTCTACTACAACAGGTGGAAAAATACCAATAGAAATGTGATAATAAATAAAATTGTGACTAAACATAATAATAATTATTATATAAAAATAAACCATGTCCTCTATAAAAAAATTGTTTCATAAATAGCTACAACAGTTATTGTCAGGGACATAAATTATGTTCAACTATATTTTCAGAGATTGGACATGAACTTTAATACCACCTGCTGGTGGAATCCACAAACTGCAAATGCAGGAACAGAGTTTAGACTTTGCCCTGAGAATAGAGGTGCTTCTAAAACGTCTAAGCACAATTTCTTTTTCCTTGTGCTTTGCACCACTTCATTAACATATAACACACCCACAGTTTACAGTCATACCCCCACTGATAGTGTGCAACACACTCCAACCCACGCCCACTTGTGCTTTGCACTTGCATGAAATTTGCCCTTTTTTTAAACTGTGCTCTCAAAAAAAAAAAAAAATACAATAAAATAGATGAGATGTTGTGCACGTGTTGTGCTGCACCTAGCACGGTCACGAAAATAGAGCCCAGAGTGTAATCGCCTGTTGGTTTGCTATCAGATTTGTTTCAGTGGCCTCAGTTGAAGGGCCATAATGTTTCAAGTGAAACACTGAAGCATTTGTGTGACCTTGAGAAGTAGCTGCCATTGTTAAGGACGTCCCACAGTCAACTTTCATTCAACCTTTCCTGTGCATTGGATGACAGCTCCCGGGTTAAGAGTAGCTGTTGTCCAGTTTGATGGGCCGTTGTAATGTCAAGTACATATCACACTAAAATACTTTTACCTTTCTTGGTTGCTATCAAAAATAGAACAGTTACATAAACCTGGGCCCACCCCCGCCCTCATCGGAACAGTGCCTCTGAAAAAGATCTTTGCTTGACTGATGCCAGCAAAGAAATGTTGACATTTTTTGCCAATCAACCATCAAAGACCATGCCTGTTCAGCCCCCCTTGTGCTATATTTGTCCAAGCAAGCTTTATTGAACCATCAACAAAACATTTCACTTTATATGCTTTCAAAATCACAGAGGGGTGAGTTAGTGAAAGGAAGGGAGAGAAAAGAATACGGTTTGAACTGACATATGATCAGTGATATAAGAGGAGTTACCCCCATTTGTGGCACATACAAGTGCCCTTGTTTTTCATCTGTTTCTTTCCTCCTTTTCTGCCTTCTTTTTTCCACTTGTTTTTTCTGTTGTATCTTAAGTGTCTTGGGAACTCAAACTTCCTTACAATACAAATTCATGGAGTCTTTAGTCACATTACTTTTTTATAATACATGTCTGCAAGTATTATAAAAACACAATAGCCTTTTCTCATGATACATTTTGATAGACGGTTTTACAAGAGCAGAGTGAATCCTTGTCTGCAAAAGTGTTTAAATAAATACACACCTGCCATGTGTGTGCAGATAGTAGGAGAGGTTTAGTAGCAAACCACACCCTGACTTCTGTATAGCTCAATATAAAAGACATATAAACACTCTGGCCTTGTTTACACCTGGTATTAAAATCCAAGTGTTTTTGTGTTACATATATTGCTCACTACGTCAGTGTTTTAATATCTGTTGATGTCTGTCAACATGTTTCTCCCAAATAAACTTGGATTTTATTTTCACCTAAAAGGTAAGTTTTAATTGGGATTCTCATTTATTTTAGTGAAGTATCTGTAGTAAATGTCATTGCATGTTGATATCAGGCATTCTGAAGATGGTCCGTGAAGTCTTTAGTATGACTGTGTATTGGCTTTTCCATTTATTATCTGATTGCATGGCTGAGTTCTTTTAAAAACACTATTTTTAGAACACTGGATGGTTGACAGGTGAGTAGGAATGCTTGTGTCCAGGACACATTAGGAATGATTAGTGTTAACAATACAAATGTGATTTGGTCACATGCATTTCTGACTACCTCCAAATGCGTTTCGAATGATCCAATCACAAAACCTTCAGTACCCTGTTTGCACCTGTAGTGCTGACCACTTGTGATCAAATCGCCCAAGATGGATGTTAATACTAGGTATAAATGGGATCACACACACACACCGTGTAACCTACACACAACCGAGAAGTTGTGTGTAGCAGAGAACTTGAATGCATGGCGCAGCGTCCATTGGCTGGCACAATCTCGCAGACAAAAATCTCACACATTTCCCTTTCATGATCAGAAGTTACGATGATCTCACTCTCCTCTTACCCTTTTGCTCTGCCTCCCTCATTAAAGATGATATCTTTAAGTAGATAGAGCATGACAGGAGCTGATCGGCCAGCGTTGCTCAGATGATTAAACCTCAGGATGGAGGCCATGCTGCACCGTGTGTCATCTGCTTCTGTCAAAGGTGTAGGCACATCAGGGAGGCTTTGGAAAACAATGAGTCATTCTTTATAGACTCTACACAAGCCAGAGCTTCTCAGGTGTATGGTACTGTGATATAAGACTCCTTTATGGCTCATTAACTCACACACTCAAGGCACAGATCACAGAGAGACCACCAGTCACACTTCAATTCATATGAAGAGAGTTTAGTGTCCCCTTTCAGTGCAGCCTACCCAGATGCATTTTTTAAGATTATACTAGAACACAGGGGGTAAAAAGTACAGAGAAATTATACTTAAAGGGATAGTTCACCCAGAAAAGGAATATTTTGTCATCGTTTGATCCAAATCTTCCATGGAACCCAAAAGGACATATTAGTCAGAATGCTGGCCATTGTCACTATTCACATTCATTGCATCCTATCTATCTATCTATCTATCTATCTATCTATCTATCTATCTATCTATCTATCTATCTATCTATCTATCTATCTATCTATCTATCTATCTATCTATCTATCTATCTATCTATCTATCTATATATATATATATCTGTCTATCTGTCTGTCTGTCTGTCTGTCATTCGAGCATAACTGTGGAGTAAAAGGTGTGATTTTGTTTTTCTTTGGAATTGGAATTAAGAGAACCTGTATTCATTTTCATTAGTAGGGTACAGTAGGACTAAAGGCACATATTAATTAAAATGTGCTTATTTTCTGGTTACAAAGTGTATCAAGATGGAAAAAATATTTTTTTGTGAATAAAATAAATAAGTATTTTGTCTCATCATTCCAGGGATTCTCATTAGCTACATACATTTACAATTTTTTTAAAATGATTTAATATTAGATCAATTTACCTCAAAATCTAACAAGCGATGAACTCCCAAATCATTTAATAAAATAATACTTAAAGGGATAGTCCACCCAGAAATAAAAAATCTGTTATCAAGGGTCCTAGGTAGCTCAGCAAGTTAAGATGTTGACTACCCCACTTGAAGTCGCAAGTTTGAATCCAAGGTGTGCCAAGTGACTCCAGTCAAGTCTCCTAAGCAACGAATTGGTCCGGTTGCTAGTAAGGGAAGAGTCTTGTTGGGTTAACCTCCTCGTGGTCGCTATAATGTGGTTCTCGCTCTCGGTGCGGCACGTGGTGAGTTGTGTGTGGATGCCGCAGAGAATAGCGTGAAGCCTCCACACGCGCTAGGTCTCTGCGGTAACGCACTCAACAAGCCACGTGATAACATGCACGGATTGACATTCTCAGACACGGAAGCAACTGAGATTGATCCTCCGCAACCCGAATTGAGGCGATCACTATGCCACCACGAGGACTTAGAGCGCATTGGGAATTGGACATGCCAATTTGGGGAGAAAATATGTCATCATTTATTCACCCTCATGTCATTCTAAACCCATGTGAGTTATCTTTTGTAGCAGAATGTCCAAGCTGTTCTGTCTGATAACCATTTCAATTTTTGGTATGTAAAACAATGACAAATGAAATAAATGGATAATTTTGTTGTACATTTTCCAAACATTTTTAAATATAATATTTTTGTAATTGCATGGACAAGAGCAGTGCATTCTTTCAAGTTTCTCCTTTTGTGTTCCATGGAAGAAAGTAATGTGGGTTTAGAACAACATGAGAGTGATCTTTTAAGTATAGCACTTACTCAAGTACTTTATACCCTTGCTGGAGTGTCAGTGTCTTTGTGGACTGATGTTCCAAGAGCACATGTGAAGCAGTTTCCTCGAGAGATTGACCTGAGCATGCGGTCACCAGGCTCAGTTGGGCCTTTTCTCAACTTTTTTTCTTTTTCATTTCTTATCTTTATTTTGTTTTGACACACTGAGAAAACAGGGTTTATCAGGCATAACGATCAGATTAGCTCCTCTGAACATTCCTGGTTGCGTTCAGGTCCCAGCCAGTTTGTCCAGGTGTGTGTAACACACAAACACACATACAGTGTGCACATCCAGAGGCATACACTGGTGTCCTGCACATACCTGTTTGTTATGAGATATATACAAATAACTATACAAACAATGGGGTTCAAAGAGTCCACTTATGAAAATGTTTTTATTTTTCTCATTTTATATTTTGTACTTAAATAATTATGTTTAATTATTTATTTTACACAATAATGTTTCTTTGTTTTACATTACAAGTCTTCACATTTGTTTTTAAAATGTCCTTTGCAAATAAATGTCCTCTGCCAGATTCCACTGTCTGTATCCTAACTGACACGCAATGAGGTCTCATCCTTTAACCTTTATAATGGCATTATAAATCTCTGTAAAACAGCCTATCTGCTCTGGGGCAAATGGAGCAAGTATGCAATTCTGATATTATCGTGTGCTCTTAGTGAGGTGTTCAGCTATTTCTATAGTCTTCTATAGAGTCTTCTATAGCTCTAAGCACAATTGTTAACCCATCCCCATGTTCTTAAGTACAGATTTTGAACAAAGGTAAGACTTTTAAATATGTGCTTATATTATGTGGCTATTATAGATTGGGAGTAGGGGGGTGAATCTCATAGGTCACAATAGGTAACATTTAAAAATGAATAATTTTGGAAATATTTTTGTTTTCATAAATTAAATTAAATGTTTCTAAATCAAAATCGACCAGTAGAAGTGAAGTGTGTTGCAATCTTACAAGCTTCTTATGAATGTGCAGTCTTTGTTTATATCACTGGTGCTTAAAGGAATGTTGACTGTATAATAGGACACAGATGGTGGAATAACCGGAGAAGAACCGCAGAATTAAATTGCACTTGACCCAGCGCATTAGCGTTTTGTGCACACTTTCGCCAAACCAACTTATGCCTTGACTTCGCGCATGCTTGTACGAAAATACTAAAACTTCACGGCCATGCCCATTGACTTTGCGTGTAGGACTTATAGCGTCATAGCGCTGCACTTAGCGCTAGTGCTCTTAAAATAGGACCCATAATTTCTTAATCTTTCCTTTTATATTTTGGATTGAAAACATAACCCATACATGTTCTTGACATTCACCCATTGAAAGATTTTAGGGTGGTGAGGGAAGTGATGTGGGGACACACAGATGAAATCTACCATCGTAGGTGGCCTGTTGGGTAAGGCCCCTGTATTGGCACAGCAATGGAAATATCCAGCATACAGCCCCTTGTTGCTGTTGTTTACCTTATGCTCGACTTATAGGTCTTAATACTGTTATAAGGCACCCTAAGCTCTGTGATTTTGCTCATGTGAAGATGTTTTTCATACCTTTGAAAGCCGTCTTTAAAGGTTGTGGTACACCATGTTGAATACTTCTGAAATGAAGACTAACATGCAGCCATCTCAGGAATGGAGTAATAAGCAGGTCAAGTGCCATGTGTTTGTTGTAAATGTCTATAGCACTTTCAGGCCCTCAAGGTTCCTTAGATTATCTGTCAGTTTACTGCAGGGGTCGGCAACCTTTTTGACATGGAGTGCCGTTTTTTATTTTCCTGATCAATGGCTGTGGTGACACCACATGCAAATGTATGTGATTTTCTGAAGTTTGAGTCCACTTGTGAAAATATTTCTATTTAGCATTTTTCTATTATTATCTTTCATTTTTCATTACAAATGATATTGTCAGCATAACAGTTTGAGTGAAACATTTGAGTAAAACCAAAGAAAATGCACCTGAAGGATTTTATTTTTTTTGGTTATTCACACCTGCAAAATCCTAAAACTTTATGTCCAGGTTAAATTTATATTTTGAATAGATTTTTGAACCCCATGATGTGGGTTTATGTTTTCTCTTTTAATCGTTTAATGTAATTTTGAGAGTGACTGGTTTAAGGAGGGTGTACCTGTATGCAGAATCTCAAGAATTAATAGTTGTGTTTCCTTATTACATCACATGTTGTTCTGAAAGCAAAAAGAAACAAATGAATCACGAAATGTAGTCATCTGCGCAGCCTGACCGAAATAAATCCTTAACCAAATGTGAAGCGCTGCTGGCTCGTGGTGCGTGAATGGCTTGCACCGCTGTACGAGTCTGTTGGGTATACTGCAGTCTCGTCACATTTTATCTTTTTGTTTAGCCTCCCATTCAGCACATGAAAACACGCTGTGTGAACATGAGGAAAGGATTACATCAAGATGTAGATTGGAATGCATGTGCGGAATTTCATATGAATAAAATAGTCCACTCTCTCGCCGTTGCTGGCGTGCCAGTGATTTCCCCTCCACCTGCCAATGCCAGCACGTGTGCCATAGGTTGCCAACCTCTGGCTTACTGTCTCACAAGCATGCTGAGCCCTTCTCAACACTGCTTTAAAGGGCTCAACAATTTATTAGAAAATTTAAGCCAGGTATAAAAAAATAAAAACATTTATGGTCTAATTATGTCTCATTTTAAATTCCTTGTCACATCAGAGACCTGAAGCTGGATAACATTCTGTTGGATGCTGAAGGCCACTGTAAACTGGCCGACTTTGGAATGTGCAAGGAGGGCATTCTGAACGGTATCACGACCACCACCTTCTGTGGGACCCCTGACTACATCGCGCCTGAGGTACAACTCCATTACACTGCCCTACGAAGACAAAACACAGTAATGAGTTTTTTGATTGCCCAGCCAAATGTGGATTATAAAATAGTCTCTTACTTTTTTTTCTGAATCTGAGCATATTTAAGCCAGACCCGTCTATCACAGTCTATCATCGTCTATCATGGTCTAAGAGGCCGCATTTTGGTCATAACTTAATGTTGACAAAATATGTAGGACTCCCTTTTGCAGGCCATTACAGTTGAGCTACTGTATGCTCATGTAGCCCAACTCATGAGTTTTAATCTCAGGAAAATCAAGTGATTGAAGTGTAAATGCGTAAATGTAAATGTCAAACATTCAGCCTAGCAAACCAAAATGGAGAAAACCAGTACCAGTGGTTTTTCACATCATCTTTACACAGCATCTTTATCTCTTTCTCTTTCAGATCCTGCAGGAGTTGGAGTACGGGCCATCAGTGGATTGGTGGGCTTTGGGCGTGCTCATGTATGAGATGATGGCTGGTCAACCTCCATTTGAAGCTGACAACGAAGACGACCTGTTTGAGTCCATTCTCCATGATGACGTTCTTTATCCTGTGTGGCTCAGCAAAGAATCAGTCAGCATTCTGAAAGCTGTAATTGGCCCATTTTTTTTCTTGACATGATTTATTTTGTTTGTCAATGTGGTTTGTGGTTGACCCATTTTTTCATTTCTTATTCTTTCCCTGTTCGTAATCTTCTCTCATCCTGCAGTGCTGCATTGGGCGGTGTACGGTCACACGCCCTGCTTCACTTTCCCTTTGTCCTCTTCAACCTTCCTCTGTTGATTACCTCCCCTTTCTCTGTTTTCCTCATTCATCCTCCTTCCATCCCTGTGTTCTGGTACTTTTACCCCCGACTTACAAATACACTAATTTTATGGACACAAATTGGCATATTTAAAGTATGTTTTGTGTTCAATACAAGTTAAGCTCTCTATTTGTTGCATAAAGATGATTAACCCAAAAAAATTAATACATTTCAACTCAAACCTCCTTTACTTTACAAAAGGAAAAAATCTAAGTTACAGTGAAAATATTGGAGGGTTTAAAGGCAGAAATGTGAAGTATTTACATTCATTCTTCTGTTAAAATGTATGGATGTAAAGTTGTTTATATCAATGTTTTTAAAGTCATTTTGGGGTTTTAGGGTTTGTTGACATTACATCATGGTAACGAAGTTGTAAAATTGGCAATAATTTTGCACAGAAAAGGTAAAATCATGTTAACACGCATATTGCTTGCAAAAAACGGCAAGTATTTTGACATTTACAGATTGGCCCCATTGACTTCCATTGTAAGTGCTTCAGTGGTACATAGATTTAGCTTTTTTCTAAGAAAAGGAGAGGCAAGTCTTGTATTGAATCTGGAATATTCCTTTTAAGGTGTTGTAAGAGGTTACAGTCAGTCAATTTGCTAACTTCCAACTTCACACCATTATTCAGGAAACTTATTTCAGTATATACAGTATGTCAAAAATGGACATTTTAATGTGTTGTATTCCAAACAAATTGCTTACAGCACCTTGATTGTTCATAGCCCTTTACTTATCCCTCACAGCCCCTTTTTTCTAAATCACGTGATACATTACATGGAATCTTTTCTTTTTCTTCAGTTTATGACAAAGAGCCCTAATAAGCGTCTGGGGTGTGTGGTGACCCAGGGGCTGGAGGAAGCCATCAAAGTCCACCCCTTCTTCAGAGAGATTGACTGGGTCCTGCTGGAGCAGAGGAAGATCAAACCACCCTTTAAACCTCGCATCGTAAGCGTTCCTGCGTTCTCACACATAGAAACTAACACACACAATCAAAAAGTACTCACTATGATTACACATGTGACAACTGCTCAATTCATACATATTTTGTCTCCAACACACCAATACAGCATGCACACATTGACTTTATCTCTCTTGTTCCTCTGTCTTTTTAGCGTTTGTGGTCTAAACTGAAAGTCGGATGCCACAACGGCACTTCTCGACTTCTGCTTTCCCATGGCGGGGGGATGGGCTGTGTGTGTGTGTGTGTGTGTGTGTGTGTGTGTGTGTGTGTACAAGTGGTTGTGCTTGCGATTTAGAGGTCACAGAATGTTTAAGGGGAAAGGTGGCCGCTACTTGATCTATTGCCCTCTGAGTAACTTCGAGCTGATGTTCATTCAACACTTACCAACCAACTTTTTACATTTAAATATGCACTTTTTGTCATCATTTACTCACCGTAATGTTGTTCCAAATTACTTTTTTCTTCCATGGAAAACAAAATGAGAAATTTTAAAGAATGTGCTTGTCGCTTTTTACCATGCAATTACAATTATTTGGGACTTTCGAACTTCAATTAAGATGCAAAAGACCATAAAAGTTGTACACACCAGCTTTGGGTGACAAATAGACTGAAATTTAAGTCATTATTCACTGAAACTTTTGACATCCGCCCCAGATCTCCTTACTGAACAGAAGTACAATATCAATGTCTGTTTTATGAACAAATCATTCAGACTGTATTTTTGTTTTTAACAAGATCAAGTGATTAATTGAAAACAACAATTTGTTCCCAAACGGCTCCTCCCATAACCATACCAAAGGAAAACTAGGGCAGTTTTCAAGATTTTGAGTGAATAAAGACTTAAAATTCAGTCTGTTTCTCACGCAAAGCTATCGCACGTCTTTGAAGCCTCCTTTATGAAGCTTGACATTAATTGAATGGACCCCATTCATTGTAATTGCATGGAAAATAGCAACCAGAACATTCTTAAAAATTCCTCTTTTTGTGATCCACGGAAGATAGAAGTCAACCGTGTTTGGAACAACATCATAAGTAACATAATTGACAGAATTTTCATATTTTGTTGAACTATTCCTTTCACTGAAAATCTTCCCTGTTTCTTATAACAGCACATGAGAGAAAACCTGAAAAGGCCATGCAGGTCTAACCTGTTTTTTATTATTATTTTGTAGAGGTTGCCCTCAAGAACACCTTATACAAATAAGTTTTTCTGTTTGTCTCTCTCTCTCATTGTAGAAAACCAAGCGTGATGTGAATAACTTTGACCAAGACTTCACTCGAGAGGACCCTGTGCTTACACCAGTGGAGGAGGCCATCATAAAACAAATCAACCAGGATGAATTTAAGGGTTTCTCTTACTTTGGAGAGGAGGCTTCATCTTAAAGCCCTGGCACCTATCAGTTCAAATAAAAACACACAGTAAACATACCCACATCGCCACGCAATATATTAATACACTCTCCACAGATGTGCTGAAGACCACAGGCTGGGCTCCGAGCAGAAGAGCCAGTCCCTATGTCCGGAATTCAGTTCTCCTTTACTGCTGTTTTCATTCTTATATTCTTCTCTGTATCTCCAAAAGAGAAACATTTGTACTGCATATTCTCATGACAGTGGACATCATAGAGTACCCGGCCTCTACAGTAATGTCACTGTAATGTTTCAAAAAGCTACTAGTTTGAAAACTAATCAGAAAAGAATGTCCTCCAGAGCCCAGAATGAAGGGTCGGAACACACTACCTTAAACCAAATTGACAATACCAATGATTGTACTACCATTTGGACACCAGTCAGGTCTCCATAGTCCCTGATGGAAGCGGTTGTGCCCTTGAGGAAGAATATACCCTGCATACGTGACAATGAATGAAACATGTTGTGCTGTGCAGTCAAATGCCTTTTTGTGTATTCAGGTGACATTTTGGGAGCAATTTTATAAATATATATATAGAAAGACATAAAAAAATGAACTTTGTAGTATATATATATATATATATATATATATATATATATATATATATATATATATATATACTGGTGGCCAAACTTTTGGAATAATGTACAGATTTTGCTCTTATGGAAAGAAATTGGTACTTTTATTCACCAAAGTGGCATTCAACTGATCACAATGAATAGTGAGGACATTAATAATGTGGAAAAATCACTATTACAATTTGAAAAAAAAAAAAAAACATTTCAGAACTCCAAAGAGTTCTCATAAAAACAATCCTCCATGTGCAGCAATGACAGCTTTGCAGATTCTTGGCATTCTAGCTGTCAGTTTGTCCAGATACTCAGGTGAAATTTCACCCCATGCTTCCTGTAGCACTTGCCATAGATGTGGGCACTTAGATGTCTTGTCGGGCACTTTTCACACAACTTACAGTCCAGCTGATCCCACAAAAGCTCAAAAGCTATTGCATCCTGTGGCAACTCAAAAACAAACACAAAGACAACCAAATAGCTTTCAACTGTGTTTGATATGATAGCAAGTGATTTTCAAGTACCAAATTAGCAATGTAGCAAAATTACTCAAGGATAAGGTGTTGGAGTGATAGCTGCTGGAAATGGGGCCTGTCTAGATTTGAACAAAAATTTATTATTTCAAATAGTGATGGTGCTGTTTTTTACATCAGTAATGTCCTGACTATACTTTGTGATCAGTTGTATGCCACTTTTGTGAATTAAAGTACCAATTTCCTTCAGAAACAGCAAAATATGTACATTATTCCAAACTTTTGGTCACCAGTGTATATATACATGTGTGTGTGTATATATATATATATATATAATGTTCTATGACAGTGTTAAGAAGGCCCATTAGGAATGATAACCTGTTGTATATAGGTTGTGTTACGATGTGTTCCATTGGCCTCAATAGGTGTGTGCATGGCATGTATGTGTCCGTGTGCATGTGTTTGCATGAATGAGAGCGGGAGGTCTTGCTCTCCTGAAGCTCTAAAATTTTTATTGTTTTCATGTTGTTTTACAATGTCTTTTCCTTTTGCGCTTACCTGTGTAAAGGCTCGATATGTGTGTGTGCGTGTGTATGCGAGTGTGTATGCGTGTCGTGGCCCACCACTATGCATCAGAAAGTATAGTTGTGGGAAGACAGACCAGCACCCATAGCTGTCCGGTCTTTCTGTACAGAACGTAACGTGTACATAGTATTTGCTCCAAAGCCTGTGAAAGCTTCATAGAGTAGGCAGTTGTTGCATGGTCTTGCAAAATGTGTTATTGAGTAGCATAAGTCTATGGAAAGAAAAACATTTTGATATCTATATGTGCAATACCCTGAACAAATATTTCCCCATTCTTTCATTATTATTATTATTATTTTATTTTTTTATTTTTTTTGTCCTTGTTGTCAGTTCCTCTGGTGTAGACTGATTTTCTGGTTTCGAACAGTGAAGAGTGAGTGCGCCATAGGTTAGAGCTTCACCAAAGGCTTTTTCACACTCTTTTGCACCTACACTTGCTGTTGCTGGTTACATCTCTCTATGCTACTTTTGTATTTATAGTGTGCTGAAATACATAAGCTGTGGAATGTAGTAAATTAATGTTTGAGCTCTTAATTTATTCAATATACATGTAGCTATGCTTCCCTTTGTGTCAATAAGTCAATAATTTCCCAGTGTCTTTTTGTGTTCTCTTATTTCAGACAGTTAAGCCTTGTTACACACCTCCATATGTCTTTTGAACTATTCAGTCTTGTTTTTACTTTTTGTGAACTGCTTGTATATGAATACTTTTTTGTAAAATGTGAAAGACTTTAAAGGGGAGGTGAGTGAAAAGAAAAGGGTACATTTCAGGCGTACTAATTAAAACCTTCTGGAATGTGATGACTTTTGCTTCAGCAATTCAATGGCAATTTCAAAAAGTGTTGTTTTCTTTTTAAAAGTGGTTAGATTTAGATTTTAGATTGCTGTCCTTGCCTCTAAAGTTTTTTTTTAATTATTACACTTGTTCAACGTTTCACTGTTTTGTTGCTTTTTTATCTGTCTGTGGGTTGATTTTGGTAGCTAGGTCATGTTGCTGATTGTCTTTGAAGCCTTTTCTATCGCAGACATCTTCCTGTCTCTCGCCCACAGCAGCCTGTCTCACCGCACCATGCCAAATGTCTCCTCTGTGCTTCAACTTTATTTTTCCCCTTGGTTTCCTTTTGAATTCTAAAGGAATGAACTTAATATATAGGAATCATCCATGGGCTGTCTTTTATAGTCAAATAAAGTAAATAAACTAACCTAAGAATTACCTCTTAAACTAAGTGCAAAGATTTTTCTGGCTGAATATTGAATATTTGCGCATACAGTATTAAACTACAGTACATAAATGTTTCATATGTATGATAGTGCTGTATTATATACTACATCTGGTATTGGACTTTAGTATCTGTATGGTGAAGCTTTATGTGCACCGAGGTATTTCTTTTCTGGATACACTAGCATTATCTTATTGTAAGCATTTTACTATGTGCCAAATGTACTGTCGTCTAAAGGATGTGAATGTTCTGTTTATTCTATTAAAACCCAAGATGTATGAAAAAATGCAGTCTTTGGTGATATGTTGGAAGTAAATATATCTTTCAGTATGCACAAACACACTAGCAGGGGTGTAAAGTAATTGAGTAAAAATGATATTGTACTTAAGTATTATTATTTGGTATATGTACTTTACTTGAGTGCAACTTATACTGAATACTTGTACTTTTACTTAATTACATTTCCGAAGAAAATGTTTTACTTTTTACTCATTACGTTTTTGAAGGTCATTTTATATCTTACTGGATTGAACCCACCTTTTCACTGCATACGACAGATGACAGACCAGAGACCAAAGTGTTGCATGTCTGCTGTGAGGAGACCATCTGCAGAGGTGAAATTTCAAATCTGATTTGAGCTTCAGATATGTTGAAATATTAGTGCGACTAGACTGTATGTGACCGCCCGACTGAATGTGATGTATTTATTCAAAATTATGAGCACAAAGTGAGAAACACTGATGTTTTTTTTCTTAAACTTAATTCTACGCCTGCTACTTCTACAGATTGGATAGTTATGAAGTCAGAAATTATAATTCATGTTGCATATATATGTATATATATATAAACAAAAGACCATTGTAATTAAATGTGTACATGTCATTTATTCTGCATTTGCCTTCATATTTAAATAATATATATACATTTCTACTCCTATTTGCTGAATTATTGTTTTTGTTGTTGTTATGCAACTATTAATGAAAATAATAACTATAAAACCACCAATAATAATAATACAAATGGAATCTGAGTAAATATTAATTATGAATTTTATTGAATTTATCTGCTCAACAGCAAGGTTTGGTAGCAAACTTCAGAAATCAATTCAAAAAACCAACAACATTACTAAATTTCTTCAAAACTTATTTTGAATTTTTTTTCTCAAGGGGCCGGGTGCTCTGACATTCAGTTTGTGAGTGTCTTCTATCATTCAACAAATATCGTGTGACTGTGGCAACATTTATGCAAAATAAAATTATGTGGCTTATTACACGTCTCAGGGCAGTTCCGAAGTGAAATATCCACTGTCCTTTTTTTACCATAAATCTCTACTTTTACTTTTAAAATGTGAAAGTGGAGATTTATGATAAAAAATGATTTAAATATTGATCTGTTTCTCACCCACACCTATCATATCACTTCTGAAGATATGGGTTAAACCACTGCAGTTGTATTGATTACTTTTGTGCTGCCATTATGTGATTTTGGAGCTTGAAAGGTCTGGTCACCATTCACTTGCATTGTAATGACCTACAGAGCTGAGATTTTCTTACATTTATGCATTTGGCTGATGCTTTTTATCCAAAGCAACTTACAGTGCACTTATTACAGGGACAATCCCCCCAGAGCAACTTGGATTAAGTGTCTTGCTCAAGGACACAATGGTGGTGGCTGTGGGGATCGAACCAGCAATCTTCTGATAACCAGTTATGTGCTTTAGTCCACTACGCCACCACCACTCCAAATTCTTATAAAAATCTTCGTGTTTTGCAGAAGTAAGAAAGTCATACACATCTGGGGTGCACTATCCCTTTAAATGGGAACTGCGATCCAGCAGTCCTCCTGGAAAATAAGCTGTCCTACAATGTTATTTTCCATGATCAATGTTTGCTTGTCCACGTTTAAAGATTAATTTTCAGCCCTGATCTCACTAAGGCATTCGACTTTAAACTTTCGCTTATTTGGCTCCTTTTTGCACACTTCACGTGGTTTTCTTATTGTTTGTTTTATATCGGCAGCTTAAAATGACCTTTTTCGTGGCGCTTGCATGTGAGAGCGCGCTGGAGGGTATGCGAGAAATGAGTGAAGTGCACCAATCAGTGCGCACAGATTTGACGCGCGCAGGCACACAGTGAAGCGCTCACGAGTTCTTTACCCATCACACCAGCGTACCGTCTAGTGCGTGTCACTCAGTTTGGAGAGGTAGTGCAATCCTCGGCAGTGTTCTGAGACTGCACTAACCGCTCACAGTCATTACTGTAAATTAGAATGGACGTTACGGAATAGAGATAAAACAAATACCATCATCATTTCTGTGAGAAGATACGCGTTTTAAAGTTTTTCTTTTGGGGAAAGTTGAGTGAATTCATTTTAAGCAGTCTTCTGCATTGGCCCATCATGACAGCCGAAAGAGATAAAAAGAGGTAAGGGAAAGCTTTTATTACAATTTATAAGCTATTTTTATTATTTAATAATTTTTCATTATATTTTGTGTTGTTAACCGTTGTTTTTAGATTCTTGGGTGAGATTTGACATATTTCGTAAATAGGAAACTGCGTAACATTGTCCTATTAAGGTGTTTTGTTTTGTTTTTTGCCATGTTTTATGTTCATAGAGTTGGCTTTCATACTGTCAGACTGAGAATAAAGAAGTGCGCAATGGTTTTGCTTATATTTATAGATTCTAAGAATAATAAGAATAAGTACCTGTTGAATCTAACTATCATAAAATACATTTTAAACGTTGGGATGAATTACTGTACGACAGTTGCCTTATTATTCTAACTTGAGTAACAGAGTAAAATCATATATAAGACCGGGGTCAGTTGTAAAACTGCTATTTACTCCAACCAGGAACAAGCTCCAGTGAATGCACTGCACAGGCACGTCGTCAATAAGACCCCTTTCCTTTCAACCTCATACCAGTGCAAATTGTATACCCCAAAGTCACTTTTTATGGTGCTAAAGTAAATTATTTCATCTGCAGAAATGTTTTGATTGTGTCGTCAGTTCTGATGCAAATGAAACAGAAAGGTCTTGTTTTGATCACTGTCTAGTTGGCAAACCGTTGGCATGATTGGCATGTGTCAGTGCTGAGGTGTTTTGCCAGCGTGTCCAAAATCATCATGGTTGACAGGGTGATATAACTGACCATGCTCATGTGTTGTTAAAAAAAAAAGTTAACTTATTAAAAAGAGATTATATAAACTGTAACATTTCTTTATAGTGAGTGAAAATAGAAAGCTATTGATAAAAATTTGGATAAAGCTGAATAAGCTTCACTATATATATATATATATATATATATATATATATATATATATATATATATATATATATATATATATATATATATATATATATATATAATTTCCACAATTTGCCATTCTGTATTTTGTGCTATGAGTGCTACTCTCACCCCTCTGAGCAGCTTCAATTTTCCAAAAAGTAGGGATGTGAAGAATACATTAATTGCAGTGCAATGTATCTCAAAAATTTAGATTTAATATTTACTCTGAAATCTCTAATTTTATGTTGTTTTCATATGATAGCCAATTTAATTCACTCCTGTTGTCAGCTGCTGTTCAATCTCTCTTTTTGTCTCTCTCTTTGCCAACCCAAGCATATCAAATGAAATAAATTACAATATAGTGGTGGTTTTTATGAAATGTGTGCACAAATTACACTCAAGATATGTCTGGGTCAAGATAGGCCATGTCTGTTTGTCAGGCATCACAATACAATCAGCTATTAAGCTCTGTGTGTAATGCTGCAGTTCAAACTACACTTAAAATGCTGTTTGAAATAGAACAGTGGTTCTCTTAGTATATATACTTGTACATTCAAACTGTTACATTAGGGGTGTAACAGTTCGAATATCTCACGGTTTGGTTTCTATCACGTTTTTAGGGTCATGGTTTCGGTATGGTACAGTGTTTGCTTTTTTCAGAAAAAAATTGTACTGCCAAATCTATTTGGTAAACACTTCAACAGGTTTGCCCTTAAATAACAATCATTGTTTTACAACAGTAACCTAAGTTTAACCCTGGCATTTGTTGTAAAATCATAGTAACCACAAAATAAACATGGTTACTGTCATGGTTACAATATATAGTCAAATAATCATGGTTACTATAAAGAAACTATAATAGTACTGTTATAAAATCATGGTTAATTGTATCCTGACCATGATTTCTGCTCAGAAAACCATGGTGACTGCAATATTACTATAGTAAAACCATGGTTAATTTTCATCAGGGCCCTTAACAAAAAACGAACAAACAAAAAACATTTTCTCTAATTATTAAATCAACATTTTAACTTAATAGGCTTCCTGCACTAATACCTTACATGCATCAACATGAAGTCCATTTCAAATTAATCTCAACATATTCAATGGAAAGATACATATTAAAAATGGAAAGGAGTGTGTGTAGTTTCGGCTCACCTGCGGATCTTTCTGGGTGATGTCAGCATAAATGATTAATCACGTATCAATGTATTACTATAACTGCATCTTAATGCCATTAATCAAAGCGCATTATTGATACACGCTAGTTAATGCATGCAGAACTGTGATGTCATCAAGCTGACCTATGTGAAACACAGGCAGAGCGTTTACTGATCCATTCAGGGGTATTAGCGGAGGTTGAAACTGTGCAATCTGTTTGATGCTTTTTTTCTTCACCAATCCTTGTTCTCCAGAGATGCATCATTAAACTTGAGGTGAAGTGACCATGGTGCCAATGCTTCCTGAACCGTGGGTGGCGAACCATACAATTCATTTATTTTTACCAAGAACGTCACACTCCTAATCTACTATCGGTCGGCCACTGTGTCTAGCCTTTTTAGTGCAATAATGTGATTGATCTGAAGTCATCGTATTATAGCGAGGATAATTTTTTTTATTGTAATCAGATGCGTTTCTGATTTGTTCATACGTTTCTCTCTGATGCATGAAGATATTAATTAGCTTTCTCACATCACTAGCTTTAAATATGCAACTTAGCTGGCTAACAAATACATAAACATGACCTGCTGTATATAAAATAATGCAAATAGATGGTAATAGATGGCAACAATTGTGACATTTAAACATTTGGGTTGGACCTGCATGTATTTTTGTCACATTGTTCTATCCGCTTGAGGTTAGCTTTAATGTTAGCATCCTCTAAGCCTTGTCGGCAAACATAATGCGGTTCTCTACTAATGCAGCATATAGTCAACAAATTAATTACTAACTAACGAGTACTGTAGTGTACTGTATACATACAGCAGAAGAAGTTTACATACACTTAGGCTGAAGTCATTAAAACTAATTTTTAACCACTCCACAGATTTAATATTTGCAATCTATAGCTTTGGCAAGTCATTTAGGACATTTTGTGCATGACAAGAGTCATTTTTCCAACAATTGTTTGCAGACAGATTGTTTCACTTTTAATTGACTTAATCACAATTCCAGTGGGTCAGTAGTTTACATACACTAAGTTAATTGTGTCATTAAGCAGCTTGGAAAATTCCAGAAAATTATATCAAGCCTTTAGACAATTAGCTTCTGATCGGAGGTTTACTGAATAGGAGGTATACATGTGAATGTGTATTAAAATCAAAAGAAATCAGCCAAGAATTCATAAAAAAAAAATTGGTGGAACTCCACAAGTCTGGTTCATCCTTGACAGCAATTCCAAACACCTAAAGGAACCACATTCATCTGTACAAATAAAATTTGTGGGCAGAACTGAAAAAGTTTGTGGGAGCAAGAAGGCCTACAAACCTGACTCAGTTACACCAGTTCTGTCTGGCGGAAAATTCCAGCAACCTATTGTGAGAAGCTTGTGGAAGGCTACCCAAAACATTTGACCAAAGTTAAACAATTTAAAGGCAATGCTACCAAATACTAACAAAGTGTATGTAAACTTCTGACCAACTGGGAATGTGAGGCCGCTCTCATACTGTATTACGATAGCAGACCTTTCCCAGCCACTCCAGCACTGGACGCAACAGGAAAAAACTATCACTGTGGATTTTTGCAGATAACCGATAGTTCCAGAAATCTGTTATCGATGCTAATTAATCGGCAAACCCGATATATCGGTTAATCTTTAATATATATGTATATATTATGTATATATATATATATATATATATATATATATATATATATATATATACACACTGCAATAAAAGTAGTAATAAAAGTAGTAAAAGTACTATCTGATGAAGGAATGTCCAAAAAATGTAATCTGAAACTGGACATTACAATGTAACATTTCACTTGCTTCAATTTATCTGGACTTTCTTTTCAAATATTGTCATGTTATAAACATTTGGTTAGTATTCAATAGACAAATGCACTTATTTTGTGATAAAAAAAAGTTGGTGGTTTATCTTATTTGGTTCCTGAGATTTATATGTCAAAAATGTTACAACATACCTGGTCTCCCCATATATCAAGTGTTAAATGTTTGGATGAATTACTGTACAACACACACACACACACACACACACACACACACACACACACACACACACACACACACACACACACACACACACACACACTGTGTCTGTATATTACTTTGTATTTTATTGACTGTATTTCTGTTTGATTCACCTCAAAAGTAACAACTGTGCCTGGAGACTTGTTTGTCAGTTGAATTTTAAGTACACCAATATTAATGTATGTTTCAGTCATCATAATATGCATTTTTTATATAGTCATCTGCTTGACTGACATTCTAAAGTCAGATGTAACTTATGGACTGACAGCATATAGTACCTAGGGGACATAGAAGTGTGGTTAAATGATCCACCGTGTTTTGTTCTCCATGTGGTCTTTGGTGACATGTTAACAGGAATGTAATATTCCATTTGAAACTGAGGTTATCAGATCTGCACCTTCCCTTTGAAAGTGTGGACAGTACGAACATGCTGTACTGATGTGTCCCTATTCTGGTTACTTCTATCACTTTATCAGATTGTTATCTGTTAACATTTTGTTCTCTATAAGTGCTTCATTAGCACTATGATTAAGTGTGATGTCATTTGAGTGCTTTGTCATTATTGGCAGTGGGGTAATGTAATCATGTAATTGTGCTGTGTATGGCATTTATCAAAGCTTGTTTTTCAAATGTTCAAACCCTGTTGCACAGGAATGTGACTGCTCTGACACCATGGGTTCATTTTCTATTTAAATCAAAATCTTCCACTGTGTTATTGAAAATTTGGGATTTTTTTTAAAGTTAGGGAAATGCAATTAAGTTAATAACTGCACTGGGAGTGACTGGTCGCTCTGTGCAGTCTGGCTTTTGGCTCTCTGTGAACTCACTGGCCTAATCTGGTTGAGAGGAGAGATGCAGAGAGAGATTGAAAGAGGAATGGGTTCACATCAGCTTGCTAATCATATGATCTGCTCTCTTTGACAGCTTTTGCTTTGGTTGCGTGATGACGCTCGAGGCAGTAGGACATAGTTACAGCAGTCTCGCTATTGTGTTTGCTTGGAATCGTGATAGCACTGTTTAATGCAAATCTCCATTGAGATCTCTCTCTCTCTCTCTCTCTCTCTCTCTCTCTCTCTCTCTCTCTCTCTCTCTCTCTCTCTCTATCTCTCTCTCTGATATACAGACTATCCTCATGTCAGCTACCTGTTGAGTGTTTGATTGGCACTTTTCATGAATAGAATACCATGTAACGAACAGTTGGCAGTGACTTTATAGCTGCCTGTCACATCCCTCAGTGATATTTAGCTGTAGTAATGTCATAATTACAAACCTGTCTCATAGAATCCCATTACTTAACTTATATTTTTCTAAATGGTCTTTAAATGGCTTGTTATAAAGGCAGTTTCAAAGAGATGCTACAACAACGAGTTATTCACTTTTGTCCAAATCACGAGTAATTTGCAGATTATCTGTTAATAAAAACACACTTTTTTCACTGTACCTTACATAATGCTATCTTATGACATCAAAACACTTTTACTATTGCACATGACTTGTAATGCAAAACATTTTAACGTGGTAGCTCAACCGATAAAGCGTTGCTCTTGCGATACACAGGTACAAGTCTTGAAATATCAAAGAAGCACCACAAAAACTGATGTAGTAACTTCATCAGGTGCGTTTTTATGTTGCATTTGCTTTGTATGACACTATCGGTTAGGTTTAAGGTTTAGTGTAGGAAGGTAGGTTTTGTTGGTTTAAAACTCAGATGAGCCTTAACCTTCAAAATATTTAGCTTGCACCACACAGTGGACATTTTACCTTGGAACTGCTGTGATGCAAGTGTGGAACCATGTAATATCATTTTACAAATCTGTCATCGCAGTTATTTAAACTTCAGGAGATCAGGCTGCATAATTAAGCAATATCACACAAACAAGCGTGCTGTTGTTCTGGATATTGTATAATAATTTTAACCATTCTATAAAAAAGTTAATGACAAGAGTTTCATGACATTTAGATTTCATACAAATTGTGGCCAATTTTATTATTTATTTTTTTCTGACAATGAAAGTACTTCCTAAATTGACTGGCCGAGCACTCTTGGGATGCCGTTTGGCTAGTCAAATAAGTGGATTTTATACAGCTATCTGTTGTATAAAAGAACAGAGATCAATTTATGACAAAGAAGCAAAAACTGCTAGCAGGCCATTGTCTTCAGGCTACCTTGACCTATAGCACAAGTCATTATATAGACCTCACAGAAGTTCTCCAATCCAGAAGTTGTTTAGCTAGCTAATGTTGAATCCCTTTAAAGGGTACCTAAGGGGGGTTTAGGTCAGCAGCTGGCCTGTGTGGGAAAAGAACTCAGTAGTTTAGCAGAGGGCAGAGGACATAACTCCCCTTCATTTGAGGCATTGGATCCAGCCAGAATGAGGCCAAAGGGTCTGTAAAAACTACATCTCCACTGAGAGATAAACCTTCTTGCTCATCTCAGATCAAAACACGGAGGCATCCAAGGTGTGTTTGGGCAGTTTAGGTCTGGCTTAAATTACTGAAAAAATAAGCTGGGAGAAGCTCACGCACTGGGTGATGGTTTACTCATTCCAGCTGGCTGTGAGAGACTGAAGTGTGCGTTAGCTTGTTTTTAAACTGTGTTAAACAAAAGCATTGTAATCACTTTTTTATAATCTAACAAGTTATTGACAATATGCATGATTGCTGGTTTGTGTTGGTACTTGTAGTACTGTTTATATATATATATATATATATATATATATATATATATATATATATATATATACACTGGCGACCAAAAGTTTGGAATAATGTACTGTACAGATTTTGCTGTTTCAGAAGGAAATCGGTACTTTAATTCACCAAAGTGGCATTCACAGTATAACTATATATACTATATATAGTATCAACTATACTCAAGTTTATTCAGGACATTACTGATGTAAAAAAAACAGCACCATTGCTAATTGAAAATTAATTTTTAATTAAATCTAGACAGGTCCCATTTCCAGCTGCCATCACTCCAACACCTTATCCTTGAGTAATCATGCTAAATTGCTAATTTGGTACTAGAAAATCACATACCGTTATATCAAAGACTAAGTAAACATTTTTAACATTCTATAAATCAATTTTAAAAACTATTGTCCAATTAATCGGTTATCGGCCTTTTCCACCACCATAGTTATCGGTACCATAGGTACCAGCAAAACCCACCATCAGTCGACCTCTAATATATATAAATATATACATTCGCTGAGAACTTTATTAAGAATGGTCCTAATAAAGTGTCCAACATGGTCTTCTGATGTTGTAGCCCATCCACCTCAAGTTTCGACATGTTGTGCATTCTAAGATGTTATTCTGCTCACTGCAATTGTACAGAGTGGTTATCTGAGTTACCGTTGCCTTTCTGTCAGCTCAAACTAGCCATTCTCTGTTGACCTCTCTCATCAACAAGGCATTTCCTTCCACAGAACTGCCGTTCACTGAATGTTTGGCAGTGTGGCAGGGTGCATTATCCTGCTGAATGAGGCCACTGCCATCAGGGAATACCGTTGCAATGAAGGGGTGTAGGTGGTCTGCAACTATCTTTAGGTAGGTGGTACGAGTCAAAGTAACATCCACATGAATGCCAGGTCCCAAGGTTTCCCAGAAGAACATTGCCCAGAGCATATCACTGCCTCCGTCAGCCTGCCTTCATCCCATGGTGCATCCTGCTGCCATTTATTCACCAGGTAAACGATGTACACGCACCTGGCCATCCACATGATCTAAAAGAAAATGTGATTAATCAGACCAGGCCACCTTCTTCCATTGCTCCATGGTCCCGTTCTGACACTCCCGTGCCCATTGTAGGTGCTTTTGGTAGTGGACAGAGGTCAGCATGGGCACTCTGACTAGTCTGTGCCTACGCAGCCCAATACATAGCAAGCTGCGATGCTTTGTGTGTTCTAACACCTTTCTATCATGGTCAGCATTACTTTTTTCAGCAATTTGTGCTACAGCAGCCCTTCTGTGGGATTGGACCAGATGGGCTAGCCTTCGCTCCCCAAGTGAAGGCTATCAATGAACCTCGGGCGATCATGACTCTGTCGCAGGTTTACCGATTGTCCATCCTTGGACCACTTTTGGTTGGTACTAACCACTGCATACTGGGAACACCCCACAAGACCTGTCGTTTTGGAGATGCTCTGACCAAGTCATCTAGCCATAACAATTTGGCCCTTGTCAAAGTCGCTCAGATCCTTACGCTTGCGCATTTATCCTGCTGAAAAGAACTGCAAGAACTGACTGTTCGATTGCTGCCTAATAAATCCCACCCCTTGACAGGTGCCATTGTAATGAGATAATAAATGTTATTCACTTCACCTGTCACTGGTTTTAATGTTATGGCTGATCAGTATATATGTATAGGTATATACAGTATGTCACAACATATTGTGCCTATATCCTTATTCTAACTTCTTTGGGGCTGTTCACACCGGCATCTTTCTGCAGTATTTTTCAATTGTTTTTCAATGTATACATGCTCTAGACAGATGTCTTTGACTATTGTGCCACATCTTGCTGTTTTTTCAGAGTCTCACCCAGGAGTGCAGCGTTTTTTTTAGATGCTGTGTCAATTTAAAAAGAACTTCAACCCTTTCAAAAATGTGCGTTATGTTCTATTCATTGCACTGCCTGTAGCTTTTTTGTAGCACAATTATGCATTCTGTGTGAGCGGCTTCTTTTTGTTCTATTATCTGCCTAAGAAGAGTTTTTTTTTGTGCTATCTATAGCATGTCTATTGAATCAATCAAAAACCATATAATTTAACCTTTGGGCCTTGTTTGGCCTTCACATGCATACAAACGCTTTATGAAGATTACACCTGGAGCCATCTCTGGTGTAGGAGTCTATTTTCTCCTTTAGGTTAAGATGTTATATGGTGCCTTAATTTGTTTTCGATGTATGTCAGTCTTTTAGAATGAGGGTATGGTAAAATGTTCCGTCTTACAGTCATCAGCATTTTTTGTTGTTGTTTTTAATGCACATTGTGCTTATGTGCATATGCAAGTAGACATATATCTATGTATACTCATATCACCAGTCAATAGTTAATTTAAGATGTGCTGCTATTTATATTTCCTTTTTGATACTGTATATGATTAACACTTTGCATGTCTTTATTTGCTAGATAGCTTCCAGGAAGCAATAAGAAACTAGGGCATTTCTTGAAAGGGCAACTGCTGTTAGATATCATCTGGTAGCTCCAAGTTATATAAAATAATTGTAATAGTATTTTATAGTAGTGGATTGAAGGCTCATGTGCACTGTAAAGAAGTCTGCATTATCTTAGATTTTTTTGGTACCAACTATTGATGTTCTGTTTTTATGTCTGTATTTAACTTTTTATTAAATCTGTCCTTTCATTCTGCTCTTTCAAAACTTAAGTGGTTCTGTTGATGCATTGAGACATACTGTACAATACACAGTGAGTATGGAGGTTTAAATGGAAGTCGCCAATCCTCATTTAGCCCAGAGGAAAAGCAGACAGAGTGAAAACCAACAGTACATTCATAGTTTAGTCCCATGGGCTTGACCTCTCTATGTAAAAAATGATCAGCCATTTCCTGTTAGAAGAATCCATGGTCACTATTACAATGACAAATTACAAGTTGAGGTTGCCAAATAGGCAACTGTATAATGGCGGATTGATTATCACATTTATGCACCCCCACACCACGCTGTGCATTTGACAAACACTCCCAGAGCCAGGCTGGCCTGAGCCAGGGAATAGGGGACCCACACTGGGATGCTGCTACTGGAATTACATGGCCAGATCCTGGTCTCAGCATCAACCTCCCACAGACACTGAAACTCAGTGCTGTACGCAGGCCACATGTGTTGGTAGCTTGAGCACATAAGAGAGTGGTTGTGGTAGTTCACGTGTGAGGGTGGCACAGTGAATTGTGGCACACCGCACACAGAGGCCAAAGAGAGTTCACTTCTGTCAGCCACGGGTGCTCATATCTCTCTACACACATTGGCAAGCCACAAACCACAGATTTCTTTCTAGGTAAGATAAAGTGTCTCTCTGGATAGATAACTGAGTGCACATTTCTTTCTAAAGACCTGCGCTTTCTTAAACATTTCACATTGCCTTCTCTACATGCACCCAACTCTGTTTTTGGTATATCTTTTTGACTAAACTATTCAGTTATAGATAGAATTCTATATAACTGTCTCTTGGCTATCTGATTGTACTTAATAATATGTACTAACAAGCTCACTCAAGAGATGTCTACTCTGCACATGCATTAAGTTGGACCATAAATGAGACCCAGTGAACTGACCTGACCCTGACCTGTATGTACAGACTTCATAAAGTCATTATTGGAGTAATTTGTGGCTTTAAATCCATGTCTGTTAGCTTTAAAGCCATCTTTTGCTATAATACATTTTATGTATATTATATGCTTTCAAATTGAGTCTTTCTTTACTGGGGCTTACAGACCAAAAATATTGATGACTCATCTTGCACAGATTTTTGTCCAATCAAATGCTCTCTCAAATGATAATGTCCTTCACCCTAATACCACCTGCAACTAAAGGCAATTAATTTTTCTAAATGAAGGTACAAGCCCTCAAATATGTCACACCCAAATGTCCTGTTTCAATTGGAATTAGATCAACACAAGAAAGAAATCTATGCTTTTTAAGCAAATTCACTGGGTGTTTCATTTAACAGTATCAAAATGTAAGACTAAACTGGTAACACTTTACAATAAGGTTCCATTTATTAACTAAAGATAATGTTTTAGGTGTCATGAACTAACAATGACCAATTGTAACGTATGACCTTGTCTTGTTTTACTGTTTCCCCTTTGTTTTCCATTTGTGTCACTTTTGTTACTCCATAGTCTTCACTTTTGACCCGTCTGTAACTCCACAGTCTTGTTAGCCCTCGTGTTCATTGTTCATTGTTTTCACCTGTCCTCGTTAGTTTCCCATTGGTTTCTGTTCATCACCTTATTATGTTATTTTGAGTTCTGTTTGTTCATTGGTCCTTTCTTGTATTTATACCCTGCCTATTTGTTCAGTCACTGTCGATCGTTGTTTTGTTAGTGAATGTTTGTATGTCGTTAAGCCTGCTCTGTGTTCCCTTCCCCAGTTCTTTATTTCTGTTTATTTCCCCATTGTGGGTTTTCCTTTGTGTTTGTTTATTTATTTAATAAAGTTACTGCGTTTGGATCCTCAACCTTGTCTCCTTTGTCTGCCCTCGTCCTCATCCGTGACACCAATAAATTTTTTACAGCATTTATAAATCTTTGGTAAAGTTAGTTAATAATAATCAAATTGTTAATTCTTTGTTCATGTTAGTTCATTTTAACATAGAAAATGTTTTATTTTAAAAATGTGTGTTGAAATTAACATCATCCAAGATTAATAAAAACTGTAAAAATATTGATCATTGTTAGTTCATGTTAACTAATGTTAAAGTTAACAAATGGAACCTTATTGTAGTGTTACCACTAAACCTAATCTGAAAAATTAATTAATTTTATTTTCGAGTGACAGAATGGACAGATTCTCACAGGTTCTCAAATATGAAGTGTGTGTAATCGGCACCAAAAGTATGTTCAGATTAAAACATAAAATATTTATTATAATATTAAAATTTTTAATAAACAAATAACTTAAAATGACTTTCCTGATTCCTGTCTGTTTGTCAATCACATCAGGATTGAAAAAACATAGGCAGTAATAATCAGTATCTGAACTATACGAATGAAGAAGAAGCTCAGCATATATTTTGATCACCATCCTGTGTTCTCCAGGCACCCTTCAGAAAGGCGGAAGGAAAAGTCCCGTGATGCAGCACGCTCCAGGCGCAGTAAAGAATCTGAGGTTTTCTATGAACTCGCCCACCAGTTGCCGTTACCTCACAACATCAGCTCACACCTGGACAAAGCCTCCATCATGAGATTAGCCATCAGCTTCCTGCGCACACACAAACTCTTCAACTCAGGTACACACTTAAACAAACATTTATATACATTATATCACATGTGTAAATATATCATTTATATGTGTGAGTTATTTATTTAGGTGTGTGTGTATGCTACTTAACATTAGTTAATGCATTATATATCATGAGCTAACAATAAATAATATTTTTAAACTTAATTTACTAGTATTGGTTAATGTTAATTGAAAAAAGTAAATGCAATTGTTTGTTGTAAGTTCATATTAATTCATAGTGCATTAAATAATGTTAACATACAGCATATGACATTTAATTAAAAAAAGTATTAATAAATGTTTAAATTTGCATTTACTAAGATTAACAAATTCTATACTGTAAATATATACACTCCATGTGGGTTTGGGTGGTTTACACTTCTAGTGTCCTCATAATTAAAATCGATTAAAAACATATTAAACTATGTTTTATTGAAAATGTAAAAATGAAGAAAGTTTTTGTGAGGGTTAGGGGATAGAATTTATAGTTTGTACAGTATAAAAATGATTTTGTCTATGGAGAGTCCTCATAAGGATAGCGTGCGTGCATGTGTGTGTGTGTGTGTGTGTGTGTGTGTGTGTGTGTGTGTGTGTGTGTGTGTGTGTGTGTGTGTGTGTGTGTGTGTTTGTTTGTGTCACAGTGAAGTTAGGGTGGGTAAGACTACAAGATGTCCTGTACTCATCAAAGTACAATAAGAAATGCAGGAAGACAGACAAAGAACCCTGAACATTGTTTCCAGACTCTATTTCTGACGCACATACACTACATGTGTATCTTTGAAAGAAGGAAAACGAGAGAGCAAGGAGGCAAGGAAGTTTGTAAGAGGAGTGGATTAAACAATGAAAAGGGAAGAGATGGAATCTGGAGATGAAAATGTGTGAGGGTGATGTGGAAGTGGGTGGGTGGGAGGAGATGGATGGACTTAGACAGACGGAGAGAACGGGAAAGAGGGAGATGACGAGGTGTGAGGTAATTAGACAGTTAGTTAGTGGTATTGTTTTCTGTAATTGGTGAATTATAATTTTCTACTCTTTTCTTAGCCATAACACTCTTTGTCTTGGTGCCAGGCCTGCCTGTAATATTTAGCATATTTTATGGGCTTCTGATTGTTGTTCTGCATTATGCTTTGACCTTTAAAAGGTCACAAAACTCTAAAACCTGGAAGCCGTATAAGGTCAAACTGACCTTACACCAATCTGTAACTTGGGTCCGGGGACCTCCAAGAGGCTACATGGGGATGCTAGGGTGTATGAAAAAGAAATAATAATAAAAAAATAAAACAATTTGAATAAGATAGTTTACATTTACCAAATGTTACAAACTACGGTTTCATTCTGCTTTCTGAAGACTGGTTGACAATGATAAGATTAATTGTGATTATTCTATTAGCATCCCTAAATGTTAACAGTAAGAAATAAAAACAAATATGCTTGTAGACCGGCCACAGTCCGAGCTCTAGGTCTGGTCTAGGTCTAGCACACAAAATTGGAAAACGCTTTCTCGATCAACTCAGCGCAAATCTGATTGGCTGGTTTATTGAAACTTCCATGAGTAGATGCACACAGGACAGTTAATCAGTCTGTGGAAGCCGAATCGTGTTTACAAATTTCCGATTTGATACAATAAACATAAAATCTTTTAAAGATATTCAGAGTTTCGTTTAAGGCACGTAGCAGAAAGTAAAGTGGATTTCTGAATGAAGAGCTGCTTTTTCTGCTTTGTTTACTTAGATATGTCTTTGAAATTCTCTATTATCTCTATTACTTCAAATTATCTAATATTTTTCAGGTTTTTCACATCACAACAATGTCCAAATTGGTTAAATCTGCAATAAAACTCAGAAGTTTCAAAACAAACACAAATATTAGTTTTCACGACCGAGTCTAAGCTATGCTATCCACCCTAATTTTATAGCTCTTTTCTCTTATTCTTTCACTATTTATGTCACCAGTTCTCTCACTTATGACTGTTTTTATTCAGTGTGACTATTTGCACCCAGGTGTATATAACACCTGCCACACAGCGTGGCTATTTGCACCCCAATAGTCTTTTGGAAACAGAAATGTACATACTAGCAAACTATATTTTGAGTATTGCATCAGTGGCGTGGGGCGTAACGCTGGTGAGTCTGTGCTTTTTCAACCCGGGTTCGATTCTGTGTTTGTTGCAATCTCATTCTGTTTCCTGTCTCCTCTCTTAATATTTTCTTTAATACTACTTATAATAATACAAAAATATATAAAGGTAGTTTTACTATAATATTATAGTAACCATGTTATTTGGCAGAAACCGTATATTTGATGCAATTCAATATGGTTTTACAACAGTAAAATGGTGTTTATATAGTAACCATGCTTAATTTTGTGGTAACTATGATATTTCTACAAAATACAATGGTGATACTATGGTTACTGTAGTAAAACCGTGGTTCATTTTTGTAGGAAGGTTAGGGTTAGTTTTAGGGGTTGGTGAAGGTAGGGTGTCTGTAGGACTCTAAATAAATACCCTGCAGTGAATTATTTAGGGGTGCAAACAGCATCTACCATTATTTGTATCAGGGATTAGGCCCCAATAATATTTGCCACTATTTGTACTGAGGTGTAAATAGCATCTACCTTTATTTGCACCAGGGTGCAAATAGCATAATTTGTATTCCTCCAAAAGAACACAAAATTGACATAACTGAGAACTGAAAGAGCAACCACAGAGCAATACAATTTTCCTCTGGTCTTGTTTGTAGGCATATTTATTCAAACAAGAGAAGGGCTTAATTATTTTAATAGAGATTGACAGTGAGCTGTGAAAAAATGTTGAGAATTCTTGGGCTTGGCTGAAAGCCAAAGGAGTAAGACATTACAGTGAGGTATTTCTAGCTTGCTGGATGAATCTTAGGGCTTGAGGTGGGAGCACGGACACTGTCCACTTGCTGGTGGCAACTCACAATCCAGACACACAGTGTGACGGTGTCTGAGCAGGGTCAAAGCCTCAGTGCTTGAGCTCTCATTGCCCGCCCTAAATGAGCAGGGGCGGAGCCCTTATCTGCATGGAAGCAGGCCTGAATCTCACAACATGGAGCCTAGGTTTAATTATTTTCTCAGGATGTAGAGGTTCTTCAGGGCCATTGTCTACATTAAACATCCCCTCTTTGCTGATCAGATGAGGAGACGTGATTTGTTTTTGAAATGTGATTTGGTAAGACCTAAAAACTTGAATCCTGTTTATCTGAAACTCAGCTGTTTACTTTCTTCCTGATTGTTTTTGTTTTATAAATAAGAAAAGAATATGAATCTGAGTTTGTGTATTATGGACCCTTTTCACAGACTTTGATGATTTTCGACCTTATTTAGCAGCGTAAATCTAGCAAACTTTTTTTATATATATATATTTTTTTATTATATTTTTGTGTACTTTTATAGCATTATTCTTTCTGCTATATTAGGCCTACCATACCTTGAAATTTAAATGTCAAATCTTTCTCTCCTCTGACTGTCCTAATCTATTGATGCCTAATTGTTTCTTTTTTGAAAAGCTGTGGGCATATAATAGTGGACTTTTCTTTTGCTGTTGGAGCAAATGAGAACATAAAAATGATAGTTGCTGTGGTCTCCCATTCACCATGGTTTACTTCCGCTTTCTAAACCTGAAGGGTCTATTGTGAATGTGTCTCATGTTTGAGAAGGTCTCTTTAGAATGTGTGGACCAAAGGACCTGACCAGTCTTTTTCTTATTTTCCAGGGTAAAATATTAAAATGACAATGCACACTTTTTTTGTTCAGTTGTCTTTATTTTTTTATTCTAGGCCACACAGTCCGACAAACTCAGTCACAGAATGACAGCCAGATGGACAGTTTATATCTAAAGTCTCTGGGAGGATTTGTGGCTGTAGTAACATCAGATGGAGACATGATATTTCTCTCTGAAAATGTCAGTAAATTTATGGGCCTGACACAGGTGAGTCTCACCTTATTTTTCTCATTATTTCTAAAAAATTATAATAATAATAAAGCAGATAAAAGTTCATCTAAGCTTTTACTTCCCTACCAAATTGTTATCAGGTGGAACTGACAGGCCACAGCATCTTTGACTTCACACACCCCTGCGATCATGAAGAAATTCGAGAGAATCTCAGTGTCAAATCAGGTGGGGGTCAACTCAGAACTTTTTGTTACAATTTGAATTTGGACTTGTTACCTTCCAAACTAAAATGACAGAATTTCCTGGTACTCTTTATCTCTGGATGTAGTTTGTCATGGAGATGTACTTATCTGCATGTACTTGATGTTACATTTTGTAAAATGTTGAGGAGGTTCCTCTGAGAACAAGACCTCTTTTTTACCTCTCAGTCCAGTCATCTTTTTTCCATAAAATGTAAGTGAATGGTGAACTCCTTCACTCTGCTTTAGGTTGATTTTTGTTAATTCGAGTATTAAACTTTTTTCAGACAATAGCTAAATTCATCATCAGACTTGGTTGGATTAGTTTTGGTGATTGTTTATGAATAATTTGTACTATCATGTTGTTTAGCTGCAACAGACTTAGGATTGGCTGAACTATCACACTGCAATGATTCATTTATTCCGAGAATAGATTACATGATTTCTAAAGATGGCAAATAAACAATTCAGGTTCAGCATCAGGCATTTTGGAGTGAAAATTTGTTTATGAATAATGTATACATTCAGGCCACACCAAATTTGGTGTAAATTTAGTGTTAACTCTGATTATTTTGTATCAATGTAACTTTATAAGTTATCATTTCTGTTGCTGTACCATTCTGAGAGCTTTTCTTTTTTTTTTTTTGCCTTTTTCTCTTTGCCTCTCCGTTTCTCCTTTTATCTTTTTCCTGCACTGTCACCTGACTTGTTCAGACTGGGAGCACTTGAGCGAGTGATGTAATTTTCTTGGGATTTCATTGGTCAATTGGAGATAATCCCTGTGTTATAGCACAGAGAGCTCAATATACTGTAGTTACGGTTTCGACAGACTGATTCAGCTCCGGTTGCACTTTGCACCCTGCCTCCACGACTGACTAACAAACCAAAGTCTTATGGTCAAAGCCTTATGGTCAATAGTAAACTATAATGACTTGAATCTTAAGCATATGACTTATGAGATGTTTGATTGGCAGGACATGTATATGGAAGAAGTGGTAAAGATATGAGCATGGGCAGAGATTTCTTTATGAGGATGAAGTGTACGGTCACCAACAGAGGTCGTGCTGTCAATCTCAAATCGGCCAGTTGGAAGGTGAGGAAACATACCTACACATACAAATACATGCAATAAGAAAGTGTACAATGCCAATGTAATATATGGTGTCGCCGCCCTGTCTGTCAGGTGCTGCACTGCACGGGGCATCTGCAAGTGTGCACCAGCCGCCCCCCTCAAGTTCTATGTGGGTTTTCGGAGCCACCCCTCACTTGCGTCACCATGCTGTGTGCACCAATCCCACATCCCTCTAGTATGGACACACCCCTTGACAGCAAGACGTTCATGAGCAGGCACAGTATGGATATGAAGTTTATCTACTGCGATGAGAGGCAAGGGAGTGTTGACTAATTGAATATATGTGCATATACAGTGGCCCCAAAAAGTATTTGGACACTTAAACCACACTTAAAAATATATATGAATTTCATTTATTAAGAAATATATATCAAACAAGTTGCATCAGCAAGCAAATTATTTTAAACATTTTCTCAGAACAAACTTTAAGTAAGGCATAAGTGTCTGAATTTGGGGCCACCGTATATTCATGTGACTGTTATACAATTTTTTAAATAAAAAAATAAAATAATTATTTGTACTTATGTGTGTACATTATATGTGTAAACAGCATTTGTAAGTTGATAAGTGCATGTTTCAAAGTTCATTATTGGAAACTCTTATCTTAATCCTGTAGTGCTACTGCCTGTGTTTTTATCAGAGTGTGTTGTAAGGGAGAGGGATAATTAGCTTTTCTCTTTAGATCAGGTGCGTTCCTTGAAAGCTCCTAAATGACTGCCATTGATTTCTCTTACATAACTTGCATAACAAGCCAGGGGAGTTAGTTTGTCCCCTGAAGATATGGGACTTCATGCAACTTTGAGTGACTGGTCACCCATGGCCTGTCTAGTGTAAGCAGGTCACTGCTGTAAGCGGTGTGCTATATAGGCAGGTCGAATTGGTTTCAGGATGTTTGCTTGCTACTTTGTAATAGGATTCATTATTGACCACACGGAGCTCATTAAAATTCTTTCTATAATGGGACAGTAGATGAGTTGGTCCAAGTCTGTCATTAGTTGGTTGAGCAGCTACCAAATTCCAAAAAAACTGTTGACTGCCTTAACATGGTAAGACCAGCTGATAGCTGTTTTCATTTTATTTTATTATATTTTTGCTTGCCCACAATGGTCAATCAGCTTTCACCAGTTAATGATCAGCTTGGAACAGCTAGAAACCAGCTTAAGCTGGATTTTCCATAAGGGTATTTTGATGTGCATAAAACAATAGCATGGGTTTGTATGGTGTACTCGACACTACAAAAAATGACCATGGTGATGATATTGATCATAACAACAAATGGTGTTGTGATAAATAGTCCAGGCTAACATGTCCTGTCTGCCTTTAATCTTACTCCTGCTACATTACTTAAACATTTCAAACACAGAAGAGGACGTGATTTGTCTTTCAGATTCAGTGTGTTGATACATGAGATCAACCCTCTGCCTTTCAATTCAGCAAGTTGGAAAACAGACTTTAAAAGGGTTCACCCAAAAATGAAAAGTCTCTCATCATTTACTCACCCTCATATCACCCCAGATCTGTATGAGTTTCTTTCTTCTGAAGAACACAAACAAAGATTTTTAGAAGAATATTTCAGCTCTATAGGTCCATAGAATTCAAATGAATAGTAACCAGAACTTTGAAGCTCCAAAAATCACATAAAGGCAGCATTAAACTAATCCAAACAACACCAGTGTTTAAATGTATGTTTTCAGAAGTGATTTAATTAGTGTGGTGAGAAACAGATCAGTTAAAGTAATTTTTTACTGTAAATCTCGAATTTCACTTTTACATTCTGAAAGTGAAAGTGCAGATTTAAAGTAAAAAAGGATTTCAATATTAAACTGTTTCTCACCCAAAGTAATGACTTTTTTCACTGGAGACTTTTATGCTGCCGTTGTGTGATTTTTGGAGCTTCAAAGTTCTGACCACCATTTACTTGCATTGAAAGGACCAACAGAGCTGAGATATTATTCTAAAATCCTTTGTTTGTGTTCAGCAAAAGAAATGTTATATTGACATCTGGAATGGCATGGAAATTAGTAAACGATGAGACAATTTTCATTTTTGGATGAAATTTCCCTTTAAAAATAACCATAAAAACAGAACAAATAAAACTTTCTTGTGTAAGAATAATTTAGAGCTCCAGTAAGCAAGGGCCCCACTTAGTTCTTCATTAGTTCTCACTAAGCTAAGGAAAGAGTTTACACTGGCTCACAGTGGCACAAATTTGTCCTGTTGAGAGGATTTATTGTTTTCCCCATATGTAGTTGAGAGACATTGATTTTGGTTTATTAACTCTTGAAATCAGCTTCACTGTCACTTAATTTAATTACGCACTGTCTTAAAGACAGCTTTTATTCCCATATAATGGCCCCAGTAGTTTACATAACACACATTATTTGACTGTGCCTTTTTTTTTCATTTGTTTTATTCATCTTGTGTTACAGAGTTAGCAGTCTGATTGGGTATAAACCAGAGGAACTTCTAGGGCGTTCTGTGTATGAGTTATCCCATGCTCTAGATTTTGAGAGTATGACAAAGAGCCACCAAAATCGTGAGTACCTGCCTACATTCAATAAGCAAAAAATATTAGAACATTCAAGAGTGTTTCTTCAACTTTGGGCACTTTTATGTCCCAAGGGGACATAAATCTATAAATTTCATAATTTTCCTGTGATGCATGTACAGTATTCACCCTTACAAAAAAATCTAGAGTTGCCGCAAACTTGCCGCAAATTCACCACTTAATAATTTTCACGTGCAAATGAGCTTTAGCTAAACTCTTAATTTAGTTAAATGTTAACTGAAGGTTTACCACTTCCAGTGAAGAGCTGAAAACTTCTGGCAAACATTTGTGGGGAATAGCAAGCTCATTTGCAATGTGAAAATAATGATTGGCGAATTTGCGGCAGTTTGCCAGGCACTACTGGACATGGTTTGAAGTCTAATTAAGTAAAGTGGCAAGATTGTGAAAAGTTTATTTTGAAAAAGTCTACATGTCAAGAAGTGCCCTAAGTTGAAGAAACACGGCAAAAGTCAGAGTCAGTTTCTTGCTTTTGCTCTGTCCTTCAAAAACACATACCTCTATTTCATGTTTTGGAACAAACGCACCAAAGACCAGCCGTAGCTCTTTGTGTGTGATTACACCAAGCTCTTTGGCCGTTTTGGCTAATTTACATATCTCTATAACAATCTTGACTGTCCTGAATTGACCCCTGGCCTGGAACAAACCCATGCCTCTCATCTCTGGCAATGGGTAAACTACTCAGACTTGAGAACTATCTAGACCTGAGGCGGTTTCCATGGGCATGATGACTGAGGGAAACAGATGTCCCGCTGTGCTCCAGGAATTGTTTAGGGATATTTATAAACTCAGTAGTTGTTGCATTACATTATTTATTTGCTTAGATGCCGCAGACACTGCTGTGGCCAATTTGCCTTTAAATATCTAAAACTAGCTATATAGTCCTAACCTTACAAAGACCATTTGGAAAACATTCTAAAACAAAGTTTTACCCCTAAAAATTATTATTACTTATGAATAATTTGTTGATAATCATGTATACACACATACAATGAACACTCTAGTCATATTATGGGCCTAGTAAAAGCTGATTTATTTTACATGGAGCTGAACACAGGGAATGGAGGTTTCAACAGTAACCAAGACGTTGATTTCCCTCACATATAACAATGGACTTAGCCAGTTTCATCCTAAAGCACAAGATCATCCTACTGTGTCTAAAGGCTCTTGTTAAATCTTGTTTTCAATATGATGTTTAGTATACTCAGAGGAAACTGATTTTATAGGAGTTGCCACATGACATGAGTGGCCTGAATCCTATTATATGTCCTCTGAATTCATCTGTAGTGACCCAAAGCTCTCAGATTTGCTGATTCGGGATGATTAGCCAATGCATTAGCGGCTAACAAGCCTTTGAAGTGTGCAAGACCTCTGATCTGGTTCCTCTGATGTCTTTTTTATCCAGATCAGTGCTCTGGTCTTCTTCAATATGTCCTCTTACAGTGATCAATGCCTGTGCCAGATCCTTTAATTTGAAGAATGACTTCACTTCAATGGTTTTAAGTAATCAAGCTATGCTTCTTAGAAAATATTAGAATTAAGCAGAATATGCTTTTTCCAAATGTAACCATTCAGAAAATTGTAATTAGAACATGCTGTTTAATTGCAGACCCTTATTCTGAGAAACATTAATAGAGTAATTAGTGCAATCCGATAAAATGTCATGGCCTGTGACCCTGAAAGTAGAGGTTGAACAGACACATAATTGTGTTTAGTTCTTTCGAGAGAACAATTAAAAACGTTTCCCTCCTTTCTCTTTTGTTCTGCAGTTTGTAACAAAGGTCAAGTGGTGAGTGGCCAGTACAGAATGTTAGCCAAGCAAGGGGGCTACGTTTGGGTGGAGACCCAGGCGACCGTTATCTACAACAATCGCAACTCCCAACCACAGTGCATCATCTGCATCAACTACGTCCTGAGGTATGCAAACGAGACACTCTCAGATACCTTTCACATTTTATGCTGTTGTAATTATGCTTGCACTTAATTGATATCCACAGACATTCTGTTTATGGGTTAATCTAAAACCCTAACTTTAAGTATTTAACTTATGCAACTAATCTCAGCCTGTACCGTTAAATGTACAGATTCCATTTAAACTTTCAAATTAAAACCTTTGTTGATAATTTCAGCCTAAGTATTAAGTATTTAAGTATTATATTATTTGCAAGCACTGTTATTACTTCCTGGAAATGCAAATCTAACATTGATTTGATATTGTCATTGCATTTCAGTTCTGTTGAAGATGAGTCAGTGATCTTCTCCTTGGATCAGACGGAGGCTCTGCTCAAGCCCTACCACATGCAGCAACTGTTCAGCCAGGGTAAAGCGGCCTCCGATCTGTTCACTCATTTCAAGGAAGATCCTGAGGACTTAGCCCAGTTAGCACCCATGCCAGGAGATGCCATCATTGCCCTGGACTTTGGTCAGAGCGCCACCCGCCATTACTTCAACCATTCCCCCTACAACACCTTCACCCTCTTCACATCCTCAACCCCTGGTTACAAGACATCTCCCATTATGCATGCATGAACTCCTGGTCATTCTTGGTTTTCTCTTTACACTACCTCAAATAACAACCAATCACACACACATACACTGCCCAGGTCATAAGCTTTTATGTTGTGGTAGACTGAATGGTAGACTTGATGTTGTTTTGTACTATAGCTCAGTGACACTGTAGCTTTGCTTTGCTGCAGGGAACGCAATATGTGACTTAAGAAGGAAATGTAATCTCTCTGCTCCACAGGAAATTAGCACCTTTTGGCTTAGCATTTGCTTTAGCACAAACCATTTTGTACTGTTTAAATAAATGAGTTATTTTTGAGTGTTTTTTTAACAATAAAAGTAAATATTTCAGCATTACCTGTGTTTTCTAGTTTGCAGACATCGCAACACACTTGAAAGTTTTCTGATGGCATTCGGCAGTGTTTGTGTGTTTCACAACAGGGGTATAATGGGTATACTAATTTCTCTTTTCATCATAATGCATGTCTTCACTCCTAAAAACACTGCATGGGATGGAAATCTACACTCATAGATGCTTTCAGCGGTTCTAACATTTCTTATGGTGATGCCTGAGGTTGTTATTAACACCCTTCTTTACTTATGTAACTCTCACCTAAGGGAAATGTCTCTCAAGCTCTCTTGTAGCCATATCTTAATGAGAACAATTTTTTTGTGTGGATTGTGGTGTTTAAGGTGTGTCTGACCCACTCATTTATCCACTAGTAGTTCATCTTCCTAGGCTTTTTATGTAGTAATCAGCTATTATCAGCTATTTTTGGTCCAAGTGTTGAACTGTTATGTTAGAGGCATTGTTTGACTTGTGTTACTGTGTATTGTGACTTTGCAGAAAGTCCACCATTTAAAGAGTCAGATTTCTTAAAGTCTACTAAACTGCCTGTGGTCAGCCAGCCATGGATTGTGGACACAGTGCCTGGTAGTAATCCTGATAGCAACCTATCATCCACCTACACCATTCCCCAGGTGCCAGCTCCAGCCAAGGCCTCGCCCAGTGCCACGCCCTGCTTAAGCAGCTGCAGCAGTTGCTCTACAGTGTGTTCTCTCTCTATCTTTGCTTTCTCATTTACTATTGAGTTCAGAACATATATGGCAGTAAATAAATTATTATGATCTGTTTTATGGTTTAATGTGTTTTGATGTTAATGTTTACAGCCTAGCAGTCCCGTAGATTACTGTGGCAGTGGGGAGTGTGAACTGAAGGTAGAGCTGACAAAAAAGATATTTGCCTCAGAAACTGTGGCAACTAATCCCACAGACTCCCAGGTCAGTATTCACCATTTCACCTGAAATTGTTTTGTTTTATTTTGAATGTGATATTCTAATTCATCCTTGATACTCTAATAGGCCCTTTGCTAAGCTTTACAAAAAGTCTCATTGGAATAAATTGGAAATTTCCATGAACAGTGGGATTTTCAGTAAAAAGTGCTCATAAAATTGTAAAATGAAAAGTGGGCTAGAATGAAGTGTGACATAGCAAAGCTTTTAAAAAAGTTAAAATACACAGTTACATGATTACAACTATAAACTTTCATTAAAAAGAGAGAAACCTCATTTGATAACAATAACAACTGATAACATTAGTGTAAGTAAACAAAACTGTTCCTAATGATTTTAAAACATACTCTCAATGGTACCATGAACTCTTCAGTCATCTTTACTATTAGTTGAATACATATGTAAACAAATTAATTAAAGGTGCACTCATTAATGTTTTTTACTAATTTAAAAAATTTTACTTCTAGAGGAAATTGATTGTAATTTTGAACCATATATATAAAATCATGACCATTCACATGAATGGATGCTGCCATGTTAGAATCACAGGACCAGCTGATTACTACTTTCTTAATATCAGTCCTGTTATTAGATACTTTCATTCAGGGATTAAATTAAATTAATGGCTGACTGTTAATGGAGAATTTCTACAGTGGTATGAATAACGTCATGGTTACTGTCGTAACCTCCGTTCCCTGATGGAGAGAATGAGAAGTTATGTCGATGTAGTGACACTAGGGTTCACTCTTGAGAGCCCCGAATACCTCCCATTCTTTGAGAAACGGCCAATAAGAATTGGCGAGTGGAATTTGCATGCCACCCCACAGACATATGGGTATAAAAGGGGCTGGAATGCCACTCCATTCAGGTTTTGTGCTGGGGAACCGAGACAAGGTCCGGCCATTTCAGCGGCTAGTAAAGTGTTGTGACGAGGGACACGTCTCATTACCACCTCCAGGGAACGAAGGATACGACAGTAACCATGACATTCCCTTCTGTCACTCACTCAATGTTGGAGTGGTCAATGTAGTGACACTCTGGGTCCCTATAGAAAAACGCCACAACAGCTGAACCGTGTTACGTGAACTGCTGATGCAGGTGCAAGCAGGCTACTGCGTGTGTAATAGTAGGTGCATCAGACTGCACGTAACCTCCCCCAACGCCCCAAAAGACATCATGTAGTTCCCCACATCCCTGAGGGGGGGAAGCGACATAACTAGCATGGGAGCAGGCCATGCCAGCCATTTTCTCTCCACAGAGTGTTAGATTCAGCTAGGGCCATCTAACGCTATCATACACATTGAGGAAGGTGTTCTTTTCCTTTCCTATTCTTTCAGGGGGAAAAGAACCCATGGAGACCACATCCTGCCCAAAATGGGAGGTCGACATGTGGCAATGCAACACATGGGCTCAGCAGCCGCACATGGAAGAGGTGTGGTGGTAGGTCCCACCTGGAAAAGGGGGGGGCTCTACAAACACAGCGACCGGGGGCAGAGAGACCTCTGCCCAAGGGAGACAAGAGTCCACCGACAGGGAGACGTACCACAGAATATATACATCACAGGGGTTACCGAAGTAATCGGCACCTGTGGAGCACCTATCCCAGAACAGGGAATATTAGAGTCCATAGTGGGGCTGGCTGCATACTCCTCTGCCGAGTTAGCGAACCATAGGGCTAGGGAGGAAGGACATTCAGGGTCCACAACTTTGTGAACTCATCTGGGGGTAAAGCACATGAGGAAAGGCGCTATTCGCAAGTGATACACCCTGCCAGCTGTTCCGTATTACTGAACTCTACCTGTTCGTACATGAAAGAACATGGGACGAAACTGGCTCAAGTGATTGTAAAATCTCGCAAAGGTATTGGGTGTTGCCCTGCTCTGCATGTGTCTGTTAGAGAGGTGCCATTGTCCAGTGCCCACAAGGATGCCACGCTAATTTGTAGAGTGTGCTCAAATCCGTAAGGGGCGGGCATGGCCTGGGTCTGGTAGGCCAATGCAATGGCGTCCACGATCCAGTGGGCAAGCCTCTGTTTAGAGACAGTGTTCCTTTCCGCTGTCCACCAAAGCAGACAAAGAGCTTCTCAGAGCATCTAAAGGTCTGTGTATGATACAAGTAGGTGCTCAAAGCAAGCACCAGACACAGCAACGACAGTGCTGAGACTCATCCTGAATGCTGGCCATGTTTGGAATGTCATACTACCATACTACTCTTACATTTTCTGCCATACATAGATATGACAGATGCAGTAGATTAGTTTGGGTAGTTTGACATTCTGAACATGACCATTGTCTTCAGTGCTTTATGTGGAATTCAAACTTTGGACAGTGGACGGCAAGTTGATAGCCAAGTGGAGGGTGAGGGTTTAAGGGATTTATTGCCCATTACAATGAATACGCAACCTATGGGGACATGTTATTTCAATTAGTCAACCTCTTACTTAGACTTCGGGGGACATTTAATGTTACTTAAAATGGTGATATTTTAGTGCATTTCTTTCTTCATACTGTTAATGTTACATACATAATGTTAACAAAGAATTATTGTTACATACTGTTTAGATTTTTTTTCCTAATAAGGAAACAAATTAATTTTAACAGGAAAAGAAGCATATACATATACATGTACATTTTCAGCACTTTCAAAATATGCAATTAATCTCGATTAAATATTTTAATCGACTGAGAGCACTAATTTAATTTTCTGAGAGCAAATGTAGGTGATCTCATTCATGTTATAAATGTTCATTTGAGAATGAGGGCTGACAAATTTTAATTTACAGCATGCACATTTCAAAATGTAAGATTTTAAAAAGGAAAAAAGTTGTTACTACTACTGTATAAGTTTCCCATGAACATATTTTGGATAATATCTGTAAAATTCCATTTAATAATATTCAGACATGCAAGAATACCATAAAGGTAATTTAAAAAGGGACAATTGAGGCAAAGATGCATGAACTCCCAAGCTAAATCTGTACATGCCACTCTCTATCTGGCTGTGTGTAGGTGGACCTGAATGATCTTGACCTGGAGACTCTTGCTCCCTACATTCCCATGGATGGTGAGGACTTCCAGCTGAACCCAATCTGTCAGGATGAGTCGATGCCTGACACAGGTCCAGGCCTGAGCACAGCCCTCCAGCACAGCTTCAGCAGTGTAGCTGACCTCTTCCAGCCCCTGGGCCCCTTCTCCTCTGACAACAAGGGCAGTCGCAACACATGTCCAAACACGGTTCACATGCAACCTTACCAATCTGCACCCAGCATCCCGCTCCCATTTGAGGGGGGTAGACAGTGGCCCCCTGACCCACCCTTACAGTATAAACATAGAGAGATTGGACGCATGGATGAACAGAGCACTGCAGATCCACAACAAACATGTAATTTCACTGCTGTGCTGCAACAGCAAAGGTAATTAGAGTTCATCATCCCCTTATGTAAACACACGTGCTTTATTTTGCAATATATTAGCATCATTAATTAAGTCAATTTACATTTACAGAAGAAAATGCCAGTGCTTGCAAGGCAACAAAAGAATATTTTTAAGATTTAAGGTCAGCTTGGATTTAAGGCTTTGGGTCTTTGTAATGAAATGCTGCATCAGAGCCATTTTATCTTTGTCAAAGCATGCGTCTTGTTTTCTGTCAGCTGTGATTAAGAATAAGGACATACAACATATATCCAGTGTAATCATGGCTATAATGGTTAAATGTATACTATGAATGAATAAAGATATATACGAAAGACAAGACCAATCAGAATTCACTATGCAAATAGACCAGTCGCAATTGCATGTATCACATTGGCATTGTTGTCGGTTTCTATTTGAATTTATATATCACATCTAAGGCTGAAATCATCTATAAAACAAAGTCTGTATGGTCAGTGATTTGGGCTTAATTGCAGGAGTTTAATTAGCAGAATGTTTGAGGACTATCAATAGAGTGCTGCTTGCTGGCACTGTAAGCAAGGATCATTATGTTCATTCAAGGATCTAATTTATGCAACGTTTTTCAGGTTCTTTGAAAACTTTGCCCCTGTGCAGAAAGGCACGAATCTGGGACAGACAGCTCTTGCCCATGGCTTTAAACGGAAGAGACAGTCAGAGTTCAGCTCATCATGCTCTTTCTCTGATAATCATAAGGTAAAATCTTATGACTCATCTCAAACATGGTCCAGTGAAAAAGAGTAAATATCACAGAGTGTACTAAAGTGACATGTATTCAGCAGGATGTGGTGCCTCACAATGAATCTGCTGATGTCACACAGAAAAGGATGAAGACGGCGACCATTGACGGCTCTACCTTCTGTGCCAGGAAGTCTCTGAGTACCAATGTGCTCACAGGTGCATACAGTATATATCAACTCTCTCTTACCCCACTTACACAGGGTATACAAACCACATTCTTAGGTGGTCAAAAAGGATGGGATCACTTGCATTTGTAGTCTAAATGCTAAACCATCTTGATCTGTCCAACATAAACAGTGATGTGTCTTGGCTGACAACTTGTGATCGGATCAGTTGAGATCGATTTTAATACCAGGTGTAAGCAGGTTCTCTCTCTTAAATTTAGAACTCCCTGGCTCTTCTTGTTTTTATTTACTCAAATGTACACTCTCCTTATTGCCACAGATACATTTCCATGCATGGAAAGTGGAGTGGTGGCTCCTCACGGCTGCAGTCAGTCTATCAACGGGAGCTCAGATGATCTGAAACAGCATTTTGTAGACTCATTCTGCCCTTCTAATAAAAGACGATACCACATGTTGCCTTCACCCAAACACACAGGTGAGTCTCCAGGCCTCACGGCAGAAACCAAAAACATCACCTGAAACCTTTTGCTCATCTCTCACTTGTATTTCCAGTGCTTTTGTTATGTTATGTCATCGAGTTACATTGTTAAATTGGAACCTTATCAAAACTTTAACATTAATTTGTTCTTTTGAAAATGAAAATTGGTGAATGACACCCAGGGCTGTATTTTCGCTACATGCTACGTCCGTGTGCAACATCTTATCCAATTTTTGTGAGAACGCTAATTCTAAGCATAATTTTCGTACCAGCGCAAAGTTCAAATGAGTGTGGGTGGGAGTGCTTGCCCTAACTGTGGGTGGGTGTGTGTGCAGATTGCTATTGTCATGATAAATAGGTCATTGTGCTGAGATGTTTCAAAGCAACGTCTGTTTCAAAGGGACATCTGTTTTCAGCGCAAAGTCTAAACTCAATTCCTGTATTTACAGTTTGGAGATTCCACCAGAAAAATTGAAGTGAAGAGTGTGCTGATACAATCTCTGTTAATACTGGCCAGTAATTGTGTGTCAGTAGATAAAAATGATTAATAATACTTACATTCTCTATAATTTAACAGAGCTTAAATCCAAATCCTGACAAGAACCACATTTTCCAATGTGTATAAAAGGAATGTGTCGCTGTCATAGAAACATTCCAAACATCCCAACAACCTGACATTCAAGGACACAGTTAATGAACAAAAGTGTGCACTATTTTTCTTATTCATTGCATACAGTCCATGTACACTACCAACGTCTTTGTTTATATAGCTGGTATTTGACAGGGAATGGACTATATAACAGGAATCAGATGGTGCATTGCACTTAACCCAGCCCATAAACACATTGTGTGCATAATTTCGCCAAACCCAATTATGCCTAGACTTAGCATGCAACATAACAGACATTATGTGAAAATACCAAAACTTTGTGGCCATGCCTACTGACTTTGTATGTCTGACTTATGGCATAGCGCTGCGCTTAGCACTACTGCTCTTAAAATAGGGCCCAAATGTCATATGCCCAATTTTTCAATATCATACATGAGCCAAAATATTATTGTTCTTTAGACATTTACCTGTGTTACATTTGAGTTACTGGTCTCTTGTGCTTTTGTCAGGGATAATAAGTCAATTGCTGGGCCCATCCTTTGACTCGTTCTGTCTGCCAGAGCTTACACGATATGACTGCGAGGTCAACGTACCTCTACAGGGAAACCTGCATCTGCTGCAGGGCTGTGACCTCCTGAGAGCCCTGGACCAGACCACGTAGATCAAGAGCTTCTGCTGCAATTTATCCACCCTGTACTTTCACCTTCCCTCTTTGTCTATGTACATTATATTTTCTCTATAATGGTTTCTTCTATGCATGTGTTATCAGCCTTTATTTAGATTTCTTTGTATATTTTCCTCTGTGTAATATTTTAATATATATATATAAAAAATCTGATTGTTACTTTTGTAAATTGTGTTTGGACATACCACTTTTACTGTAGTCTTTCTGTGCTGTTTCAGATGCTTAGCACTGTCATGTTTCTTCACATGCTTAGTGTTCTTTAAGGGATAGTTCACACAAAAATGGAAATTCTGTCACCATTTCTTTCATGGAACACAAATTACATATTTGGCTAAATGTTAGCCTCAGTCGCCATTCACTTTTTTGTGTATAGAAAAAAGTTGTAATGAGAGTAAATAGTGACAGAGGTTAACATTCTGCTTAACGTCTCCTTTTGTGTTACATGGAAGAAAGAAAGTCATACAGGTTTAAAACATGATGGGGTGAGTACATTATGACAGAAGTTTCATTTTTAGGTGAACTATTCCTTTGTGGTAAAATTCACAAGATGTTTCAATGGTGTAAATTTAGCTATGGTCCCCCTACAATATATGATATATATCGGTAACACTTCTAACTAAGGTTCCATTTGTTAACAATAGTTAACATGAGCTAACAGTGAAAAATACTTTTACAGCATTTATTAATTTTGGTTTATGTTCATTTCAACATATATATATATATATATATTTAAATCAAACATTGTATATTTTAACATTTGTTCATGTTAATTAACTCAATTAAATGTTAAATGAATTAACATGAACCAACAGTGAACAAGTTGTAATTGTATTATATATATATATATATATATTTCAATGTTAGTTCATGAAACATAATGAATTAACAAATATTAATGAATGGAACCTTATTGTAAAGTGTTAGCTAAATATCAAATAACTTAAATACTAATACAGTGACATAAGCAATATAGAAATCTTTCATTCAGCTTTGTGTACTGACATGTTTGTACTGTATAAAAGAAAGACAGCCTTTAAAAAAGCCTTAAAAACTGCCTTGAGCTTTTAAAAGCTAAAAATTAGGAATAAATCTATCTTACAAATATGTCTGTTTTCCGATTTAGAACATTTGTAATTGACCTGCTTCTCTGATATTACCTCAACTTTCCCCTAAATTCCTCTCTACACAATCATTATGACAAGGATGCTGTTTTGAATGTATAGATTTGCTGTCATCTAAAGCACTTTATTTTAAAAAAAAAAATGCAAATGGCACCTCAATATTTTGTGTAGACCAAAATGAAAAATATTTCTTTTTTAGCTCTAGTGTAGTCATATAAATCATGTCTATTCTGCCCCACCCAACACTACTAACCTCCTTTAATATATCTCTCATACTCTTTCCTTGATAACACAAGACATGTAAACTCTTACATATTATTTTCTCATACAAACATGCCTATTCTGTCAACATTATATGAGGTCAGAGTTATATGCTCTCTGTAACACGTAAAAAATGTTGTATTTGGTGTTAAGAAGTGCCTTGGTACTTGGTCTTGTCTGCCTAGCATTATAGACAGTGATGCATTGTAGCTTTCTCTTTTATGTACTTTATATATATATATATATAATATGGTAGTTTAAGGTTATTCAGTTTTGTATTAAATGATGTGTATCACTTTCTTGTGATACTGTGGGGTTTCTGTGTTTCTTTACAAAATATATAAAACTAGATTTGGCTTTTGTGAGAGTCTGTGATTGTTTATTCTCAGGATACGAGGCATTCAAACATTAAAGATTGCACCACACCTAAACAAAATGATAAAGACTTTACTTAAAAATGCTGCTACTTGCAAATCATTCTCGGAACATGCTTATTTTTTCCCTGATCTTGTTAGGCTTCTTGGATCCACTATACTCAAAGTGTGTTACTGTACCTTTAATTTTGTTTTATTTTTGCAATAATGACAATCTACCTTGCCTGGGGACTGCAGCTAGTGTTATTACTGTAACGAAGGCCCTTATTCAGATAAATTATAAGAGACATCCGCTCAGTATTCTCACTGCAGCAGTTCTCACAGACTTCCACTGACTGAACACACCAGCACAACAACATGCACAAAACTGCATGTAGAGCTGGATAGGGGCCTAGGACTGCCAGGGGCCTCAAATGCTTTTGGCAGCTGCCAAAAGAAAGCTGAACACCAGGGCTCTCGTTGCATGCAGTGCGAACTGACCACTAGGGCCCCAGGTGCCTCAGCATAAAAACAGCAAGTGGTCCTTCTGCATGCACAAACTACATATACACTTACTGAGCACTTTATTCGGAACACCTATATACATACTTATTCATGCAATTATCTAATCAGCCAATAATGTGCAAAACAATCAAGCATATACAGGTCAGGAGCTTCAGTTCTGTTTCAAATCAACCATCGGAATGAGGAAATAATGTGATCTCAGTGATTTCGACTGTGGAATGATTGTTGGTGCAAGAAGGGCTGGTTTGAGTATTTCTGTAACTGCTGATCTCCTGGGATTTTCACACACAACTCTCTAGAGTCTCTAGAGTTTACTCAGAATTGTGCCATAAACAAAACAACATCCAGTGAGCTGCAGCTCTGCGGACTGTAACACCTTTTTGATGAGAGAGGTCAATGGAGAATGGCAAGACTGGTTTGAGCTGACAGAAAGGCTACGGTAACTCAGATAACCGCTCTGTACAATTGTAGTGAGGAGAATAACATCTTAGAATGCACAACACGTCGAACCTTGAGTAGGATGGGCTACAACATCAGAAGACCATGTCAAACACTTTATTAAGACCATAGTGTTCCTAATAAAGTGCTCAATGAGAGTATACAAAAGTAAAACCTGTCCCGCAAAGGTCAGTACATAGCAAAATGCAAGACTTAAGCTAGCTAATTGTTGTAAGCTTAACATTTAAGTCAGGGCTGGCACTGGTCAAACTGATGCCCTACGGAGACTTTCACGATTGTCCGATGGAGAGAGTGTTCCACAACTTCTATAGGGTCCTTGAATAACATATAACGTGCAAGGAAAGGCAGCCAGTGGACTTTTTGGTGCACCCCTAAGGTAACATGGTGCCTCCTTAGAGGGTTGGCGCCCTTTTATTCCAGTCAGTACTTCTTTATTTCTTCATTAAGACCCTGTTATTTTGTCTACATATTTGTGTAGGCCAACATCACATTCTGTCAAAATCAGGACTGGGAGTTTAAACAGATATCATTTTTTATGGACAGTATATCATTTAATACTATTACAAACCAAAAGGAACTGCAGGATATAAAGAGAATTTGACTGTATTTAAAAAAACAAATGTATGACATACTAATTATGAAAAAGGAACATTCCGATCATGAACTCTGTATCCCACAAGACTATGATGCTGTTGGCTGCAAACAATTCAGTAGTGCCAAAACACACAAATGACCATATAAGCAATAACTAAATATAATACAAAACATGCAAACACTTTTCAAAATATTTTGGGAGTGAATGGAAACCTGGAAGTATTGATAAAATAGAATTACATATAACTGGTGGAACAGAGGCACAATTTGTAACCAAGTGGGTTAATACTTGGTTATTGTGTAATAATACGTATGATGGTATGATGGGTTGAATATTTTTTGAACATCCTTTTGTATGGCTGCTGACTACCTCAGAAAAGTCATAACCTAGGTTATTAGTATTTAAATGTTGAAAATCTACAGCTTGGATGCCACAAGAATCAGAATATCGGCCTGTCCCACCAGAATGTGAGTAACTGGATGAATGATGCTGGTAGATTCAAGCAAGCTCATACAGGTATGGTTGAATGTGTCTAGTTTAAGAGAAGATAATTATTCTCTTTAGAATTCAAATAATTGTATTTGTAGCTAAGGAATAGAAGGAGAAAAGTGGAAGTATCATATAATTTCTTGAGTGAAGATGTTTTTTAGACTCAAGCAAACTCATACAGGGATAGTTGAGTGTATCTAGCTTTGCTGTACCCACACAGCTTTTTAGAACCCAAGGCATTGTGTTCATTTGTAGCTGAGGTACAAAAGAAAAAGAAAATAATGCAAATATTATCATCACTTTGGAGCCAACATACAATCTGATTGCAACTACATTGGCACATTGTCAGACAGGAATATTCTACAAAGTGATTTGGTAAATGTTGTGAGTGATTTTGTTTAATATTTCCCACATGAAGTCAGCAATATGTATCCAGTAATTGTTCTAGCATGACAATACATGTTCATGTGCAATCTGGATTGAGGTCAAACTTTAATATTACGTAACTTGTTCCATGTGGTTCCAAGAAAAATATTTTTAGCCAATCAAAATATGCTGGGTAAAATCCTTTTAAATATAATATTACAAAATATGTATTACTGACAACTGGTTTTTGTGTGATACTTCCAGCAGTTTTTATATTGGAACTTCATAATATTATATACCTCAGATAAACAATGCACATAACATTGTTAAGAACTTTTATAAATTAGTTGCTCCCTTTAAACTACAGAAGTGCTTCAAAATCACTGTACATTTCCCATTAAATTAATACAATTTGCATTAGTGAGCATGCAATTTCAGGGTAGACATTCGTATATATATATATATTTTTTTTATCCCTTATTTGTCTTTTAACACTCCTGCCATTCCGGTACGTTTATCTCAACTTGTTCTGGGTTTCTTCTTCACTTACAAGAACAGACCTTTGTAGCTATAGCTGAACTGATGATGTTTAAATGCCAACCTTTTACATCTATGAGAGGACTACAGTATATGTGTCATGAACTGCCCTTTGTCACTTCATTTTCCAGGATGCAGTTTGGTTGATTACCCCCACCTGCCCTCCATCTTCTACAGCTGTTCCCTGTTCCATCGTCAACCTTCTGTGTATAAATGCCCTCTGGTTTCCTTCCCTTATCATCGGTTCTTGTTAGTTTGTTTGTTAACATGTTCATTCAAATGTTACAGCAAATTGCTGTGACGTATGATTTGTCCTTTATCTCAAGTGTTTTATTTTCATCGTATGTCTTCATCTTTTGAGTTACATTAAATAAATAGTCTGCATTTGGATCCACACTCTCCCGTCTCCCTCTCCCATCAACATTACTATATGAAATGCTGTGTGCATTTTCCCTTTCCCTTTTTGATTTGTAACTAGTAGCACCTAATATACATGTGTAATAATAATTTCTAGAGCAAATAGTTTTACTAAAAAGTGATGTCCACATGTGTGGATAGTGAGACTAAGTTGTGAAATTTTAAAAATACCAAGAAAATAATAGGATCAGAGTTTTAAAATCAAATTGTTTGTTTTCAGGAGTGTTGATTATTCATGTTTTTGAAATGTTACAGACATTACAGCTAAATTTCAATGAAGCTGCTTTAGAACAATGTGTATTGGGAAAAGCACAAATTAAAAAAACTAACTGTGCTGTCTGTCTGCACTGTTCTCAGAAGAGTTCAAAAAGCATCTTATTTTCATCCTATCTCCATATGTGTAACGTTAGTGTGGGGAGCAGGCAGACAGGTGGGTCAGATCCAAACGCAGTTTTTATTTATAAAGACAACTAAAACAAACACAGGAACAAATGAAAGTCCACAATGGGAAAATTAAACTAAAACACAAAAGACATCCAAAGGGGTACGAGGGTTGAGAAAACATCCACGGAGGGCAAGGCAACAACGAACGAACATCCGCATAAACATGAGCGAACATGAGAACAAACAAGAAACGTCAACGCATGACAAAGGGAAGGGAAAACAGCGGGGTTTAAATAACGAGACACGGTAATGACAAAATGACAGACAGGTGCGGACAATAACACAGTGACGGGTCCGGAAAAGACGGGAAGAAGGGAAGTGTAGTTTTTCACAGAGACAGTGAAACACGGGCGGACAACAAGGAAGACATGACAGGAAGCGTGAGCGGTGAGACAGAAAACACGGAGCGGACAACAAGGGAGCATGACATGGACGTGACTAGTGACGGGTGAAACGGAGAACACGGGACGGACAACACGGGATCATAACATAGCCCCCCCTCAAAAGGACCGGATTCCAGACGGTCTAAAGGCTCAGGAGGTGGAATTGAAGGAGGTTCAGGAGGCGGAGCCGAAGGAGGCGAGGGCGAAGAAGGCTCTGAAGGCGGAGCCAAGGGAAGTTCAGGAGGCGCAGCAAAGAGTACCTCTGAAGGCGGAGCCGAGGAAGGCCTAGAAGACGGGGTTGAGGAAGGCAGAGCCGAGGATGGCTCAGGAGGCCCAGGAGGCGGAGCCGTGGGAGGCTCTGGAGGCTGAGCCGAGGAAGGCTCAGGAGGCGGGGCCGAGGAAGGTGGCGCCGTAGGAGGCTTAAGAGGCAGAGACCTGGAAGGCTCTGGAGGCGGAGCCGAGGGAGGTGGCGCCATAGGAGGTTTCAGAGGCGGAGACCTGGAAGGCTCTGGAGGCGGAGCCGAGGGAGGTGGCGCCGTAGGAGGTTTCAGAGGCGGAGCCCTAGAAGGCTCTGGAGTCTCTGGGAGCAGAGCCGTAGGAGGCTCGGGAGGCAGAGCCGGAGGAGGCTCGGGAGGCGGAGCCCTGGGAGGCTCGGGAGACTTGAGAGGCGGAGCCCTGGAAGGCTCGAGAGGCTTGAGAGGCGGAGCCCTGGGAGGCTCGGGAGGATGAGCCCTGGAAGACTCGAGAGACTGGAGAGGCGGAGCCCTAGGAGGCTCGGGAGGAGGAGCACCGGAAGACTCGAGAGACTTGAGAGGCGGAGCCCTAGGAGGCTCGAGAGACTTGAGAGGCAGAGCCCTGGGAGGCTCGGGAGGAGGAGCCCTGGAAGACTCGAGAGACTGGAGAGGCGGAGCCCTAGGAGGCTCGGGAGGAGGAGCTCTGGAAGACTCGAGAGACGCTGGCTCTAGGACGGGCACGACCACTGGCGCTGGCTCTAGGACGGTCCTGGCTACTGGCGCTGGCTCTTGGACGGTCCGGGCTACTGGCGCTGGCTCTTGGACGGTCATGGCTACTGGCACTGGGACAGGGACGGTCATGGCTACTGGCACTGGGACAGGGACGGTCATGGCCACTGGCGCTGGCTCAGGGACGGTCGGGGCCACAGGCGCTGGCTCAGGGACGGTCGAGGCAACAGGCGCTGGCTCAGGGACGGTCGAGGATACAGGCGCTGGCTCAGGGACGGTCGAGGCTACAGGCGCTGGCTCAGGGACCTCTGAGGCGACAGGCTCTGGCTGGTTGACCATGGTATTCGCTGGCTTGGGTTCGCTGGGCGCTGAGGGCAGAGCCACGGGGGGGTTTTGCGACTGGCAACGCTGGAACGCTGTTCCTGGTTGGCGTGGCTTCAGGCTCGCTGGCCGTGGCTGACAAGGGCTCAGGCCCGCTGACCATGGCTGACATGGCTGACGAGGTCTCGTAGACCGAGGCAGGCGTGGGCTCTGGCTCGCAGACCGGGGCAGGCGTGGGCTCTGGCTCGCTGACAGGTGGGGCTGGTGTGGTAGGGTGCGCCAGGGGCGGCTGGAGAGTCTCCGCTGCGGGTGGTGAAGTTGAGTCCTTCTTGGAAACGCCCACAGTAAACGGAGAGCCACACACCAGTAGGGTCGCCTCCAGGAAGTCGCAGAGGGTCCAGCCGTGCATCGCCTGAGGCAACCGCTCCTTCAGTGTAGGGTTCAGGTTATCCCAGAAGAAAACCACCAGGGCAGAGTCCGGGAGGTCGGAGTGGTTTGCCAGAGCAAGGAAGTCCCTGATGTGATCTTCTATGGGATGGTCCCCCTGTCACAAACAGAGAAGCCAGTAGTTTGCCTGTAAAACTGCTGGATCCATTCTTTTGGTTGTGCATTCTGTAACGTTAGTGTGGGAAGCAGGAGCAGGCAGACAGGTGGATCAGATCCAAACGCAGTTTTTATTTATAAAGACAACTAAAACAAACACAGGAACAAATGAAAGTCCACAATGGGAAAATTAAACTAAAACACGAAAGACATCCAAAGGGGTACGAGGGTTGAGAAAACATCCACGGAGGGCAAGGCAACAACGAACGAACGAACGAACGAACGAACATCCGCAGAAATATGAGCGAACATGAGAACAAACAAGAAACGTCAAGGCACGACAAAGGGAAGGGAAAACAGCGGGGTTTAAATAACGAGACACGGTAATGACAAAATGACGGACAGGTGACGGGGCCGGGAAAGACGGGAAGAAGGGAAGTGTAGTTTTTCACAGAGACAGTGAAACACGGGCGGACAACAAGGAAGACATGACAGGAAGCGTGAGCGGTGAGACAGAAAACACGGAGCGGATAACAAGGGAGCGTGACATGGACGTGACTAGTGACGGGTGAAACAGAAAACACGGTACAGACAACAAGGGATCGTGACACGGAACGTGATAAGTGAAAACGGAGAACGCGGGACGGACAACACGGGATCATAACAATATGAAACCTCTGAAAGCATTTTTTTTTCTCAATGTGAAAATACACAGTAAATATAGGATTTCTAACGGAAAATGGGGCTAAAGTACACAATTGTGTACATTGAGTTTAGAAGCATTGCGTTTCAGGATAAATCACTCAAATGTAAAAAAATAAATAATTTCATATTGGATGAAACTTAAGTCTAATCTTTTGACTTAAACAGGTTTCAATGTAAAAACTTCGTTTTTTGACTAGATGTAGTTTTGATGGCATTTCTCCCAAAGACAAACTCTGCTATGATCAGTGCCAAGTTGTTTTGTCACATGAAAGTTTAAACATTTACTGATAGCTCAGAATGTCTTGAACAGAGGTCAGTCAGTTTAAATTAAATTAAAATATGGGTTTTGTATAGCGAAACCAAAATACAACGTCCACGCATGAGGACACGTGGTCGCACGAGGTTAAAATAGCCTAATCCTTCCTTATGTCATCATTTATCCACTAAGAGTTAATAAACGTATAGTAATATAGAAATACATTAATATATTTTGTATAATCTTTTGATTTGTGCTCTTTGAGAATTAAAGTTCAAGAACAAAAATTACAAAATATTATCAAATAAACAATGCTTCATAAATTATTGTTTATTTATTTATTTTTATTTGTTTAAGCATCACCTGCTCATTGGAAACTCATAGCAGAGTATATGTAACATTATAAAATATCAGAACTGGGATTGATTCCCAATAGGATTACAGGCATCTCCAAGAGCCTCTCATAATGCAAAGGGACTCAGTGGCAGACCATAATTTTCCACAGAGAAGGGAAACAAAAATAAGAAAGAGTAAATAGATAATTACGATGTAGTCAATGCTGCTATCAAGAACCGTGTAATAAACATACAGTATATAGAATAATAGACACACACACACACACACACACACACACAAACGTCTTAAGGTCCGATATCGTCTGATAATGTTTAATGCAGTATTATAGCAATAAGAATTAGAGTATAGCCATTTAGTAAGGATGTCAATATTGCAAGAGTAGCCTACATTCTCTGCATAACTTGCATGTAACTGAGCACATTGAGCTTTGTGGAGAAGGAAATATTTTCAATTTGTTGTTTGTTTATTGTCATAGTTTCTTCTTCAAGGCAGTAAATGGAAGAAAATCTTCTTATGGGCAAGAAATGGCACCGTTCTATTTTAATGTCATGTGGAAACAAATCCAATGTTGTCATTCACTCACCCTCATGTCATGTCATTTCTTTCTTCTGTTGAACAGTGACTGAGGCCATCAGTACATAATAACACCTTATGTGCTTCATGGAAAAAAGAGTGTGAAACAACATGAGGGTGAGTAAATGATGACAGAATTTTCATTTTTGGGTGAACCATCCATTTAAAAGATATTTCAATAAAGAGTTTTCTCAAACAAGACAAGTGTCTTCCCTCTCTTTTAAAAGCTCAAAATAGTGGTTTAATAATAAGCAGAGCACCAGCTGCATTGTCTGGTGGTTATTATGGGGTTGCATTAAGCTAGGTCTTTCTGTGGCTGTGGTAAGGCACAGACAGTTCTCAGACTGCAGAAGGGGTTTTGACTCGTGATCTGTGCCCTTTTGCTGCAACTTGACCGGCAGGTGACCTTTGGGAGCTGCTACCTGATTACCAGCCTAGATCAAGTAGTGCAAGTGTTTAGTGCTAGATTTCAGCTGTGATTTCTAATAGGAATGAGTCAATGTAAAGCTGTTCTTCAACTACATAGCAAACATTGCATTTTGACATTATCTGATGGTAAAAGGCAGCCACTGATTTGAGATCAGTCACTCTATGAGGTATTGTCAGAGTGTCCACCAGCAGATAAAATGAGCTTTACACAAAAACTCAAACCACAGTAACCACTGTTTCCGGCTGTAAGGCACACGACTGGAGCTTTCTCGTGGGAACTTGTTTGACACTTTACCACTTTGCTTTCTCATATTCACACAGGTTTTTGCCTACATGTCATATGTATGCATGTGCAACACTGTGAATTATCTGGTGTAAAACAACATGCAAAAGACTAAATACTAATTTTGCATTCAGTGAAAAACATAGAAGTTTGTGCACAAAGTTCAAAGAGACTGAATGGTTATATAACGTGATATGAGCCATTTTGACAGGTTATAAAAGTTATAAAGGGAATGGGCAAGATGTTTCAGTGAACTTGAATGAGAGGAAAATACAATTTTAAAAACAATAATTTAAAAACTCTCTCCTCATGTCTCCCTTCTTAAAATATGTTTTGCACAGTTTTCTTTTCTGGTGACAAGAAACAATCAACTTGTTTTTTCTTTTTTTTACATCTGCACTCCATCTAGTGGAAAAAACAACAAAACACACTTTGTTTAATTTTTGTTTATGTATTTGTATTTTATTTTTTAATGTGTGTACTGTGATTTTATTTTTTATTTTATTTTTTCAGGTAACCTGGTTTAAAAAAAAGCATGTGCTTTATGTAGTAACATCTAACATCATTAACTAGTTCAGCTGGTCAAAATATTATATAATATGACTAAACCATCAAACTTTATAAATTAACATGAGAAAAATATAAACATGTTTCCAGTGGTAAGACATAACATAAACCTTATGGTAAAATAAAATAATCGGTTTCCCCTTTTGTTACTTGTGACTACTTTCTGAGACAAAAAATATGATGTATAAAGATTCCACAATATTATTATTATTGCAGAATTGTGTATTTTTATTATTATTATTATTACTACTACTACTACTTCCACTACTTCCACTACTACAACTACTACTAATTCTACTACTACTACTACTACTACCACCACCACCACTACTTCTACATCTACTTCTACTACTACTACTACTACTGTTTGTGCTTGGTTTTATTCCACAAACACCAGCCACTCAAATAAATAATATACTTTACATAGCCTATATTAAAGTGCAATGAAAAATGACTGAATTTGGCCAAGAGATGTCAGTATTTGAGTATTTATATATCCACAAGTACAGACCAGAGAGATCAACACATGCAACATAGCACAAGCTACTGGATGACAGGATCCGCCCAGGACACTCTCCTTTTAATCAGTCCTTTATGCAGTGCACACAGAGCTCATGCCATACAGGACCAAGCGGCCCTAAAGCAGGGCTAATAGAACAGACCCTTAGCTTAGTGTAGGGCCCTCAGACTACAGTTACTAGCCGATCACAATGAGAATATCAGTAAAATCAAAGAATTGTAACTATTTTTCACCTAATATTCATTCACCAACGCTTGAGAGACAAAGATTAATTTGTGAAAATTAATTTATCTTTGATCAGAGAAAAATATTCAGCCATCAAATTAATAATTTAGAACAACTGTAAATGTTAATGAGTCACAATTTCCTTTGTGTGTCCTTAGATTATTCATATGGGATAGCAAAGTAATTTGTTTAATGAGGCACACAGTGAACAACTGACGGAGAATTATCATGCTGAGGGAGAATGCCCCATGCCACCACTAGGGGGTGGGATTGTGGTGGCATAGGGCATTGTAGATTGTCAAAACTTAACAAATCCTCCAAACTCTAAACAAGACATGATATACACTGAATTTACTTGATTTAATCATTTGCATAGGTTCCTCATGAATAAATTATGCTACATCAACACATTTTTTCCTCTTGGTTTAGCTCTTGAATTTCTCTCAGAAAACATTATTTGTTCACGTAATTTCAACATATTGGTTTTTCGTTTTAAATGACCCAATTAAGTAGCCTCAATGTGATTTTATATGTGTCTGTAACATGATTCTCAGTTTTACAAAATAATATGATGTTACATTACTGATTTATGTTGTGAGGTTATGCATGTTCACCTGTTTATAGCTATCACTATCAAACATTAGCATGCTCAGCGCTAAGTAGCAATTGCATTACTCAAACAGTGCGCTGTATGTTGTTTATACAACAGGAGCAATTGCTACTTAGCATTAAGCATGCTAATGTTATATAAACAACATACAGTGCACTGTTTGAGTACACATCCTCAACCTAAGCAAAAGCTTCACTCTTTACCACAGTGGTGACCCAGCATAATACAATCGGTTCTAAATCCCAAATAAAACAACTTTAAATATTATTAAATCTCCCCCTTTTCTCATCTTGCTCAGAAATGCCAAAAATAACACTTAATTTCAACTTTTGTACTCTCTGCATCAAGTCCCATGCAAAACATCTGAATTACAAATCCCCTTGCCCATGTTGTTGATCATTCTTGACTGGTTCATATTCACCCTACATAATGCAATCTGAAAGAGTGCACATAGTAGAGAATTACAATAATCAAAAGAAAAACAACTTTAAAAGAGAAAAACTATTTTGTTGTGTAGACCACAAATAATATAATTTATTAAATCGGACAACCTGCGTTTTCCCATGTTTTTGAGTGTACAATGCAAGAGGTGGCTGCACATTTCTTTCAATGTAAAGAGGAAGCCATTCTAATTTGAACAACACATTTAGGACAGTTTAATTTACAACCTTTCCCCGCCCCCTCTGCACCCTCCTCCTCCTTTATCCAATCACACAGTGGGTGTTGTCTGTGTGTGAGCCAATACTGGTCAAGCACTTGGCCTTTGAAACATTACCATGATAAGTATTTGTATGTCAGTCCTGTGTGAAGAGAAGGCATGAGGGGGTGGGAACGGGATGCCGCAGCAAAACAGGAATAATTTCCTTTATCTCAGGCCTCAGTGAATTATTCTTCTATCATCACCATGCTTAAATCACATATTACTCTTAAACAGTAGCATACTATTGTTTTGCTTTTATAATACTCTGAAAATTATTTTAAATGTAGTTTACAGTTAACACGTTTTTTAAGAAGCTGAGATTATGTTAGCTGCAAAATATGCACATGGAAATGCACAAGTGTGTTATATTGTAACTTTTATTGTTTTAACTGTATTATTCATTGATTTATTTACTAATATTTTATATGTTGTATCAATAGCCTAGTTTACATCCATTTTTCACGCTATTTTGTTATCGACAAAGTGAAAATGCGTAAAATATTTTTGGCGAAATGTGCCGTCTTCTGCCTGTTTCGATTCAAATGACCTTTTATCGATAAAAAAAAAATGTGTGCGTGATGACGTCATGCCTAAAAAAAAACACTTTGTTGCATAAGTTTTGGTTTCCATCGAGAAATGTGCGTTTATCGCTAATTCGAGTACTGAGACAATTCATTGAAATTAGCCAGCTTACTGTCATTTTAATTTCACAAATAAAAGCAATCAGAAGAGGAGGAATTGCAATCAAAAGGGAACAGTTGCCCTTCTGATAGGACTGTGATAGGCCTATTGGTAATGTTGCGCCTATCGCATGTTTCCGACCCAAAAGTGAATCGTCATGGCCCTGTTCGAGCTGGCAACCTGCACCAAGAAGTGGGGAAACTTTCAGTCTTAGTATATGAACAATCCATCGATGTGTATATGTTGTGTGCACAGCTATTAAAGAAACATTGATGCAGTGTAATATCAGGGTTTACATACATTCCTTGGCTGTTTTGAACAATCATCTAATCTAAAGCATCGACATCATAACTGCATTATGTCCTGCATATTTGTCCAGCAACTTTTAACGACCAACTGAACTTGATTGTCATATCAAATACATTTTAGTGTCATGATGCAATTTACATTTTCATAAGAAGCTCAGCAAATGCAATCCGAGGTAATGAGGGTTAGATTTAAAATATGTAAATGTTTCAAAATGTTCAAAAGCTGGTTTTCTGAAAGTGAACTCAGCACTGAACAAATAGATCCGATAGTTTATTATAGTCTTGAAAAAAGTGAAGAACATTCTGAGAATGTCATTTAGCCGACTTTCCAGTGCATCCTGGGGCCATCACTTCCCCAGGTAAATGGCACAGACGTACACGGCCGTCCATGTGATTGAAAAGAAAATGGGACTCATCGGACCAGACGACCTTCTTCCATTGCTCCAAGGCCAAGTTACGAAGCTCACGTGCCCATTGTATAGGCACATTATGGACAGTGGTCATCATGGACACTCTGACCGGTCTGCGGCTAGGCAATGCGCTGTGTGTTGTGCCATATTCCTCCTGTGACCATCATTAAAATTTGTCAGTTCAGACCAGACGGGATAGATTTGGGTGTCCAACACCCTTTCGCCGGTTTGTGGTTTGTTCCTTCTCTGCAGGTCACCACTGCTGACTGGGAGCACCCCACAAGCCTTGCCGTTTCAGACATGCTCTGACCCAGTTGTCTGGCCATAACAATTTTGCCCTTGTCAAAGTCGCTCAGGTCTTTCACCAACCTGGCGTCATAAAAAAATATTTATTTTTTAATTCAGAGACAAAAACATAATTTCTGTGCACAAGGATGTTTAAAATTAAAAATAAATAAAAAATACTAGGAGAAAAACATAAGTGTGCTTTTTTTAGAACACCTTCAGGGGTCTTGTAGAGTCCATGCCTTGGTGGGTCGGTACTGTTTTGGCAGCACGTGGAGGGCCATCAGCATAAGGTGGTCATAATGTTTTGGCTCATCGGTGTTAACACCCACAGTATATGCATATATCTGTGTTATTAATAATACATAGCATATTTTTTATTCAAATAATATAAAGTATATAATAATATATAAATATATTATATAATATTAATAGAATTATATACTGGTTTAGGTGCAAGCTCCAGAAATCAGATAATGCTTATATAAAACAGAAAATGTTAATGACATATTGATTTAGCTACAGATAATTAAGCTATATTGATTTAGCTACAGGTTTTTTTCTCTTCCCCCAAATAATATCACTTAGTAACAACTATGATCCTAATCCTTATCTGCTTATTCAGGCGTGGGTGAATGGCACTCGTGGCAGTGTGCTGCAGCCTCAAGTGACCAGCTTGTAGAATCTCAAACCAGTTTAACATTAATTCTTGCAACCTTATCTTTACAACTCCTCACTATTTTCCTATGTCTGTGGCCGGCCAGTGTAGCATAACAGTTTTGTCTTGTTCCACTTAAGTAATGAGATGTGACCTTAAAGTGAGACCATTTAACTTTGATGCAAAATAAAGTAAACGCTGTGTGGTTTGACAGGAACAATTAAGGTTGTTTCTTGTATTTTCATGTTTCTTGCAATGTTGTTCCTTTTTATTAAGGACCACTTCCTTATCGAGAAGATTCTAATGCCATACTGACTGTGAATGGGAGTACTGAATATTGCAAAACATATGTTGTGTCTCTTAAATTCAGTGTTTTCTCCTCTTATCCTGTTTGCATCTATTGTGTGAGGACATACTTCACCAATGCCTTGACAACAGACATCTACTATTGCTATAAACTCTATCATCATAGTGGCAAGCATTGTAGTATGAAGCCTGATACACTGACTCTTCAGTCAGTCTATAGACTGTATACTGTAACCCGCACACACAAACACAAGACGAGACAGTCACAATGTCGGAGAAAACTGCTTTATTCCAACAAAGCAGGCAACAGCACAAAAACAGGACAAATCCAGTGAAGAATGGTCAGGGTGAGCGTTAAATCGAAGCCGGGAAATCAAGATAGAGTAAAGGGTCAAATCCAGGAGAGAGTGGTCAACGAGAGCGTAGGGGGTCAAAGCCGGGGTAATCAGAATCAGCGAGACGGGACTAGAGGGAGCAAAAGACAGGGGAACAAGGGGAGCTCGAAAGCCGGGGAATCAAGAGGAAAATGACGAGACTAGTGGGAGCAAAAGACAGGGGAACAAGGGGAGCTGGCAAGCTAAAAGGTGAACGAGAGGAGGTCAAAACTAGACAAGACTAGCGGGGGGCAAAGACACGGGAAACTAAATACAATAACCAACAACCGTGAGACGAAAGGGTAGTGATATATATAGGGGCGAGTGCAGGTGTAAACCATGACAGGTGATGAGACGAGTGCAGGTGAAACTAATGTGCAGGAGTGCAGATGACGCGAGTGCAGGTGGTCATAATGTTCTGGGGCATTGGAAACGCGTGAGAAACTCGAGGAAGGGAGATTGCCTACGAGCATGTGAGCGAGTAGGAGCAAAGTGGGCGTGAGGGCTTGAGCGAGCAAAAAGAGCGTGCGAGCTCGAGGGGGCGGAACGAGCGTGGGAGCTCGAGGGGGCGGAACGAGCGTGGAAGCTCGAGGGGGCGGAGCGAGGGAGCGGGGTTCGTGACAGTACTCCCCCCTCTAAAACGGACGGCTCCTGACGGCCGTGCTCGGTTGCGAGGAAGTGGTGCTGGACGAACCCAACAAACAAAAAACCCTGAACAGACAACCCACAAAACACACAAACAAAATTGAGGGCAGTCCAAGGGGCACAGAGGGAAATGAGACAGTCCATGGAGTCAATGGGCAGTATCAAGGCAAGGTCTGGGGGAACATAGCGGACAGGCGGGTGGTCGGGAGATCTAGGGGGCAGCCGTAGGGCAGAGACTGGGTCAGGGGGTCTGGAAGGCGACTGGAGGACAGGGACTGGGTCCGGGGGTCTGGAAGGTGACCACTGGACAGGAACAGGGTCAGGAGGCCAGGGAAGAGGCCACAGGACAGGGAGAGTGTCAGGGGGCCACCGGACAGGGTCAGGGGGCCAGGGAAGAGCCGTGAAAGGCGGTGCCGTCAGAGGCGGCACTGTAGGCGGCTCTGGAGGTGGGGTTCTGGAAGGCTCTGGAGGTGGAGCCGAAGGAGGCTTTAGGGGCGAAGTTCTGAAAGGCTCTGGAGGTGGAGCCAATGACGGTGGCGCCGTGGGAGGCTCTAGAGGCGGAGGCCTGGAAGGCTCAGGAGGTGGAGCCAATGGAGGTGGCGCCGTGGGAGGTCCCCGAGGCGACGACCTGGCAGGCTCTGTAGTCTCGGGGGGTAGAGCCGTAGGAGGCCCGAGAGGCGGAGCCATAGAAAGCTCTGGAGTCTTTGGGAGCAGAGCCGTGAGGGGCTCGGGAGGTGGAGCCGTGGGAGGCTCAGGAGGCGGAGCCGTAGGAGGCTCGGGAGGCGGAGCCGTAGGAGGCTCGGGAGGCGGAGCCCTAGGAAGCTCTGGAGTCTCTGGGAGTAGAGCCGTGAGAGGCTCGGGGAAAAAGGTCGTGGAAGACTCGAGAGGCTCTAGAGGTGGGGCCCTGGAAGGCTCGAGAGGCTCGAGGGGGGGAGCCATGAAAGACTCAAGAGACGGAGCCCCGAGAGGCTCGGGAGGAGGAGGAGCCCTGGAAGACTCGAGAGACGAAGCCCTGAGAGGCTTGGAAGGGGGTGGCGCCCTGAAAGACTCAAGAGGAGAAGCCCTGAGAGGCTTGAGAGGGGGAGGAGCCCTGAGAGACTCGAGAGGGGAAGCCCTGAGAGGCTTGAGAGGGGGAGGAGCCCTGAGAGACTCGAGAGGTGAAGCCGTGAGAGGCTTGAGGGGTGGAGCCATGAAAGACTCGAGGGACGGAGCCCTGAGAGGCTCGAGGGGAGGAGGAGCCCTGAGAGACTCGAGAGGCGAAGCCGTGAGAGGCTTAAGGGGTGGAGCCATGAAAGACTCGAGGGACAGAGCCCTGAGAGGCTCGAGGGGTGGAGCCATGAAAGACTCGAGGGATGGAGCCATGAAAGACTCGAGGGACGGAGCCCTGAGAGGCTCGAGGGGAGGAGGAGCCCTGAAAGACTCGAGAGGGGAAGCCCTGAGAGGCTTGAGGGGGGGAGGAGCCCTGAGAGACTCGAGAGGAGAAGCCCTGAGAGGCTTGGGAGGGGGAGCCCTGAAAGACTCGAGAGGAGAAGCCCTGAGAGTCTCGAGAGGAGGAGCCCTGGGAGGCTTGGGAGGAGGAGCCTTGAAAGACTCGGGAGGAGAAGCCCTGAGAGGCGGCGCTCTGGGTGGCTCGAGAGACTTGAAAGGCAGAACCCTGGGGGGCTTGGGAGGTAGAGCTCTGGGAGGCTCGAGAGGAGGAGCCTTAGGAGGCTCGAGAGGAAGAGCCCTGGGAGGCTTGAGAGGAAGAGCCCTGGGAGGCTTGGGAGGAGGAGCCTTGGGAGACTCGAGAGGCGGAGGCCGCGAGGGCTCTGAGGGGCGAGCAGAGGCTGGCAGAGCCGTGGAAGACTCTGGGGCGGAGCAGAACCCGGCAGAGCCGTGGAAGACTCTGGGGGCGGAGCAGAACCCGGCAGAGCCGTGGAAGACTCTGGGGGTGGAGCAGAACCCGGCAGAGCCGTGGAAGACTCTGGGGTGGAGCAGAACCCGGCAGAGCCGTGGAAGACTCTGGGGGCGGAGCAGAACCCGGCAGAGCCGTGGAAGACTCTGAGGGCGGAGTAGAACCTGGCAGAGCCGTGGAAGACTCTGAGGGCGGAGCAGAACCCGGCAGAGCCGTGGAAGACTCTGGGGGCGAAGCAGAACCCGGCAGAGCCGTGGAAGACTCTGAGGGCGGAGCAGAGGTCGGTAGAGCTGTGGAAGACTCTGAGGGAACCTCTGCGGTCTTGAGCACAAGACGAGACTGGGGAGAAGGGGCCCTCTTCCTTCTCTTGTGTCCTCGGCCAACAGGGGATGTGGCCATGGGGATGGTCGAGGCTACAGGCGCTGGCTCGTTGGCCGTGGCGGGCATGGGCGCTGGCTCGTTGGCCTTGGCGGGCATGGGCGCTGGCTCGCTGGCCGTGCCAGGCTTCGGGACTGGGGCCGTGACAGGCCTCGGGGCAGGGGCCGTGACAGGCTTCGGGGCTTGGCCGTGTCAGGCTTCAGGACTGGGGCCGTGACAGGCCTCGGGGCTGGGGCCGCGACAGGCCTCGGGGCTGGGGCCGCGACAGGCCTCGGGGCTGGGGCCGCGTCAGGCTTCGGGGCTGGGGCCGCGTCAGGCTTCGGGACGGGGGCCGCGACAGGCTTCGGGACGGGGGCCGCGACAGGCTTCGGGACGGGGGCCGTGGTAGGCTTCAAGACGGGGGCCGTGGTAGGCTTCAAGACGGGGGCCGTGGTATGGAACGCTGGTTCAGTTTCTGCCTCCCCCACAGTAAACGAGGAACCAGCGTACAGTAGGGTGAGGTCAATAAACTGAGCCAGGTTGAGAGAGCAGCGACCACCAGGCATGAATGATGAGGCTGGCTCATTCAGTCCAAATTGAAAAATGTCTTTCAGAGCCACCTCATCATAATTCACCTGGTACGCCAGGGCACAAAAATCCATAATATAAGCCTCCAAGAGTTGGCTCCCCTGGTGCAAACCCAAGAGTCGGGCCGCTGGCTCCATAATGTCAAGGACGGGGTTATGAGTTACATAACCACTGCCTTGCACGGAAAACCCTTGGTTCACGTCCGATGAGCCATAAAACCTCTCCGGGGATGGAGAGCATACGGCGCTCGCGGATGCGTGGAAAGCATCAACGGGCTCAGGGGCAGACACAGGTGAAACAGGGTGAAAAATTTCAGACATAGAACATACCTGCTGCCCCTGGGCCGCGAGCGCTTGGTCAAGTTTCCACACCGTAGCTCCTCGCGCTGAATGTGACGTGTTCCTCCGCTCTAGTGAGCTGCGCGAATCCTCAGCGCGACGCATTGTGACTGTCTTCGGTGAGGTTGGTTATTTTGTAACCCGCACACACAAACACAAGATGAGACAGTCACGATGTCGGAGAAAACTGCTTTATTCCAACAAAGCAGGCAACAGTACAAAAACAGGGCAAATCCAGTGAAGAATGGTCAGGGTGAGCGTTAAATCGAAGCCGGGGAATCAAGATAGGGTAAAGGGTCAAATCCAGGAGAGAGTGGTCAACGAGAGCGTAGGGGGTCAAAGCCGGGGTAATCAGAATCAGTGAGACGGGACTAGAGGGAGCAAAAGACAGGGGAACAAGGGGAGCTCGAAGCCGGGAATCAAGAGGAAAATGACGAGACTAGTGGGAGCAAAAGACAGGGGAACAAGGGGAGCTGGCAAGCTAAAAGGTGAACGAGAGGAGGTCAAAACTAGACGAGACTAGCGGGGGCAAAGACACGGAAACTAAATACAATAACCAACAACCGTGGAGACGAAAGGGTAGTGATATATATAGGGGCGAGTGCAGGTGTAAACCATGACAGGTGATGAGACGAGTGCAGGTGAAACTAATGTGCAGGAGTGCAGATGACGCGAGTGCAGGTGGTCATAATGTTCTGGGGCATTGGAAACGCGTGAGAAACCCGAGGAAGGGAGGTTGCCTATGAGCATGTGAGCGAGTAGGAGCAAAGTGGGCGTGAGGGCTTGAGCGAGCAAAAAGAACGTGCAAGCTCGAGGGGGCGGAACGAGCGTGGGAGCTCGAGGGGGCGGAACGAGCGTGGAAGCTCGAGGGGGCGGAGCGAGGGAACGGGGTTCGTGACATATACACAATAATCCTTACAAAACTTATCATTAAACACTTTATTTAGCTGTTTTGACCCACTAAAACCGTATTAGTGTACCAAGTGTATATTACAATGTTCTTTTGGGAGCCAAAATAGTGGATCCATCAGAACAGACCACTATTTACATGCCAAGTCAACCACTCTGAAACTTAACAAATTAGCAGAGTTATTGAGAAACCATGAACAGCCACATTTTTGCAGGATTTTGGTATTGATTTCTGACACACAAGTTATACAAGAAGACAGCCATTCCGAGAAGACAGTCTTTCTTGGATGAAGTTTTCATCAAATACACACTCGGAAGCTTGTGGTTTTCTTGTTTTCTTTACCAGACCTGGGGCCATTTGTACCAGCTTCCATAGGGGTCTTTCCTAATCTTATCTTCTGTGCAGAGTCCACCGGGGTAATGTAAGGTCAGTGTAAAGGTTAGGCTGCTGTGTACTCAACATCAGCACAATGCTCGCTAACCCCATATTCTGTTATATGTGTTTTAAAGATAGTGGAGAGAACCTTAATGCATGCAGTTCATTTACATTTATTAATTTAGCAGACACACTGAAAAAAAAAAGATTTTGTGATGAAGTAAATAAACCAGTAAAGATTAAGTACTTTGTACATTGAGTAAGTAAGTTAAGCGTAAACTTGAAGATATTAAGTATATTCTACATTTGTACTTAAATTCAAACATCTTTACAATGCATCATCATGTATCAATAGTAGAAATAGAAAACCTAGTCATGTTTATTAGCTAATTTGAGTAAATTTCACCAGTAAATAAAACTTTTCGAAGTTGGTGTTCCCAGCATGCACTGGGCTTGAATTATTAATTAGCTTGCATGGTTTCACTGTTTGTAAGTTTATTTACACCATTTCTATGGTTGATTTTGCTGTTACATTTGGTAACTTCTTGTTTACCGAAGTCTGAAGTAAATGTTCTACTCTTCATAGCATGCATGAAGCTTTCCTGTGGAATGCTAAATTTCAAATTGTTCAGAGAACTATAGAGAATGGTGAGAGGCAGTGGTGAAAGATAAATTTCAGTGGTGAATAGATTTGTTTTAAGAAGTAGACAATTAGTTCATAAGTATATGATAACGATATGATTTTAAAGTGCTTCTGTGCATCTTATCACTTGGCTTGTTCCCACGGAGACCTGTGACGTCAGAGGGAAACCCGATTTTCAGGGGGACTCAATTTCTCAGAACAACAGCATTGATCACGCTGATATCCCAGGATCAGAGCAGAGTTGGATGAGGTTCTAGTGAGATATAGGGGTATGGGTGAGGGGCATAATATTAAAGAAAGCCAAACAGATGCTCAGCAGGACAGAAAATAAGGACCTTCTTGGTTTATTGTAGTATGTCATAAAAAGTTATTACTGATAACATTAAATAATGAATATACTAACCACACATTCACTTGTTTGATTTTGATTATGAAAGCAGGTAATTAAGCTATGACCTTGTTTCATCTGCATTGAAAATTAGTCTTTTAATCATCCGGATCAGCACATGCAAACAGCTTGGTTGAAAGAAAGAAAGAAAGAAAGAAAGAAAGAAAGAAAGAAAGAAACAAACAAACAAACAAGAAATAAAATATATAATACATTTACTAAATTAATGTAGTAATAAGGGACCTTGAATAAGAGTAATTTTTATCATTATTATTAATAATAAGATAATAATAATTATTAATAATATTATTATTACTTAGAAAGAGTAAAAGATTCAAAAGTAGCACGTGAGTTTCCTCCTTTCTTCTGACAGGCTGTGACCTTCCCTCTGCTTGCTCGCGCGATTGCTCCAAACACGCTGCTGCCTTTTAAAGCGCGAGAAGACATGAGCGTAGTCATTCTGACGCTAAACGAGGCAGGCTCACGAACTCCTGTCGTCTCGTTCATCTGCCCCCCTTTTCGTTTCCCCTTTTCACCTCGTCGACAACCCATCATCTTTTAATTTTTTTCATAGTCACTTTCACAGCCCTTTATCGACATGTACCGGTATTTTGGGGAGGTTCTGACTCGCGGAGCGTGCAACGCTCTGGCCTCGGGTTGCGTCGAGTCCGCTCTGCCGGCTTCCTCATCTTTACTGAGGGTGCGTCATTACAGCGATGCCGCCGACAAGGAAGACGACCCGAACTTCTTCAGGATGGTGGAGGGCTTCTTTGACCGCGGCGCTGCTATTGTTGAAAACAAGCTGGTGGAGGACCTGAAGACCCGGGAGACGCCGGAGCAGAAGAGACACCGTGTGCGGGGAATCCTCAAGATCATTAAACCCTGCAACCACGTCCTGAGCGTTTCCTTCCCCATCAAGAGAGACAACGGAGAATGGGAGGTTATCGAGGGCTACAGGGCGCAACACAGCCAACATAGAACCCCCTGCAAAGGGGGTAAGATCTATATATTTTATTCATTGTGCAGTAAGAGTGCATAACGGATCAGTTTGCATGTGCTTTGCCCAACAAGATGTTATTAGAGCTACATTCGGTCTGGCAATGGTTGACGTAATGACGTGCAAAAATGTGTGTCGTTTTTATATCTTCACGGTTTTAAACATGAAATTTGGGTAGATTTGTCTAGCCCTGCGCTTTCAATCAATGTCAAGTCAGACATGCAAACCGTGCAGCTGTACATGTGTTAATTTATTTGGGGAGAGCAGCCTTTAGACACAGGGCTTAATGTCCCTGTGTGATTTGGTTTGTTACTTTCGTGTTTGGCTGTTTGTAGTGTGCAGACTGTTTGGCACACGTTTGTTAGTCAAGAATGCCAACAGGCCAGTTTCAACTTTTTATCCAAACTTGCAACTGATTTTGCCCTCATTCCAATCATCGGCAACAAGTCAAAAGTCAACTGTGTTTTCACTACAGACATTGTCATTGGGATAATGGGTGTTTGAGAAATATGCATGCATACATATTAACTGCAAAGCAAGGCTGCACTCTACAACACAATGAAACACAATACGCCCATATTGAGAGACTGGTTGCAAATCACTTGAGGCCACAGTATCCCATTCGTTTTTATCAGCTGCAGTTAGCCTACGAGTGGTTGCAGGGTTTTTCTTGAAATAGCAGATGTTAAGGAATGGTGGTCATAAAGAGATTGAGGACATGCAGTGTGAGAGGGGAAGATGTCACAGCAATGCATTCTGGGTGATTTGTGGGGTGGTATGGTGACATATTGTCATTAATGTGAGAGGCAGTTTTAGGGTTTGGCTCAGACACCCAGCTGCGTGATAGAACCACTCGTTTCACAAAACACACAGCCTGTGTGTATTTGTTGTCCTTATTGCATTAATGCTTTCTAAGTTCATGTCTGTGGCCGGCCAGTGTAGCATAAGCAGTTTTTTCTTGTTCCACTTAAGTAATGAGATGTGACCTTAAAGTGAGACCATTTAACTTTGATGCAAAATAAAGTAAACACTGTGTGGTTTGACAGGAACAATTAAGGTTGTTTCTTGTATTTTCTTGTTTCTTGGAATGTTGTTCCTTTTATATTAGGGACCACTTCCCTATCTAGAAGATACTGATGCCAAAAATAAAAATGTTCTCATCATTTACTCACCCTCATGCCGTCCCAGATGTGTATGACTTTCTTCTAAAGAACACAAATTAATATTTTTAGAAAAAAAAAAATCAACTCTGTAAATCCATATAATGCAATTGAATGGTGACCAGAGCATTCAAGCTCCAAAAAGCATAAGGCAGCATAAAATTAACCCATATGACATGTAGGGCTGGGCGATAAAACAATATCAATATTTATCGCGATTAAAAAAAAACTCCATGATATCGACGATAAACTTGAGTAATTTCGATATTTAGCCTGTGTTCTACATCTGGACGTGCGTGTTGCTAAAAACGCTAGCAGTTTGGCTTTCTTATCGTATGTTTCCACTTTCAATTCCTTCCTATGGAAGCAGAGTGTCAAGCTCGCGATGTGGATTGTAAAATTGACCGCAGCGCGGGGCAAATGGTTCCCTAGAGTTGGGAATGGTTTTGTGCGGATTTCTTCTGCGTCAGTGGATACGCAGCCTCAGACTGTATGAAGTTGCTATTGCCCCCGCTACACAGGTCACCGCGTTCACTTTGTTCACTCTGCGCACGTGGCTTGCCGTACATAGCAGAAGGGGCGGAGTTACCGGCAGCAATGGTAATCGGGTAACACAATTGTAAATAATAGAGAATATCTCCAAACTTCTGTAAACTTTGCTCAAGTGCACCTTGAGACACAGGGTGATGGGCAGTTGAGATTCTGAGTTTAATATCTAAGGTCTCTCAAACTTGTTTGAACACCTTCAACAGAAAATTAGTACCCTGATCAGTCTGGAGCACTTTAGGAAGACAAATAGAGATCACTCACCCAAAGTGATTGCATCATTCAGAAGACTTGTATTAAACCACTGGACTCATATGGATTACTTTTAAGCTGCCTTTGTGATTTTTGGAGCTTGAAAGGTCTAGTCACTATTCACGTCCATTGTGAGCACCTACATAGCTGTTTGTGTTCTACCGATGAAAGTCATACACATCTAGAATGGCATGAGGGTGAATAAATGATGAGAGAATTTGAATTTTTTTGGTCAACTATTTCTTTAAAGTAAACTTCATGAACTCCATCAATGTGAACCTGACAAGTCCAGTGCTAATAAGCATCTCTTCACAAACTAATGGCCACCAAACCTACTAAATGTATATAATTCCTTCTTTGTTTGTTCATAAAGTATGTTAAGAATTTTGGGAATACCACACATAAAATGTTCCTACTACCTGACCGATATCACTGAAATTACTGTCCTGAGAAAGGATGAATCAGAAAAATAGACCATCAGAAATCCTCTCTTTGTGTGAATAGATTTGCTTGTTCAGTTTTGCTGACTTGTTCGGGATTGCTGACAGGCTTTTAGAATAGCAAAAATGAGCAAATCAGCAAAATTAGCTTACAGCACTTGTGATCATTCATTTGACAAAGACCCTTGTTCTCGATGGCTCAAAGATTTTCTCTAAAAATGCTTTGACATTGTTTAATAGACAAAATTAGGTACAATTTACAAAGTGTAAGGCACTTCATTCAACCATTGCTGATAGGCTTCACCTTCAGAGGAAGGAAGTGTATGAACGCTTGGCTATTTGTACTTAGTCAGCGAATGGTTGATTCTTTCATTTAATCATCTGTTAGCCAAAGTAATGCACATGAATGCACTGGATCAGAAGAAAGTTATTGGGCTTGTAAGCATGTTTGCAAGAGTAGTGGAAAGAAAGGATTTCATAAATCAGACTCATGCAGAATTGTGTACATATATGCACATCATTATAAATTACATTTGAATCTCAAACAAGTTAGCTAGGTGGAGTTGAGGAAGATGCGGTCCATGTTTCTTGTGTTTTTTCTGTTTATTGTATACAGTAGGAGATCTGTGCTGAGTCATACCTCTCCTCCAGAGCCCCCACCATCTAGCCCTCTGTCTCTGTCCCTCCCTCTGTGCCTGTATAAATGAAGACCATTTCAGCTAGTGGAAAAAACACTTGCAACATCTGTTGAGCTTGTGTGCCATTAAATGCAGACAAAAAGGCGCCTTAAAGGGGCTAATTTCTGTGGAATGTATTTGTAAATGCTAAATGTTTACCAAATTGATGGAGGTGCTTTTATGTTCAAATAGTTTTTTTTTTCTTCTGTTTAATATTTTTCAACACCCCCTCATTATTGGCGTAGTCTATCTCTGATGGCCTGTATGTTGCTTTCTCAGTGATATTATGAATATTAAATATAAATGAACTTTAGAGTGCATCATTTCACTGCTTTAGGCCAGACATCCTCATCTCTGTTGTTTGGAGACATTGCAGCCTAATGCAGTCATTAAATGTTTTAGTCTTATTTTCTTGTGTGCTTTTGGAGGATGACAGAGTTACATTTTTGTTTATTGTAAAAGGCTGAATGTGTGTGGTGGAGAATGACACACTCATTCACACAATCAGTCAAGATTCATGGTGCAGCCTGGCTTGCGGAGAAGGTGACTGGGCACTGAGTCATACTGCAGAGACACACAACATACATATTACAAATACATAGGACTCCCTTAGCACATGTGACATTGAGATGCCTTTTAATTCATCTGGTTAGCCAGAACATTTTGTACTTTTTTTTTATAGTGTTTATCATCATCATCATCATCATCATCATCATTATTATTATTATTATTATTATTATCATTATTATTATCATTATTTTTGATCATTAAATATTTTGTACTCTCCTTTAATAGTCAGGGTTTCCACAGTCATGGCAAAACCAGGCTTGGAAAAGTAATTGAAATGAATTGAATAATAAGTTCTGGAAAATTCTATAGTGATATACATTTCTGCTTCAGCTCTAAAATGTGTATGTATATGTATTTATAATTAATTTATTTATTTTTGTGCAAAGTATTTTTTAAATCCTTATCCTGTGATCACAAATTACAGGAATACTCTTTGTGAATTCATTGGTAAAAAAAGAAAAGGTCTGGGAACCCTGTATAGTGTGTTTTTATCTCCTTGTGTATCATTAAATATTTTGTACTAGCCTTTCATAGTGTTTTTTATTTGATATTGTGTATCATTAAATATGTTTTACCCTAGTTTTTATAATATTCTTTTATCTTACGTAATGTGTGTAATTAAATGTGTCCCTTTGATTACACAGATCAGTGATAATGAACATCCATTTGCCAACCTGATTTATTCTTTGCCATGCAACTCTACAAAATGGCCTAGTTTCTTGTTTTGTGTTTTGCATAAATGTTCATTGTTACATAATAGGATATACAGTTTGATATTTAAATTATTTTGAGTTCTAAACACACAACAGAACACTAGCAAGATGTTGACTGTATGTTGGGTGTGCTTTATCAGACACTAGGTGTATCTACACTGCCATGTTAGCAGCCTTAAACATTGTTGTTGTCATGATGGAGCATGTATTCCATAAAGTAATTTGTAGTAGAATTTATTTTAATTTTTTATAGTTCTAAATTCATAATTGTGTATTTAAAACTTTTTAGTCTCAACATTATTTATGCAATTATAAATGGGGTGTAAATACACCTAAATGCTTATTAGATGTAGCTTCTGTGCCACCTTTGCGGTGTAAAGATGGCTATACACTCACAATGCCCTTTGAGGTCACTTCTCTGATGTTGCTGAATTTCGGAAACCGTGGGTGAAAATAATAATTATCAAAATATCAATAACTACAGTCTTGACCAACACAAAATAGGTACCGTTTTAAAGTTTAGAAGTGCTACTTTACAATGCATGTAGGTATTATGACCATTCGAAACTATCAACTGTAGTTTATCAGCACAGGTATATCTTCAGAATTACAAAAAATAAATACAATTATTTTTAAAACAAACGCATCACATGCACAAATTAATAAATATATTTAATGAAGTTATGTGGAAATGAATAAGAAACATTTAAATTACCACATTAAGGTATGGTATAGGCTACAGTAGATGATATTTACACTTGCTGTAAATAGTTGCATATGCTTTTTACACCCTGGTGTATAATAAAACGGTATATAATCTAACAACACCAGTTTATGTAGTATAAGTATTGTGACTGAAATTAAATACATCGCTGGCAATGGAAAGAAATGCACATGATGTGTCATGTGATGGTACCTCGTCACTGCTGTCCTTAAATGCAGGGTTAAGCTTCGGTCCAGGAAATGGGTAACCAAGTCACTGCCATGAGCTGTGGCTGAGCTGGCCAGGGGTGGCCGCGGCCACCAAGGACTGAAGCCAAAAATGCTGTTTTGCAATCGCAATTGCTGTTTTGGTCATTTTGTTTTTGTCATTTGTTTGCACAATTTTGTTCTTTAGAGGTGAAATTATCTATGTACAAATGCACAAACTTAACATGTGTGCACACCAAGGTCACCACACCTCTCCATCCTGGGTGTCATTGTACCCATGCATGCCCATCCTCTGCTCTGCCCAGCATTTAGTGAGCCCCCGATCACAACGGAAACATATCAGATCTTGGATGAGGCTGAGGATGGTCAAATTCACAAATCATTATTTGGCTATACTGAAACTCTGGTAGGGGGCCCCTGGTGGCCGTGGGGGCCCTATATAGCTGCATATGTTGCTAAATATTCAGGGCTGGCACTGACAATTATTACGTTTTATTTGTTTGGAGTGGCTATTGGACACTTTGAGACATTTTTGGACACTAGGATAGCATATTTTTGTAATGCTAAAACATATGATTGCTTTATCGTATCAACACAAACTTGTACTCTGTTACAGGTGAAATGATTTGAGACAAAACAAAAGCAGATTGAGCTACCTTATTTACACCCTGAGATATATAATGTAAAATCAGAAAAAATAAAGATTTACATTTTTTTTGCTTTTTTTTTTTATTTACATTTTTTAAGTAGTTTCTTAGGCTGAGTGACTCACAATTTATCATAATCTATATCATTAAAACATATATAGTATTCTACAAAATTATACCAAACCATTGACTCTGTTTTTTTTTTGTTTTTTTTAAAGAGTTATAAGCCTTTAATTTTGGGCATGCCACTGATAAAGGAAATCTTTAAAACACCATCAGAGCTTAAAGGGTTAAGCGGCAGTATTTCTAGAAGGGAGTAATGGTGGCACCTGTCCCACTGGAGTGTGACCAGAGAACACAAGTTGAGCTGGAATTTTAGCAGCATAGCATGAAGAAGTGACCTGTGTCACATGACCTACTGGAAAAACAAAAATGAAGTCTCAAATTTGTTCTCAGTTAATAAACATCTTACTTTACTTTATTATAACTACACTTTATAATAAATAATATTACTTATATATATATAATTTTTTTTTTTTTTTTTTTTTTTATAAAGTTATTGGAAAAATAGTTATCCATAATTATGGAAAGCATACATTCTGTTATTCTTCAGACTTTGTTTAGGGTTTTTCAAAATCCCTAAGACCAAAATTATTGTAAAAAATTGTAACTTCTCCTAGAGCTTTTAAGCTATGTCCACCTACCTCTGCACAAACCTACAGACTGTTCTATCTCATGTAACTATATATTTTCTAACTGATCGGAATAACTGTTTTGCACAGTAGAATGAGAATTCTGTATATATATATATATTGGGATTTTATTTTAGATATAAATTGGGCTGCTCGTTGCATTATTGTGTTTTATCTTTTCAAACATATTTCTCAAAATAACTTTGGTTAAAGGGGTCATGACATGGGTTTTTTTATTGTATTATTATGTTCCCTTAGGTGCAATTATAGTATTAATATATTTTTTTTTAAGAAAAACTTTTAAAATCTAGTGATTTATGACCTTTTCCCACCCTGTTTCTCATCCTCTGATTCAAACAGTCTGTTTTGGGGGCGTTTCCATTTAAGACTTCAGTGTTAACGCCCACTGTTATGATTGGCTAACGTCAGTGCCTATGTATCAATTATTGACGCTCCCAGCCAGAACAATATGCAAGTAAACTAAGTAAAAACAGTGTGATTATTCATAATGAATGAAATTGCGCTTTAAAAAGTAGTTTAAAGTTTAAAATAGATTACTTACAGTTTGCGTCGTCGTTGTTCCCAGAATAGTCGGCACGGACTTATCTTTGAGCAACAGTTTTCTGGCAAAGCCAGCATCATATTGAGATTTGTTCTCAAAACAGTCATCCTTAAAATGTACAGAACAAACGCTTAAGTTAACACTGCCGTGACTGGGACGTCCGCAAAAAATAAACTGCATCCATTTTTCCCTGACGCCTGGATCTTTCGGCAGCTTATTCAGAGGTTTTGTTTGACCACAGCCAGGAACAGCACATCTGTGTGGCATCGTAATTTTCCTGTGCACAAGTAGTCTCTGTCAGAGCTCGCTGTCCATCGACTGAACACTTGTGAAGCGCACGGCGATACTGAAATGAGCGTGAGTTGTCTTGGCGCTTAAAGCGTAGTTATCTTGTGCTGGAGGCGGTCATATGCAAACGCTGGTACGTCACTTCTAACCGTCACGTCACTTCTAACCATGAATCCAGAACGAGCTGTATTTTGAGCTTGATTAAATAAATGATTCGTTTAGAATGGGGAGGACGTCTTAAAATATTAAACTTGCAGGACGTTTTAATGATACAAAGACCTCTTATATACCAAAAGATCAAGGCAAATTTGGTTTCTCATGTCATGACCCCTTTAAGTGTGAGCAGCATGGTAAATTATAGGGGATCGCACAATGGATGCACCTACAAAAGAAATATTGATAGAATAACGTGCCGATCAATAATCGATATAACAATATTTTATGACATCCCCACTATCTAGTTACAGTTGATTTTTAAGCATTTCTTTCATCACATTCCTATTATACACTTAGTTAGTATTTGGTAGCATTGCCTTTAAATTGTTTGACTTGGGTCAAACATTTTGGGTAGCCTTCCACAAGCTTCTCACAATAAGTTTCTGTCATTTTGTCCCTTTCCTACAGACAGAACAGTCAGGTCTGAAGGCCTCCTTGCTCACACACGCTTTGTCAGTTCTGCCCACAAATCTTCTGTCAGACTGAGGTCAGGGCTTTGTGATGGCCACTCCAATACCTTGACTTTGTTGTTCTTAAGCAATTTTGACACAACTTTGGAGGTATGCTTGGGGTCATTGTCCATTTGGAAGACTCATTTGCGACAGAGCTTTAACTTCCTGGCTGATATCTTGAGATGTTGCTTCAATATATCAATATCATTCTTCATGATGCCATATATTTTGTGATGTGCACCAGTCCCTCTTGCAGCAAATCACCCCCACAACATGTAGCTGCCACCCCCGTGCTTCACAGATGAAATCTGTGGAGTGATTAAAAAATTAGTTTTAATGGCTTCAACCTAAGTGTATGTAAACTTCTGACTTCAACTGTAAGTCTTATGTCTTACTTGTTGGCTGAGATTACATTCTGTCCTGCTTATCCATTCTTTGTGCATGAAGACAAATTATTCCAGAAAAACTGACAAAGACTGTGTAGCTTCAGAGTGTCTGTTTTTATAATAAACCCCATTTTGTTTCTTCTAGGCATTTTTTGATCTTTATTAGTCGGAAGAGTAAAAATCTGTCCAGCCTTTTGTAACCAATTGATTTCTATCATTGCTGTGGTCCAATTTCATGGGCCTTCTTTTTTTTTTTTTTTTTTGCAGGTATCCGATACTCCATGGATGTGTCTGTGGATGAGGTTAAAGCGTTGGCCTCTTTGATGACATACAAGTGTGCTGTTGTGGGTAAGCTTCATGTTATTTTGCCAAACATTAAAGTGGAGTCATCTTTCAAGGTCTAATCTTGATGTATTGCTGAATTATTTGCTTGATTATTCTGATCTCTACCTTACGCTCATATAGATTATTTGTACATCAGTAACTCAAGTCATTGAGTTCTTTTTATTTAGAATATCCTTCAGCCTCTAAAGTCTCATAGATTACAAGTAATTTCTCCTCTTCTAGATGTTCCGTTTGGTGGAGCTAAAGCTGGAGTGAAAATCAACCCCAGGAATTACTCTGTAAGTACACAACACAAACTTTCAAACATTCTGAGCACACAGACAATCTCTCGCAGTCTCCATGATCCTGAAATAGCTCCTTTATTATATCTGGGCTGTGTTTGGCTTTTTCATGGGCTCAATGAAGGGAAAACTCAATTTGTTCCATGAGTCCTACTTTTTCATGTGCTTGGGCCATTCTCTGAATGTATCTGTTACCCATTACTGTTTCAATTTAATATCAGGCCTGTGAAGTTCACAATATGCAGACATTTCATTATATATTTGTCTCTGTTTTTCTGTTAATTAAATTTTATTACAGCTACAGTCTTTATCTGTCTGTCCAAGTGTACATGACACAATGCATAATCGAATACTTGAAGGACATCAAATACGCAGAGTTAAATACATGTCACGTGTCACCTCTGTCTTTCAGAGCATGCACACAACGTAGAGGCCAGTTATGGTCTGATTATTGTGTATACAAAATGTTATCTAGGTCTGTTAGTCTGACTTTGCAAAAATCATACTGGTACTTTACAGTCAGACTAATGCATTTATCATCACCAATTTTAAAAGATACATTTTAGGTTTTAGTCTAACTTAAATTATCAAATTTTTTAAAGTTCATGTACAGTATGCGTACTGTTTGTTCAGTCTTGGGTCCTCTTTCTGAACCATATTTGCAATGTTACTTCCACTTCCATAGCGCACTATAAACTTACTTGTTTTTGCTGTGTTCTGATAATGGGTTTTGTACATTTAAAGTTCTACTATATATCTGACAATGGGTCTCATTTACTGACTGTGTATATGCACATATTTGTGTGTGAAATCTGTGTACAAACATTTTCATGCAGAAATCATAATTCATCAATAAATTTGCACCATCAATAAACATATTCTTAATTTTCTAAACACACACACACACACACACATATATGCACACATCAAATAGTATTACTTGTCTTATTTCAAAGTAGCAGAAATTATGTTCGTTATAGCTCAAGCTGGGTTCTGGGGCTGCCCGTGCACACTCAATGATGGAGAGCACAAATGATGTACTCTGTTGGAAGTGCTTGGATGCAGCTGTGTTGAAGGATTTTCTTATACTTATATACAGTTTCCCTGAACAATTACCTTTAGCTAATTGAAGATAAAGAGTGGTTCTTTAAAGTCAGGCACATAACATGGACTTTTCCCTTTATGGTTGTCATGTTATAAAAGTTAATATAATTGCACATTCTTTATCTATTTTAAGCTTAACTTGTTTATTCTGAGTTACAACAGACTGCCCTGAATTAGCACTCCTGTTTACTTTTCACCCTTTTCTGTTTTCTGTTTCCATTCAGGATAATGAGTTGGAGAAAATCACGAGAAGATTCACCATTGAGTTGGCCAAAAAGGGATTTATTGGTGAGTTATATTGAGGCATTCTTTGCTCTTTGAATGCTTAGCAATTGTTAGCACATTTCTTGAATAGCTCAAATAAAACCACATGGAGGCATCCAGGCACCAAATAATTGTCGTAAACATCTTTGGCATCAAAGGCTGGATGCCTTTACGACAAAATAACTCATAATGTAAAGTACTGTGCAAAAGTTTTAGGCAGTTTTTAAAATAATGTGTATAGTTAAGATGTTTTAAAAAGAATGCCATGAATAATTTTTATTTATCAGTTAACTTAATACTAAGTACAGTTAACATAAAAAATAAGATATAATATAACCATATTAAGACAAATGTTTATGTGAATCATCTAATGTGCCTTTAACGTTTGCACAGTACGGTAAATATATTTTATTACAGTACACTAATTAATCCCTTAAACATAGTCTAGTTTATGGTCTTAGCTGATCCATTCTCACTTAATTGAAGTACAAGAAGATGTTTTTCAAATTAGTTATGAACTAAGTTATGTCACTGCATTGCAACAAACGGGGAGATATCAGAACATACCCATAGACGTCTCAACTGTACATCACTTCCCTGCACTTTTAACCCGGAATAGCTTTTGTATTTCAGTGCTGTCAGAAATATGCCCTTCTGCCTGCTTCCCTGCCCCCTCCGGAGCTGTTTTTGGAAATATATTCAGGGTGCAAGGCTGCCCACATAGTTATTTAACTGGATGCCTGCCTGTTTATGCCGGCCAAAGCGGCGGCTATTTGTGTTGGGGGATGGGCACTTTGCTCTCTACACTGTGTCAACGTGGGCACTAAACTCCAACAGTCCAAAAAACAACACAAGCTGCCTACTCAGCTCATTTATAGGAAAAGTGGAGCACCATTGCATTGTATCTGGAAATATCTTAATGTACATAAAGGTTTGGTCCATGGTATTTTTAGCATGCTTAATGTGAACCGGTATGAAACTGGAGTCTCTCCTGTGCTTGCTCACATGTCCACAGTCTGCATTCTTACAGCTCTCATACAGCTGGCAAGTTGTAATAAAGTCTCTTTCCCTTCTCCCCTTTCTTTGTCCTTCTCTTTCCTTCTGTCTCATTCTTTCCATTCAGGACCTGGCATTGATGTACCTGCCCCTGACATGAGCACCGGTGAGAGGGAGATGTCCTGGATTGCTGACACATATGCCAACACTATTGCCCACACTGTAAGCAACTTTCCATCTCTCATGATTCCTTATTATCCCATATACCCATAAAACTCCCTCTCACAGGGATTGTCTTCAAAACATTGGAATCACTGTCAATTGTAGATTAGTTCCCACCTTCTTTCAACAAATGGTTAATTATACGTTTTAGAATTTTTAGCCCCTTAATCTATGATGCATTTTTGGGCTGCCGCCTGCAAATTTTCACTTTCAAATTTAAAAGCTCACCGTTCACACATACTGTGGACTAACCCCCCCACCCACATTTTGTTCTGGATATTTAATATATAACATTAGATTATTTAGCCAAACAAGCTCATAGATGTAGAAAAATGGCTCATATTTTAGAAAAGTGCATAAGGTAAAAGCAGATATAAAGTCTTTAGCTATTTGGGGCTTACAGCACCAGTGAACAGCACATAAATGACGTTTGTATTTGATGACTTCAGAAATCATATTTCACTTAGTGATTCTTTGAAAATCTTTCAAACTGTGTATTAGGACTACAGAATAAACTGTACACATTTCAGATAATGAGAGTGTTCATTTGATATATGACTTGTCCATTTAAGTGCTATGTGAAGGACTTTTATTTTCATATAAATATTTCTACCACATCATCTCTAGGGAATGCTAATTTTTGCAAAAGTTGAGGCCTTATTTTGTTATTTTAAGTAACATAAATGCAGAAGTGATGGTTATCTCTGAAAGGTTCAGATTCTAAGATTTCAAATGATACCTCATATGACTGACTTACAGTGGGTACGGAAAGTATTCAGACCCCCTTAAATTTTTCACTCTTTGTTATATTGCAGCCATTTGATAAAATCATTTAAGTTAATTTTTTTTCCTCATTATTGTACACACAGCACCCCATATTGACAGAAAAACACAGAATTGTTGACATTTTTGCACATTTATTAAAAAAGAAAAACTGAAATATCACATGGTCCTAAGTATTCAGACCCTTTGTTCATTATTTAGTAGAAGCACCCTTTTGATCTAATACAGCTATGAGTCTTTTTGGAAAGATGCAACAAGTTTTTCACATATGGATTTGGGTATCCTCTGCCATTCCTCCTTGCAGATCCTCTCCAGTTCTGTCAGGTTGGATGGTAAACATTGGTGGACAGCCATTTTCAGGTCTCTCCAGAGATGCTCAATTGAGTTTAAGTCAGGGTTCTGGCTGGGCCATTCAAGAACAGTCACGGAGTTGTTGTGAAGCCGCTCCATCGTCATTTTAGCGGTGTGCTTAGGGTCATTGTCTTGTTGGAAGGTGAACCTTCGGCCCAGTCTGAGGTCCAGAGCACTCTGGAGAAGGTTTTCGTCCAGGATATCCCTGTACTTGGCCACATTCATCTTTCCCTCGATTGCAACCAGTCGTCCTGTCCCTGGAGCTGAAAAACACCCCCACAGCATGATGCTGCCACCACCATGCTTCACTGTTGAGACTGTATTGGACAGGTGATGAGCAGTGCCTGGTTTTCTCCACACATACCGCTTAGAATTAAGGCCAAAAAGTTCTATCTTGGTCTCATCAGACCAGAGAATCTTATTTATCACCATCTTGGAGTCCTTCAGGTGTTTTTTTAGCAAACACCATGCGGGCTTTCATGTGTCTTGCACTGAGGAGAGGCTTTCGTCGGGCCACTCTGCCATAAAGCCCCGACTGGTGGATGGCTGCAGTGATGGTTGACTTACTACAACTTTCTCCCGACTGCATCTCTGGAGCTCAGCCACAGTGATCTTTGGGTTCTTCTTTACCTCTCTCACCAAGGCTCTTCTCCCCCGATAGCTCAGTTTGGCCGGACGGCCAGCTCTAGAAAGGGTTCTGGTCGTCCCAAACGTCTTCCATTTAAGGATTATGGAGGCCACTGTGCTCTTATGAACCTTAAGGGCAGCAGAAATGTTTTTGTAACCATGGCCAGATCTGTGCCTTGCCACAATTCTGTCTCTGAGCTCTTCAGGCAGTTCCTTTGACCTCATGATTCTCATTTGCTCTGACATGCACTGTGAGCTGTAAGGTCTTATATAGACAGGTGTGTGGCTTTCCTAATCAAGTCCAATCAGTATAATCAAACACAGCTGGACTCAATTGAAGGTGTAGAACCATCTCAAGGATGATCAGAAGAAATGGACAGCACCTGAGTTAAATATATGAGTGTCACAGCAAAGGGTCTGAATACTTAGGACCATGTGATATTTCAGTTTTTCTTTTTTAATAAATGTGCAAAAATGTCAACAATTCTGTGTCTTTCTGTCAATATGGGGTGCTGTGTGTACAATAATGAGGAAAAAAAATGAACTTAAATGATTTTAGCAAATGGCTGCAATATAACAAAGAGTGAAAAATTTAAGGGGGTCTGAATACTTTCCGTACCCACTGTATGTATAAGGAAACTTTAACGTTTCTAGTGTACACTTTTTCCACGGTATAGTGTCCCCCTTTGGGGGTTTTTAAAAAGAAAGATTGTGATGTAAAATGAATGTGAAATATTTAAGATTGGTCACTATTTAAATGTAAGCAAATTTGTGACATTAACCATGTTAACTCCTTTGTACAAAAGGTCAGATTTTCTTGGCTTCCGTTGAAGCATGCAAAATGCCCTTTGGAATATTCTCAAATCATGCTGGAATAACATGGATCATCAGGTTTTGCAAAAACTTGAGTCCATGCCAGTTTAAGTGCATGCTGTCACAAAAGCAATTTTGATTAAAAATGGGTTAAAATACTAAGAAATTCTGAAATGTACGTGATTTAATTTTTAAGTTTTCGCTCTAATTATTATGCTGATAATATAATTTGTATTGGAAAAAATCTTGGAAGAGGTGGCTCAGACTTTTGAGACCAAGTAGCAGAGAAAGAGAGAGATCAGTGGAGAGATCTTGAGGCAGTTCAGAGGCTTTACAATATACTTTAATTTTAAACACAGCAAAAATCATGCAGATTTCCCCTCCGTCTCTCAATTTAATCCTGACTGCTCAATGCAAGCATTTCTTGCAGTCACTCTGTGTTTGGCTTGGTGTATATGGTCAGGGCTATTGCTCCCTAAAGGGCTGCTATTATAGAAAAGTACTAGCACTTTCACCATGACAACAAATTAGCAATACTGTCTTGTTCTTTTTATTCTTTTAAATTGGAGTGTACTAGTATTTATATGTGGAGAAACAGTGTTAAAAGACATCTAGCTGTACCAATCCTGAAAGGACATAGCAAGAATCTTTGGAATAAACACATGATTTTTGGCAATTTAGGCTATGGAAAAAGCACAGAAAAATCCAGTCACACCCAAACATCACCCTGGCAACATAACCACAGAAAACAACATTTTTATGTAACACTGCCATTTCTGTAGCCTTAAAGGGATAGTTCACCTAAAAATGAAAATGCCGGTCTGTCTGGGTCCATAAAATCCCCGCGATCTCAGATACACCTTTCCACGCAGTATTTTTCTTAAAAATGTCCTTGTACATGGGAAGAGACATATCATAGAGCACTGGAAAATTTCTAACAGCAAGAATTATCCTTTCATCCATCTTTCCGTTACTGCAGGAAGAAAGAGAGAGAGAGAGAGAGATCGATCACGTGAGCTCTCCTGTCTTCTCTCCTATTGGCTGTCGCTTCCGTTAGTCGCTCTTCATTTGAAGAAAGTTGAACTTGTCTCAACTTTGTTGCGTCGCTGTACACGCCCACATCTAGTCGCCAATGTTCGCGACAGCTCGTGTCGCCGGAAGTCGCCGTGCTCTCATAGAAAATTAATGGGATGGTGTCGCTGTCTCGCGCGATGTCGCTGTCAGTGTGTACGCACCTTTTATACCTAAGATATAAAGTCTCCCAAGCATATTGATCCATATCTGTCCATGCACTGATAGTGTGACTTCTAGGAACCGTTCCCTTGCTGATATTTTCTCTATCCTTCTGGTTCTTGTTGGCAAATTTACAACCTGAGCATTTCACAGCTCATTGCTGACTGATTGTGCCATAGTGTTGCTATTGACACAGAGACATTATCTTTTAATTATTTGTTGAGAATTGCATACTCTGACTAAAATAGGAATTTGGGGCATTTGAAATGTGGACTGTGGAGAACAGTCCTGCTTGATCAGGACCTGACACGTTTCAAACAGCAGAGACTTTCTGTCACTCTTCTACAAGGGAAAAGTAAATGATTGATGATATTAGTGAACTAGAGCATATTTGAATTTGAGACAGTCTCTGCAAATTTTCATGTGCAAAGTGGCAGTCGAAGGAGATGTTGTGTAAGCTTTGGTTAATCAGACATACAAATTCATCTTGATCAAATTCTTAGAAGTAATAAGATACTCTGATCTCTCTTCTCAGCCCTGCAGATGTTTGATTGTTATTAAAAAAAGACTGATTTTACAGTTAGCAGTCTCTTTTCTTTTTGTTTTTGTTTTCAGTTATGCTACCACTTGCATGGATGTTAATAGAACGGTTAATTCATGATTTGTAGGCCAACCTGGAGGGCTAATTCTTCATTGGTTCCCTATGGAATTTCTAATGGGGTTTTAGGATAGCAGTTTTCATCTTGTTATGCACACAGAAAGGAGGCAGTAGTGTTGCTGCATACTATCCCACGTATTCAAGAATGGAAAGAAATAAAGAAAAAACTAAATAAATAATAAATACTTTTTGTGGAAAAAAATGAAAAGTCTCTTCAAGTAACCACATACCTTATTTCACTCATAAATTTAAAACCACTACTCTAAAAGCACATTAGATATTCCCAAGGGCACCCATGGCTCAAATGCTAATTCTCTTGTGGGTTTTAGGACTGCATACTGAACAGCTCTATTAGGTTGCTGTTATTTATTTTGAGATTGTCCTTCGCCTACAGTAACCTCCGCCCTTGCCACTTGCTCTTGTGCGTCATCTGTGAGCACGGATATCCTATCTCACTAGCATTTTCTCATTCACTTGCAAAAATAGGGCTACAGTAGCTGTCCTTGTGGAAGCTTGTCATGTGGTTGAGGTGTGTGAACCCTCACACACACCCCTCGCAACAGCACACGACCCCTTCACAACAATCTAGCTATTATATTTGTGTGTCAGTGTTTCCATACATTGTTCTCATCTTTCCTATGAACAACCACTATTGATTGATGTGAAGCTGAAAGCCTAAAATTTGTGTTTTTTATGTGTATTATCACTTGCGTAATATCTGGGTAGTTGAATCATAACGGGCCTTTGAGCTTTTTCTTATTAACACCAAGAATTTCGGTTAAAATGTATATGAATGTTTAAGATAAACTTAAGTACTTTGTTAAGATAAAATTACTTTTAAAGGGATGGTTAACCCAAAACTCACCCTCATGCCATCTGCGGCTGTGGCTCAGGTGGTAAGCGGGTTGTCCGCTAATCGCAGGGTTGGTGGTTCGATTCCTGGCCCACACGACTCTGCATGCCAAAGTATCCTTGGTCAAGACACTGAAACCCCAAGTTTCTCCCAATGGCAGGCTAGCACCTTGCATGGCATCTCTGCCATCATTGGTGTGTGAATGTGTGTGTGAATTGGTTAATGAGATGCAGTGTAAAGCGCTTTGAATACCACCACTAAGGTAAAAATGGTGCTATATAAGTGCAGGCCATTTACCATTTTGGTTCATTCGGTGCAAGCAAATGGTAACCAGGCTTTTGAAGTCCAAAAATCACAAAGGCCACATAATAGTAATCCATAAGACTCAGTGGTTAAATTCATAACTTCAGAAGCGATATGATAGGTGTCGGTAAGAAACAGATCAATATTTAAGTCCTTTTTTTTACATAAATATCCACTTTCACATTCTTTCACATTTCACAAAGTAATTATAAAAATAAAATAAAAAACTGCAAAATGCTGTTTATAGTTGTTTTAGAAGAACTTTCCAAAAATATTTCATGTCAACTTTCTTTTTGTTTGTCTTGTGTGTCTCTAGGATATCAATGCCCATGCCTGCGTGACGGGAAAGCCCATTAGCCAGGGTGGTATCCATGGCAGAATCTCAGCCACTGGTCGTGGTGTCTTCCACGGCATTGAGAACTTTATAAATGAAGCCTCCTACATGAGCAAGCTGGGCCTGACCCCTGGATTTGCTGACAAAACTTTTATTGTTCAGGTAAAGACACAGAGAACATCTGAAAATAACATGGAATATTTATTTATTTATTATAAAAAAAAAAGAATCCTCAATTTGGAATGCCCAATGCGTTCTAAGTCCTTGTGGTTGCGTAGTGACTCGCCTCAATCCGGGTGGACAAATCTCAGTTGCCTCCATATCTGAGACCGTCACTTTGTGCATCTTATCACATGGCTTGTTGAGCGTGTCACTGTGGAGACATAGAGCACGTGGAGGCTTCATGTTATTCTCCTGCGGTATCCATGCACAACTCACCATGTGCCCCACTGAGAGCGAACCACATTATAGCTTACTCCATATGACTCTACCCTCCCTAGCAACCGGGACAATTTTGTTGCTTAGGAGACCTGGCTGGAGTGACTCAGCACAACCTGGATTCAAACTTTTCTCGCTGAGCTACCCATAAACTGCCAACAACCACCCCCCCAAAGTCTTTGGTTCGATTCCCAGGGAACACACAAAGTGAAAGTCAAGTCAAGTCAAGTCAATTTTATTTGTATAGCACTTTTCACAACACACATTGTTTCAAAGCAGCTTTACAGAATATTAGCATTAACAGACGATAAGAACTGTAATGTCTATAAAGTCGATTAATCATCATTGTGTAATTTAGATAAAATATGATTTTTAATAGTGTTTAAAAATAATTAAATGATAATTGTATTAATAACCCCAGTGAGCAAGCTGTAGGCGACTGTGGCAAGGAACACAAAACTCCATAAGATGTAGATTAATGGAGAAAAATAACCTTGGGAGAAACCAGACTCACTGTGTGGGCCATTCCCCTCTGGCTAACATTATGAATGTAATGTAAATATTAATTATGTTTAGGTAAAATCATGGTTTAAAATTATTAAACTAAGTGATAACGGTCATTGATTAAACATAGATTGTGTTTGAACTGATTAATTAACTTGATTAATTGCAGAAGTTCACATAGATGCAATTGTCCTTGTTAATTGGCTGATGAAGGCTTTTGTTGGCAATTGTTAGTCTAAGCATTTCATTTCACGATCGTAGTCCATAAATAGACCGAGGTGATGCAGGTTGGAGTTGGCATAATTTCATCCTCTGAAGTCCATCATAATAGATTGAAGTGATGTTTGGCTGGCACCGGCTGCATTTAGTCATCATCATTCTGCGACATGTAGCAGTGGAGTCCAACATGAAGCAGGAATGGTGCTGGATCCAGCCGGTTCTGGTGACCTCAGGATAGGAGTCCCGAGGTTGAGACAGGGAAACAAATAAAAAGATGTAAGTGTAGATGCCATTGAATTTATTGCAGAGTTAGAGATCATGCTCAGTGTTTCTGGTTTCTGGTTCCGGCAGACCCAACTAAAGCAGCCTAATTGTGGGATAAATTAGGTGTATGTCTGGCTAAATAGATGAGTCTTTAGTCTAGACTTAAACTGAGAGAGTGTGTCTGCATCTCGAACAGTGTTTGGGAGACTATTCCATAGTTTAGGAGCCAAATATGAAAAGGATCTTCCTCCTTTAGTGGATTTTGATATTCTAGGAACTGTTAATAGGCCAGAATTTTGTGATCTTAATGAACGTGTTGGAATATAGCTTGTTAGAAGATCACTTAAGTACTGCGGAGCTAGACCATTCAAAGCTTTGTACGTAGTTAACAGAATTTTAAAATCAATACGGAATTTAACAGGTAGCCAATGTAACGATGATAAAATGGGACTAATATGATCATATTTCTTGGTTCTCGTCAGCACTCTGGCTGCTGCATTTTGAACCAATTGAAGTTTATTTATTGATCTTGCTGGACATCCTCCCAGTAATGCATTACAATAATCTAGTCTTGAGGTCATGAACGCATGAATTAGTTTTTCGGCATCAGCAACCGAGAGCATATGCCTTAATTTAGCAATATTTCTTAGGTGGAAGAATGCTGTTCTACAAACATTTGTAATTTGATTTTCAAAGGATAGATTGGTATCAAATATAACACCTAAGTTCTTTGCTGTTGAAGATGATGTAACAGTACATCCATCTAGAGTCAAATTATATTTTAGTGGCTTATTTTTAGAGTTTTTTGGTCCAATAATTAGAACCTCTGTTTTGTCAGAATTGAGTAGAAGGACATTTCTGGCCATCCAATCTTTTATTTCATTGATACTAATTTTGCTAATTTTGAGAATTGTGAAATCTCATCAGGTTTTGAAGAAATATAAAGTTGTGTATCGTCAGCATAGCAGTGGAAACTTATTCCACGATTCCTGATAATATCTCCCAGGGGAAGCATATACATGGAGAAAAGCAGAGGCCCTAAAACTGATCCCTGTGGCACTCCATACTTTTGTTTGGTTTGACAATTGCTCATTTAAATAGACAAAGTGGTAGCGGTCTGCTAAATATGACCTAAACCATGCTAATGCCACTCCACAAATTCCAACATAATTCTCCAGCCTATTCAAGAGAATGTTGTGATCTATCGTGTCGAATGCAGCACTAAGATCTAAAAGCACTAGAAGAGAAATGCAGCCGCGATCAGATGATAAGAGCAAGTCATTTGTAACTCTGATAAGTGCAGTCTCTGTACTGTGATGAGGCCTAAATCCTGATTGAAATTCTTCATATATACTATTTCTCTGTAGAAATGAACATATTTGGGAGGATACTACCTTTTCTAGTATTTTTGACATAAACGGGAGATTTGAAATCAGTCTATAATTAGCAAGTTCTCCAGGATCAAGTTGTGGCTTCTTAATTAGCGGTTTGATAATTGCCATTTTAAAGTTTCTTGGGACACGTCCTAAGCATAGCGAGGAGTTAATGATATTAAGAAGAGGTTCTGCATTTAGAAAATAATTTGCTAAATGCATAAAAGTTAAGTAAATTGAACATAACTGTACTTTACTATATTTGGATAATTGTCTGTAGTTTTTCTATAACAAAGTGTAGTTGTTGGCAGTAATTATGAAATTTAATATGAACATGAATTCGTAGTAATATTTTACATCACTGAATATTTTAGGATATCACAAGATATGGTAAAATTACATTATATTCAAAAGCTTTTTATAAAGAAATATAAATTATTGAAGATGAGTATTAATATCTGCTGCATAGATAGTGGTAAAACTGTGCATATTAAACTGTATGCAATTTGGAAGAAAAGACAGCTATGTTTGCGATATCTGGAAATATCTGGTTGAAGCGCTTTCCACCACTGAGGAACAGAGAATATGATTAATCAGAAGAGCGACTTTGTAACACATTGCAACCACTAGGCGTTGCTCATTCTTAGATTGCAGGGAGCGAGAGGGGACATAGACCTGGAAGAGTGAATGAAAGTTAGAGGGTGCTGTTCCATCGGCTTTCCTGAAGGCCAGAGTGAAAGCCAAGTTATTATACACATCTAAAAATGTGACACATAAAAGGAGATGACAGTGTTTAACCATATTTAAAATGAGGAACGATGTAAACCGTTAAATAAACACTGACCGTTCCCCAAAAATAAAGGCTCCAAGTGAAGGTGAAACAAGACTACAGAAATATATTACTATTTTATAAAAACAAATCTAATCCTCAAAATTATAATAATTCAATTTTATCTTATAATAAAAAACTTGAAAGGAACCCACAATGAATATTAATAATATAATAAAATAATATTCAAATGGGTTCCAAAAATGTGAGTGAAATTGTACTGTAATTTTTGCACATACTGTTAATTCACAAAAACATTTTTGGTAAAAATCTGTTGGTAAATACCGCTTTATTAGGTTAACCGAATTTCTGTATTGGTGCAAATGAATAAACAGCAACTGATTCATTGCAGGCTGAAGTAGAACAGTGGTAAAGAACCACTCATTCAGGTTAAACGAAGATATTTGCCAGCTTTTTCAAACAATGTTCCCCGATATAGCAAAAATATAGCTCAGATGAAGTAAAAGTTTCACGTGTGGCATGACAGCATATATAATTCAATTTGTTCTAGTTTGTTGGTAGTGTCAATATCGCAGGGCCATTTGAGCCCCTGTTTTACGAGAGCCTTAATGAATGCACTGAAAACACAAACAAATAGATGTTTATGTAAGATTTATGGAGTGACATCCAGTTGAGGTACCTTGTGTATAGTAATGAATATAAGCATAAGTAATTAACTTTAATAATTACTGTAGATGTCTGCATAATGATACTCATGCCGTATCAAACCAGCTCTTTACACTTGCATTAGCAACATTTCATTTTAATATGTGACTTCATGTTATATCTAGTGGTGGGTAACTATATGTATTAACCCCGATAGTGAGTGAAGTGTCGAGCAAGTCTTACATATTTTTTAAAAGGGTATTAAAAATTATTAAATTGGATGAGCTGATACCTGCAGATACCCTGTATTAGGACCATAGTTTTCCTAATAAAGTGTTAAGTGAGTGTATACTTTACTAGATGAGGTTTAATGACGATCAAGTTTTATTATTATTCAAAGTTGGAATATATGTGCTGACAGGGCACATTTCTGTATAATCACATTTTTCATTGCATGTCCTCGCTGCATTTTAGATACTTGATTATCTAATGAAGTGAGGATAAATAAATGGATGTATTTTGTCAATGATGAAAAATTGAGGAACATGGAGGAAAATTAATAACAAATATCAGCAACGATCAGCATAGATCTTTGCCAATAACCAATTGTTTCGAAAAGAAACCATCGGAACGATAAATCTGTAAAACCTATATATCGGTCTACCCCTAGTTTTGTCCCTGTATTTATGTTCTGATGAAGTTCAGTCTTAATCAAAAAGTCTTTAAAGCTCTCAGAGTCAACCAGTATGGCCCAGGCTCTAGGGGGAAGGGATTCTCATCAGCTGTTTATCTGGGATTACTGCCTCCCGAAAATTACTTTCTTTTTAAAGATTGAATGTGCAGCGAGGGGATGAGAAGACGTCATTGTATTATGGATTTAGAGTAGAGAAAGGCTGGCCTAGACATTAGTGTAAGACAAAGCCTCAGGAGAGATTATTGCATAATTCTGTTACACAGAATGTTTTTCCCTTTTGTCCATTTTAATGTGACCAGCATTTACATTTCCTCATTTGAGATTCACATAAAGTCTTGAAGTGTAAAATATATATATATATATATATATGTGTGTGTTTTATGTTATGGTAAATCAAACCACAAGGGGGAGCCACTTCCCCAAAAGTGGATCATGTGTTAAAATAAACCACAATTATATTTTATTTTATTTTTCTCTTATTCTGTCACACAGGGTTTCGGTAATGTGGGTCTACATTCCATGCGTTACCTTCACCGTTATGGTGCTAAGTGTGTGGGGATTGCTGAAATTGACGGCAGTATCTGGAACCCCAATGGCATGGACCCCAAAGAGCTGGAGGACTACAAACTGGTCCGGAATGGCTCTACATTTACAATCCGTATTCTTAAAACTTTAGTGAGAACTTCCCTTTGAATATGTCTGTGCTTTCCCTTTAGCAACATGGCACCATTGTGGGCTTCCCCAACTCTCAGCCCTATGAGGGGAACATTCTGGAAGCACAGTGCGATATCCTCATCCCTGCTGCTGGAGAAAAACAGCTGACCAGGAAGAATGCTCAAAATATCAAAGCTAAGGTCTGACATAAAGAGCATCATTCAGATTGTATGGTTTAAAGTGCTCCATTTGAAAGCTGTTGACAAACAGTAAACATGGGAGTAGTAGCATAATGGGCTTCAGTAAATCATTAGCACTCTTCTTGGGAATAGAATTTGCAAAGAGCTGTCCACAGTATATATGAACACTGCATTAAACTGTAAATGAGATCTGCATGCAGGTTCATCCATTACAATTCATCTAGACCCCTGAATGATTGAAAATGTATAGCATTCTGTTCACAATATGGAATTTAATAACTGAGTTGAATTGAAATTTGTATCAATATGGACATTTTATGGATTCAGATTATTGCTGAGGGAGCCAATGGTCCCACTACACCTGATGCTGATAAGATCTTCCTAGAGAGGAACATCATGGTCATTCCGGTAAGAGTGCTTTAAATGTTACATTCTCTCAAATCAATTTGTAATCTTTCTTTTCCGCGAAATAAGAAAGGACACATTTTGTTCACTGCTTCTAAGTGCAGTATTGCATTGAGTATAATAAACAATCAAAAAGTGTTGTTAACTTTTCACTCACTGTGCTTAATCTATTCTTTAACATCTAGGACATGTACCTGAATGCTGGCGGTGTGACAGTCTCTTACTTTGAGTGGCTGAAGAACCTGAACCATGTCAGCTATGGTCGCCTGACCTTTAAATACGAGAGGGACTCCAACTATCACCTGCTCAGTATGTGTATACTGTTTATTCAAAACAGTTTATTCTTTCTAACAGCCCTGCAAGACATCCTCTCAGCTTCTGTCATTCAAAGAGTAGCAGCATGGAATCAATGAAATTCTGCCACCGTGCATCTTTATGTCTTCAGAATGTTCTCTGTAACACCCTTGACGTTCTCATTTTCCTTTATTCTCTTTCCTTACATACTCCATCCCTTTTTGCATTTATTCTTAGTATGCAATCAGACTTGATGTATAGCAGTGATCAGCAGGATGTGACTCTCTTTTTCCTTCAGTGCAGTTTGTCCCTCCCTTCCCATTGTGTGCTTTATGTACTAGGTCACATGCCCCTTCTCACCCTCTATTTGTATCTCCCCCCCCCCTCACTCTCACACTCTCTCTCTCTCTCTCTCTGTCTGGTTTTACCAGTTTAATTGGCATCCAGGCACCAGTAGCCTGCCAATTCATTGTAAAAAGAGCCAGTTAATGTCAATTTCAGTAATCAGATGGGATGGAAACCAGAATATTGATGCATTAGATTATCATGAAAGAGATGTGTCATTATGACAGAAAAAAGTCACTATTCACAAACCAGCTGTGCAATTTTCAGGGATATAAACTTCTGCACAATTGCTTTTTTTTAATCCAAAATATGTTTGATGAAATGTTTCTTGGACCTGTCTCTGCTTATGATTTGTTTACATGTGTCAAACTGCACAATGCCCTTTTTTTTTAGGGTTTAAACTTTCATTTAATCATTAACATATTTCAAACTAATTAAGAATGTATTTTAAGCTTATACTTTAAAAAAAAAAAAAAAATCAATGGGAAACATACCCTTGAAACACCCGTGACCATCTCTACATTTTTACCGCTTATTTTGCATTCCTTAATTTTATGCAGCATAAAAATACAATTTAACCTCGCTGAGACCTGAGCGTGACAAGATCAAATAAAAATTAAACCAAATAGTTGTCCTAAAAAGGTATCATCATCAAACCACATTAAAATAAAATTATACACTATATGGTATTATATTGCCAAAACATCATCTGCAGCCTGAAACTGAATTTGAAGGGATGTTAGGAGTGAATGCACTTAGCTGCATTGGAATATATGAATCAATTAAATAAATATTTTTTATTTTATACAATCATAGTTGTTACCTATTAAATTAAATTAAATTAAATTAAATCAACTGCAAAATAATTAGATCCTATAGGATGCTCCTTTGCTCCCTAATAAGGGAAGCAACATTTTCCAGCTTTTGGATGTATCCATTGATTCTTAGTATGATAATGCACAATAAATCTAGGATATTTTAAGGAAAATTACCCTATAGTCCACGATTTGTTTAACCCTATTGTGTTTAACAGTGTCCCGTTTTGTGGCAAAACGCTGAAATTATTTTAATGGCATAATGGATGAAACTAGAGATCTACTCATTGGACTAAAATAGGTTTTAATGTAAAAATGTAATGAGCTTTCTTACCAGATGTAGTTTTGTTGCTGTTTCTCCCAAAGACAAACTCATCGATATGATTGGCACCATGTTGTTTTGTCACATGTTGATAACTCTTGTAACCTCTTGACTGCTTGTACCCTTATGCAGGGCTCAATAATAATGCATGCATATTGTTAAACACATGACATTAAAACCTCTGTTTAAAAAGGTTGATCTATAATTAATTTTCACTCTGTCTTCTTTGTTTTTTCCAGTGTCTGTGCAAGAGAGTCTTGAGAGGAAGTTTGGAAAGCAGGGTGGCCCAATCCCTATTGTCCCCACCGCTGATTTCCAGGCTCGAGTAGCTGTGAGTATCCATTCTGTCTTAGCATTCTATCACAGCCTTGTGTGTTAGTTGGAAGTTCTTTTTAAAAACATGCAATTCTTCTCAAATTGTCAACATTTTTGTTGAAATCTGTGCTGTTTGTCTTTGACTTGTAGGGAGCCTCTGAGAAGGACATTGTGCACTCTGGTCTTGCCTACACCATGGAGAGGTCAGCCAGGGTAAGTAAAAGCTTTGAAGGCCATTATACACACTGAAACAGATGCCCATAGAGTAATCAGTTACACCACATGTAAAATAAAACCAGGTAGAACAAGGAACCTTTTCTCAACGTCAGCTGATTAATTATAGCATTGTGTTGTTGTGGAACCGATGAATCATCCACAATGCTCAGCCCTAGCTTCAGACTGATGTTAGATTATTACAGAATGAAAACCACATTGCCCTCTGCAAAAATCTTTAACATTCACTGAAGCTTGGCAATTTGCTTTGTTTTTGTGCTCTATACTTTATAGCTTTTGTGTAGAATGTAGTCAAACATGTATTTTTTTTCCTTTGTAGCAAATTATGCGCACAGCGAGCAAGTACAACCTTGGCTTGGATCTACGGACGGCAGCCTATGTCAACGCCATTGAAAAGGTCTTCAAGGTGTACAATGAAGCTGGCCTGACCTTTACATAAGCAACCTAAAATGCCCTTTGCAAAAAGATGATGAAAACATCCATTATCTGTTGATTCTCCCTCCACAACCTTTTTTAACATATCAGAGTCCATCAAGCTAACCCCACCAAGTTCCTTCTCTATAATGAAGCCATGACACGGTCATAGTCCAAAAGCATCGTTGGTCGTAAAGTTGTTTATTGTGTTCTGAGGCTGCAGGTTTTACCGCTTTGCTGTACATTTTGTAGCCTAAAGTCTCAAAACAAAATTAATCATGTTTCTTAAGTATGTCTTGATATAACATGTTTATTTTGTCCCTGATTTTTGTATTGATCTGTGGTTGACTTATGTGGTTATTTGCTAAATGCAGCTGAAGCGCACAATTTTAAATGTCCGTTGATTGTTGTTTTGGCCCATCCTTGCTTCCTCTCACCTGAAAATATAACTCTGCTCAACTTGGTGTATTTTTGTCCTCTTTATTTTGTGGTAGATTTGACTTTTTCTTATTGTTGCAAACCATATAAATGGTGATTGCTACAGTAATGAAATACAGTGCTAAAGATGCCTTACCCCCATGAGCAGGAGATTTATAAACAGAAATTATTTACTTTTTTCATTGTAGCTTATGCTGTACATGACACAAAAGAAAACCCAGACATTGTTTTTGTCTCCTTTCAATATTTTGCCCTGGAGATGTTCTAGAAGTTTTTGCTGAAAAGTGTGCAGTACATTTTGATACAGGTTTTGTTTGTATCAAAGCCAGTTCCTATCCCCATACATTTGAGAGATCTGTTCTTCTAGTTTTAAATGTGCAACGAATGTTAAAACTAGTGTACTCGGCGCACTTATGCTTAAAAGTTGTTCACCAAGCTTATGCACCAATATCTGGAACTTTTGTCTTGGAAATTTATATTGCCTTTTTTTGTTGAGAATAAAATAAATCATTATAATTTAATTGATCTTTTTCTATATCTCTTTTATTCATTTCACCTGACAGCTTCATGTAAGTTATACAGTATATGGAGAAAAAGAAATTGATACCATCCTCTGATAAATACAGAATTTTATTTTTTTAATTTATCAGCTTAGACATTGTCTCTTTCAAGTACCATATACAGCTTATGAAGACACATATTGAGTGTTTTGACAGTGCTGCCAAAGATGTCTGCAAAAAAAAACTGCAGGATGGGGTGATGCAATCTCATCCTTACTTCCCGAAGCCTGCAACCTTATCAGTGGCTTTTTTGCCTGCAGCGTCAATGGCACCTTTGCCAATGCCTAGAGATAGAACACATTAATCAAGGTTAAACATGAGCGTGGGAAATCATTTAAGCTGATTCATTAAAAAAAAAAAAATCATAGTAGGTTTGTGGTGTTTCAATGAAAGTAAAATTGTACCTCCTGTTTTGGGGTCTACTGCACCTGCTCCCATTTTCGTGTCTTTTGCACCTTTGATTACTGCTCCAACTTTCTCTTTGGCCATTTCAGCTGATTGTTACATTTAAAAGAGAATGCTACCAATTATGCCACTTCATGCAAATAGTATCTTGAAAGTGTTTAAATGATTGTTTCATTTTCAGGCAAATTTCATTCTGTATCCTTCAACTGACTAAAGTTTAGATATGGCCCTATGATTTCCGCCATGTAGAAAACAAGGACAGAATCATGGAGTCCAGTCATAAAAACTGAAATAAATATTAATTGTTGAATTTCACAGAATTTGACATTTTTTGGATTAAATTAATATATTCTCAATTAATCTAATTAAAATTGGTATGTCCTAATGTGATGGTTAAACCACAGAAGGCTGAGGTTTTATTAATGTCTGAATGTGGTGCACGCTTCAAAAGGAATGTGCAAAGCCGGCTGCATACACTTATAACAATGCATAAGCATCACGTGCACTGTGTTTGTAATATATTACAGCCAGCAGAGCCCGTGTTAAGTTTGAACTGTGCAGCACATGCAGACTACTGTATAGAATTAGCAAATTTTGCAGTTTAATAAACGCATAATAAGCCATATAGCGAACTGCTTATCTGGCGTTGGGAAGATGTCATCAAAAACATACTAAAATTGCTTAATTTGGTTTTCTGCGAGAATTAAATTTAACTTGACACTTAATATTGAAGAAATTGTGACAGAAATATACTACTTCTGTATAGTAAAATGTCATGTTCAATGTAGTAACAAATTATAATAATAATTACATTAAACTTGAGCAATATGTCAATCAAGAATGCTGTAAATGTTTTCATCGATGCTTTCTTTAATACTGAGATGCTCTGATGTGCAGCACTGTATTTGACAAAATAAAATGTTTTTTTGGGATTGTGCTGTTAGGATCTGTATAGACGCACATCATTTGATAAAAATCATGTAATGGTTTGTTTTTTATTTGAATAAAATTCTATTAATTTTATTGATGATAATTAAATTAAACTTTAAAACACAGAATTCAGAAAAAAAAAAAAAATGTATGTTTTGATTTCATTGGGCCCTAGTTTAGATGCATTTTCCAAAGGGGTTAAGAAATATTTCTAACTTACCAGCCTGATCAATTATCTCGTCAACCTTCCCGTCTGCTGCACCCTTGGCAAAGTTCATGTTTAGATGCGTCTGGTGTTGTGGAGAGCTTATGTCAGTCAAAAACTGCGTATGCATCAGAAACTTGTCTACTTATATACTGTCATGTTTAACATCTTTACACACACCCCAAAAGCCTCAGATGAGAAACACCCCTACTCAGTCATCCACCTCCAGAAGAGTCTACAGCTTTCTTTATTGTTTGTCTCTCCATCTGCCTTTCTCTCTCCACTCACACATATAAATGTAGTATTCACCATTAGAAAAAGTGTCTCCTTTAATACATTATATCATTGAATAAAACCCATAATTCAGTTTCAACATTATTAACCAACATCAGTATAATGTTGATAGTCAGAGGGCATGGCATTAAACACATTGCAATAGAACAAAACAAATATCTCTGGAGAACAGGAAATACTCGCATTTACTGTTGGGGAGTTAATGTGGTTTGTATACAGGTTTATGTGACTCATGAAGTAAGCAGTATTATAATTTATGAGACAAAACATTCCAAGCCTAGCTGGAGGTGTTTGGGCCCCATTTGGGATATAGCCTAAATAAAAATGATCTAATAATTTTCATTTTGCAGTTGATTTAATTTAATAGGTAACAACAATGATTGTATAAAATATATTTATTTAATTGATTCATTTTCAATTAACTGGTTATGGTTCAAAGAATATGACATAAATTATGTGCGTTTTTAAATTGTTTTGTGTGTGTGTGTGTATTCAGTACATATACTGTGTGTATACATGTATTCATGTTTTAGTTGATTTATTGATATCTTCACAAAATGTGCTGCTCAAAAACAATATTTTTCTTATTTATATAAATCACACATCACTTCATCAAAGCACTTGCATCATGCAGTCCCCTCACCCGCAAGCTTTGACGATTGGCGTGCATCCTCCAGCCTTTTAGTTTGAAAATAAATGGTCACAACCTGAACACAGTCATCTCATATGTGTCAAGGAATATAAAATCTCTTATCAAGGAAATATCCTGCAATATCCTGGGGTTACAAATAAAAATCACTTTTGATTCTCTTTAGTTGATAATTGTCAGAGGATTTTGATTTATTTATCTATCTAACACTAAAACCTTTTTCTCCCTATAGGCCTCGTGATACTGACTGAGGAAGAGACGAGATCAGAGGGAATAAGATTCACAGTTTCTTTCTTCCTTGGAACTCAAAATAAGATTTTAAGCAACTCTTTTCCATTAAATCTAACTAAAAGTATCATAAAAGTACCAAAAATACCTAATCAACTTTTGTTACTGTTGTTTTCACAATGCACAAAGAAAAACTTATAACAAGTGACATTTCGGACAAAAGGTGAAAAGTTGTATATTTATTTTTATTTATTTTCACATTTAATGTACATTATGGGTATATATATATAAGGAAACAGATGAGTTACTATGATTTTTTAATACATTTTCACTCATTTTACCTTGCCTGAGGTGGTCAATTTTCCATTGAGGAGCTTTACTGAAGTGAAAGATATGCAGTTGAAGCTGTGAGTCTGATTTCCAGAAACATGGTGAGTGTTCTCACATAAGCAAATGATACTGAGATCTAGATGCAGTGGGTGATTTAGTGCAGGTCTACCCACTGGCTCCACTTAACCCCCTACTACACTGTAACCATTCCGATAATGTATTTTTGTTGTAAATACATTTTCTACTATATATTTTTTTACATCTCAACTTTAGGTCTCAGTCCTTGGGGACAATGGAGGGGAGAGCTACGAGTCAGAAAAATTACCTGTATGTCTTTTATTTATTTTAATTTTATTTTTTTAGACAAATTACCTTGCCCGTCAATTCAACCTCACAGGGTGCCATGGTATACATTCATTTAGAAACCCATGTATCTTTGATACTTTGAGTGGTATGAAGACATTTCAACATCCTTCATTTACTTTAGTAAACAAAGTTTTGGTAAATGGAGCTTACAAATATAAGTATTTTGATTGTTTGTTTGTTTGTTTGTTTGTTTGTTTGTTTTTTTAGTGCTGATTGGCCTATGCTCATGTAACTTGCTTGCTTCATAGCTAACACTTTTGTTCTTGACTTTCAAACAACCCTCCTAAATGCTGTTCTCTTCTCAAAATAATTAGTTCTTTTGTTTTTGGCAATACGCATTCTTTGTGCATTGTATGGACCTACAGATGGGAGATATTCTTCTAAAAATCTTCATTTGTGCTTAGCAGAAGAAATAAAGCCATACACATCTGGGATGGCATGAGTGTGAATAAATGATGAGAGAATTTTCTTTTTATGGCTATCTTTAGTGACAACTATCTGTTTAAAGGAATAGCATACCCAAAAATGAAAAAGTTCTCATCATTTTTTCACCTTGTGAAAGCGTATGACATTATTACTTTTGCTGAGCACAAATTAAGGGGGTTGGAAAATTAAGGGGGGCGCCACTTCAGATCTCACCACCAAGTAAACCAGAACCCCCACTGGATAAATGCGTATAGCACAACTAGATTAAACAGTGTAAGATCAATGAAATGAAGTATCAAGTAGTAACTTGTAAAATAGTAACAACTGACAACACTTTTGATAAATATTACACTGGAAAAAACATCTTCTTTAACTTAAAAACTTGTTCAACTGCTGCCTTAAAGTTTTAAGTTAAATCAACGTGGTTTTGCAGAACATTTCAACTCATTATTTTACATTTAGACTGTTTTCAACTAAATGTAAAATAATGAGTTGAAATAGTTTGTACAGCCATGTTAATAATTAGTTTTTAAGTTGAAGTACATGGAACATATATTACAGGTTGTTAACACAACGTATCTGACTTTTTTTTATTTAACAATCAGATTTTAGATTTAAATTTATGTAAATGTATAAGGGAAAGTGTTTCATTTCACAGAGTTGTTCCAGACATGTGCAAGCAAAGCTCCGTGGCAAGAAGTATCACGTTTTATTATAGGAATTTTTCAATGTGATGTAAGTCATGTAAATTTCTAAAACTGTCATCTACATAAAATGTTGTTATCTTGTCTTTTGCAAGTATGTAAAAATGTTTAACAGTGCAATTGTTCTGTTCAGCAAATGGCCCATCTACTGTAAATAGATATATATCTATGTAGGCTACTGGGTGTGTGCTGATGGATCCCCAAAGGGCAATGTACTTAAGGTGTGGCATGTCTTTATGAATATGTTTTGGCTTGATGTTTGTTTGGAGTGTCTCAGTTTACAGTTGAAGTCAGAAGTTTACATACAACTTACAAATACTTTTAAACTTTTAAAAACATTACCTGTCGGGTGCACACTGTACGATTTTGGCCACGAATCTGCCGTCTGAGTCAAATTTCAGGAATCCTAAAGGATTTCTCTCGTCACAGGGCAAAAACTGCAATCTTATAACGTTAAGTGTGACATGTTCACAGACGGCCGATTAATAGCCTTTGCGATGATCTTCAGCCTCCGACGAAGTTCTGGAAGTGTCATAAATTCAGCATCGCAGCCGTATATTGTGACTGCTGTTACCACAGCAAGATGAGATATTCTGCTTTTCTCTCGCACCCTAATTCACTTGGACAGAAACCTGCTCCGTGTTTGCCCCACCATCGCAACATTTGTGCCCAGTTATCTCAAGCACTTTCAATGTTGTTTATTCTTTTCATTTTATATCAAATGTTTTAATAAATTAATAAGCAGAAAATACTTGGAGAAAAGTGTAACACGTCAGCAATATGAAAGCATTATTTTCTGAATTATATAAATAGCTTACAAAACGAAAATAAATAAAGATTGCATTTTCTTTATGTTATTATAATTACTATTTTACTTGTAATAAATTTACTTTAAACGTCTGTAGAAGACTTTAGTTAGGATTCACACCACTCCAATTTTATTTATAAATAAATAAATAAGATAAAATAAAACAGAAAGACTGAACAATTTATATTTGTATTTATGGGATGTTTTAATCCAAATCAGCAAATACAGTTGGATACAACTATAGAAATCTTTATCATGTTTGTGTAGCCGATGGGTTAGTAATCTAAATCAGGAGAAAGACATACTATATCCCACCTTTTTTGTTTTCTCCAGTGTGAACGGGATGTTTGTAATTTTTTCGTGCCACAAGTCTTTTTATTTCCACAATAGATATTTGCTTGTGGAAGCACATTATTAGGCTACCTCCCACACTCACGTTCATTATCAACATCTGTCATTTTCTGCCTTATTATGGGCCTATTTGACAAAATCCATCTTTCTTGTAAATGTTAGTCTATGCTCGTGATGGAGTGGTATTGGAGCAACGGAAATGCTGATGTCCTGACTTTCAGAGAGAGAGAACAATGCTCCTCCATGGTGGGCAAATTTCTCAGTTTTGCTTCTATTCCGCAACACTCCAGTAACTTGAGTCACGTTCACTGATCAGGACGATTGGGACCACAGTCGGCTACAATGTACATCATGCAGTCTGACATAATGTTGCACAGTGTGCCATGGCGATATCAATGCGTTCATATCGTACAGAACATATTATTGTTAGTATTTGGTTGCATTGCTTTTAAATTGTTTAACTTGGGTCAAATGTTTTGGGTAGCCTTCCAAAAGCTTCTATCAAGAGGTTGCTGGAATGTTGGCCCATTCATCCAGACAGAACTGGTGTAACTGAGTCAGGTCTGAAGGCCTCCTTACTCGCACACGCTTTTTCAGTTCTGCCCACAAATGTTCTATTGGATTGAGGTCAGGAATTTTTGAAGGTCGATGTCCATTTGGAAGACCCATTTGCAACCAAGCTTTAACTTCATGGCTGATGTCTTGAGATGTTGCTTCTATATAACACAGAATTTTCTTTCCTTATGATGCCATCTATTTGGTGAAGTGCACCAGACCAATCAATTCACTGATGACATAGTGATTTTTGATCACATGTCACTTGAGGTGTGGTTATGAGTGTATCAGATGACCCCTCCCCATATTTTTCAATATGGGGCACCAGTAAAGAATCCTATCTTAACAATTTAAGAACACTCCCAAAAGAACTGTTCGATAATTTAGAATTAATGTAAACAAGAGGGAGTTGGTCAGCTGATTTATCTGAAGGATTTGTGAGAGTCTGGACAACTAGTAGAGTCTTTGATCATCAGCACAATGAAGACACAGTTGTAATAAAATTAAGGAAATGTATTAACAATAGATATGCAAGAGTAAATACCACAATGATTAACAATGCTTATAATGAATATGCACTGCTAAAGGATAATAAAATAATAACCAAAAGGAAAGTACTGAATTAAACAATGAAACAAATTTGAACACAGAATGGATTAATGCAATGCTGTTGAACTGAATGTAGCAATGGGAGAGAATTGTATGGGAATGCTCCTTATGGGAAACCACCTAATGGCTCTGGCAAAATGGTGATAAATAATGCTTATTTATCATAAAACAAATATGCCTATTATTTGTAACAAGCTAACCCCAGGTAATTGTTATATAAGTAAGTTAGAAAAACAAATGCTACAGGCATAAACTAATAGTTTATATTAATTTCAGGCCTCCAAACATAGGTATTAATATATCTCTGTGGCCCTCCACTGCTGCAGCATCCGGGAGGTCCTGAAGGAATTTTTACGGCAGTTCATGCCTAAACCTTGGGAATGAGTTTGATGAGTTAAAGTCAACCTGTAGTCCAATGAGAAGTCCTCTCCTTGGTGGTGGTGGTGGGTGCAGAAAGTCCATTCCTGCCCTGTAAGAGGTGTCTGGCAGTTGTCTTAGCATCTTATATAATGTTGCTAAATATTTGTTTATGTTTATTCACCAAGGATCCAATCTCAGTGTGGCACATCTTTTCCACACCAGCAGTTAGAGAGGGGCCCTCCCATAAACTGATCCTTGGAATTCCATCTTAACTGATGTTCACAACAGTCAGGATAGTGTTCTTCGGCTTGCAAGCCTCATCCTTTTTCATCCAAACCCAGCGATGGTCATTATGGCAAACAGTTCAATTTTTGTTTCATCAGACCAGAGTTAATTTCTCCAAATTTTGTACTGTGGATATAGATACTTGTCTTCCTGTTTCCTCCAGCATCTTCACAAGGTCCTTTGATGTTGTTCTGGGATTGATTTGCTCTTTTCACACCAAACTATGTTCATCTCTAGGAGACAGAATTCATCTTCTTCCTGAGCAGAATGATGGGTGTGTGGTCCCATGGTGTTTATACTTGCATACTATTGTTTGTACAGATGAACGTGGTACCTTCAGGCATTTGAAAATGGCTCCCAGGGATGAACCAGACTTTTGGAGGTCTAGAATTAGTTTTCGAAGGTATTGGCGGATTTCTTTTGATATCCCCATGATGTCAAGCAAAGAGGCACTGAGTTTGAAGGTAGGCCTTACAATATATCCACAGGCAAATCTCCATTTGATGCTAATTAGCCTCTTAGAAGCTAATTGTCTAATTTCCTAATTTTCCAAGCTGCTTAAAGTCACAGTTTAATTCTGACACACAAGAATTGTGATTTGGTCAATTAAAAGTGAAACAATATGTCTTTAAACAATTGTTGGGAAAATTACTTGTGTCATCTACATAGCAGATGTCCTAAAAGACTTGCCAAAAATATAGTTTGCTAATATTAAATCTGTGGAGTGGTTAAAAAATGAGTTTTAATAATTTCAACCTAAGTGTATGTAAACTGAAAATGACAATCCAGCAGTGCTATAGCTCACAAACGTTTCTATGCAGTTCATTACCCTTGTTCTTTACCCCCTTTCCCATATCTCCATTATTTGACCTCCGTGTGGGCGGTGTTACGTACACAGCTACACTGAATATTCACAACGGACAAGGATATAATTTTAGTGATACATTTCTTTTAAACATAACTCACAGAGTATAAAGTGCAGCATTAAAAAAAGAGTCTGCTTGGCAATTAGTGTTTTGCGTTCAGCGTCCGCCAACGCCTTCTTCGCCTGTGGTATTTTGCCGTGCAAAGGTACAATGTGACTGTGCCTTAAGGCTGATTTTATTCTTCCATTGTTAAACTGCCAAAAGTTATCACCTGTAAGATTAATTGGGCAATCCATTCTAAATTTGTTTATGAAATATAAGAAGGAAATATAGTTGTTAAATAAAATGATAATGTAAAAACTATTGCAAAATATGCACATCAGTCATGTGAGTCTGTTTTGGTTCAGCCAGTATAGACTGTTTTGCCTAAACATGTTTTGCCTTCGGTTAATGGTTAATAACTGGTTAATGAAATGAAAAGAATCTCTATCTCTCTTTATCTTCTACTATCTTAACTCAGCTTAGTTCAACTGTTTTGAATATAAAATTGCCTTCAGTAACAAGTGATGTGCAAAAAGGTGTGAAAAAATCGGACAGTGCTGTTTTTATATCATATTGTTTGGCATCAATTTATTGAGTTGATGTTAAAGGAATAGTTCACCCTAAAATGAAAAGTCTGTCATAATTTACTCACCCTCATGATGTTTGAGACCCATTTGACTTTCTTTATTCTGTGGACACAAAAGGAAATTCAATGAATGTCCCATTGGCTGAATTCAATGCAATAGGGACTCACTTTAATTCTTAATAGAGCACCCAAAATTGTCATAAAAGTAGAATTTTGTGTTATATACCAAGTCTTCTGAAAGTAGACATTTTATGACAAATTAAAGTCTTTACTCATTCACTGACTCACTTAACTTCAGCCTATTTGGTGTGACACACAAGAACCAATAAGGTATCATTTTATTGAAGTAGCTGCGATATTGGATTTCAGCACTTTTAATGGACTTCTAATTTAAAGTCTGTTCATCATACAAAGTGATCATATGTCTTCACAAGACTTGGTGTATGATGCAGGAGTCACACTTGTTTGGAAACAAAACTTGTTGTTTTCATGTTCTTTTTATGTGCTACAGAGTTAAGTAAGCACTAATGTGAATGGACGAACGTATGGAGTAATTTATTCTGACTGATATGGTCACTACTACATTTTTAATGCATGCTACATTTGTAGTGCATGTACTGTAGATGTCCTGCTTGGTACATAGGACACACAACATGTTTAGTGCTTACTGTAATAGATGTAGTGCATACTACATTTGCTAAGGAAAGGTTCTCAAATCCTGCTAGAAAATTTAGTTCAATATAACACAACTGTGTAGATTTCAACAAAACATTTTATTTCACTTATACAGTTTATAAAAATCTGCTTGCCTGCTTTGATTCCAACTTAAAAGGTATCTAGGACATTTGTGTGAGTGTGTGTTTGTCCAAGAGAGAGAGAGAGAGAGAGAGAGAGAGAGAGAGAGAGAGAGAGAGACAAAGAAAGACTGAAAAGTGTTTTTGTGTTTGGATCATTTGCTTGTTGCGTCTGTGAGAGATATCAGTTTGCGTGTGTGTGCGCATATAAGTGAATATCAGCCACAACATTAAAACCACCTGCCTAATATCGTTTAGGTACCCCTCGTGGCGCAAAAATGCGACAACCCGCATCTCAGAATAGCATTCTGAGATGTTATTCTTCTCACCATCAGTTGTACAGAGTGGTTATCTGAGGTACTGTAGACTTTGTCAGTTTGAAACAGTCTGGGCATTCTCTGTTGACCTCTCTCACTTCAACAAGGTGTTTCCATCCACAGATCTGCCCCTCAGTGGATGTTTTTGATTTTGGCGCCATTCTGAGATTGTTGTGTGTGAAAATCCCAGGAGATCAGCAGTCACAGAAATACTCAAACCAGCCCGTCTGGCACCAACAATCATGTCACGGTCAAAATCACTGAGATCAAATTTTTTCCCCATTCTGATGGTTGATGTAAACATTAACTGAAGCTCCTGACCTATATCTGCATGATTTTATGCACTGCTTCCACACGATGGCTGGTTAGATAATCGCATGGATGATGGTTGGTGCCAGATGGGCTGGTTTGAGTATTTCTGTAACTGCTGATCTCCTGGGATTTTCACACACAACAGTCTCTAGAATTTACTCAGAATGGTGCCAAAATCAAAAACTGTGGATGGAAACGGCTTGTTGATGAGAGAATAGCCAAAGAGTTTCGAACTGACAACATCTATGGTAACTCAGATAATCACTCTGCACAATTGTGGTGAGAAGAATAGAATCTCAGAATGCGGGTTGGAGCTGTTTTGGTGACAAGTGGGGGACTTACACAATATTAGGCAGGTGGTTTTAATGTTGTGGCTGATCGGTGCAGGTGTGCTGATAAGGCAACATGCAGTCTTCAGTTGTTTGATTGACAGTTTTGTCCTAGTTACCTAAAACAGACACAAGCTTTGGGGTGGATCTGAACACACTGTTGAGTGACAGGACAAGGGAGGGGTTTGGGTGGCCAAGTAGGAGGGACTAAAGGCTTAATGAAGGTGTAAACACTCATCTTATTAGCAAAGTTTCACTTCATACATCACCGCTGTAAAACACTGTGCCTAAAGTCAGCATAGCACAGTGTTACAAAATAGACCAATCACAAACTTTGCAAAGGTGCTGTAGTATTGCTTTAACATTGCGGGTATCACAGACTTGTTATGGCTGCACACTGAGTTCACATGAATTGCAACTAAATCAGAACAGAGCAGGATGTGTTTGAAGATTTGATCTCTTTCCACAACATTGAAGAACTTTACTACTTTCTTTCTGTACTAGCACCTGAAGGGGTCCACAGTCTTTTTTTTTTTCAACAGACAACTATATAGTTTCTGCTGTTCAAATCTCTTTCAATCTTCATCAACACTAAATATCAAGAGTACAAAGACAAGCTAATGAAGAGATGCAAGTCTAGCACTGCTACATTAATATAGATCATTATTCTTTTTTTTTTTTTTTTTTTACAGTATCGCTGTATACAGTATGCTCTCATATTTTGTGAATAAACATATTTGTTCTTGGAATATTCTAACAATACACACACTAAGTCTATTGGTCAAGCTCACAGTAACTCTATTCTGCCACACATACTGAACTAAAGGAATATAATGTATCTCTTAATGTACACACAACTCATCATTGCGTATATTGCAGCATTTTCAAGACTAAATAAATGCAAAAATGGCTATGATCTCACAAAGATCCAAACACACATTGCTACATGCCCTGATGAAATGTAAATGTATTGCTATTCTTACATTATTGGTCATGCAGGAATTTATTTTTTTATTTTTTCAGCCATGCTCCTAAAAGACCATGTCAACTTTTGATATCAGCCTCTGAGATTCACATTTCCAGTTCATTTTTTGTGTGTAAAGAGTGTATGTTTGGACGTGTGTGTTTTAGATGAGGCATTGTAAAGGCCAGAGGAATGACAACAACACTTAAGAGAATAGCATGGCATCATCATAGATAAAGAGCTGGGCAGGAGGGATAGCATCACACATCTAAAGGCTATAGGGCTCAGGGAAAGTCTTTTTCAATTCTGGTTTTCCACACAGTCACAAAAAAATATCAGTAACATCTGGAGTCTGGTTGGGGTGAGGCTTCGGAACAGAAACTCAGAGGTGGAGAGTCAGAGGGAAGAGAGGGGACTGTTCTCAGCTTCACACCTCTGGACTAATAACCCTGTTGAAAAAATAAAGACAAAATGTTCATTTAAATCATAGAGGAAGTTATTTTTATAGAACATATTTGCATTGTTATCACGATAGATTCTTTTGACACTTTCCACAACATGGGTACAAAATAGGGCCTATAAAACTCAAAATCATATTTATTAATGAGTTTATTTCATTTTAATCAAATAGTCAGTGAAATGAAGTGCTTTACCGTCAGAATAAATAAATAAATCAACCTCAGGAGGTCAAACTTTATGCACATTTTTATTTAACATTTCATTTATGTGGTATGCAACTTTGCAACCTTAAAATTTGTAACATGTACAAATACAGTTTAAAGACATGATATATTGTTATTTCCTAGTAAAGCACATTTAATACACATAATACAAACAACAATAATAATAATAATAAGTTGCATTTAGGGGCTAGATAGTTTGAGGCCAAATGCTGGTTTGTAGTTATGAATAAACATAGATTTCCAATCAATTATATTTATTTTTAAATATTTTTTCTTAAAATAACTTTTTCTAGTAATAACCAGTTAATAAACATACAACTTCTACTAATAATGATTAGTGCTGTCAGTGATTACAATTTTTAATCACATAATTTTTGTTGTTAACCGCTATTAATCACAGATTTTGAAAGTGCTGAAATTTGACATAATATATACTCCTTTTCCTGTCAAAATGCATTTATTTTCATCTTAGGAAACAAAACAAAAAAACTATATGTAACAATATAAGGCTTTATTAAAATTTTCCAACAAAGCCTTCCACAGTATAAAGATAGAAATGCACTAAACTAGCACAAATGCAAGCAACGTTAAACATTTCCCAAAGTCAAACTGGGAGTTTGACTAATTGAAAGAACTAGTCTCCATTTAGGTTGCATATTCATTGCAATGGGCATTAAATGTCTCAAACTCTCATCCTCCACAATATTAATCTGGTTTCCTACAGCAATAGTGAAGCTGCATTCATGATTCACATCAGGGCGGCAACGTCAACTTAAAGCATCACTTTGAACTCTACATGAAAAGCACTTGCAGACAAAAACGTCTCATTCTGCGTTTTGGTGATAGTTAAGACTTGACGTGCTTCTGTTGTTATTAAAATGCACCTTACATAGGCTAACAAATACTTGATTTCTATCACAAGTCCCATCTGGGATTGTTTTGTACATCAAATAGCATAAGAGGCAGGCCCGGCTTCTGAAAGCTATGCTAGGGTGTGCTGGTGGATATCATAGGTGGGCATTTGGGATGGGGGAGGGGTTACACAGACTACTAATTTAATGACAATAATTGGCATAACATGGCGTAATTGTCAAGATCATTAGACCCAATATAACTATATTTTAAAATCTTTCCCCATATTAAAAAAATATATTGAAATAAATAAACTGATAAACATTGTAAATAATCATACACATTATTTTACTAATTTTAATCACTAATTGTTCTAAGGATAACTAATATTGGAATTATATTCATTCATTTTCTGTTATAGCATAATTTCATGTACAGCTGCTTTTAAACAACGGCTGTTGTGAAAAGCACTATACAAATAAATTTGACTTGACTTGACTCATAAGATTGAACTATACTACCTCCATTACTAAGAAACAAAATAAAGCAATACGCTTTTAGATAATTTAGAATTAAAGCAAATTACAAAGACAAATTAGAGTTCCCACAAATGCAAGGATGGAGTGGAGAGAAATAATATCAAAGAGGAAAATAAGGATGGAGTGAAAAGACATATATTAGATGGAGGGATCAATAACATATAAGATTAAGATCCTTAAATTTGAGACAGATGTGAACTGCTTAAAGAAGTAATTATATAATATTAAATTATGACAATTCTTTCTGTTTGACAGAAATGTAATAAGCAATGATAGTGCCCTGACTGAAACAGGGCCGGTGACAGACCAGTTTGTCTCATATGCTGAAAGTAAGAGTAACCATTGTGTGAAAAGCCACATGACTCCACATGCCGAAGTGTCCTTGGGCAAGACACTGAACCTCAAGTTGCTCCCAATGACGCAGTGTAAATCGCTTTAAATACCATTAAGGCTTAAAAAGGCGCTATATAAGTGCAGACCAATTACCATTTACAAATATAAAAAACACTACACATTTCTGGGGCTGTTTTGTGATTGGTTGGGCAGTCTACAGCCCACCCTCAATGTTTGCAACACACAGCCTGCCCCCATATTGCTTTTAACCAATGCACAGCTTAGAAAAAAATATATATGTATATTATTTAAAACCGTGTTTCCCAAAAGTTTGATTGAGTGGGCAAGACTCACATTTGCCGATGCCTACAGTCGGCTCCGGTACGAGTTCCTATCTCCATACTTTTATCAGTGATTTTTATGTGTGTGGGCATGTTTATGTGGTTTACGAGGACTTTTTTTTAGGTTAAAACTGGTAATTAATTATGCTATAAATTGTGGTTTATGAGGACATTTCTAGTGTCCCAATAATTCAAATCGCTTAAAAACACACTAAACGATTTTTTATGTAAAAATGCAGAAAGTTTTTTGTGAGGGTTAGGTTTAGAGGTAGGGGATAGAATTTATAGTTCATACAGTATACAAATCATTATGTCTATGGAGAGTCCTCATAATGAACCAACATATGTGTGTGTGTGTGTGTGTGTGTGTGTCAGTGATTTGACTCGGGGTGGACACATCGCAAAGGTTCCGCCCTTCACACCAGTGTTTATGCTGTTTTAACCATAGACTGTAAAAAAAGATGGACGACGCCCCTTCGCTCTTTTCCATTGATGAGAACTGAAGCCGCCAGTGTTCCGATATGGCGCTGACATCTTGGGACTTGAGTCTGCGCAGTTGCGATTTCGGGACCAGACCTGCGCAGTAGTGAGCAGGAATTAAAGCCGCGAAATCATGGCCCCGCCCTCACTCTCGCTGAATCAGTCGCAAGCACACGCCCCAGCACTTTTGACTTTTGACTTATGACGGTGTGAAATAATTAATTATAGAAATGTAGATATTACATTTAAAGCTTCAATCTCCTCAGTCCTCCGAAGATCCCGAAAAGTGACTACTTCGCTCAGAGAACCTGTCAATCACAGCTGTCAATCATGATATCACGGCACCGTTTTTATAGCATCAAATAACTAACTAAAAACAAACTTATTTTGAAAACAAACACTTGAAATTACATCAACGTGATAGAAACTACAGTAAATGACAGAAACTATCTTTGGAAAAAAGATATGTGAAGTGTAATTTAATTGTTTAGTTGGTCTCACGTCCCGTTGAATAACATGGGGAGGCGGGGTTTATGACCTATACTAGGACCAATCACCGGGGGGGCGATCGAGACGTTTTGCTTCACTTTTGAGGGCTTGTGCAGCACACTTGGTATTAACAGTAAATGCGTTAAACGCAATTAAGAAAAAATTCAGCGTTACACTTTTTTAATCGCATGCATAAACGCGTTATTTATGACAGCTCTAATAATAATAATTAGTTGCCTATTTAGCCTAAATGAAGCTAACACTCAGTGGGAGCCAAATCCTGGTTTGTAGTGATAAAAATGTATTCCAATAAATGAAAATCTTTGTTTTATCATTTTACATTTTCTTAATTTTTTTAATGAAAATGTTTATAAAAATATTCTTAAAAATAAGACTGAATGGTTGAGTTTGATGAATGCAGATCATTTATTTGTCCTTTTCATCATTCTGTATGGGTCCAAATAATGTTAATCTCAATGTCAAATTGTAGAACTAACAATCTCGAGTTCTACAATTTTAAGGAAAGTTTGATTATTTGTAATTAGTTATTAATTAAGCATAAGTATTTGACTATAATGAACTGAATATCAATTCAACAGATTGACAACAATATAATATTGTTGTATAATTTTAAATGAATACAATAGGTCAAGACCAAAGGTGGGACAGGCCAAAATCACAATTGTAAGGTGGGCGGTACAGAGGTTTGATGTGTTTATAACTACCTTCATAGTATGCTGATTTTATATTAGTTCTGACAACAAAAAAATTAGATTTGTGCCTCTAATGTTTTTTTAATGAAGTAGTAGGACACCAAAGTGTCTTTTCTTTGTTCTCACCTCTCCACCCTCTCCTCCTTCCATACCACCACCATGAGAGAAGTCACCCTGTGGAATATAAGCACAGTAAGATCCAAGATACAGCTGATGTCTGCTTTAGATCTATTTAGATCCTTCCATACTTTGCTTTTGTCATATGTTATACATAAGCATATTAAATGACATTCATTCACACATGCACGGATGCAGCACAGTCATGGGCCACTCAGACACTCCCTGTGCTGAGGGAGTATGTCTGTTTACTATAGTGCATTATGACTGCTGTCTCTGCAGAGATGGAGGGAGGGATGGATGCTAAACAATGCCCATGGAGCTTCTGTGGAAGGAGAATTGAGCTGGCAAGCATTGAATAAAGCCTTCCTCTATTGGACAATAACCTTCCTCTATTGTCAACCTACTCTCTTTCAGTCTCTTTATATCCAACAACACTCAAATTGAAGCATATTTGCTCTCTCAACGATGTAATTAAAGTCTGTGTAACTAGCATTACCACACTAAACTGTATAAAATAATGACTTTTTTCAAACAGGTTTCCCAAACACACCCATCTGCCATTGTTCGAGCCATTGGTATGTTGGGCTGATTGGGATGCTCAAACAAACACAGCCACAGTGTTTACACTTTTCAGAGAAATCAGCCTATGAATTGCTTACTTATAGTTGTCTCTATATTTAAGGATGTATCAAATATATTATTTTAACATTGAAAAATTGTACACAATTCACTTTAAAATGCCTTATGGTAACATTATGACCATAAAACTAGTCTGTGACCACAAGAGAGGATGGAGACATTTAGCTGTATTATAAAGTAGTTTAAGGCAGACAAGTCATATACTGCATACTGTTAATTAATTCATGCATTAGTATTTGTACTGGAGACAAAACCTCTTAAATAACCATCATTCTGGCATGCACATATAGAAGCAATCAAATAGTTTAGTATTAAGACTAGTCATTGACTGTGACATTGACTTTATAAGAATATCATACAACTAATATTTAAAAAAGGAGGAAAAATAAGTACACTGAAAACCCTAATAAGGTAATAAGTTGACTCTGATTGAGAAAACACGTTCCCTCAAATGAATTGAGTAATGGCATCTCCAAAACATATGTAATTAAGCTCAATTAACTTGGTTTTCATATAGAAGTTAACTAGATGCAAGTAGTCTTAACTCAGATTTGCTTTTTAAATATTGTTGTTTCTGCTGTTGTTAATCATTTTAATTGACCTGATTGCATTTGAGATCAAACAATAGCACAGCTCAAATAAAGATCCTAATTGATTCTAGGTCAGTCATTAAATACACTTATTTCTCCAAAGAAATGCATATATACATGCACTTTAAGCACAAGCACAAAGAGAATTAGTCAAAAGTCCAACTTGACAAAATGGGACACTGATCACCCAACTATTTGCAACAAAACATTATAAATAATACAACAAATGAGGTAAAACCTCTATAAATTTGTAGTTACTACTATTTGAAAGCCCTCATACTTGACTTTTCAAGTAATACTTGATATTTCCAGTATTTAAAACTTTAGGGTTTACAGTGTAACAAGTATTGTGCAGGGAAATCATGCACGATTCACAGAGCAGAATGCAATGGCAAGCTGCAATTGGTAAGTGTCTGTTTGAGGATATGAAACTCTAACTGCTTTGCTATTATTATTGGTGAATTGTGTTTATTGTGTATGTTCTGTCCTGACAGAATACTTAGCAAGACATGTTCTTATCATGAAAAAGGTGCTTGGGTATCTAGCTCACACTGGGAATTATTGTATATAATTGCCATAGACAGGTAATGTAATTTGGTGTCATGGCATTTACATCTTTGGTGATTGGATAAAAACGTGAATCGCCCATGGGCAAAGATGTGCCCAAGATGGCAGATTTCAAATTATGTACTTCTTGCACCAGCCGAGCAACTGCCATTGACTGTACTGACCATAATAAATCAATAACTTGATGGAAAATTATGGGAATTCAAGTAATCAATGAGATAATAAATGCAGCTCTTCAGGCCCATTTTGCACAATGAAGAGAATGACTCTAGAAGGGGATTAAATGAAGGTAAGTAAACACCGCAGTTAGACCGATTGTTGCAAACATTTGCCCAATCTGTGTGTTATGTCATACAGCAGTCAGCTAAGGGGAAATCAGGTTAAAGCTTATTCTCATATGCAGCATGTGACATACATTCACAGGCCATCTACTTGCACTTTTCTCTCTACAAACCAAACTGCCATTCCCAAACCTATTTCATAAGCACCTCATATAAAGCATCATCCTTTTAATAGCAGTTGGACACACAGGGGGAAAAAATAAATAGAATGAGTTAGACACAAAATACACCATTTATACAGTACATGTAGACATGCAGTGCTCTGGACAAACAGAAGAGGAACCAGATAACAAAAAACAAACAAAAAAAAATCATAGATGCTGATTTTGTGGTATTCCCAGTGTGGATTTATTTCCTCAGGTTAGATTTAAAAATGTAGGGGTCTCTTAAATATAATATATGACAAAGATTAAATATAATATTTTAATTTATAGAGGCGAATTCTGCAAATGTTGGAATTTAATGTGATTTTGGGGAAAAGGGTGACACCTACTGGTGCTAATGGAGAATATCATGAGATCGCAGGGCACTCACCGGGTTGACTAGGCCGGTTGAAGCAGCCACATTCTCGACCCCATCTACTGTCTTCTGTCCCAGCTCATTAGTGGTCCCCACCGCTGTTTCACCTACAATGTTCGCCTGGTCGGTGGTCCTCTGGGCAACTGTGAGAGTCAGTGTTACAGAAAGTGAAAGTAAATTAGTTTATTTTTTCTCCAACTCTATTCTTCAAGGACAAGTCCAGTTTGAACAGGCCTACATTTTTGGTTGAAAACTGTTTATGGTTCCTAACATCATTGTTTTCCAATGTACAAGTGCATACTATGTACTAGAGCGAGTTTTCGAAAGTTTCCATTTTTGGTGGAGAAATGCGCTGTTCCAGTGTGGATAAGAGGAGTAAAAGTGGCTAAATCAATGAGTTCTCATACAAAACTTTAAAAAAAGCATGGACGTGGTCTAAAATAATCATATAAACAATAGGAAATGTTTTTATTGCTCACCTGTGTTTACACCTGATACCATTCCCTCCTTTGTCTTGTTGCCTGAAACATTGAAATAAACACATGTACAATTTTTATTTAGGTTTTCATGCACCTCAAAAATTCTCTTAGAATGTCAATAGAAAATTATATTTTTATATGCTCTAAGTATACTGAAGAATGAGCTCCAAATAAAAATACAACATAAGGTAGTATGGTATCCTAATTAAAGCAATAGTTTAAATAAAATTCTCTCAATATTTACTCACTCTCATGCCATCCCAGATGTGCATGACTTTCTCTTCTGCTGTACACAAAAAAATATTTTTTAGAAGAATGTCTCAGCTCTGTAGATCCAAACAATGCAAGTGAATGGTGACCAGAACATTGAAGCTCCAAAAAAGCACATAAATGCAGCATAATATTGATCCATTTGACTCCAGTTAGTGTGCACTAAGAAGTGTAATCGAGCTTGAAATCATGATCACCAAGGAGACTGTTGACTTCAAGATTAATGGTGAAAAAGCAGTTATATGTTGGTCTGTTCTCACCCAAAACTGATTAGATCGATTAAAAAAACATGTATTAAACTAATGGAGTCTTGTGGATTACTTTTATGATGCCTTAATATGCTTTTGTTCAAAGTTTTGGTCACCATTTACTTGCATTGTGTGGAGATATTCTTCCAAAAATCTTCTTTTGAAGAAAGAAAGTCATACACATTTGGGATGGAGTGAAGGTGAGCTAATGATAAAAGAATATTTATTTTTGTGTGAACTATTTCTTTAAGGCATCTATTGTTTTTCAAGTCGTTACATAAAAACAAGACAATTATGTTTTAAGAACTGCACAATTTCAACTGCTGGCTAGTTTGTGTAGCAACTTTATTGTACATACTGTGGCTGGGGAAAGATCATATTTAAGATCATATATCAAATCACAGTTTTTCAGTGATGAGTAAAGGGGTGATAGCAATCTATTCTTATTGTTTAAGCCTGCATACTGCTCGATATTTGCAGATGATCAAGTACTAAAGATATCAGAGCAAATAATGGTGAATTCCAAAGCTGATATGATCATAAACACTTAATTGACACTATTAACTGATTAAGAGACAATGATACTACATGCTTCAAAGTCTTTAAGCGTTTGTTTGACAGTCTTGTACCTACCCTCTTATTCCATCACACAGATTAGGCTTTTGTCATGAAAAAATCCCTTAAAAACTATTTTAAAACCCCCTCGCATCCCTCGAAAGACAGCTGCTATATGTTCATTTTCCCAGTATATCTTCTATTTGTAGACATGGGTCTGTCCTTCTCTATTTTCAGAAATGGAGAGATCTATTCTGAGAGAGTACCCTCTTTCTCTCTCTGCCTTTTTCTCCATCCATGTGTCCGGCTGTCTTTTTGTTTAGTTTTAAGTATGTCTATAACTGCTCACTACTTTCCTGTAGTCTTTCTGTATAAGGTGCTTTCCAGCCTGGCCTTAAAGAAGAATGAATTAGATAATGTCAAATTCAATGTGTTTGATTTTTAAACTGACGTTATCTGTTTGTTGGAGTGATCTCTGCTGCTTAAGCATATGAAGTCACTACCAGGCCTGGGTAGCTACACTGACATTATGCAGTCTGTGTCAAAAATATGTCTACTGCGTCATACGCCGTTTGTAAGAACACTGCATCTTCAGAACACAAAACTCTAATTCAAAAGCTCCCACCTTGCCAAGACTGATACATCGCTTTACACCAAAAAAGCAATGTATCAGAATTACGTAATTCCCATGCAGCAGTGTTTTTACAAGTAGCGTTCTTGCAGATCTTGCGAGTGGAAGAAAAGTAACCTGCCTTTGTTATTGTCAAGCTGAGTAATGGCTTTGCGCCCTAGTGCACTTAATGCCAAATAATCACTCTGAAGTCCCCTGACACTACGCATTACAGTGAGAGCAGATTTTCAGGACTATGACCTCTGAACAGGTGACCTTGGTGGAGGAGTGGTTATAAAGATTACAGACAGCAGTGGAGCTGAGAGCTGATTGTTGATTTGAATAGGAAAGCTTACAACTGTCGAGTTATACAGTAGGTGATGAAAATTTGATTGGGGAGAGAGAGTGTTTAATGTTTTCTAGAACTCTCTGATCCTCTATGGGACAAGGGGGGAGGTGGAATTTAAATCAATTTAAGAAGTAATTCATCCAGGAGGACAAAAGGCAATGAGTATTGTAATTTTTTTGTTTTGTTTGTTTGTTGTTGGTTTGGTCAAGATTCAGCTTGTAGTATGTGCTTCAGTCTCTGTCCTGTTCACTCTATGCCATCTGTTCATTTCTGTGCTGATGAGCACGTCTGACGTTATGGGGCTGCAAGCCTGTGACATAACACTGAGCACTGCACCTCTCATTTCCACTCTCTCTCCCACAGTGTCATAAGGGGGTGGTGAGGGTTAGTCATCAGAGTCCACTCACACAACCGGGCAAATCCTGCTGCATCGGCACACACGCTCATACACATACGCTCGCATGGAGACAGGGAGTACAGAAAGGGAGGGAGTGAATGGTGCAGTGCTCAGCTGATCCTCTCTATATGCCAATCCCCCCCACCCCCCACACCCCACCCCTACGGCTTACTCACTCATATGCACATAAACAACACTGGATAGTGCATGCAGGAAATAAAGACTACAAGCAATAGTAAAAAGGCCTTAAGATGGCCTTTTGCAGCATTTTTGCTGTGCCGAAGTACAATGCACAATACATAGTTTTTTAATAATAATAAATTAGTACTGGTGTCAATTCTTGTTATAAACTATTAAACATGAACATTTTGATGATTATTAGGCACTTTTTCAAAATAAATTAGCAAATTCTTAAATTCAGTGTACACAGATCTTGGTGCTGTATTTATGAACATTTACCTTGTCCCATTCAGGAGTACACCCCTATCGCTCCTTCACCACACCCCAGGTTTCTTTCCTGCACCATCTTTGCAGCACTGTCTTTTATCAGACGTGTAACCTACATTCACAAATGCCTCCATCTGGGCTCTCCCAGTTCCTTAGCAGACTATAGTGCAACCCCCCCCCCCCCATCCCATCCCATCCCATCCTGCACGCACACACACACACACACACACACACACACACACACACACACACACACACACACACACACACACACACACACACACACACACACACACACACTAATGGAATGCAGACTCATCCATCACATATGCATTCAATCCTCTGGGAATAATCGCTCAGACCTTTACTGAACAAAACAATTATTACCATTGTCAGCGATGCATTATGTTATCCTGCGTGCATGGGACACACAAATCCCTGCACACTCTCCGCTCCTCTGTCTCTCTCTTCTTCCAAACATCTGCACTTACCCACATACATGACCCCTTCTTTGGTCCTGAGAGCTGCTTCTTCAACCCCAGCTTTAGTCTTCTCGGCTGCGGCCACCACTCCCTCCTTGGCCATGGAAAATCCCTTCATTAGAGCATCCATCCTGGACGTTGAGTTTGAAGATGATGCTCTGCACACAGATGGGGCCTTGCGGGTTTTGCAAAGGGTCAAATTATCTATGTGCTGAAAGTTTCAGATGGCAAAAGAGAGGAATACACAATTCTGTACTGGGACAAACAAAAGCACAGACACTCTTGACGGAGAGAGCAGTGAAATAAGAGAGAGAGCGAGGGAGAGAGAGAGAGAGAGAGAGTCGAGCAGGCGCGAGAGAACAGGATGCAGAGAGACAGATCCTGTTGGATGCTGCAGTGCATTTAAGTCGCACTGTGGATACAGCCCCCACCCACACAGCAGACGTACTGCCTCTCACAGCAATGTCGAGCAGGCTGATTACATATTTATTATGCTGTAGCCAACAGTGTATTAAAAACAGCTGCTATTTACAATTATTAGCATCATCTTCTTTCATCTTTGCGATATGGCTTCTTCCTCAAATCACTGTTTAATTTATTTTAGTTTTAGTTTTGGGGTCATGTATTTGAAAGCGTTCTAATTCTGAAGGAGTAAATAACATTTGGCTCATGACAATGATTTTCAAATTTTTCAATGATTTTCTAAAGGCAGAACACTTTACTATTACACTAGTAAAACATGTATTTGTCTTATTGTGTGTAATTATACATTTATTACTAGGGTATAATGTTATTATTAGGCTATAATACCTACATGTGAGAACATTTAAATAACATATACCAGCTGCTATGCTGCTAACAGCTGTGGATGAATTGCAAAAACAAATAATACAAATTTTCCATTCTAAACATATTGAAATTGTCAGCTGAAACTCAGCAATTATTCACTAATATAATGCAATGAATATATAATACATTACAGTATCATTGTATGAGGATGGTAAATACCAGATTGGTTGAGGACTGGTGGATGATGATTGACAGAAGGAACAGAAGATGTAAAGGACTCTGGTGAGATCCGAGGGGGCACGTCTCCCGCTGAAGCACCACTGGGTGTCAAATGGTCAGCTGTTTCTATGAGTAATTAACCATAAAATATTAAGAATAAGGGCATCCCTCTGAATCATGAGTCAAAGACTGGTCCATGTTATCCTACATCAGTAACCAGACCACTTTATTAATCAACAATAAACCAAAAAAGCTGCAAATAAACGGTCCTTTAAACAAATTCAATAAATAAGCCATTTTATATGAATTAAAGAAATTATATATATATATATATTTAATCTTTTTTTCCTGGTTATGGTCAAGTAGACTATCAGTTGCATAGTACATTAACTGCAACCATTATATTGGTAACATTTTACAGTATGGTTCCATTTGTTAACATTAGTTAACCTACAGTATTATGTATCACGAACTAACAAATGAACAATATATTTTTACAACATTTATTAATCTTTTAAAATTCACTCAGATTCAGCATCTTGTTCTGATACAGCTCAAGCCTTTGTTGCTAGCAACGGAGGATTCAGGCTTGCGCTACTTTACTGGAGCACTTACTGGAGTACAAGTGAATGCGTTTGTGTGTGTGTTTGAGAGTATGTGTGTAAGTTTGTTTTTGAGTTCAGTAAGTTTGAGAACAGAGCCATTCATCTGGCAGTAGACCACTATGCAGTCTGCTCTCTGCAACTGAGAGGTATAGCTTCTGCTCTTGTGTCTGCATGACATAACTGACAGCAGAATATAAGCCGATCTAGTGCCATCAGTAATGTTCAGAGGACCAGATACTCAAGAGAGCAGCATGGTTCAAAAATATCACACAGAATACATCTGAACTCATCTCCACTTCCTGCCGTTGCTTTGTTAGTGCTTATACCTGCTTTTCTCTGTTCATCTACTGTCATTGTTTTAGAACGTTCACACAAACGCTGCGACTAGAAACAGCCAGACATCACTGGCACACTGTTTGTAGTTTTCTGTGGAATATTTATTTATTTATATGATTGTTTGTTGATGGTTTGACATTGGGATTTTGATGAACGCAAATCCAAATTACAAAAAGTATGTGACTGTGGCGACATTTTTGCTAAATAATATTATATTGCTCATTACACATATTGAGGTGAAATGTCCACTGTTTGGAGTTAAATTTTCTCCCAAACAAATCAGGTTTTTAAAGATAATACACCTGTGTTATTACAAGTTATGCTCAATCAAAAGCATTTGTGTCATCATGTTTATTACAAAAATTATTTAGACTTTGTGTTACAGTGAGGCACTCATAATGGAAGTGAATGGGATATATATATATATATATATATATATATATATATATATATATATATATATACATACATATACATATACATACATACATACATACATACATACATATTTCTTTTTTTTTTACAATTTTTGACAACAGAATCCAAAAATGAGCAGTGGCTATTATAGTTGGAGCTACCTCATCCTTTAAGAGTAGATGATGTCATGCTCTTCAAGTGCATAGCCCCTTTTCTGCCCAAGGTCCGCTCTTTCTAACAGACACTCTTTACAGACAGGAAGTCTGTGGTCATAGCACAGGAAGCCATGTTGTAAAACACAAAGCGAGTGCTAGGCTTGGAGTGCCTGGCCCAGAAGGCCCTATGTTTGTTGTCACATTTGAACTGCACTAAAGCACAAACATGACAACAGACACCCTGAAGAACACCACAAATGCCATTCTTGTCATAATTAGCAATAGCCCATTTATTTCTCAACTAGCCCCTTACTCAAGCAATCTAAATCTAGTCCAACCTCTTCGTTGGTGGGATGTTTTCACTCCAGGCTGAGAAAGAGCAGCTGATGTCTGATGAAGATGAAGTTTATGAAACTTCAACACTAAGAACAACACTAAGAACAAGGGCTCTTGTGTTAAATAAAAACCCAGTCATTTATCACTGCAGACAATCTAACAATTAGAACCAAAGCATAAATCCTGCTGACATTTTATAAGTTATTTTTTCCCCTTTGGTAAACACAATTTTGAGCCAAAAATGCAAAATGTAAGATCAGCTGATAAAGAAAGATGAATTAATGTTGAGCACAGATCTTATTAGAATCTTCTAGTTACTGGTCAGAACAAAATACTACTACTTCTAATATTCCTGTAGCTCTGACCTTGGTGGAGAATGACACTCAGACTGATCACACTGTGAATTTGGTGATAGTAGGTTAAAAGTTCTGCTGAAATCGGTCTGTGCTTACAGAAATTCTAATCACTGCCCCCAGTGGCTGAAACTGGAAGTGTTGTTGAACACAAGTCAAGTCAAGTCAAGTGGTTTTTATTGTCGTTTCAACCATATACAGTTAGTACAGTACACAGCAAAACGAGACAACGTTCCTCCAGGACCATGGTGCTACATAAAAACAACAAAGGACCAACACAGGACCACATGAGAAAACACAACGAAATAAAATATCTATATAAAAAAACCACATACATATACCTATATAAAGTGCACGTGCAAACATGTGCAAAAAGTACAGGACAGTACAACAAATTTCTGACAATGAACAGGACAATAGACAGTGCAGCGCCGACCAGTACTCAGTAGTGCAAAAAGATGACAGTTTCTAAAAATGTAAACATAATATACTATGAGATAATGTTCTATGCACATAGCAGTTATTGAGGTAGCAGACAGTTATAAAGTGACAGTAATTAAAGTGCAAGTCAGGACATGTGTGTGTCAAACCAGTCTCTGAGTATTGAGGAGTCTGATGGCTTGGGGGAAGAAGCTGTTACACAGTCTGGCCGTGAGGGCTCGAATGCTTCGGTACCTCTTGCCAGATGGGAGGAGGGTAAAGAGTTTGTGTGAGGGGTGTGTGGGGTCGTCCACAATGCTGGTTGCTTTGCGGATACAGTGTTTTTTGTAAATGTCTTTGATGGAGGGAAGAGAGACCCCAGTGATCTTCTCAGCTGTCCTCACTATCCTCTGCAGGGCTTTGCGGTCCGAAACGGTGCAAGTCCCAAACCAGGCAGTGATGCAGCTGCTCAGGATGCTCTCAATAGTCCCTCTATAGAATGTAGTGAGGATGGGGGTTGGGAGATGTGCTTTCCTCAGCCTTCGAAGAAAGTAGAGACGCTGCTGGGCTTTCTTGGTGATAGAGCTGGTGTTGAGGGACCAGGTGAGGTTCTCCGCCAAGTGAACACCAAGGAATTTGGTGCTTTTGACGATCTCCACAGAGGAGCCGTCGATGTTCAGCGGAGTGTGTTCACCTTGTGCTCTCCTAAAGTCAACAACCATCTCTTTTGTTTTGTCGACATTCAGGGACAGGTTGTTGGCTCTACACCAGTTCGTCAGCCGCTGCACCTCCTCTCTGTATGCTGACTCGTCGTTCTTGCTGATGAGACCCACCACAGTCGTGTCATCGGCGAACTTGATGATGTGATTCGAGCTGTGCATTGCTGCACAGTCGTGAGTCAGCAGAGTGAACAGCAGTGGACTGAGCACACAGCCCTGGGGGCCCCAGTGCTCAGTGTGGTGGTGGTGGAGATGCTGTTCCCGATCCGGACTGACTGAGGTCTCCCAGTCAGGAAGTCCAGGATCCAGTTGCAGAGGGAGGTGTCCAGGCCCAGCAGGTTCAGCTTTCCAATCAGGTGCTGGGGAATGATTGTGTTGAATGCTGAGCTGAAATCTATGAACAGCATTCGAACGTATGAGTCCTTATTGTCTAGGTGGGTGAGGGCCAGATGGAGGGTTGTGGTGATGGCATCGTCCGTTGAACGGTTTGAACGATACGCAAACTGCAGTGGATCTAGTGAGGGGGGCATCTGGGTCTTAATCTGCCTCATGACGAGCCTCTCGAAGCACTTCATGATGATGGGTGTAAGTGTGACGGGACGGTAGTCGTTGAGGCAGGACACTGAAGACTTCTTTGGCATGGGGATGATGGTGGTGGCCTTGAAGCACGTTGGAACGACAGCGCTGCTCAGAGAGATGTTGAAGATGTCGGTAAGAACATCTGCTAGCTGGTCTGCACATCCTCTGAGCACTCTGCCAGGAATGTTGTCTGGTCCAGCAGCCTTCCGTGGGTTGACTCTACGTAGAGTTTTCCTCACATCTGCCGTGGTAAGACAGAGCACCTGGTCGTTGGGAGGAGGGTGGACTTCCTCGCCATCACGTCGTTCTGCACTTCAAACCGAGCGTAGAAGTCGTTCAGCGCATCTGGAAGGGAGGCATCTTTGTCACAGGCAACTGATGTTGTCCTGTAGTTGGTGATGGCCTGGATGCCCTGCCACATGCGCAGCGTGTCACCGCTGTCCTGGAAGTGACTGTGGATTCTCTGGGCGTGTGCGTGCTTTGCCTCTCTGATTGCCCGTGATAGTTTGGCCCTAGCTGTTCTTAGGGCTGCCTTATCGCCTGCTCTGAAGGCGGAGTCTCGGGACCTCAGCAGCGTGCGCACCTCCGCAGTCATCCACGGCTTCTGGATGGAGCGTGTGGTGATGGTCTTGGAGAAAGTGACATCATCAATGCACTTGCTGATGTAGCTGGTCACTGATGCTGTGTATTCCTCCAAGTTGGTAGAATCGCCATATGTTGCAGCCTCCCTGAACATGTGCCAGTCAGTACACTCAAAACAGTCCTGAAGAGCAGAGATGGCTCCTGCTGGCCAGGTTTTCACCTGCTTCTGAAGCGGTTTTGTGCGTCTGACGAGCGGTCTGTATGCTGGAATTAACATAACAGAGATGTGGTCTGAGTAGCCGAGGTGGGGGCGGGGCTCCGCCCGGTACGCGCCTGGGATGTTTGTGTAAACAAGATCAAGCACGTTCGCCCCTCTCGTTGCAAAGTCCACATACTGATGGAATTTAGGGAGCACTGTCTTGAGATTTGCATGGTTGAAATCTCCGGCGACAATAAACAGTCCTGCAGTTCGCTCATAGCCCCATACAGTTCACAGAGCACTTCCTTAGCATTAGCGCTGGGGGGAATGTAAACTCCGGTTATGCAAACAGTGGTGAATTCCCGTGGTAGATAAAAAGGTCTGCATCTAACAGTCACAAGCTCCAACAGCGATGAACAGTAGAGACTAGCATAGAGTTCTTGCACCATTCCGTGTTGATGTAAACACACATGCAGCTTGGATCCATCAAGGACATGTGTAAGCATTTTCCAGATGAAATGTCCACAAAGTGGCACCAAAAGCGAGTTGTATTTTTAATTGTCTTTACACTCAGTTAATACACTCAACAGAAATGCGCATTTTATTAATTCTAGCCCCTTGCTCAAACTCCAACCCTAAACCTAAATGTCAGTGGAGTAATCATTTAATTTTAGAGCGAAAATGCAACCTCCAAAACACGCTCACCAATGTTTATGTGGACGAAATTACTTCCTGGTTCCCATGGCACCAGAACCAGAATTTTGGTTTGTGCAACATGCTTTTAGTAGCACTGTAAGGAAAAGACGACCACAGTTGAATTGTAACAAAAATTGTCTGATGGGGAATTGGACTTGTGAGTAATTTGGAAACTACATGTGGACTTCCCATGTGATTATGTTGCAGCACTACCAGCACCAAGGTCATGGGCTAAATTCCCAGGAAATGCACATACTGATAAAATGTACAAATACAGAACTTTAAATGTAAACACTGTCAAAACTCCATTTCCTTGCAATGATGGCCATAGCATGCATAAGACAGCATTGCGTAAGCTTATGTGTGGTCAGTGTGTACCGCAAGATTATACGTAGTGCAATACATGGATTTATGGTTCCAGCATTTTAGCAAAGAGCACATTTCCTCCTATTGTTAGCGGGTGTTGATACTGTCTAGGGAGAGGAGGGAGCGAGAGAGGGGGAGTGGGAACTGAGAGGGTGGGGATAGAGGCATGATGGTGAGGATACCGGCTGGTTTGGACAGAGAGAAAAAGAGAGAAGGGAGGGGAATTTCCAGGGCTCTTCAAGGCTACAATTAAAACAAACTGCCATCTGGAGGAATGCTTCCAGTACCTTCTTGTGTGTTTCAAAGGAGTGGACAGCCAAGATGGCCCATACATTGCCTTTGCTGATGTTTGCAGTGCTCAATGCTCTAAGCTGCCACAGTGAGGTGAGGGCCAGGGACCCTGACACTGATGAGGAGGCGGCAGTAGCGCTTGGAGGATGGGCAAAGCAGATGCCTGGCACCTTTGGGACAACTCACCTAACCAAATCACATGAGCAACAACATCACGGCACCTCAGCCTCAATGCCATCTCCTGGCACACCTCAAAACTCTGCAAACCCCTCAAGAGAGACAGTACATTCACCTACACACAGAAGGTGAGTTATATTGACTTAATATCTCAGACACAAAAATTTTATGCATGAGTTGTGTGAATTAGTTAGGGTAGATGTAGTGACAAACAATTATTAAACAAATGGCACACTTATAATGAATTATAAATTATATTAGTTTAATAAAATACATTTTAAATGGAATATTCTATCTTAATATTATACAAATATATAATACAAATATTAAATACATTTTACAAGAAAAAACTTGTTATAAATATTACAATAAAGTAGTATTTGTTAACCACTGTACTTGCATTAAGTATTTTGAATTAACAACAATTATGTTTTTACAGCATTTATTAATCTTGGTTAATGTTAACAAAAAACCTTTAATGATAAAATATTTATTAGTATAAAAATGAATATTAAATATTGTTTAATATTAGCTTGTGTTTACTAACTTATGTACTTACTGTTAATGAATATAACCATGTTGCAGTAGTGTTATTATCAAACAAATGTTATATTTAAATATTTTCTAAATACCAACTCAGTGCCTTAATTACAGCTCTGCACTCTCAAGTTGGGATTCTCTCAACCAACTTAATGATGCTTTTCAAGCAGTCTTGAAGAGTTACCATATATGCTGGAAAATATTTGGAAATACACATATTCAATGTCTTGTCAGTTGAACAATAAACACCAAGGTTTACAACAGTATTTGTCCCACACTCTCTTGTTGTCATTCTCATCAAATTAAATACGGCTCTCTCACCCACTGTTTTGAGAATGAAAAAGCAAATTAATTTGCCCTATAGGCTTGATAACAGTAATCTTACAAGGACAATGAAAGTTAGGGCTTCAGAAATCTCTATAACGCAAGAAAGATTTGCTGGGAATGTATTGTTTGACCTCAGTAACATGATCTCCATGAAGCCAGCTAAGTTTGTTATCTAATAAATAGTCTACAGTCTTTGATGAGGGGTACTTTGTGATATGGGGGGTGCTTGTTAAGCAGCTGTTTGCTATTCTGTCTACTTCTAAAGTCTGATCTTAGATATGTTGATGAAATTGTAGATATGTTAGCTGATATTTTGGTCTTATCTTAGTGACACACACAATAAAGACTCATACACATGAGGTGGAATGTTGAGTATTGATTCTGTGGATATAAGGATCTCTGCCGTCCTCTTAAGTGCTTGGAAAGGACTGGGCAAGCTCACAGCAGCGTAACAGCGAGGTAGAGGGCAGGTAAGGGTACAGCACTTTACAAGAGCACTTTTCCATTGTACTCTGGACCAGAACAAAAGAATATGAACTGAAGACGAGTCCCGAAAAGACATAAGAGGTGTGCTAATCAAAAGTGTTTGGTGTTTAAGGGGAAAAAAAGGTTTATAATGAAAGAGAGATAAAAAGGGGGAAAGATGAAAGAAAGGTGGACTGATGAAGGATGTTCAGATGTGGGTACATGAAGACAGATTAACGATAAAACTATAAAGCAGCAGACAGGTATACATTCAGTCAAACTATGACTGAATCAGTGGCTAAATAGGGGCTGATGTTTTACTGGACAAAGGGAGAATCGTTCAAGTTGGCAAAGAGAGAAAACAGGATAACCCACTTGTATCTATTGCAGCGGATGCAAAACATAAAGTCAGCTGAAAAAGGATGAGTAAGAAATACCATTGATATACAGTCATTTTAGGGAAATAAAAGTTCATAGAAGTTAATAATAATAACATAATATGATAACTCAGTAAAGCATTTATGCAGCTGCCAAGCAACATTGCAACTTGCCGCATTAACATAGCATCAGAAATATGATAAAAGTTCATAATACATATTATAATATAATATAATACAAAAGGTTAAATAAAGAGTTACATTTATTATTAATAATTATAGTAATGAACAATTCTTCTGTAATGTAATATAGTTCATTTTTCTAACAGTATAGGCTGTTTGTGGTGCATTAATATAGCATCAGCAACATGATAAAAGTTACTTATAATATAATATAATATAATATAATATAATATAATATAATATAATATAATAATGTTCAGTAAAGAGGTACATTATTGGGATGAACAATTATTTTGTCATGTAGTAGTTCATTATAGGCATAACTATGGGCTGTTTGCTGCTGCTAAAGGCTGTGAATGTGGTTAATTTTTCAATTTCGAGTTTAACCTATATGTTTTATAAAGTGAGTTTTGTAAGTTTTAAAATAAGCAGACAGCAGAGAGAGGGGGTGCTTTTTCTGTCACACAGCTCTTTTATAATCTTCATAATGAGAATGACATTATCTGAGGACTGTCCTCTGTCCTCCAGCAACACAGTGTCCGCATTATCAGCAAATATAGCGTTCATCAGTGTTATGAAACAAAACCATTATAATGCTATTATAAAACACAAAAGTGCTAGATACACCATATTAAAAAAATATTTTGCGAATTCTTTAATGCTGGTTATGGGTTCAGGTTTTCAGAATATTTTTTGTGAATTTTCTTGTCTGTTTCTGAAATATTACACCACAGTAAAACAGACTTTCCAAAATATGATTGTGTAAGTGTAAACTTTTTAATCAATGTGGGCTCATCAGATTCTCTCTTATAAAACAGAAAGGCAAAAAGCAACCGAGCTCTCTGAACGTGCATATTAGAGTGCCATTTAAAAGCTTTTGCTAGGTGATATTATCTGTCTCTGAGCATGTTTGGGAAGGGTACCACAGGAAAACACAGGGGTCTGGGAGTTTATTTCTTGCTGTAATCTCTCCTCTCAGTTTATTGCTTCCCTGTTTTTTATTTTATTTTCACAGCGCTTACAGGTCAAAACTGTATTGATATTCGAAGTATTAAACTTCAGTTAATTCAGGTTGTGCCGCTTAAAGCTGCACTACATAGATTTAGTTGGCTGCAATCAACAAAAGTACATTTTTGAGTAAAAAAAAAAAGAAAAAGATGCCCAAAACCAAGTCCTTGTCATTACGGTAAGCCAACAATAATGATTTTTATTTTGAGAGTCAGGTCGGACTTGGCGTGAAATCGTAGGCTAACGTCATTTGTCCTTGCATGTTGTAACAGGTAAAGGCTAGGCAAGGAGGCAGGAACCGGCTGAACAATCAACTTAAATTTTTAATGCATAAATTAACTTAAAAAAAACAAACAGACAGACAATGTGCGACTCTCTGTCGAACCTGTGACTCTAGCTTCCCCTTATCTCCCTTTCTCACTGATCAGCCGATTCAGCGTCGGCCGTGCTCCATCGTGGCCCGGCCACGCCCTCCTCCTCGTCATACTCCTCTCCCACCCGATTCAGATAACTCTAGTTTGTATTTGTCTTCCTACAGAAAATGGTGCCCATATATCAACCACCGTGTGGTCACAACAGCCGGCACTGAGACAAAAACAGTGAAATCAGTGAACCCATGTCCTGATGGAACTCCTGACTGCCAACTCAACATGTGAGTCACAACAAAACTCACACAACTCAGAACTTACATTTCACAACAATGCTATTCTTCCTATGATGATGATGATGATGATGGTGATGATGATCAGGTACAGGTTGCCCTCACAGCCTGTGTACAGGCAGAAGCAGACAGTGCTCTATGCTTTGCAGTGGAGGTGTTGCCCAGGTTATGGAGGACACAACTGCCAGGAAAAAGGTAACATTGCCATTGTGCTTTGTCATTGTGCATTTGTCCAATACACTGAAAAGAACTGACTCCAAAGAATAATACTTTTATGAATCAGGCATTGCTAGTTCTGATTCAAATCAGCTGACAGAGATATAGGACACATGTCAGGATTGCTGAACTATTCTCAGCAACAAAAATAAATTCAGGTGTGGTACGTACAGTGCGTACAGCCGCAGACACTGTATGTAGGTGCATGTAGCAGTAGAAAACATTTTTTTTCAGTATTTTGTCATGCAGTTATTTAGCCTCAAACATCAATGCTAGTTTCATGTGCCCAATCCCCTACATGAAACAGTGACATATAAGCTAATCAGTTTGGTGTTTTGACTCGACTATTGATTCCTCTTCACTTTTTTATTTAAGTATTAATCTTTTCCAGAAAAACCTCCAGAAAATGAGAAGCATGTTTCAAAGACCAGTCAGGCCCTGTCAGAAAGCCAACATTCTGAAGTGTCTAAGGTTAACCACAGTGATGACTCAGGCAAGTCTATTGTTTTGGTATGGGCAAGGCTGCCATTTCCTTCAAACTTTCATACATAACCTCCTTCTACATGTTTGCTTCTTTAAAATGACCTTTCTCTTTGCTTCTGACAAATGGAATATCCAGCAGGGCTTTGGCTCAGTGAGTGTCCTTCAACATGAAAGGGCGAGTCAGCTGGCACTCATGAAAGCTGGAGTTGCAGTGCAAAATATGCCAACAAGCAAAAGCAAGGAACGTGTTTAATTTAATAACAACAGAGGCACACATCCTAAATATCTGGCAGGCAAATCTTTTTTGGCTGGTAAAACCATCAGTAATTCTTTCCCAGACTATTAAAAGTGATCAAGCCTTGTGCCCCATACCTTTGCTTCTTAATGTTTGTTTATAACGAGTCCCATTTGTGTCAAAATACTTTCTTTGCCCCTGGGTGCTTCGACAGAGCAGTAAAAGAGTTTATTTCTCTAAAAGAGTTTATTTCTCTAAAACAGCAATATACACAGCTGGTGTTGAACGTCCTTTTCAGGACACATCTTTATAAAGATGCCCTTCCGCCCCTGTGTAGTTCCTGGATGCGGTAGAGTGCTCTCCTCCCCTGACGGCCACAGGCGCTGTCTCGTGTGTCTGTGCAGCGATGACACCGAGGCAGCGTCACTGCGAGAACATGACCATGGCAACGTTGCGGTCGCGGCTTTCCTTCCTCAGAATGAACGCCACTCCAGTCGCCCCCCGTGTCGCTCCTTTTTCCCACGGGATTGAGGACGACCCGGCTGGCGATGGAGGCAATTTGGGGATGGCAGCGGGCTCGGTTTCGCCGGGTACGTCCCTGCGAACCACCCGCCCCCCCTACACACTCGTTGACTTCCATCCGGGCTCAAGGCAACAGCCTGCCTATCCTCTTGAGGTACGGTCCCCTTGCGAGTGAACCCGCGACTCCCATTAGCAGTCCTCACAGACCCCCGGTCGCCGTGTTTGTAGCAACTCCTCCCTCCCAATGAGGTAGAATCTACCACCGCGCCATTCCCCACATGTGACCTAAAAGCCCATGTGATGTACTTCACCACTCTTTACCTCCCCCAGTCTGGGCCGGTGTGGTCTCCGTAGGGTCTTTCCCCCCTGAAAGAATAGGAAAACTGGGAAAGATCGCCTTCCCCAATGCATATGATAGCATTAAGATGGCCCCAGCCGCTTTAACTCTATGCGAGAAACATAGAGAGAGAAAAGGCGTGGCTGGCGCAGCCTGCTCCCATGCTTGGCAGGTTGCCTTGTTCCCCCATGTTGGGGGTAAAGAACTAGAAGGCTTTGACGATTTTATGGGGCATTGGGGAAGGGTACGTGCAGCGGGGCACAGCTGGTCGCTTTGGCACGTAAAATACCTGCCCGCTCCTGTGTCAGCAGTACACGTACAAGGCTCAGCGCATGGCGTGATTTAAATTGGACCTCTAGTGTCACTTCTTCGACACAACGTCAAAGTGAGTGACAGACGGGGAACGTCTAGGTTACGAACGTTCCCTGATGGAGGGAACGAGACGTTGTGTCCTCCCGGCCACATCGCTGAACCTCATTGTCGGCTCCTCAGAAAAATCCTGAATGAAACAGATGCATTTCCCTCCCTTTATACCCATATGTCCGGGGGCAGGACATGCAAATTCTCCCGACCGCGACGGCCATCAATGAGCCTGTCCCATTCCCTGTGGTCACAGAGTCTGTCCAGTTCCCTGTGGCTATCGAGAGATCTGTTCAATCCCCTGTGACCAGTACTCAGCCTGATCACTCCCACTGCTCCAGCTATCCATGCCCCCTGTCCAATGGCCATAGCCCAGTTTGCTGATCCCTGTCCAGTGGCCGCCGCCCAGTCTGCGGCCCTTCCTGTCCTTGCCACCCTCCTCTCCTCCCTCGTTCCCTACCTAAAACCTCCTCCCAGACCACCATTTGAGACATTTGTATTTTTAATAAATAAAGAGCAAAATAATATTTGATTCATAATATTTGTAAATTTCTGGTCCTTATATTTAACTTTTGGTGGAGCATTTTGAGTGCTATAATAGTCAAGATTTGATGTACTGAAAAAACAGACATATAAACACCCCTCTAACTGAGCATATGAGTGGGCTCTATATTTGCCATTAGACTTACAACATTTTGCTCAGCTTTCTTCCCACATTATCCCTCCAAATAAACTTTGTGCCCTTCCTTCTAGAAGATAAAATGGTGACTGACTTGCTAGAGGATATGAACTGGGATGACAAACATCTACAGGAGTCTCCCATTCGTGACTCTTCGCTTCCTGTTACGTCTAACCAGAGCCCTGTTGGTAAGAACCAGAATCTGTGCCCTGCAGCAATACAGACCGGAGTATACAGTGAAAACATATTGAATGATAGTTTATAGCAGGCATACTGTGAAATAAAAAACGTGAAAAGAATAATTTTACCACCCTTGAGTGAACAACCAAATCTACTTTAACAATGACACCTTCCTCTGGAGGATATCCTGTCTTTCATATAAACAAACTTCACAGTGATGTAATAACCCAAAGATGTGAACCACGGGAAAGAGACAGAAAGAAGGTCAAAAAGTCACTAAACCACATGCTCATGATGAGTCATGGAATTGCTCTATTTGAAAATGGCTTAATAGCTTCTCCTGGTGAGATGTGTTTGTGTTCAAGGCCTGCAAGGAGAGGATTATTTCTGAAGAAAGCACTATAAAAGCTCAGTCAGATGCAGTGATATTCTCAGGGGAATGTGCATTGGCAATGAGGCTATCTGTGCAAGCTTTGATATAGCATTTCTCTGCCTGTAGCGAGGAATCAATATGCTGATGTAGAAATACAGACATCTTAAAGTGTGTAACTTTGCATTTTCCCTTGTTAACATTTGATGTGTTGGGGAGACTGTGGCTAGTTGTCACTAGTTAACACAGGGGAGGTTTATTTTTAGTCATTTTCTGTATAGCTACATCTCTTGAAGTATTGCTTCAAAAAACAATTGGAAATGTTTTACCATTATTGCACAGGAAAAAAAAGCTACATTTATTGAACACACGTTGACCTTTTGTGAAAATGTGCCCCAATAGCGGGGTAAATTGTCACAATGGAACCTGCCATTAAACCAGTGGTGTAGGTTTCATGTGAACATTTGGGGAGACACATTCCTCCAAAACACAATCTACACCTTGACAGAATTAAACAGCCTATTATAGACGTAACAGCTAAATTTCAAAAGTAATAAAATTATGAGGCACAGCACGATTCATGAAGCAACAAAAGTGGAAAAGGTAACATACAAAAATATAATTGTTTTGGCCAACAAATGTTGCATTTGCCACAATCTGACTTTTATGAAAAATACCTTACCCAAGGGCAAACAAAAATATATTTGTGGCAGGGCGGAGGCCAGGGCCGGGTCGTGATTCCCCACACCTGGCCCCTAATCAGGATAATTAGCCCTCGAGAGCGAAAAACTGTCCGACACCTGTATGTGTGTTTGTCTTTTTGGTTACGTTTTTAATTAAAATATTATTTATATTGTCAAGCCGGTTCTCTCCTCCTCCTTTCTATTAATCCCTTTACACTGGTGCCGAAGCCCGGGAAGGGCTGAGGATGCGCCGTAGCGGAGTTCTCGCCGCTACCATCCATCCCAAAGGAGCAGCTGCGGCCATCCACCGGAGGACGGAGGAGGCCGGCCGCCTGAAAGCTGAGGAATGGCCACTGACCGTGGGGGGAGTAGGGGCTCCCATCCAACTGTCTGAAGCTTTACTGCTGCTAGGGGCGGAGGAGACCCCTACCGCCCACCAAATACACAGCGGGGCATTTCTTTCGCCAGGGGCCGGAGGACTGCCTCCGATCTGCCCGAGGAGGCATGGCTGTCGTCCATTAGAGGGTGGAGGAGTGGCTGAGGACCAAGCTACGGCATATCAGAGAACCGACGAGTAAGTCTCTCACTGCAGCTCCATGTTGGCCTTTCTTACTCTTTTTTTTCATGTTTTGTTAATTTGGTACGATCGATACTGCGTGTGGTGCCCCTTGTCCCCTCCCTCAACCAAGTAGATGGGGATGACCTGCCGGCAGATGGGGCGGAATACATCATGCGGCCTGAGAGAACGAGGGAGGAATGTGGCAGGGCGGAGGGCGGGGCCGGGTTGTGATTCCACACACCCGGACCCTAATCAGGCTAATTAGCCCTTGAGAGGGATAAAGGCCGTCCGAAGACGGCAGTGCGACAGAGAGAGATTTACGTGATTTTACTCACCTTTGTGTGCGTTTGTCTTTTTGGTTTATAATTAAAATATTAGTTATATTGTCAAGGCGGTTCTCGCATCATCCTTTCCCTTTAACCCCTTTACAATATTAGAACAAAGTTTTCCTAAAAATGTATGGCAACATATGAGGACAGCTACTAATAGACTAATTTGTTAAATGTTAAATATTATCATAATTCATTCTGATTCAAAGTAATGGCCAACATCATCCAATCACTGCCAACCATGTAAAAATAAAATTATGCATTATAAATTCTGAATCTATATACGGATTATCATAGTTTCATATCTGCCAAACATGTTGAGTGGTTCAGATATCATCTGTAGCCTGAAACTGAAATTATGATAGGAAGTTTGGATTGAACACACGTAGCTGCATGAAGAGCTATATGATGGATGAACCCATTGATTCTCAATGTGAAAATGCACAGTAGAAATAGGATTTCTAAGGAAAAGATTCACTAAAGTACACATTAGTGTACATTGTATCTAGCCGCGTGGTGTTTCGCAATAAATCACAAAAATTTTAAAAATGGCATATCGGATGAAACAAGAGACTCCATAGATAATTATGAAAAAACCTAATTAGGTTCCTAACCAGATTACATTTTTTGGCATTTCTCCCAAAGATAAATGGCACTGTGATTGGCATCATGTTGTTTTGTCACATGAAGTATGTCGAAAGTATAACTTTTAACTGAGTTGGTTTAAATCAACTTAAATTATGTGTTTGATATGGCAAAGCCAAAATACAACTTACACACATGTATACATGGGGTCACACAAAGCTACAGAAAACACACTTTTGCGCAACTGGACTTCTGACTCCAAATCTTATCATTACTGAGATATAGCCCTTGTGACAACTTTCCCTGTGTGAATACTAGCCCCAGTCTCGCCTATTTTAAATCTTAATGCTGCAACATTTAGAGAGTCTTGTTATTGATGCTCCAGGTACCACAGAAGGGATCCCTACCTCTCAGCCTTTGCCACTTCTTGATTCATCCATACTGCTGTCAATGCATCAGTTAATGTCAGCTATGATGAATCAGCTTCAGCCAGTGCTGGAAAGCTTCAATCAGACACTGATGCATCTGTCTAGTCAGGTGAATATACTATCTCAGGACTTGCAGCAGTTGCGACTCGAACAAGAATACAACAGGTCCAGCAAGGGTGAGGCTTACAGTGGAGCATTTGAGGAGACACTAGATCTCCTGGTCAGACAAATGAAAACCCAACTGGATACACAGAGAGCCCAGATGGAGAAAGCATTGCAGACCCAGCAAGAATTGCTCCAGCAAAACATATCAAAACTGAAGGAAGAGATGGATGACCAGATCAGTCAGAGCATGGATGCACAGGTCATTCACAACTACATCTAATACAGTAATGTAGTAGGCATCATTTTCAGAACTATGAGGAATAATCCCTGGTTTCACATAATCACATTACTTACTGATTTTGCAGATTCCTGATTAAATTAACATTTCCTATCACACAAATCCATTAGAATTCTCTCATAGTCTACTCACCCTTATGCCATCCCAGATGTGTATGACTTTATTTTCCAGCAGAAAACTAATTTAGATTTTTAGGAGAATATCTCAGCTCTGTTGATTCATACAATGCAAATGAATAGGTGCAAAATTACATCACATATGTCATCATAAAAGTAATCCATAAATTCAATCAATGTCTTCAGAAGTGTGGTTGAGAAACAGATCAATATTTTAGTCAATTTGTAATATAATTCACCTCCCTACTAAGTCAAAATCCACTTTCACTTTCTTCTTGAGTTTTGGTTATTCACATTCTTCATGCATACGCCCCCTACTGTGCAGGAAGAAGAATTTATAGCAAAAAAGGTCTTAAATATTGATCTGTTTCTCACCAATACCTATAATATCACTTCTGAAAATATGGATTTATGGAGTTTTATGGATAAATGTTATGCTGCCTTTATGTGCTTTTTGGAGTGTAACATTTTTGGCAACCTTTCACTTGCATTGTATGGAAAAGAACAGAGATGAAGTATTCTTCTAAATGTCTTTGTTTGTGTTCTGCAGAATAAAGAAAGCCATACACATCTGGAATGGCAAAATTGGATGTTGCTTGTGTTATAATTACCCATTCATTATGCTATGAATGGGTAATTATTATTATGTTTTATAATTGTGGTTATAATTATTTATGAGAAGTTATAACTTATTATAAGGTGTATTATGAGACATTATGAATGCTGTATTATGCCATTACAATGCAATACGAATACAGGGTTATAGAAAGTGTTACCAACCTCATCATTTATCTCACATATGCTTTTGATGACCCTGTTGGTTATTCATTGATCATCAGGTTATGCATAAACAAAAGGAAACATACCGAATAAGAAATACTTAGTCATGCTTTTCAATTAAACTTTTCACTCAATTGTTATGCATATCATTTGTTATGAAAACAGTATTATATAAAATAAATGAAAAATAGATGCATTTTCACAAGTATACGCAGACTTCTGAACTCCTCTGTATGTTTTTGTTGTTATACCAACAGGTAAATCTCCAGTCTCTAACTGGCTTGGTTGAGGAGGTGAGACTAGACCAGAAGAGGCTGGAAAAGGCATTGCAGCGAGAGCATGTGGACTCTGGCAAACAGAGTGGAAGCCAGCCAGCACAGGATTCAATAATGTGGCAAGCCATCACTCGACTGGATGAGAATGCACAAAGCAACTCTGCACAGCTCAGCAGCTTGTCCGAGACCTCAAAAGACACAGCCAGAACAGTAGAAGACCTGCATAGAGAACAACTGACCCTGCAACAGAGAGTAGAGAAGGTCAAACAGCACTCGGAGGTTCACTTTGCAGAGATAGGTCTGGAGGTAGAGGCCACCCGCGTCAGGGTGCTAAACAGCATTAGCGAGCTTAAAACTAATCTAAGTGCACATGAGGGCCAGTTGACAGAAATAGAGCTCACATTGGACAACATTTTTTATCAGCTACAAAGAAACGATTCACCAACCGCAGAGCAGGCCTGTAACTGTAAGTCAATTGGAGATTCACTGGTTAGGTTGGAACTGGAAGTGGCTAACGTGACACAATTAGCAATGGAAAACCAGCTTGCATTTGAGAATGCAGAACAAGAGAGGAATCGGGGACTTTGGGCCACTGAAATAGAAGATCTCCATCAGGGTCTGCTGAATATGAAAGAATCGCTTGCCTTTGAGCAAGGTAGAAGCCGGATTCTCAACGACAACATGTCTCAGCTAAAGGCTTCACTTCTGCACAGCCAACAGGAGATCCGTGACCTGAGAGAGAGGGATGAGGCCAAGTCGGTTGAAATCAGAGGCCTATCTGCCACATTTTCCTCCCTCCTGAATGATGCTGTACGTCACTCTGAGGTCTTGGAAGTGCTTCTAGGAGAGGAGGTCTTGGAATTCACTCACTGGTCACATAACCAACAGAAAGAGCTCAGTATCCCAAATCTTCTACAGAAAATGCAATTGATGCAGCAAAAGATTGCAAACCATGATAGGAGTCTGGTCTCTCAGCGGAGGAAGCATCCTGAAGAAGATGGGATGAATAGTGATGACCCTGTGATGTATTCAGAGTGGACCAACACAAAGAGCCAAGTGAGGGACTCAGATAGTCACCATGCCTCTTTAAAGGATCCTCCAACTGGAGATGATGTGGACTACTCAGTCAGTGACTTCTGGAGTCTGGGAAAAGAGGTGGAGCAATTAGCAGGTAGAGTATACCTGCTGGAAGAGCGTTGCAGCAACTGCACGGAGCCCTCTGGCGGTTCTGTTGTAGAACTGCAGGCAAATGTCACATCCCTAAATCAAAGCCTGGAGGATCATTTGAGAACATTTCAAAAACTGTTCAGCCATACAGAAGAACTTACCAGCTCGGCTAGAAGCCTGAATTTGGATGAGGTTTGGAGGCTGGTCAGGAGGAAAGAAGGAAAGAAAAGAAGGGGCCACCAAAACCAAGAACAGATGGAAAGAAGAGGAGAAAAACCTTCCAGTAGGCGAAACAAAAGATACACTGAAACAGGTAAGAGCTCTCATTAATATTGCTATAATTTCATTTGCCAAGAATCTTGAGAAACAAGGACTGCACCCAAAAGCTGAAAATTGCTGCCTTCAGAGGCTGTATATGAAGGTAGGAAGGCATAAGGCTCATTCTGTATTCTGAGATACCTGGGCTGTGTCAGAAATGCATACTTTCCAACTATACAGTGTGCTAAAAACGGTATGTCAATGGAGTGGGGTGTCCAAAAACTCAGTATTCATAAAAGAGTTTGTGAGAAATACCTGGATGACCTACTGTGAGATTCAAAACGCATTCAAAACACTGAATTTAAAATAAATAAATAAAATGGCAGGGTAAATGTTAGTCCGTTGGCTCATTTCAACCATAAGTACTATATATATATATATATACAAAGAAAGTTGCTCTTTGTGGTAAATGATGTATATAAAAAAAATAGAGTAAAAATAATTTTCACGGTTGTTGTAATTTTGTTATGTATTTCAGTCACCAGACTATGCCAACGGGATAAAGTATGTCTGAGAATGCATTCATACTACTCTGCATACCTAAAGAATGTACTTTTTTTTTTTACTGTTCGACAGGGTTCTCATGAGTCCTGGAAAACCTGAAATTTTGCAATGCACTTTTCCAGTCATGGACAAGTCATGGAAAATGAGAAAAATACCTAAATGCCCTGGAAAATAATTATTTGTCCTGGTAAATATAGTATAATGAAACGGTTTGATTATTGCTAACAAGGTTTGTGCTACATGTACAAAACCATACTAACAATCTGGACTCAAGATATGTGTCAAACACACAAATACGTATAGTTTTGTCACTACTGGCAGCTTATAAACGGTTGACTGTCATGAGCGAAGCCCTGTCACGAATGTTCAATGACAATAGTCGGACTGCTAATTTATTTTAAAATTAATTCACTCCCTTAAGTTGTAGAGTGGCGATGCAGCCTTTACACCGTGGGATGTGAATTTACTTTTAATAATTTATCATTTAGAGTCCACTTATAAACACCACATTTAGGTCCCTATGATATCAGTGATGCGGAATACATGGATGGAACCTCCAAATCCAGTCATAACAATGGCATTAGCTATAAAACACAGAATGTCAAGGAATTTTAGATATTTGGGATGAAAATAATGTTTGAATGCACAATTAATCAAATAAAATTCACAATATGTCCTAGTGTGATTATTAAACCACAAACCACCGTTGTGATTTTATTGAATAAATATATCATCTGCATGTGCTGCACACTTCAAAATGAATGTGCTCAAACATTAAAAACACCTCATCATGATCACATGCGCTTTTGTGTGTTTAGTAGATGACAGAGACCACAGCACTCTGAAGTGTGCAGCACATACAGACTATAAACTGTTATGTACAGCTTTTGGGGGTTTAATAATCACACTGGTCCATGAAGCAAATGGCTTATCCAGAGGTGAAAACTACTGTCAAAAACACAAAAAATAAAAGCTGTGAAATGGCGAGAAAGAAAAAAAGACCAATATACAGTATAACTTCTGTATAATAATGTTTACTGTAATTAAATAAAACAATAATAAAGCAATATCTCACATTTGGGATGTTTTGTTGTGCAGCACTTCATTTGATAAAAAAAAATAATGAAATATATATATATATATTTTAAATAATTCCATTTTCATCTGATTAAAGTTTGAATTAATTAATTTCATTAGACACCATTTTTGATAATACAATTTAATTTACCGGTCAAATACAGAATTCAGAAAAAATAGCCATCAAACGACCACGATATATACACATTTTCGCTCTTCAAATGAGTGGGAACCCTCAAGAAGAACGTTCTTCATGAAATTCAGCAAATACTCTGACAGAACGCTTTTGGATGCAGCCCTGGTCAGATTTAGAAGGCAATATAGGTCCAGTCTCTGAGATCCCAAAATTCTACATGGGTGTATGATGGGTGAAAGCAATAATTAGTTAATAATTAGATCAAGTTTTTCTTTTCATTCCCTTTTTTTCTTATAAATGTTTTTCAATTTCTAGTGTGAAATAATCATTGTAATTTCTAAGTATTATCTTTAAAGCTCAGCAGAATTAGTTATAGATCATTAGACAAGATGCTATGGTGACTTGGAAGGTTGTCCTCATGAGGTGCCTTCATATGCAAATCACTGCCTGTCAAGTAATTGACTGAATGGGCATTGCGCCATCAAGGCAGCTGCTGCTTCTTTTGTTTGCAGCCAATAATGAAGACATTGTATACTTCATTCACTCGAGTCTTGTACACACAACACTGCCCCTCCATGGACAACCCTTTAACTACATCATGACAAAGCATTTATTTTTCTTTAATCAGAAATTAAGGTATTTCAAGAACAAAATTTTAAGTTTGATTAATCTCTTTAGAACATGCTACTCTACAACATTCCCCTGTTGTGTTCATCACAAGCCTCGATCACAGCAAAGGGCCAAACAGGGACCTCATGTCAAAAAATGTGGCTGTGAACCACAATGCTGCTTTCAGTGCAACATCAGAGGTGTTCCAGGCACCTGTGACTGGACTTTATCTCTTCCTAGTGACATTAGACTTTGAAAGAGGACATTCATTGGCTGTACTGAAGCGCAGTGGAGTTCCAGTGGCTTCCCTAAGACAGGAACAGTGGGAGAAGGGCGGGACAGCAAGTCGAGGCTGCCTGCTGGAGCTTCGGCAAGGAGAGACAGTGACACTAGAAATGATGCATGGATCATTACGAAAAACACAGCCAGGGGATAACACACTGTCTGGATTATTGCTCTTCATTACAGAGCACAAGGACATGCAGTGAAGAGAATTGGATGAGAGACAAAAATATGGGAGATTAGAGTTATTGAGCATTCACCTCCTGATGTTTTCTGTATTTCGCATTTATCCCTTTGCTGGAGGTGCAAAAAATACTTGTGTTAATAATAATACAAATAAAATGTTGTTTCAGTTTCATACTACTGTGAGAACACAAGAAATTTTAGTCAAATTTGGAGGACAATATTGAAACAGGAACGCGCGCACGCACGCACGCACACACACACACACACACACACACAAAACTTAGGATAAAATCCTACTCAAAATAATTGAATGCATTATCATGCATTCAAATGATAACATTCAAAGCATATGACAAATAAAGAAAAAATCCTAATGATTGTGTACTAAAATAAGGTAATTTACTTAAAAATTAATACATTGGACACATTTTATGTACAGAACAGCTTTTCTTGGTAAACATAAGGCACCTCTCATAAAACCAGATGTTGTGCACAAAACAAATGAAAAGTACATATTATTCAAGCCATTTTACATTGTTTCCATTACACATTAAATAATAAAGAAAAAATTAGCTTAAAAGCATAGTTTACCCAAAAATGATAATTCTCTCTTCATTTAATCAGCCTCATGCCATCCCAGATGTCTATGATTTTTTTTTCCTCTCCTGAACACAAAGATATTTTGAAGAATGTATGCACATGGTGTTCATACAATGCAAGCAAGTCAAAGGGGTCCAAAACCTTCAAGCTCCCAAACGGTCATAAAGGCAGCATAAAGGTAATCCATATGACTCAAGTGGTTTAATCCACATCCAAGTGATATTCTTAGGGTAAGAAACACATCAAAAGTCCTTATTCACAATATATCTTGACATCTGGCCCAACTGGAACATAGTGCAGTTTTTAGTGACATTGCATCTTCATTTTCAAGTGCTTACAATCAACCTTTTGGCAACCACTGTACATTTTAAAAGTACCACAACAAAAACTCCACCTGCGAGACCATCATTTTACCTTGTGCCTGCATTTTCAAACAAGCCTGGTTCATGCACAGTGTTCTATGCATGCGTAAAATGCATAGAAGTGTGTTAACAAGCTTCTTTCATGACCATGCCAAGGACACTGCGGATGTTAAGATTTATAGAGAAATAGGACTTAAATTTTGGTCCATTTATCACCCAAATTGATCATATCACTTCTGAAGACATGGATTAAACCACTTGAGTCGTATGAATTATTTTTATGCTGCCTTTACGTCCTTTTTTTGTGCTTAAAATGTTTGGAAACCATTGACAAAATCACATATCTCAATCACAATATCTTTCTTTGTGTTCCACAAAAGAAATTAAGTCACATGAGTTTGGGATGGCATGAGGGTGTGTAAATTATGAGAGAATTATTATTTTTGATCGAACTATTCCTTTAAATGGGCTAAAATGTTATTTCACAAGGTAACTGCATGTTTTTAATGGACAGACTAAGCTTGAGAATAGAGCTACAGCCCAAACAATAAGAAAAAGGTTACATACAAGGTTGTACCTTTCCACAAATGCAATGGCGGAAGCTATGATGGCAAAGGACCCTGATTTTGAAGTTAAAACTGCATTTCTCACAAGTGCCAATAATGCAGTCATATTGATACAAATTTTTGACAAAGCTTTTCAGTAAAAAAAAGTTTACAGGAAGTCTCGCAAAACAAATAATTACTTTCATGTACACTGCCTGGCCAAAAAAAAAAAAAAGTAGCTGTTTGGATTTAAATAAGCAGATACTTAATGTATCATGCAAAGAAAAGTGATTACTTCAAACTACAGTCTCGCATAGCCAGACCTATATCCACACATTGTTTTAACCCTGTTCCAGCACTGGAGAGTCAAATATAATATAAAGTCTCAAAGTTTGTAGTAAAACAATCATAACTGTGTAATTTTAATTATGCTGCCTCATCTGTCAGGTTGTCGAAACAATGCCACGATGAATGCACGCCATAATCAAAGCTAAAGACGGTCCAACGAAAAATTCGAGTATGGAACTTTTTTTGGCCAGGCAGTGTACCATTTACAGATGACGGTTCTAGTTGTACACATTGGAAGTAAACAGGTGAGAGCAAATGAGAAATAATAATTCACACAAACACATTTATAAAAAGTCCTTAAAAACATTTGTTGTTTGCAAGAATAACGTTAACAGTCCTGCAAGTAAAGTTTCTTACCTCGATAATTCATCCTATATGACATAAACAGCACATGCATTTGCTTTATCACATTAGACATTTATGAAATTCTAAATCTGAGGATCAGTCACATGATTCCCAAGTGGTGACAACATTAGATTCAAGGCAAAACCATTTAAATAAAGCATTCAAAACAGACATCCAATCTGACTCTGATGAATCAGATGTGGTTGACATATAGGCTATTGGATAAAATAAAACATTAGTTATGTGGCATATGAGAGCTGTGGTTATCCATATGCACCAGCGGACCTACAATAAGCCAGATCAGATCTGTCACCATCCTCTAGCTGAAAAGACCTATTATGGCTGCAGCTTTGGCAAACTTTGACCTGTGGCATTTCACTGCTTCAAGCCAGTGCTGGAGTTAAAATCACATTACTCCAGTCATTGCACCAGAGCAAAACTTCCTTTTCCCTAGAAGTGATTACATTTCTAACATCAACCTTATTGCTAGCATCCAATTCTGTATTTGAACATCTAAATGGACAGGATTAGAAACTTAAGAATTTAAAGGAATAATTCTTCAAAAAAGTTCATAATTAACATCAATATGTAGTAAATGGGTAATTTTTTGTTTTATACACATACGGTATGATAATATGGTTCAATTGTATTAAATAGAGCACATTCTCTTATGCAGTTCTGGTGTCCACAACTGCACACAGTCCAAATGCAGAGTGGCCATTTTGTGAGGGCAAGCCACACTGGGGCACATCCGAAGCATATGACTGGGGGGTGATCACAAATCTAAATATCACCCCCATTATGTCCGCCTCTCAATCAAAGACAGATGGGTCAGTCCTTATCTTTCTCCCAAACGCACCTGAAATGTGACTTCATTACTGCACTCCAATGGAAAATGCTGCTATCATGCCATTCCATACAGACATATCGTATTACACAGCTTTCACAGAAAGCACTATAAGCTGATCATTTCTCTCCCAATCAATAAAAGAGTGCCTGGAAAAAATTATGTAGACGGGGATGATGTGAGTACCAACCTCTGAAGTTTGTGTGTGGAAAGCTGGACATATGACTACAGTTCTGCCGTTATTTCCCTGTGGATGCCCTTTGACACGTAATGTCCAGCAGAGGGTGCTAAATGATACTAAGTGTGTAACTGCAACAGGGCGAGGAATCGCAGTCAGACAGGGAGGTAAATACTCTTCTCTGCAACGTTCCCACAGATCTGTTTAGAAACAGAGGCAATAATTCATGATGTGAGCATAAATATCTCCATGATTTATCTCAGGTTGGTATTGGCGGGAGATCTGATCATATTTTGATGTCCTGTGATTCAACCATTTTGGCGAGCGTTTTCTTGACTCGAAGAGCTGTGAGGCGAGAGGCTGGGTTGTGGGCCCAACACTCAGACATGAGTTTTAGCATGGCCCGTAAGCACTGCATTGAGGTAAAGATAAAGCATAAATTATTTTGAGTAGCATTTTATAATCTTAATATTAACTATTTAATCCTCCGTTATTAACCAGTGAAAAAACTCATTAAAAATAATGATAATTAAACTGGTGAACTCTAAATCCATGGATCTTACCTCATCACTGTTCCAGCGATTAGACACCACTGGCCGCATACCCTTCACACACACCACTTCCCTCATGTCCTCATAGGATGGTTCTGAAGGTACCATGTCCCAGTATGGTAACTGGTACTCCTCAACAATGCCTGCACACAAAGGAAAATTGTCAATATTAAAAGAAAGTCATAATAAATTCATAAGGGGGATAATTATGTACAGTTGAAGTCAGAAGTTTACATACACCTTAGCCAAATACATTTAAACTCAGTTTTCTCACAATTCCTGATATTTAATCATAGAAAACATTCCCTGTCTTAGGTAAGTTAGGATCACTACTTTATTTTAAGAATGTGAAATGTCAGAATAATAGTAGAGAGAATCATTTATTTCAGCTTTTATTTCTTTCATCACATTCCCAGTGGGTCAGAAGTTTACATACACTTTATTAGTATTTGGTAGACTTGCCTTTAAATTGTTTAACTTGGGTCAAACATTTTGGATAAGCCTTCCACAAGCTTCTCACAATAAGTTGCTGTAATTTTGGCCCTTTCCTACAGACAGAAGGTCAAGGCTTTGTGATGGCAACTATAATACCTTGACTTTGTTGTACTTAAGCCACTTTGGAGGTATGCTTGGGGTTACAGTCCATTTGGAAGACCCGCTTGCGACAGAGCTTTAACTTCCTGTCTGATGTCTTGAGATTTTGCTTCTATATATCCACATAATTTTCCTTCCTCATGATGCCATCTATTTTGTGATGTGCAGCAGTCCCTCCTACAGCAAAGCACCCTCACAACATGATGCTGCCACCCCCATGCTTCATGGTTGGGATGGAGTTGTTCAGCTAGCAAGCCTCACCCTTTTTCCTCCAAACAGTTACATTTTTGTTTCATTAGACCAGAGGACATTTCTCCAAAAAGTAAGATCTTTGTCCCCATGTGCACTTGCAAATGTAGTCTGGCTTTTTTAGGGTTTTTTGAGCAGTGGCTTCTTCCTTGCTGTGCAGCCTTTCAGGTTATGTTGATATAGGGCTCGTTTTACTGTGGATATAGATATTTGTCTACCTGTTTACTCCAGCATCTTCACAAGGTCTTTTTCTGTTGTTCTAGGACTGATTTGCACTTTTCGCACCAAACTACATTCATCTCTAGTAGACAGAATGTGTCTCCTTCCTGAGCGGTATGATGGCTGCATGGTCCCAAGGTGTAGTTAAACTTGCGCACTATTGTGTGTACAGATGAATGTGGTACCTTCAGGCATTTGGAAATTGCTCCCAAGGACTGGAGGAGGTTTTTTTCTGAGGCATTGGCTGATTTATTTAGATTTTCCCATGATGTCAAGTAAAGAGGCACTGAGTTTGAAGGTAGGCCTTAAAATACATCCCAGGTATCAGTACACCTCCTACCAGAAGCTAATTGGCTAAGTGTCTAAAGGCTTGATATCATTTTCTGGAATTTTCCATGCTGCTTAAAGCTCAGTTAACTTAGTGTATGTAAACTTCTGACCCACTAGAATTGTGATATAGTCAATTAAAAGTGAAACAATATGTCTGTAAACAAATGCACAAAGTAGATGTCCTAAACAACTTGCCAAAACTATAGTTTGCTAATACGAAACCTGTGGAGAGGTCAATTACTTCAGCCTAAGTGTATGTAAACTTCTGACTTCAACTGTATACGTATGAGTATATGTGGTACAAATGAACACAAAAATGTGAAGAAAAAAAAAAATGTAATGTGAAAAATACCTCCTGTCACACATCGACGGGCCATCTCCCAAACAATGAGACCATAGCTGTAAATGTCAGCCATTATGTATGCTTGGAATTGGTTCTTATTCAGTGTCTCTTCTAGGACCTCCGGTGCCATGTAACGCCGTGTACCCATCCTTGTGCTAAGAGGGACGTCCACCTCATTGGTATCACTAAGAAAAATACAAATATGTGGTCAATATTTAAGGCAAACTAGATGTGAATGAACACTTTCTTTCTTTTTTCCATGGAACACAAAAGCAGAATGACCATACAAGTCACCATTCATTTTTATTGCACCTTTTTTCCATACAATTAAAGTAAATGGTGACTAAGGCTAACATTTCAACTAAACTTTTTAAAAAGTACAAAGTAAAAAAAAAAATTAAAAGTTTTATGGGTTTGAAAAAAACAAGATTGTGAGTAAAGGATGACAGAATAAGCCCCTTTAAGTATTCCCAGTGATTCATCTAAATGTGATGTCATTATAGCAACAAGAAAGATCAAAAATAATATTCACAAATGCTCTACATATGGAAAATGTTCATTAAACTTTCTACAATGTCATATATTAGGCTAACATTAGTTAAACCCAGTGCATGTTATATATGAGTGAGTGTGTGTTGTAAAATTGTCTTCACCTGTTGTATTTCACAGCCAGGCCCAGATCAGCGATGCAGCAGGTGCCATTCTTCTTTATGAGAATGTTCTTGCTCTTCAGGTCTCTGTGAGCGATGGCAGGCTTGCCCTGCGTGCCATAGATCTCTGTGTGCAAGTGGCACAGGCCACAGGCTGCAGAGTAGGCCAGCCGCAGCAGGGCCTGTGTATCAAGGGTAATGTATTTCAGATAGTCATAGAGAGAGCTGTTCTCATGGTAGTCTGTGATAAGGAAAAGCTGAGTGAACGCTCCAGTGCCTTTAATATCTGCAGCGATAAAGCCTGAAGGAGCACAGGAAGAATGAGAGTTCATGTTAAATAAAAAGGCTAAATCAGTACAGCAAATTCCATCTCAAATCTGTAAGTGTTTTGTAGTGGTGGAACCTACCCAATATATTCTCATGTCTCATAAGAACAGTTTGGTAAATCTCGGTCTCTCGGAACCAACTTGTCTCTTCACGTGTAAAGAAAACTTTCACCGCTACCTTTTCTCCTCTCCAGCGACCAAGCCACACTTCTCCATACCGCCCCTTTCCAATCTGACGCACCATCTGAATCTGTTTAGCGATGGTGCGCTGAACCTGTGAACAAAGAGAATAGGACACCCGTGTATCATTATTCAATCTTCCAAGGTTTTCAATTATGAATGTTATATCTTAAGCTTGATAAAGATGTTTTAATATAATTTAATAGTGATTGCACTCACAAATGGCATTTTCTGGCAGATTAAATAGTTTAAAACTGAGCACAACTAAAAATGTCCATGACTTTTCTGTGACTAGAATTTTATTAATTACCATGTCTTTTCTGGGTCTGAAAATTGCAAATTTAAAATGATCTTATCTTGTGAGGTTTTCCATTACTATTGGAACCCTGCTCTTAATATGAAAAGCATTTTCAGAAACAACTCCTCACCAGCAGGGGGAGCCCTGAACCTGAGCCTGTGCTGGACTGACTAATTAGGTCTTTGAGAGACTCTCCAGCTGGGATGAATGCATCATCCTGCTCCAGGTCTCTCTGGTACCGTCTCCGTCCCGTCTGCAGCTTATACCTGAGCAAACGGCCACATGTCACTTAACAGAAACTGATTCACAAAGCATCAATCACTTACTACATATGCACCGATCAGCCACAACATTAAAACCACCTGCCTAATATTGTGTAGTTCTCCCTCGTGTCGCCAAAACAGCACCAACCCACAATCATGGCAGCAGTGCTGTGCACAAAATCATGCAGATACAGGTCAGGAGCTTCAATTAATGTTAACATCCACCATCAGAATGGGGAAAAAAATGTATCACAGTAATTTGGACCATGGAATGATTGTTGGTGCCAGATGGACTGGTTTGAATATTTCTGTAACTGCTGATCTCCTGGGATTTTCACACACAACAGTCTCAAGAATTTATCCAGAATGGTGCCAAAACAAAAAACATCCAGTGAGAGGCATTTCTGCTGATGGAAACACCTTGTTGATGAGAGAAGTCAACAGAGTATGGCCAGATTGGTTCGATCTGATAAAGTCTACGGTAAGTCAGATAACCGCTCTGTACAATTGTGGTGAGAAGAATAACATCTCAGAATGGCTGATCGGTGTATAAGACATATATGTTTATGCAGTGGCCACAAAAAGTATTTGGACACCTAAGCCACAATTTTCACAAAGAACACATGTGACTTAAGTGTCCAAATAATTTTTGGGGCTAATGTATCCATGTATTAATGTCAACCACAAAAGAAGTTACATTCACTTGACTACCTAAAGTTGGCACTTTCAGTGTGCTGGTTAATGCTTAACAGGCTATGGTGCATTTCATTTATTTCAGACAGGTAAACATGTCATTACGTAATGCAAGTCTCACCTGTAGTAACACACGACTGTTATGGCAACTAAAGTGAAACAGCAAACAGTCACTGAGACGAGGAAGGCCAGCAAGTGGGCGTTCCATATTGGAGGCTCTGGAACAGAGACAATGAGATATCAAAGCCACTTAAAGGGAAATTAAAAAATAAACATGCATATTTATGGAACCATTTTTACTGCTTCATCTTAAAATGAGATTAAACTCAGTCTGCATTGGATGTTAAGCATGTACCACTTACTGTCTGGAGGAGGTGGAAGTGTGGGCTGAAGGTCTCGGTTACAGAAATCTGAGGAACAGCACTCAATGGTACGCCTGGTCTGTGCATTAGGAGAGTCCTGTGCAACAATAACCACATGCTGCAGTCAATCACAACACCCCAGCAATCGAAACTTAAAGATTATTATTCTTGCATACTATTTTTCCACTGCCATGATGCCATTGCCGGCATTCTTGACTCTTCCATCCATGTATTACCTTGCACTGAAAGTGAGAGCCTTCATATTTCATGCAGCCTGAGGTGAGGATAGCTTCACCGTGCTCATCCTCCTCAATGATAGCAAAGCACTGACCATTCGTCCTTTATAAGTACATAAGACCATTTAATCAACATCTTCACATACAGATGGACAAATATTGATGTGTCTGGTGTGAGCAGCTTGAACAGCACATGCTTCACTTACTCGCAGGTGTTGTTTGTTGCATCTTCAGGGCAGTGGCCTGAACAGTAGCAGCTAAGGAAACGAGCTGCATCCTCTGGAGCCACGGTGGATCCGTCCCTTGACTGGGCTTTTTTGTGATCCAATCCATGCTTGACTCCAGTGCCATGGAGCATGTAGTCTGGGTTCTGCCCACCTAGAACAGTTGGAATATGAGAGTCAGATTTCAAGACTGCATAACTATATCTTATTTGCTTTTTCATTGTGGTTCATTACTTAAAAGGTGAAGTGTGTAATTTCTCTGCCACTAGCGCAAGGGTTTACTAAGTCTACAATAGTAAGCCACCCCTCTGACAAAATGTACAAGACTGTCTTTCTTCCATTAAAAACAGCAGTATATTCTGGCAACTTATTTGAAGTTTTATCAGGTATTATTCTCTTGTGTTAAATCATCAAAATTCATTATATTTCAGGCTTTAGAGCAATTCACCAATTATGATCAATGACCTTAAATTCAGTCTAACAGACTCATTTGGCTCTCTGTCATACACTGGTACATGATCAACGGCTTTGAATATTTATTATTAATAATATGAAACCATATTTTGCATAACTTTTAATAAAAATAAATACATGTTTTTCCTAATGACAATGGGATTACTCAACTGTTTTAGCCTATAATTGTGATAATCTCGCATTGCATAAGCCAGTCTCCATCTCGATGTGAAACTGCACCTGTCAAAACGCATGAAAACATGTTCACCCAATATCACGTTGAACTTGTAATAATGGACACACTGTGATATATTTCCACATATTTTCGGATTTTCTACATATGTGCCGCCACATGAGTTCTGGAAAATACTTTACACATTCTATATAAACTTGTGCAGCTAAGTTTTTCACTGAGGTGAATTTCATAAGAAGTGAGTCGCAACAGATGTTGCAGGTTTGTGTGTCATTTGATTTGCTCACGTCTCTTACATCGTCAGTAGGGATGCACCGAAATTTCGGCCGCCGAAAATGGCACTTTCGGTTTTCGGCCGAAAGAGAAAAAAGGCCGAAAATATGAGCCGAAAATATATACCTCCTCGCCCCGCCCCTCAGTGCTCAGATTTCACTCTGGATCGATCTAGCCCTTATCACAGCGCTACCAAACAAAGGCCGATCATGTCAGCGGTGTGGAAATTCTTCAAAGTTTCTGATAAGGACATCAAATTTGCGATCTGCAGTGTTTATTCAGCAGAACTTTCAAGATATATATATACAGAATACAGCAAGAGATTCTACAGGAAAATGTCACAACTAGCGCAGCTACACCACAACTTGAGACGTATCTAGCTGAACTAAGCCAGAAGCGACAATCCCCTTGACTACGGTCGCATAAACAAAGACCACTTTCCTTTGCTTGCGCGGATTGCGCACAGGTATTTATCTGCCCAAGCACCAGCACAGAGAGTGAGAGACTGTTCAGTGCAGCATCTCATGTTCTTGATGAGCTTTCAGACAGGAGAGACTGTCAGAACGTTTAGCAACTTTTGTTCTTGAAGAGAAACCTGTCACTTGTAATTAAATAGAAAGCGGTCCAATTTGATGTGTATAGCAATTACATTACACTTGTTCTTCACTTGAGGATACATCTGTCGTTTACAGTTGAGGTTGGATTCAGTGCTGTTTTGCACTGTTGTTTTGCACAATCATTTTCACTTAAAGTGTACGTTTACATAAACAGAATAGAGCACTGATCTATATATATATATATATATATATATATATATTATAGATATATATAGATCAGTGGAATAGAGGCCCTCTGCCATTCTGCCTGTTGTTTTAATTAAAATTACTGTTGCATATTTAAACTTTTTGAAAGATGTTAGCTAAGTTCATTTCTTGACTCTTGTTTTGCATATAATAGTTTTCTAAAACTTTACATTATTTGGATAATTGTTAATAAAATCTGTAAAATTAGATTTTTACAGAACTGAAAGAAGAATAATATTTAATATAGTTTTAATATATTTGTTGTCCAATTTTGGTGTGTTACTTTCAATAAAAGTGTGATTTATTTTATTGGTTTGTAGTTTTTCAATTCAGATTAATTAAATTCATGAAATTAACGAAAAAGTATAAAATTAATACAATTATACACAACATTTTTTTTTTTTTTTTTTAAATAGGTAAAAATTTCGGTTTCGGTTTTCGGCCAAGTGCATCCTGGATTTTCGGTTTCGGCCCAGAATTTTCATTTCGGTGCATCCCTAATCGTCAGCGAGCATCAGAATATCATTCTTGCAATATGAATTTAACCCGGGCTGCAGAGGCTTGAGAAAAACTGCTGCCTATTACTAGATCGTTAGCTAATTAGAAAATTAAAACTATGCGGCCAGCTGCTGCTGTTTGTTTTAAAACAAGAATTCTGTTTGTTTGAACCCACCCGTTCGAAAGTCACCCCTGACTTCCACTCTTTTTATTGGTGTAGATAAATGGGTATAGTTTATAGTGTATGTGCTTTTCCCACTGTACTCCCAAAAATGTTTAATTCTTTGCACTGTTGATTTGTTGTTGGGCTACATTCTCTGACGTTTGTTATCCGGTCTTTTCACGCACGTGTGCACTCTTCAAATGCCTGTAACAATGCGCTTATGCGTTAAAAGGTGTGTTAAACTGCTTTTTCTTAAAAACTTTAACAGCGTAAGGAAATTGGTCAGTGTTGAGCCCTGCCTAAGGATTTTTGGTTGCACTTTATTTTACACTTTTATATTTACATGTACTTTCAGTATACTTACGGTGTATTTACCCAAGAAAGTACTTAGTAATACTGGGTAACTACATGTACTTCCTATAGTTATTATGTAGTAGAATTAGAACAGAATTATGTAGTAATTCCTATATTTTTTGTAATTATATAGTACATAAATGTAGAACAGTACTGTAAAATAAAGTGCTACCGGATTTTTCTGAAATGAAATGATCTGAGTGAAAAAAATTACGCTCAGGTCAGGAATGGAAGTGTGATTGACAATGCAGTTGCCATAATCAGTTTTATTGAGAGGGAGCATGGAACAGATATGTCAAACACGATAAGGTGTTACTCAACACCAAGTCAATTTGTGGAACATTGCTTACAAAAGAACTTGTCACAAAACATTTTGTTGAATGGCCTGGGGAGAAGTGGGATTAGGAGGGAAAGTGAAAAACCAGATTAGGACAACAAGAGATGGGATTATAGTGAGTAAATTTGAGGTCGAAGACAAGGTTGAGTGGCACGAGCTGAGAGACTGAGCTCTTGAGACTGTGCAAACCTGAATATTAGTGTGTTTATGAATTAATGAATGTACATTACATTTATACAATACTTTTCTGACACTACACTCAAAGCACTTTAAACAGAGAACATGGTGGTCTCCTCAACCACCACCAATGTGCAGCATCCACCTGTATGATGTGACGGCAGCCATAGTGTGCCAGTACACTCACCACACACCAGCTATTGGTGGAGAGGAGAGAGTGGAGTGATAGAGCCAATTAATTAATTTATATTATTCCCCTCTCTTACTTTTTTAATCTATTGCCTTTCTCTTGCCCTCCCCTTGCCTCTAATACTTTCTCTCTTAGTGAATGAGTCAGAGAGTTCCATTCATATGCTGCACTCCAGCGATATCAATCTTCTGTTTATATGTCAGGATTTGGCTTTTGCAGTTGAGAAATGCTAGTTTGAAGCCGTGAAGGCATCCCATGGCCCCCACCATTAGCGCAAAATGTAAAATACATGCCGAAAGCATTTGATCTCACATCTTTGATCACTTCACAGTTTACTCCAGGCACCGTTAGTCAAACAAGGCCCAGTGTGGTAATGGAGGTGGAAACCGGTAACAAACATTGTGGCAGAGAGAGGGATAAGAAAGAAAGGGAAAAAAACATTCTATGGAGGTTAGCATCTTTACATTTATGCATTTGGCAGACACTTTTATCCAAGTGACTTCAAAGTGCATTCAAAGCAGGGCTGGGCAATATGGACAAAATTGTAATCACAATATTATATTTCATATTGTTTGATATCGATATTTATCATGATATACATTCACATTTACACATTGCACTTTTTTTTTTATTATTATTTCAAAGTTGGTGGAAGAAAAGAAGAAAAAATTAATTCTAAACAGTCAAAAAAGTCACTACAAAACTGCACTGGGGGTCCAGAGACAGCCAAAGCAGTGACATATGAGGGATCTTTTACCAAAATATTAAAATATTTTATAGTATATCAATGCATAAACTATGTGCATTTGCAAATAAAAGATCATCTGTTCGTTTTGAAGCATATTGACAGCAGTCCAGTATTTGTTTGAATATTTTTACATTTATATGATATATTTTATATTTCTTTAGATTCAGATACCCAAGTAAGGGGGAATAGAAGCTATTGTTACTGTGGAATTATACTGTATGTGGGTTCAGGGGATCCCCTGAGAGCACATTTAGAAAACGTAAAAGTCTGAATGGAACATTTTAATATTTTCATTAAAGTGAGAAAGACTAGGCTACCAACTAGTAATTTTATTGTCTTTCCCTGTCATCCATTCCAGAGATGATGACATCAGAATAATTTTCACAAAATTAGAACAGAAATCGATTAGTTCATTATTAAAGGCTCGTAACATGCTGATTAATAAAGCTAAATTTAAAAGGGAAAAATGTTATGGTCTAAAGGGCACTTTGGAACCAAGTTAACCTATGCAGCGCTTCATGTCTTCACAAAAGAAAAGAGGCAACGTGTGCGGAGCGGGACAGGGAATAAATTATGTGAATTTGGTGCTAGAGACAAATATTCAAGACTACAGCGCCGAAAGATCAGAGCTGGTGCACACAGTACTGCTGTTTTGTCACGCTTTTCACTAGAGAAGAGGGCGCAACAGTTGTCATGAAGTGTTGCAGTGTGGATGGAATCAATCCGGTGTCCGATGCAGCCTAATCGTTACTAAGGCAGCTAACATTAGCAAGTTCATCCAATTTGACCCTACGTTTCCACTGGCGTGTTGTGAGGGAAGCTGAGAGAGCGTTTTCAATTAATTTCTACGGAAGCAGAGCGCCACGCTCGCAAGGTGGATTGTAGGATTGACCGCGGTGCGGAGCAAGCCAATTTCCTAGCGTTGTGAGCATATCTGAGCAGATTTCTTCCATGCCAGTGGAAACGCAGCCTGAGAAAGCCGAACTGCTTGCATTTTAGCGACATGCACAAAATATAAAATATTCCTCAATAGCTTATCATAGATTCTGGGATTTTTTTTATCACAATAAATATCGAGATCATATTATCTCCCAGCCCTAATTCAAAGTATACATTTTATCAGTTTGTGTGTTCCCTGGGAATAAAACCCATGACCTTGTTGCTAGAGCCATGCTCTACCAGTCTGAACCCTAGTCATTATCCCTGTATCCTTTAGAAACTGCCCTCACAGAGCCCTTCTCTTTCCCCTCTCTCTGTCTGCAAGAGGCCAGTAAATTGAAGTAATGTGAATGGTGCAGCCAGCTCATGGGCTGCTTTTAAGAGAGACTGTAAAAGGCATGGTAATGTGCTATGATGTGTTGATCCCTACACATCCTAAAAGCTACAATGCGTGGATATGAACGAGCTAAATTCCCGCAACCACAACAGCATCGCAACAACAACCACAGGGTTCAGGAATGTTATCGGAGCTAAAACACATAAAACATGTTTCAAGCCAGAAGGGTTACTAAATCAGAGCAGATGCAACATGTTGTGCTCTCTTCTCTCAAAGTACCTTTCAGGCACTGAGTGATTCATTGACATTCTAAAGTCTGTTAATAATGTTTCTCTCCTTTCCCAATCACTGTTTTTTTTGTCTCAGAAAGACAGCAACAGAGCATCGTCATGCTCCTACATGTGTGCTTGATTCTGACATCGCCATCATCATAGAGTCTGAGGTCTGGCAGTACTCAGGCAGTAATGAGTCCTGCTGACCAAATAGGAATCAAGTTTTCTTCCAACCTTGTACGTGGCTTGAATCATACGTCCTTCACAAATACGAATCTGCCCGATTCCAGCCTTGCTGAATCACCCCCAGATCATCACTGATCCTCCATCTAATTTCACAGTGGGTGTGAGACACTGTGTCCAGGTCTCCGTCGAACCATTAGACGTCCAGGTGAAGGATCGGTTATGATCTGTCAGTTCGAACCAGTCTAGCCATTCTCTATTGACCTCTCTCTTCAACAAGGCATTTTTGTCCACAGAACAGCAGCTCACAGAATATTTTTTATTTTGTTATTAGCACCATTAGGAGTACATTCTAGAGACTGTTGTTTGTGAAAATCCCATGAGATCAACAGTTACAGAAATACTCAAACCAGCCCATCTGACACCAACAATCATGTCACCGTCCAAATCACTGAGATAAAAAAAATTCCCCATTCTGATGGTTGATGTGAACATTAACTGAAGCTTCTGACCCCTATTTGCATGATTTGATGCACTCTACTGCTGCCACATAATTGGTTGATTAGATAATCGCATGGATGATTGCTGGTGCCAGATAGGCTGGTTTGAGTATTTCTGTTACCGCTGATCTCCTAGAATTTTCACACACAGCAGTCTTAATATGACTTATTACGTAATATTAGGCAAGTAGTTTTAATGTTGTGGCTGATTGGTATATATACATATATACATACAGTATATATGCTGCTGTATCAGCCGGAACCTTGAGACGTGCTTTTCAAAATTGGACTCCTTTTCTGACAGTGTTTTACAAAGCATTGCTTATGCTGCAAGATGCTGATAAGAGAGCAAGGTGCAAAAAAGGTAGGGACTTCATAACTTGATCAACAGGCTATGCCAGTTGCTACTGGTTGCTGTCAGGTACACAAACAGTTGGTTACTGTACATACATTTGAACAATATCCTCTTCTACTTTGAGAGTAGATACAGATATGCCAATAGTAGTATGCTAACCGTGATGCGTTCACAAACAGCAAAGCTTTAAAAAAAATTAACATAAAACTGATCAGTCATTGCATTCTCTTTATTGTAGCAATAATTTCTTAGTGCAACCGTAGTTCGCCCAAATTCTGTCATGATTTTCTCACCCTCATGTTGATTTTAGGCAGAAAGATTGCCTCAGTTACCAGTATGTATACAGTACACTACAATACACATTGTCATATCATTATAACGTAATTAATTTGTTGACTATATGCTGCATTAGTAGAGAACAGTAGTTTGTTTGCCGTCAAGGTTGAGAGGATGCTAACATTAAAGCTAACCATAAGCATTTAGATCAATGTGACAAAAATACAAGCAGGTCCTACCCAAATGTCATCTATTTGCAATAGTTTATATCTAGCTGCTCACGTTTATGAATTCAGCTAAGTGGCATATTTAAAGCTAGTGACGTGAGAAGCAAATTCATATCTTCATGCATCCGAGAGAAAAGTATTAACATATCAGAAACGCATCTGATTACAATAAAAAAAATAAAAAAATCCTCACTGTAATTCGATGACTTCAGATCGATCACATTCTTGAGCTAAAAAAGGTTAGACACAGCACAACAATTACAGTATAACAGAAAGCAGGTGTCTCAATATGCTTTTAAAGTTATTTTTAATTAGACACATCATCTAAAAAAGAAAAACAAAGAGAAGCAATGATGTTTGTCTAGCACATGCTTGCATAGAAAAACAAATGGATGGTTGCAAAAGTGTTCGGTGTGAACAGCCCCTTACAGTAGGTAGAGGTCTTTGGCCATTGCGTCTCTTATAAGCATTTCTCAGATTAAGCAATGAGTTGTTTAAATGCTTTGTCAGGAGAGCTGTTCAACTTAGAAATGTGTGTCTCGAGATCTTAGCATTTGGTTCCAGTCTGTTGTGTCCCGTCTGTTTGAACGGGGCTGTTCGAACAGACGGGACACAACAGACTGGAACCAAATCCAGGTAATGGCCTGGGCTCATATTCTGAGCTGCTTCACCATCGAGTTCAGCCGAATACCACTACTATCTGTGAATACTGCTACTCTACATACAACTGAACTGAATAAAAACAATGTGGTATTTTGCTGTTATTATTAGCTTGAGTCAGAAGTATTAGTAATCAGTGCAAGTGTAACGCCATCTGAACTGTCTATTGAAGCCTTTTCCCACTCATTTTACTTTTGACATAACATTTGAGAATATGGACAGACTATAAATTATTATTTTATGCACTTTAGTTGAAAATGAAATGCTCTTTTTTGAACAGCCAGTATATGAATGTTCTTTGCAATAATATATTGGTGCTGAATTGTTTATCTATTTATTGCACCATTTTGTGGACTAACAACGTCAATAAAAAATCAGCTGACTTTAAAATTAGAATATTAGTTCATATATATTAATATTTATATCATTAAAAAAGTACAATACATTTTTATGGTTCAGTCAGTATGGTTTATTTTTGTAATAAAGTTCAGCACTATTTTATTTTGAGTGTTATTTTTTCAATTTCAATCAATTTTAAAAACTATTGGTTGATTAATCGGTTATCGGCAGGTAATGCCCAACTTAGTTATCTGTATCGGGCAAATCCACAATTGGTCGACCTCTACTGCCTAACATCTCTTTGTGTTCCACAGAAAAAGCAACATGAGGGTGAGTAAATAATTACAGAAATTCCATTTTAGGGAGAACTATCCCTTTAACAGGAAATGATGCAATGACCCAGCCGAGTCTCTTAGAGGGCGTTTGGATCACAAGCCTATAATCAAGATGCTGGTCCTCGTGACAGTTTCCCAGTGTCTGAAGCAGAGACGTAGGAGAGGTAAATAAAAATATAAAAATCCTCCAAGATGTCCTCATGCCAAAATACATGGCAAGGTATCCATTAGACATATCAATATAACATGTGAATACTGTATCCTTGAGGGATGTCATGAAGAAGTTTTGCCCTTCTTCTGAGAGGAATTATGCATACATCAAACAGGTAGACATTAGAGACATTTATGTAATAAATACTGGTAGCTCAATGTCACATGTTTAATTCCAGGGAATAATGATAAAATGTATAACTTTAATGCACTGCAAGTAGCTTTTAAAGCTATTCAAAATGTTCTACCCCTGATAGCATAGGCAACAAAGAAAATTAACACTGTGAAAAGGCCAGGCTTTTGACAGGAACGACTTAGGATTTAAGTGGCCATTAACCTGAACCTGTCGTTATTATTTATTTACTTTCATCTATTTAATAATGATCATTATAATGATCACATGTTCCTGGACAAGGGCTCCCGTTTCAGGGCAAAATGTCCCAACACGTAATAATCCTCCACTTTTTAAAGACCAGCTTGTTAAAAATGGAATGAGGGGAAGGAAAAAGGGAACATGTGGAAAACAACGGCCTGCCTGACACAGACCAATAAAGTTGGCTGCCTTTATGAAAGTAAAGCTCTAATGGGCGTAGAGACACCTCTAGAGCAAAGCACCCAACAGCAAGCTGTAAAAGTGAGAGTTTAAAATGCCTTTAACAGGCCCTTATGTTTCAATGCTAAACACATGCACAAGAGCATGCACACATGTCAGTGCACATCAGCAGAATACCACCCTTTATGCAAATGCTTCAAAACCAGCGTGTGTGGTCTACAAGGAAAACACATACACACACAGTTGCGATCAGTCACGCACATCAACACTACTTCATTGTCCCACTGTAATGATTATTTCCGGAGAGCAGTGCAGATTTGGAGTATTTAGTCTGGTACCTGACAGCCAGTGTAATACAGGAAACCGTTAAAAGTGTCAGGGAAACTCAAGAGCACCAACAACAGACTCAACAAGCTTCCTGTAGTATGGCCTGGGCGGCTGGCCCATCGTGCTAGAACAGTTCAGGATGGGAGATGAGACTAGGGGGACAGAATCACGGAAGTAGCGAGGAGGGTCTGTCCAACATATTGGCAAAATGTCCTTATGGGTCCTAAAACAATCACATTCCATTCATGTATTCATTGAAAAAACTGATGTAAGCCTAAGTAAACTTTTGGATGAGGGAAAAAAAAACCACAATACAACTAAAGGAATAAAACGGTACATCAAGTGGTGAGTCACATCATTCAATTTCAAATATATACATCATTCAAATATATAAAAACTGCAAAAATAAAATGCAGTCATCAATTACCCATTCTCATATTGTTCCAAACCTACACGACTTGCTTTTTTCCGCAGGACACAAAGGAGGTGTTAGGCTAAATGACAGCCATACCATTCACTCTCACCATTCAAACTATTCCTAATTTTATTAGTAATAATAATTGGGGGTGTAAATCTTGTGTTGACAGTTAATCAATTAGATTCAAAAATTATTTTTGCTAATTCAGAGCTATTTGATTCAATACACTATTCAATTCGATTAACATTCAGTATTATTTTTTAATTCATTAACAACAAATCCTTTAAATCAGTGTTTCCCAACGTTTTTTTTCTGTCACCGCACACTTTTTACAACTAAAAAATTCTACAGCACACAATTATCCAACTTGTCATTATTTTTCCTTTTCAAGGACTTGTCCATGTTTTCTGTTCCTCTTAGTAGCATGTTTACTTGTAATGTTTAAAATTCGTCTATGCAAAAATTTCTAAAAAATGTGACCTCCTCATCGTCCGTCATATTGACGGACAGGGTCGTAAAACTCCGTCATAATCTATTATTACCTGTAATTTCATTTTCATATTTTAATGTTTTTAAGACATTTAATAGCTTTTATTTTCATTCACATTTTCATTTTTAATCATGAACTTACAGGACGAGTACATAGCAGATTATGCATTTATTTATTTATGAAGAGGACAGATGAACAACAGAGACACCACACGAAGAGGATGAATGTTTTTTTCCCTTGCAGTGACAGCCACTAAAACACGACATGTGAACAACGCAATAGTCACAAAAAAAAAATAAGACTAAAATACAAACAAAACACGTAAAAAATTACCTGAGAAGAACGCAATGGCCAACTCAAATCTTCCTCCTGGTCCGTATCGACTTAAACTCGCCTTTGCGTAATCAAACACATCAAGGGAGACTGATGCCGAGGCAATTGTCATTAGATTTTGCATCTTTGCCTCGGACAGACGACTTCTCGTGGTAGTTTTAATTTGGTTCTGGAGGCTGAACCCAGCGTCAAGCGCTGCATCGCCCTCCACATGACCAGAGTTACAGAAAGCCTCAAAAAGGGGCGATTTTACGAGTTTGCCATGTAAAAAGCAGGAGGTGTGCACAATAAACATTGAAAACATGTATTTGGAAGAGAGAACAAAAGCTTGCAGTTACTTTGATAGCAGAAAGTATTAAAATGACTCGTTTATGTTTAGGTCTAAGTGTTTTCTTGGTGAGTTTAAATTAGTTCAATAACCGGGGTCTCTGATATTAATTAACGATAAGGTAAAATTTTATTAAAAGAAATTATGAGACATTCAATGTCTCTTCACAAATTTGAACAGTTTTTAAATATTTCTTGTTGCTTAGTTTTCCACTACAAATCTGACAAACTTTCATGGCACAATAGTGTGCCACGGCACAGTGGTTGGGAAACATTGCTTTAAATACTTCAAATTTATCTTAAACAAGCAAAACAAATACAATCTACTTCAGACTGCTTATTGCACCAAATGTAACTTGAAAGGAAACACATTACATACATGTACATAAATTTGGAAAACAACAGAGTGCAATACAACATGTAGACTGCATGAGTGACCAGAGATGGTTACTTAAAAAAGAAAACATAAAACAAACATAATCTGACTAATTTTCACCACCAAAGACCATTACTGACCCATGAAAAACCCTGCTTTGGTTGTTTCATTTCAGCCTGCTTGGGATTCCTCTCAGTCAATTAACTAGAGCCTCTCACTGCCAGTTTTTCTTTCCTATGAGGCCAAGTGTTCAACCTCACCTTCTCCTCTGAATGCATGAACATTCCATCAAGTTCATTTATTAACATAGGATTGAAAGCCTTCAGAGGAACTTTCCACCATATGCAAACAGAAGATACTATTTTGTATTTGACGATGCCCTTAGCATCCAGAAATAAAAACCAAAAAACAGGCTCCGCAACATTTATCTGCAGTTCAACTCTCACCTGGTCTAGTTCCAGTCTCCCTCACCATTTAAAAGGAACCTTTGCAATGACCGAGGGTAGTTACCCATTGTTTTAAAGGATATGGTTGACTTACCGCATGAGAAGAAATGCTTCCATCAACCATTTCTTCTTGTGTTCCTTTGTGGGGAGGGAAACAGCAGCAGGAAGAATATATTTTAAGAGGTTTGCAACTCTCACAGGTGGACAGTGATCACTCCAAACAATTTCACATTGGTCCAAACCTGTATGACTTTCTTTCTTCCTTTCTTTCTTGTATTCTTTGAAATACAAAAGGAGATATTAGGGAGGATGACAGTCTTAGTCACCATTCACTTTCTTTGTATGGAAAAAAGATCCTCAGAGACAGAGGATGTCATTCTGCCAAACATCTCTTTTTGTATTTTTCATGGAAGAAAATAAGTTTGGTTGAACTATCCATTTAACTCTAAAAGGAGGTAATGGTGTTGTGAGTTTTGAATATACCAATTTAAACTTTTTTTTCTTGCAAATTATGTTGAGCCATAATTCTCATTTTTGATACAAAGCAGGAAATGCTCTCCCCATGGCTTGGGGGAGAGTACAAATAGGCAGCGTTTACAACTCCAATACATAATTCCCTAAAATAGAGAGGCAATTGGAAAAATAAACTTCAAAGAACTAAACAGTCAAAAGAAAACGAATCGGTTACCTAACGTAACCTCGGTTCTCTCTAGATGAGGGAACGAGTATTGCGTAAGCTAGCTTACGCTACGGGAACCCATTGTCAACGCCGTGCGCGCCAAGCATCCACTGCATGAGCCCCGGGGTGGGGGACCCGGGAGCCCTTGTGAGTGGGGAATAATATTTGGCCGGCAAGAGTGCGGGCCAGTGTGTGTGTAATACATAAGCACATAGTGGGAAGGGAAAGACAGAGCGGCGGTGCCGGTCTGTGTGGAATGTGTCCCGTCAGTGCAGCTCACCAGGGGAGCTGTAGCGTATTAAACCGCTAGTAGTTTTGCCTGCAGGGCGGGCACTTCCAGATTGTAAAATCTGACAAAGGTGGAGGGGGAAGCCCAGCCCGCTGCCACACTTATGTCGTGAATGGAAATCCCGCTGGACCATGCCCACGAGGAGGCCATGCCTCTAGTGGAGTGAGCCCTAATGCCTAACGGGCATGGTAGGTCTTTTGACGCGTACACGGCAGCAATAGCGTCCACTATCCATCTAGACAGTGTCTGTTTCGAGGCGGCGAAACCTTTGGTGCGCCCTCCGAACGAAACGAAAAGCTGCTCAGAGCGTCTGAAAGAGGCGGAGCGCGCAGTATACAATCTCAGTGCTCTGACTGGGCAAAGAAGATTGGCGTCGCGTTCGCTATCGGATGCTGGCAGCGCCGATAGGGAAATGATTTGTGCTCTGAAAGGAGTATCGATCACCTTGGGGACATAGCCGTGTCTAGGCATTAAAATGACCTTGGAGTCACTTGGTCCAAACTCAAGACACGCAGCGCTGACAGACAGCGCGTGAAGGTCTCCCACACATTTAACTGATGACAGGGCAGTTAGAAAAACGGTTTTGAGTGAAAGGTATTTCAAATCCACGGATTGAAGCGGTTCGAAGGGCGGGCTTTCATAGCTTCGAGAACTACGGAAAGATCCCAGATAGGAACCGATGGGGGGCGCGTGGGGTTCATCCTTCTAGCTCCCCTGAGGAAGCGGATGACCAGCTCGTTTTTTCCCAGTGACTGACCGTGCAGGGGTTCAGCGAACGCCGTGACGGCCGCCACATACACTTTGAGCGTGGATGGGGATCTGCCCTTATCCAGCAGCTCTTGTAAAAACACGAGCAGCGATGACACCCCACATGTCCGTGGGTTCAGGTCTCTGTCGGTGCACCATTTTGAAAACACAGACCATTTGGACGCATAGAGTCTTCTCGTGGAAGGGGCTCTAGCGTGTATGATACGCTACTCCTTCTGGCAAAGCGACGGGTAGTCGTTGATCACCCACGCGTGCAGCGCCCAGCGCTCTGCGTGGGGATGCCAGATCGTGCCACGAGCTTGAGAGAGGAGATCTGCTCTCACTGGAATGGGCCACGGGGCTGTCAGTGACAGCTGCGTAAGCTCCGGGAACCATGTCTGATTCTCCCAGCGTGGGGCTATGAGGAGCACCGAGTGACGCGTTTCCCTGATCCTCTGCATTACCTGTGGCAATAGCGAGACGGGAGGGAAGGCGTAAAGCGGGCGGTTGGGCCAGTCCTGGGCCAGCGCGTCCTCGCTTTTCGAGAAAAATACTGGGCAGTGAGAGTTCTCTTCTGACGCAAAGAGGTCTATCTCTGCTCTGCCGAATATGCTCCATAACTTCTGGACTGTTTGAGCGTGCAGGGACCATTCCCCTGGGGAAATATTGTCTCTGGACAGTCTGTCTGGGCCGTCGTTCAGGTGGCCTGGCACGTGCGTCGCCCTCAGCGAGCGCAGGTGGCACTGGGACCAACTCAGTATGCGTTTTGTCAGATGGAAGAGGTTCCTGGATCTGACACCGCCCTGACGGTTTAGATAGGATACCACAGATCTGTTGTCCGAACGGACCAGGACGTGGTGACCCTGAATGACCGGGAGGAAGCGCACGAGCGCGTACACGACCGCTATCATTTCCAGACAATTTATGTGAAGGAGCTTTTCCTGAACTGTCCATAGGCCAAAAACCAGAGAGCCCTCGCAGACCGCGCCCCAACCCGTGTTGGACGCGTCTGTCGAGATGACTTTTCGGCGAGATACAGCTCCCATCGTCACTCCCTGCTGATACCATTCGGCCATTGCCCAGGGCTGCAGAGCTGAGATACAGGTCTGAGTCACTCTGATCGGCTGGCGGCCCATGGCCCAAGCCCGGCGAGACGCGTGGGTGTTTAGCCAATGCTGAAGCGGGCGCATGCACAGTAAACCCAGCTGAAGTACTGCTGCGGCTGAGGCCATGTAACCTAGCATTCTCTGAAATTTTTTCAGAGGCGTGAGGCTGTTCACCTGAAAGGACGCGGCTAGTCGCTGAACACGGCGCGCGCGCTGTGTAGATAAGCGAGCCGTCATCGCCATGGAGTCTAGTTCTATTCCAAGGAAGGAAAATGCCTGACTGGGCTGTAGTGAGCTCTTGGTCCAATTGACTGCAAGACCCAAACTGTTCAGATGACTGAGGAGAACTGTCCTGTGAGACAGAAGCTCTGTATATGACTGTGCCAAAATCAGCCAATCGTCCAAATAGTTCAGAATTCGCAAGCCCTGACTCCGCAGGGGTGCGAGCGCCGCATCCATGCACTTCGTGAAAGTACGGGGTGCTAAAGACAGGCCGAACGGAAGGACGGTGTATTGATAAACCTGGCCGTCGAAGGCGAATCTCAAGAATGGCCTGTGACGGGGATTTATCTGAATCTGAAAGTAGGCATCTTTCAGATCGAGAGAAATAAACCAGTCCCCCTGGCGCACATGCGCGAGGAGTTTCCTGATTGTAAGCATTTTGAACGGTCTTTTTGCGAGCACCTTGTTCAAAACCCTGAGATCTAATATTGGTCTGAGGCCGCCGTCTTTCTTGGGGACAAGAAAATAACGGCTGTAAAACCCTGACTCGCTCAGAGAAGGTGGCACTCTCTCTATGGCCCTTTTGCACAGAAGGTTTGCTATTTCTGAACGAAGCATGCAGGCTGCTTCCGTGTTCACAGTAGTTTCGAGCCGCACTCTGAATCGGGGAGGGCGGCGATCGAACTGTAGCAAATAGCCCTGTTTTATTGTGCTTAACACCCATTTGGATATCCCTGGGATAGCTTTCCACGCTTTGAAGCGTAACGCTAGAGGGTGAATGGCCAAGTCGCCCTGACTGCCGCACACAGCGAGCTGAACAGAATGTGTGAGCGCGCTTACTGTGCTAATGCATGACTGCTCGCAGACAGCAGGGACAGGCTGTTCTGTGAGTGACTTCCCGATTGAGGTGAATGGGGAAAGAGTCACATCTGTGAAGTGATGCGCGAGCATAGTCACGGGCATGGGACTTACATACAGAGAGGTGTTTGCTGGCCGTGTGACAGAGCGGGCAGAGAAGGGGCGCACGCATGGATTTGTGGGCGCGTTTATTGACTCTAACACTCGAGCTGGCTGTGCCCGCTTTATGTGAGTGGGCTCTGATAGGGACACGGGAAGTGTAATGCTTGTGTGTAGGGGTGAACACTGGATTGTGGGCACATTTTGTACACATAAGGCATGTTTGCTTTTTACAAGATTTCTTTGGGTCGCCGTGAAAACGGCATTTGAGTGCAGGCAAGCGGGCAGTATCACCGGCTTGTTGGCTGCTGAATCCACCACTGCAGTAGCCTGAGAGAAGGGGACTGACAGGGGGGCGAAGCTTTGACGGTGGTCCGGCCGCGGCGGGACTGAGCCGTCGTTTCCTCAACAAAGCTAGGAGGACTTCGGTTGCTCAGGTTTCAGCGCAATCTTAGGCCGAGGCCCGCGGGGGGGCGGCGGTCTGCGGCGGCTGTCTGAGCGCGTTCTAGGGCGGCCGCCCTGTCGACGCTGAGAAGTCTGGCTTTGCTGAGCTGGGCCCTGTGAAGAGGCTCGTGCAGGAGGCTGGTCACGTGGGCGTCCTGCAGAGGAGCTAGCGCGACGAGGCAGGAAGAGATTTATGGCTTGGGTGGCTTTCTGGACTTCCGAGAAACGGTCAACAATGCCACTCACCGCGGAACCGAAGAGACCGGACGGAGAGAGCGGCGCGTTGAGGAACGTGGAGCGTTCAGCTTCTCCCATGTCGGCTAGCGTTAGCCATAGGTGTCTCTGGGTCACAGTCAGCGCGGCCATGCACTTCCCTAGGGCGTGAGCTGCAGCTTTGGTGGCGCGAAGGGCGAGATCCGTCGCGCTCCTTAGATTTGAAACAGCCTCTGGGTGCCTGCCTTTCTCATCCCACTCTCGAAGAAGGTCCGCTTGGAGGATCTGTAAAACGGCCATGGAATGCAGAGCAGATGCGGCTTGGCCGGTGGCGGCATAGGCGCGGCCAACACAGGCGGAAGTAGTTCTGCAGGCCTTAGACGGGAGCACTGGCTTAGACCGCCATCTCGCGGAGGGCGGGCAAAGGTGTGCTGCTACCGAATCCTCGACCGGGGGGATGGAAGAGTAGCCCCTCTCGGTGGCGCCGTCCACCGAAGCGAGAGAGGTGGAGACATGGGATCGGTTCCTGACCGAGAGAGGCGCGTTCCACGATTTAGAGAGCTCGGCGTGGAGTTCCGGCAGGAAGGGAGCGGCCCGGGCCACGGGCGCCGCGCGGCGACGGCTCTGAAGAAAGCAGCCGTCGAGTCTGTTGGGAGCCTGCTCAGAGGGCGGTGACCACTCGAGCCCGAGGCGGTCGACAGCCTGTGTGAGGAGGCGCGTTAGTTCTTCCTCGACTCCGGCGCGGGTCCTGCTGGATTCCTGGGCCGAGGAGGAGGCTTGGGAGCCTGACCACTCCTCGCTGTCCGAAGCCATGATGGAACTGCAGCCCTTATCCTCCGCCTCGTCATCCGAGATGGCAACAGCGCGGCCGCTCGGCGGCAACTGCGCGTCCCAGGGGGGCGGGGAGGGTGAAAACGAGGCTCGAGGGAGAGGCTCCGGCGAGGTAGTCGCTTCTAACACCGGTTCCGGCAGCCTTTGGGAGTGGCGCTTCTTTCTGCGCGGCGAAACGAAAGGCGGCGCGGCGGCTTTGGTTTTGAGTGCTTCGAGTCGAGCCCGCAGGGTCGACATCGGAAGCTCCTCGCAGAGGTCGCATCCGCCGTCAGCGAGGGCGAGCTCTGCATGTTCCAGTCCCAGGCAGAGAGCGCAGATGAGGTGGCGGTCTCCGGCGCTGAGAGGGGCGCGGCATGAGGCGCAGGTGGTGCAAGGCATCTTTAAAAAGACGCTCGTTGCTCTTTTTGTGAAGTTCACTGAGGAACTAGCTTGCTCTAAAAAGGATACGTCGCCGGATGGCGTAGCTCGCAGGATGGCTGAAGGTGGCGAAGACGGCCGGCTTCTTCGAGCGCTGTCCAAGCTTGCTAGATGCCCCTTGAACGGCGACGCGGCTTCTGCAGTTCAGAGATGCAAAGAGCTTCGCTGAATAGATGAAAATCAGGGTTCCAGCCTACGAACTTACGCTTATATGCACTCTAGCCACGCCCATTCTGGCGGGCTTTGATACAGTGACGGCGCGGGCGCCTGTCATTGGACGCGAGTTCACTCAAGTTCGTCTATAGGCTGCAGCAGTTGCCGCAGAGCAACCAATGAGCTCGCTAGCTAGCCCGCTCAAGGTATGCAGCTGCTGCACTGCGTTGACGATGGATACAAAATTAAGGATAATTTTTTGGCTTCAATATCTCAGAAAAGATGAATCTTTCCCGTAGCGTAAGCTAGCTTACGCAATACGAGAGAACCTTTCGTAAGAGAACAAAGTTTACTTTGTTTTCTAAACAACAAGAGTGAACCAATTCCAACATTGCAAAGTGTCATTTCGCAGCCTTGATTGCATAACAAAATAATAAGTAACAAAAGTAACATACTTTGACTCTACTAATTTTTAAGAACAAAAAAGTCATAGTAAGTTTTTGTTTGAGTTACCATCTTTAAATTTAGCTGCAAGAAGCCCAAGCACAACTTGTCCATTTCCACCATGTAGCTTTCAGAAAACAATGCAAGGTGAACACATGCATTTGGCATTTTACATTATTCTAAACAATTTTGAAGCAATTTGAGTAAATATAAGGGGACTATTTTAAAGTCTGTTGTAAGAGCGACACTTTCTACTGCCAGGTGGTGGCGATATGACTGTGAACCAAAATAGTAAAATCCATGTGATTAGCCCACCAAGACTAAACATACATCTCAATTTTGATCTAACAACATTCGATATGTCAAAATCTGTTTGCAATTTAGCATCTTCAATTTCTTGGCAAAATGTTGTCTAAATGTGCTGACAGTCTCATGAATCACCTAGGAGGAGGACTTAAAAGTTCAGAGACTGCAATATTCCAAAAATCCAAAATGGCCAACTTCCTTTTGGGTGGCCCTAATGACTATAACTATAAAAGTTGTCCAGCTTGATGATAACTATATATGTCCCAATTTTGGTGACTAGGTGAAAATGGGGGTGCTAAAAAGGCCGTCTTACACACCCATTTTAAAGGGAATGCTACAGAGTCCCCATACACGCCTATGTGTGAAATTTTGCCCACAACTAATGGCCAATGACTCTGATGTGTGTGCAAAATGTCATGACACGCATGCCAAGTGCCTCAAAAACACCCAAATATAGGAAGAAAGTAATAACAATTAATGCGTTGCCATGGCAACAGTATTTTAAGATATCAAATATCCCTTTACAAATTTACATCAGCAGCATCTTGACATTTGCTTCAAGGAATCTTGAAGCAAATCACGTAAACGTAGCAGACTATTTCAAAGTTTGTTAAAGGTGCCATACTTCCTACTGCCAGTTGGTGGCGCTGTGACGTGACCCATAATAACCACATAAATGTGATCAGCCCCATTACCAAACATACAGCTGAATTTATCACAATGCACCCAGAAGATAAAAGGAAGTTAATGTTTCTCATATTTAGCCATAAATGTATTACTTCGCCATGGCGACACCATTCAAAATATCAAAATAAAATTTGTAAAGTTGGCATGATGTTGCACAAATGTGGTGCCAGTCACATGAATCCCCTAGGAGGAGTACTTAAAAGTTAAGAGCTTGTGATTCTCAGAAAATCCAAAATGTCCGACTTCCTGTTGGGCAGAGCTAATGACTATACACTCACCTAAAGGATTATTAGGAACACCATACTAATACTGTGTTTGACCCCCTTTCGCCTTCAGAACTGCCTTAATTCTATGTGGCATTGATTCAACAAGGTGCTGAAAGCATTCTTTAGAAATGTTGGCCCATATTGATAGGATAGCATCTTGCAGTTGATGGAGATTTGTGGGATGCACATCCAGGGCACGAAGCTCCTGTTCCACCACATCCCAAAGATGCTCTATTGGGTTGAGATCTGGTGACTGTGGGGGCCATTTTAGTACAGTGAACTCATTGTCATGTTCAAGAAACCAATTTGAAATGATTCGAGCTTTGTGACATGGTGCATTATCCTCCTGGAAGTAGCCATCAGAGGATGGGTACATGGTGGCCATAAAGGGATGGACATGGTCAGAAACAATGCTCAGGTAGGCCGTGGCATTTAAACGCTGCCCAATTGGCACTAAGGGGCCTAAAGTGTGCTAAGAAAACATCCCCCACACCATTACACCACCACCACCAGCCTGCACAGTGGTAACAAGGCATGATGGATCCATGTTCTCATTCTGTTTACGCCAAATTCTGACTCTACCATCTGAATGTCTCAACAGAAATCGAGACTCATCAGACCAGGCAACATTTTTCCAGTCTTCAACTGTCCAATTTTGGTGAGCTCTTGCAAATTGTAGCCTCTTTTTCCTATTTGTAGTGGAGATGAGTGGTACCCGGTGGGGTCTTCTGCTGTTGTAGCCCATCCGCCTCAAGGTTGTGCGTGTTGTGGCTTCACAAATGCTTTGCTGCATACCTCGATTGTAACGAGTGGTTATTTCAGGCAAAGTTGCTCTTCTATCAGCTTGAATCAGTCGGCCCATTCTCCTCTGACCTCTAGCATCAACAAGGCATTTTCAGCCCACAGGACTGCCGCATACTGGATGTTTTTCCCTTTTCACACCATTCTTTGTAAACCCTAGAAATGGTTGTGCGTGAAAATCCCAGTAACTGAGCAGATTGTGAAATACTCAGACCGGCCCGTCTGGCACCAACAACCACGCCACGCTCAAAATTGCTTAAATCACCTTTCTTTCCCATTCTGACATTCAGTTTGGAGTTCAGGAGATTGTCTTGACCAGGACCACACCCCTAAATGCATTGAAGCAACTGCCATGTGATTGGTTGATTAGATAATTGCATTAATGAGAAATTGAACAGGTGTTCCTAATAATCCTTTAGGTGAGTGTAATAATGAAAGTTGTCCAGCTTGGTGAGAACTATATATGTACCTATTGAGGTAACTGGAGGTGAAAATAGGGGTGCTACAGAGCCCCCCTTACATGCCCATTTTCAAGGAGGCACTACAGAGCCCCCCCTGCACCTTTTTCAAGCCCTAATGGCCGACAACACTGATGTGTATGGAAAGTTTCAAGAGTTTTCACACATGTTAAGTACGCCAAAAATCCTTTCACAATTTATTATCTTCAATGTCTTGGGATCCTGCTGACCAAATGTTGGAGGAGCATTTAAAAGTTCAGAGCCTGCAATTGTCAAAAAATCCACATTAAATCCAAAATGGCCAACTTCCTGTTGGGCACAGCTAATGACTGCAATATGGAAAGTTCTCAGGCATGATGAGAACTATATATATGTAGAGTTTGTTGACTGTAGGTCACCACAAAAGGGTGCGCTACCGATATATTGATAGCGTAGTTGAAGTTGCATTATCACAGCAGAAGGGTTGCTCTCATGTCACAATAAGTAAGCAAGAATTTTGCAATTACAGACAGTGAATCTGACACTTTTATTTGTTCTGTTTGTGTGTCTTATATTTGAGAGGGTTGTCACTCAATGCAGAGAAATAAGTAATAAAAAAGATACCAACACACTATAGGCTATTGAAGGACTGGCTTTGGTAAGCTCGGACGTTATCGGTTCTGCTGTCGGTACTGGAGAAATTAAGAAAATACATTTATTATTGCTATAAAGAGAAAGTTATTTTATCTCGCCAGCCATTTATATGTATAATGATATGAAACCATTTGACTGTGATGCAATTTAGCTATAGAGAGAGAGAGATCTCTCAAGCGGTGCCACAGCGACCACAACACGAGCCCTGCTTAATGAGTGACGACAGAGGACAGAACTAAACATTCAAACATAGCCTGGTTTAGATCTGTGATATTAGTCTGATTTTATTTCAGATTTCGCCTTCCAAAGATTCTAAAAATAATATTTATACATAAGCCGCATTCTGTCTAGCACAACTTCCTTCTCTTCACAGCGTGGGACATTTCTCCCTAAAACACAAAGTTAACGTCAGAATCAGCACGATTTATTGTTGTAAAATGCAGTCTAGCTACTGTTGCTAAATTGCGGGACACGTTTAATAATAAAAAGAGCGCAAGAGATACCGTTCCCAAGGCAGCGCGCGCTCCAAAACAGACCGCAACGAGACAAGCGAAGTATAGGCTACTTTGGGTTTCATGTGCGTGTCTAAACAATTAACTATACACAAAAATATGTCAAAACGACTGGCTTGGAGATTCACTTAAACACAGTTTATGTCTTAAATGGACGTAGTTATGGAAAAAGTTGGGAGAAAATATGGTGTATCAGGAGCCAATTAGATCTGAACTCGGTCTTAAAGGGGAAGCAGTCTAATCAACATGCTGACGATTGAGCCATTACTGCGAATCAAACAACAAAAGGCAAAGAGAAAATCACTTACAGCTCTTGAATGAATAACTTCTGCATTAATGAGCATTAATCTATCTATGATAAACTATGCAGTGTTATTTTACAATTGATTACTTTGTTAGATTTCTTTTTAGACCACACCAGAACATTAATGTTAGTAGACTTTCCTGAAATTAAATCATTGTGCCTATATAATGTCTATCTTTGTTTAATATATATATATATATATATATATATATATATATATATATATATATATATATATATATATATATATATATATATACAAAAAGAACCGTTAAGAATACCGTTAAAGTACCGGATCAATAAGCAGTATCGGTATGAGTAGTAATACCATTAAAACCTTAACGATACCCATCCCTAGTTATGCCTGTGCTTCTCTTGGATGCTCTGAATATTGGATTACGTGTCTGGATTGCCCCTTAATTAAAGCTGCATTTGGATCTCAACCTTCATGTCTCGAAGCAGTTCGTAAAACACCTGCTTTGTTTATTTAATATATTTGTTATACATTATTGATACAATATGTTTTTACTTTAATTTAAGTGTACAAGTGCAGATTGGTCAAGTGTTCAATAAATGTATTTGTTGAGAAATATTGTCTATCTTAATTAATTATTTGTGTTACATTTTATCTTTCAAATAAGAGGTTAAAAACAAGAACATATCGGCCAAATATATCAGCAGCATTAAATCGGCCATCGGCCAACCCGGATTTCAAAAGATCGGCATCAGCCTGAAAAAACACATATCGGTCGACCTCTAATTCAAATAAATATAAGAGGATTTTTTCAAAGCCTGTTGTAACTGCCATATTTCTTTTTGCTAGTTGGTGGCACTAAGACTGTGACCTACAATAGCCAAATCCTTGTGATCAGCCCCCATGAACAAACAGACAGCACCAGTATGATTTAAATCACACAATGCACGCAGAAAATATGGGACACGTCCTGTTTCCCACTTTTTCAATTAATTTATTGCCTCGCCATGGCAACACAGTTTGATATATCAAAAATCCGTTCACATTTTAGCATCTCAATGTCTTGGCATAAGGTTGCCTAAATCTGGTGACAGTCACATGAATCCCCTTGGAGCAGTATTCAAAAGTTCAGGGCCAGCAATTTTCAAAAAGTGCACATTCAATCCAAAATGACCAACTTACTGTTGGGCAGAGCTAATGACTGTAATATTCAAAGTTGTCCAGCTTGATGAGAACAATATATGTAGAAAGCTTGGTGACCATAGAAGAAACTGGCCTCACCACTTTTGTCAAAAGGTGGAACTACACAGTTCCCCAGCCATGCCCATGTGTTAAATTATGCCCAGGCCTAAAGGCCGACAACTCTGATGTGTGTGCAAAATATCATGAAAATTCAAGCATGCCAAGTACCTCAAAAACATGCAAATAAACATAAAAAGGAATACTGACATTTAATTTGTTTGCATGCAACACTGTTTAAGATATCAAGAATCCCTTCAGAATTTTAAATCTGCACTGTCTTGACATTATTCTAAAAAAATAAAGAAAGTAAAAATAAGAGGAGTATTTAAAAGTCTGTCAAATATGCCACACTTCCATTCGCCAGTTGGTTGCGCTACAAACGTGACCAACAATAGACACATCAATGTAATCAGCCCTCATTTTTTATGTAAATCACACGATGCACACAGAAGATATGAGTCACTTCCTTTTCCCATTTTTTGACGTTACTTGAATGAACCACATAAAGACTACACGAATGCCACAAAACAGCCTCTGATGGAAGCAATTACATTCTGATACAGCGTGTCATTTGAGAGAAAAGTGTGCATTTCCTGTGCAGTGTCTGGATTTACCTAAAATGGAGAAAAAATACTCTGGCAGAAGGGCATCAAATCAATCTAATTAATCTAATTTGGATGAATATCCTGCAGACAGTGCATGTTTGCTAATGCATCATATTTTAAGGAAAGATTCTGAGCTTTCTGGGCCTGATGAGAATAAAAAGAGAGGCCATTACCGTACTATATTTTTAAAGAGCAACATGCAGGTTGAATTTATAACTGAATTAATACTTTATATTGTCTGCAGAGGTCTTTTAAAAACACATATGTAGAAATTACTAATGAAATCTCATTTAATGTAGAGATTTTGATGAAAATGTGCTAGGCTCTGGAATACGCCTTTCCCGCTATCAACGCGTCATATGACGTAGGGCTGAGGCAAACAAAAGAGCTCATGGTCAGCTCTCATTGTGGGTGTTGATGTAGTTAGAGCAGTACAGAAAGTTTTAGAGAAGCCATAATGGTAAATTATTGTGTTTGTGCTGGTTGCACGAATTCCAGCCTGTCAGGACATCGTGTCCATCATTTTCCTTCTAGAAAAAACAAGGCTTTTCGGTCTTGAGTGCGTTTTGTGCAGGTGAAGAGAGCAGACTTCACTGCCGCGTCTGTTACCACACACTCGGTCGTTTGTGGCGCACATTTCACTCCGGAGAATTATCGACCTGGAGATTTGTTGGAGTCTCGGATGGGATTTCGGAGTAAGGACCACGTGAGGCTGATTACTGATGCTGTTCCCTCGGTGCACTCGATGGAATCAAGTCCACCGTGAAAGTGTACACCGGATTTTGGCGCGGGCTGGACTGGAGGACAAAGTGCTAAGACATTCTGTGCAACGAAAACGAGGACTTAGCAGAGTAAGTCTTACATTTAATTATATTAACTCTTAATTTGCTCATAATTATAGGACTGTGGGCCATCATAGGCATGTTCGTCCACACCGGAGAACTCGGTTTCTTCATTCGCATCCATTGTAACCTGAGCTTGAACTTGACCAGACTCCCTCGCCCATCGTCACTTCCGGTTAGTGCTTTATAGACGCAGAAGTTATTTTATCACAATTTATCTCAAAATATCGTTAATGGCTAAATATATATTACTCCAGTTCAGAAAATCTAGTTGTTTTATCATCAACATACACTATGCTATATAGGGGTGTCCAACCTGCATGTTGCTCTTTAAAGGCCACCATCCATTAAAACAGGCAGCAAGGCTTCTGCAAACACTGGGTATCATCCAAATATGGAGAAATCAATTCTCCTGCTGCTTCAGTCTGCTTTGGATTATAAATTACTGTTGCATTCCTATTGTGCATCCAGTTGAAACAAAACAGATGACCCTTTTAGTCATCTCCATTTTTGCTTTGTTCCCTCTCTCAAACAAAACACATTTTTGCTTGCTGCAGGGGTTTTTGATTAAAAGCAGACACTCTGCATCAAACTGGCCACTATTGCCAAGCATCTGCTTGGTCTACTGAGGGGGAACGATGGTCAAGTGTAGACACTTTACGATAATGAAACGGGCTTACCCTCAGTTTGCAACCAGAGGAGGACGCCGGCTCCCAAAACTGTGAAGAAGACAGAGATACTTTTCTTCATGTTGGCTGAGATGCAGAAACTTATGGCTGGAATGGTTGTACTCTGCTCAGCTGCTTCTGAGACAACTGAAGTAGCCAATAAGCTGTGAAGGCAAGTGGACTGAGGAAGAGAAAGATTACGTGATGAAGACTTCAAGGCTTCTTTACAGCCTCCTCTTGTTTAAGACCCTGTAATGAAGAGAGAGAGGAACAATTATTAATGTTCAAGGTTCAACAATAGCCACTTTTCCACTATATGGCCAGTGCAAGCCAGGGCTATCAGCTGGCCAGCCAGGGCCAATAGCCTCAGACCTTGAGCTGTGAAACCAAAATCGATCTGCGTTCCCATCATTGAGACAATAGCCCCGCAACATTGCCCTAAAACCCGCCCTTAATACGCCACCCAGTGTCAACGTCACACGCCCCATCCATTTCACAAGCAAGAGAGAAACATGCATCATGTTACCTAGTTATCTAAAATATCCAGCTTATATTAATGTAAACATTAGCTAGCTAGCAAGATAAGTTAGTGTTGACAACCCAGCAACTGTAACTACCATGGTGTCCCGAGCGGTCTCTCCACTATCAGCGGGACAATGTCCCAGCACACTATCCATGATCTCGACACATGAAAGTTCTTTCTTTGGGCACCATCTATTGTACATTTTACTGGATTTTACACTACCCACAAATTTTATTTTTCCCGAACCTATATCGTTGTGCGCTGGATACACAAACTGGCAAGTTTGGTGAAACTCTGTCTCAGACTCCAATTGGCCTTGTTTGTCCAAGGGTAATCAGCTAGCCAAAGGCCATTGGCCCAGAGAAAGCCCCAAGATGGCACGATAAAGCCCCGGAAGTGACATTGGGAACACAACTGACATGCACTAACATGCCCTAATTTGGCCGACAGTGGAAACACGGCTAGCAAGGACTAGCAAGGCAGAAATAAAATGTTTTCTTTGCAATGAAGGAACATATTAATTTGCGATTATAGCTGGATATCATACAGCTAGAATGTAACTCTGGTAAAGCTAGAATGTTCATTTGTAATTTTTTAAACTATACTAGGGTTAAAAAGAAAATGCTTCCAAAGACAATCACAAGTCATTCTCACAACTAATAAAAAGAAGAAAAAAAACACATCTATGTCGACCAGCTAGAAAACTTAACCTTGATAACAAGCTTAAAATCAGCAGATTTTTCAGAATAACAATGTTCAATGCATTGACTTGAAACTCAAAATTCATCACTGTGACATGCTTCCTTAATAGAGAGGACCAGGGTGGTATTCAAATTCCTTTGCACTTCCATCTTAGCACCATGACTTGTGAGAGGCTGACCCCTAACCGCATCAGAGCAGAGCAGTGGAATGGCGGCTCTCAAGTCTGGAGGCTGCTTAAGGAGTGTCCCTTTCAAATGGCTGGTGATGGGATCTGTCCAGCGTTAATAACATAATGTGTCTGCTCTCTTTTTGCTCCTGCATGTCTCGAAGCAATTAGTGGCTCCCAGTTGCTCTGCAGGACTGGGGGCCTAAATTAACAGGCACGAAAAGGGGGCTAGTGTCGGTCACTTTTCATTTGGCCAAGGGGGACAAAGAGCCCCGACCTGCGCCCTACTTTTCACACTTCTCTGACTCCTGGGTAATGGGGAAACAAAGGCGGGGCTATTGTTGCCCCTTAAGACAGTACAGATCCTTCTACACGCAGGACCACATGAAAGAAAAGGAATGGAGAGATGTAGAGTACCTTACACAACTTTCACAAGCACCACAATTAACCATATGTACACAATGGATTTTCATTTTAGTAAATGGGGAAACAATGCAGAAATAACAACAGTGTGTTTATTAAAGTTAACATTTTGTTTTTGTGTTGAACATTGACATTTTGTGTTTTGAATGAGTCACCTGTCCCTGACATTTTATATTGTGTAAAAGCATATTCACAAAGCACAAATTTCTACACAAAAATATTTAAATTATGCATTCGGCCTATTCACACCAGCAATAAAACTGTTACTGTAAAAATAACAATGAAGCATTCATCCTTTCTGGCATCTAGGTCCATTTTATTCTGCACGCAAAAAATTCAACAACAACAACAACAACAACAACAACAACTCACCAACTAATAATACTTAATATTGCCATATAAAATAATACTGTGTATATTCGCATTATAAAGGGTTCCAACTCTTTGTGACCAATAAAGATCTATGACTTTTCCAGTAATTTGTGATTGCTGGATATGGAATTTTAAAAATAATTTGGATTCAGACAGATTTGTTAATGAATCAATTAGCTTCATTTATGAACTGTTGAGACCAATTAATTGATCACTGTGGGAACCCTAATTATACTACGATATAGTCCTATATCACACAGATTATTTGTCGTAAATGATGCCATTCCAGGATAGTGAAAACATACCCGTTACATTATTTAACTCAGTTTTATTTTACATTAAAATCGTTCTGTCAGATGGGTAGAATGACATAAGCTTTTGTCCAATATGAAAATGTTCTTTTAATCTTTTGAGCTAAAAGAGTTAATCATACCACAAAGACATACTGTAACTTTCATTTATTTAAACTAAGGTGCACTCGTAAACTAACTCGTTCTGAAAATCCGAACATTTCTGACGCTAGACGTCAGATTTCAAAACATGATAAATAACCGCCTGTAAATTTCAAATATGCTAATTTGCTATATCACTTATGGTGAGGTAATAAGGAGAAAGCCGGATACAGTACATAATAGTTTTACACTGTGTCCTGACCAGAAGTGATGACATAAGATTCCATTAACAAGTAATTGGTCTATCCACTCCGAATGTGATTAAGCTGTGTATTGCAGCACACATTTAATATACAGTTATATGGAGTGGGATTTCTAACCATTGAGATTTCGATGAGCTACCCAGTACAACACCACAGAAATAGAAAGCAAGTAATTGCCAAAATGTCCTGTAACTATGGGAGGATTTTCAGGACTATTTTTAAAACAAATCGCAAATTGTTTTTGCAATATTTTGCTATTTGCAGACGCATAAATTGCAACATAATCCAAATGCAATAGTGTAATACCGTAAGTCTGCCAAATTTCAATTGGAAAAGAAAAGTCAATTTGCATTTCCTATATGTTACGAGTGATGACCCTTTCATATTGAGAAAGTAATATTAATTATCCAGTTTGCCATTTCGCTTCCACGGCATCCCATATGGAGCCTGCCAAAATTCAAATGGAATCACAATTCCCTTTGCATTGCATTACCGATGCCTTACACAGACACCTGTTAATCAGTTATGGGGTGGGAGTTGATACTGTGGGGCGTGTTTGTATTTGGAAGTGACGTCAGTCACAGTCGACCGTATTTTAGAGCACCTGCTGCCTTGCTGTTGTCGGGGAGAATTGAAGACACTTTTTCCCTCTCAGTAAGAAAACTCAGGGGTTCCAGGTGTCAAAGGTTAGAGTTTATTGAGCAACACAACAAACCCGAGAAAGCCAACTAACGATCTGATTCACTTGGTCCGGATTCTCGTTCTTTATGCAGTTTGTTTTCTTGCATTACCTCATACACACACCCCTCTTATTATTTTTTGTTATTATTATTTCACATATCCTCTGACTTTTTACAATGGTGGAAACCTGGCTTTTAGTTTTTTTAGGAAACCTTTTAAATAAATTTATTATGAAAGTATACATTGAGTAAATGGAATATAACAGTCTAAGCATAATACAGTCACTCTGACTATTGGCCACATTCTTTTCTGCCCATGTGATCATAAATAAATTGTCCCATCAAACATCATAATCTCTCTATCGATTGATTTTACACCTACTGTGCTTTTATCTACACTATTAACAGGGTTCACACAAGGTCCTTAAAGTGCTTGAATTTAGTGAAGTAATGGAACACCTGAAAAATCACCTTGTTTTGATAAAAAGTGCTTGAGATTAAAGCAGATTGTTTCCTCTATGTAATGTGTGTCTATCAAAGATGAGGCAGACTCCACTTTCATTGAATAATGTGTCTTAATATCCTTTCTGTTCTTTACAGTCAGATAAAAAAAGTACAAATAAATATTCATTTTAATCTTACGCAGCATGTATGCACTAAACAAATGAGAGATTCTCGTTGATGTTTGCTGAACCAGAACACTGTGAGCCGCTCATTGAACCGTTAATAAAGTGACAGTAAACATTTTAGCATTTCTTATACAAATGAATGTAAACTCAATGTAATTACTTGTAAATTGTACACATTATTTCAAACAATGATAGCTCATACCATTATTATACAATTTCATGATACAATATTAATGTAATTTAGATTTTATTAAATAATTTTTACAAAGTTACATTTCTGTAATATTTTTTCATTTAATTTTTATTATATCAAAACAATATTATATTAAATCGTGAACCTCATATCGTATATCATCCCATCCCTTGCGATAAGTGAAGCAAAACAGAGCTTGTTTAATTAGAATAACCCAGGAGAAAATTGTAAATTGTTTTGCTTTTCCCATGGTACATTCTCATAAGCACAACGGATAACTTACATCTGAATTGCACCAAAATCGCTTAAAGAATGTAAGAAATGCACGTGGCTGTAAAGTTTTCCATGTTGCCATGCCTGTTGTATGCATCTTGATGTTGAGAAGCTAGTTAGACTTCTTTAACTTCGTCGAAGCACTACTATGATCAGAAGCATTTATTTACACTGACTTTCGGGGTCTCTTACTCATTCTTTACAATTATTTTGTTCTTCACATTTTAGAATTATAGTAAAGTCATCAAAACAATGGAATAACATAAATGGAATTATGGGAATTATGATGAGACTAAAACAATAAAAATAAATAAGTTACATTTTAGCACCTTCAAAGTAGCCATCATTTGCTTAGAATTTGCAGAATTGTACAGTACTCTTGGCATTTTCTCAACCAACTTCTTCAGGTATCACAATGGGATGCTTTTAAAACAGTAAAGGAGTTCCCATCTATGCTGGGCACTTATTGGCTTCTTCTCTTTATTATTCGGTGAAAGACTTTTTTCTTTTAATAATTGTAGTTTTATACTTAAATAAATTACTATGTTAACACAATTACATTTTTGTCTACAAAACTAATTTAAAACATTTAAGCATACACCTTCAGATCAAAAGGTTTTTAAAATCATGTGAACATTTCAGTCAAGTGACCCCCAAACTTTTGAAAGGCAGTGCAAGTATTTTGGACCCTTATAGTTTCTGTTTGTTTTTTTAATGGTATCTTCTTCTGGATAAGCAGTTGGCTGTTTAAGGTGCATATTAAACTGCAAAAGGCTGTGTTTTAATTATATTAATATATAGTCTGCATGTGCTGATCGCTGCAATCTGCTTCACAAAGCGAGTGTGATGCTTATGATCAGAGACTATTTAGCCTTGAAAGGGACCAATACAGTGTGGTCAAGGTATGAGCGGCCGGCTTTACACATTCATTTTGAAGTGCGCAACACATGCAGATTGCAGATTATATATTTATTTAAAGAAATCTCAGCCTTTTGTGGTTTAATCATCACACTAGAACAGATTACAATTTAAAATTTGTTATTTTTTCATTTTCCATGAATTCATTTCATCCCAAATATGTCAATTTCCGCATTTATAGTTCATTCGGTTTTATTCTACGTCGTGGAAATCACTTGGCACTATGTGCTGTATAGAATTGGAAGCGTGCAAACGAGGTGAAACTAGATTTTCAGGAATCCAAATTGAATTCAGCATTTTCTGTTTCATTTCATTAAAATCTACAACCTAGGTCAAGTTTTGGTCTCGCATGGGACTTGAAGGCAGGTCTTGGTCTGTATCTGGGCCTCAAGGGGTCTAGTCTTGGCCTGGCCGTCGGAGGGTCTGGACTTGATTTCACCTCTGCTTTTTTATTTCGCTTTGGTGTGAATAAGACTTGATATATATATATATATACATATACATATATATATACACACACACTCACCTAAAGGATTATTAGGAACACCATACTAATACTGTGTTTGACCCCCTTTCGCCTTCAGAACTGCCTTAATTCTACGTGGCATTGATTCAACAAGGTGCTGAAAGCATTCATTAGAAAGGTTTCCCATATTGATAGGATAGCATCTTGCAGTTGATGGAGATTTGTGGGCTGCACATCCAGGGCACGAAGCTCCCGTTCCACCACATCCCAAAGATGCTCTATTGGGTTGAGATCTGGTGACTGTGGGGGCCATTTTAGTACAGTGAACTCATTGTCATGTTCAAGAAACCAATTTGAAATGATTCGAGCTTTGTGACATGGTGCATTATCCTGCTGGAAGTAGCCATCAGAGGATGGGTACATGGTGGCCATAAAGGGATGGACATGGTCAGAAACAATGCTCAGGTAGGCCGTGGCATTTAAACGATGCCCAATTGGCACTAAGGGGCCTAAAGTGTGCCAAGAAAACATCCCCCACACCATTACACCACCACCACCAGCCTGCACAGTGGTAACAAGGCATGATGGATCCATGTTCTCATTCTGTTTACGCCAAATTCTGACTCTACCATCTGAATGTCTCAACAGATATCGAGACTCATCAGACCAGGCAACATTTTTCCAGTCTTCAACTGTCCAATTTTGGTGAGCTCTTGCAAATTGTAGCCTCTTTTTCCTATTTGTAGTGGAGATGAGTGGTACCCGGTGGGGTCTTCTGCTGTTGTAGCCCATCCGCCGCAAGGTTGTGCGTGTTGTGGCTTCACAAATGCTTTGCTGCATACCTCAGTTGTAACGAGTTGTTATTTCAGGCAAAGTTGCTCTTCTATCAGCTTGAATCAGTCGGCCCATTCTCCTCTCACCTCTAGCATCAACAAGGCATTTTCGCCCACAGGACTGCCGCATACTGGATGTTTTTCCCTTTTCACACCATTCTTTGTAAACCCTAGAAATGGTTGTGCGTGAAAATCCCAGTAACTGAGCAGATTGTGAAATACTCAGACCGGCCCGTCTGGCACCAACAACCATGCCAGGCTCAAAAATGCTTAAATCACCTTTCTTTCCCATTCTGACATTCAGTTTGGAGTTCAGGAGATTGTCTTGACCAGGACCACACCCCTAAATGCATTGAAGCAACTGCCATGTGATTGGTTGATTAGATAATTGCATTAATGAGAAATTGAACAGGTGTTCCTAATAATCCTTTAGGTGAGTGTATATATATACTGAAGACTGGTAAAAGCATGCCAAGACTAGTCATGGAGGAACGCTTGGGCAGGCAAGTGTACTGGGTGCAAGGTACAACTCCCTAGCATGTAGCCCCTGACATTTACACTTCAATATGTGAACAAGATCATCCCTACGACAGTCATTAAACAATACATGAGATGCAGATAAACATCATAAAAATAAAACAAACAGAGGAAAAAATAGGGATGTGTTAGGGATTATAGGGATATATTCAAAAGTAAACATATTGTCTGCATGTGAAGCAATCGCAGTGTTGTTTACACAGTCACACACACTCTCTTAACAGCACAGCTCAATGTTCTTCCTGGAATGTTCAGCCAAAATAATAATACAAAAAAAAAAGCCAGAGGGTTTTAAAGTTGATAAATTATGACAGAGTTTATAACTGTATTAGCATAATGATAAAAATAATAATGATTATTATTGTTATTAAATTACAAAAATATTTAAATTGACTGAGTAATGTGATATAATATCACAACAAAAGTGAACACAAAAGAGATCCACTAAAGAATCCATTCCACATTCCAGATCCACATACAATGTGGGGGAAAAAGTGCCAATAGAACTGGCTTGATGTTCACTAGAATTACTGTTAATTTTGCTGCTGCATTATCCAGTAGAGTAGTTAACGTTAAAGGTTTTCTTAATAGGCTACACATTACTTTAGGTAATTCTTCTCTATCTACTCTATTTTATAGTGAAATATGTAGTTACAGTGAGAGTGGTTTTGGTGTACCCCTAAAATTAACATTAAGAATTTGTTATGTTATTCTAAACAAAGTCTAATTTAAAATAATAATTTTCTGTTTTCGGCCCACTGTGTCCAGAATTTAAGGTTTTGGCCGAGAATTTTAATTTTTGTGCACTGATACAAAGAAACAAGCATAAAGTTAAGAAAAACATTTTTCTCTTGTTTAGAATGACTAAAGATGTGAAAGTACAATGGCACACATCTCAATATCAATTTCAAAGTTTGAACACTGGCAATAAGAATCTTTGTAGCAGATGGACTACTATTAAATCAAAATGTATAGAGTGGTGTAGCTATATAGCATAATTTATGGCTTTGCATTCTTTTAGAGAAAAGCTCCTCATTAATTAGCTTTAAATGGATGAAAGACCAGAGGAATGGGGGAAAGGGCTAAAAGGTAAAGGAACTGTAGCCACCATATAGAATAACCACACCTTATAACAAATCACTGAGGCATAGCATGAGGTTTCTGGGAAGGCATTCCCACAGTCGTCAATCATATGATACTTGAAAGGGGAAGTCACTCTGGAGACAGAGATCTGAGGAAGAACAGAGTGTGTCACTTGTTTCCTAAAGATAATGCTGCTTTGAAAGGGCCTTTGACTATCTTTGTTTTTCAGGTAAGCCGTTTTATTAGAAAAGAAGGATAACCACAAGACTCCAAACATTCCCTTTCAGATGGGTTTTTGGAAAGGCAGGTGAGATGAACAACTAAAGGAACATTTTGAGATATCCTGCCATGTCTAAGGGCTTGACCGATATACACACACATTGAATAAACCAGAGACTTACATCAAGAATGTAAGAATTTCTTAAAAGAAATAAAAAGAATAAAAACATTAACAAATATGTGCTAATGATGATGACGACGGTGGTGCTGAACTGTTTTGATGAGCTGAGTCGTTAAATTGATAGTTCACCCAAAAATGAAATTTTTTTATCATTTAATTATCCATATTGTTCCAAACACTTATGAATTTCTATCTTTGAAAATATGTGTCTCAGTCACCATTCATTTCATAACATTTTCATACCATGTGAATGTGACTGAAGCTGTCAGTCCCTAACCTTCTGCCTAGCATCTCCTTTTGTGTTCCACAGAAGTGAGTAAATTATGACAGAATCTTCTTTTTTGGGTGAACTACTCCTTTAAGTCTTGCACATCACAACACACAAACACAGATAAACATGCATTCCGCCACAATTGGCCATGCTCTGTAAATCATAGATTGAGTGAATGTGGTATGTGGATATGTGTGCTGGCATGCATTTCCCTGGCCCCTCCTGGGGCCCCTCCTTGCAGGCAGCCCAGCGCCTCGCCTGCCTCTCAAGTCATGGCGGCCAGCAGGGAGAGCAGACTTCCTGGCTCCACACTCATTGTTTGCTTGGCTGCTTCGGAGGCTCATGCAAGGCTGGATTACCATAAGAATACTGAAAACGTTCCTGTAGAGCACTCCCCTTCCAAACCTCCTGCTGCACTTCTTCTCTCCTGTCCTCCAACTCCCTCCCCCACTATCTTTCTCTGCACTCATATATCTATCATTCCATGCTAGCCATAGCACTTCCAAAATATCTGTCTGCTATCAACAAAGCTCTCTCACAGCCTGCCATTGGTTGCCCACATCTACAGCTGACTAGCTATTACTGGCTAAAACTAGCCAGTACTAGTACGCATGTACTAGCCAGTTCTAGCTTATGCATGTAAGAATGCATGCTTATTGGAAACACTACTCGTTGAGCAACTGCTATGCTAATCAATGCATAAAGCATTATACAGTAGAACCATCTTAATTGTACCAGTCCTCAACCTAAGCACAAGCTCCACTATTCACCATAATAGTAACACCCAAAAACTTTAACATAACAGAAACTCTTCTAAATAACAGTGGTGTAGTACTCTAGACCAGACTCGGTCCGAGGCAAAGATCATATTTTCAGGGTCTTGGTCTTGTCATGGACTCATGACCAATTTGACTCGGACTTAACCTCAAGTCCAGTCGAGTCCCTTTGCAACTTACTATGATCATGTTGGAGAAAGAATCGTCATTGGCTAGTAAATTTGTGTTTTTACTCGCCAGACTTTTGACAATATGTACGATTAATGTAACTAAAAAATATATTAAGCAAACTGAGAGAGGGGGCCTCTTCATATATATTCATGCAATATAGTATATTGTATTTTTTTTTAAATATATTTTTATCACATTTTAGCTTTTTAAAAATGCAAAAATTTAACTTTCCATCAATGTATATGATGTCATGAAATCAAATTTTTAATAATGATACAAGCTGTTGTGAATGAAAATTAGGGGGTCACAATTGTGAAATTTAGCAGACAATTAATTCTCAAACTAAAACTTGCGATTATGGCTATGATGATTAATTGTCTGTTTTAGTTGTTTCACGAATATGATGATTAATTACCACACAAACTCACTATGTGTGCTTCATGCACACAACAAAGTAATAAATTAATCTTGGGTCATAAAATTAAATAAGGGTATATGATTTCCTTTTCAGGCTTCAAGAACGTATGAAGGACAAATATACGTAAGTATAACATTTAAAATAATTAACATAATATTTTAATTATCAAAATATGTCTAAATAACTAAAATATATATCTCTCGTATTTGGCCGATATAATTTTGATCCATTGGACTTTTTCAAAGTTTTGTTTTCTTTTGCTTCTTTTGTAGTTATATTATATATTATGCAATAGTAAACTTTATAGGGAATTTCTGCCTTAAATTCTTCACTTTCACACATTATTTTAAGGCTCTCTGATTAACTCACAAGCCCTTATTTCTCGTGAAGGAAGACTATGAGATTCTGTTTCTTGCATATTATCATCTGCGCATCAACATAGGCTTAAGAAAATTAGGTTTATATTATGAGCAAAGAGTCAATAGTTCTTTAACTATACATTTATTACATTCATAATATTTTTAATGAATGTATTAAATCTTAGACTCAGCTTTTGTACTCAGACTTGGCCCTCTCTGGTCTTGGTCTTAACTCGTACTCTACCCTCTTCTGGTCTCGGTCTTGACTCGAACTCAACCTACTCTGTCTTGGATTTGACTCGAATGAGCTGTTCTTGACCACAACACTGCAATAAAACACTAACAAATCTCCCCATTTAAATTAATCTTAAAAGATTATATAACACTTAATTTTAAAATGTTCTCTTCCTATCAAGTGGCATGCAAAACAAGCTGAGAAATATAAATCCCCAGTCCAGTTTCAGTTAGATTTAAGTTAGTGTAAATTTAAAGAGACAAGTTCATTTAAACAATTCAGTTTACTTAAATGATGTCAGTTTTGTGAACTCAAAAGAAAGAGAAAGTTCTAAATAATCATCAAGGTTAATTTATTTGAACTAATTTGTATGATTTCATTCTCCCTACTTAAAACAATAATTATTTTGAGCATTAGGGTTTACAGTGAAATCCCTATCAACTGTCATTGCAATGAAAAGATGGACCTGAATATTCATTAATTTTTCCCTTCGTGTTCTGCAAGGAAGACATGAGTTTGGAATGGCATGAGGGTAAATTATGACAACTTTTCCATTAAAACTTTAGACACAGTTACTTATTCTTTATCATCATTGCTATTCTCCCCATTTAAGAACACTAGTAAAGTCATCAAAACTAGTGGTCGACCAATATGGGTTTTTTAATGGCCGATGCCGATATCCAGAGAGCAGGGTGCAGATATATCACACAATTTAATATAGTAAATGACAAACATACAATTGCTATAAAATATTTTTACATACAATTGCTCTAAATTTTCTAAATTTCACACAAAATTTGTAAAACAAAAAAAGAATATTGTATTTTAAATTGTAGATAGCACTTTCTTCTGATTTCTGTTTAGTCTTAAAAAAATGTTTAATTTATTTGTGCACAAATAAATTGTTAATATATTAGGAAGAAGGAAATAACAGTAAACACAGCAGTCCAGCAACAATGGATGGCATGTCCACGTTAGCAATCGCATTTCTTCAAAAAATGCAAAATCAAACCAAAATGTACATACAGTGCATAGTGAATAAGACATTTACTTATAGAACACATGAAGCACTTTTACCTTGAAGTTGCACCAGAGATTTAGTAAAGATGGGCCACTTCTATTAAAATGAATGGGAGAACTTAGAATGCCCAGCTGCAGCCAATGGTCAATGGATGTAGATAGGAAGTCCCGCCTTACAGGTAAAAGAACCAATCACCTTTTAGGTACAGACATTGCCTGTCAATCAACTCGATAACAAGAAGAAGACATTTTAATGCCGATTTGAAATATGTTCTTTGATTGTAATCTTGACACACCATTTTGGATATTTCAGTTTTTCCCCATTCAAATAGATAGGAGCTGCACTGTCATGACTGGTTCTTGGACACTGTGTTGCACAACTATTATTGTATTAACACGATGCACGTAACAACAAAACGTCTCTTCACATGCAAGAAGGCACCCTCAAGAAAAAAAGAAGACAATCGGCCAAACAGCAGGGCTCCAGACTATGACAAAATTGGTTGCATAAAATTATTTATTGCGACTATAAATTAAAAATCTAGTCTCCATTGGCAACAGTCGGGTTTTGTGCATTCATATGCAGTTTTGTCAAATATCATCTTGTGAGTCATTATATACATCTATGGAGCGTGCACCAGTGTGTCTCGTGCCACTTTTCAGCCATTCTGTTTTGGTGGCGAGCTCGCTGCACTGTACGCAACAACAACAACAAATCCAGCACGAAAGAGTCGTGACCAAATGACTCTTTTGAACCAGATCTTTTTGTACTTTTAATCTTTAATTAAAAGTACAGTATTGTGTACCATTATTTCCTCCTGGTAATTATTGATTGGGATCGGAGTAGCGCAATAAACTGCATCTGGGATTTCATTCAATTTGCACTCTTGTAGTCTCTGTGTCTGGGCCATCTGGTAACAGTAAAAGACTAAGGCAAATGCACATTATTCACGCTAGTGCCATCTTTGATTTTTAATAGGAATGAGAACGAGGCTAGATGTACAGTCTCTTCAATGGCATGAGTGGTGTAAAGCTGTATAAAGCTCCTAGATCACATCTGATTATCACAACTCGTTGTCTGGAGTTCTTTGTATACAGAATGTTCTTGGACAGATATATTATCAATGTTTTGTCTGCGGAAGGAGATTAAGATATATATATATATATGAGATTAAGCTTTTGACAATTGTTCACAACTATTACACAAGGTGCAAACATTCATTGATGCTCAAGAAGACAACTATACGCATACTATACTTTATGTAAATATCTTTAATGTAGATTGTGAAGAGCAGTATTAAATAAAAAACAACTTGCATCTCTTATGTTTGTATAAATTATGAAAGGGGTGTGAACATTTATGAGACAAATGTGAATGCAAACTTATCTTCTCAACTATATATACTGTTATTAAACAAAATTAATGGGTTATCATCTGTCTTCCTTCTCTTCAGCTTTCTATCTTGTTTCTGGACAGCAATTTAAATCGAGCAATTATATGATTTGGCGACTAAAAACAGCCATTTGGCTCCTTAATGGGTCCTAAATAATTTTTTTTAGCCTGTAGCCCTGAACAGGAAAATTTGCAGATATGTCGGTTGACCACTAATCAAAACAATTAAATAACAAAATGGAAGTATAGGAATTATGCAACAAATCAAACAAATGTTAAATGTTTATTTCAAAAGTGTAACAAAAATCCTGTTTTCTACAAAGACTACTAGCATTATAAAACAGTGAAAGAATTTATGCAGTTGGGTTTTCTTTTTCTATAAAACAAATTCAACTACTGCGCATTCCACTTTTCTTCTTTATAGGTAAAAAGGCAAGTCGAACTCCCATCAATCAAAATGTCTAGACACGCACCAGACTACAAGCTGCGCTGAGACGACCCACATTCAGACAGTCGTCTCTCTAGTATCACTTAAAGCAGGAGACATTTGCAGCACCAGCATAGACCCTGCCAATGCTAGCTCTCTATTCCAACAAAATTTAGGCCTAGTTTTATAATTTTTACAAATACAATTTCCTCACACTGAAGACACATGTTTTCCTAAAAGTCACTCTGTCTGAGGCCTTCTCAGATGTGTTTTGTTAATAGTGTCTCAGACACTATTTTGACTTCCAAGAGCCCAGTAGATCCTGGGAAACTTGCGCATGGGCTGCTGTGGGATGGGAAGATTCATCCTAGTCTGTAATTACAACACTGAGCTGAAAATAAGGCTTTGTGTAAGCAGACGTACACGCTCTAGCACATTTCATAACCAAATGTAGCCTTGCTCTCCAGAGGGTCTCACACGTCACTGAGACATATGATTGGGAGGGTCCATTTCTGAACACACCAGAAGGCCCATGCACAGTTCAACAAATCACAGATTGGCTCAACTGGAAAGAAATTGGACAGAATGTGCAATTTACACATTGTACACATGTTCTGCGTGGCTTTGTTGGTCCTGTATTGTATGTAGCTCTTCCTACAACAATGTCAACCAGCCTAGTTGTGTGCCAAGGAAGAATTTGGTAGATGAGGAGACAATATAATTTAGTTACGTGACCAAACAGGTTGGGCAACTATCCAAATTTTATATATATATTCTTTTAAACCTCTTTCTTTCACCTTCCTCACTGTATTTCCTTCTCCAAGCAATTTTGTAACTTGTATTGCATCACGTTGCATTTACTCCTTTAGAATGAATCTCTTCTATTTGTTCTCCTCATTTGTAAGTCGCTTTGGATAACAGTGTCTGCTAAATGAATAAATGTAAAATTTAAAATGTAAGGTTAGTGATTTTGCCTTTGAATAATGAAGGAATGCACAAAGGCAAAACAGAATATCATAACTATTATAACCTCTAACATCAAGAACTGTTCCGAGCACAATAAGATTTAAGATAATAATAGTTAAAAAATTATCTGTGTAGGAGGCATTATTTGACAGTTATTACAGCAGTTATCTGGGCTTCCAGAGCCCTTCAAGCATCAAAATAAGTAAATAAACACACGCATGACAAGGCGATCAAGAATAACCTATATATTTCGATTCAAAAGGTTGTTTAAAAGCTATTCCTCCACCGACAAGCTTAAATACAGGCCTGGTGTTGCGGGCCCGTGGACACGCGCACAACAGCACCGCTGCTGAAAAATCTCCAAGGGGAAACAATGGGTTCTTTTTCAAAGTTCCCCTAATCCAGACATTTCACAAGTGGGAATTCCTTCCTAACACATCACAGACCACAGTGCTGACCTGTTTAGGTCGTTCTGCCAATGCCTTTTGGATCCGGGAAACAAAATCCATATTACTAAGTGCCTGGTCCCCACGTGTATAGAAACACATGTAATCTAGCTGGCAAATGAATGTGACATTGCCCTCTTTCCCCCAAAAACACTAAGTGCAAATTGTTTTGAGCTGAAGGACGTTGCCCTGATGAGCAAAGCATGAAAGTGCACTTTATATGCAGGGTTCTGATGCCTGCATTTCTCTAGGCAGAACGGCTAATGGCTGCGGTAGCCGTTTCTTTGTTTTAAACAGATCATTTTCACACTCTGCACGGTTGTGCTGCCAGAATATCTGTTCAACTGTTCTTGCATGAGCCTGAAAATCAAGATGTCTGCCACAAGGTGTTTAAAAAGAAGCTATTTTTTCCTTGTTATCCACATACAATGATCAGCCACAACATTAAAACCACTTGCCTAATTTGTGTAGGTCCCCCCCCATCTGGCACCAACAGACATGCCACAGTCCAAATCACTGAGATCACATTTTTTCCACATTCTGATGGTTGATGTGAACATTAACTGAAGCTCTTGACACGTATCTGGATGATTTTATGTACTGCACTGCTGCCACACAATTGGCTGATTAGATAAATTGCATGGATGACTGTTGGTGCCAGATAGGCTGGTTTGAGTTTCTGTAACTGCTGATCTCCTGGGATTTTCACATACACACATGGAGTTTAAATGTATTTGGCTAAGGTGTATGTAAACTTCTGTCTTCAACTTGAAGTATAATATCTATAAGTACACTTCTGCCAGTGCAGTAAAAACTAAATATACTTATATTCAAGATATACAGCATTACCTGAAAGCAAGTCTAAATATCTTATAAAAAGATGGATTTACCTGAAAATCAAAATACTTTATAAGGATTTTTAGATATTTTTAAATATTTTATATTATATTCTACATTCTTATATAACAAAAAACAACTCTTCTTATAGAGCTACATATCGCCAATTTCTACACAATAAGATACACAGCTTGACAAATCTATTTCAACATGTCACTAGCAATCACTTTATAATCTAGCAGCAGCAAATGAGCGCGAGAGACATGCGTCCCCATGCCATAGTAAATCAGCAAGGTGCAGTTGGATCACTTCACGCGACTCATAGAAGAGGTGCTGACCGCAGAGAAAAATGCCAGTTTCAGAGTTTGTAATTATTTACATGACCTGCTTCCTTATTTTTTTAAACTTTTGCATAATTTCCTCATACTTTGCTGAAGTGCTCCTCTCGGACGCCATCATTACAGTTTTTTGTGATCTTATGTTACGTTAAAAGAGATCAAACAACTATTCGACAAAGAATGTTTTTGTCAACAATTTCAGTATTGTCAACGTAGTCGATAACATCGACTAATCACATCAACCCTACCGAGTTTGCCTAATTAGAGCAGCATGAGGATCATTAAAGGCCTCAGTTCTAAAGACTTTACTCATAGATAGAACGTGACATATGGACACTTTGATCTGAGATCCAAAGTGTTTTTAAAGAAACACACTTTAAAAGCTTGATTTTAGTCAAGACTGAAACAATAATTAGTGTTTGTTTTTTCCCTATTTCTCCCAATTTGGAATGCACAATTCCCAATGTGCTCCAAGTCCTCATGTTGGTGTGGTGACTCGCCTCAATCCGGGTGGTGGAGAATGAATCTCAGCTGCCTCCATGTCTGAGACCGTCAACCCGCGCATCTTATCATGTGGCTTGTTGAGCACGTTACCGCGGAGATACAGCACGTGTGGCTTCACGCCATACACCACGTCATTCATGAACAACTCACCACGTGCCCCAACGAGAGCAAACCACATTATAGCGATCAAGAGGAGGTTACTCCGTGTGACTCTACCCTCCTTAGCAACCGGGCCAATTTGGTTGCTTAGGAGACCAAATTAGAAGTCACTCAGCATGCCCAGTGACTTGAACTAGCGAACTCCAGGGGTGGTAGCCAGCATATTTACCACTGAACTTTAGTCTGAGTGTAATCAGTTTGTTTTTTGCAAAGTCAGACGAAAAGACATAGATAATGCAATTGTAGCTCAGCTTCATCCAGGATGTATACACGTTAATCAATTGGCCTATTTTGTGCACACGCTCCGAATAATAATGTGTTTTAACTCCTAGTATTTGTCATCCTTCCTTCAAATATATTCGATTATGCCATGTCATGTATACTCAGACAGATGAAGACTGTAGCTTGATTATAACGGTGTATGTAAATGTACAAAATTATGAAAAATGTGGACTGCTGAGAGATTTTGCTGATGCAGGCAAAAACGGAGCACACGTATCCAAAAATGGCACCAACTCACATTTCATAAACATAGAAAAACAAATCATATAAAATGGATGGACAAAATATTATAAACCAAAACCAGAATTAGTTAATGTCACTTTCCATCATGCTGTATGTGCATGTTTGAAAGTTTTCCTGGCTCTGCTCTTTGCAAATGTTCACCAGCACATATGAAATCTTCCATGTGCCATCCCAACATAACTTGTGTATACACGTGTGGTCTGTGTGTGTGTGTTGGTTTAACTCAAGAACAGATTTGTCTGAGCGATTGTATGGCAATCTTCAGCAGTGTGAGTATGGTTTATAAATGCGAGATTGTACAGCAACTGGGCAATGTGTTTATCCAGAAACACAGTAATGAAGAGGCTGGAGCTACATGCTGGAAAACTTCAGAGCTGCCCACAGGCGAGGGTCCTGTTTAAAGTCTGGCAGATCACACAGCCTCATTCAGCTCCACATCCTTTGCAAACATGTGGCTGCAATTGAGTGGAACAGTCCCTCCCTCCAGCCAGCCATCCAACCAGCCCCATGTAAACATCCCAACATCCAGCTTAATACATCACAGTCTGATTAAACTATGGCTCTGGGCAACATCTCAACTAAAGTCTAATCAAAATCAAAGCCCTAAAGTCCCTGAGATAATCCCAACACATTGGTTCCAACAGTGATGCTGTATGCATGGAGTTCTGCAGGTAAACACATATGTTCTCATATGTCTGTGGGTCATTAATGTGGAGTGGAACACTAGAGGTGGGCTGCAGGGGGATCTGGTCTCTGACAGACCAATCAAGCGCCAATAATTATGAGACAGGAAATCCACTGATTGCGTAGGCCTGTCCCTGTCTGAGGCATGGGGTTAAGGGTTAATCTCTGGTCTTCGGCAATCAAGGTTGCTGTATGCTCTCTCTCTCCCTTCGAAAAAACAGCCAAAGGTAAGGGAGGTGAAGAAAAATTGCAGCAGTCAGATTTTGAGACTAATGCAGTTGGCTATGACGTGAGCCTTTGAAAAAGAGGGACCCTCTGGCAACCGAGAGCAAACCACTTACCAGCAGTTTTATTTTACAAAGCATTCAGCCAAGTTTAGGAAGGCTTTTGGGAATTACAACTGGCCCTGATTAACAAAACAATAATATACAATATATAAAAGGTAAAAAAGGTAACATTTTGGAATGGAAGATAAAGTCACTCTTATAGTAGAGGAAGTAATGTACATATAGCAGATTTATCAGCAATTTACAAGGCTCTGAAATAACAAAGAAAAGATCTTACCTCACAGGGTAGCAAGTGTGGAAGTACATGATGATCTGGGGTACCACAGTATAGGCTAATCAGCCTCATAAGCATCAGCATTGAGAGGCAGTATCACCAGGCAAAAGCCACAAACTCACTAAATAAATCTTTGGAGTACCTAAAAAGAAACAGAGTAAAGAAAACTATGATTACTGTATATTATCTGGTGGGAAAAAATGGGAGACAATATTGCATTTATGAGATCATCACATCATGAGCCCATTATTGCATAAAAAAAGATCGTAAAGAAACAAAAAAACAAATAGAAAACAGCAGAAATCAGAAAAAAATAACTGTGTCAGACACTGTTTTCATACACTTTATGATCTGCAAATCTCCATACAATGTTCTTAGAGTACTTTTTGACCCTAATGAAGTTCAGAGATGAGGAAAAAAACTTTTATCTTGTGCTGACAACCACAATGTTGCAAAATAGTTTCTATAGGGTTTGAGTGGGTCTGATTATGAGGCCATGTTACCATCAACTTGCTTTTAGCCAGTGAGAGGTGTGTCCACTATTTATCATACACCTTCAGTGCCTGAAAAATAAATCTAAGAACAGACATAATGAGTAGTAGAAAACGGGGTTTTGCCAGAACACCCAAGTACAGAGATAAAATGCAAACTGCAATTTAGGGATGCACCGATCCGATACCTGGTTCAGTATTGGCTCCGATACTGAAGCTTTTAGACAGATCGGGTATCGGTATGACAAGCCCAATCAAAATCTGATACTGTGTGTTAGTCATGTTCGTTATGGTCAAGCTCTGTGAATCACAAAAGGCTGTGAATGCCGCTGCTCTGTTTATACACACACTTGCAGATGTTCAATAGTTTTGTTCACTTATAATATGCATTTAGAACAGCAACGGAGGTGCATTTTACCAGAATTTGAATAATAAGCGAATTAAACTACTGTGAACTTGCCTACAAACAGACACTTACAGGACTTCCAGAGGAGTTCAGAATGTCAAAATAAAAGCGTTAGGGTTTAAAAGTTAAAAACACACACACACATATATATTACTATTATAATATATTATTATTTGTTTACAAATGATAATAATATTTAAGTTGAATGGGTTCCAAAAAATAACTGTGTGAATGAAGAGTGGACTGATGTCTTACAAATAAATAAAAAAAAATTAAAAAAAAGAGATCTGAATCCTTTAAAGTCCAGATACAAACTGAAAAAATTTGCAAAAAAACAAAAAGTAATGATGACTCATACTGGAATTACTGTTATTTTACTGCTACATTATCCAGTATACTAGTTAATAATAAAGCATTTCTTAATAAGCTATACATTTATATTGAAATAATTTGTAGTTAGAGGTTTGTTTTACTTTGAATGGTCTAGCTCCGCAGTAATTGAGTGATCTTCTACCACGCTATATTCCAACACATTCATTAAGATCGCAAAATCCTGGCCTGTTATAATAGTTCCTAGAATATCAAAATCCACAAAAGGAGGTAGATCCTTTTCATATTTGGCTCCTAAACTATGGAATAGTCTCCCAAACACTGTTCGAGATGCAGACACACTCTCTCAGTTTAAGTCTAGACTAAAGACTCATCTATTTAGCCAGGCATACACCTAATTTATTCGAACCCACAATTAGGCTGCTTTAGTTGGGTCTGCCGGAACCAGAAACCAGAAACAGTGATCATGATCTCTAACTCTGCAATAAATGTAATGGCATCTATGCTTACATCTTTGTATTTGTTTCCCTGTCTCAACCTCGGGACTCCTATCCTGAGGTCACCAGAGCCGGCTGGATCCAGCACCATTCCTGCTTCATGTTGGACTCCACTGCTACATGTCGCAGAATGATGATGACTAAATGCAGCCGGTGCCAGCCAAACATCACTTCAATCTATTATGACGGACTTCAGAGGATGAACTGATGCCAACTCCAACCTGCATCACCTCGGTCTATTGATGGACTACGATCTTGAAATGGAATACATAGACTAACTATTGCCAACAAGCCTTCGTCAGCTAATTAACAAGGACAATTGCATCTATGTGAACTTCTGCAATTAATCAAGATGGACTTCAAAGACTTTGGTCATTAATCTTACAGTTCAAACACAATCGATGTTGAAACACTGACCCTTAACCCTTACTTAGTTTAATAATTTTAAACCATGATTTTAACTATGTATAAGTAATATTTACATTATATTCATGATGTTAGCCAGAGGGGAACTGGCCCCCACAGTGAGTCTGGTTTCTCCCAATGTTATTTTTCTCCATTAATCTACATCTTATGGAGTTTTGTGTTCCTTGCCACAGTCACCTACAGCTTGCTCACTTGGGTTATTAATACAATTATTATTTAATTATTTTTAAACACGATTAAGAATCGTTATTTTATCTAAATTGCACAATGATGATTCATCGACTTTATAGACATTACAGTTTTATCGTCTGTTAATGCGGATCTTCTGTAAAGCTGCTTTGAAACGATGTGTGTTGTGAAAGGCAAATAAAAATAAATAATAAAAATAAAATCTATACAAATAAAATATAATTGAATTGATAAGCCACATTCGCAAATACAAGTGAAACGCCCGCACTGTAAAACCCTGCTCTAGCACAGTATGCCAATGCAGAGTGAATACTAAGTCAGCCAATATGATGCCAAAACAGAGAGGTGCAATCAGCCTTTCACACAGGAGATCACTTTCTCCAAACAGCCTTTGTCCCAGAATTAAAATGAACAGAGACTTTGTGTGGATTAGTGCCTGATACAGGTCAGAAATGCTCCTCAGACAGTGTGTCACCACGCCTGAGACATTCAGATCCACACAGGTACCAGGAGTTGACCCCAATGCCCTCACTCAAAAAGAGGATTACAACCCATTTCTCTGGATATCCCAAGACCTGGAATTTGGATTTATCCCCGGATGCTTAAAGTTGAAGCTTTTTTAAGCCCCCAAAAAATGGCCATCTACTTGTAGTAAGGAAAGTAACTTTCTTTTTTTAATCAGAGTGGATTTTGTATGCACAAAAAATCTCCACAACAAACACTAGACTGGAAACATCAGCCTAATGCACAGCATGATTTGTGACATTGTTTTCTGAGTGCAGAGAGACATATAGGGTGAGAAGCCAGAGTTGAAAGATGAGGGACAGCTGTAGGAAGTGGAAATCAAACATTTGACATTCCATCACTACTTATAATTTCAGAGGGTTTAGTAAAACTAACAGGAAAGTATGAGAGTGTATAAAAAGCAATTGGGGCTCTGAGAGGAGACTAATACGATCAAAGCAAATGATCAGTCATAGCTAATTGAAATTAAAGCCCATGAAATGAGAAGGTTATTGTGGTTCACTGAGGCACTGGGTATGGGAACACAGATGCCTTGAGGGTGGGCTCAACCGTGCTCGCAACCTGCAAAGAGCTAAAAAAGCACCCACTCATTATTTTTACGCTGTGGTTGTGATTCTCGTTAATTTTTGTGTTTTTTTTTTTTATTTTTTACAAGGAAGTAAAACAGCTAGGAGAGAATATTCAGTCACGATTTAGCTTTGTGGAAAGGCAACCGCTGAGTTCAGGATCTTCCGGTTTACGAGACAACATTAAACTTGTTTACTATCAAATCATAAACTTAATCTGTTCATACAGTCCATGAGAACACTGCAAATATAGAAATTTCATTCAAATGATTAGATAATACCAAGTCTAAATGTGAACTCTTGGACTTCTCTTCAGACTTCACTTTTATAACTTTTAAGTTAAACAACTATATGTTGTTATAGTAGTTCCACCACATCAAGGTAAATCAGTCTATAAAGAGGTGTGACTGACCAAAGCCTAAAGATGAAAGGCGATAATAAATAATTAACCTTGAGCTCACAACAGTTGAGTGATGATGAACAATACCACCATGTAACACATCTGTTCATATTCACCATTTAGGAATTCTTACTCATTTCCTCTACAAAGCAAAAACCTATTATGGAGGAAGTCATTCAATTACAATCAGCCATTGTCCATTCATTTGGGTTACTGAAAGAGAAAACACAATATGTAGGCTACTAGCTCAGGGTGCTTTGTAAGACATTTAAATACAGGCTTTTCTACTGAAATATGCTTATCAAATACAGTCAAATGCATATTTTAAATAATGCATTATGAAAAATGGAGAAGCTAAATGATAGATTAGAAAAAGCAGGTTTCTGTTCTACTTTGCATTTCAAGTTAACAGTTGAAATAATCAAACTTGAATCTGTTTTTCAACTCTTAAATCCAGTCAATGAGTGTTTAACCTACAAGTACAACATTTAAAACCTGCTTCTTTAACTGTGGTAGCAGGGCTTGCTGGAGGGATCAGTGCTAATGAATGCTTTTTATGGAGGGTTTTGTTCAGGTTCAGCAGTGCAATGAGCACACGCAAAGTTCAGGCGAGAGTTTGACTGTGGAAATGGACAACTTTGAAGTTGTTTGGTTCTGTGTAAATGCCAAATACATCTCAGATTTGACAAACTACACTACAAATACACAGAACACAGTTAACATTCAATGTAGTAGTACTGTTTGGATATAATTAACAAATCGTTAAAATTTGGGAAGATCTTTCTAAAATATAATGAACATACGAAGCAAAAGGGATACCTAATACACACATATACATAACACTTTACAAAGAAGAGCAAGTATGAGCAAAAAAAAAACTAAGAGAGACCAAGGTGCCGCACTAGCAACATGTGTCAAGTTCAAGCAAGCCAATGCAATTCTTATTATGTCAATACCTGTATGACGCTAATATAATGGAGTAGCAATAGATGCATTTGGTAAAGCTAAACATTGGGAGGACTCAACACTGCCAATAATGGAAGCTAACTGCAACATACTCTCCTCTATTGTTCAGTATGCTCACAACTGCACCCTCCAACAAAAAGCTCCTGAAAGACATGGCAAGAGATAAAGAGAGTGACATGAAAAAATACATATCAAATATGAGGGTATTCTGCATTGTAAGGGCTTAACAAGGATAATTTTACATGTGGTTTCCAAACAAAACAAGTCTTTTTGGTGCAAATTCTTACACATATAAAAAGCATATGCTAACAAATTATTTGAAACGCATAAGCTCTGTAAAACCTAAAATGCTGTACCTACATATTTTCAAATTTAGATGTTACCAAAAATGGGTTTTGTAAGCTAAGTTTTCCCAAAACCCGAACTCAAGGCGGTTTGTGAAAGAGTGTAGAGATTGCATACGAAAATATGTCAGTCATTTACGGATTTTTAAAAACGGATTATTCCAAATGTTGTCTGCCATTTACCAAATAAAAAAAACAAGAACACAACATAAACCAAGTGCGTCAATTTGTTCTTTAAACCAAACCTGTACCTATGGCTTCAGTGCAAATTTCTTACACATATGCGCTCCCATCTAATTGAGGTGTGTGTGGTTTACGAGGAAGTTTTTTTAGGTTACAAAATTTAGGGTATTATGCTATAAATGTGGTTTCTAAACATTTCTAGTGTCCCCATAATTGAAATCGACATACTAAATGATGTTTCTTTTGAAAATGTAAAAATGCTGAATTTTTTTACGAGGGTTAGGTTTAGGTGTAGGGGATAGAATCTATAGTTTGTAAAGTATACAAATTATTAAGTCTATGGAGAGTCCTCATAATGATAGCTGCACCAACGTGTGTGTGGGCAGGTTTAAGTTTTTTTAGGTTACAAACTGGTAATTACTAGGGTATTATGCTATAAATGTGGTTTATGAGGACATTTCTAGTGTCCCCATAATTATAATCGCTTAAAAAAAACACACACACAAAAAAAAAAAAACATACTAGTGACTCCAGTCAGGCTTCCTAAGCAACCAATTAGCCCTGCTGCTCGGGTGGGTAGAGGCACATTGGGTTAACCTCCTCATGGTCACTATAATGTGGTTCTTGCTCTCGGTGGGGCGCGTGGCAAGTTGTGCGTGGATTCTGCGGAGCATAGCGTGAGCCTCCACACATGCTATGACTCTGCTATATTGCACTCAACAAGTCACATGATAAGATGTGCGGATTGATGGTCTCAGACACTAAGGCAACTGAGATTTGTACTCCAACAGCCGGATTGAGGTTAGTCACTACGCCACCACAAGGACTTAAGAGCACACTGGGAATTCGGCATTCCAAATTGGGGAGAAAAAAATTCTCTCATCATAAAATTGTATATTTTTTCTTTTATCAAATTAAGTGCTTATATACAGAACCACAATCCAAAAGTGCTGCACTACAGGGAATCACAGATGTCAAATATTGCTTAAATATAGGGCTGTCACGATTATGAGTAATAATCAAACAAATAATTGCAATTATGAAGATTAGTTTCCTGTTTTCGGGATAAGACGATTAATTGTCTTATAAATTGTCATATTTCTTAAGGAGTGATTTTTTTTTCATACACCCAAAGTCATTTTTACATATTTAACTTGAAATATATAAATAAAATAATAAAATAAGAATATGTGATTTCCTTTTAAGGCTTTAAAAACTTGCAAATAACATGAAAAATAAAGTTTTAAATATCAAAATATTTCAAATACTTAAAATAGGTCTCTCTTGTTGGTCAGTTTTACATTTACACTGCTGTTTTTTTTAACACATTTTATATTTTTTATAAATAATATAATTATATAATAATTGTAATATTTATTTTATTATATTTATATAATATTTTATTATATTATGCAATTGTAAAATATTTCTGTCCTAATTTCCTCATATTCAAACTTTATTTTAATGCTCTGATTAAACCCACCAACTCTTATTTGTCATGAAGCAAAACCTTTGAGATTTCGTTTAATCGTCACTCCACAGAAGCGTGCGTTTTCTCTGTGTCACTGTGCGTCATTAACAGTGCATGTATGAACCAGGAATATCTTACTTATAAAGTAAGAATGCACCGATCCGATACCTGGATCGGTATCGGCTCCGATATTGACGCTTTTAAATGGATCGGGTATCGGTCTGACGAGCCCGATCCAAATCAGATACGGTGTATTAGTCATGTTCGTTACTGTCAAACTCCAAAAATGACATAAAATATGCAATTAAAACACAATTTAATTATTTCAAACGACATTTTATTCAAAGCCACTTGAAGACGTGTAATAGCTCTGTGAATCACAAAAGGCTCTGTTTAATAAGTAAATATATAAAATGCACACACAGCTCCAGCGCGTTACTGAATGTCGCTGCTCTGTTTACACACACCCTGCTGCTACTTTTAGCCTTCACGCGATGTGCAATATTTGAGCGCTACTCACACACAACATCTCAGATGTAGATGCTTAAAAGTTTGGTTCACTTATAATATGCATTTAGAACGGCACATGAGGTGCATTTTTACCAGAATTTGAATAAGAAGTGAATTAAACTACTGTGAACTTGCCTACAAACAGACACACTTACAGGATTTCCTGGAAAGTTCAGAATGTCAAAATAAAAGCGTTAGAGATTAAAAGTTAAAGGTGTCACGGAGACACTCACGGAGGAAGAGATATGAACTCAGTATCAGGGTTTATTGAACAGATGATTGAAACAGTGATGTAAACCCAGTTGAGCAGCGTGGCAAACAGCAGAAGATTAATTTCCAGACAGGGTATAGACATGATAACTCACAACAGTCTTATGATACTTGCAGGCAATAATGAAGACACAGGTATGTTTGACATAGTAGAAAAGTCTGAAGTCTCAGAGATACTATCGATGAGAACAGACAAAAAGTGTGTGTGAAACCGGGGTATTTATGCAGTCCTTGATTAGCCACTAATGACGTGCTGGTGCGTTTAATCAGAACTCAGGGGAGAGTGAGCGCTGTGACAGCAGTGCGAAAGAGAGAGAGAGAGAGAGAGAGAGACCGGTGACAACAGGTGCATGATTGAGATATATTACTATTATAATATATTATTATTATCATCGTTTGTTTACAAATTATAATAATATTTAAGTTGAATGGGTTCCAAAAAATAACTGTGTGAATGAAAAGTGAGCTGATATCTTACAACTAAATTGAACAAAAAAAAAAGAGAACTAAAGTCCAGATACAAGCTACAAAAAAAATATAGATATATTTTCTACTGATGACTTTGCGGTGCGGCTCAGTGACGCTCAGATTCGGAGTTCTACTGAATGACACAACACTTAAATAAAATACAATTAAGGACTCGACAATAAGGACTGCCCGATGGCCCGAAGCCAGTGTGAGAGAGGATCGGGCCAGTTGCTAGAACGGTCACTGCTGAATTTATAACGTTAGTGTTAGCATACAACCAGCGAGAGAGCACAAAAAATACACAGTGAACAAAGTCTTCGAACCGGGCACTCAGAGACAAGAGAGCATGATTATATTTAGCTTGCAATGACACGCGAGTGCATAACATACTGGAAGCAGTGAGGAACAGACTTGTGAGCGCACAAGCGTGAAGAAACCGAGTAAAAGTCTGAAGCACTGGCCCGATCGGGCCAGAAGAAAAAATCCTTAGCATTGAGCCCTGCAATTACTATTGATTTATTATTAGTAATAATAATATAGTGAATATTACACACCTTTACAACAGTGATATATTTCTGTCATATATTTTTTCATTTAAATTAAGCTTTTATTTTGAAGTGTTTTTGTTTTTATGACGGTACATTTTCAGTCTGGAAAAGCCGGTTGCAACGTGACAAATTATTAAACTGCAAAAGGCTGCTTTTGAATTAAAAAAGTATGTACTCTGTATGTGCCTCACACAACAAAGTGAATGTGCTATCTGTTCGCTGTCATCTGCTAGAAACAGCCCGTGATGCTCAGTACAGTGTTTTCCTGTATGAGACAAGGATGAGCTTTAAAAAGGTGCATGCGGCCGGCATCGGCACAACACTGTCTCCAAAAATTCACAAGTGCACACAATGTAAGCACGCTGCATTTACAAACTATATATTTATATTATTAAATCGACACATTTGCAGTTAAATAATCTCACTAGGACATAACATGATTTTAATTTGTGTGCTGAATTTTTATGTAATGACATTCGTACGTCAGATGGTATCTTTATTTGGTATCAGAGCATTTTTACGAGCACGAGTATATGAGAGTGGTATATACCAGTATCGTATCGGGGCTTCCCCTAAGTTTGACTTAAAGTTTATGTATGTAACTTTTTCAGTGTTAGAATACTTTCTTCTATCCCAGCTTAATACGCAGAGACAACTATTAGTAAGCCATTCGCAGGTTCATTTTCTCAAAAATTGTATAAAAAAATAATAATTCTGTGGCACTATAAAAATTCCTGTGTTTGTTTTGAGCGACCTGCTTAGACCCCACCTAACAACAGTACACATCCAATGTCGTGAGTTGAGGGCGAGACTATCTGACTCTTTGAACAACTGCAGATGGGGTGTGTATTCAGAAAACTGTTTTGAAAACATTGTTTATTTTTGCAATTCTATTTGGTGGCACTTGGGTAGCACATCCTTCAGCTATCAGGTTAATAGAAAATGGAGTGAGACTATTTTAAAATGCACATTCAGCTGGACAATCAAAAACATTTTATTGTAATAATTTTTAATGATTAATGCCCAGGTTAATACTTAGATATGCATTTGTATGCATTCAGTAATATGTTGCATTTGTGATATAGTTTAATTCTAAACAATACCTACTGAAAATCTATTATTCATTTGTAGTTTATTTATTTCCATTTTGTCCTATATTAGTTTCCGCCACAGTTTCACTGTCAATTTTCTGCATGTATATTGTCAATGTCAATTTCTTGCACACCAAAAGCCATACACTTTGTAAACCCTATTTAGTACTATGTTTTACAGGTAAAACATGTTATTAAGAGTATCAAACACATTGTTGGCCTACTGTTGCACTGCACTTCAGCAAATGAACAAACAGTTGGCACTTTGTAATGTTGAACGAGTTCTTTAAACCGTTTGCTGCATTTGTGAATGTGACAAAAAGCATAAACATAACTTTAACCTACCAAGTCATAATAAATCATGTAAAACTTTGAATCTGGAGCTTTTATAAAAGAGGGTCTATAATTTATTATCCTGTATACTCTATATCCTGTATATTTCCACTTCCATCCATCTCGCAAATTCTGTGGGATGGTGCTCACGTAAATGGTGCTTAAGGTTTGAAGTGTTTCCCGTCTGAGCTGAACCTTTTTTGCGATAAACTTTAAAGACTGGGTAAATATCAACATTGATGGTGCCTCGTGGGTCTTTAACATACCGAAGTAATCCTAGACAGCGGACCTGGTTCAGGCTCGGACATGTCTGTATGATGCACCCGTGCTGCACTTCTGATGTGCTCGTGATGCACTGCACTCGCGACACCTGCATGTCACCTTTAAACTTGAGTGACAGTTGAATGTAACATAAGGATGGCACAATTTAAAGATTTATTTTTTCTCGCCAAGTTTATATGATGCTGTAAATGTTACCGATTCTGTCAAAATTAAACAGATTTAGATTTTTTGAAAAGTTCTGCAAACATCTTTTATACTCACGCAATACCGTCAATGAGAAGATTTCAAAGGTTTGATAAATGTCCTTTTAAAATGTTACATCCCTAGTTGGCATTGCTGCAAAGTTTTGGCTTTTTGTGGCAGTAGTATTTAAGTTAAACTGAACTGAATAACTCAATTATATGAAATTATACTAGATTTTTTTGTGTTATTCCTGAAACAATTCTGCTGCTCTGCATCTGCTACCTCTGTCCTTTCTCAGAGATTCTCAAAAGAATCATTCTTCAATTGATAACAGCATACAGGCCATTTGCAGACTTGGCATTCATTAAGATTTGAAGATAACATTTAGTGAGAAAAGATTCACCAAGTGGGGATGTGTGCTCCTCCCTTCCCTGCAGTAAAAAGGGAAATAAACAGGCACACTGTTACTGCAGAGTGATAAAAATCTCCCCAGGCTCAATTTCAGCTGCCATTCAAGGCCATGAAACTAGCCCTCATTTGGCTTTTCACTACATCATCTTATTACAGCTAGGGCTGCAACTAACAAATATTTTGATAATCGACTAATCTAACGATTATTAGAACGATTATTCGACTATTTGGCAATTATTGCAACAATTAATCATTAGCTCTTAACAGATTATTCAGCTTGTGCCCAGACTTAAAAGGTTGTATTAAACGTGCAACAATAAAGAGGACAAAGTCATCTTTTAAAAATCCCTCAATTAATAAAAGGGAAAAAATATTTTTATTAAGTTTAAATAAAATAAATTTTATTATCAAGTGTTTAGTCTCGTTTTCCATTTAAAATTGGCTAAAATCCTTAAAACAAGATACATTCACTTGAGAAGCAACATATATGATATTTAGACAGAGAATGTATCTTAAATATACAGTAAGTGTATTTTGTATACAAGTGTATTTTTTCACTTGGTTATACTTTTGCGAGTGCAAAGTGGTTGTACAAAGCGCCAAAGCTTCGTCAACTAGATACGCAACATGCTACAGGCAAGTGAGGAAGACACCATCCTATACCAACAGTTCTGTGCACGAAAATACGGGACAAATCGCATCTCATATTGATTCAGGGACAGTGCATTTTTTTTCAATCACAGGATGAGTGGCAAGCCTAAACATTAGTTTGTGCTTGCGTGCAGCAATTAGGCTAATTTGGTAATAATCTGATTCAGGATGGCAGCCAAAAAGAAAGGTGTACAATAGGATCTACTTTTCAAACAGTCAAAGTGTAAGTCACTTAAAATATTTTCTTAGTTGCTAATGTGTAGAGTAAACAATAATGTTAATAATAATACTTTACTAAGCCATAAATGTTTTTCTGCGCTGTTTATATGGCATGCATTAATGTGTTATTTTGTCAGGTCAGTTGACAGAAGTAGTCCTGCAAGGTAGTAGCTCAGACAGAGCAGGAAGAGAGGCAGGTGGAGAGGCAGGGTCAGAGGTGAGGCCTAGGCTTGTAACAACATGATTATAAGAGTAAATGTAGATATTTGTTTGATCAGAACAACAATGACACAAGTGAGACTGAATTATATTGCTGTGTGCCATGTCCACCAGGACAAACTGGAAAATATTGATGTGAAACAAATCAACAGATCACTGGTTTCAAAAGGTAGGAGTACTTAAAATGTGTCCTTCAATGTTACATTCAGCTGACAAAATTGAGTAAAGAATTTCTTGTGTTCTGTGATTACAGTACTTGGTTATTGGTTATGTGGACTACAATACCAGGTTATACCTGTAGGAGCTCTCCATACATTAGGTATATGTACTCTGATGCTGATGTATGAAAGATGTTGACGATTGCATTATGGACAGATAAAAGTTAAAGTTAAGTCTCTGCTAAACTGCCTCCTTGTCGTCATTATTTACCTATAATTTAAAACATTATAGAATTCATTGATTAAAATATTCTTGTAGTCAATATAGACTAAAACCTTAATGTCAATCCCTAATTAATGTTTTTTCAGTTATGAATGTATGCTTGTTTAGATATTCTATCATGAAGTACAGAAAGCTAAATTGTAATGTTGTTGGTTTACAAAATCAAAATTGAGCAATTATTGTCTCAGGGACATATTTACATAAAAACTCCATTTATGAGTGTGTTGGCAACCATACAAATAATGGCTTTAGATGACATGAAATTGTGGTCAAAAGTATATCACAAATACAAAAATCCTCAGCTTCCAGGGGGGCTCTACGGATTGCTTTTACTTTCCCACCAATGTCAAAATCAAACCTAAGCCCTTGCTGCATACACAATATTTAGCAGCCAACTAGTTACATTACAAATACAATATAGCAATTAGTGTTGTCAAAAATACCGGTACTCCGGTACCAAGTCGGTACTGAAACAAAAATATTTTTACGATACCAGAATTTCTGAAGGTACCAGAGTACTGAGTACTGGGTCTACCCGGTACCCATGCAGAGGCTGGAAATTTTGAATGCTCACAACAAGCAAAAGATGACGACAAGCAAAGCTGTTGCGGAGTCTCAACTGAATCTTGTCGAAAAGAAAAATGGGAAAAGCCAGGTTTGGAAATTCTTTGTATTTGAGGCTGATGAAAAGGGAAACATCATAGATCAGCAAAAATCTATTTGTAAACGGTGCTCACAATTTTCTGACAAAAGGAGGAAACAAATCAAACTTAATAAAGCACCTGAAAGACAGAAACCCGGATTAATTCAAGCAAATAAAGCAGGGGACTTTAAAAGCATATTATCATTTGCATTAGGGCTGAAACCATACGTCGACATTATCGACAACGTCGAAAATAAAAAAATTACGAGACAAATTTTCATTGTCGAATAGTAGTTTGATCTCATTTAACGTAAAATGAAATCATATTAAACTGTAATAATGGTTAATGTTTTCGCTCTACATGGTTCATTTAAGCAGTGTTTTTCGAAAGTACAGGTGAAACTCGAAAAATTAGAATATCGTGCAAAAGTTAATTAATTTCAGTAATTCAACTTAAAAGGTGAAACTAATATATTATATAGACTCGTTACAAGCAAAGCAAGATATTTCAAGCCTTTATTTGATATAATTTTGATGATTATGGCTTACAGCTTATGAAAACCCCAAATTCAGAATCTCAGAAAATTAGAATATTGTGAAAAGGTTCAGTATTGTAGGCTCAAAGTGTCACACTCTAATCAGCTAAACACCTGCAAAGGGTTCCTGAGCCTTTAAATGGTCTCTCAGTCTGGTTCAGTTCAATTCACAATCATGGGGAAGACTGCTGACCTGACAGTTGTGCAGAAAACCATCATTGACACCCTCCACAAGGAGGGAAAGGCTCAAAAGGTAATTGCAAAAGAAGTTGGATGTTCTCAAAGTGCTGTATCAAAGCACATTAATAGAAAGTTAAGTGGAAGGGAAAAGTGTGGAAGAAAAAGGTGCACAAGCAGCAGGGATGACCGTAGCCTGGAGAGGATTGTCAGGAAAAGGCCATTCAAATGTGTGGGGAGCTTCACAAGGAGTGGACTGAGGCTGGAGTTACTGCATCAAGAGCCACCACACACAGACGGGTCCTGGACATGGGCTTCAAATGTCAAACGTCTTACCTGGGCTAAAGAAAAAAAGAACTGGTCTGTTGCTCAGTGGTCCAAAGTCCTCTTTTCTGATGAGAGCAAATTTTGCATCTCATTTGGAAACCAAGGTCCCAGAGTCTGGAGGAAGAATGGAGAGGCACACAATCCAAGATGCTTGAAGTCCAGTGTGAAGTTTCCACAGTCTGTGTTGGTTTGGGGATCCATGTCATCGGCTGGTGTTGGTCCACTGTGCTTTATTAAGTCCAGAGTCAACGCAGCCGTCTACCGGGACATTTTAGAGCACTTCATGCTTCCTTCAGCAGACAAGCTTTATGGAGATGCTGACTTCATTTTCCAGCAGGACTTGGCACCTGCCCACACTGCAAAAAGTACCAAAACCTGGTTCAATGACCATGGTATTACTGTGCTTGATTGGCCAGCAAACTCGCCTGACCTGAACCCCATAGAGAATCTATGGGGCATTATCAAGAGAAAGATGAGAGACATGAGACCAAACAATGCAGAAGAGCTGAAGGCCGCTATTGAAGCATCTTGGTCTTCCATAACACCTCAGCAGTGCCACAGGCTGATAGCATCCATGCCACGCCGCATTGAGGCAGTAATTAATGCAAAAGGGGCCCAAACCAAGTACTGAGTACATATGGATGATTATACTTTTCAGAGGGCCGACATTTCTGTATTTAAAATCCTTTTTTTTTATTGATTTCATGTAATATTCTAATTTTCTGAGATTCTGAATTTGGGGTTTTCATAAGCTGTAAGCCATAATCATCAAAATTATATCAAATAAAGGCTTGAAATATCTTACTTTGCTTGTAATGAGTCTATATAATATATTAGTTTCACCTTTTAAGTTGAATTACTGAAATTAATTAACTTTTGCACGATATTCTAATTTCATATCATTGCTATGCAGACGATCTCCAATTTTATTTTCCTGTGAGGCTAGATAACACCTGTTCATTGGACAAAGAACAGGAATATTACAGTGACATTAAACTCTGGCTATCCAGCAGCTTTCTCCAATTGAATGAGAGTAAAACTGAGGTTTTGATTGTAGGCTCTCCCGTCTTATCTTGCTTTCCTGATCATTTGGGATCTTTATCCCTAAAGACTGAGAATCATGTAAAGAGTTTAGGGGTAATCATGGACTCATCACTTAACTTTAAGAAACAGATTGGTGCTGTTGTCAAAGGCAGCTTTTTTAACCTGAGATCAATTGCTAAAGTAAAGCATTTTTTATCTAGTGAGGATTTAGAAATTGTAGCTCATTCTTTTATTACATCTAAGCTTGACTACTGCAATTCTTTATATATCGGTCTCCCCCAGACTCTGCTTGTCCGCCTACAGTTAGTGCAGAATGCAGCGGCAAGGCTTTTAACGGGGTGCGAAGAGAGAACATATTACTCGGTACTGCAATCCCTACATTGGCTTCCGGTCAAATTTAGGATTGATTTTAAAATTCTCTTGTTTGTTTACAAGGCATTGTCATGCCTTGCCCCACAGTACCTCAGAGATCTTATAGTTCCTTACTCTCCTTTTAGAGTTCTCAGGTCCTCCGATCAACGACTTTTAAAGGTACCTCGTTGTAATTTAAAATCAAAAGGAGATCGTACTTTTTCCGTGGTAGGTCCCAAACTTTGGAATAGTCTCCCATTCCATGTGAGATCAGCTCCATCGATTACAACTTTTAAGTCTTATTTAAAAACATATTTATTTTCTTTAGCTTCTGAATAATGCATGTCTGTTTTTTGTTGTATGACTTTCATGTTATTATTCTGTAAAGCACTTTGGGGCAACGTCTGTTGTTTAAAAATGTGCTATATAAATAAAGTTGCTTGCTTGCTTGCTAATGAGCACTGCAGTTCACGCCTGACTGAGGAGAGAAAGAATTACACAGATCAGTTCAGATGCACTCTAAACTTTCACAGCTTAATTTTATGTAGATCACAAAGTATTAGGGAATTATATATATATTGGGGGGGATTGAAACTGCACCCGGCTGAGAGAGGCTCAGCCTCGGGGACGATCATCCCTCGAGCCCGCACACTTAATGCAGCTAGATTAGAACGCGATGGCTCGTGACTTATTTAATCATAATGTCACTGTGCATTTCTTATCATGAAGAAAAATGGCAATATGCAGCTTTATTAATACGAGAGCACTTTGCATATCAGTTTGGAAATTGTTTTTTATTCATTCTATTGTATGCTGGTTTATTTAGGGTTTTTTTTAGTACTTGGTAAGCAAATCTTATACAAGTGTTCAAAAATACTTTAAGCATACATTGTACAGTTTTGTTATAATTCAAAAATAATATATTTAAATTAAATGTTGCTCAATGGTATATTTCTGTTCTTAGTTCTGCTGCTAATGTTTTGTTAACTTTGTTAATAAAAGAGTGTTGTTTAGTAACCTGTTTTTGCTTTGGTACCGAAAATGGTATCGAGTACCGTGAAATTTCAATGGTATTGGTACCGACTACCGAACTTTTGGTACCGTGACAACACTAATAGCAATGCAAACTCACTTGAAAACAAAAGCATACTGAGGCTTAAGCAAATCAGAGCACATACGATTAGTCTTATGTTGGCATGATATTACTTTCTCCTCTGATTCAGCTTAGGCCACACAGGGCCGTAACATGACTCTACTACTCCTCCCCCTTTCTGAAAAGAGGCACTCCTGGGCTAGAAGAGGGCCCACAGGCTTCAAAAAATAAAGAGAGTCATGCACAGAGGGAGCAGGCCACCATTTCTCCTTTAAATACAGCTATATAAAAAGAGAAAGCCTGGCTCTTAGGGAGAAAATTGGATTTGGTTCTCTCTTCCCCTCCCACTCTTGGTCTTCTATTTTAGTTGCAAGCAGAGCATAGGACTTTTTCTAGCCCATGTCTGCAGGAGCAACTCAAATCACTAAAGGATCCATTTGCTGCAAGATAGAGGTGGGAGGGGTGGTGGTGAGGTTGTCTTTGTCATCGAGCCCGCATCTTGCACTTACAAACATGCAAGTAGTTTGAAAAAACATGATGGAAAGAGCAAGAAATGGAGTTATGCAACAAAGAGCAACAAAGAGTTGTGAGAAAAAACAGGCAGACTTGTATGGGACAAATCTATCTGACACAGATTCTGAAGGTGAATTCCTGTGTCAAGGGCAAGGCTGACCTTATAAACATGTTTCAGGGCAAACATTCCTGATTACATTTCTGTGTTTAAACAATCTAGGCTATGCACTGGATGATCACATGCATTGAATTAATGTAATTACACAACAAATAAAAGAGTTGTCCGTGTGACTTGTGACTAACCTTTTCAAAAAAACAAAAATAACTTAATTGTTTTGTATGAATTATTATTGTCATTGTTGTTTTTCTTTACCATTACCATTATTATTATTGCATTCTGTGTGTATGTGTCTCTATTTACTAGTTTATGGATGTGAGTGTTGTGTATGCACACATTTTTGTACGCCTGTTGGAAGAAGCAATATTGCAAAATAAAATAAAAATTTGGTAAAAAACATAAATAGAAAACAAAACAAAAAAAAAGAACAGCCATCGATTAGGATTAATATTAGTCCCTAAAACTAAACTCTGTCTACTGAACCAATTCCAAAAAAAATCTGACAAAAATACCTATATTCAGACAACAATGGGATGACAAAAAAGCAATAATACATATTTTTAAAATGTCATGTAAATGCTTTAGTCTGACTGAAATCATACCAGTCCAGATTTTTCAAAATCGAACTAACAAACCTAGATGATGCGATTGTAGCACGTACCATTATTGGACCACAAAGACTGGCCTTGGTGGTATGCTCATACGAAGGATAGCAAAAACAACAACAACCCAAATATATCATGGTGAATGCTTGAAATGTATATTTTTGGAGGGATCAGCAGTCTGTAAGCCATTCACACCTGTGACATACTGAAGTGCATCTACTTATTATTCTTTTGTCTGTATTCTCTCCATTGACTATATGCCATAGTAACACCCAACACCCATCTTTGCAGAAGCATCAAATGTCTTTATTTAAAAGCATTCATGATGTTATGTGGACATTTTTACATATTCCATCATAAAATATAATAAAAGAGTGTAACAGATGCAAACTATGGCCAGGGTTAGCATGCTATGTAAGGGTGTAACACATCACTAATCTCACGATTTGGTTCAGAAGAACTCAAGGTTCGTTTCGGTTCATGATTCTTTAAACTAAGCCTGAATCAACAAAAGTTAAGATTGAACAGTTTTTTTGTTTTTTATTATAACTTTAAAGAGATATGCAAAACAGTTCCTGTCCTTTAAAATGTAGCTAAAATTACGGTTCTTAAAAGTGTTAAATGATTAATCAGGGATGTACTGGGACTAAAAATCAGCCCAAAACAGGGCAATGGGGCCATCAAATAATTGTGCTTACTGAAAATACAGAATAATGTTAGATACGCAAGTTGGTTGCACACTGTCACTGATTACATACAATTAAAATTGTGCTAAAAGAGGCGCATCTCTCTCCCACTGCTGGACTGGTTTCACTTTAAGTATTCACAGTTTCAGCTGAACTCATCCTATAACAATTGTATTTTAGAGCTCCTTTTGTGCAATAAAGCAACTTCCATTTGAATGCATGTTACAGGTTACATAGGCTCAGGACGTTGCGTGATTTGGATAGAACAGACACTACATTTTTTTAGTTTTTTTTATGTAAATGTTTTATTTTATAAGTCCCATCTCATTGATGCGCATCATCACATTTTTGAACTGCAATGTACCATGATAAGCCATTACACCCCTAATGCTATGCGATGTATACTTTCAAAAATCATTGAGTGATTATAACAGCTTCATTACTTTCATTTAATTTACATATTTAGCAGACACTTTTATCCAAAAGAGGGACAAACATAAGTGAATCATCTTAAGGAGACAGTGGTACGAAAAGTGCCATACTACAAAGTTTCACTAGCATCAGAATAGTATTCAAAACAGATTAAAAAGCCACAAGATTTTTTTTTTTTTGTGACTGGTTAAGTGCTCATGGAAAAGATGTGTTTTAAGTCGTTTAAGAGAGTGAGTCAGCTTCACGGATGGAGTTGGGAAGGCCGTCCACCAACATGGTATGATGAAACTGAACGTCCGGGAAAGTGTTTTGGTGCCTCTGTGTTGGTACGACAACGCGATGTTCCTTAGCCGACCACAGGCTTCTAGTGAGCGTGTAGTTCTGCAGTTCATTTAGATAGGGGCGCAGATAAATCTGGTTCCGGAAGTAAAAATCCCTTTAATTTTTCCATTGACAAACTGATTTTCAACGATAACTTATAAACCTTTAAAGGCAGACCTACCGTTAGCTCAGAGGTTGTTAATCAATAGTACTTGTTCCCATTAGTCTGTGTTATTTCAGCTTCATTGTTTAAAAGTCGCGTTTGATAGCATAATTCATGGTAAACAACTGCATTACCCATAGTCCAGCAGAGAAAGCTTCACCAATCAGAGAACAGCTGCCAACTAATTCAGCAAAACGTGTCTTGGAGCGAGTGCCCACTCCCATGACAGTGAATGATGTAATCGAGTCTGTCTCTTGTCTTCACCCTTTAAATACTTATAATCAACAAATCAACCAAAAATCAATAGTTTTATACAATCCCATCATTCTTTATTCAATCACATCAATCGCAATACTTTATGGGATTGTAGTCCATGCTCTCGTGAAAGATGGTAAGTACACAGCCTTGTATCTTTGTTTTTTTGTCCGATTTTCAAAAACTGCTTTGCCTGGTTTGGTTCATGGCTTACAACTCTTTTATGACAAGTCTATAGGAAAATAAATGGGAAAAAAACAAACGGAACCCAGAAAGCTGAAAAAGTGGGCGGGCACTGTTGCGCTCTATTGTATGGCTTCAAGAGACTGAATATAATGCATGAGTCATATGAGCTACTTTAATGTTGCCTTTATGCTTCTTTAATGTCATATTCATGCTTGATAGTAATGGCTATGACACACAATAACACAAATTATCTGAGCACTGGAAAACACTTGTAATTAATTTGCTAATAACCAAGAGAGTGATCACTTCACTTCTGTGGATTTGGACTTTAATGTGCAACATAAACAATTCTTTTCTACCCATGTGAGTGTTTCTGTAACTGGATTTTAAAGTAAGTTTCTGTTCAAATTTGAGGCCAATATTTTCTGCCTTTTCTTCACTTTAAACTGAAATTTCGCTGCATCCCTAATAAAGACTGTAGCTTGACTGCGTAAAAACCCACAGTAGCTGGATTATAACTGCCCATATAAACATACTCAATGTTACCAATGAAAACCAATGAGGTGGTTTGACCAATGCATGCAACAGGAATTCCACAGTCCAATACAGGCATGCACAGAGACACCCCATTAAGAAAAATATATTTTCAGCCGAGCTTTGCCCTCAATTAACATTATTCAAACTTGCAAACACATTATCTCAAAACCGTTAACAATACTATCTTTTCTTCCAACACAATCTATTCTCAACAACTAGGAGTTTCTGGAAAAGGCCTCTAGACATTAAGAAGCTGAAAGTACCCTGTGTATACTTGAGACTGTTCATATTAATGACACTGAGAGTGGGAAAATAAACTCAAGGCATCGGGTCTTTTTGTGTTTCCGAACACTGCCTCTCCTGAAAAAGAGAGGGCTTCTCAGAAGTGCCAGGAAAAAAAAAGCACAGCCCTCTCTTGTGTTTTCTGTTTTTCGTTTGGAGCTTTCTTCTCATCTTCCCTTCTCAGATCTGAAAGGCCAATACCACTGTAAATTAAGATATATGGATAGAGCTGTCTCTCTCCTCGTAAGAGATTTATCCTTGTCTCCATGTTTAATGGCCCCTGGGACTAATCAGGAGTCTGTTCATTCTCTCTGGGTGTTGGGGAGGGTCAGCAGGACCAAAAAAAGATGTACTCCCACTTCATTCGAAAGATCTCTCAAAAACAACTTGTAAGAAATATTAGCCGTGTGAAAGAGCGAGACATAAACGTCATAGATCAAAAGGTCATGGATCACTCATAGCAAAAATATGATGTAATTTCAAAAGGGGTTGCTGCTTGAATTGTGGTAAAAAAAATACAATAAAAAATAAAAATCCAAGCAGACTCATATTTGGATTTTGTTTTTAACTCATCACATTTTGATTTTAAAACATTGCCATTTTGAAATATGTATACTATATAATGGAGTAAGGAGTAACAAAATTATACTAAAACAATATAGTATAATTATACTTAATACACAGTAAATTAGCATTGAACAAATAAAACTACTATGTCATAATTGTAACAAATGTGTCAATTACTAACAAATATTAAATATAACCTACTAATATATATATATATATATATATATATATATATATATATATATATATATATATATGCATATATATTGTACACTTACAGCCTTTAAGTAAACAACTCAACACCCAATCAAATAAATCGACGTGTAAACTTATAATTACAATGGACAACCTCAATATTAATGCCAAGACAACACATCAGTCTAATCAAAGACTTGATGAACTGTTTTAATTCAACTACTGATAAAAGTGAGCCCAAGCTACACAACACAACCAGGTAGTCAACATGATTTTACACGTTGCCTGTAAGGACATGTGACAAGGGTATATTAACACAGATGTAATCAAATCAACCCTTCACAGACATACAATAAACAACATAGGCCAATAAATAATATGGTACTATCACATGGCAGAGCTTTAAAGGCTGAAACAAGGCTGATAGTCTGAGGAAGAACTGCAGGGCCCAATGTTACTGGTGCTAGCTGTTTATTAGTCAACAATGCACGCAAAATTACATGAAAGTCTGCATTTCCAACCTGTTGTAGATTAGGAATTCGCTGTATAATTTCAAGTCATTGTCCTGCATGTTTAATGCGCCCATTTGTTGCTAAACAAAACTACTGCAAGACAAACAAACTTTCCCCACCTCTACTACAGGAAAGAAAATCCTTAAGCAAATATCCGGAATTCCCACTTACCTATAGATGAAGCGTCCAGTATATCAAATAAAGATCCTTGAAATTCGGACTTGTTTGACTCGTGACGAAGGTCCGCTCTAAAGCGTAGAGTACAGACACATTGTCTGCCGGGGATTTAAATAATTTTATCCTGCTTTCGTGGAGGTTTTTCTCCGGTTTTGAGGTCTCTTTCGGTCTTTTCTCTCTAGTTTCTCTGCGTGAGGAAACATTCCTCCCGTGAGCGTAACGCGATCATCCCTGATTCAGTCTTCCAATCACGGCATCGCGCTGATTCACTCCTCCAATCACCGCTACGCGCCTAAACGCGAGCGTTCTATTCGCCGACCAGCGCGGTGAAAAACAAGCTACATAGACGCACTGGAGAGGGTGAGGAAGGATGAATGGAGGGGGTCACCCAAAAATGAAAGCCGCGGGTGCCATCTGGTGTCCAACCGAAGATAGAAACTGTAATTTTTCACATTTAAAGGGATAGTTCACCCAAAAATGAAAATTCTCTCATCATTTATACATCCCAGACGTGTCTGACTTTCAGTCTTCAGCTGAACACAAATTAATATTTTTATGAGATTATCTCAGTTCTGTAGTACCTCACAATGCAAGTCATATAGCTTCTGAAGATATGGATGGAGTCATTTGATTTACTTTTATGCTGTCTTTATGTGTTTTTGGAGCTTCAAATTTCTGGCCACCATTCACTTGAATTGTATGGACCTACAGAGATGAGATATTCTTCTAAAAATCTTTGTTTGTGTTCTGCAGAAGAAAGAAAGAAAGAAAAAAGAAAGAAAGAAAGAAAGAAAACCAAACACATCTGGGATGGCATGAGGGTGAGTAAATGATGAGAGAATTTTCATTTTGGGGTGAACCATCCCATTAAATTTGGAGTAAAGACTAACCAACAAGCGCTTAATAAATAATAAGAAGTATTAAAGATATACATTTTTAAGCTGAGAAATGTACACAAACTCATGGAACAGGTATGCGCTAATACACTGTGCAGTGGAGATAATAGGTAATCAAAGGACCTTTCACACTGAATAAAAGTTCCATCTAAAGGTGACTTACAGAACTGTTTATTATTTCCAAACCACAAACTGCCATCACACGTTTGGAAGAACTGGTTTTGTGAAAATTGCCAGAATCTTCTGCATGTACGTGGTATTCATTTGGAGAAACTTGGCAAATTGAAAAGGACTGCAGCAAAGCTAAAACGCAATAACTTTACATTTGGTAAAATTTTTGTTATAACTGATATCAGGTCTGCCATGTGACAGGCATGAAAACTGCAGCAACTACAAAATCCACACTAAAACCACTTGCAGTGTAGTGCAGGTTATATGGACTACTTTATGGTACATTTAAGGTGCTTTTTGGTCATTTTTATGAAGCTTGACCACCACGTTCCCATTCACATTCATTGTATGGAAAAGAGACCAGAACATTCAGCTAAATGTCTCCTTTAGTGTTCCACAGAAGAAATGACCTTACGACTAATTAATTTTACATTTTGGGTGAACTATTACTTAAAGACTTATATTTAGATTACAGTTCACTAGCATGACGAATAAAAGCTCATAACTGCACACAACTGACACTGACACTTTTGTTTATTTGGTTAAAAGTAATAATGTTTTATTCACATTTCCAATAGTACATTTGGTTAGTATCTCAATGTGTGCTGTGGTGCATTGCAGTGGATGTGGTACATATATTTTATAATTCCTCTCAGGTTAAATTTTTTTAACATCAGCAATTAAGTCAAGCAATTCAATATTCAGCATTAATTTAGAATAACAGAGCAGCCAAAAGAGAGACATAGAATGAAAAAAAAATGACAACTCAGCAAAAAGTTAACAGAAAGTTACATTAAGAAGACATATGAACATCAAACACAGGAGATATTTGTGTGTTCACTTACAAGCTAGTTTATATCTCACATATTATATCTTATAACTCACATTCCAGTCACTAAAATTCTGCCTATTGCAACCTTCCCCTTTCCTTGTTGATTGCTGCCTCAATAATCTCTGTATACCAACATCTGTTGGCATTCACCCCTGGATGTTAAGGATCTGTGCAGACAGGCCATGGTGCCTGTTTTTCAGTTTGACAAATCGTGGGCCTTTTAACTCTGATTCAAACTTCTCCCTGTATAAGGCAGGAGTGGAAGAAAGAAAGACAATTTAAATGAAAATATGCACAATAATTATAATTTATCAGCAGGCCTTTATGTGGCCCAGCCTCAAAAATCACATAAAGGCCACACAAAATCAATCTATAAGACATTGTTTAAATCCATGCATTCAGAAGCTATAAGATAAGTGTAGATGAGAAAAATATAAATATTATAGTAATTTATTTACTATAAATCTCCACTTTCACTTTCAAAATGTGAAAGTAAAAGTGGAGGTTAATAGTAAAAAATATAATGGATTTAACCACTGTAGTCATATGGATTACTTTGGCCTTTATGTGGTTTTTGAAACTTCAAAGGTCTAGTCACCATTCACTTGCATTGTATAGACCCACAGAGCAGAGATATGCTTCTAAAGATCTTAATTTGTGTTCTGCTGGAGAACGAAAGTCATGCACAATGTCATACAATTATCCCTTTAAAGGAAGGTTTTTCACCCAAAACGGAAAACTATTTCATAATATAATATATTATCTTTATATTGAAACGCAAAGGAGTTATTTGGAATAATGTCCAAGCAGCTTTTTTCCATTCAATGAAAGTGAATGGCAAATGGCTGCCCTGGTCCTCATCCATTTTCGTTGTATAGCAAATGTTAGCCTGGACTTTCTACTAGATAAATTCCTTTTTGTTCCATGAAAGAAAGTTATACAGCTTTGAAACAACATGAGTAAATGATGCCAGAATTTTTATTTTTTGAGTGAAATATCATGTTGAGGTCTGACCTGGCTACATGGCAACAGTGTCAATAAAAAAACCGCAAAGTGGATTACCTTGATTTTCTAAGAGCCTCCTCATCTGGATCTTGCACTGTGACATAAGGAAAGATACATGAGTCTCGCTTTACTTGCAAATGAGTCTACAAAATTAAGTTCAGAGTGATTTTTATTACACAAACTCTGCATTTGAGTTACATTTATCTTTATAACAGCACATTCATTAAATTTCAATGCTGTTATAAAGAATGTCTGAACTCACAATATTCTGTTCCTGTGATATGAGCAAGGATGCGAAAGGACTTGGACTGCAGGTTGGCGGCACGACGGGCCCATTCAGACATCTCAGCCTCCTTCTCATCAGGTTTGATCACAGCTTGGTAAACTGGAGAAGCACTGTCCACAAGAGGGTCTTTAATAGGAAGTGATCTAATCCCCAAAAGAGAGTGTGTGTGTGTGTGTGTGTGTGAGAGAGAGAGAGAGAGAGAGAGAGAGAGAGAGAGAGAGAGAGAGAAAGAGAGAGAGAGAAAACAAGATTAGCCATTCTTCTGTGTTTTTATTTGTATTTTTATTTATGTTTTTGGGCACATTGGTAATGATTACGTAAACCAATGTTAACAGCTTTCAACCAATGCTGGATTCATTAGTACAGTTAAGGACAGTATTTGTTGAATTTATATTTGAATGAATACACAATGCATCTCATAATGCAAATGCTACTTATGTATTTATCCGCTCTCTGAGATTTGTGATGTTTTAAAAGGATAGTTCACCCCAAAATAATTTACTTACTCTCATACTATCCCAGACGGCATTATTTTTTTTCTTCTGATGAACACAAACAAAGATTTTTAGAAGAATGTCTCAGCTCTGTAGATTCACACAGTGCAAGAAAGACTCCAGTGGTTAAATTCATGTTTTCTAAAGTGATATGATAAAATTTGAGTCCTTTTCAGGAAGATTCCAACTCTTTGTGCATATACTGGGCAGGTAAGATAATTTATAGTAAAAAATGACTTAAATATGTATCTGTTTCTCACCCACACCTATCATATTGCTTTAGAAGACATTAACCAATGAGTCTTGTGGATTACATTTATGCTGCCTTTATGTGATCTCTGGAGCTTGAAAGGTCCGGTCACAATTCACTTGCATTTAATGGACCTACAGAACTGAGATATTCTTCTAATAATATTCATTTGTGTTCTGTAGAATAAAGAAAGTCATACACAATCTGGGATAGCATAAGAGTAAATGATGAGAGATTTTTCATTTTTGGGTGAACTATAACTAAAATTATAATTACGTCTGAGTTTAAGATCTATCTGTGATAGAGGCAGAAGTGACTTTTCAAGACTTAAGAATGAGTTAGAATTTGATGTGCATAAAACTGAATGCAGAGTGCCCATGTTAGGGAATGTAAAATGTTAGATATTATATAAATGATGGCAGATATACTCAGAACATTGCTTTTAGCTTATTTCTTTTTTTTAAGTTTCCATTTGCAGAGGAAGTGCCACAATGTTTGAATTCTGATTTTTAAATACAATGCAGATGGCCTTTTTTCAAATTTACTTAAAAAATTTCACAGTTTACTTACAAATTCCCAAAAGTATAACATGGCAATTGAACTGACTGAGAAATCGACCAAAAATTCCACTTCAGTGTTTATGCAATCAGCCTTTAAAACATTGTTGAGATGAGTGAACATGGCTGAGATGGATCTGAATAGACTGTGGCTACTTACGCCAAGGGAGATCCAGCGGAGTCTTCTCCACTATCAATCACATGACGATCCAGAATGGGAGGAGGCAAGACAGAGTCATGTCACATTGAGGGAGGGGACAAGCAGCAAAGGGTGGGGTAAGGATGAGTGATGAGGTATAGTTGATTGGTGGGGTGATTGGATGGTTGTGGATGGAGTCCACAATGAGCCAGCAGAAGAGGGAGGAAAAGCACAGATGAATTTGCTACACATAACCTTGTGGAAGTCTGAAATTGGCCCAGTCTTGTGGTTAGATGACTGCCTTATTAGCTCTAGCTGCTATGAACATCCCAGAATGGAGGGAGTTTTACAAATGTTAATCAAAAGATTAAAGACCCTATAAAATCAAAATTAGTGCTTTGTGGCATTTAGTCTATGTGTTGGCCATCCATATGCTAATGTACTCCAGAACATGAACAAAGATCACTTTTAGTAAATGTACAGTCTCAGCACTAATCAGATTTGTGTCCAATCAAATGCTTTCTGGAATGAGAATATTCCCCAATACCACCTTTAACCAACTAGTGGGTAGCAAATCATGATTAATGGCAATGATGTAACTTAAAGGTGAAATTTTACAATATATGTAGGAAATCATGACCACTCACATGGTCATATTCTCCAAGTCATATCAGTAACCTTATAAAAGCTGTTTTATGCTACATGGAGAGGGTCCGCACATGGGGGCTGCCATGTTAGAATCACATGACCAGCCAAATACAACTCACTTATTCTCAGTAACTGTCCTGTTATTTGACACTTTCACTCATTGATTAAAGTAATCATGGCTGACTGTAAATTCTTAATTTCTACAATGGCATCTGAAACTGAAAACTATTGATTTCAAATGATGCTGCATCCAAACCGCTAGGTCTTGTAAGACAAAATTGCACTTTTAAGTCTATTGACTTTTTTTAAGGGACATCACCTTTATATGCACTCATCAAGCAATTTCATGGTCTTTAAACTGTAAATATGAAAAATGGAAAATGATGATCTCTAGTGTACAAAAATGAATAAAAGGTGCAAATAATGTTTTGCTTCTTGTAATATCCTTGATTTTTGTTTTCTGAGAACATTTGAAAAGTCTAAGACTAATATTTTGTAAGCTCACTTATTTTAATGGAGGTCACAATTTGTTGCTACAGTACAATGATGTGCTGCTGGTTTGAAGTTTTGTCTTGTGGTTTCAATTATGACATATCACAGTTGTGGTGAAAATTGTACCTCGTTTCGTTTCCTCTGGCTTGGGACTGACCAGCAATGGCGTCCATAATGGCATCCTGAGAGTACATACTAATAGGAGTGTTGTACTGGGCATGGATGATAGTAGCCTTTCCACCAGGTCCCTTCACCTCGATGGGCTTGTGAGTGGACAAAGCCGAGTCCTTCAGTGCGATGGGGTTGAAGCTGGGAACGTACTCTTGGCTTTCAGAGTTCAGGTGAGTGTGACAAGGTGTGGGAGGGTGAAAACACAGAGAATATAAACTATAAAATATAAACTTACCTCATGCATCAGTAAAACAGCACTAAGTTTGGAAGTTCTACACAGTATCATGTAAATATATTTCAGTTTGCATTACTTAGTTTAAGTGGAATGATTCTTAAAGTGAATTGTTTACACCAGCCAATGCTTTACAATACAATGCACTTATAAGCTTATGGATTATGATGGCCATGACTTTGTCTCTAGACATACTAATAAAATCCAATATCTGAAAACGCAAAGTTATCATGCCATGTACAACCAGTTCATCTGTATGCACTCTTTTTTTTAGAGCTCTCAACCCAAACAGTGAACAATGCACATGGCATGCAATAATACTCAAAAACCATGCAAAGATGCAGTGAACAGAAATAAAACCATAACAAAAGTCAAATTACTGTTTTATCCCATTTGAATAGTTCACTCAAATATATTTTGAACAGTCAAGAGCACAAAATGTAAGCATGCAAAACACAATCATAGTACTGCATGTGGCCATGCTTCAGAGCACACACATTCACACTCAACTCTGGATATTTTAAATTCAAAAACTGTTACTGACGTGGCAGCTGTGTTGGCAATGACCTGCGACAACATAGGGGAAAAAAAAAGAGACAAAAGGGCTTACGTAAGCCTTTATTTGGCAGTGTGTTCAATTAAACAAATGCTAATGGATTCATATCCATTTACATTAGCAGGGCAAAACTGACTGGAAGTTTTACCATATGCAACCTGCTTTATTTTGCCATAAGGAATTTCGAGAAACACCTCAGTAATTTTGATGGGGAAAAAAAGTTTAAACCAGACTTTCTATCTCTCTCTTAAATTCAGATTTCCATTAATCTGTCATGTCATGGTGGAGTGGTGGTGGCGTAGTAGCTAAAGCACAGGGCTGTTAATCAGATGGTCACTGGTTCTAACCCCATGGCCACCACCATTGTGTCCTTGAGCAAGGCACTTAACTCCAGGTTGTTCCAGGGGGATTGTCCCTGTAATAATTGCACTGTAAGTCGCTTTGGATAAAAGCGTCTGCCAAATGCATAAATGTAAATGTAAATGTCATACCTTAGATGATGGCAATAACTGGTTATATTTGTCATGAATCTAACATTCTGGTTTGTTCCCAGAACAGAGTGATTGACTGGAACAGGAGTTTGGCTACAGATGGACACCCAGAGGACACTGTATGGACTATGAGTAAAGAGAGCTAACAATCCTGAACCTCCTATTCAGCGAAATGACCAAACATTTGCTACTGCCAGCTGCATTATACCACAAGAATCAAACACCCAGGTCCAGAAATAATCTGAATTACCTTTCTGGCAAAGTTCTGGGTATAAATTATTGGACTACTCGTACATAGCCAAACAAAAATGAAAAGTCAATGGATGCATGTGCTCTGCTCAGCTGTGGCAGAACTTAATTTGGGATATATTTGAACTGGAGCTGTGACATTCAGGACTGTTAAACGAGCCAACAAGCACACATTTGCAACCATGTACAATTACAGCTGAAGTGCCATAGTTGGTGCATGTGGGAATGTGTTATGTCTTTGGACAGACAGAGCAGATACATTGTTGTGACTGTGCTAGGCTGAAAGCAATTAGACTATATTATATAAGTGTAATATAGGCTTCTTCTTCTTCTTCTGAAGTGAAAGCTCTATTTATATTGAATTGCCTTTATCTATTAGCCATTTTAACCAGTTTAAATATATGGCAATCTTCATCTAATGACAAGAGATGTAGCCCTGACAGTACTGAACAGTGGGGATTTCTTTAAGACTGCAAGGGAAGCTCAGCTTCCCCTATAATGTCAAAAAAATAATGGTCAAATATGTACTATTGTGTAAACAATTTATTGACTAAAAATGCATTAGAACACATTCATCTCGAAGACGAGTTCGTTCAGAATAAGCTACATTACATATAGCAGGTCAGCTGACTCGATTTACTTCTCATACATTCCCGTAGCGTCAGTGCATTTCCCTGTCGAAGCCGAGCATCCATTGACTTCAATGGGGCTGCTCTGAACAGTTTTTTCAGTGCTCCGAAAATAGACGGTCATTGGATAAATGCTGCGATTATGTCCCGCCCACGGACGCTCAGCGTCTCTGGGGGTGAATGAGGAGTGGGCTGGCCCGGACTCCGGGCTTCAGCGTGATGATTGGAGGATCTGTCGAAAGACTGCATCTCCTTTTGATTGACAGCTGAATCTGTACTATAAGAAGTCACTGAAGCTATTTCAGCTCAGTCACATCGCGGATTTCTCAAGTGTAGTCGAAAGACAAACTGCTGCAACCTATTTCTTTATATTTGTTTGGCGAAATTGCTAGTCAATTTGCATAATACATTTCACACAATTATACACCACATTCCTTGTTTCAGTTTTACCAAGTTTACTATATTTTGTTTTAGAGCGTTCGTTCATTCGTTCGTTCGTTCGTTCGTTCGTTCGTTCATTCATTCATTCATTCATACAGTAGGCTAGGCTAGCGTCGTACGGGTGAAACTGCGCACGATGGCAGACGGTGCTAATATTGTCGACCTGATTTTGGCGAAGCCATTTGAAAGTCTTCCTTACGAGGAAAAAATTAGAATTAAACAGCAGGGCAGATCAACACCTAAGATTGATTTAGTGCAAAAAATAGGGTAAATAAGTTTATAATGTAGGCCGAAAATGAGCTTCCCCTCTTTGAAAGACCAGCAGCCGCCACTGGTACTGAAATAACTGTACTATGTTGTCATGTGGAAACAGCTTACATTTATAGATACAGATAACACTTGACCAGGCCCTGCTCATATTGCAGGCAGGGGGATCAGGTAAGCCAAGCACATTCCCAGCTGAACCATTGCATGTGAGAATGCACGTGAGTGCGGAATGTCCAGAGGTAATGACGGCATGTTCTGAGTATTTGTTGCCATATTGGTACTGCAGGGATACTGGTGAGGCTTGCCAATGCCTTTCTGATCCCTGTAAGTGACAAGTTAGCACTAGCAACTAGCTTGTTAAATCGGATACATGGGTTAATTCTAATCATGTTATGTACTCCAGGAATGGGATGCCAGTTAGACTGCCTTGATTCATGATTATTACCTTTAAAGCTTCAGTTGAAAACAGGGCATTGGGAGCATTATACCACCCTCTTTGATTTGGGGTGGTTTTTGCCCCTTGGCCAAACGAGAAATGCATAGAAACAGGGCTTTTTGTAGAGGAATTAATTAAAGGTTGGGATATAGAAGCATTTTCTGGTTTCTCCTCAGGTTTTGGAGGATCCACCTCAATGTTTGGAATGAGAGATTTTTTGGCCAATAGAACAGCATATATTTTGACTGTTTTTTCATCATATTCTCCTTCCTCAGTGTCCATTCTTTCCTTGATATAAAATAAACCATTAGATCATATTTTCAAATAAACTATTAGCCAAACAGCCAAGGCATAGAAGAAAGGGATAAAGTGAATTACTTTTAGGCAAAGTCATGAAAAAGGGATAAATGAGAACATCAAAAAGGCAACAATAATGCAAACGAGAATTGGACTGGTAAAAAATCCCACGAGAAGCAGTTCATATGACGTCTTTATTGTTGTTTGGCCTACAAAAGCCTGTAGATGGAGTTAAGTGTCAGCTATGGAGAGAATGTTTGTTTTCACAATCTCGCCACACTATTTCCTCTCACTATGATAAATGCTAAGGAACTCCCAAGGCTGTAAAGGGTTATAAAGAAATGGCTCACCTGCAGCCAAAAATTTATGTTGAGTTTCCTTCAAAATATTTGTCTCCTCTTTACAGAAGGTCAACATTTTAACCTCTGACTACAAATTCTTAATTTCTGCATAAATTTTGCACCACAGTCAGGAAATCAAACAATCAGTTTAACATGTATACTTGGCACAGGCAACATTTCAGAGGGAGAGAATGTGACATTACCTTCTGGTGAGGGATAACTGGCATAGGAGAGTCCATTCTTGGAGTGGCTGTGGGAACAGCAGGTGGACGTCTCGACCTGAGACCAGTATGGAATTCAAATCAAAAACACATCACACTTTTTATCTGTCATGAGTCAATTCTGTATTGGTTATGTAGAAGATTACATTTTTGATTGTTAAGATAAGGGGGGTAGAGATGTAGCACCTTCATTTTAATTATAGTGATTTAATGCACTATAAACAATTTATAGCATTAAACAATTTATACTTTAGATGCATCTCAGTGACTTAACTCAACTAACTTTCAGGACACAAATGAATCAATTAGTAAATTGCTAGGGTTGTAAAGTAAATGAGATTCATTGCTGATACTCCCTAAGTTTATCCATTTACCAACAAACAAAATTGAAAATTGTCAGATGGAAAGACGATGTAAGAATTCAAGTTGGAGCCAAAAAAAGATAGAGATTGAGTGTTCAAGAGGTAATGGGTAGGCCTGTAAACACATCAGTGTTGATGTTTACCTCTGCATGTTGAGGGTGAGTTTGGTGGTAGCTGACTTTATCTTGTTTTGGGCCTCTAGATGGGTCATACTCTCAGTGCTGACCCCATCGATTGCTGTAATGATGTCACCTTGACTGAGATTTCCACTTGCCTTGCTGCCTGGTGTGATCTGTGGACAGACACCAAACATTCTGTTAAATTGACCTTAACTGACCACTACACCACAGAATGATGTTTGTGCACAACATACTTGAAGACAAAGCCATTGTATTATTTGTCATGGCTGTAGGAACCATGCCATACAGCTCAATCTAATTTAAATGTTGACAATTACTATAAAATGTGCTTTGGTTATACACGATTACACTATGTTTGGTATACATGATTCTATGATAAATTGGTCATGTTTAATTTATAACTTGTCACTCACAAGTGCAGTGGCTGATTCTGATCACAAGTCATACATAAAAACATTTAGTGATTAATTCACCAATTAATTTTTATTTATTTTTTTTCAATATTTGCTCAGAGAATCCATGCTGTCCAACCCTTATAATGAAATTAGGTCATTGCTGTAGAATGTTATGAAATGTTATATGCTAAATAATTTAATACATCAGATAGTTATGATCCTCCAATCTGATTGGACAAGTAGCATTCCAAGACTGCTAATATTTAGTGAAATAGCAATGGGACACTTCACTGTTTGTATCACTCTCTTTGTCTGTTTACACCATTCAAGGGAAGCTGCCAGTCTGTGCTTCGCATGCCGACACGCAACTGTTGATCTTGCTTTGGATTTGTAAAATGGAAGTTACTTGACATTAACTTATTGATTATAGTACTGTTGTATAAAAGCTATATCACACTTGCAATCATGCTGTTATATTAAATACTCGACCTACAGCCAAATCACAGATTGCCAGAGATATTAAGAATTTCCACCAAAACTACATTAAAGGAATATTTCACCCAAAAAAGACAATTAACTCATGATTTACTCATCTTTATGCCATCTTAAACTCATATGGATTATTTTCTTCTGCGGAACACCAACATAGATATTTTGATTGAGATATTAATGGGGTCCAACACTTTCAAGCTCCACAAAGGACATAAAGGCAGTATTTAATCAATTTCTTCTGAAGTGATACGTTTTATTTGGGGTGAGAAAAAGACCAAATTGTAACTAATTTTTCACAATGAATCTTAACATCTGCAGTCTCCTTGGTGTGATCATAATTTGAAACTCAATTACATTTCCTTGTGCTAGACAAAAAAGTGAAAAAGAAGTTACATTTTGGTCTGTTTCTGACCCAAAACCAATCATATCGCTACAGAACCACTCAAGTCGCATGGATTAACTTTATGCTGCCTTTTTTATCCTTTTTGGAGTTTAAAAGTGTCAGACCACATTGACTTGCTTTGCATGGATATAAATACATCATATCACCATTCAAAAAAAATATTAATTTGTGTTCCACAGAAGAAAAATAGTTATACGAGTTTAAGATGACATAAGGGTGAGTAAATTATGAGAAAATTATAATTTTTTTGTAAAGTATTCCTTTAAGAGAGTTTGAAAAAGCTCTGAAACCAATGGAATAAGAATATAAATCCCATATTTGCCAGTGGCTATACTTTCAGGCAGCTCATTAAATTGTTAAAAATAAAGTTTGTTGTTGACGCTCCCTGCCTCCCTTTATTTGACCCTGTATTCTGGGACCCTGCCTCCAAACCTTTTGTCTCACCTGCTGCTATTATTCAACATTCACACATATACACACTCCTGAGAAAACCTGTGTGTGGCAGCGGGGGCGTGGTCAAGCGCCCGTCCGGGAGAGAAAAGCGGTAAGGGCGCTCGCACTACACTATACTAACGAGGACCAAGGAAGGGACGGAAACAGACGTCAGCTTAAGGGGTAAGCTTTATTTTTTTTGTCACTTAATTTAGTTCTCTTAACACACACACACGTATTCTCTGCCGTGTTGTCAGGCTCTCTCGATGCTCTGTGGCTGCTGGCTTTTATCCGCTCTCCTCACGCTACTGCAATTAGAGACAGGTGTTAGACATAATTTAGCTCAGGTGTGAGCGCCCTTACCGCTTTTCTCTCCCGGACGGGCGCTTGACCACGCCCCCGCTGCCACACTGTGCTAATGTAATGTTCCACTAGTAAATACTGTACCCACCATCCAAACAATAACCTCTGGAGATGTTTCATTAATAGGAGAGCACATATGTACCATATGCAGCTGATATTAAATACTTTGGGAGCAGTGGGGATTTCTTTAAGACTGCAAGGGAAGCTCAGCTTCCCCTATAATGTCAAAAAAAATAATGGTCAAATATGTACTATTGTGTAAACAATTTATTGACTAAAAATGCGTTAGAACACGTTCATCTCGAAGACGAGTTCGTTCAGAATCAGCTACATTACATATAGCAGGTCAGCTGTCTCGATTTACTTCTCATACATTCCCGTAGCGTCAGTGCATTTCCCTGTCGAAGCCGAGCGTCCATTGACTTCAATGGGGCTGCTCTGAACAGTTTTTTTCAGTGCTCCGAAAATAGACGGTCATTGGATAAATGCTGCGATTATGTCCCGCCCACGGACGCTCAGCGTCTCTAGGGGTGAATGAGGAGTGGGCTGGCCCGGACTCCGGGCTTCCGCGTGATGATTGGAGGATCTGTCGAAAGACTGCATGTCCTTTTGATTGACAGCGAATCTGTACTATAAGAAGTCACTGAAGCTATTTCGCGCTCAGTCCCATCGCAGATTTCTCAAGTGTAGTCGAAAGACAAACTGCTGCAACCTATTTCTTTATATTTGTTTGGCGAAATTGCTAGTCAATTTGCATAATACATTTCACACAATTATACACCACATTCCTTGTTTCAGTTTTACCAAGTTTAATATATTTTGTTTTAGAGCGTTCGTTCGTTCGTTCATTCGTTCATTCATTCATTCAGTAGGCTAGGCTAGCGTCGTACGGGTGAAACTGCGCACGATGGCAGACGGTGCTAATATTGTCGACCTGATTTTGGCGAAGCCATTTGAAAGTCTTCCTTACGAGGAAAAAATTAGAATTAAACAGCAGGGCAGATCAACACCTAAGATTGATTTAATGCAAAAAATAGGGAAAAATAACAGGTATTTTCAGCTCTCCTGGTATGACAAAGTTAGCTGGCTGACTGGAAGTGCTGTGAAAAATAAAATGTACTGCTGGCCATGCCTCTTGATGAAACCATCTCACGGATGTGTTGTTTGGTCAAAAGTGGGGTTTGGAGATCTGTCTAACTTTGACAGGGCATATAAAAGACATGAAAAGAGCAATGAACATGTGAGTGCATGTGCAAGATTAAGTTGCATGGGCAGGATCAGGGTTGAGCATGCAATCAATGAAGGTGCTCACATTCAAGTGACTAAACATAATGAAACAGTCAAACAAAACAGGGCCTTCCTAAACCGCCTTATTGATGTAACATCCTTGCTCAATTAGAGTCCTCAACTGTGTTTTCTGGTATGTCCCATACTATTCAAAATGACTTGATCTCTGCTCTTGCAGCCACCATTTCTGATCAGATCAGAGATGAAATTCAGGATGCTCCCTTTTTTGGATGGCAGGTGGATGAAACAACTGATATATCCTGCCGTGCCCAACTCTCTGTCATTGTTCGCTATGTGGATAGTGCAGGTAAAATTCAGGAGCGCTTTATTGGATTTTTTGATGTTTCTGGAGGGCGAGATGCTCAGTCCGGTTTTGATGTTTTAAATGAGAACATGCAGGCCTACAATTTTAAGGATAAGCTTGTGGCACAGACCTATGATGGGGCTGCTGTCATGGCTTCAGCACTCAATGGTCTGCAGGCCAAAGTGAAAGCAATAGCCCCAAGTGCAATGTTTGTGCATTGCTATGCACACAGACTGATTCTGGTGCTGTCACAGGGGGCTAAATGCTTGCCTGAGTGCAGAATTTGTTTTGCATCACTCTCTGGGTTTGGCACATTTTTTTCAAAATCCACAAAGAGGACGTCTTTTCTGGAGTCTGCAGGCTGTTCAAGGTTGCCCAGAAACGCTCCTACTCGATGGAATTTCACATCACGGATAGTGAGCACTGTGGCAAACAATTATGATGGCCTCCTGCAGACATTTGAAAACATCATTGCAGACACGACAACTGATGATGATACACTGGATTGTGCCAAAGGCTTTCTGAGGAAACTGGAGGATTTTGAGTTTGTGTTCATGTTGTACACATATGAACAAATCTTCACTGAGACTGATGTGGTCTTTGATGTTGTCCAGCAGAGGGCGATGGATGTTTTTACTGCAAGAAAAGAATTGAATCTCTTCTTGCATTTGTCAAAGAGAAAAGGTCAGAGGGGCTTTCCAAGCTGTTTATGCCAAAACAGCAGATCTCACATCAGACCCACGAGATGAGCCCATGAGAAACGCCGTCTGACCCAATTGCAGGATCCCCAAGAGCACTACAGAAATCTCTACATGGCCATCCTTGATAACATCTTGGAGCAGATTCCTCAACGTTTTTCAAATTTGGAAAGTATGCTCTTCTTAGAATTAGTCAATCCAGGGAAATTTGATGACATGAGACAAGAATTTCCAGAGGAGGCCTTCCAAAGTGTCCTGAAAAGTTATGGGCATCACTTTGATTCAGGGAGACTGAGGTCTGAACTTCAAGTCCTGTATTCAGATCAGGACTTGCAGGGTAACAGGGGAAAGCTGTGTGATTACTTGGTGTTCCTCAAAGACATGGAGTTGGACAGTGCAATGCCTCAGCTTTACAAACTGTTCTCATTAGTGGCAACAATTGGAGCTACATCTGCAGGTGTAGAAAGGAGCTTCTCCTGTTTAAAGCGTCTCAAGTCCTACACCCGTAACACAATGGGCCAAGGTCATTTAAGCAGCCTAGCTCTGCTGGCCATTGAGAAGACACTGGTCAAGTCACTGGAAAAGACGCCTAGTTGGTACGACAGAGTCACAGTGCATTTTCTCGAAAAGGAACGTAGGGCAGAATTTACTTTTAAATAAGTTTGTAGGCCGAAAATGAGCTTCCCCTCTTTAAAAGACCAGCAGCCGCCACTGTTTGGGAGGTTTATGTGTCCTGCTTTTTCCTGCGGTGTGACATGCGATACTCCAACTAAAACTATTTTTAACTGCATTTGGCTAATTCTTAAACTATGAATGCAGTTTTATGATATTATTGAAAGACTAAATTGCATATTTTTACTTAAGTACTTAAAGATTATTAAAATGCTTTCCAGGAGCCACACTTTAAACTAAAGTACAGCTCTGTACATCATCATCACCCTTCTTACTGTTCCCATTCGTCCTCTCCCTATTCATGCTCCTTAAAGCCAACTGCTCTGTGACTGACAAGTCAATCAAGGGGCTGTAACCCGGACACACACACACAAGATGAGACAGTCACAATGTAAGTCAACAAACTGCTTTTATTGCAACAATAAAAGCAAGCAACAGTACAAACGGGCAAATCCAGTGAAGAGTTGTCGAGGGAAGCGTAGGGTCAAAAACCGGGGAATCAAAGAGAGTAAAGGGGGGCAAATCTGGGAGAGTAGTCGAGGGGAGCGAGGGTCAAAGCCTAAACAGGATCGAGAGGCAGGTAAACTACAAAGGGAGAAGACAGGGTTACTAGGGGAACGAGGAACTGGCAAGCTAAGAGGAAAACAAGAGGAGTATCAGAACTAGGCGAGACTAGCGGGGGGCAAGGACACGGGAAACTAAATACAATAACCAACACTGGAGAAACGAATGCGTGTGGAATATATAGTGACAAGTGCAGGTGTAAACAATGAACAGGAGTGCAGATGACGCAAGTGCAGGTGTAAACAATGACGTGGTGATTGGGACGAGTGCAGGTGGTCATAATGTTCTGGATGAGAGCGGGAAGCGAGCGAGTATGCTCGCGGAGTGCATGTGTGCCCGGGGGGGGAGATAGTCTACGAGCATGTAAGCTCGTAGGAGCAAAAACGAGCATGCAAGCTCGAACGAGCAAAACGGGCGTGGAAGCCCGAGGGAGGAAAAAGAGCGTACGAGCTCAAGGGGGCGGAGCGAGGGAGCGGGGTTCGTGACAGGGGCAACATGCTGAATGACAGTAAGAGACTAATTTAATAGATGGACACACACAGTAGAGTGATTGAGAGTTTGAATATGCATTTTTGAGAGTCAATCAAGGATGTTTTGTATTCCACCTCCTAAATTATTTCAAAGCACTGGTTTTGTGTTGACGATACAATTAATGTAGTGGACAAAAGTGTCTGCCAAGTGCATGAATGTAAACAACATTACACTGCAATAAGGTTGAAAATCACTCACTTACAGGTCAGTTTTGTGTGCTAAAATTTTAATCTTGCTATTAAAGTTACAGTTAAATGCGTGTAGTTTATCTGGCATTTCAAAAAGTCTGTCAAGTCGTGGAGGAAACTGGTTCGACAAAAACATACTGTACATGCATTATAGAACTTGACCCTTAATGACTTTATGTCAAATATGCCTCAGCTTCATGTAGCCTGACCTCTTACAACTCTAAAAAGCAAAGACCAAATACCTTAAGCAATTATATAGACTTATTATGCGTTATTTATATTGCAAGAACACTGGCAATACACAGGCCTGTGGGGATACAATATGAACATATATCAATGGCAATATAAGAAAATAGAATGATAAGTAAAATGTAGGTATATCACTAACCAGATAGCATCTTAAGTATTCATCTCTGGTGAAATTACTTAATCCAGTACATTACATATGAATCCAGACTTTTTATGGCTCTCTGTGAAGCCTTGATTAGAAAACAATATTGGCACTTTGGACTCCAATATCCTCCACAACACTATATGATGATGAAAATTATCTCTGAGAGGACTTTGGTGCCAGTGCTTTCTGCTATTTGTGGTGATGTTCCACAAAGAGCCACTGACAATATCTCCCAATTTTAAAGCCATCAACAAGTTGACTTTGTGTGTGCTTTTATCATAGTTTATTAAGGTTATTGCTCACTGCGATTGAAAGTCCTGTTTTCTTAGCATTTTTCTGATGTAACACTTTGGTTCACACAAAGACAAAAACAAGCAGCTATTTAAATTTAAATGTTTCCAATTAAAATGGTCCCATATTGTCGAGTCTAAAAATAGGTTTATAGTTTTTTACTCTGGAACAGTTTTAAAGGGAAGGGACCAACAACCCCAATAGTAGGCCTAGTTCTTTCTCTCTCTCTCTCTCCTCTCTCTCTCTCTCTCTCTCTCTCTATATTAAATTCAAGATGACCTCATGCTTTGTGGACATTGACCTCATGAATTGTTCCCTACAAATCATTGTCTCTGTACTGTTCACATTTATGACCCTCAAAAGTCTTTCTGCTGGACTGACCTTTAGGTTAAAATCAGTAACCATAAGTCAGGATTTGCAGGGGCCAAAGGTGGTTGTCAAGCCCTGGGATTGTCATAGCTATCATTACTGACCACAAAGCTTTTTATATAGGTTAGAAGAGGAGTCAAAACACAATTTTACAGTATCCTGAAGCACAATTCAGGATACTGTAAAAAGTGGTAACCTGCAAATGTTACCTTTGAAGGAATTTCCCGGTTTCAATACAAGTTAAGCTCAATCAGCAGCATTTGTGGCATAACATTGATTATCACAAAATGTTTTTACTTGTCCCTCATTTAAAAATCAAAATCAAAATGGGAGTGAATGGGGCCGATTTTTAAAGGGTTTAAATGCAGAAATGTGAAGCTTAAATTTTTATAAATGTACTGACATTCTGTTAAAACTTGTGTATTATTTGAGCTGTAAATATTTTTAATTGTTTACCAGGATTACAGGGTGTACAGCATTATATTGTAATGGAAACAAAGTTGTAAAATTGAATATGATGGTTACACTTCATGTTACTATGTCCTTGTTACAGTGTAATTACATAAGTAGGTACTGAGTAATATTAATTAACAACATGTAATTATTATAGGGTTAGGGTAAGCGTTTGGTTTAGTGTTAGATACTTGTATTTATGCATAATTTACTGTTATTACTTTAGTCAATACATGTAATATTGTAACAAGGAAACTGAAAAATAAAGTGATAGACTTAATACAGAAAAGTTTAATAAGTAACTTTATCACACTAGAATCACGTTAACACTCATATTGTTTACATATTGGCCCCATTCACTTCCATTGTAAATGCCTCACTCTAACCCAGATGTTTTTTTTTTTTTTTGGAGAAAACAAGGGACAAGTCTAAATTAATGTTTGTGTTAATCAACATTATGCCACAAATTCTGTTGATTGAGCTTAAAATCTTTTGAACCTGTATATTCCTTTAAGGATGAATTTCTACTAGATCTAACCTTATGTAGTCATGTTTATTTAGTTATGTTTAAATATTTGTGTGCGTGTGTGTGTGTGTGTGTGTGTGTGTGTGTGTGTTAACTTAATAAAAGCAGTACATTTTGATGATAATTTATGAAGACATTTTTTTAGGGTTACCTGACAAAACATATGTTTTGTAAATGAGTTATTATTACTATTACTTTTACTATTATAATTGTCATTATTATTACTACTATTGTTACTATTTTGAATTAAATTCAATTTTATTGAATTTCTAGTGAGGTTATAGTGGTCTAGGATGGCCTATGGCCTATGGCACCTCTGGAATGTGTACCTTTTCAAAATTTACAAAAACATAATTAACTTTATCTCATATTGTTCTGTCACTCACTTGTATTTACTTTGTCATTTTGCCTTGTTTGTAACATTGAGTCCAGGTCATCTTAATTAAAGTTGGATCATAGTTTGCATGAAAAATGAAATACAGCCATTGAGGAATAATTGTGAGGAGATATTTGAGAAGGTTGCATCTCAGGTCTAAATGCATTTGTCAACAGCCACAGTAAATTACTCTCCTGTCTAGCCCGAGCTGACATGAGCTATTATTCGGCTCCTCTATTGACACTAATATCACATATCCTGGAGAATTTTTCTCCCATAAGGGTTTACACCAGAGACAAAATATCAGATTGTCATTATTTACTGAATCAAAATATTAAATTAGAAAATCAACTCATTCTTTTGTCTTCAAAATAAGGCATTTACAGTACATTTATCATGATTTACACGTTGTCTAAACATGCAAGGGAAGACAGGGAGAAGATTAGCAAGTATTACAAAAGCAAAGAAAACACTGCAAGTAATTACTGGGCTTCTTTGTGGAAGTAAGCAGTTCCCTGAGCTTTGGGGCCCGGATTAAAAGGATAGCTCACCCTAAAAAGACATTTTTTTTTGTTAGGCAGAAAGTTTGCCTCAGTAACCATTCACATTTATTTTAAGGAAGATGCAATAAAAGTGAATTGTGACTGAGATTAACATCCTCCCTTACATCTTTTTTTCTTCTTCACAAAAATCATACAGGTTTGAAAGTACATGGAGGGTAAGTAATTGACTGAATTTTCAGTTTTGGGTGAACTTTCCCTTTAAGAGTTTATGTAGATTATCATTGCAGTGCTTTAGGAAAGCAGACTCTGTTTACAGTGTCAAAGCGCTTGCCACTGACTATACTGATTAGGGAAAAAATGGAAATCTAAATAGGCAAGACATATTTTCCGGTATGGTGGTTGATTTCAATGATGTTCCACACAGTAATTGCTTCCAGACAAGCAGCTAATATGAGGAGCCGGACCTCCCATGACCATGACAAACAGAGGTAATGACTCTTATTGAAGTGGCCAATCAAAAGTCAAGAAAGGGCTCAGTTGTGGAACAAACAAACTGGGCTGAAATCCCTGTGACTGATTATACAAGGCCAGTGACTTCTTGTAAGATAGAAAATCACTCTCTGTTTGAACAATATAATCTCTTCGAGCTGTTAGACAATGTACATCCATTTCCCTGAGTCCATAACATGGCACAATTAGGATTCATGGAGCTTCAGTTACTGAATGAGAGACAGAAGACTGTTGTATATTATGTGTTATGGAGCGCTTTGCATTAACAATTCAATTACATATGGGTTAAGTGGCGCTACTCTGTCAATAGCACAGTGTATTGATTTATTTGGGAGAGTTTGGGAGTGCTTTGTTACCCTTGGATGCTAAGGTATTCTGAAATAGCACTGTTTACAAATGTGAATGTCCACAGTGTAATTACTATTACCATCTACTGTGTCCTTTTCACTGTAATGAGTAAGCTTATGTCAATCTTGACATTTTGTCTGAGGAAAGCAAATTTAACAACAGAATGTACAACCATGTACAACCATGAGATGATGGATGGGATGCCTTTTCCATCAAGACAGGAATTCTTGAAAAAAATGTGTATGTTTTGAAAACGCTATTAAATGGATAATTCACCCTAAAATTAAAATGTTCTCATCATTTACTCACCCTCATGCCACCTGAGATGTGTATGACTTTCTTTCTAGGCAAGACATGGAGCCACCATTCTTTTGTGAAAGAAGAGATTTAGACTTAAATATAGTTATTTTTCTCACCCACACCTATCATATCACTTCTAAAGATATGGATTAAACCACTGGAGTCAATGGATTACTTTTATGTTTCCTATATGTGTTGGACCTACAGAGCTGAGATATTCTTGTAAAAATCTTTATTTGAGTCCTGCTGAAGAAAGAAAGTCATACACATCTAGGATGGCATGAGGGTGAGTAAATGATGAGAGAATTGTCTTTTTTGGGGTGAACTATTCTTTTAAAATCCTAAAGCAGAAATGCAGAAAAAATAAAATAATTTGAGTGTCTTTTGACAAAACATTTCCTTAAAATTATAACATCTGCCTAGAATAAAGAACAAACAATTCAAAGGGAAAAAACAAAAGATAAACATATTTACACTTAAATGCTTTCTCATGAGATGTTTAGCGCAAGTCTCCTTTTTATTCTTTACATACTGTATAGATTAAATAAGTATAATTTAATTTTTCTCTCTGGGTAAATATAATTTGCATATATCCAGGCTTCTTACATTTCACTGGTAAGAGAATGTCTCCTTTGCCTTGGACAATAACCAATACAACAACAGCTGCAACGTTTTGTTACATAACAACAACATATGTATTAATGTGACTCAACACATTACTGTGACTCAATGCCTTGTTTTTAGATATGGCAAAACCTAAGACCTCTATAAAAGGTCAAACTAATCTCTGATATGGGGTATTTAAAATCAAAGCAGACATACTGTATGATGACAATTAAGTAATTTTTCTACCAGTAATACTATATTTAATGTAAGTATGCTGTCAGTTGACGGTTACTGATGTATCCATATGATTGGTATGCATAAAGTAAAAGACAAATTGGTTGTCTCACCCGGGAGATGGTCAGGGCCATGTTGAAGTCTTTGCCTCCCTGCAGCCTGAAGCCCCATGGGGCAGGTCCGCTCAGGGTTACTGTGTAATTATTCATTATGCAGAGAATTTAACAGAGTCAATTAACTCCTTTCTTTCCTTTCAGTTCTTCTCCCTGTACTCGGGATGACCAAACACCCAGGGTACGGGCAGGCACCGAGGAGCCTCTGAAACAGAACAACAACAGACAAAAACAGCAGTACAGTGAAAAAATGCTGTATTACTACCTATTGCCCTTAGTCACCACACAACCATACACACAGGACACAAGCTACAACTTATCAGCTGTATCAACACAATGCAAAACATACCACAGAATTGATCAGACTTCAACACAACAAATACTTAAGTCTCAGCCCTGTTTACATTAACAAAAGTAAGTAAAAGTCTTAAAAAAGCAAAAGAAGGAGAGCTCTTGCCTGCTTGGATAGCCTGGACAGACAGCCTAAGAATAGATAGATCCCCTCTGCAGAAAGCCATAACATTTAAGTCCTGGCAGCCCTTATATGGTGTGTAAGGGGACACCTCTAGATGCCAGGCCCCCATGATTCACATGGCGAATATAGCCTCTTCTTAGGGCAACACATTTTTCCACTCTGCCATAGGCTTCAACTCACAGGTCACAGTGAATATAAATCTAATAAGAAGCAACTAATAAACAAAAGGAGCATTTAGATGTAATTTAGTGGCAAGTCTTCTGGGTAACACTTTATATTACAGCCTGCAATTTAGAGCGTAAGTACACAGAATTTACAGCGTACCTTTTTGTAATAATAGTGTACCTATAAATTACATACGTGTAGGTATAAGGGAAAAATATGCAAAGTTTGAGGGATAAAGGGGTAACTACATGTAAAATTACAAATTATTTATACTAAAAGTATTTTATAACTAAGGGTTAACTATTCTAATATTACGTGGTAATCATGACCTATAATGCTAAACAACATGTAAAATTACAAATAATTTATACTGTAAGTATTTTATAACTAAGGGGTAACTATTGTAATATTATATATTATATATATTATGTGGTATGTATGACCACATAATATATGGCTAAACAACAACCTTATGTTTGCAAGCAATTTGGCAAGAACATACACTGCGTACCTTTTGTAATAATACATATGTATTATATTATTATTACATATATATACACAGGCCTAGGTTTTTTTTTTTAACCACGGGGTACATATTATATTATTACAGGATTCATAATGGAAATTACTGAACAACAAAAGCTGAAATCTAGGGAAATTAGTTAATACATTTCTGCTATGATTTTATTTAGAATTCGCAATGTAGGCTACTTACATTATGTAAGTGTATTGCATACAGTTCAGCTCAGCTGCGAGATACACCAACAACCCCTCCCCCCCTTTTATAGCAAAAAGTTGAGATTTTAGTTGGGTCATCAAGCAAAATTAAAACTAGGCAAGGCAACTACCGAAAACAAGGCAATTACAATTGTCCCGTGTTGTTACAGTGTAAGTCCAACTTGTTACCCCCTTGTTCCATGTAGTTATAGGGTAAGTGCAACATTTGCAGGCTGTAAATTGAAGTGGTGCTTGTTACCCCCTTGTTCCATGTAGTTATAGGGTAAGTGCAACATTTGCGGGCTGTAAATTGAAGTGGTGCTTGTTACTCCCTTGTTTCACGTAGTTACAGAGTAAGTACAACAACAACTGCGGGCTGTAATTTAAAGTGGTGCTTGTTACCCCCTTGTTTCACATAGTTACAGAGTAAGTGCAACATTTGCGGGCTGTAATTTAAAGTGGAGCTTGTTACCCCCTTGTTTCACGTAGTTACAGAGTAAGTGCAACATTTGCGGGCTGTAATTTAAAGTGAAGCTTGTTACCCCCTTGTTTCACGTAGTTACAGAGTAAGTGCAACATTTGTGGGCTGCAATTTAAAGTGGAGCTTGTTACCCCCTTGTTTCACGTAGTTACAGAGTAAGTTCAACATCGGTGTGCAGTAATTTAAAGTGGTGCTTGTTACCCCCTTGTTCTGTGTAGTTATAGGGTACAGTAAGTGCAATAAATATACATACACAAAATACAATATCCTTTACGTCATAGCCTTTATTTTACAAACAACTTATTTAAAAACAGATTTACAACACTTTTTAATTTAAATCAAACATTGTCAACTTTTCATTTTAAATGATATAGTCATGACAACAATCCCCCTTTTTTTTTTCTCTTGCTTTGCTTCTTCTTCCTTTTGTTCCTCTTATTTTTCTTCTCTTTCACAGAGGACTCTGAGGTTGAATGTATGGAATCACTGTTTTGAGTATGTGTGTGTGCGTGTGTGCATGTGTGTGTGTGTGTGTGAGTGTTTGAACTTACAATGAAACTAACACTCTTTTTCTTGAGGATAATTTACTCACTGCTGTTTTAAAAAAGCTCTAATAAAAAATGTATTACATTAAACAAAATACGGGTGTATCTTTCTTGAAACAAAACTGAATAACAATACCAGTTAATTCCCTATACAATCCATAATAAAGTATAAAAATTAATCAAATTAGGATACCAGTTAAAAAACAACACAGATCATACCTAAACCCTTTTAGCTTCACCACTTGGTCCAATAATTACACATGCGAACTAGGTGCATCTAGTCAAATTACATATCAAACATCTTATTTTAGACTAACACATGAACTAAATAGTGCATCTTTACTAAAAAAAAATTTAAATTTAGCCAAAAGATGATATTTACCACTTTTTAACCCGAAGATCTCACAGTAGCTGCGCCATATATTACTCTCTAACAGCCTCTCACACATGCGCACTGCTTGCCAGAGAGAAATCTCACCACACAGAATGAGGATTTCTTAAAAGCGCCACACCAAATTTTTTTGTAATACAAAAAATGGCTTTATAACCACTTGGCTACATGCACATATATATACACTGACCTAAAGGATTATTAGGAACACCATACTAATACTGTGTTTGACCCCCTTTCGCCTTCAGAACTGCCTTAATTCTACGTGGCATTGATTCAACAAGGTGCTGAAAGCATTCTTTAGAAATGTTGGCCAATATTGATAGGATAGCATCTTGCAGTTGATGGAGATTTGTGGGATGCACATCCAGGGCACGAAGCTCCCGTTCCACCACATCCCAAAGATGCTCTATTGGGTTGAGATCTGGTGACTGTGGGGGCCATTTTAGTACAGTGAACTCACTGTCATGTTCAAGAAACCAATTTGAAATGATTCGAGCTTTGTGGCATGGTGCATTATCCTGCTGGAAGTAGCCATCAGAGGATGGGTACATGGTGGCCATAAAGGGATGGACATGGTCAGAAACAGTGCTCAGGTAGGCTGTGGCATTTAAACGATGCCCAACTGGCACTAAGGGACCTAAAGTGTGCCAAGAAAACATCCCCCACACCATTACACCACCACCACCAGCCTGCACAGTGGTAACAAGGCATGATGGATCCATGTTCTCATTCTGTTTATGCCAAATTCTGACTCTACCATCTGAATGTCTCAACAGATATCGAGACTCATCAGACCAGGCAACATTTTTCCAGTCTTCAACTGTCCAATTTTGGTGAGCTCTTGCAAATTGTAGCCTCTTTTTCCTATTTGTAGTGGAGATGAGTGGTACCCGGTGGGGTCTTCTGCTGTTGTAGCCCATCCGCCTCAAGGTTGTGCGTGTTGTGGCTTCACAAATGCTTTGCTGCATACCTCGGTTGTAACGAGTGGTTATTTCAGGCAAAGTTGCTCTTCTATCAGCTTAAATCAGTCGGCCCATTCTCCTCTGACCTCTAGCATCAACAAGGCATTTTCGCCCACAGGACTGCCGCATACTGGATGTTTTTCCCTTTTCACACCATTCTTTGTAAACCCTAGAAATGGTTGTGCGTGAAAATCCCAGTAACTGAGCAGATTGTGAAATACTCAGACCGGCCCGTCTGGCACCAACAACCATGCCACGCTCAAAAATGCTTAAATCACCTTTCTTTCCCATTCTGACATTCAGTTTGGAGTTCAGGAGATTGTCTTGACCAGGACCACACCCCTAAATGCATTGAAGCAACTGCCATGTGATTGGTTGATTAGATAATTGCATTAATGAGAAATTGAACAGGTGTTCCTAATAATCCTTTAGGTGAGTGTATATATAGGGCTTCGTGCCAACAAACTTCTGCTTAAGCATGAGTTCTGCATCCTAGGTGAGCCAGAGAAATATTAGTTGTCTGTTTTAGAAATAGCCTATTGTTGTCCCTTGCATCTGCATGCAAAATGAATTAGCCTACTTCCTAGACACACAGCCTGTTTTATCTATCTGTCAGCTATCAAAATCTCGATCAAAAGGTTTGGCAAAGCTGCTTGCCCAGCGCCACCCACTGGACACTTGTAGTAAAGTGCAGACCGGTGTGTGGAATGCACTGGCTTTTAAAAATGTTTATAAAAAGATTGCGGATAAGTTGCCCAGGTTATTACATAATAACCAAATAGAATCTGAACATGTGACATGATCTAAATAACAAGACACGTAATACAGTATAATTTAATATTAGCCTTCTTTGATAAGCATAATTGTAATGGCAATAGAAAGATTATATGTTCTTATTAAACAGATTATTTAAGAAGACATGTGAGTAATATGACCACACAGTTTAAACATGAAATAAATCATTTAAATATGATTAACAGAGGAGATTAGATTGAGAATGTGCAAAAAGAGATTCCCTCTCTTCCTCCTCCTCTTCCTCCTTCCTCCAATGGACGTTTCAAATCGGCTCGTATATAGTCTTTTTACAGTGCAGTAACAAATAACTTGATGCACAGTGGCAGAAAGGCTACAAGTGAACTCTAACTAGATGATCTATTAATATTTAGACAGGTCTATGAGTAGTTCAATACTGATGTCATTTTAATCCTGTTCTGTGTGCACGTGTTCAGTTTCCAGCCAAAAAACTTGCAACCAAAAATCTGTGAGAGCCCCTTATGATTCACATTGCACGTTACATGCATTTATTGCATCACTTTCTTTAATCTCTATGATTAAGCATCAATACATCTGAAACTCCGTCTTACTAAATCTAAAGCTTTATCACTTTATCAGATAACAAAGTGTTGTTTGTTATTTCTTAAATTAAATTCTGTAATAGTTAGGTAATACATTTCGGCGCCAGGACAAGGTTACAAACAACTGCATGTTTGTCAGTACTTCCACCTTATTTTCATTTTGAGAAGACAAATGCCTGGACATACAGCAAAATTGATCTACAGCACCTTTGGACTGGACAGCTTCAGAAACTATTTTTAATTTTTAATGAGCGAGCTACATACTCTGGGAAAATTCCATTATAAAAGTTAGTTAAGATGATCGTTAAAGCTTAAGTTGCAACATTATTGGGAAACTCCTTGTCTATTAAGATGCTCTTAGTTCTGTACAATTACTCCAGGGCCTCCTTTCCCAATAATGATCAATATTAGCAGTTAAGAGCGTTTTTTTAAGGTTTGTTATTTTTTACATGCGTTTCCCCAAACTGCTTTTAACATAAACATGCAAGGACAAGCTTTAAATGTTACTTAAGAGAGCTGCTGTCCATAAACATGAAGTGCTGAAATGTGCTGTATAGTGCTGCTGGCCATTGCAACTTCATTATTTGTGCATAACTTTAAAAATTATTGTAATTTAAGCTAATTTTTCTCAAATATTTTCTTAAATGTACTGTACTTAATTTAAATAAATAATTAAAAAAAAAAACTTAATTCACCGCATAGGCTGATTGCATTTTGTTTTGCAGTCTTTTATGCAGAACAATATATTTATTTAACACAATCACTGCTTCATTCATCATGTCATGCATTTTAATATTTCGTTTTCAAAATTTGCTCTGTGGGTCGAGATTAAAGCTTCCAGGATCAGTGAAGACAGCATAGACCCGGTGTATGGTCCTGCTAATGACAACAAGCATTGAATATAACGAAGTTCACCGTATTATGGCGGAGCACAAAATAAGGAGACGTGTGGAAGCTATGCTTTAGGGACATTCACCAATCAAGGGAGATCTGCTCTTTATTCCCAAAAGTGATAACGGTAACAGCAATGCTACACAACATGTGTGGTACTACTACTGAAAGCGCTGCAACAAAGAACTTGCAAAATGCACATCGGACACATCTTCTGGAGGTATGGTTCCCTCTGCGCTGTATCATGCAGCTGTGCTCAAGAGATGCAATCCATAATTTGATGAGCTGTATGCCAAAAAAGAGCAGGAGAAATTGAGAGGCGATCAAATAAAATGCTAAATATGATTCTGTTTTCCCGACAAGTCATGCATGTCCTTTAACTAGATGCTTGACTTGAAGAGAACAAGCTTAAAGATGAGGAGCTTTGACAAAGTAACACTGAATTCAACATGTTTCTTGTAGAAACACCACGTGTTCCTCTAATAGACTATTCATATTAGTAGTTGACAAATAATGTATAATTAATATAATAACGTAAATAAAGTATAATGAATGCTAATAAAAATATTTATGTTTGTATTTATTCTTGTAGTGTTTAATAAAGCAGGAAATAGGAAAATGCCTATTTCTTTAGTGTGCTGGATTTTCAGAAATGGCTAGAATTTATGTGAACATGAATATTAATAGGAGTATAAGTATGCCATCATTATTTCAAAATGTGGTATGGTTATGGGATTGATTATTTTGCACTCTATATGTTTTAGTTTCTGTACTTGTAAAACACTAAACAATTAAGTCAAGAATGTTTGAAGGTAATTTGGTCAATGCTAAGGGTTAGTTTCAGTCTCAGACAGCATGAAATTGTCACAGACCATTCAGTAAGCATGATGTAAATTGGAGCATAAATTGCAAGAGCTGTCAGAAAATCCATTCTGATTGGCTGGCAGCTCTAATGAGGTGCACAGGTTTGTATCACTTTATCAGATAACAAAGTGTTGTTTAGAAGGCTATAACAATGAGCACCTCTGTGGAAGAACTAGTCGGAAACTATTTGACTTTTGATTAGATTTGCCAAAGCATGCAATAAATTTAAAAATAAAACAGTTAAGAGTACTGCTTTAAATATAAAGTGATTATTTGAATGAGCTACAACTATTTTGTATGTTATGCCACATGAAATAATAATAATAATAAAAAACATTCAGGGGCCTCCAAAAGACATTTTGCCTAGGGCCTCGCAGGGGCATGTTTCCGATTTCTGAGACCCCAAGCAACAGACCAGGCCTCAATTTTGAAAAGTTTTGCTTAAAAAAATTCCATAAAATTTTAAATAATAATTTTAAATTCATTGTAGCCATTGTAGCAAGAACATTCTAAATGTTTAATAAAATAAATTTTTACAAAACACTTTTAATTTTTTTAATAAACAGGGTGTGCAAAACCTACTAATTCAATAACGTCTAGGATACTATTCTGCCCTACAAAACAAAAAGGCAGTAACTGCATTTTTGGTCAAAAATGAGTTATTATCATTTTCATGACATTCAAGGCATCCTTTGTTATGTGACAAAACATCTTATCTCAAATGTGTGTCGTTTTGGAGAAAAATGGTAGTCGTTTGTACAGTAACTGCAAAAAGCCCTAGTGAAACAAAGCAAGAGTACAGTAACATCCATTACTGTATTCTTGTTATGTTTTACCTAACAAAAAATAACCGTGTTGCTGCGCAGTGAAGTTACTGTTTCCATGGTGAACACACACAGCTGACTTCGCGGCATCCTCACGGGACGTTTTAACATTTGCGATTTCACACTTCTATCTTCACACAAATTTTGCACTGAAAAGAAAATACCCGGAGAATGGTAAGTAACAGTGACAGATGAAACATTTAGAGGCTAGGCTATCACAATATAAACACCTGTCAGCCACCAGGGCGGGACTTCCTCTCAGAGGTCCATTCAGATAGCATTATGCTAATTGACAGGCGATGTTTTAAATAGCTTTGCTTACCTGCCCCTGATCCTCCCTGCTCCTAGCTGTAACTTTATCCTCTGTAACTTCACATCATCGCCGATGCCATGTCATCATTTTGTTGTTCATGTCACAAAGTTATAATCCAACCAGCGGTGGAAAAATATTCAATAACTAGAAAAGCATGTGGTCCTATTCAAAATAAATTTTCCCAATTTGGGCCTTGACACAGCTTAGCAATGTGAGACTTTAAGCAGCCGTTTCAGCATCAGAACAGCTTCTGGGTGGAAAATATTGACCTAAAATGGTCAAATTAGTTTGGGTTTGGTATATCCATGTTCAGGAAAACAAATGGTTCCAATTATTTCAAATACAGTGTATAACACACCCAGAGCCCAAGTTGTGGCAAAATAGTTTTTGGAGAATCTATAGTTACCGCCTTTTTCCTTGGTATGGTGCCACGTTTTTGGTAAGTAATACAAAGCAAGAATACAGTAACTGCAAAATAGGGGTAAAATATCAAATTAAATTTGAGGATTGATATGTACAAAGAATAAGCTAATATAAAGTAACAAAACAGCCACATATCTACCTACAATAATCTACCTACAACTACTTAGGCTGGATGACAGGATAACTTTAAAGTCATTTTTCTCAGTTCTGCACTCTGCGTAGTTACTGCCTTTTTGCTTTGTAGGGCAGAATTGTAACCCCTGTTCCCCGATGGAGGTAGGGAGACATTGTGTCAATTGAAGTGACACTAGGGTCTTCTTTCGGGAGCCATGGTTACCTCTGATTTTGAGAAAAGGCCAATGAGAAATTGGTGAACAGAATTTGCATGTCCCTACCCCGGACATACGGGTATAAAAGGAGGGAATCGTGCATCTGTTAGTTAGGTTTTATTCTGAGGAGCCGAGAATAAGGTTAGGCCGTTACAGCGGTTTGGTACAGTGACGGGGCAAGGGGAACACAACATCTCGTTCCCTCCATCAGGGAACGGGGGTTACAATAGTAACCTAGACGCTCCCCATCTGTCAATCACTCGGCGTTGTGTCGATTGAAGTGACACGAGGGGTCCCATTCAATAACACAACGACACTGAACCGTGTTTCGTGAACTGCTGATGCAGGTGCAAAGCAAGCTGTTGCGAGAAGAATCTAACTAACAGATACACGATTCCCTCCTTTAATACTCATATGTCTGGGGGAGGGACATGCAAATTCTGTTTGCCAATTTCTCATTGGCCTTTTCTCAACATCAGAGGTAACCGTGGCTCCTAAAAGAAGCCCCTTGTGTCATTTCAATCGACACATCGTCAAGTGAGTGACAGACAGGGAACTAACATTTTGGAATTCAGTTGACATTCATTAATATTATAACCCAACAATTATTTATTGTTGTCCAGTTAGTAATTATAATATGATACAGTATTGTTTTTATACCTTTGAGGATTTGTTGCATACAATAGTAATAGATTTCTGCCTTATTTACTTTTTCACATGGAGGCTGCAGTGTATTGTTCAACAAGTTGCAAAAGGCAGTATTTTATGCAAGCATCGTAGGCAACATTCGCAGTATTGTAACAAGGCGCTGCAGCCACTCAGCACACTAGAGCAGAAGGAGAAAATTAAAAAAACATTACCTTTTATCAAATGCTTAAACTTTACTTCGTGCAGAAAAATCTAGTAAAACATTGTAACTGTCACTTCTTTGCAACCTGAACTTGTTCAGAAAGATAAATCTTTGTGATATCTAAAACAATGCAAGATGCAGCACAACGAATGAAACAGAACGCAGGTGTCTCGACTTGCGTTTTTGAGACCTGAAGATCTTTGTAACTTGAAACAGAGTCTACAAATGTGCCGGTCCTGCGTGAGACAATGAATAAATAACGAAACATGGTGCAGCAGGTAAAACAGATTAGACGCAGGCAAAAACACATTCGCTGTGAACGGCCTCTAACACATCCGTTTGCGCGGATGTGAGTGAGAGCATGTTGGCAAAACTAGTTCAGAAGGACTGTATATTTTTCATAAATTACAAACCCGAACTCAAAGTGCTACTAGAATAACTGACTTAAAAATGGTGGACCTCTAACGTGAACCGCTCTCAGAGCGCTGACAACAGTATATTTGCGTGTGTACCCAAAACAAAAGGCTTTCCCTTAAGCATTGTATTCTGTGCTATCTTGTGGCAATTGTTGTTAAAGTTACAAAAAATATCACTTTATTGTGCTTCAGTTCTTGCACATAGTTTTCCCTTGGCACACCCAAAGTCTTGTTTCAGGCTATGGCTTTCCAATGATCCAAATATATCAATACAAGTTATGAAATGTTCCTTATTCTCTGATAAATTGTGAAACACGTGAGTAAGATACATTTAAGTTGCACTTATGACTTTGGAGTGGTTCAAAGCCCTCATTAATTTACAAAGTTTTTACGTTACTACTTCGATAGCGTTACTACTTTTTGGGAAGTGCAAAATAGAGACTAGTACTACTTTAGTGGTACTAACTTTCTACATAGTGCCTCAGGAAACCCAGCCATGAACAAATAAATTAAATGAGACAAAAAGGTTTCCAATTCGGGACTGGTCACCCTACTATATTATATGTAATACACATCTGACATCTGAGTTATGTAATAACCTGGGGAATGTATCTGCAAACTTTTTATAATTTTTTTTTAAAAGGCATTGCATTCCACACACTGGTCTGTGCTTCACTACAATGGTCTAGTGGGTCGCGCTGGGTGCGCAGCTTCACCACACATTTTGATAGAGATTTTGATAGCTGATAGATAGATAAATAGATTTTGAATGCAGATGCGAGGGACATCAATAAGCTATTTCTAAAACAGACAACTACTATTTCTCTGGCACAAGTAGGTTGCAGAACCCATGCCTATGCAGAAGACATTTGGCATGAATCCCTGTCTAGACCCTTCCCTGACTAGTATGGTTTGTGACACAGGCATTCCTTAGTCTGGTTGTTTGATGAGAGAGAGATAATATGTAGTTGCAATTAAAGATGAGTAAAGTGGATAATTATTCTGTTGCACGACATTGAGGAACTGTTGATGACGTGGATTGACCAATCGGTGGCGCATTTCATGCCCACACAGATGTGCAAATCAAATATTTATCTATTTTCTACCCATAAACAATTTTGAACAACAAACTCTCAAAACGAACACAGCTGTTCTCTCTACCTGTAGCTTTGGTCTTCAGCAGTCAAAACCTGATTGCATTGCAAACCTACTGGTGAGAACTAATAGCATCAGTTGGAAATTGTTAGAGTTGGGGTACTCGAGTTCAGGCACGGACTCACACTTACTATGCAAAGACATTTCTAACTGAAAATATTGATTACTGAGACAAAATAAAATGTACTAACTATCAGAGACTTTTAAAATAATATGACAGATGAAATAGACCATGATGGAAATTGTACAATGCAGTCCATCACATAATTGTAGCTCAACCTCTGTGTGTTACCTGTAAAGCTGGCACTTACTTTTCAATGGCAAAAAAGTAAGAAAATACAACGAAGAGCACAAGTGAGGGGAGAAGTCTCTATTCACCTATTAGCCATACTAAATATAATGTGAAATGAATGAAACATCAGCCCAAGGTGAGTTTGTCAAACATGTTATCTTGACGTTTTTCTTTATCTTGGTAGGCTACACCTAGACAAAGCAGGAGGACTGAAAAGTGTGAAGTGTAGTACTGGTGTATAACAATATTTTTTAAGTTTTAATATTGCCATTTATTAAATGTATTAAACACAATAAATGTATTTAATTAATTACATTAAATGTTTTTCATAGTTGTGAAGGTTAAAATAAGCTTAAAATTAAATTTTGATCTTGAGTTTAAGGTTAAAATTTTAATCCAGATTCTTGAACAGGTTCATTCAGACTCGACTCAACTCGGCCTGGACTCTGTCTTGAATCTGACTCTGCCCCTTTTGGACTCGGACTCGATTGTTTAAAGACTCGGTCTTGACTCAGACTTGACTAAGGTGGACTCTAGCTCAACACTAGAGATTGTGCATTGGTACTTTGCTGCTTTTCCTGCAGTTCCCAGATGTAGAAGTTTGAATTTCAAACCGAATTTGGACCACTGAATTTGAGGAAGTGAATTTCATTAAGCTAAATAGAATGGGTTCTATCTGATTAATATTTTGGAAATGAACTTTGACATGTGAATATTTATTGTTGAATTTTTAATAATGAAATTATTTGTGAAATGCTTTCAAACAAAATATTCAATGCTTACAAATACAACAATGTTAAATATCAGCCTCCCAAAAAGCAAACACTGTAAATGCAACACATTTAAATGCAAGAACTGATAATACAATGCATTTATTTTTTGATTAGAGCAATTCAACATGCTTTTATGCTTCAAAGACTTTAGTCATAAATTTACTTCCATAGTAGCACTTTTGTTATACCAGTCTCCTGTCCACACTCTTCAACTGTTAGAGATTAATCTAAAAAACGCTGTTAAAGTATTTATTTACCTAATTCGGCATAACTGTTTCATGTTCTTGCCATGCTTTTTATGCATTTTGAGGAGTACTGTATATAATCTGTGTTTTTTAATGCTAGTCAGACAAGTAAAGAGCACTGCTGCATAAATATATCCTATTTATATTGGCACATGTATTTATCTAAGTATCTTCCCAACAGACTCCAGAAAGTTACCACTAGATCAATTAGTCATGTTTTTAATCAAAGTGCTGATCTCTGTATTCATCTACTGACTAACAAAATCCCAAGACTGATAGTTGCAGATGTAGAAATGAAATTACCATATTATGTGAAATATTTATTTGGGTGCTTGAATCGGTCATTAAGAATGACAGTTTATCAAAACAGGTAATTTAAAAGAATCTTTTACTCTGCATAGCATAATTAATATTCATGAGTTTTGCAGCAGTGCCCCCCAGAGTGCAATTTTCTGAACAGTTTATGTATATAAAGACCTAACTTTGTAACATCTGGAATAATCCATTTGAAAGCTAAAATTAACAAAAAGATGATAGGCCTTCAGGACCTTATTAGCAGAATAACATGGGATGTGTATGCATTTTCCATTCATGGGTACACTTAAAGGTGGTGACGTTTAGTCCAGATTGCTGGTTATATGTGAAGCTTAAGAACATTAGAATTTTTTGATGTGTTTAATAGACAAAGTCTTGGTGCTCTGGAGATATACATATTGTTACTTATTTTTTTGATTATGCCTATATATACACTCACCTAAAGGATTATTAGGAACACCTGTTCAATTTCTCATTAATGCAATTATCTAATCAACCAATCACATGGCAGTTGCTTCAATGCATTTAGGGGTGTGGTCCTGGTCAAGACAATCTCCTGAACTCCAAACTGAATGTCAGAATGGGAAAGAAAGGTGATTTAAGCAATTTTGAGCGTGGCATGGTTGTTGGTGCCAGACGGGCCGGTCTGAGTATTTCAGACATTCAGATGGTAGAGTCAGAATTTGGCGTAAACAGAATGAGAACATGGATCCATCATGCCTTGTTACCACTGTGTAGGCTGGTGGTGGTGGTGTAATGGTGTGGGGGATGTTTTCTTGGCACACTTTAGGCCCCTTAGTGCCAATTGGGATCATTTAAATGCCACGGCCTACCTGAGCATTGTTTCTGACCATGTCCATCCCTTTATGGCCACCATGTACCCATCCTCTGATGGCTACTTCCAGCAGGATAATGCACCATGTCACAAAGCTCGAATCATTTCAAATTGGTTTCTTGAACATGACAATGAGTTCACTGTACTAAAATGGCCCCCACAGTCACCAGATCTCAACCCAATAGAGCATCTTTGGGATGTGGTGGAACAGGAGCTCAGTGCCCTGGATGTGCAGCCCACAAATCTCCATCAACTGCAAGATGCTATCCTATCAATATGGGCCAACATTTCTAAAGAATGCTTTCAGCACCTTGTTGAATCAATGCCACGTAGAATTAAGGCAGTTCAGAAGGTGAAAGGGGGTCAAACACAGTATTAGTATGGTGTTCCTAATAATCCTTTAGGTCAGTGTATATATATATATATATATATATATATTAATGTTGGTAAATCAGTATCAAAATGGTTACTATGTGGTTGATGTGGAAATGCACTTGTAATTTGATAGTGACTCTAATTAATGAACTAGTACATGTTGGATACCTTAATCCATAAGAAATATGCATGGCGCTTGCTTTAATGTTGCCACCCCTCATAGTCTTCATACCACCCCCTTGCCACCCCATAAAAAATTGTCTAGCTCCACCCATTTTAATCATCATGAAAATCATCATTTTCATTTTACTTTCTCATTAACAGAATAATTTGAAAATCTGGTTCATAAAATGTTAAAGTTTTAATTAGAAAAATAAATAAAAGACCACAAAACTTCAAAAGAACACAAAACGTTTATAACAAAATTGCATTTGCCACTTTATATGATAAGTAGTTGAATGGAAGAGAATTAAATGGATATGAGTGGAGGCAAAAGGAGTTAAGTATTCATGCTATGGCTAGGCTGTTGAATGGGGTCTTACTGTGTCCTGAGGTGCAAAAAGACAGCAGCGTTGTGCATAGCAGCCAATTGTTACCATCTAATCTGTGCCACTTAACCAGCAAACATGTGCAAGCTCATATAATAATATCTGTCTCAGGGAGGGAGCTGTGCTATATCAGATATATTTGGCAAAAGTAGCTCTTTTAGAGTGGTGCTGAGATGTTTACTGTATGGATTGTTGTCTAGCCCCTAATACTGCAGAACTGATGTGCTATGCACGCTTTGGTTCACAAAACTTACTTACACTTTTGGAGCCACTACAGGTTGAAAAGTTTTAGTTATAGAGTTGTTAATTGATACTTTGTGGAACATTTGTTTTTATGTTAGGAATTATTATGTTTATGATTTTTCTTTTCTTCTGTGAAGCTTTTCTTCCCCGTCACTATAAGATGGGAAGCAATAAACTACCATTATATGGCCAAACGCATGTGGACACCCCCTTCTATTTAACGGGTTTGGCTATTCCAGTAACACTACTGAAGACTAATCTTAATGCTTCTTATAAGAGAATTGTCTGCTTGCACAAAGCGTAGACCTAAAACCCATTCAACACATTTGGGATGAATTGGAATGCAGACTACAAGACACCATCACACACAAAGAGACAAAGACACACACAAACATACCAAATGACCTCTTCTGTGCACATACTGTATGCATAAATAAGAATGTGAAGAAACATTTGAGATGAAGTCAAGAAAACGAGAGGAATGGACAATGTGAAGAAGTGACAATACAATCACAGATAAAATGTACAACCAATGCCTTTCACAATCACTGATACATAAACGTATCATTCATATAACACTTGATTAAGTCACCATGACAGCGTCCAGGAAACAAAAATCACGGTCAAGTCCGCATAACACACTTTTAACCTGCTTGATAACTGTAAAGGCCTTTACACAAACTATGAATCAAATATATTTATCTCAGAAGAGAAAGGTAAACGTACCTCTCAGGAGAGACTGAGAGAGCACTTGAGTTGCTTTGGAGACCATTATCTAAGGGCTTGCATGTAACTTTGAGGATGCAATAGCTGGTGAAAGCAATTGAACTTTCTAGTGAATGAAGAGCCCATCAAACGGCTGAGCACTTCCCCAAAAACTAATTTTGTTAAAAGCGCTCTCCTCTAATACCTATGGAATCCCAGATGCTGCCACATTAATCCCACTAAAGCATCTCTACAATCCACTGAAAAAGGCAAAAGTACAAAAGGTACAGTTTATTAGGGCCATAGGCTCTGAGATCAGTCATTTGAATTAAGGAGGAAAGCTTTCACAAGTATAGGGTTTTTGATGCTATTTTAGCATGCATAGAAAATAAAGAACATTTTAAAACCAAAAATATTTATCAAAGAAACCTATTTTTTATTATGATAGTGTGTAATTTCTTCTATATTAAAATACTTTCTCCCAGTAAAGTAAAATATAGACAACTTTACAATAAGCCATTTATAGGCCCCCAAAGTGTAAACAATGCAGCTCCATGGCACTTTCAAAACAATGATAAATAATAAACACCAATTGATAAGGTGAGTATTTTCTAAAAGTGTTGTCATTATTATTTTTGCAATTCCATTTGATGGCACCAGTGGGACAGACATTACATACTTCACCTTTAAAGAAAAAAAATAAAAATATATATATATATATATATATATATATACATACATACTTATTTGTTGCTTTTAATCTTGTGCTTACGCAGGGAACTGTTTATTCATATGGCCTACAGCACAACCTACGACAAACCCTGGATGAAAAAAATCACTTAAGAGTCAGCCTGTGTTGTATCACATATTCAGAGCAGTGCCAGTTCTACAACTGAAATGTGGATTGCACATTTCCCCTGCAGAACCATAGGCAGACAGCTTTGCTTGGCTCACATACATCTTCTAGGTGGCCAAGGGTCATCCCTTCCTTGAGAGTAGATGATCATCTCTGCATCGCTGAAAGAAGCTTGAACCTTGGCTGGACAACAAAGTAAACTACACTAAACCCAACTGACCCTACTTTCTTGTAAAAAAAAAACCCTGCTGAAAAAAACCAGTCTAAGTTGGTCTCTTCCCAATCCTGTAAAATTAGCCTAAAATGCCTAATCAAGGCATACCCAAAGTAAATTTAAAGCTGTTCTTGAACTGTTTGGAGTACATGCATGGTTTTGGTCACATTTGAAAGGGGACACTCTGAAGTTTTTTCCCCAGTAGTCAGAATTACTGTAAGTGCTACTGATTTTGAGTAATACAAGTTTGAACACAATGAAATAGAAGTTTGTTTTTCCTCCTGAAATTTTTTTTTTGCATACAGATGCCTGCAGATGACTATAACTTGTAGCTATTAGCTTGAGAACACAATGGGATCACAGCACGAAGCCTTACCTAGTCCAAGTTCAAATGTTATAACAATACCATAAAAAATGAATATTTTACACATGTTTTTCTAAGGGTATACCCAGGCGTTTTACAAAAGTGCCTTTTGGATACTCCAAAAGGACCCTTTGGTAACCTAGGACAAAAAGGCTACTACTTTTGAACGCTTCAACGTACAGTCATAATTTTGGGCTCTAATGAAAGATGACACTTAGAGCTATCATATTCCATTTCCAGATCCACTATTAGGTTTGCTGACACAGAGTAACTGATGCATAAACACATTAGAGTGCCTTTTCCCTTCTTGAAACTAAATGTTGTGCATATAAAAGAGTCAAAACTAGTGCTATGGTGGACAATTTGTTTATATAAAAAATACACAACAAACTATTTACATGAATTTTTACACAAAGTATTTACAAACCATTATAAAATTGTACATGTATCTAGCAACATGCCAGTCATTGTAGCAGTCACATTTGGGTACAAAGCACAAAGGCACATCACAGGAAGAGTACTTCACTGGTGTCTTTGCATGACACTGCCTGCACTTCAGACGACCAGCGGTGCAAGATTTGGTGATGTGCTCTTCGTGGAGCAGGAGATACGGGTCTGGCTGTGGAGTGAGACCCCAACTCTGCCAGCTCCTCAGCAAGGGTCTCTCTGAAAGCCCTCCTCTCTTGATGAGGTGCTGTCCTGCTGCTCCACTTTATGTGGACCGCATCCGGCTCCCAATCGCTATCTGATTCAGTGAGAATAAATAAATGTAATTTACAAAGCTAGACACAACTTTTCCATCTTTTCTGTATTCTATATATATATATATATATATAGTTTTTCTTTTCGACTGTGTAAATATGTATTATTGTATGTATATTTACTGTAAATACTGTATACTTTGCCAGTGTACTATGGAACAGATAGATGGGCCTACACCTCCCCCATGAATTCAGCATTGTAACAAATAGATGGGCCTACCCCTCCCCACCTCCCGCATTGTAACAAATAGACTCTCAAACACAACATATATTCTTATTTTCAACTTATATTTATTGATTTATTTATATATATATTTCAGCGTCCATTTATATATATATATATATATATATATATATATATATATATATATATATATATATATATACATATTTACAGTAAATATACAAAACATCTATATAGCATGTCAACAGATCTGAAACAAACAATGAACTAAAACCTCACACACACACAAACAAATACAAAAAACACGCACAAACGGTTCAAACACTCACTGAGGAAACACACGACAAAGGGTAATTACAAAATGTGTATTCATTATTCACACTAAAGCTTATTTATGCGGAATATACAGTAATATATGTTATAAAACACAAGAAAACACTTACTTGTCCAGAGCAATGTCTCATCTCTCCATAAACATTTCCTCTGCCTCCGAATTATCCGTATTGTTTTCAGAAATTTCATCTCCAAACTCTTAATTTAACCTTCTTATATCACATCCTGGGGTGAAAATCCTGTTTTTCGCGTCCGTTTCACCATATTTAAATCGCCAAATGTGTAAACAGTTCCAAAACAACACTCCAATGGTTTTACGCACAGACGCACAAAACACTGGGTAATGGCAAGGCAATTTTGCGCACACACATTACAGAACCATGCTCTAATCGTCCCACTAAAGCCACATATCACTGTTTTCAGAATTTCATTGGCTATACGATGCGTCAGTCATTTCCACTCTTCGATGTAATTGGTTTGATCAGTAAACAAAGGAAAGTGGGTATGCCCTTACATTCGACACAGACTGTGGTTGGGTATTGAAGGCTTTGGACAGGACATGGAAGCTCCTATTGGGTCAAATGAGGTGTCAATCGAAAGGTCAGAGTGCGTGCTTCCATTTTGATACCGGATATAGGAAATGTTTACATCTGAACTGAAGTTATTACCGATAATATGTGAAAGTTTAGGTACAGCTGCCAGGTGCTTTGAAATGATGCAACAAGAGTCTGTGGATATTTATTGATGTAATAATGTGATTTGGACTAAACATTTTACTTGATTTGATCATTTGGACATTTGACAATGAAACAACACCGTTTTTGTCGGGAAGTTATGGATCAGTGGAATACTATGATGCTTCATAGGTGAGTTGCCTAAATTTTGTTATTGGTTGTTTATATGTTGGTGGTCTGACAAAGATATAGATTGTACCTGCTGTTGTGATTGTATCTTAAAATGGTTTATATCAATAGAAAATCAAGAAATGTAGCTTTCCAAAGATATGTGGCATGTGTACCAATGTAACACACAGCAGTTTTGTTTATCGCATACTTTTATTTTGTACATTTAAGGGCCCGTCCGCGGGCTGTGAATTCTATCAATTAAAGTAGCTGGTCTCCCAACCCAACCAAGCTGGTCTTTAGGTAGTCTAAATGGTGTCCTGACCAAACTGGTGCTGGTTGGCCAGATTGTCTCAAAACCTGACCAGCTGGCAAGTGCATAAACCCCACTAAAACCAGCACAGCTATATTGCGGATATCAGAGTGTTGTTACTACATGCAGGTTCAGTTTTTGAGCCATGTGTAAATACGAGTAGACAAAAAGGAGGAAGGGTTGTTAAATCTGTTGAGAAGGTGTCTTGAAGTAGAGCAAATGTCAGTGGTAATACAGGGTAGTGCAGCTTAAGTTCAGTCAATGCCAGGAGCTTCTACAGTGACAAAGGTTACCTCAACCAAACCACCTGTTAGCTGTCTGGAGGAACAGCCAATGTGCCCTACTGAGAAGTGGGCAGGACTGGACTCTGATGCCACAACAATGGAAGGGATCGGAGCAGAAAGTCTTTTCAGCTCAGCTTTCTTTGAGAACATATTTGGCTTAATGTGAAAGAAAAAGATAGAGAATGAGAACATAAGAGAACACAACAGAAGAGGAAATAACAGCAGTTTGATTAAATGCACAATACGGAAAATAATCAATCACAATCAATCGCATATATCAATGACGGACATGCCCGGACATTTCTCTACTAAGAAAACAGTGTCTCATAAATTTCCTCATGAGCAACTTCAATCCTTTGCTGTCGTAGTTCATGAAGAGCTAACAAAACGTATAAAAAAATCAAAAGCCACAACATGTATGTTAGATCCAGTACCAACTAAGCTAACACACACACTTTGGTCCTGGCTGTAGACCCCCGCAGCAGGGCGTTTGATGTCTCGGTGGCATATTCGCTCAATAAAGCAACACCACACTCCCGTTCCTGTTATGGTTTCAAATTGATTCTCTGCACTCAGTGATACATCCACTGAGAATAATTTTGAAAGAGACTTGGTCATAGGTGATTCTAGACTAAAGCCACCATTGTTAAATGCATTTCCGAGGTTTGCACATCTGACTTCAGATCAAATTTACAAGTGCTGGCTAATGTTGAATGTAGATTTTCTAAAATGTTCATGTTGGCACTAATTTTGTCCAGCTTCACCAGTTGGAGATCACTAAATATAATGTTAAAGGGGTGTGTGAACTTGCAAAAATGATGTCAGACACCGTAATATGCTCTGACACCCTCCCTGCTCATCGTGGTGACGAGGTTTATACAGGTGAAACTCGAAAAATTAGAATATCGTGCAAAAGTTCATTAATTTCAGTAATTCAACTTAAAAGGTGAAACTAATATATTATATAGACTCATTACAAGCAAAGTAAGATATTTCAAGCCTTTATTTGATATAATTTTGATGATTATGGCTTACAGCTTATGAAAACCCCAAATTCAGAATCTCAGAAAATTAGAATATTGTGAAAAGGTTCAGTATTGTAGGCTCAAAGTGTCACACTCTAATCAGCTAAACACCTGCAAAGGGTTCCTGAGCCTTTAAATGGTCTCTCAGTCTGGTTCAGTTGAATTCACAATCATGGGGAAGACTGCTGACCTGACAGTTGTGCAGAAAACCATCATTGACACCCTCCACAAGGAGGGAAAGCCTCAAAAGGTAATTGCAAAAGAAGTTGGATGTTCTTAAAGTGCTGTATCAAAGCACATTAATAGAAAGTTAAGTGGAAGGGAAAAGTGTGGAAGAAAAAGGTGCACAAGCAGCAGGGATGACCGTAGCCTGGAGAGGATTGTCAGGAAAAGGCCATTCAAATGTGTGGGGAGCTTCACAAGGAGTGGACTGAGGCTGGAGTTACTGCATCAAGAGCCACCACACACAGACGGGTCCTGGACATGGGCTTCAAATGTCAAACGTCTTACCTGGGCTAAAGAAAAAAAGAACTGGTCTGTTGCTCAGTGGTCCAAAATCCTCTTTTCTGATGAGAGCAAATTTTGCATCTCATTTGGAAACCAAGGTCCCAGAGTCTGGAGGCAGAATGGAGAGGCACACAGTCCAAGATGCTTGAAGTCTAGTGTGAAGTTTCCACAGTCTGTGTTGGTTTGGGGAGCCATGTCATCGGCTGGTGTTGGTCCACTGTGCTTTATTAAGTCCAGAGTCAACGCAGCCGTCTACCGGGACATTTTAGAGCACTTCATGCTTCCTTCAGCAGACAAGCTTTATGGAGATGCTGACTTCATTTTCCAGCAGGACTTGGCACCTGCCCACACTGCAAAAAGTACCAAAACCTGGTTCAATGACCATGGTATTACTGTGCTTGATTGGCCAGCAAACTCGCCTGACCTGAACCCCATAGAGAATCTATGGGGCATTTCCAAGAGAAAGATGAGAGACATGAGACCAAACAATGCAGAAGAGCTGAAGGCCGCTATTGAAGCATCTTGGTCTTCCATAACACCTCAGCAGTGCCACAGGCTGATAGCATCCATGCCACGCCACATTGAGGCAGTAATTAATGCAAAAGGGGCCCAAACCAAGTACTGAGTACATATGCATGATTATACTTTTCAGAGGGCTGACATTTCTGTATTTAAAATCCTTTTTTTTTTATTGATTTCATGTAATATTCTAATTTTCTGAAATTCTGAATTTGGGGTTTTCATAAGCTGTAAGCCATAATCATCAAAATTATATCAAATAAAGGCTTGAAATATCTTACTTTGCTTGTAATGAGTCTATATAATATATTAGTTTCACCTTTTAAGTTGAATTACTGAAATTAATGAACTTTTGCACGTTATTCTAATTTTTCGAGTTTCACCTGTAGTAGATTAGTGTCAAGTGGTGTCCAGAGAGTAGCATAGGATTTACAGACAACTGGAAGAGTTTTTGGGGTAGACCTGACCTGCTAAAGAGAGACGGCTCCATCCCTCCAGGGAAGGTGTTGCTCTCCTCTCTAGTAATTTGGCTCATAATCTTAATAGTGATAATATTTGACTAACTGGGGCCCAGGTCAGTGAGCAGACATACTGGTTAATCTGGAAGTCTACTAGCTGCCTTGAGATGTCACACAGGTCACATAAACTACAACACATAGAGACTGTATCACCTAGATATCATATAGAGACTCTGTCCGTTCCCCGAACTACAAAACACAATCCCCTAACTAATTAATATAGAAAAAAATTTTATTAAGGTCAAACTTGGAAAAAATAAAAATAAAAATTAAGATAAACATCATATAAAGGTAGGGCTACTAAACATTAGATCTCTTTCAACCAAAGCACTAATTGTAAATGAAATTATTACAGATCATGGTTTGGATGTGCTTTGCTTAAATGAAATCTGGCTTAAACCAGTAGATAAACACATAGATAACGAAAATGACAAATTGGGATTAACATTTATTGATATTATCAACTCTCTTTGAGTCAGACAAAATGTGACCGGAAAAAACTCATTGCCATAATCATACACTAGATTTAATTCTGTCATATGGTGTTGATGTTGATACTATAGAAATTCAACCACAGAGCGATGACATCTCAGATCTTTACATCGTCTCTTGTTTTCTAAGATCAGCTAATTTTACTCAATCTACACCACACTATAGTTCAGGAAGAACTATTCTTTCAACCACTAAAGATAGCTTCAATAATAATCTTCCAGAATTATGTCACATACTCACTTACCAAAAAGTCTAGAAGAACTTGATTTAATTACAGAAACTACAAATACAGTCTTCTCTTGCACTTTTGATAGTGTTGCCCACCTTCAATTAAAGAAAAAAGACCCACACCATGGTGCAATGATCACACTCATGCTCTCAAGACCAGATCTGGCTAGATCCATCTCCGTTCTTGCTTGGTGTCGGACTCCACTGCTACATAACATTGAATGATGATGACAAACATCAGCCGGTGCTAGCCAGACATAACTTCGGTCTTTTACGATGGACTTCAGAGGATGAACTGATGCCAACTCCAAATATAAGACATGGGATACTTAATGTGCAATTGTCTGAACCTTGGACTTGGACCACAACAAACCTCACCAAAATGACCTGTCAATTGAACTGTGATGCACCTCATTGATCTCTGCCTGTATCACCACTGTCTATTGATGGACTACACTCTTGAAATGGAATACATAGTCTATCAATTAATTGCCAACAAAAGCCTTCATCAGCCATCCAAGAAAGGACAATGCATCTATGTGAGCTTCTGCAGTTAATACAAGATGGACTTCAAAGACATTAGTCTTACATTTCATACAAAATGCTTAAAACACTGGACATTAACACTTACTTAGTATACAAATTTTAAACCAGAACTTGCACTGCACACAAATAACTAATATTGGCATTATATTCATGCTGTTTAGCCAGAGGTGAACTGGCCCCAACAATGAGCCTGGTTTCTTCCAAGGTTATTTTTCTCCATTAACCAACATCTTATGGAGTTTTGTGTTCCTTGCAACAGTCGCCTTCAGCTTGCTCAATGGGGTTCTAAATGCTATTATTTAATTATTGAATGATTTGTTTTTATACACAATTTATAATCATATTTAATAAAATTACACAATGATAACTCTGACTTCATAGATATTACAGTTTCATTGTCTGTTAAAGCATGATTTTCAGTAAAGCTGATTTGAAACAATGTGTGTTGTGAAAAGTACTATACAAATAAAAAATGAATTCAGAAAATTGGATGGTAGGAAAATTTACATCCATGTCAGGTAAGATTATTTCCCTTCATTTTTTTTATCACATACGTTTTTTTTTTAATCCCCTTTTCTCCCAATATGGAATGCTAAATTCCCACTAATTACAGTAGTAGGTCCTCGTGGTGGCGCGGTTACTCACCTCAAATCCGGCTGGGGGAGGACAGGTCTCAATTGCCTCCGCTTCAGAGACCGTCAATCTGCGCATCTTATTACATGGCTCTCTGTGCATGAAACCATGGAGACTTACAGCATGTGGAGGCTTATGCTACTCTCCACGATCCATGCACAAATTACCACGCATCCCATTGAGAGCAAGAATCCCTAATTGCGACCATGAGGAGGTTACCCCATGTGACTCTACCCTCCCTAACAACCGGGCCAATTTTGTGTAGGAGACCTGTCTGGAGTCACTCAGCATGCCCTGGATTCATACTCGTGACTCCAGGGGTGGTAGTCAGTGTCAATACTCAATAAGCTACTGTCAGGATTGTAGGTGAAGGCAGACACGGGACGAGGATCTAATTGCAGCGGAGCTTTATTGAATAACAGGGCAACACGAAAAGAAATCACGAACAAAGGAAACATCCACGATGGGAAAAAGTAAAACAAAACACGGAGGGCATACAAAGGGTTAACCGGGGGATAAAAAAAGACAGAGAGCACGGATAACAGGCGTTCACATACATCAAAGACCGACAGGGGAATGGAGAAACAAACAGGGTTATATACACAGACACAGGAAGATAACAAACTACATTCAGGTGCAAACAATGACAGAGTGTAGAGAACCGGGAACAATCATGACGGTGACATGAAAAACACGGGACAGACGGCCAAGGAATCGTGACAGTGTGAAGGACCGGGAACAATCGTGACGGTGACATGAAAAACACGGGGCAGACAACAGGGGATCGTGACAGCTACCCAGACCCCGATATTGTTTTATTTTTATTATTAATCCCACTAATTCTTAAATTGACAGCCATGCAGCTTATAAAATATCAATAAATTATTTCATTTTTACTCTTTGACAAGTCATATGTACTGTAGCCTATTACAGTAAATTGCTACTTCACACAATGAACAAATGTCAACCTACCATAATGTCTAATGCAGGTTACCTTAAAAGTAAATTATGTTGGACTGGGTGCATTTCCCAAAAGCATGTTCCCTTTCCGCTGTCCACCAAAGCAGACAAAGAGCTGCTTAAAACGTCTAAATCTCTGTGTGCGGTTCACAGGGCATGGTCTGCAGGGCAATTACTGGACACAGCAACAAAAGGGCTGGGTCTGCCTCCTCCCGGGGCAGCACTTGCAGGTTCACCACCTGGTCTCTGAAGGGAGATGTAGGAACCTTGGGCACGTAGCCCGGTCACGGACTTAGGACGACGTGAGTGTCTTCCGGACCGAACTCCAGGCAAGTGTCGCCGACAGAGAATGCTTGCAGGTCCCCAACCCTCTTGATGGAAACGAGTGCGATCAGGAGGGCCGTCTTCAGGGAGAGGGCATTGAGCTCGACTGAATCTAGCGGCTCAAAGGGGGGGTCTCTGGAGGCCCGAGAGGACCACTGAGAGATCCCAGGAGGGGAACAGGCTTGGCCGGGGAGGGTTCAACCTCCGGGCACATCTAAGGAACCTGATAATCAAGTCGTGCTTACCCAAGGACTTGCCGTCCACTGCGTCGTGGTGGGCCGCGATAGCGGCTACATACACCTTCAAGGTGGAGGGGGACAGCCTCCCCTCCAACTTCTCACACAGAAATGAGAGCACTGAACCGACTGCTCACCTCTGTGGGACTTCAGACCAAGAAGAGCACTAATTCACGAACAAGCGCCACTTCAAGGCGTAACGTTGCCTGGTAGAGGGAGTTCTGGCGCCCCGTCCTTGAGAAGGAAGGTCCTTGCTCAGGGGAATTCGCCAGGGAGGGGCTGCCGCGAGGAGCACGAAATCCGATTGAGCCAGTAGGGGGCCACCAGAATGACTTGTCCCTCTTCCTCCCTGATCTTGCACAGCACCCGTGCAAGTAGACTCACTGGGGGACTTGTGCAGCCCCCGGGGCCAGCTGTGTGCCAGCGTGTCTGTCCCGATGGGGGCCCCCGTTAGGGTGTACCAGAGTGGGCAGTAGGAGGTCTCTTGAGTGAACCGGTCTACCTGTGCCATGCCGAACGGGACCCAAATCAGCTGGACCACCTGGGGTCCACTCTCCACTGTGCGAGACCTGTGACGACGTGTTGAGAATGCTTGTGATATGAATGGCGTGCAGCGACCTGAGTCGCTGCTGACTCCAAAGGAGGAGATGGCGGGAGAGTTGTGACATATGATGAGAGCACACGCTACCGTCGTGGTGCTGTCTGAACGGATCAAGACGAGTCTGCCCATTTGATCCTATTATTAAAAATGTCCACTGGAAAATGGCAGAAGATTTTGTCCAACTTTTAATTACAGGATTTCCACATCTTTTTTTGGCATGTTAACATACTTTTATCAAAGATTTGCTTTTACATGTACATATTTAAATAATTAAAATAAATTATGATCAGTGGTTGGTAGATTACATTTGAATTGCAATCAAATACTGATTACAAATTATATGACTAAAATTGTAATTAACAACGTAATCTCTTGGATTATAATTGTCAAATAATCTAATCCAATTACTTTTGGATTACCTCTGACCTAACCCTTGTTTATTTGATGTCACATGCATTTGAGTAGGATAATCAATATCATTTTTACATAATATTGCTTAACTGCATTTAAGAAAACGTAATAAATAAAAATAATAGAACTGATGTTTTGCTATTTATCTGTTACTGAGTGATATAAAAAAGACAATGAAAGGGTCATGTAACAAATTTAGTTTTTTACCTCCAGGTTTTAATTTCTTGGTCCAGATTTCCAGAATCAATAATTAGTGAAGGTTTCAAAAGCAAAAGTGCATTAATCTTTTTTTTTTAAGCAGAGTATAAAAGCAATTCGCAAAACTAAAACTAACGTTACCACACTAATCCATTCGGTTCAACATTTACTGTATGTGTGGATTAAATAGTGAATATGAAATTGTGTATTTGTGCATTTTGATGGTAACAACCCTTCCAAAGACACATGTTTTTATTTGACACACAGAGTGATTATTCAAATAATAATTAATAAATGTGTGTAAGATATGCAATTAAGAAAACGCACAGTACAAGCACTCCTCCAAGTTCCTTTTTAGATTTGACATGGAATCGTTTGCACTGGACAGGATTTTAAGTTTTGGAAGGCAGAGTTTGAGTTATGTAATATTTAGCATTTTGTAAATCTAGTGACCAAAAGCTGAGTGAGACCTCTGTCTTCAGTGTTATTATAACCACCTGGCTAATGGATAGCTGCAGTGAACAGTTCCAGCCACACAGATGTTATGTTCAAGCAGCTCTTCTGTACTTCACTGTTCCTAACTGCACTCTATAAATGTGAAAAGTTACGATACAGGTAGTAAGTGCTTAAATCAATGTATCCTTTCTTAAGTATTAGAAATTAATGTATTAACTTCTTTTATGTTGAGTACATTTGTCTATTTTTATAAGTTATAGCATACAGTATAATTCAATTTGATACTGACCTGATATGATTCCTTTGAGGGGACAAAAATCACTCAGACACAGTGCGGGCATTTGTGCAGCGCCCCCTGATGTAGTGCATCGGTAATAACTTTATTGCAAAAATGCAAGTTCACTCAACCTCAAGCATTTACAAATGAATCCCAAAAAGGAAAACCCCTGAAATACCATTTCATCTTTGAGAAATCCATCTCCCATTTGCTACAACTCGCATTCAGATGCTGTTAACTGTACAGACTTTAATAAGTAAAGATTCAACAATTCAGCAGGAAATCATTTAATTCCTCCTTACATAGGAAAAAAAGAAGAAAAATATTTGGGTTTGTCCCATCTGACTCTTTGCTGGTAGTTCAGGGAGAGCATTTTGCATAGCATACTCATACACCACCTTTGCTACATTCTTAACCATCCTTTAAAGGAAAAAACTAAAACAAATGACCAATGAAGTAAAAATAAAAACAAGCATATACAGTATCTTTGTGTAAGAGCCAATCTTTGGTTAAGACAAAGGTAAATATGATCTATTCTACAACTCTTTAAAGTGATTTCTTTGATAACGAGTTTCATTTTAGTGCACATAAAAGGCTTTTAATGAAAAAAATATATATAATGCACATCAGCACAATATGATTAGAATGGAAAAGTTAAATACTGCATTAATCATACTATAATGTGATATTAAACATTTGTTGATCAGTATCAGGTCTTCGTTAATAAATCCAACAAATCTTATCACATTTATTTCATTTGCAGTACGAAAGCATTCTTTACTCAAGTCCCCATTTATTATTACAATTTCCAAAAATACCAGTAGTGCTTTGTGTTAGCTTTATGCTATCCATATTTGAATGTTTCTAAGTCATCAGGGCCAAACATTCTTCAGCGGCATTGCTTTAAAGTAAAATCTAGGAACAACATAGATTCTGCAAACAACAAATGGGATGAGTTCTCTTTACTATTACAAGCCTGATTTTCCACCCATTGCCTTTAGAATGCTTGTACCAGACTCATAGCTATAAAATAAAAAGGAAGCTTAACTTGGCATATCTCCCTGTATAAATGGGAGAACTGTCAATGGAATTAAAATAGCCGTTTTTCTCCAGCTTTACACTTCTGAAGTGTACTATACTTGTCTTAATGCAGATAATAATTATTACTACTAGAATTGATTAACATTCCATAACGTCATTACGTAGTATCTCCATTCCTCTGTATATTTCTTAAGATTTCAGTTTGTATGCTTTATTTAAACAATAACTTAATTTATTAGTGTACGTTCAATCAAACATGTACAGTCTTTGCCTGTAACACGAGACACAAAACAACTGTGTGCTACAGGGAATGCCCGTATCAGAGAAGTATAAGAAAAAGGTTAGAAGAAAAAAGTTCTGTCCACTCTCCATGCCAGGGCCGCAGATTTACATGCCTACTCCGAGAAAAAGCACCAGATCTGAGAGATAACATCATATAAAACATATCTTCTCTCTTCATGTTTTACAGGTATACATACTTAGCATCTAGATTACATTAACCCAAAAGTTGTTTTGCAGGAGAATTGGGGAGAAGACAACATTCAGCCAAGTAATGTTAGACAGTTGGACGTTTTGGTAATTCCGATATGTTGGCTGGTATGGTTTTGCATCTGCAGGATAGGCGAGGAGGAAGAGTCTGTGTATTTTTCAACATATGAAGAGGGTGAAGTTATAATAAGCCCCTCTCCTTTCCTCCCACACACATGCAATAAAACATTTTCTTAATCAGTACTTATGCCTTGTTTTCTAGTAAAAAATTTCAAAACATGCTTAAAACAAGATTAATTTATTGCGTAAGATAATAAGACTTATTTTCAGAGAATATACCTTGAATTAAATTTTTTTTTCACCATACTGTTTTTTATCCAAATTTTTTAGCATAAACATCATTCATTTTTGTTACATTTATGCTTAAAACAATAACCAAATTGCCAATTTGTTTAGGGGGAAAAAAAATCTAAGATAAATTCTCTGTAAACAAGTCTTAACATTACACAGTTATGCCTTTCAGTAAATAGGGTTAGAGCTAGTTAGGGTTAGGTTTTAAAGATGTTTAAATATTTCTACTGGAAAATGAGACAAAATTACAGATTAAAAACCTAATTGAATTTTCACATACACATGCGCACACGCTTACATACACACACATTTACCATTAAGTGCAGCATTGAGGTCTGCTTCTCCTCTGCAAATAACTGAATGTTTCGGTAAAAAGCATTTCATTAAGTGCCCTGATTTGATGGCTCACTGTGGGAGGTGTGAGTCTGAACCCCACACTCCTATCATTGCATGCTGCAGGGCTGACCGCAGATAAGTAATACACACACACACACACACACACACCTTAGCCCCAGAGAGATACCCACAGTGTAACGCCATCCCAGTGCTGTACACCCACCTCATAATAAATGAAAAACAATACTAAAAAAGTTTGTTTCAGTATTATTTTCCCTTCATGCTGTGGAGTGAATTTTGGGGAGCTATTGCATGGAAAGATCTACTGCTGTGCAGGACTAGAACAAGGTAATGGAAGTCTAGAAGTAATTGTACCAGGAACAATACAAAGTGCAGGGTGATTGAGGTGGGCATCAGGCCTGGATAAGAGATGTGCTCCTACCAGAACTCCAAAAAAAAAACAAGGGGAACATGGAATTTGGTCTGCAGAAATGGTATCCCGGAGAACAGATGCATCTGTGGAGAACTTCCAGGGCTGGAGGACCATATTCTCCCTGGTTGTGTCCAAAGCCAACTGAGCAATGGAGGATGGTCCCAGCGGTTGGGCTGTCCTTAAAGACATCTGTGGCACCTCAGTGCTGGACTGTAGTGCTGCCCACTGGAGAGAGCTTGACACCGGTCAAACACAGCCAGAAACTTGGAGAACCTCTAGACGTATCCTGCAGTGGGGTAGGATGGAGTGTGAAGGACAGGATCAAGACCAATAAAAAATAATAAAGAAAAACAACAATGAAAGAGGAGCTTCTTCAACAGCAGCAAGGACACAAAAAAATGACGTGATGACATATATGTTGCGGAATACACACTGTTTAGGAGGGGGCTTCTATAATTAAGATCAAATGCAATGCAATGGAAGGAATATGAAAGCGTAAACAGGAAGAAATGTAACACAATGATCTTCTGAAAGGAGTAGGTTGTCATGGAAGAGGGCAATGAGAGGAAGCTTTACCTGGGGACTCTCCACAAGGCTCAGGCTGCTGAGAAAGGGACTAAGGTAATGAAAGGAGATGAAGACAGCTGGGTTGGAGCAGATGAAGTTCTGATTAAGACGATGGAAATTTAAGGCAACAAGGTTAGTGCATGGAGCTGTGATATGATGTAACCATGCTGCCCCCCAGCTTTATGGACAGGGTATACACACATATGTACAAGGCAAAGAAAACACAAGCAAATTGTAAAAAGAGAGAAAAAGAGAAAACAGAGGGGAAGATAGGGAGGGAGGAAAATATGGGGTTAAATAGCACACGCATGGAAGAGAAAACCCTGATGCATTAAAAGTAAGACTAGGTATGAAAAGAATCAAGGGCCTCATTTATAAAATGCATATGATCATATTTGATCTGAAATTCTGTGGATTTGATTCTATGTTAAAAATGCAGAACAAGTTGCATTATTATTGGCAGAAATATGTCGGTTTTAAGATTTTTATATAATTTTTTTAAGAAGCTGACATTAAAATGTTCAGCAAGTGAAAAGCATTCAAAAATGTTATTGCATACAACTTGTATGTTCTCATGAACAAGTACGCCAGCACACGCTGACTTTCTCATGACTTGAGTGATGCCACCTTAAATAAGTGAGGATTTATACACGTTTTATGAAGCCCCAGGCCTCTTTTCAAATGCAGTGACAGTTACAACATGTGGACACAGGATGGCAGTATGGCTCAGAAAGACGATGACAAGTTGTGCAAGTGTACAGTATGTGTGTCCTTGCATGTGTAGGTGTACGAGGACATCATGTGACAATACAGTTGCTTACAGCAGTGTTTCCCCACCACTGTGCCTTGGCACATTAGTGTGCTGTGAAAGATTGTTAGGTGTGAGGTGGAAAATTATCAAATGCCACAAAATAAATAAATGCATGAAAAAAAACATACAGGGACCCAAACAAAAAACAAATAATTTTGATACCATAATCGGTCACTTATGTGATTGTGAATAGCAATGATTAATGTGCAAAAGTGACTGATATTTATACGCGTTAAGGGTCTTTCACATGACTGAAGTCTATGAAGTGACACCACTTTACACCAAAGTGTTTTTCACACACGTTTTTGCTTCACCAATAATGTCTTTGAGAGTACTAAGCAAACAAGAAATATTTAAAAACTGTCCAAATTTGTGAAGAGACATTGAATGTCTCATCATTTCTTTTAATTAAATATTACCTTATCGTTTACGAATATCAGAGACCCCAGTTAATTAGCTAATTTAAATTTACCAAGAAAACGCTTAGACCTAAACATAAACGAGTCCTTTTATTACTCTCTACTATCAAAGCAACTGCAAGCTTTTTTTCTGCAAGTTTAATGAGCACACCTCCCACTTTTGTACGTGGCAATCTCGTAAAATTGCCCCTCTGTGATGCTTTCTGCAACTCTTGTCATGTGGAGGGCAATGCGGCACTTGACGCTGGCTTTGAAAGGAGTGTTGACGCCTCGACTCAACTCTCAACTGTGAAATGTACTTTACAATGATGAAAGAACATTATTGAAACTCAGAATTATTATTATTTGTCTATTATTGTGGTCTTTTCTGATAAAAGCCATGCTCAGCAGTTTAAATAGGATACTGTAGGAAAATGATACCGTAGATCTGCTTTGTGTTTATAATTCTTGTATTAAAGTCAGTAGATTTGTGGCCATGCAAGTTTAAAAAAAGGAGAAGGTACATTATTGAAACTCACTATTATTAGACTATCATTGTTGTCTTTTTAGATGAAAAATAATGCTCAGACTGAAGGAAAATTATGGATCTGATTTGTTCTTTTAATGCTTAAACACTATAAAGTCTCTTGGTAGATTTCGGTCATGAATGACTCAAAATGATTCACTGACTCCCTCATAGTACATAGGATGCTCATTTGTCGCCACCTAGTGACATTTCCAGAAGGGGTCACTGAACTAATCAGTTAATAAAATTGAACAACTTTGTGAAACAGAAGCAAGCCTCACAAAAAAAATTTTTTTTGCTAATGTTTTTGCTAATAATGCAGCTAATTCTGCACAATTGTAAACCTGAATTACTAAAATAGCAGGAATTGGAGCTTTTAGCTTATTCTTTGAAATAAGTGTGTAGATAAAATTACCTAAAGCTCAGCAGTGATTGACAAGGGACAGGCTGCACACATAGGTCAGGCTAAAGTGGGAGTAGTTAGCCTTTTGCTTAGGTGAAAGCACTTTTATTAGGTTTCTGGGGCAGATATCTGATTCCTCCCCCTCTATCAGACTCTTGAGTGCCAGCAGCCACTAACCCAACCACTTCACTGATTTTAATATATCTTAGCCACTGGTTAGCTCCTCAGATTAAATAAACAACTGCTTAAAGGTACAGCAATTATGATAATGATAGGTGGGTGGAATTCCTTATAGACTCCAATGGCTGGTAGATTAGTGCATGTGAAGAGATTTTGTATTGCAAGTATCAATGTGTTGAAGAGTGCAATCTAATTTATATGTGAGATACTTACAAAGCTTTGGGAGACAGCAAGACGGTTCTGGTGTCGCCCGATGACGGTTCCACTGAGGCTGCGGGCAATGCGACGCAGGTGATCCACATCATACTGGTCTTCATCTCCTGACTGTAGCACTTGATTGGCCACTGACAGGGGCTGCAATGACCAAACAGTTACTGCAGCTATCAGTTGTACAGTTGACATGGTACACTCCATCTAACTCTATTTTAAACAGCATTATGCTAATTTGCTTTGTAATTATTACACAGGCATCTTAATGACCTCACATACATGGAATATTTGTACTCATATAAATAAATCTGTCACATTGCAGGACCATTTAAAATTAACTAGTAAATTAAGAATATATGGTGACCAGTTAAAGGACAGTAAACATACAATTTAACCTGCATCTAATTAACCTGCCTCAACTACCCAAATAACATTTTGCACTGTGGCTGAATTATACCAGACACAACACCCAAACAAAGTCAACATTTGCTAACAGATTTTGGGACTGTTTAAAAAACATGCACTGATGTAGGGAGAAACCAGACATAATAAAAACAAAGCAAGGAGACTGTCACCCCTCATCAAAGAACTATCAAATAATAAACAAATTAAGTATTCAAATACAACCTATCTTATTTAGACATTTTGGGTAACCTCTAAATGGCTCAAATGATTGTGCACATGTGGGTGGTGGGAAAAGCTGAAGGATATAGACTCCATGATAATGCCTGTAAGCAATGGGTGAAAGCAAGTGGCTGATCTTCATATGCTTCTTCAACATACTTCAACAAATTACATGTTACAATAAACTCACAGAAATGTCTAATGAGCCACACTCCAGCAAAACCACTGAGAAAGGAAATAGATAGTTTAACAGGGAACAATGACAGAGAGGTATGCAAACAAACCTACAGTATAGTTAGGAATGCTATATAGGCCTACTTATATGTCTCATACAGTATCTAGGCCCAATCTGTGCATGCAGAACTCTACAGATTTCCACAGAATTCGAATGTCCATCATTCACAACATTCTACACACACATTGTCTGTTCTATAGAATGTCTGTTTGAAGATATTTAGCTCATTTGAAAATGCTTTCAGCTATCAAAAGGAGTGCAGTACTCTCAGCTCTTTTAAACAACACATTTTACCATGTTTAAAACTGATTCCCCCAGAATCAGTGCATAAAATTCAAAAATGGTTCCCAGACATTTTGACCAATATATTTCATGACTTTTCCATGACTTTTCCATAGTTTTCTGAGGAGATTACTGGGTGAGAGTTTTGAATTTTTTTTTTTTTTAGAGATTGCACTTGAAAAAAGAGCAGTTTCCAGCAGATGAAATATTTCAGAGCATAACTAGTATAACTAGTAATTACTTTTAAAGAGGCTTCCCTGACATTTCCAGGTTTTTCATGGGAAACCTGTGGGAAAAAAGTCCACAGAATAGGTCAGAACCTGCTCAATCTTACCATGTTAATGTATCCAGCGGGGCTGTAACAACCTGGTGGTCCATAAGCTGTTCTTTCAAGCTCAGCTGTGGGGGTCCTAGAGCGTCCCACTCCAGTGTGTAACTTCCGTGCAGCAGGAGGTACTGTTCAAGGAAATCAGGTTTAACAAATAACATTTTCTTTCTAAAATCACATCACACATCATGCTCTTTATCACAGATTAATTTACCTAGTCTCCCAAGTGAGCTGTTACCATGCAGGGCACGGCAAGGACTGGGGCCAGCCTGGAGACTGGCTTGGTAGAGCGAGTCTAGTTCAGAAATTTCCTGGTCCTCAGCCTCTGTGGGTTCCAGCTCCGTGCTTGGGGCACTCTTTTTTCTGGTGCTCATGGGACTGTGAAGAGGCAGGTGCCCTCCCGGTGTGAGTTGAGAGAGGGTTCCGGTCCGGTGGTTCTGGTCAGGAGGTGTCTCATAGGGTGTTACGACAGCATCAGGGCGGTCTAGGCTCCAGGAGGACCAATGACGAGCAGCAACAAAAGGGGTCAGTCTGGAACTGGAATGAGACAGGACCGGTGAGCGTGGCTGGGAAGCTGTGCATAGGGGCTGCCATATGGGGGCTTGTCTGAGCATCTGGTCCTTCTCCTCAGCATGAGGGGGTATGGGAAGTGGACTCGTGGTCCTGCTGGTTTGGTGTATCCAGTCTGGATTACCTGCAGTGCCTTTCCACAAGGGTGGATTTGGGGATGAAGACTGAGAGCTCAAATTTTGAGGATGCTGATGGCTGGAGACCTCTTCATCCTCACCCAATACACCCCAGAAGTCAAGAGGCAAAGAAGGCAGAGATATGGCCAGATGCTTGCGAATGGGCCTGATATGAACACCTGATGCCTGGAGAACATCTGATAATCTGATGCCACCCCATTCATCCTCATTCTGCATTGACCAGTTGCTACCTTCATTGGGATCTTGGGGTTGTGGCTGAGAAGAGGCAGGCCGAGCATTGCTCAATATTGGGCAGCTGTTGGGTTGAGATGGGGAGTTTGTACAAGAAGAGGGTGTTTTCATATGTTGAGGAGAGGGTGGGCCAAGCACAGTATCCTGATTGGTCTCCCAGACCTCTTTCTGATTGTCTGTCAACAGTACTTGGACCGGGCCAAGTTGTTCACTGAAGAGACAAGAAGAGTGGGAGAAGAGAAGGATTTTAGATTAGTTAGAATCTCAGTCTCAATCAGTCACATCCAACATTATTACTCAGTTAAATTCATACTGTACAAGACAGATAATCCTGCATCTTTTCTTTGTCAATTAGCCCCATTTTTCAATGTAAATTATTACAATAAGACATAAAAAAGAATCGTACTTTCATCTTCATACAGGCCAAAACCACTACATTTAATACTTGTAGGACACAAATACTGTTAATGTGAATAGAAGCAAAAATAAATTATTTGTTTCCTGTTAGTACAATCTATTAAAATAAGAAAAAAGAGAAAATAAAGAAAAATGGAAAATACTTTCACATAAATATAAGTAGTTTAAATGTAACTTTATTCATTGTTAGATTCTGTCCTTAAAAGGGGCCAATAGAATACGAGTTTATAGGAACAATAGACTCTGAAATTAGTTGTTTAGTATTTAGTGCAATGAAGTGGAAGTTTTTATTTTATTTACAGGAAATCTAACCAATTTTATATTGAAGAACATAACTTGCTGCCATCATTTCCTTGTTGCATGTCGACAGGTGCAACGTATGAAGACTGAACATACACGCATTTTATGAAATGTCATACATCAAATACATAAATTTAAAGTACTGTACATTTTTGTAAAGGTAAATGGAAAGGAGGAGGCGAGAACCGGCTTTTCAATGGAAATAATATTTTAATGAGAAACTTAAAAGATAGCATAAACACACACATGACGGACATGTCCGCTAACGATCTCTCTCTCCCGCACGACACCCTGCATTAGACCTTTATACCTCGGAGGCTTGATTAGCCTAATACGGGACCGGGTGCATAGGATCACGACCCGGCCCCGCCCTGCCACATTCCTCCCTTGTTCTCTAAGGCTGGGGAGCCCCCGGCCTGATGTACACCCCCGCCCCCCCCCTTCCCTGGTCTGCCGGCAGGTCATCCCCATCTACCTGGACGAGGGAGGGGACAAGGGGAGGGAAACAGAAATAATTAAAATGGGGGGTACTTCCTGTAACAGTGTAGTACCCCCCAAAAAACTGTAAAATTTAAAAGAGGATAAAGGCCAACGCAGAGCGACAGTGAGAGAGAGAGGAGAGAGAGATGAAAAAAAAAAAACTCTTACTCGCCAGTTCTCCGATACGCCGCAGCTTGTTCCTCGGCCACTCCTCCACCCTTTATCAGACGACAGCCGCGCCTCTCCGGGCGGATCCGAGGCAGTCCTCCAGCCCCTGGCGGACGGAACACCCCGCCGCATTCTCGGGGAACAGAAGGGGTCTCCCCCGCCCCTGGCAGCGGTCCTCTCGCTCCAGGCGGTCGCCAGTGAGCCCCTCCCCGCTCGCAGTCGCCGGTCTTAAACCCCGCCGCATTTCAGCGGCTGGTAGGCAACTCCTGCGCCCCTGGCAGCGGCCCTGACCGCTCCAGGCGGTCAGCTAGGAGCCCCTTCTCCCCTCGCGGTCGGCGGCCATCGTCCTCGTTCAGGCGGCTGGGCTCCTCATCCCCCAGCAGATGGCCGCGGCTGCTCCGTTGGTGTGGACGGTAGTAGTGGCGAGAACTCTACTACGGCGTATCCCTCCTCCTTCCCGGGCTTCAGCACCAGTGTAAAGGTATGGAGTCTTCACTGCTGGCCGAAGTCATCAACGCCCTCACCCACATCCAGCAGACACAACACCATGCCCTCTTGGAGGTTCGCCAGGAGCAAGAACAACGCTTCCAAGCCTTGCTCCATGCACAAGCTGAGAACCGGCTTTTCAATGGAAATAATATTTTAATGAGAAACTTAAAAGACAACATAAACACACACGACGGACATGTTCGCTAACGATCTCTCTCTCCCGCACGACACCCTGCAGTCGACCTTTATACCTCGGAGGCTTGATTAGCCTAATACGGGACCGGGTGCGTAGGATCACGACCCAGCCCCGCCCTCTGCCCTGCCACAATTTTATACTGCATTATTCATATTCATTCTTTAAGGATAACAAAACATATACTGTAAAAAAAATAGTGCTTGAGTATTAAAATACTTGAACTAATCACAAAAAATAACCCAAGAAAGGGCCAAAACAATATTCATTCACAATTTCAAATGTACAATCCCACCTGAAAATAGGTTTGTTGCATGAAACACGTCCTTGCACATTTTCACATAAGGCACTCTCATAAAGTTATGATGCAGCCAAGTACCAAACTCAAGGAGACCTGTGTCCTTCGCATCACTATTCATGAGCTACTTCTCATACAATGCACACACACATACACAAACACTCAAACTCCCCACGTGCTTTCCACAGCTGATGCACTACGCAACCTTGACATAATTTTCATAGTTGTCGCATAAAACAGAGTTACAGCAGCCATAAATACGCCCAAAAGCTCCCCAGATCTCTAGAGCATGAGAATGAAAGTTGGCTCTGCTCCAGAAGGGAAACCTGCTTGCTATCTACATTTACCTCCTACAAAGCAAAGCACATTTCCCTTCTGTCGCATACTTGAGGTTGTGTCAAATGAAGCGACACTAGGGGTCTTTCTTGAAGGCCTCGGTTACCTCTGAACTTGAAAAAAGGCCAATGAGAAATTGGCAGACAGAATTTGCATGTCCCTCCCCCGGACATACGAGTATAAAAGGAGGTAATCATGCATCTGTTTTTTTCTTTGGAGCAAGGCGGTTGTGCGATCAGTGAGCTGAGATCACTTCTGTTCCACTCACCACTGCATAGCGTTTGCTGTTGGATCTACGGCACGTATCAGCGACTTTCTCCTTCTCTGCACACCAATGCAGATACCTCCAAACGGGGTTGGACCCAAGTTGCGTTGGCACATCAACTGCCTAGAGTTACTGGATGTATTTCTTGCCCTGCAGAGGTTTCTCCCGCTACTTCGGGGCAAGTCTTGATCCGTTCAGACAGCACCACCACGATAGCGCACATAAATCACCAAGGCGGCGTGCGCTCTTGTCATATGTCGCAAGTCGCCCTCCATCTCCTCCTTTGGTGTTCTTCCTGATCTGAAGACCCGCAGAGATGCGCAGTCGGGTCAGTGCTCTCATTTCTGCAGGAGAGGCTGGAGGGGAGGCTGTCCCCCTCCACCTTGAAGTGGTGGAGGGGGATCATGACTCACCATGACACAGTGGACGGTAAGTCCTTATGGAAGCATGACCTGATCATCAGGTTCCTTAGAAGTGCCTGGAGGCTGAACCCTCCCAGGCCATGCCTGTTCCCCTCATGGGATCTCTCCGTGGTCCTTTCAGGCCTCTAGAGACCCCCCTTCGAGCCGCTAGAATCAGTCAAGCTCAGAGCCCTCTCCTTGAAGATGGCCCTTCTGATCGTGCTCGCTTCCATCAAGAGGTTGGGGACTTCCAAGCATTCTCTGTCAGCAACACTTGCCTGCAGTTCGGTCCGGCAGACATCCAAGTCTTCCTAAGACCTCGACCGGGCTACGTGCCCAAGGTTCCTACAACCCCCTTCAGGGACCAAGTAGTGAACCTGCAAGCGCTGCCCCGGGAGGATGCAGACCCAGCCTTTTTGTCCCCCACTTGGCAGACCGTACCACGTACCCTCTTGGTAAATTTCACTACTTGATTTAAAAAAAAATATATATGTCGTCTTGTGTATGATAAAAGATTTATTTACTGTGTTGGGTCAGCATGATGTTCAATGTAAAATCCAAAAGCAATGCAGCTGAGACCTATGCTCTATCCTGTATCAAAGAGGGAAATTAACTTTAGAATTTTAGTACAGAGGGGGTAAACATCCCTGATTCATGTGCTAGAGTGCTCATTTACTGTAAATACTTCCACAAGCACTACATCGGGTAATTACCCAAGGGGCTTTGACCAGGTCCGGCAATATATCACATCAACGCCTTTAATCAATGGCAGGGAAAGAGAGAGCAGAGGACATGATAAAACAAACAAAACAACCGCAATTCATGGGAGACACCACTGCAGTCACTGTTGCATTGTCCTGGAAGACAACTTTATTAGTAAAATGGTGTGCTGAAAGTTGCGCATGTGATATCAGTGCTTAGCCACCTGCTTGTTTGGCTTTGCTAATGACATGGATGACTGACCTTTGCTTTTTGGGCTTATCAGAAATCTTTAACACCTGTCATGACTGCTGTGTGATTTTAAATAAAAAAGCTCCAGAAACAAAAACAAAACCCAAAGCAACCCCAGCTCTTTGAGAGAGACATATGAAGTGGCATTACAGCAAATTTTATGTGATTAACTGATAATGCCTGACAGTTTAATACTCTAATATACTCCTTTATGTTCTCAAAAATCACTTATAACAGATATAAACATTTAAAATGTAAATACTTTTTTTCCCAGGAACATGGACCAAAAATATTGATGACTCATCTTGCACTAAACTGATTTTTATCCAATCAAATCCTCTCTAGAATGCGAATGTCCCTACAACTGACCAGCAAGTAGCAAATCATTGTTCACGGCTGTGATTTAACTACAGGCTATTGTTTTTTTTTAAAAGGACAATGCTTTGGATATGTTCCTTAAAACTAAATTTTTTAATAGGAAACTTATCGGCATAGGACAGAAAACCTTTTGGGGTCTTTAATGATGTTTCAGGCTGGCACTTGAGTCACAGAGAAAACACATCCACAGAACTTTTCTCCTCACCACTAAATAAAAATCAAACTTAATTGTAATCTCTCTTGAGTACACAATGCGTAGACACAGGGGTCAGTGACAGTACTTATCTAAACAAACAGTTAAGTGGGACACAGTGTGAGAGTACAGGTACCTGGTGAGCCCCTTTGGCTGGCTGGGCTCTTGCTGCTGCTCTTGTTGTTGTTGTTGCATGCGCTGCTGTAGGCCCCGTGCTCTCCTCATGCATTTTTGCAGCTTGGTGTCAGCAGCCATAGTCCTGCTATGAGTGTTAGCACTGCCCTCATGCATGGAAAATCTTAGTTTAGCTATAATGCAAAAGAACAACAAAAAGGGAAAGGAAAGAAAATGCAGAAAAGAAAAAAGAAAGAGCTGAGTTATGAGGGGCCGGCATGCGGACCATTTCTTTGGTATGGAAACGACAAAGTAGTGAAACAGAAAATAAGGAGAGAGGTGAGGGCGGGAAGTATCCTACGCTTCACCCCAGAGTGAGGTCTAACTCATAAAACTCGTAAAAAATGTAAACAAAGTTGTCACAAAATGGGACAACATAAGGGTGAGTAAGAAACAGAATTTAAAAAATGTTTTAGGTGAACTATCATTTAAATGTACTAAAATGCATTCTCATCCATTAGTTAGAATTAGACTTAGAAAAGAATATTACTATATTTATAGGTATTTATAGATAGATTATAGATAGATAGAAGATACCTCCTTATTCATGCGATTACCTAATCAGCCAATCATTTGGAAGTTATGCAATGCATAAACTCAAGCACATATGGGTCAGGAGCTTCAGTGAATTTTCACATCAACCATCAGAATGAGAAAAATGCGATATCAGTGATTTCAACCATGGCATGATTATTTGTGCCAGAAGGGCTGGTTTGAGTATTTATGTAACCGCTAATCTCCTTAGATTTTCACACACAACCATCTCTATAAATTACTTAGAATAGTGCCAAAAACAAAAAACATCCAGTGAGCAGCAGTTCTGCAGATAGAAATGCCTTGTTGATGAGAGAGGTCAACAGAGAATTGCAAGACTGGTTCGAGCTGACAAAAAGGCTCAGGCAGATGGGCTGCAACAGTAGAAGACTACGTCAGATTCCACTTCCGTCTGCCAAGAACAGAAAGCTGAGGCTGCAAAGGGCCTACCTCTGTGTACCTCAGCAGAAATCAAGATTCATCAGACCAGGCTATGTTTTTCCAGTCTTTAACACTAGAAGCGTGGAGCCACTGTAACCTACTCTTAGCGCGATTTAAGGGGTCAGAAGACTGCCTAGTCTTCAGAAAGGGACACTGCTACTGACACATAATGATCGCTAGATGGCGCCTCTTGCACGTAGCCAATGGATTGGTCTTAAAAATGGCACTGCGAGTTAGGCAGCAGTTGGCCTATAAATGCTTAAAGACTGAATTTATCGACATTCTATCTACGGTTGATCCTGATCCATTTGTCCAGGTAACATTGTCTTATATTTATTTTAGGATATGCTCCTATATTTAGTTTGTAAAATTTTGTTCTCGTTTGGCATAAATTACGTTGTGATTTAAGGCCTGTAGCTGGAAGAGTCCACTTCCGTGTTTCTACGCCAAGAGGTCTAAATATCGATGAGCGGATAATTTTTTTAATTTAAAATGTAAAATGTGTACGCATAATTATCAGCTTAGTATTTGCAAATTGACCTCATATTTCGATTCATGATTCATTAGTTTGAATTTGGTGATGTGTGAAAAAAGCTATAGGCGAATGTATTTATGTTTGACTGCTCGTGTTATAAAAATTGTGAGAAAAGCAATTTGCCCAAAAATAACCAGTACATTTCAGAGGTTAAGATTACATAAAAATGTGGCTTTTCACTCATCCATATGGTTTGCAATTTGAAAGCATTGAGGTGATCTGATATGCAGAGTTTAAGCCAAACAGCATTCAGGATATTTTAATGCCAACTATGCTATTGAATCAGTATTTTGAACTGTGTAACTCCACCATATACATTTCCAACATCCCAACCCCCTCTCCAACACACACACACGAATGGAATGCTAATTTGGGCATTCAGGTTCCTGGGAACTACCGTCTCACAGGACCTGAAGTGGGAGACACACATTGACTCCATTGTGAAAACAGCACTTGGTGTATAAGTGTCGTTGTTTTGTGTGTGTAGTTTACAATAAAGACAGGAGAGAGGCTGCACTTTGACCAATTATTGAACTTGAAAAAACAACTGTAAAAAGGAGGCGAAACTTTAAATTGTTAGCGCGTTTCTGGCCTTTTGGTAAATTGTAAATATTGGCGTTCAGCATGTATTTTGTTTCAACATCAGCGGCCGGAAATGACAGTGCGCTTAGGGAACAGTTGTTCATCAACTGTTATGTTCTTACCGTGCATGTATGAATCAATGCTGTTTTTCACACATTTTTCACAAATATATCAGATATCATGGCAAATCTATCTGACACAAGGTGGGTAGCTCTCGTGTTCTTGTCATCAAAGTGCAGATAGTGCATGATATCTCGGATTCCCTGTCTGTCACTCACTTCGACGTTGTGTTGAGTAAAGTGACACTAGGCAACTTTCTTGAAGGCCTTGTTTACATCTGAACTTGAGAAAAGGCCAATGAGAATTTGGCAGACAGAATTTGCATGTCCCTCCCCCGGACATACGGGTATAAAGGGAGGGAATCATGCCTCTGTTCATTCAGATTCTTTTTTCGGAGCCGTGCGGTTGAGCGATCAGCGAGCTGAGATCACTTACTGTTCCACTTACCTCTGCAGAGCTTATGCTGTTGGATCTATGGCACATATCAGCTGCTTTCTTCTTCTCTGCACGGCAGTGCAGCTTTGCCGTGCAGCTTTGCCCTTCAGCTTTGCGCTTCCACAACGCTGCTAAAAGAGACAATTTGATAAAAGAGTTTATTTTCTCTAAAAGAGCAATACACAGCTGCCGTTGAGCATCCTTTTCAGGACGCGTCTTTATAAAGCTGCCCTTCCGCCCCTGTGTAGTTCCTAGATGTGGTCGATTTCTCTCCGATCCTGATGGTCACAGACGCTGCTTCGTGTGTCTGGCCCGCAATCACACTGAGGCGGCATTTGTGGATGGTTCGTGTTCTCACTGCGAGAACCTAACCATGGCAACGTTGCGGTCGCGGCTTTCCTTCTTAAAGAGGAATGCCACACCACCGCTGCTCCTTCCCACAGGATTGAGGACAACCCGGCTGGTGATGGAGGTGATTTGACTTCCATCCGAGCTCAAGGTGAGCGCGGCTCGCCTCCCGGCCAGTCTGTTTAATCTCTCGGCATCTGACGCAAAAACGTACATCCCCTTAGTGCCCCTAGCACGGAGCTTGGATGCGTAGCTCTCACTTCCCAACCCGTCACGCTGGATGGCCAGGACCATCCAACTCGGCTATGTGATTCAGTTCGCTAGGCCTCCGCTCCCTTTTGCCAGCATACGCTTTACCTCAGTGCACGGCAAAGACACCAACACCCTACATTCAGAGATCGCGACCCTCTTAGTCAAAGATGCGATAGAGCCTGTCCCTCCAGTCGAGATGAAGAAGGGTTTCTACAGCCCTTACTTCATCGTACCTATCTTGGACTTGCGAGTCTTCAACTGGGCCTTGCACAAACTCCCGTTCAAATGCTCATGCAAAGACACATTCTAACTTGCGTCTGGCATCAAGATTGGTTCGCAGCGGTAGACCTGAAGGACACGTACTTCCACGTCTCTATCTTGCCTCGACACCGACCCTTCCTACAGTTCGCGTTCGACGCCTGGGCGTATTAGTATCCTCCCCTTCGGCATGTCCCTGTCCCCTCGCGTCTTCACGAAGGTCGCAGAGGCAGCACTTGCCCCGCTAAGGGAAGTGGACATCCGCATACTCAATTATCTTGACAACTGATTCATCTTAGCCCACTCTTGCGAGTCACTGTGCGCTCACAGGGACCAGGTGCTCAGGCACCTCAGCCGTCTAGGGCTTCAGGTCAACTGGGAAAAGAGCAAGCTCGCCCCGGTTCCGAGCATCTCTTTTCTTGGCATGGAGTTAGACTCAGACACAATGACTCACCAACGAGTGCACGCAGTCGGTGATGAAATGCCTCACCTTATTCAAGCCAGGCACAGCGGTTCCTCTTAAACAATTCCAGAGGCTCCTGGGGCATATGGCATCCTCCGCGGTGGTCGTGCCACTGGGTTGATGCATTTGAGTCCGGCTTCAGACTTGAGTCCGGAGATGCCACTGGATTTTCAACCACTGGACAGACCTCTGTTTTCTGCAGACATGAGTCCCCCTACAGCAGGTGTCCCGACGCATTCTTGTCACCACAGACGCCTCAAAACAGGGTTGGGGCGCCGTGTGCAATGGGCATGCAGCCGCCGGCTCCTGGACGGGGTCCCGGCTGGGTTGGCACATCAACTGCTTAAAATTGCTGGCTGTAATCCTTGCCCTGCAGAGTTTTTTCCTGCTAATACAGGGCAAGCACGTCTTGATTCACTCAGACAGCACCGCTACAATAGCGTACATAAATTGCCAAGGCGGAAGGTCTCCAAGCAGAGGCTTTCCCACTGGGTTGTTGATGCCATCGCTTTGGTCTATCACACCCCTTTCGGGTTCGAGCACACTTGACGAGAACTGTGGCATCCTCGTGGGCAGTGGCCAAAGGCACCTCCCTAGCAGACATCTGCAGAGCAGCGGGCTGGGCAACACCCAATACCTTTACAAGATTTTACAATCTCAGGGTTGAGTCTGTCTCGTCCCGTGTTCTCTCAGGTCCGAGCACGTAGAAATCGGGAATGTGGAACGTCTGACCGGGTGTTCTGCTTGCACATAGCGCCCTTCCCCTCCACTGAGTTGATCACGTGCACTCTTTTCCCCCAGGAGAGTCCACTAGATTTGCACTCCCTGGGTGTTCTTCCTCCCTAGCCCTCTGGTCTGCAAATTCAGCAGAGGAATTCCTCGACCAGACACACTATGGGTACTAAAATTACTCTGTAGGAATAGGTGCTTCACAGGATGGGCTCTTGTGGACTAATCTCCTTGTGTGTATTTTCAGCGGTATGGACCCCTACGGGCGGACCCGCTTCTCCCTAGGGCAGTCCCCGCTATTCCCTGGTCGCCGTGTTTGTAGCAACTCCTCCCTCTAAGCAGGTAGGATCTACCACCGCGCCATTTCCACATGTGGCCTGAAAACCCATGTGATGTATTTTGCCACTCTATACCTGGGCAGGTGGTGGTCTCCATGGGGTCTTTTCCCTCTGAAAGAATAGGAGTTTGAAAAGAATGCCTTCCCCGATGCTTGTGACAGCGTTAAGATGGCACCAGCTGCTTTAACTCTATACTTTGTTCCCCCCTTCGGTATGCCAGGAACCTAAAATGTTTATGATGATTTTATGGGGCGTTAGGGAAGAGTACGTGCAGTCTGACGCAACCTGTTGCTTTGGCATGCAACTGCCTGCCCGCACCTGCATCAGCAGCGCAAGTACACGGTTCAGTGCATGGCGTGACTGAATAGGGACCCCTCATGTGGGTTGCTGTTGTAACCGCCATTCCCTGATGGAGGGAACGAGACGTTGTTTTCTCCCTGGCCACGACGCTGAACCGAGCCATTGCAATGGCTGAACCTTATTCTCGGCTCCTCAGTGCAGAACCTGAATGAACAGAGGCATGATTCCCTCCCTTTATACCTGTATGTCCGGGGGAGGGACATGCAAATTCTGTCTGCCAAACTCTCATTGCCCTTTCCTCAAGTTCAGAGGTAAACAAGGCCTTCAAGAAAGTCCCCTAGTGTCACCTCACTTGACACAACATCTCGTTCACTCCATCATATCTGCATGTTTTTATGCATTGCACTGCTGCAACACTACTGACGGATTATATAGTCAGATCAAAAGTACGTGCAGTTGTAGCTAATAAAGAGGTCAGTGAGTGTATATATAAACACCAATCTGCCACAACAGCCTAATATTATGTAGGTCCCCTTCGTGCAGCCAAAACTGCGCCAACCTGCATCTCAGAATAGCATTCTGAGATGCTATTATTCTCACCACAATTGTACAGAGTGGTTATCTAAGTTACCGTAGACTTCATCGGTTCGAACCAGTCTGGCCATTCTCTGTTGACCTCTCTCATCAAAAAACGTATTTATATATATATAAATTAATTAAACTGCCGTTTTTGCCCAGACAATTTGAAATTTGTGGCATGTTTCTCACCTTTGGTGTTGTTTTTGCCCTAAGCCCCCATTGATTTCTGACCCTGGTTTCATAATTGTCAAATCTCTTATGTACAAACACATTATCTGAAACTGCGTTTTTTTGCTTACTGAACATAGTTCCTGTGCACAATGAGTGACATGTTAAACAGAGTTTAGAAAGATCATAATATGTAGAAGCACAGGGCTGCTCTGTTGAACGACAAAAGAGAAACCATAAAAAATGTGATTGAGCTTTTAAGCTTTCTTCACAATACATTCTAAATAGAACATATAGAGATCTATCACAGATCACACCAATTAACTGCTCATTACCTTCAAAGTAATGATTTGGTTGTTCTCCTGTCCATGGCTGTTACATGGAAAACCAAATGGTAGGTTAAATGTTACCATGGTTACCTTGAAACTGCTTCATTTATATCTGGTTAAGAATTAATTTTGCCTATCATAAAAATGCTATTTTCAGAACATTTACCTCTGTCAACACCAGCTGCGCCAGAGCTAGCATTAACTGCTGATTATGTGCTTTGGATTGAGTGAGCTGAAAAGGAGCTGATGGCATTTTAGGAAAAGCAAAGGAGCGAAGTTTAGGACAGCACATCACAGACTGAAGACACAGGAAGCAAGAGTGACAGCCAGGACAAACACAAATGCTGACAGAGGAATGCACATGTAGATGCACAATGCACCGAGCAAGGGAAAGACAAAACTAATGATGCATTGCAGGCTAGTGGCCAAGGAAACTAGAAATTGTTCATCTATATACTGAAGTAGGGCTGGGTGATACAGATATATTTTATTTCGATATTTAACTATTTTATATACTGTATATCTTTATATTTTATTTTTTCAATACGATATGTATGTATAGCTCTGAAATGGAACCACCATTTTATCCAAACAGCCACTGTTGCAAAGTACACTTTTAAAATATTTAATGTAAGTAAATAAAGTACAAAAATAATAATAATCTAGGCATGTTTTCCACATATTTTCACTATATGAGTATATGACTTCTGCTGAACACAAACAAAGACAGAAAATGTTTAGAAGAATATCTGAAAATGGAGGTCCATACAATGCAAGTGTATGGGTACCAACATTTTAAAGTTTCAAAAAGCACATAAATGCAGCACACAAGTAACCCATAAGACACCTGTAGTTAAATACATATCTTCAGAAGCGATACTCTAGGTGTTGCAGAGAAACAGACTTTTCATATTTTTAACTCCTTTTTTCCTATACATTCTCCTCCCTGCCCAACAGGAGGCGATATGCACGAATAATGTGAATTGGCAAAAACAAAAGAAGACATATGTGAAAGTGGAGATTGACAGTAAAAAAGACCTTAAATATTGATCTGTTACTCAGCCACACTTCTCTCTTCTGAAGACTTAAATTTAACCACTGGAATCTTATGGAGTACTTTTATGCTGCATTGATGTGTTTTTGGAGCCTCTACTTCTGGTACCCGTTAACTTATATTGTAAGGACTTACAGAGCTTAGATATTCTTCCAAAAATCTTTGATTGTGTTCAGCAAAGTCAAACACATCGGTCATACATATCTGGGATGGCATAAGGGTGAGTAAATGATGAGAGAATTTACATTTTTGGGTGAACTATTACTTTATGAACCAAATAGAAATGCATTAAAATTATTGTGATATCCACAATGCTGCTTAATTTTATATTGCCAGAAATACCACAGTGAATATATTGTGAACATTCTGTATATCACCCAGCCCTACACTGAAATTGTGATCTTAGATGCTGCTACTGGACTTTTGGGAACCTGTGAAGTTTGAGTGATCAATGTGTTTGAGTTTGAGTGATGAGAATGTGCATGTGCTTTGGGCCAAAGGCAATCAGATCTGTCTCAGCAATACAGTGGAAGGGCTACAGGGATCTGAAGAGTGGTAATATTTACAAAAGCTGTCTTCCCTTTACATATATTAATACTGTGCTGCAAACATTCAGACATGCACACACATACAGTATGGCACACGCACATTGTAAGCAGAGTGACACTGACCTGGATAGCAGTTTGCAAGCAGTATAAATAGCTTTGTGGAGTTTTGAATGGCTGAAATTGTTTTCTGCTCATAAATCATTCAAGCAGGTATGCCATCAGTTTGGACAAAAATGCTGTAACAGTTGTTCCAGGTAAATACGAGATACACAGCCATCACTTTTCTTTTTTTATTTGGAGAATAGTGAGAGATTTAGGAAGGATTGTGCTGCACTATCCCCACATGGCAGCTCAGCGGAATCACAATGCGATCCTTCCTCCAAAAGGGATTTACAGGGGTCGGGAATATTATGCTGCTCAATCTAGAATGGATTTGGATCTAAGCATTAACGGTTAGCATGCAATTTTGGGTAAGGCCCATTCAAAAGGGATTTCAATATATAGTTCACACTCATAATGAGATGTTTGGAAAAAAAGTGGATTAAAATAGTTTCAGCCTATGTCTGGAACAGATTGGGGCTCTCAACCGGCCAAAGCTGTATGCTTGACAAAAGCACGGCACGATCAGCAGTATTAAAAATCAATAGGCAGAGTATAAATTAAAGTGGTGACTAAGTTCATATCACTAATAAAAACGAACCGCAAGAAAAACTAGTATTTTTGCTTTGTTTTCCCTTAAAAATATCCTTAACACAAGATAAATTTACTTGAAAAGCAAAATTGTGTAAGATATGTTTTCAGGGAATATACCCTGAATTAAGTTTATTTTTCTTACACCATAGGCAAATATTTTTTTACTTGTTTTAAGCATAAATTTAATACAATTTACTGTCTTGTGCCTAAACCAAACAAACCTATTTGCCAATGGAGTAAGAACAATAAACTTCTTTCACAACATATTCTCAGAAAACAAGTTTTACTATCTTGCACACTTTTATATTGTTTAAAGGATATTAAGAGTGTTTAAAGGACATTTAATTGAAAGCAACTATTTTTCTCAGTGTATAGAGATGAATCACCTCAGTTAGGAAGGAGAGAAACAGAACAGATGCGTATGAAGCAAATGCACATGCTCAAACACACACACACACACACACACACACACACACACACACACACACACACACACACACACACACACACACACACACACACACACACACACACACACAGAATGCTGCAGAAAGGGAAGGCAGTGTTGGGGAGTTTGTGTTTGTGTTGCATGGACATTTACTGAGACATTAATGCTCTTTGGAGAAGCTTTCTTACCAAATGGACAAGAAAGTGCATTACAGGGTAAGTGATGGTTACCCAAGCAGGTAGCGTAGGAGTTGGGCGTAGCAAGCAGAAGCAGGTTAGAATTACTTACACACAGCGTGATGGGAGAGCGCCAAGGCTGTAGCTGTGTCCCCAGCCTGCTCCAGGTGCAGCGACTGCTCTAACAGAGAGTCAGCCTCCGCCAGGCAGCGTTCGAAACTGCCCCCCTTCCCTGCAATTAAAACACCAAGGCCAGGCCTCTGAGAACTCGCACAAACACTGCTCACAGGAGCCACCACGTGTCCCCGGGAACACATCACTCACAGAAATGGAAACGTCCACTGATACGTATAAGTGCACACAGTCGAATGTGTGTCACCAACACAACTCAAAAACACAATTAGACACATATGCATACACACACCATGCACCCCGACTAGGGTAAACACTGATTTAAAATGAGATATAATACAGGATTTTAATATATTATTTTCAGTCTGTGTTTTTGTGAGCTGTAACCTATGGCTCCCATCTACAGTGATACTTCGCATATTCATTCATTTCTAATTTAAAGATACTGTTACATCATATTAGATATAGGGTTGGAAGAGAACATAGAAGAATCTTTTACTTTCAAATTATTCTTGATAAAGGCTAAGGTGGTTTGCTGGTTTATGCTGGTCTAGCTGGTCTCCCAATTTGGCCAAGCTTGGCTTGAGCTGGTCAGCCAGCCAATTTCCTAACCTGACCACCTAAAAAGTGGCCAAACGCCTCTAAAACCACCAAAACAGACCAGCCTAACCAGCTTGACTTACGCTGGTTTCTGCATGTTGACCCACTATCTAATGCACCAGCTTAATTAATTTCAGTTTCATCTGCATTTCATCTCTCTTTATATGTACGGCTCTGTGTGGCATTTACCCTGGTGCTGAAGTTCATCCAGGTCCATGAACTTGCTGGGTCTGGGGTTGAAGCCCTGGGCTACTTCTCTCTCCTTCTCTTTCTTCCTCTGCAGCTCCTGCTGCCTGGCTCTGCGTGCAACTTCCTCCTGCAACTCATCTAGCTCACTGCGACCCTCTCCTATGCAGATATACACGCAAAGGCATAAATAAGTAACAATAACATTCATGTCCCAGTTAAACCTTTGCCAGGAACATCTAGTAGCAAGATGCATACGGCCACAGTCCGCTTGTGACTCACCCAAACTGAGTGAAGCACTGCTCCATGTAGGGGATTTGAGGTCTTGCAGGATGGCACTGCTGCTTTTGGACTTGGGCACTGTGCGCCAGGAGGGTCCTGAAGTTACAGGCCTCTTACTGCCACTACCCCTGAGGCAAAAGAGAGCAGCTGTCATTACAATGACAATGAATATCATTCCCAGTGTCTGTGTTTCTATATTACAAATTTAAAGGGATAGCTCACCCAAAAATGAAAATTCTGTCATTTACACAGCATCTTGTTGTTCCAAACTGATTTGACTTTCTTTCATTAGTGGAACATAAAAGAAGATATCAAGCAGAATGACATCAGACACTATCCACATTCATTGTATGAAAAACAGATGCAATTAAATTGAATGGTGACTGAGACTAACATCATAACATAACATTTCCTTTTTTGTTCCACTGAAAAAGGAAATACAGGTTTGCAACAACATATGGTTGACTAAATTATCACAGAATTATCTTTTTTGGGTGAACTATCCCTTTAAGGCATATGAGGAAAAGGGCTGGGTAATATACTATATTGAACACTAACGATATATGCAAAATTATTTTATTTGCAATATAAAATCAATCAACATCATGAATGTTACAATGATTTTAATGCTGTTTTTATTTGGCCATTAAGATTCCTAAAGACCTTGCCATTAGGCTTTGTGTCACCACTCATGAATAAGAGAGCACAAAGATAGAGATACTTTAATAGTGTCTATAATTTAAACCTTTGAAACATCTCTACTAGAGTTGGGAAGTTTTATTAATTCCACAAACCTCATCAGTTCATTTGAACTATCAGTTTCAATATTCAGTTGGTGCACTTAAAAATTAGCATAGAATTTAAAGTGAAATTTTTCATGCTTTGCAATGTTTTAGTGAAACAATATATAGTATTTAGGTAAATATTGCTGTTTATCACTATGTATTGTTATATTGGTATATTTAAATAAATAAATATAATAAATATAACTTTTCCTTCTGGAATTTAACATGCTTTAAATTGTTTAAGTCAAAAATGTATGTGCATGTATAAAAGCTGCTGTTTACCACTATGTATTGTTACATGGTGCATAAAAATATTATTTATACTAAATGTTTTTTATTTTTACTTTTGCTAATTTAGTGGAAAAACATGCCTTGATTATTTTAACCACATTTTTATTTTAATACATTTCTTTAAACGTTTTAAATGATGGTTCCTCTCATTAAAAAACAAACAAAATGTAAGTCATTTCAGAGCAGAAATATATCTTGATTTAATATATTTATATAAAATATTTTGATATAACATTTTAGCTATTTTCCCAGGCCTAATGGTGATGGTGGTCTTCATATACATGAGCTGAGGTCAGTTTGGGCAGGTTGTCGTGTCACCTGTGAACACTGGTGATTGGGTTATCGCTGAGTGGCATGTCCATGCTGATGGGGCTGTTGCTGTTTCTCTCGCTGCTTTCGTATCCACTCTCCATCCTCTGGATCAGCCGAGGTTGGTGCTCTATGCCTCTTAAAAGGGGTGGGATTGGTAGACGCTCCACCCCTGTCTCCAATAAACCCTGCTTGTCATCGATTATGTTGTCTTTCTCTGTTGCTGCTGTGCTCAACCCATCTGCAGTGGCCCCTGAAGTTAGCTCTCCCTGCATTGGGGACACCACGTCTTCCGGAAGCGGGGACGGCCCGAGTGTGACATAGCCACCCGGCCGATGTCTGTCCTGGCTAAAGATGCTGTCAATGTTCAGGGCCTCTCTTCTGGGTCTCCATGTTGGTCTATAGCGCCCTCCACTGGAGCTGGACTTGGACTCGCTGCTGGTGCTCTCGTCTTCCCAGTCCCTCGCCCGCGCCCCAGCCTCTGAGCCGCCCACCCCAGAACTAGAGGATGATGAGAGAGGTCTGCTGTGAATTGTATTCACAGTCTCTTTATAGTCCTGCAGATGGCTAGAAGAGAGTCTCTGCATGGTGGCCTGCTCTTTAAGCAGCTCCTCTAAAGAAATAAAAAAACAGACTCTTTATTAAAGGGGTAGTTCACAAAAAAATTAATTTCTGTCATCATTTACTCATCCTCATGTTGTTTCAAACCCATTTGAATTTCTCTCCATGCAACACAAATAGGAATTTTGGGAGAAAATCCCGCTTTTTACGTATTATGAAAGTAAATGGCAACTGGGTCTGTGAACTTTTGATTTGTCTGCAATAGTCCAAATCTTTTAAAGCAATTCGATAACTTTGTGAGAGGAATAATCTGTAATTAAAAGTGAAGTATTTTTCATTTTGTAATTCTGGCTTTGGAATTTGATGCATTTAAGGAGCATTTCTGTAATTTTGGAACTTGACAGACCCAGCCTCCTTATTCATAGGGGTTTAGAATGACATGAGTTTGAGTAAATGATGAGAGAATTTTTATTTTTGGGTGATTTATCTATCTCACATACAGTGCAAATATATGTTTTTTTTAAAGTGTGTTTGTACTAAAATACCTGCAGTGTCCATGCTGTTCTTGGAACTTCTGCTGACCTGATTACACACCACAGTTCCCTGAGAGTCAGAAGAGAAATGGGAGGCCATGGACTCATGGTGTGATCGAGAGTGCTTGTAGCTGTAACTGTCTGTGGAAGAGTCTGTGCGTGTGTCACTTGAAATTGAGGGCTCCCTCCCTGACAACAACAAAAACAACAACAGCAGAGGCCATTCAGACTTAGTGGAAGTTAGTCATACCGTGCCAACTGCAACTGGTCAAAGCCCATTTGTTAAAGGTGAAGGGAGTAATTTCTGTACCACTACAACACCAAATGAAATTGCCAAAATAAATTACTGTTTTTCAAACGGTTTATTAAACACTCCACCCATCTACCATTGGTAAGACAAACAGGCAATCCAGCTCCAAACTCATACCTTTGGTTGAGCCAATGTTGCTGGCTAAAACAAATACTCTGTTAACAGTACTCAACCTATGAATTTCTCACATTAAGCTGGGATAGGAAAAGGTATTTTCACATTAAAAAAAAATTATTAAAAAAAACATTCATGTCCTACTTACCATTCAATCAATGGAACACAAAAGAAGACTTAAGACAGAACGACAGCCTCAGTCACCATTCACATTCATTATACAGAAAAAAGTGAATGGTGACATAGGTACAAAACCTTCCTAAAATCTCCTTTTGTGTTTCACAGAAGTGAGTCATACACATTTGGAACAACATGAGCAAATGATGACAGAATATCATTTTTAATTTTTGGCTGAACTATCACTTAAAAACAGACTGATTCTAGGAATTTTAGAGGATACAGTATAAGATGTACATATTCATTTATGTTTAACTCCTCTTTGCCTCACCAGAGTCTTCGCTGTCATATCCGGCCTTGCTGCTGTGGTGCAGGTCAAGCTGTGCAGCCAGTGTGTCCTGTGATGACACGGGTGTCCCCCGGGGGTCAGCGTACAGCAGCAGGAGTGGCTGGTAGTGGCCCTTTATACATCGTGACACCACGTCCTTCCACTTGGGACCGATCTGTGAGAGTTTAGCAAATCCAGTTTAAAACCCAGCTTCTTGTCAGCTTTTCATTACACAATTATAAATGCTACAACCAGCTGCCTGAAAGTAGAGTGTGTCATTACCTCCTTCACTTGTGCGTCATCAAAGTACATCCACTTGCGTATCTTGGTCTGGAAGAAGAAGGTGGAGTAATGCTTGCCGTAGTAGCACACCATGCCCACAAGGTAGAGCTCTGATTGCTTGGCCCGCTCATCTGTAACACGGTAGAACAGCTGGAGGGCAGAGGAAATAAAGGGAGAAATGGCAGTGATGGCCAATCAGATGTAAAGTTTGCTGTTTTGAAGCCACTCATACTAGGTTACAGTGAGGAGTTTATTCAATTGACTAAATATTGACCCTTTAGCATTTGCAGAGAGTGTCTTGACTTAAAAGATTATAAGAAATTGCATAAATATAAATTTTCTCTAAAGAGACATCAAGTAAACAAGTGAGAATCCATCAATATTTGTTTAAATGTATTTTTGGACTAAAAGTTCTAATGGATGGTGTTTACTGAAACCATGGGGAACAAATCCTTGCCATGAAAAATAGACTTGATTGGATATTTGTCTTTTTTAATTATAATTGGCCAGTGTCACTTCCAGGTTTTTTGGCACCCCAGGAATCCTTTCAATGGGTGTTTCTATTAAATTATTGCTGTTTGTGGAGATGAAACACCCAGTTTCCAAAAGATTATTGGATTTTTTGGCTTCTCAAATTTTCATCAGGATCAGTGAATCAGGACAAAGTCAGAATTGTACTTAAATTATGATACTTCATGGATCACCAACATTGTGATCATGTCATCTGTAATAAGACACAATTGCCCCACAGCTGCTGTTGGTAGATTTGAACAACTCTGATCACAAACAACTGATTTTAATTTCCAAAACAAAACCGCTGTGAAAGAAATGAGGCCAAATATGATCTAATAAGGATCTTATATGAATAAGACAACCATGTAATATTTAACGGGACAAACTGCTCTCTGTCCACCACCGCAGGGTGTACTGGCTGTTTTTAAATGTATATGCAAATAGAAAATTATTTAACAATTCAAAAATTTGTCTTTGCATTTATTCTGAATGCGTTAAGTAGCTTGTTCAATCTAAATGTGTGTTCCGAAACTGCCTGAGTTTTGCTGCATACCATGGTTTGTCATTGCTGTATGTTAAATAAGTTCTGGTAGGAATTCACATATCCTCACAGAAAACTGATATATGATGTCACAGTATCTATGAGCTTGTACAGATTGGTGTCTGCAGCTTCAAAAACATTCCAATCAGTGGAGTCAAAACAGGCTTGTAGTTCTAGCTCTGCTTCATTGGTCCAAGTCTTTACATTCCTTACTAAAGGTTTAGCTGATTTTAGTTTCTGCCTGTAGGTTGGAAGAAGATGAACCAGACAGTGATCCTATAATGTTGTGTAGCAGTGGTCCAGTATATTTCTGTCTCTGGTAGGGCATGTAATGTGCTGTTTGAATTTGCTTTGTTAAAATCTCAAAGAATAAGTGAGTCTGTGAGTTGTTCTTTGTCTGTGATGTGATCAGCCAGCTGTTGCAGCGCTACGTTCAAGCACGCTTGTTTAAAACTGGTTTTGTAGATAGATAAAAAAGAACCAACATATATTTCTTCCCTATAAACGATAGATAAGCCTTTAAATAATGTTTATTAACATAAACAAACATTATTAGATTATATAATGCTAAATAGATTATTAAAACAGCAGCACTACCCATATCCACCACTGAAAGCTGCAGCTCAAAAGAACCTGAAAGTGCACTTGCCAGCTGTGTGACGTCAAGGTAATTTAGTCGACAGTATTTCATAATACAAGTATGAACTCCCTTTGTGATTTTGCATACATTGGTCAAAAGTCAAAGCTTGAGTCCTAGACCTTTCAAATGAAAAACAATTTGTACAAATTTAAAACAATTTACAGTCAAAAAAAAAAGTATGATTAATGTAAACAAATAAATCTGCAGACGCATGTTAACAGTTAAACTGTTCAATAACTAAATTCCGATTAAATTTTTGAACATCGTATAACTGGGACTCAGAGTCCACAAACGATCTTAGAAAAAGGTCTTTTTAAATAATGCGTGAACGCTCTTACACTTAGTGAGGCCAAGGATATCTAGTGTCACAAAGATTACACTTTGTTTCTTTCTTTTCTTCTAGACTGCATAAAAAAAAGAGAGGGAGCTAGAAGCTCAAGGTTACTGTGTTGAGGTGACGATGAAAAAGAACAGTGGGAGTGTATTTTCCGTGTATGAGTCTTACATCACCCAGCCGCAGGCACGTCCCCAGGCTGTGGATGACGTCTTCAGCCAGATCAGAATGGTCCGAGTCCCACACCAGGCCGATGCTGATGATCTCCGGGCAGTTCATCAAAACACGTCTGATTCGCAACATCTCTCCACAGTTACTCTGGGATGCAAAAAAAGAGATACAAATATCAGACTTTATTTATATTTTCTGTGATAATTTTTGGGTGAATCTTTGTGGAATTCTAGGAATGGATTTAGATTTGATAAAATGTATTAAATGAAATTTAACAGACACACTTATCCAGGGTTCCCACAACTCTTGACCAGCAAATTTCCATGACTTTTTCAGTCATTCACGATTACTGAATAAAGAGTTTGGTAACACTTTATTTTAGGGATCAGAAATTAGACAGTAATTTATGACTAATAAATACACTTGTAAGTGATTAGTTATGGATTTGTTTGGCATATTAAAGTATTTACCAAGCCTTTATTGACTGATTTTTTATTATTGCTTTATATCCCATTTATTGTACATTTGCTTTTGTCATAACAATGAATTTATTAGCTAAAAACAAAACATATCAGTAGCTAGTATGATGCAAATGACATACTTTATAGGTTCTCAGTACTCTGTGTGAATGTGCTTCTTATAAGTATAAAATACATGTAGAATGCATCTAGTATTTCAACAAAGCAGGGAAGGTTAGGGTTAGGTTTAGGGTTTTGTGTATGGTGTCTATACTGTAAGGTAGTATTTAAGTAGGGGTGCAAATAGAATCTAACACTATTTGCACTTAGTGCAAAGAAGATGCTTTTAGTTGCTATTTACACAAAGCAACAAAAGTATCTGTTTTTACCTAATAAGTTCATTGTTAGGAAAAAAGAAATGTAAAGAAGCTATTATCCAAGGGTAAGAAATCAGCGAACAAAGGCCTTATAATTCTAAACAAGTCTGTAACTAGCCAATTACAACTACAATTACTAGTCATTAATTTCTGACCCCTAAAATAAAGTGTTACTAAGATTTAAAAACATTGCCATCACAAATTATTTTTAAAAATAAAAATGAATAAATAATTGAGTTGAGCACAATAAAAAATCATAGATTCACTATATACATTTCTGTCAAATTTATAAAAAGGTTGTATTTGTTAAATTCATTAACTACATTTATAATCATGAAATAACAGTGAACAAAACATTTACAGTATTTATTAATTGTGGTACATTTCTACATATACATAATTAACCATGAAAGTTGTACTGTATGTGTTAACATTAGTTAATGCAATATGAACTTATACAAACAACGAATGCATTATCGTATTTTGATCAAATAACATTAATCAAGATTAATAAATGCTGAAAATATAAAATAATTGTTTATAATTAGTGCATGATACCAAATGCATAACTAATGTTAACACATATAACTTTATTGAAAAGTGTTACCAAATTTCCAATACTTTCCCTGACTCTCTATGAATTTGTCCAACTAATAAGACAAAATATTTACTAAAAAAACACGTAAGGAGTGGGGGATGTGTAAAAGTTTGCGAATTAATTTTGTGAAAATTCTATGTGGGCTATTTACAGGGCATCTCAATCACATGTACATGTGTGTGAGAAAAGGTGAGGAGAAGATGATAGGAGTGCTTAAAACAGAGCTTCACAGTCCAGCAGGACCTTATGTTCTGCACCCAATGTTCTAGCTGAGCTCGTTGAGTCACCACCCTCCACGAGCACATTGGCAGCAGCATATGGAAACAGGTGGAGAAAAGTACTGGCGACGAGCACCACAGCCAGCCTGACCCCTGCCACCAGGGTAAAAAAACCTAGCCAGGCACTGACATTATGGCAGGGAGAAAGAGAGTAGGGTGGCACCAGGCTGGCTGTGAGCCCAGTCTCTTTCTCTCTCTCTCTCTTAGTCACTCCATTGCAGACATACACAAACACACACAGTGCAGCCAGCCAATGAACAGACAGCAGTGGTAAGACTGCTGAGATCTGGGACAGACACACAAGTGTGCCATTAGAGATCATTGTCAGCCTCAGCTCCGCAGTCTGTCCTGCCGAGCGCATGGAATTCAGACAAACACATGCTATCAGGCCAGACAACTAAGCTTTAAAGAGCAGTGAAGTTAAAGAGCTGTGCTCTTTTTCATTTCAATAAAGCCATTTCAGTGAATCAACACAAAAATCTCTGAAAATAAGGTAATGGATTTTGCCTCAACGTGATTTGGATTCATCTTACTTATCAGATACGGAGAAGATTCCAAAGCTGCTGACACAGATGTCTCTGTAACCACATGGAATGAAGCTACAATATGTTTCAGTTGATGGAATTAGCCACCTTCTGTGGTGAGGGTGAGGGTCTGCAGTGTGCCGTAAAAGCTGATCAGCATCTGGTGTGTAAGGACGGAGTGTGTGTGTGTGTGTGTCTATTTCTGCATAGTGGAGTGTAACAGTGAGGAAAAAATAGTGCTGGAACAAGCTGCCTCTCTCAGGCTAAGAACAGACAGTCTTGAGCTTGTCTGTGTGTGTAGCTTAAAACTTTTCTTTTAATTACTGGGGTGAAAATCTAAATTCGGGCAAACTCAAGTTAAACATACAAGGCATGTACACACACAACATACACACAATCTGAATTTAACGACATTCTGAAATTGCATTAATGGATTTAACAATGGATTAAACTGGAGGAGTCACGTGACGCCATGCGAGTTTCGGACGTGTGAACGGCGAGCTCTGCACACTTTGCTAGTTTTAACACTATACGTAAATGTTATAAACCAGTGAGATTTGATACACTCTGTTCCATAACTATTGACAATATGTCAAAGAATTCAAAATCCTCCTGCTCTGGCAACGTTAAAAGACACTTACCTGCTCAAGCTGATGCTCCCGAGCAGGCCCCGAGTCAAGGAGTAGATTTGGTCAGAGAAACAAAGGAATTTCAGCGAGAAATGTTGAACATGTTCGGCCATGCTGACTTGGAGGATCTTGCTGTAATACGTAGATCGAGCACTGTCATGGAGACGAAATTCACTGAGGTGGTTACAAGAGTGGGGAATGTTGTGAAACGGATCGATTATCTGGAGTCATCGGAGAGGGAATTATCTGCTAAACCGCAAGCGACTAAGGTGGATTTGGAGTGTGTCTGGGAGAAGTTGGAGGACTTGGAGAACCGTTGCCGGTGGAATTTCATCCATATTGTTTGAATTCCTGAGGCTGAAGAGGGTCAGGATATGACGAAATTCCTGGACAGGCTCTCTCCGTGTCTGCTTGACATAACAGGCTATAAGATGGAAATCGAGCTGGGTTCCGGGCTGGCAATCCATTGAGGGAGACACATTTCGGACAAATTTCTGAGATCATCCGATATAGATCTCATGTTAGGCAAGGCGAGGAGTAAAGTAAGGCTTTCTTGGAAGAACCAGCATTTTCTTGTTCCCAGACTTTGTGAATTCGACAAGAGAGAAACGTGATTGATTCAAGAAATACAAGAAACTCTTACATCAACGTAAGGTCGCTTTTGCACTAATATTCCTGGCCAAATTGAGAACAGATGCTAAGGATGGCCGTAAAACATTCACATGTCCCCTGCAAGTGATGTCCTCCATAAAGCTAATGAGCTATTAATGAGTAAGTCATTTTGTGGTAATTACATTGCAGCCGAATGGACCGACTCACTGAACATCCACTTGACTGTCCGAGGAAACTGAGCACCTTTTTAGTTTATTTTTGTGCTGGTTCCACCTAGTGGCTGGAATTTGTTTTGTAGAGTATTTCTGGAAAGTCATTGGAGTGATTAGGTCATTTGCTGCACTCATGAAGCAGCCAAATAGGCCAGCTCACTGAACATTAATTTGACTGTCCGAGGAAACTGAGCACCCTTTGGGACAGTTATGTGGATGAATCAACACATTCTTTGTGTTTATTCCACCTATTGGCTGGAGTCTCAAAAATGTTTTATAGAAACACCAGACTTGGGAAATCCGATGGCAAAGTTGTTGTGGGGGCTCTCATAGGCGTATATGGAATGTCTTAGTTTAGAGCAGGGTTCCCCAATTAGTTTTCACCAAGAGCCAAATTCTGTCAACAATACAAAGTCAAGGGCCATGTTCCTTGATGTAATAAAAAAGTCATTGTGCTGCTGCTTATTACTACTAATATTGTTGTTTATATTATTAATTTTTTTTAATTATTATTTTATTAGTTATTTTTCCCAGTATTAGTAGCCTGTTTTATTTATTCAAACAATTATGAACATTTTGTTTGTATATAGATACACAAAACTACACAACTTTGCCTGCTGGAAAAAGAAGAAGAAAAAACTATAATGAAGAATCTGGATCTCCATGTCCTCCATGTGAATCAACTGCACTGTCTCTAAATACAGATTCAATTATTAGACCTATTAGCATTAATATTATTATTGTTCTTAAGGATAATATAACAAACTATTGCAATAATTTCAATAAAGAAAAACCAGTGAGCCTTTTAAATTATTTGGAATATTAGGCTATGCATAAATAAAAATAAAAAAAACGTATTGTGCAGTACTCCACGTGTATTTGTATCACAGTACCTTGTGTTATATGATCCAGGCATTATAAAAAATAAAAAAAAGAGTAGTTGCTTCGGGAGTCCGTTTGGAATTTACTCGTTGCAAAATACAAGTGCAAATATAAATAGAACGTACAGTATATTTATGCAACAGTGCTCTTTGCTCATCTCACTCGCATAATAACACAGATTATATACTCCTCAGAATGCATTAACACCATGGAAAGAACTTTATGAAACAGTTATGCCAAATTAGGTAAATAAATGCTTTAACAGCATTCAATATATTCATCTCTAGCACTGACAGCTGGGCAGGAGACTGGTTGATATAAATGTTTGTAGAACAGCAACAGTGTCACCTAATGTACAGGGGTGATATTGCTTTTCCTTTTCATTTTTTACGTCCTCTGTGTATAGACCTTTCATTGGAAGTTTGTCTCAGAAAATTGTCAAGGATTTTGTGTGAACAGGTCTTTAGTGCTTGCTAAACATTTGTCTCTCCGCCTATTGAGGAACCCTGGTTTAGAGTGATGGACGCCAGTTGGTGCCGTCGTGCATGGGGTTAATGTGCACGTGTTTCTTTTTTTCTGTTTGCTTGGTTCGGGGGGAAGTTTGAGGTTTGAATGTTGCACTAATGTTGGAATGTGTTTTTATAATTTTGGTTTTGACACACAATCTATATTTTATAATGTGTCAAAAAGAGTGGATTGTCTCTCTCCACATGGAATATGAATGGGTAGGGGAACCCCATAAAGAGAAGGAAGTTTATTTCTCTTCTTAAGCATAAGAAATATAATATAGTGTTTCTTCAAGAAATGCATTTTTCCCTGAAGGAAGCTGAAAAATCTTGGAAGATATGGAGTGGAAATGTTTTCTTTAGTGCTGGCTGAAGTAAGAGCAGGGGAGTCATTACACTGATAAGTAAGCCTCTGCAATTCAAATGTCTCAAACAGATTAAAGATAAACTAGGAAGAGTCATTATTGTTTTAGCAGAAATTCAGGGGCAAAGCCTTATTTTGGCTAATATTTACACCTAACGTAGATGCTCAGGTAATTTTTATAGATCTTGAAGGGATGTTGCAAGCTGCTGGAACCCCTCATGATATAATATTGGGAGGAGACTTTAATCTTTTGATGGACTCAGTCCTTGATCATAGTGAAGAAAAAGTGTGTAAGATCCCTAGAGCAACATTGACGCATTACAGGATGTGTAAAAATCTTGTTCATATACATTGGGTAAGGAAAGTTTTCAGACCCCCTTAAATTTTTCACTCTTCGTTGTATTGCAGCCATTTGCTAAAATCATTAAACCACATTTTTTTCTCATTATTGTACACACAGCACCCCATATTGACAGAAAAACACAGAATTGTTGACATTTTTGCACATTTATTAAAAAAGAAAAACTGAAATTTCACATGGTCCTAAGTATTCAGACCCTTTGTTCAGTATTTAGTAGAAGCACCCTTTTGATCTAATACAGCCATGAGTCTTTTTAGGAAAGATGCAACAAGTTTTTCACATCTGGATTTGGGTATCCTCTGCCATTCCTCCTTGCAGATCCTCTCCAGTTCTGTCAGGTTGGATGGTAAACGTTGGTGGACAGCCATTTTCAGGTCTCTCCAGAGATGCTCAATTGGGTTTAAGTCAGGGCTCTGGCTGGGCCATTCAAGAACAGTCACGGAGTTGTTGTGAAGCCACTCCTTCGTTATTTTAGTGGTGTGCTTAGGGTCATTGTCTTGTTGGAAGGTGAACCTTCGGCCCAGAGCACTCTGGAGAAGGTTTTCATCCAGGATATCCCTGTACTTGGCCGCATTCATCTTTACCTCGATTGCAACCAGTCGTCCTGTCCCTGCAGCTGAAAAAAAAACCCACAGCATGATGCTGCCACCACCATGCTTCACTGTTGAGACTGTATTGGACAGGTGATGAGCATTTCCTGGTTTTCTCCACACATACCGCTTAGAATTAAGGCCAAAAAGTTCTATCTTGGTCTCATCAGACCAGAGAATCTTATTTATCACCATCTTGGAGTCCTTCAGGTGTTTTTTAGCAAACTCCATGCGGGCTTTCATGTGCCTTGCACAGAGGAGAGGCTTCCGTCGGGCCACTCTGCCATAAAGCCCCGACTGGTGGATGGCTGCAGTGATGGTTGACTTACTACAACTTTCTCCCATCTCCTGACTGCATCTCTGGAGCTCAGCCACAGTGATCTCTGGGTTCTTCTTTACCTCTCTCACCAAGGCTCTTCTCCCCCGATGGCTCAGTTTGGCCAGACGGCCAGCTCTAGGAAGGGTTCTGGTCATCCCAAACGTCTTCCATTTAAGGATTATGGAGGCCACTGTGATCTTATGAACCTTAAGGGCAGCAGACATTTTTTTGTAACCTTGGCCAGATCTGTGCCTTGCCACAATTCTGTCTCTGAGCTCTTCAGGCAGTTCCTTTGACCTCATGATTCTCATTTGCTCTGACATGCACTGAGAGATGTAAGGTCTTATATAGACAGGTGTGTGGCTTTCCTAATCAAGTCCAATCAGTATAATCAAACACAGCTGGACTCAATTGAAGGTGTAGAACCATCTCAAGGATGATCAGAAGAAATGGACAGCACCTGAGTTAAATATATGAGTGTCACAGCAAAGGGTCTGAATACTTAGGACCATGTGATATTTCAGTTTTTCTTTTTTAATAAATGTGCAAAAATGTCAACAATTCTGTGTTTTTCTGTCAATATGGGGTGCTGTGTGTACAATAATGAGGAAAAAAAAATAACTTAAATGATTTTAGCAAATGGCTGCAATATAACAAAGAGTGAAAAATTTAAGGGGGTCTGAATACTTTCAGTACCCACTGTATATAGAGACTTTTTAACCCATCTGGAAGGGACTATACATTTTTTTCATCAGTCCATAAGATTTATTCTAGAATAGATTTATATATATATATATATATATATATATATATATATATGAAGTCCCTCAATTCATCTGTTGATTGCTCAATTAGAAACATTTTAGTCTCAGATCACACCCTGGTGAGTTTAGAGGTGTTGCCACATATGGAGAAAATGACTAGAATAGTTGGCGCTTTCATTTATCCCTTCTGCAAAATCCTTAACTCTCTGGGGTCGACGGACACGCCGGAAAGTCCTGCTGGATTTTTCGTCATTACAGTGGAAACAACGTAAAATAATCCATCATTTTGGAGCATACAGATAAGTGTAAGACATCATTAGAGACTATAAAGGGTCTACTTTTATTTGTGTACACTCACAATAACAACAAAAACTTGTGCTTTTGTAAAACAAAGAAAATAAAAAGGGTGCGCTTTCAGACGTCTTTGTCTCAGCGAGCATATTTCTGAAACACGTCACAAAAATGAACAAACTCCGTGAATGCTTATCACAGCAACATGAAACATATGTCTAAAGAAAGCTTAAAATGTCTACTTTTAAATAAAACAATTCAAATTTAAAACAAAAATTCTTCTGCAATGTAATCTGTATGAAACAAAGCGAAGTACAATTTCTCCTGGCTCAGCTAATTAACCATAATGTGATCACACCATCAGGCAAAGGGAGCTATTGATACGGTAATGTGCTAAGACGATCTATGCAAATGGTAAAAGCCCACAACTGTGCCTTAAAAAGCATCAAGTTCATTCACTTTTTAGCGCGTTTAGAAGATGACATGATACACAGGTGAGGAAACTCCTGGATAGTGACGAAGAGTTAACATTTTCCTCAGAAGAAGAGCGGGACTCCGATGAACGTTAGCATTTTGAAGAGTGACTTGATCCAGCCGAGGATATAATTTCAGATGAAGTCATTTAGTTTTACTTACATTAGTTGACATGCTATTTTAAATAAACATGTACAAATTTTACTAGTGGGACTGTTTCCAGGCTTGTCAGCCAGGATTCAGATTATTGAAATTTGAAATATTACTCCTAATAAGCAAGGTTTAGTTACATTTGTTTTGGCTAAAGCAGGTATTTAAATGGTATGCTGTATGATATAAATATGATATGTAATATGATATAAAAATAATATGAATGTTTAGATTATATTTTAACGTGTTTATGCTGCCTCATTATCATCAACAAAGCTTGTGCTTGCAAATATCTGTTCAGGTGTAAATGAGTAAAATGCACTTTAAATATGCCCATATTAGAAAATCAGCATATTAAAATGAATTCTGAAGGATCATGTGACACTGATCACAAATTGCATTTTACAATATATTCAAATAGAAAACTGTTCTTTTAAATTGTAAAAAGGGTTCACAATATCACTGTTTTTAATGTATTTTGTATCAAATAAATGCAGTCTTGGTGAGCAGAAGAGACTTCTTCTAAAACTTTTTAACGGTAGTGTAGGTCTAACATTTTAAAATAAAGTCTTTAAGTAAAGAAAATGTATAGTCAAATGACTTATTTTAACGTAAAACTTGATTTTGATCATTAAGTATCCTCACATTTATTCTCTTTCTGTCACATTCCTCATTGATAGGCCCAGGGGAGGGGGTCATTGGCTCCTCAGGTGTGAATCACATCAATATTCATGATAGTTCACGACTCCTCACATATGACCATTCTAACACTAAAAGTGTCTTACAAAAGTTAAATTACTATATTGTTTTGTATGAATGAGTGATCAGGATGGTTTTCACATCATTTTGTAGCAAAAACTCTAGGCTAAAAGATCCAGTTCTCAAAAGTCTTGTGGACGAATGTTTAGTATGTTATATGGCCTTATTTCAATGACTTAATAATTTTGTTTTTTTAAAGAAGTTAGTTTGAAATCTTTGCAAATGTATCTCAAATATTAAACAAAAAAAATCACATGTACATAAGTATTCACAGCCTTTGCTCAATACTGTGTTGAAGCACCTTTGGCACCAGTTACAGCCTCAAGTCTTTTTGTGTATGATGCTACAAGCTTGGCACATCTATTTTTGGGCAGTTTCTCAAATTCTTCTTTGCAGGACATCTAAAGCTCCATCAGGTTGGATGGGAGCGTCGGTGCACAGCCATATTTCCAGAGATGTTCAATCAGGTTCAAGTCTGTGCTCTGACTAGGCCATTCAAGGACATTCACAGAGTTGTCCCATAGCAACTCCTTTGTTATCTTGGCTGTGTGCTTAGGGTAGTTGTCCTGTTGGAAGATGAACCTTCAGTCTGAGGTCCAGAGCGCTCTGGACCAGGTTTTCATCCAGGATGTCTCTGTACATTGCTGCATTCATCTTTCCCTCGATCCTGACTAGTCTCCCAGTTCCTGCTGCTGAAAAACATCCCCACAGCATGATGCTGCCACTACCATGCTTCACTGTAGGGATGGTATTGGCCAGGTGATGAGCGGTGCCTGGTTTCCTCCAGACATTCAGGCCAAAGAGTTTCATCAGAACAGAGAATTTTGTTTCTCACTGTCTGAGAGTCCTTCAGGTGCCTTTTAGCAAACTCCAGGCGGGCTCTCGTGTGCCTTTTACTGAGTAGGGTAGAGTCTGGCCACTCTACCATACAGGCCTGATTGGTGGAGTGCTGCAGAGATGGTTGTTAGTCTGGAAGGTTCTCCTCTCTCCACAGAGAAATGCTGGCGCTCTGTCAGAATGCCCATCGGGTTCTTGGTCACCTTCGTGACTAATTGCTCAGTTTGACCGGGCGGCCAGCTCTAGGAAGAGTCATGATGGTTCCAAACTTCTTCCATTTATGAATGATGGAGGCCACTGTGCTCACTGGGACCTTCAATGCTGCAGACATTTTTCTGTACCCTTCCCCAGATCTGTGCCTCAATACAATCCTGTCTCGGAGGTCTACAGAAAATTCCTTGGACTTCATGGCTTGGTTTGTGCTCTGACATGTTTACTGTCAACTGTGGGACCTTATATAGACAGGTATGTGCCTTTTCAAATCATGTCCAATCAACTGAATTTACCACAGGTGGACTCCAATTAAGTTGTAGAAATGATCATCTCAAGGATGATCAGTGGAAACAGGATGCACCTGAGCTCAATTATGAGTGTCATGGCAAAGGCTGTGAATACTTATGTACATATGATTTTTTCGTTTCGTTTTTTTATTTTTAATACATTTGCAAAGATTTCAAACAAACTTCTTTCACTTTGTCATTATGGGGTATTGTTTGTAGAATTTTGAGTAAAATAATTAATTTAACCCATTTTGGAATAAGGCTGTAACATAACAAAATGTGGAAAAAGTGAAGAACTGTGAATTCTTTATGGATGCACTGTATATATCAGGTGGGGTTTATTCTGGGCCATATCAATCTCATGTGGTCAGTGGCGAATTATCAGACTCTGGTCGCTGCCATCTCACTTGATGCCGAAAAGGCGTTTGATATGGAAAAATGGGATAATCTTTTTAAGATTTTGGAAATGTATGGGTTCAGGAATACTTTTATTGGTGGGATTAAGTTACTTCATAGACTCCCGGTAGGGTAGTACAAATGAATGGATTAATTTCAGATTATTTTACTCTGGATAGGGGCACCTGGCAGGATTACCCTCTTTCCACATTATTGTTCTGTTTTGCCCTGGAACTATTACCAGCCATGAGAAGAAAAGAGGATGATTTTCCCGGGGTGGTGGCGGGAGGTGTGGCGCATAAGCTTTTGCTTTACGCAGATGATATTTTATTATTCGTCTCCGACCCTACTAGATCTGTGCCATGCCTCCACAGGATTATTCATTACTTTTCTAAGTTCTCGGGATACAGAGTTAATTGGTCTAAATTTGAAGCTTTGTCTCTGACAGCGTACTACCTGTCAGAGACAAAGGTATTTTCATCCAGGTGCCTTCTAGTGGCCCAAACAGGGCATTAAGTATTTGGGTATTTTATTCCCAGCAAATTTGTGTGATTTAGTTAAAGTTCATTTGGACCCTTTAATAAAACATTTTACAAGCGATGTGGGCAGGTGGGCTTCATTACATTTATCTATGATTGGGAAGGTTAATGTTATTAAAATGAATTGTATTCCAAAATTCAACTATCTGCTACAGTCTCTCCCTATAGCTGAACCCTCTCTTATTTCAAGCAATTTGATAGCATAGTGAAGTCATTAATTTGGAATGATAAATGTCCCAGATTACATTTCAGTAAGCTGCAGAGGCCGATTGAAAAGGTGGTCTAAGCCTACCCAAGATTTTGTTTTATTATTATGTATTTAGTCTCAGATATTTGGATCATTGTTCACTTCCACCTGAGAGAGCCCCTCCCTGGTTTTGTAATGAACAGGAAGTTCTTACCCCTATTTTGCTATTGCAAAGCCTTTCTATTAAACTAATCAGAGAAGTTAAGTTACACCCCATTATCTCGCATTTGCACTTGGTATGGACAAAAGTGTTTAATTCAGACATTTATTTAAATGTTGCCTTGAGCATATAGCTGAACCAGGTTCAAGTATGTATTAATAAGTCCCCTTTCTGCTGGTCAAAGTGGATTGTGAGGGAGGTAACTACACTCAGTGACCTATATGAGAGTTGAGTGTTGAGATACTCTGAAAATTTTGTTCAACATTTTGGGATTCCCAGATCTCAGTTCTATAGGTATTTACAGCTGTGCTACCTACTCTGTACTAAAGAGGCAGATACTTTGGGAGTAGTGATTACTGATTTTGGTCATGAGTTATCAGTGTATTACTCCCTGCTAATTTAGAGTCTGGGGGATGGAGCTTTAACTTCTATCAAGAGATTATGAGAGAAAGATTTAAACTTTATTGTATTGGAGGAGTGAGTGTGGGCTAGGATTCTAAAAAACATAAAGTCTGCATCTAGAGATGCAAGGGTGCACCTTATGTAATTCAAGATTTTACATTGTTTCTATTGGACACCCTCTAGATTGTATAGACTTGGTCTTAAAGACACACCCAGCTGTTGGCGATGCCAAACAGAAGATGGAGACACAACCTATGTTTTTTGGTGGTGTGTTAACCCTCTGGGGTCTGAGGGTGTTTTGGGCCCTGGAGAAGTTTTGACATGCCTTGACATTTGTGCTTTTTTCAGTTGCTTAAAAACATATTAATGGCTAAAGTCTGATAACACTGTATTCAGCACACAATAATATGTGAGCAACATGTGTGTACATGTTTGTATTTTTGAGAAAATAAAGATTATGCATGGCTTTTGAAAAACAAATTTTTAAGTCATTGAAATAAGTCCATATAACACATACTAAACATTTGTCCACAAGATTTTTGAGAACTGGATCTTGTAGCCTAGAGTTTTTGCTACAAAATGATGTAAAAACCATCCTGATCACTTATTCATACAAAACAACTTTAACTTTTGTAAGACACTTTTAGTGTTAGAAATGTCATATGCGAGGAGGCGTGATCTATCATGAATATTGAGGTATTTCACACCTGAGGACACAAAAGACCCTCCCCTGGTCCTATCAATGAGGAATGTGACAGAAAGAGAATGAATGTGAGGAGACTTAATGATCTAAATCAAGTTTTAAGTTAAAAGAAGTCATTTGACTACACATTTTCTTTACATAAAGACTTTACTTAATTTTATACCTACACTACCGTTTAAAAGTTTTAGAAGAAGTCTCTTCTGCTCACCAAGACTGCATTTATTTGATCCAAAATACAGTAAAAACATTGTGTGAACTAATTTTTCAATTTAAAATAACAGTTTTCTATTTGAATATATTGCAAAATGCAATTTGTGATCAAAGCTGAATTTTCAGCATCATTACTGCAGTCTTCAGTGTCACAAGATCCATCAGAAATCATTATAATACGCTGATTTTCTAATATGGGCATATTTAAAGTGCATTTTACTCATTTAACTTGAACACATATTTGCAAGCACAAGCATTGATGATAATGAGGCAGCATAAACACTAGATCAAATATATTCTAAACATTCATATAATTTTATATCATATTACATATCATATTCTAAGCATACAATTTAAATATCTGCTTTAGACAAAATAGCATTTAAATGTAACTAAAACTTGCTTATTAGGACATATTTCAAATGTCAATACTCTGAATCCTGGCTAGCAAGTCTGGAAACAGTCCCACTAGTAAAATATGTACATGTTTATATAAAATAGCATGTCAGCTAATGAAAACTAAATTACTTACTCATCCGAAATTGTATCCTCAGCTGGATCAAGTCTCTCTTCAAAATACAAATGTTCTTCGGAGTCCCGCTCTTCTTCTGAGGAAAATGTTAACTCTTCCTTACTATCCAGAAGTTTCCTCGCCTGTGTATCGTTGCAAATGAGAAGTAAAGTGAATTAATTGTTTACATCAATCCTCACTGTTGGGGGCGTTATTGTGAGTATACACAAATCAATGTAGACCCTTTATGGTCTCTAATGATGTCTTACACTTATCTGTATGCCCCAAAATGAGTATTTTATGTTGTTTTCGCTGAAATGATGAAGATATCCAGCAGGATGCGCCCGCGCGTCCGTCGACCCCAGAGGGTTAAGATCCAGGAATTTTGGTTGAAGTTTGAGCGTTTTCTGTGTGACGTATTGGGCACTCAAATTAAATTTTGCCCCAGACTCTGTATTTTAGGGCGGTCATCAATATTGGGAATAAACACATAAAAAAATCGGATCCTAACCAGTGTCACGATCACCAGAAAAATTGTTTTAAGGGGATGGAAGTCGGATGGATCTTTGTTTAATATATGAATCAATACAAAATGTTAATCACAAAAAAAAACAAACAATGCATTAAACTTTCATACTGACATTTCAAAGTGAAACAGAGTATTGAGTGGGTAACAATGTAGGCATAACATTTTGTCTTTTACTTCAGATTTATTCATGAATGCTTGCATGATTGCTAAGGACATTTAAATTAACAACAACATTTAAAATAATATTTCACACATTCAAAATGCTGTCATAATTTACTCATGTACCCTCAGTTCGTTCAAAACCTGATTTCCTTTCTCATGCAAAACACAGACAAAAAAAAAATATTGTATGCCTTCAAAAGACATGGAATATGAAGCACAATGACCATGGAGTAATTCTATGATACTTCTGGATGTTTTTCTAAACTTTAAAGAAAGTCCCCATCAACTGCCATTGTTTTAAAAAGATGGACTAGAAAATGTATAAAATGTATTCTTTTTGTGTTCCTCATAAGAAAAAAAATTCATATGAGTTTGGAACAAAAAGGTAAGTATAATATGATAGCATTTTCCAATAGAATAAAAAAAAAATACCATCTCCAATTGTTTTATAAAATAGCATAAAAATAAGAGATTAAGCATTTGTGCACATGCTCACCGGACAGTTTCGCAGGTCACCCATGGTGCTGGCATTGCGAATAAGCTCTCCGAACATGTCGGGTGTGGGCTTCTCTTTACATTCCAGCATTCGCACAGCTTGGTTACTGCAGCAGAGGGAACAAGAGACAGACGTGTCCTCAAGCACCAGTGTTAACACTTCTGGAAATATTATTTTACATACATTCTGCTGAACATATTGCAATAAACCTTAGTGTTACATGCACACCATAAAACAAATGTATGAAGAAAAATGGTCATGGATTTTACTATTACAACTCTATTACAGTGTTATTACATGTAATAACAGCCAGGATCATAAATTAACGGGGCTAGGAGCAAATAAAACCTGTCCTTTTCATGTATTTGTTCAAGGCTCTCTGAAATACTTTGATGCAACTGGTCAGTCACTGCATACATTATAGTTTTGTAAATTGACTTCTCAATTATATAATTATCATTGGCCCAGACTAAATATCTGATTTGTTTTTCTCTTAAGTTTAAAAATCTCTCTTTATTAAACTAACTTACAAATTCTGCAGTCAATTCACTCTTATTCTAAAGGGTTACTAAACACAGTCCAGTCAAAGGAATAAAACATGATTGAAAACCACACAAAGTCAACATAAAGACCAAATCTTATTTGTCTTCAGTAGATTACTATTCCCTTGAAGACACGAGAATCTAATGTAGCAGCACTCTTTCTCTCTCCGCATGATGTTCTTCAGGACAGGAGCCATAGGCTTGCAAAGAAATCAGTGTACTTTATTGGCTAATGTTTCCTTAAGCTAAGCGTGATTGCATCCATTTGACATGCAGCATATCTGCAGCCATGAACCGTCTGTCAGCATGTTCTCATGAGGAGGAAATGTGCTGAGACAGCCCCTTAAGGGCTAAAGACAACCTAGAACTGATTTAGATAAGTCAGAGAGACAGATTCTTTCTCTCTCTGTATCACTTACTTTCGGTGAGATTTAGAAGAAAATGATGATCACACTGAAGATTACATTGGTAAAACTTTACAAAAAGGTTCAATTTGTTAACACTGGTTAACAACATTAGTTACAATACTTTTACAGCATTTATTAACCTTTGTTAAGGTTAATTTCAGCATACAGTAATACATTATTAATATCCACAGTTGTATATGTTAACAATAGTTAATGAACTATAAACTAACATGAACTAACAATGAACAATTGTCTTTTTATTAACTAACATTAAAAAGACTAATACATGTTGTATAAATATATTGTTTACTATTCGTTCATGATACCTAATGCATTAACTTATGTTAATGAATGGAATCTTAATGTAAAGTGTTACCATTACATTTCCTACTTTTCTATAGGTAAACAAACTTGTCTTTTTGTACTTCAACATTCTTCTTTCACAGCTAAAAGGGATAGTTTACCACAAAACTAATGTTCTGTCATTTTCTCACCCTCATGTTGTTAAAATTACTAGTTTCAATGACCACAGTCACCATTCAATTTTACTGTATCTTTTTTATTTTTCATGAAAGTGAATGTTGACTGAGACTGAACATTCTTCCTTCTGTGTTTCACAGAAGAAAGTCATATGGGTGTAAAACAACACAAGAGTGAGTAAATTATGACAGATTTTAATTTTGGGGAAAACTATTCCTTTAAGATAGAAAGTTAAATTTAAGTAAGCTATTGGTACATTGATTTCCCTGAAAAGTGTAACACTGTTCTTCTGTCAAAAAATTGGTCTGTTTATTTATCAATCACACATCTTTAAGGTATTCAAATGTCTACTTTGACCTTGAACTGCTCTTCAAAGAGTTTTGCATGCAGTGTTGCTAATATCAGATTAAAGATCATCACACATTCAACACTGTTAGGAGGGTGGCCATCTTTTTTTTTTTCACTGCATTTCCATTGATCTATATTCTCTGACGCTACCAAAAGCATTAATCATAGGAATATTATCATTCTCAGGGTTAAACATGATGACAATATGGACAATTTGCATGATTTATGGGTGATTTATGAATAGTGTGATGTTATAGAAAAATGTTCTGCTCCATTCTGCTGTCCACATCACTTAATATGTATATGCATAATGCAATCCATCTTTCACACCTCCATCACTTCAATTGCAAGAGGAGCTATTTCTCAGCATTTTCAATCTCCTATAACATGATATATGGCATCAAATGCTACTGGTTTAAACATTTATATTTGAAATAGTTAATTATCACATTGCTCAGCAATTTTTGCAATACTGGTTCAATATCTGAGGTGACTTTTATATGTGAGATTGGAATGCAATTTAGAGATTTAGGTCTCTAGAATTTTAGAAATTGTGTCTTAAATGTCATGTAAGTTACTCATTAACTTCTTGTTCAAAGAACTATTGTACACTCACTGAGCACATTATAAAGAACACTATGGTCCTAATAAAGTGCCTCAGGTTTCGACATGTTGTGCATTTGAGATGCTATTCTGCTCACTACACTTGTACAGAGTGGTTATCTGAGTTACTGTAGCCTTTCTGTCAGCTCGAACCAGTCTGGCCATTCTCTTTTGACCTTTCTTATCAACAAGGATTTTCCATCCACAAAACTGCCATTTACTGGATGTTTTTTGCTCTTTTTTTTTGGTACCATTCTGAGTAAACTATAGAGACAGTTGTGCGTGAAAATACCAGGAGATCAGCAGTTACAGAATTACTCAAACCAGCCCATCTGGCACCAACAGTCATGCCACAGACAAAATCAATGAGATCATATATTTTTTTCCCCATTCTGATTGTTGATGTGAATATTAACTGAAGCTCCTGACCTGTATCTGCGTGATTTTATGCATTGTACTGTTGCCAGATGATTGGCTGATTAGATAATTGCATGAATAAGTAGGTGTACATGTGTTTCTAATAAAGTGCTCAGTAAGTGCATTTAAAAAAAAAAAAAGAAAATATGAAAGAAAAAAGTGTGAGATTGCTTAATTAATTATCTTCCACTACGTATCCTATTTTCACCCATGGGTTGCCAATATCCTTTGTAGTACATTTTGTTTAAAAATTAGGCATGTTAAAAGAAAACTTAAAAGTATGTGGGTATCTTGACTAAATTACCAATAGAATTTAATGTGAATCTTAGTTGGTAAACAATGAAAACAAAACTTTAATTAAATTATGTACATGATAACATATTTTTTACATGCATTTAATTTGAAAGAATCCCAAAAGAGCCATGCTTCAGTAGATGAGTAGTTTATTGAGTAGGATTGTAAATCAATCCTTTCAGAATGATAAATGTAAACCCTGCATTGAAAATAAACCTGTCCAATCTGTTTTACAAAAGAGAGAAAAAAACTAATCCCAGTGTCCAGGCCTATGAGTTTGATTGTTTTCTGTTATATGTGAGTGGCTGCTTTAGCAGCTTTGTTTTTGGACGGAAAACACAGAGTTAGGATTCTGAGCATATTGTGTAAAGACTTTGTTTTCTCTTTGAGTGTGTGTGTTTGTTTTTGCATGTGGACTCGTCTCCCCACTCAGAGTGTGTTTCATACTAAAGCTGATGTGACAATTAAAAGCTGTACATGGGTACAGGTATCCAGGAGCAAGGGAACACATTGTATTTAAAATGATTGTAAATGATTGATTGTAAACAATCATTTACTGCCACATGGCCACGTGGCAATGCACACAATTTACTGCGCCGTGAGAGTGTGTCCATAAAAGAGAAAGACAAAGGCAGAGACTGCTTGTATATGAGTGTGTGCATGTTTCAGTGCCAAAAAGTTATGTGTGAAAAGTTGAATTACTATTCAGAGTAAAAATATTTTTTACTTAAGTTGAAATACTAAATACTTGAAGTTGACTAGTTGTCCAGAAAACCAATCATTGGGTCGAGATGTTAATTTCTCCTTTCCCACAATCATTGTAATAAACGGTACAAAAAAAAAGTAATGTCCCAATATTTTATAGTTTCTGTCAGCCTTTAAGTGACGCTTAGTTTTAGGGCAGTTGAGAGAACATCCAGTGAACTCCCATCTCCAAATAACATGCAGTGTGGTTTGCTTCTGAGAGGCTGTTCACATCTAATGCACTTTTGCATCCATCTGCAGTGTTTTTCAATTGTTTTACTATGGACTATAGTATATGGACGTCTTTGACTGCTGCGCTACGTCTTGCTATTTTGCTTTTTGATTTTGCTGGGATGGCATTTTCCTTATTTGTGCAGGAGAGCAGCATGTTTTAGACACCGTGCCAAGTTAAAACCATATGTAGCATGTGTCCTACAGTTTAAATATGAACCACTTTCTAATGTCTTAGAAAGACCACGATCAGAAGACCACGTTCGCTCTTGAGCCAATATTACAGCGAGACAAGGGAAATAATCACAGAAGACAGGATTTTAACTAAAATGGTAAGTATTTTTATTTGATATACTCCAAAATGAAAAGGGAAAAAATAGCTCCTGTTCACAGTTGCGACAATGTCCAAGGAAGGGGGAAAATTTATACATATGGTCCTACCACTTCGATGAAACAAGAAATGTTGTCCAAGTTCAGGAAAAACCAGGTTGGCTCACCAGTTTCCACCCATGTTGAGCACTCCTCGTTGATAGCAGAAACAGTTCTAACTCAGAACTCCAAGAACTTCCACTTTCAGTTTCAAAGAGGGGTATCGAGCGACAGAGAACAACAAAATAGAAAAGGGGAAAAGAAAGGAAAAAAAAACCCAACCAAGAATAAATTGATTAGGAGTAGGAATAATCTCCAATGGATCAAGGAAAATCTGTTTCACGCAGTTTTCAACGGATGAATCATCCCAACTTCTCGTTTAATCATTCTTAACTTTACAACTGCAAAATGACGAGCGTCACTGCTCCAGCGGCTATTTCACTTTTTTCATGACGAGACTGCTCACTTCTCTAAGCCGCGGTAGTAAAGACACAACCCACTAAGGGCGGAGCTAATCCTAATTGTTCAAAAAAATAATAATTATAGTTTGTTACATTTACTGTTATTTCTTCAGCAATATTTAATATCTTAAACATTAAAATAAAGTAATAAAATATTTATATGTAAATCTAAATTTATTTAATTTTTTTTCCTCATAGGTTTGATATGAGCATTAGTAACCTTGGTTACACCTACTCAACTGTTAAAAACGAGAAATGCATCTGCATTCAGTGTGAATGGCCTCTAACATGTTTTTGAACGCAATGCAATTTTTGTGAATGCAATTCAATTTACTGCCACTTTTGCGCAACTGCAAATATATTAGCAGATTACGGTTTACTATACAAAGACAATGTCACACAGCTACACTTGGATGTAGTTTGTGGACAGTACAATTTTTCCACCTGCTTTCACCATGTTTAAAAAAAGCACAAGCGTGATCATGTGATGCATGACTAGTTATTTTCATTGGCCTGTCACAACAGATATATGAGTGCACTTCATTGGATTCTAAAATCTAACTTGTCATTCTGAGAAAAATGCCTCTGTTTTGATAAAGACCCTGACCTACATGCTTAGTGATTTTGTACCAGCACAAGGGCAGCTAAGTGAGCTAATAAAATAACAAACTAAGACATTTACTGAGCATAATTCAACATGCATCATAAAACAAAGGAGTCAAATCTTGAATCACAATGAAAATGTCAGGTGATGAACAGGCTAACAGCGATTCTTCCTGAGTGGTCCACTTTATCATTGGAGAAATGGTTTTATTATGGCCTAACCTGCAGTGGGGATGTGGAGCTCTCAGAATGAATTATAGCAGTGAAGAATATTCTTGAGGAGGGGGGTGAAAGTGTGTGAACATTTTTGTGTATGCAAATATGTGGGACATTTATTTATATGTGGAAGTATAGTAGAACAAGGATGGATAGCAAGAAGGGAGAGGAAAAGAGTTGAAATATGGCAGAGAGGAAGAAGGGTGCACATGTGTGATCTATGCACCTGAAGGGTGGGATGAGGGGAACACATTTCCTGAACACAGATCTACCAGATGGCTCTCACAGGTCTGATATGTGCGATGACAGCTAATATAACCTGTGATATAGAGCCTCATTCCAGCCTGGCAGGTCTGCTTTAGTATTCAGCTGGAGCTGGTAGCTCACTCACCTGATATACACTGAGGAAGACTTGCTTACCTTTGGTTTCCAGTCTGTGTAAATTGAAACTGTCACTCAACATCAGGGTGACAAAAGAGCCACAATCGTCCGTTTCTGCCACTTAAGTGCCATACACACGCTCACGCACAGCCCTAAGTCCCAATAGATCATTCTTAATGGTGCAAGAATCCATCCTTTTTGCAGCACAAGCAAACTGAACCAAACCCAGTGAAGTGTGGGGTTACGGGTATAGTAGTTGGCAGTGATATGGCACAGTGGTTTAAGATCTGAGGAATTAGCCGAAAGGTTGTAGGTTTGAACTCTCATGTGTTTTCACCGCTGTGCCTTTACACAGTATTACACTTAATATTGCCCATAATATCTGCCTGGAGCAATATAAAATCCCAATTTGCTCCAGGCTAGTTCTTTTAATAAGTGTCACTTCGGATAAAAGCGTCTGCTAAATGACAACTCAATTACTTGCTAAGAGCATATGTATGTGTGTTTATGTAGACCACATTCTGTTGGTATATAATCATGGTTCTCCACTTACCAGAGAGAGGTGGTGGAGATGTAGTGAACCATTTGAATGAAGGGAAGAGGGTCCGACGTGGCTCCACAATTATTACAAACACACTGGAAAAATGAAAAAGCACACAAATAAATAAACTGGACACTGCCTTAAATGTAAAATTAAGACAAACACGTGAAAATTGCACATGGCAATTTTTTTTTATCCTCAATTTCACTTTCTCTACTGTTCCTATACTAGTTAAAATCCCTGTAACAAAATCTAATTCCTTGATGACATCATCCTCTAGGAAGTGACATTTTGGTGGAAAAACAACAGCACAAACATTGTATAAGCAACTAGTTTAATTAAAGGGATAGTTCACACAAAACTATAAATACTCTCATCCTTTACTCACCCTCATGGCATGCCATCCCAAACTGAGTATGACTTTCTGCTGAAAACAAATGAATATTTTAAGAAGAATATCTCAACTCTGTAGGTCCATATAATGCAACTGAATGGTGACCAGAACTTTCAAGCTCCAAAAGTCACATAAAGGCAGCATAAAAGTAATCTATAAGATCAATATTTAGTAGATATCATTTTTTTTTACTTTAAATCTCTACTTTCACATTCTGAAAGTGAAAGTGGAGATTAATATAAAAAAGTATTGACATATTTATATGTTTCTCACCCAAAGTGAATGTATTGCTTCAGAATACATATATTAAGCCACTGGGGTCTTATGGACTGATTTTGTGATGCCGTTATATGATGTTTGGAGCTTCAAATGTGTTCATTATTCACTTGCATTAAAAGGACCTACAGAGCTGAGATATTCTTCTAAAAACCTTTTTTTGTGTTCAGCAGTAGAGTCAACCACATCTGGGATGTCATGAAAGTGAGTAAATTGTGTGAGAAATGTCCCTTTTGAGTGAACTATCCCTTTAATTTAGTGGTGTTTGGTGGTATAAGTTGGTTTATCTCACTCTAAAACATTCCATATTTTTTGTTAAAATCACAGAAATTTGTAAGGTAATATAAACATTTAAAAAGATGGTTGAATATCAAAATTAACTTCAATTTGACACCCTTACTTAAGCATACTTTCCATTTTTTACTGAGCAGTGGCTCACTTTGGCTCCTGTTCAAACACAGTTCATAACAGGACCCATGTAATCTTTACCACCAACCTGTTCGAAAAGTGTCATGGCAAATTTCTGATGTGGGATGCAGTGCTTGGCCGTGCAGATGTCCTCCTTAGTCTCATCCGAGATGTGAAAGTGGATCCGCATCAGGAGGTTCTCCTAAAGAGAACACACAGACAGGCTGGCTCACTTACAGGAAATGCATGTGTGGCTAAACTGAGCATGTTTGTGTATTGGTTTACACGTCCTTTGATCTCCCTCCAATAAACAATTCTGTCTTATACTATCCCTCAGATGAGACTAAGAATGTTGGATGATCTGTTCTCCTCTCTCTCATGGAGTGAGACCAGAACAAAGATGTGGCTGTTGTAAGGATGCTTTATACTTTCCTGATGAGGAGGAGATTTCAGTTTGGCGCCTTCCTATTTCAGGGTAAAAATTTCTTGCTGAGATCAGAGGGGGCCCACACAGTGTGGCTCACCCTCCCTTCTTGTGTGGTTCATTTGTATATTTTAAAGTACATAGTAAGAACAATGTCTTTAAAGTCTCATCTATACATTGTTAGTTCAGATTGTGTGAACTATTGTATAATTGAACAACTGCAATTTCCATAAACAGTCTGTGATCAAACATGGAGTAGATATGTTGCATTTGGTGTCCGTATTAGCAGAGAGCTAAGATTTGTCTTTGTGGCTTCTTTTCAGCTTTTGCCACATGGTAAGTTAATGCTGCTTTGTGAGGTCTTGAAGCATTTTAAGGTTCCTTCTCAACTCTTGCCTTAGGATGGGGGTTTAAGAGGTTGCAAAGAAACCGCTCATGGGCCAAAGAGATATCTTTTCCAACTTGTTGGAAGGTCTATCCTGACTTGTGAGGGGTGTCTGGCAGTTGTCCGAGCAGCTTATCTGAAGTCTGTGCTTGGCATTTGTTTGTGTAGGTCCTGACACGATCCAATCAAAATGGAGACACTATTCTTTGCCTTGACAGTTAGAGAGGGGCTCTGCCATAAACTGGCTCATGGAATATCATCTGGTCCGATGGTTGACCACAAAAGGAATAGTCCACCCAAAATGAAAATGATGTCATTATTTACTCAACCTCATGTCTTTTGTAATATCTATGACTTTCTTTCTTCCATGGTTTACAAAAGGAGTTATTTATAGCCAAATGTCCAAGCCGCTCTTATTTTCATTAATAAAAGTGAATTGTGACTATAGGTCGGCCGATATGGGTTTTTTAATGGCCGATGCCGATATCCAGAGAACAGGTATAGTGTCGATATATCAAACTATTTAATCTAATAGTAAATTACATATACATGAATTGGCTAAAATTGGCTGAATAAATTGTTATTTAGCATTATATTTACTCAAACATAAGCATTATATTTACTACTGCATTTCACAGAAAATAAATCTTTCAAAATTACATGTTGTGTGATTTAGATGGTACATAGTGTCACAAATTGCAGACAACGAAGGCAGACGAAGGTTGAGGATCCAAATGCAGCTTTCTTTATTATAAACAAAACACAAAGGAAAACCCTAAATGGGTAAATAAACATGAACAGAGAACTAGGGCAGGGAACACAGACCAGGCTAACTACATTAACAAACATTCAACGAAAGACCGGGGCAGGCGTGGGCCGGAAGGCGGAAGCCCGTCTTCTCTCCCTCCTCCGGGCAGATGAAGAGGGCCGCGCTGGCTCGCTGACCAAGGCAGGCGTGAAGGGACGAACCACGGGCGAATGGAGGGTTACCACTGTGGGAGGAGTGGCAGGGTTCTCCTCGATGACGCCCACAGTGAACGGTGAAGCGCAGACCAGCAGAGTCTCTTCAATGAACTCGAGGAGCGTCCAGCCGCTCCTGGAGCGCACAATCCAGGTTGGCCTGAAAAAACACCACCAGGTCGGAGTCAGGGAATTCGGTGGCACTCGCAATCGCGAGGAAATCACGGATGTGGTCCTCCACTGGACGGTTAGAGTCTGTCACGAATTGCAGACAACGAAGGCAGACGAAGGTTGAGGATCCAAATGCAGCTTGCTCGCAGAACCGCTGGATCCATTGTTTTCGGTGTTGTGTTTTTGTATTTGTAATAATAAAGTAAGCTGCACTTAGATCCGCTCTCCTCGTCTGCCTTTGCTGTCTGCATTCGTAACACATAGATAGCACATCTGGTTTCAGTTTATACTTCTAATTTGTAAAAAAAAAATAGTAATTGTTTGTACAAAGAAAGTGTATTACATTATTAGGTAGAATTTTTTTGAATGTATTTAAGGAGTCCTGTACTCATTTTTATGAATTTGTCAAGGCATATTGTTTTTGCCTTTCCTGTTTTAACCTGTGAAGCACTTTGGGTCAACTGTTGTTCGGTTAAATGTGCTATACAAATAAAATGACTTGACTTGACTTGACTAACAGTGTACATGGTAGTCCAGAAAATATGGACTATATGCGATTGCATTTTCTCACAAAAAGACAAGAGTCAAACTAATTGTACATTTAGTGAACAGTGAATATGACATTTACTTAAAGCGCATGTTACAGTTTTTCTCAATTGCTAAAACACTAAACCCTATTGTCTGAACCAAATGCTCAGTTGCCTGAACCCACTGATTGAATCAATCACTCTTTTGGCAAAACCATAAGCACTTTTCACCTGTTTAGACACAACTTGCCAACACATTTTCATTGTGATGCACCCATACTGCATAATGGTGAGCACAGGTGACAAAAGTCAAACACAATTAAAGCACAGTTGTCACCAGTTGAACACAACAACTCAAAATTGATCACACTTTTGGCTAATGATGTGAGGGAACATATACAGTAAGCCAGTTCAGAGAGCACTGGTTTGTGAGGCCCTACAATGGATAGAAATCTGAGAGGAAGAGTTCGTGTGAGAGGAGGTCGAGGTGGTCGAGGTGGTCAGCGAAGACAAAGAACAGTAATATCTGATGAAATCAGAGCTACTGTGATTGACCATGTTCTTGTCCATGGTATGAGCATGAGGGAGGCTGGACAAAGGGTACAACCAAACATCAGTAGATTCACTGTGTTTACCATAATCCAAAGATTTAGAGAAGAGAACAGGTAATTACCTTTTTTTGACATTATAGTACAGTATGTAAATGTTGACAGCAATTACTGTATGACATACTATATACTGTACCACAGTATACTGTAAGTAAATATATGTTTCAGTACATCACTGTACCAATGTACTGTAGTATTGTAATGGAGGGTTGGTCTAACTGTTTGTAGGCCCAGTATTCCATGTATATTTTTTGTAACTCCATGTTCTCTTTTTGTAGAATTGAAAGACTGCCACATGGGGGTGGGAGGACAGGTAAGTTCTCCCCATACCAAGAGACCCTAATTGTTGATATGGTCCGTGAGAACAATGCCATTAAACTGAGTGAAATTCAGCAGAAGATCATTGAGGACCATGTAAATTTTGAGGGTATCAACAGTGTCAGCCTCTCTACTGTTGATCGTGTCCTCAAGCGCAACAGACTGCGCATGAAACAGCTATACATAGTGCTCTTTGATCGCAACTCAGACACAGTTAAAGAGCAAAGATCCAGTATGTAAAGGTTGGCATATATCCAGACACATTCAATGTTGATTACTCTAAGTAGTGATTTACTGTAGTGGCCTAAATCACTTTTTCCGTATCACTTACAAAACTATATCTATTTCTACCGAGGGTTTTTCATCTGGATGCAATGGAAAGACCCCATGAATAAATCTACATGGATGAAGCTGGGTTTAATCTCACCAAAAGGAGAAGGAGAGGCAGTAATGTGATTGGCCATCGGGCCATTGTTGGTGTTCCTGGGCAGCGTGGTGGCAATGTCACATTATGTGCTGCCATCAGCAATCATGGGGTTGTCCACCATCATGCCAACCTGGGGCCCTACAACACTCACCAGCTCCTCATTTCCCTCAATCACATGCGAGATGCTCTGTTAGGGCAGCAGGATGAGCATCCCATCTATGTTGTTGTTTGGGACAATGTGAGTTTTCACAGAGCCCTCCAGGTTAGAGAGTGGTTCAATATGAACCAAGGTTTTATCAATCTTTGCCTTCCACCGTACTCCCCTTTCCTAAACCCCATTGAGGAATTCTTCTCCTCATGGCGGTGGAAGGTATATGAACACCAACCTTACACCAGGGTAAATCTCCTGCAAGCCATGGGACTTGCCTGTGGTGACATAGGTGTGGAGGCATGCCAAGCCTGGATACGGCATGGCAGGGTTTTTTTCCCCCGTTGCCTGGCCAGACAAAATGTGGCCTGTGATGTGGATGAAGTCCTGTGGCCTGACCCAGTACGGAGACATGATGCTGTGGCTGAGTAATGCACTTATTTGTATATTTTTGTACTTTATTTTTACATGGGCTTACTGTACACAAGTGGCAAACGCATAAGATTTCTGTTTGTTTTTACAAGTGCTACGTGTAAATGCACAAGATTTCTGTTTTGTCTTTTTGTACAAGTGCTAAATGCACAGGTTTTTTCTGTTTTGCAACATGCATTTAGCCTACAGTGAACAATAAACATTTATTTCTCCAGCTTCATGTCCTGAGCATTGTGTTTTCTATTTTTCTACGTAGTGTTTAGTGACTTTTCAGTAGTGTTTTTAATTTTGATTGACTCGGGGCACGATTTGACAACATAATTCAGTTTTGAGCACAGATTGAACTGTTTTGAGGTGAAAGTTTGGTTTTGCAAGAAGAGTCTGAGGTTTTGTGAATGTAGCTTGAAAATTGGGTTTTGTGTTCACAGTTTAGAGAAAAGGAGAGCAGCTTTCAAGAAATGTGTCTTAGCAATCGAGAAAAACTGTAAGTGCTTTTACTTTGAAGTTGCTCTATCACTCTCGTGCGGATCCAGCGATTATAGCAATCCACTGACCGCTTGCATTTAATTTTTAATTAGAAATAAAGGCTAAAATCTGTTCAATGTGTTATACTATCTAAATGTTCTAAAAGCCCCTGGTCCACATTCACATTTGTTATATAAAAAAAGAGAGCCGCTAAAGCAAACTACTAATATTCTACTTTTGTGTTCAACAAAAGAAAGCTGTATTGCTTTGGAGGGCAAATCATGACAGAATTGTAATTTTTGTTTGAACAAACCCTTTAAAAAGTCAGACATTTTTGTGAGTTTGTGTAAGTGTATGAGCGAGAAAGAGTTGTGTGGTCCGGCTCTTAAATTAATTATTCTTTGTCAGCACTCACTTTACGTTAATCAGATCAAGTGATAAGAACACATCTATTTTTCATAAGAGTCCTTTTGATTCCCTGGCTGAACAAATTTGAAATCAATTGATCACACTAAGTTCTTGACAAATGAATACAGAGTGAATGAGGGAGAGAGAGAGAGAGCGAGAGAGAGAGAGAGAGAAAGAGAGACAGAGAGAGTTAGAAAGATAGAGAAAGAGAGTTAGAAAGATAGAGAGCGAGAGAGAGAGAGAGAGAGAGAGAGAGAGAGAGAGAGAGAGAGAGAGGGTAAGCAATGTGAAAAACACCATAAATCATTTCCACCTTCTTCACCCATTCTATTCCTTTCATCACGTTAACAGGCACGGACCATGCCTGCAACACACCATATAACCAGGATCCAAAATTTAGACTGACCAATGCCAAATGCATATAAAATTTGGCATTGTCGAGTAAACTGGCCATTTGGTTGGTAACTTTACTAGGAATTGCAACAAAATGCATGGCTTAACTTGCAAGAACAATAGTCTGAATATCGTTTTGTTTTTTTAACTGATGCAATCTGACATGTGAGCAAATGAAAATTGAAATAAAGTACTCTACTAAAGTGACTAATACAATAATGATGGATGAAATATGTGTGTGTTTATATACTTAAATTTACTTTCAGTTTGTTTCTCACCAAAAACCTATTGTATGCTGTCAGAACACTTAAAATGTGACACATAAGTCCCATCGACTTCTATAACCCTTTAAGCTATGAGTTTTTAAAGATTTCCTGTTTCAGGGGTATACTCAAATTAAAAGGCTTATAAAAAAACGAGGACCAAGTGTTTTGTTTCATTTTAAAGAAAACATTTAAAATTATGTATAATAATGTATAATTATAATACATATAATATTATATTATAATTATTATACATTCTGAGACTCTCAGAACTTGAGCCAAAAATTTACTTTTTCAATTACTTTTCTGATTTTACATTAAATAAGGTAGCTCTGACAAAAACTGCTTTGTTTTGTTCCCAATCATGTCACCTATAACTGAGTTAAAATTTGTGTTGATACGACAAAGCAATCAAAAGTTATAGCATTGCAAATACAATTGATCCTAGTGTCCAAAGCATCTCCAAGTGTCCTAAAGCCTCTCCAAACAAATAAAACATAATAATTGTACATAAGAACAAATTACACAACAATGACTAAAAGTATGCTCTCTTTTCAAAGCATGAAGGCATGAGTGACAAGATCTCATTCAGTTCAATTCTGTGTCATCTGAGCCATCATTGAGTCTGTATTATGTACTCGGTGCCATCTCCTGGTGGCCATATGTAATTAGAGTAAATGGTCCCCTCAGCCCATATTTGGATGACTTCCACCTCTGGTTGCAGCGATCTGAATCCTAATACGATTGGGTTAGTGTTCCATGACGCTGGACAACGTAGTACATCATTTCCAATGTAGTCATCTGATCCAGGAAAGCTAACTTGTTTTTAGCCAGATTGCACATTATGTGCTGTGTGCACATTGTTCTTTGTGTGGATTATCAAATGATCTATGCATTTGATTACATTGGGTGTTGGCTCATTTAAAAGACAATCACCTCCTCTTAAGAAATGATATGTGATATTTTATGTTCTGTTTACTTTCGTGAAGTTTTAAGAAAAATAGCAAATGAGCAACACCTGTTTACATGTAACAAGTACGTCAAAGACATACTTAGCTATTACCCGCTGTATTTTTGTCTGTGTAAAACAAATCGTTGGCTGTATTGAGAGCTTTCTAATAACATATGACACATGGCTTTTTGACCAGCTTGATGTTTTTACTGATTACAATAAAATGTGAGTGCAAAATTATGAATAAATTATAAAAACGGAACACTTCTGATTTTTCTGCCAATTTCAAAGCATTTGTTCAGTTTTGGTCATATTGGTTACATGCAATGTAAAGTACAGATTCTAAGCTTTAAAATGATACCTATATTTTGTTGGATAAAATTGTTATAATTATTTTGTTCTTGGTGGGCCCATCAAAGCTTTAAGGGTTAATGATAATTTTGGGTCCTTTTTAAAACTTTTCCTATCAACTGCTATTTTATTAAAAAGACGGACCGGAATATTCGCTAGCATTTTTTCTTTTGTGTTCGAATGTAGAAATAAAATTAGGAATAAATACAGGTTTGGAAAAACATGAGGGTGAGTAGATTTACATCTACATTTACATCTATGCATTTAACAGACATTTTTATCCAAAGCGACTTACAGTGCACTTATTACATGGACAATCCCCCTGGAACAACCTGGAGTTAAGTGCCTTGCTCAAGGAAACAATGGTGGTGGCTGTGGGGATTGAACCAGCAACCTTCTGATTACAAGTTATGTGCTTTAGCCCACTACACCACCACCACTCCACCACTCTATGACGCTTGGGGATTGAACCAGCAACCTTCTGATTACAAGTCATGTGCTTTAGCCCACTACACCACCACCACTCCACCACTCTATGACTGACAAGAATTTCATTTTTGGCTTTAAGCCACCAAAAATCAATGCATTCATGTATTTATGAGAAGTAGCATTTCACATAATGAATGGCTTATACAAAGTATGGTAACAATGATATTCTGTGTTGGCCACAAATATGCATTGACCAAAATAATATTTCTAAATAAAAATTATGCAAAATAGAACTTTATGGCTAGTAATAAATATGCATGCCTGGCACTTTATTTTCAATTCACCTGCCCTTGAAAAGTGTGGCAAAAAGTTTAATATGTTCCCTCCCTGCATATAACTACTCACTCAAAGGGAGTAAACTGGGCTCAGTTACGCAGAATTCCACACATTCCTCTCGGTCTCTCACATATTGCATTCAAAATATTCTCTCACCCTAAAAAAGAAATATCCCATCTCACGCTTGCTGTAAGACACTTCTCATTGAGAATCACAAAACAAATCATTAGTGTATGGAGCTTCTCATTTCCTGTTTGGATAGTTACGCAGCTATTTATGCAGCGGTGCAGATGTGAAGCGGAGAGAGGCAGAAATTAAGAGTTGGCATTTCACTAATGTGCAGTCTGTCGTCTGGTGCATGTGAGGAGAGGGGTTGGTGTCTAAAAGCAGAGAGGGATGGCACGATGAGTGGTTTGGCCCTGTGCCAGCCGCTGCCTCATAAATGCAGCAGTCAAATGGAGAAATCATGGCAGATTCATTCAACAGATGCTTTGCTAAAAATAATGAGTCTGAGACCGAAACAGTCCTTTGTCACTGAAATGCAGACGAGGTGATAATTGAACTAAATAACACTTTGATGATGCTGTCTTTTGTGACCTTATGAGTATGCACAGCTGCATTCACAAATCTATGGTAAAAAAGCCCTGACATAGACGGTACCGTCTGTATATAAATGGGTATTTACAGTTTTTTACGATTGCTATGACAGATTTTTCAATACTTTTAACAATTTTCCAAAACTCTTAACACAGTTAGCACTACATCCGTCTGTGTAAGCTATACTATTAACACATTTCTTGTTGCTTTAACACAAAATGCATACAATTAACACAAATTTAAAATGCTTGAACTTCTTTTACACACAAGCTCAACCAAGACCAAAACAATGTAATTTTACAGTCAAATTTACAAATGCTTTCACACTGTATGTCAGAACAGATAACATCATGTTCTAAACATAACTTATGTAGGCTAAAGTCAAAGTGAACAGCTGTTCATATTGTGAATTGAAACACAAATATATTCCCTGTATCTTATTCCATTGCTAATGAGAAACAGCTTATTGAAGTTATGCAAATATATAAATCACAGCTGATTCCCATCTAGGAAGCACACTCAGATGTTGAGGTTCTTTCAATTGCATGATCATATGTTTTAAAAGAGGACTCTTTGGGCTGATCTTGTGTGGAAAAGGAACAATATAGAGCAACACAAAAAAAGAAAGAAAGAAAGAAAGAAAGAAATGCCTGCACGAGGGAGAGGAAGACGAGTACCAGGACAAGGGAGAGGAGTGGGGCAAGGACAAGGGAAAGGAGTGGGGCAAGGGCAAGGGCAAGGGAGAGGAGTGGGGCAAGGTAGAGGGAGAGGCGTGGGGCAAGGGCAAGGACAAGGGAGAGGAGTGGGGCAAGGGCAAGGGCAAGGGAGAGGAGTGGGTCAAGGTAGAGTAGTTAGAATGCGTGGTGGCGCTCAAAGAAGGACCAGAGCTAGGGTAACTGATCAAATAAGAGCTACTATCATTGACCATGTCATAAACCACGGGCTATCATACACAGTAGCTGGTGAACGAGTACAGCCAAATCTCAGCCGGGACACAGTGGCATCCATTGTCCGTATTTTCAGAGAAACCAACAGGTAGGATATTGCTTCTCCTACAGCAAAGTGTAAATAATTTTACCATTTATTAGAGTGACTGTATGCCTCCGGTCTCTAAAATGTAACTGCATTTTGTCCCTCTAAGGATTCAACGTCTACCTCCCTCAGGGGGCAGAGGAAAGCTCCTGAATGAAGAACAGGAACTTGCTATTGTCAACATGGTGATTGCTGACAATGAAATAAAACTGAAGGACATTCAGTCCAGAGTTGTAGAGGACAACCTTGTCTTTGGGAACATTGCAGAAATCAGCATAACATCCATTTCTCGGACTCTAGCTAAACACAGAGTTCGAATGAAACAACTATAAAAAGTTCCTTTTGAAAGGAACAGTGAGTGCATCAAAGAACTCCGTCACCAATACGTCCAGGTAAGGTTATGCAATACAGTCATTACTGTACTATACACAGTGTGTTTTGCAGTAAACTACTCTATAAACCTGGAGTACATTAGGACATACAGTAGATATACAGCAAAGCATTTACATACACTGTGTCTAATTACTTTCAGAGAGTCATGGAGTTGGAGGCCAATCAAGTCCCACATGAAATTATTTATGTTGACGAGGCTGGCTTCAACTTAGCAAAAAGGCGTCGCCGTGGGAGAAACATAATTGGCAAAAGGGCCACAGTTACCGTGCCGGGCCAGAGAGGAGCCAACATTACCATGTGCGCCGCAATCTCCAACAACGGTGCACTCCTGCATAAATGTGAGATTGGCCCCTACAACACAGACCGCCTTCTCCTGTTTTTAGAAGACCTGCACGAAAGACTGGTGCCAGAGGTAGAAAGGGGACAGGTGGGAGACCACTTGCCAATATATGTGATCATATGGGACAATGTGGCATTCCACCATTCCCGTGCAGTCACAGCCTGGTTTGACGCCCATCCAAGGATGATGTCCCATTTCCTTGCCCCTTACTCCCCTTTCCTCAACCCCATTGAGGAGTTTTTCTCAGCCTGGAGATGGAAGGTTTTTGACCATCGTCCACATGACCAAATGTCCCTCCTGGATGCAATGGATGCTGCATGCCAAGACATCACAGCTGAACACTGCCAGGGGTGGATAAGGCATGCCAAAAGATTCTTCCCACGATGCCTTGCCAGAGAAGATATCAGGTGTGATGTGGATGAGAACATGTGGCCAAATGCAGAAGACCGGGAAGATATGAAGATTACTTTGTTTTTTAAATTATTATTCCAGTGCTTTTTCTGTTTGTATATCTTGCAGCAATGTCCTTTTGCAAATAAAGTCTTTACTGCAGCAATTCTGTCTCTGTCTTTTTTTTTTCAGAAACTGTACATTCTATAAAGCTACTCTGAGATGGTCATTCATTTTTTGTATTGAAGTTCTGCAGCAAAAGAAACAAAATGCATGCATTTACTAAACCCAACAAAACAAAAATGTAGAGAGGCATCAAAAGAAACTACAGTGCAAAACACAATCTATGATCAATACAATATACTGTCTATTGTATAAGGGCAGACCTGACACATAAAATAATGCAGTTTCTGTAATTTCAGCTGATCATAGTGTTTTTTGTCATTGTGTTATGATTGACTAAATGTTCCTGTTGGAAGAGAACATGTGTTAGTGTTTTGAATAATTATTAGATTTTGAAACATGTTTGCAGTGTTTTGTTAGACATAGTGTATTGTGTTAGTGTATTATTGTATTTTGAAAATTAGTTTTGGAGTTTAGTTTACAATGTGTAATTTTGAGCATGAAATTAACCGTTTTGCCAATTGTGTGTTTTAGGTGTATTGGTGCGTTAAGAGTTTAGGAAACTTGTTAAATGTATTGAAAAAACTGTCATAGCGATTAGAAAAAACTGTAAAATGGAGCCAATTACAGGGTCTCACAGCGAGCTATCTTGATTGGACAACTCAGTTGCTTGCCCTTGAATGATTGTTCAATTGCTTATTTGCGTAAAAGCAATTATCTGTATTGATGCTCAGGCAGTGTGCCCTTTAAGGATAAAAATATGAGATAAATGCAATCTATGGTGCTTAATCAGTTCCAGCAGAATAATCATGTCTGGGGATTAGAGGAGTGGGTTTGGGAGTAGGGGATGACCTTATAGAAAACTTCCACATCCCTAATGATCCGATCCAAGCTCATATAGCAACAGCAGGGCCAGTCGATTTGCCTACCAACTCATACGGCCACAAGCCAATACAGCCTTTACAGCCATAAATCTACACACCCACTAAAACACAACAGCTCTATTCCATAACCTAGTGAGCTGCTATTCTGTTTACATAGGTAACTGCATTACAAGGGGGTGTACACACAGATTGTGTTCTTACATTTCACTGGCATTATTTTTTAACTGCATGTCTACATACAATGTACATATGCCAGATGAGTGATGCATTTTCAAGACACTGTCAACTTCATGCATTTTGTTCCATTCCATTGCACACGTCTAGCTTTTTCTGAATGCAAGAATGTCTAGGTTACTATTGTAACCTCTGTTCCCTGATGGGGGGAACGAGACATGTCGAAGAAGCAACATTAGGGGTCTCTCTTGAGAGCCTTGCGCATCTCTGAACTTGAGAAAAGGCCATTGAGAAATTGGCAGACAGAATTTGCATGTCCTGCCCCCGGACATATGGGTATAAAGGGAGGGAATTATGCGTCTGTCCATTCAGGTTTTCGACCTGAGGAGCCGAGAATGAGGTTCGGCCATAACAGTGGCTCGGTTCAGCTCGGCTCGGTTCCGGGAGGACACAACGTCTCGTTCCCTCCATCAGGGAACGGAGGTTACAAAAGTAACCTATACGTTCCCTGTCTGTCGCTCACTTCGATGTTGTGTTGAAGAAGTGACACTAGAGGTCCATATTTAATCACACCATGTGCTGAACCATGTACGTGCACTGCTGACGCAGGTGTGGGCAGGCAGTTGTGTGCTAAAGCGACAGGCTGCATCAGGTATTTTGCCAGCGGTGCAAGCGGTATCAACCTGGTCAGTTGTTCTGCATTACTGAGTTCTACCGGCTCGAAACTGAGAGAACATGGGATGAAGGTATTCATAAAGGTATTGGGTGTTGCCCAGCCCGATGCTCTGCATATGTCTGCTAGGGAGATGCCATTGGCCAGTGCCCATGAGAATGCCATACTTCTTGTCGAGTGTGCTCAAACCTGAAAGGGGGCGGGCATGGTCTGGGTGTGATAGGACAATGCTATGGCATCAACAACCCAGTGGGAAAGCCTCTGTTTGCAGACTGCATTCCCTTTCTGCTGTCCACCAAAGCAGACAAAGAGCTGCTCAGAACGTCTAAAGCTCTGAGAGCGGTCTACATAAGTACGCAGGGCACATACTGGACACAGCAAAGAAAAGGCTGGGTCTGCCTCCTCCAGGGGCAGAGCTTGCAGGTTCACTACTTGGTCCCTGAAGAGGGTCGTAGGAACCTTGAGCACGTAGCCCGGTCGTGGTCCTATGACGACATGAGTGTCTGTCGGACCGAACTCCAGGCAGGTGCCGCTGACAGAGAATGCTTGCAGGTCCCCAACCCTCTTGATGGAAGCGAGTGTGATCAGGTGGGCCATCTTCAAGGAGAGGGCCTCAAGCTTGACTGATTCTAGTGGCTCGAAGGGAATTTTTCACTATGGAATTTAAATGATTCCTTCATGTAAAGTTCAAAACAACCAAAGGCAGCTGCGGAGGATATTGGTCTTATAAGAGCAAAACTGATAACGAAGACCATGATCCATAAAATATGATAATTCAAGTAAAACCCTGAGTTAATCCAGATCCAAACATACTGATGGAATGATCCAAAGATACTGATAGAAATTTAAAGAATGGGGTATTTAGGGGTCTGGGTAGCTCAGCTAGTACTAACGCTGACTACCACCTCTGGAGTCATGAGATTGAATCCAGGGCGTGCCGAGGGACTCCAGTCAGGTCTCCAAAGCAACCAAATTGGCCCGGGTTGCTAGGCAGGGTAGAGTCACATGGGGTAACCTCCTTGTGGTCGCTATAATGTGTGGTTTTCCCTCTCGGTGGGGCACGTGCTGAGAATAGCGTGGGTCTCCACAAGCACTACGTCTCCTCTGTAATGCACTCAACAAGCCACGTGATAAGATGCGCGGACTGATGCTCTCAGACATGGAGGCAACTGAGATTCGTCCTCCCGTCACTACGCCACCACAAGGACTTATAGTGCATTAGGAATTGGGCATTCCAAATTGGGGAGAAAAGGAAAAAAAAAGAACGGGGTGTTTTAACCCCACAAACAACAATTTTGAACATAAATTTAAGGCAAAAATTTGTGGACCAATGAAATTACTTCTTTTCAGTGGTGCCAAAAGAACCTGGAAGTGCAGGAGCCTAGCATTTGTTTGTAAACAGTAACTTAACATATTCGTAAGGCTGTTTGATGTTTATTTTTGCAATTCCATTCAATGGTGCAGGTGGCATGAAGTTTCACACTTAAGCTTTAATAAATGACAAATTAATAATTCCCTCCATTCGCAATCTTAAATAGAAATTTTCACTGAGCTTAGTTGCAATGCATTCTTGGACTGGTTGGATCTGTGAAGAATAGACAATAAACATGATAAAATGAGGTCTCATACAAGGCAGCTAGTGATTTTGCTGCTGGGAACAGCCTTCATGTCGGCGATTTTCAAACAGAGCTGAAGAAAGGTAACAAAACAAAAGAGAAGTGGCTCAAGATCATGCTACATGGCAGACAAAAGCAATCCATAATTTTATTTTCCAACAACCATCCATCACTTTCAAGTTAAATATAGATCAATACCTCTATAATCTGCTCACAGCATCTGTTTGATGTTAAGTTAAATTAAATTCTGAGGGAATGTTATTAGCAAGCCATTTTGAATCAAATGTACTTATCAAAAACACATCAACATGTCTTGACAGAGACATTACTGAAACACAACTTTTTCTGTGTTGCTACAGAGTAATATATAAACATTACAAGAAGTTGTCAAACCTCAGCTGTCTCGCTACTCTCTTCACAGCAATTTTCTATGTGTAGCTTAGATGGTTCTATTTCTACCACTCTTCAAACTACACAAGGATATGCACAAGCTGCAAAACCTCACATAACATTTCTAGAATCTAACTTCAAGGTTGACAAAATCCAGCAGAGGAGAGGAAAAGGAGAGGTTAGGTGAGGAGAGAGAGGTGAAAGAAGGATTCAGCAGAGGTTAGAGGAGGAAATGCCTGAAGAGCATAGAAACAAAGAACAAAGGAGATAGAGAGAAAGGCAGAGAGGAAATCAGATACGTAGAGCTTATCATAGTGTCAGCAAAAACAGAAAAGTAACTTATGAGGGGAAAACATGAAAATGGTGAGATAAGGATAAAAATAAAGTCTTACGAAACACTCGGCTGCGTCGTCCATGATGCCTAGCTGAAAGCGCTGCTCGTCTTGGAAGGTTTTGGCCAGAGCGCTGCGCAGGGCATCTGATGGGAGCACCTTCTCACTGCTGAACTGGAACTGGGCAAAGATGCTCTGAAAACACAAACAGCAGCCCAAAGTAAGCATGCAAAACTGACGTAACAGTCACGGCAGAGCACATAACAGCTTTTGTCAGTCTGCATGCTCACGGTCTAGAAAATGCACACAAAGAGGAGAAGAGAGCTCCCTTATGCAATGACACACTACTAAATAACCAGTAACAGATTCGAATTGACACAATTGCCACAAATTCTATGTTATTTCAAATCACACAACAAACACATTGGCTGAATCTGAATATATCTAATAATCTTAGAAATTGTTATGTTGGTATGCAGTTCAATGGGTTTTGAACGTATCCAATGATGCCAAAAAAATACAGTCCAAGTAGGCAGCTCACTAGGTTTTGAGACATAGTATGCATTCATTTGTGTTTATGATGCCCAAAAATTATTATAGTAGACAAAAATTAATAAGTACACAGGCTCACTAGGTTTTTAAATAGAGAATGCCCGAATGTGTCTATTATGCCCCAAAATTCTGTCTAACGTGCCTATGATTGCCAAAAATTCTTTATAGGTAGCCAGTTCACAACTGCAGGTTTTAAAATACAATGAACAGTTTTACTGTATGTATTTATATCTGTCTTTACACAGTCTAATTAAGGCTGCTCTGTGCCTGCTCAAAATTCTGTGTAAAGACGAAATGCTGCAAAAAAGCCAGACTAAATTATGCCTGCTTTGGCCCACCCTCTGCTTTCTTGTCATCGTGATCAATCATCTATTTCATAATTTTGTTAAATTTCGAAGTATAATTTCATATTTCTATATATTCATAATTGTATATTTAAAAAAATAATCTTGTAATATTATTTATGCAATTTCAATGGCTGTGTAAATGCATTTATGCCACCTCTGAAAAGCAATTATCAGTCTGTTTAAATACACCTAAATGGCACTTCAGATGCAGCTTCTGAGCCACCTTTGCAGTGTAAAGATGGCTTATGATGCCCAAAAATGCTATCTAGGTAGGCATCTCACTGGGTTTTTGAAAAAGTGTATGTTTCTCTGATGCCCATAAATGCTACCTACCATAGGCAGCTCATTAGTTTTGCAACAGTCATTCAAACAGAGATTTATGCCAACTTCTTTACAATATACTGTCAAATTTTGTGAAATGGAGTCTCGCTGTACCCATTAAATAGGACAAGCTTTTCTGTGTAGCACTTACTGAAAAATCTCTCCCTGAGATACTGAGCTCATTAACAGAGAATATTCAAACAAATGCTGTGATTTAAAAATCTGCAGTGCAATCCATTCTCCTGTCCATCAGCATTGGCACTGTTACTGAACCCAATGAACAATGAATGCAACACAATGTGCTCTCACCAGAGGACATTCTGATAAGCACAACAAATGGACTCGGGCAAAACAAGTGTTGTTGGCTATACTAAAGACAAATATTCACTGCAGCTGCACACACACACACACACACTGCAGTTTTGAACCTCATATATGCAATGGGCACACCGCCCAAGGCAGCCCCCGTATGAAGGTGGGATGGGGGGTTTTCCCCTGAGCGGGACAGGCCGGTGGCGCTAGCACAGGTAATGCGGTGTGCTGACTGCACTGCGCCAAGGAGAGAGAGGATGGAGTGAGTGCAAAAAAGAAAGCGTGGGAGGGACAGAGGTAGAGGGTTATGTACCCCACCGAGGAAACTCAATGAGTGGAAAATTCAGCCACTGCATCATTTCAACTGCTCTAATCACACACCGCTCAGCCCAGTTAAGAGCCTGGAGTCATTTTCACCTAAAGACATATTTAAATGTCCTCTTACACCCTGTCTCTCTCTTGGCTGAAAAAAACCCCCAGGATAGATAAGGTCCAAATGGAAGTCTGGTGTGTGTACGCAGCAAATATATCACTCCGGCAATCAGAGCCCAACCTAACTGCAGTTTTGTTCTGCTCTCCTTGGTGATACACACTCACATATGCTCAGGGACATCAATCGTAAGGAATTAAAGGTTTGTTGCTTTTTGTCCAGGTCTTTCAGCTTTACATATACTGTATATGCTAGTTTACTTTGAAATGTTGACAAAATTTACTTTCAGAACATATACACATTTAAAATGAATTCTGTCTCTTCCAGGAGAAGATGCAGCAATGCGGTTGAGAAATGTTTTCTAGAAATAGATTCTTCCAGTATGTCTGTGTTACAAATACACAAATTACACCTTCACAGGGCACTTCAAAGAGAGAACAATCATGGTAACTATGCGCAAGCTCATCTCCTTTGATTTTTTTAGTCTGTGACTGGTCCGCAAAATGAATTCTCAGATCGCATAACCTATTGTGTAGTTTGCGTACTTCTGCAACATGCCTATAGTCGCAGATGCTACAACGGATTTCAAAACTTCTCCAAAAGTGAGAGACAGAAAATTAGCAAAAGCCATTGAAATACAGAGAGAGAGAGAGAGCATGAGCAATGCATTGAGAAGCAGAGGACAAATAATAATTAAAAAACATAATACAACACTAACGTTTCCCTACCCGCTGTCTCTTCATTAAGCTATATTTTTCTTCTGTTCTGTGCAGATCATTGCAATAAACTGATGTGAGCCCTTATTTCATGTTGTTTGCTGACATGTTATCACAAATAAACTGTCCCGTTGCTATTTGATTGAGTTTGTAAATGAATATCCGATGTAAACAGGTCTTCAGTCGGGGACGAATGGATGTGCAGTTGATAAACCTAGCCATCTAGTGTTCGCAACACTGCGACCGAATACAAAAGGCAGAGTTTGTGCTAGGCTCAAGTCGATATAAAATGTATAATTTAACAGGGCATATAATGTAAAAAATTTACTATTAAATGGTCTACAATTATATAGCACCTTTTTAACCTTAGCGGTATTCAAAGCGCTTTACACTACGTCTCATTCACCCATTCACAGCAGAGCTGCCATGCAAGGCACTCACCTGCTATTGTGAGAAACTTGGGGTTCAGTGTCTTGCCCAAGGACGCTTCGGCATGTGGAGTCGTGTTGGCCAGGAATCGAACTGCCAACGCTGCGATTAATGGACAACCCACTCTACCAACTGTGCCACTGCCGCCACTATTATTGTGAGATTAACCAAAACGAGCCTTATTGTACAGGGCTTCTTTAAGGCCAGTTAGTCAACAAGTCATTCAGGCAACCCAACTAGTCAATATGTAGTTTTGCACATCCTTACAGGTGAAATTTTGAAGAGTGTGCCACCAATAGAGCAGATTGACTTTTTTCTCAGTTCATTCATACAATGACATGGAACTCAATGGACTGATTGTACTCAAGACATGCAAGTCCAGTCATATGTATGCATACACACACACACAGAGTCAATCCACCAGAGATTCTGTTGTCAGCTATGAGACCTTAGGCATAGCCTGTGAAATGAGACATTAACCTCCACTCACAGTCGTCAACAGTGACACATATCATCTGCAATGCTCAAAACCCACAAGGGCAATGAGAACACACACACATGAACACACACACACACACACATACACACAAACACACACAAACACACACACACACTCTCACAGGGGAGAGCAATCTTGTGATGCAAAAAATATATCAATATGAAACACTCCTCGGGTTGTGTTTTTAAATCGCAGAGGGATGGAATCTCATGCTGATTATGAGTTTGTATATTTGTTTAACTTAATCACTATATAGCTTGCACTTCATAAAGCCACACAAACACAAAGGTGTCACTATATTCACACTGGAGTTTCTATAAAAGAAGCTTCAAAAGTGAATGATTGTGACTTTGCATTTCTTTTGTATGCATTTATGTGTATGTGTCCCTCCCATTGCTGCAGTTTCTTAGCTGGGCTGATGTTCAGTAGAGGTCACAAAACGTATGGCACTATCACACCTCGTGAGGTGACAGTGAGGTGACCCTCTCCACCCAATGTCACACTGCTGCCCCTATGATGTGCAAAACCTCTCTGTTATCCAAAAACTATAGGCATAAGATGTTACAATATTGCCAAAAAGGAATGAGAGAAAAAGAAATTTGATACGCAGATTGATTCAATGATTCTGGGTTGATTCACATAAAAATCATTCAAAAGTTAAAGGAATAACTCACACAAAAATTTACTCACCCTCATGTTGTTTAAAACCCATTAATTTTCTTTCTTATAATTTTCCTTTTATTAAAACAAAAAGAGATGTTTTAATGAATATTACGGTCCGCCTTTTCAATACAATGGCAGAGCACTAAAATCAACACAATCGAAAACTGAATTGTGAAGTGTCTATAGATTACCACCCCTACTGCCATATCATTCAAGGTATTTATTTAACACAGACGGACTACATTTTTAGCATTGCTGTTCCGTTTGAGGTATTGTGGAAATGATTTTGAAGAGAGCATGCTATTGTCTGATAAATGTCTGGTGTTTCTTGCTTTTTTGTTTGTTTGTTTTAGTTTAAAGGTATTGTTCTCCCAAAAATGACTTTACATGCACATATTGAATGTGCAAATATGTGAAGAATGTGAGCTGTTCTATGAAGGCAATTTATTTGTGATCTCTGATTAGACAAGCAGGTATGAGAAATGCATTTGATCATAATAAATGCAATCACAAGCCTGCAAAGGCACAAATTTGACATAATCAACAGCAGTTTACTTCCTCGATTTAGGACAAATGCATTTTTTCATATCAGCAGTGATCAGTATCAGTTCAACATGAACCGTACCCCAGACCACCTTTTCAAGCAAAAAACAAATCGAACTTTTATGTCAAACAAACCTGGGTGTGCACCAAAAGTGCTAGTGGGAAAGCAGCCTTCCTCGCCCTCATGTTGTTCCAAATACAGACTGCGACATTTATACTGCCAAACATCTTTTTTGGGTGCACTAATCAAGAACAAATAATTTTCCTGCTTTGTTTCCATGGTTTCTTTTTTATTTATGTGAATCTTTACCTGGTCTCTGTCTAATCTGTCTTACTTCTCAGCCAATTCATATTCTCTTTTAAGGATCATGTTGCAATGAATTTGATTTATTTTAAATTCACAATGTTCCAAATAAGCAGTATAGATTTTTTTGTTAAAATAGTTGCAATGCAATACTTAGAATGTCTGGTGTGCATTTAAATAAAAAATGTCACTGTCTCAGACAGACAAAACTATTTTAAATGGCCAAAAAAAAGTAAAACAAAAAAAAAGGTGGCAAATGGAAAATGCAATAAAATCAAAAGAGCCAATCAGTAGATAATCTGGACCAAGTGTTGCATAATTTGAAATCGATGTGCTTTTTTTATTTTCATACCTCTCCATTAATTTACATCTCAGTAAATGAACTTGATATTTCCTGTAGTGAGAACGCTTTCAAATAAACACATTTGGGAAAATATCTGCGGTTTGCAGAAAAGGGCAGTGTAGTGGGGGCATATTTCAGCGATCATTAGTAGTGTTAGATCATTAAATTTCAATAACATGGCTTGAAAGCAGGCGACTGGCGGGCAGCATGCGTGAGGAACTCTCTGAACCGATGGGGTGTCACTAACGTTCCTCCATTAGAAATGAGAGAGGTGACATAACGCATGCCATTCATGGCAATAGACAGGCAGAGCTGTATGAGGACTCACCCCACCAGTCAGCAAAGGCTTTGGTGGAAGAATATATATATATACCGTAATTTCCGGACTATAAGCCGCAACTTTTTTCCCACGCTTTGAACCTCGTGGCTTATACAATGACGCTGCTAATATATGGATTTTTCCCGCTTTCAAATTTTATATATACAAAAAAAAATAAAAAAAACATTCTGTGACGTTCTGCTCAGTTTTTTGGCGGCGTGAAGCTTTCATTAGACCAATTGAAATTGCCGAACGGGTTAAGGTCAAAACAACTTTTTTTGTTTACTGTTTAGATTAAATCGAGCGCGCTCAAACTTCCCATCATTCTGATTACGGTAGTAATTTTGTCACCCTCACCAAGACATGGAGAAACGCATATGATGCTGCTTTCAAGTTGAAGGCGATTGATCTGGCTGCTGCACGGGAGCTTGGTCTTAATGAGTCGATGATAAGACGTTGGAAACAGCAGCGTGAGGAATTGACTCAGTGCAAAAAGACAACTAAATCTGAGGCTATTCAACTCCGACACCGAAGGAGATGACTTCAGTGGTTTCAGTGCACAGGACGAGGAAGATAGTGAACAATGACTTTCTTGGTAGGCTACTGTTTAATGCAAATGTTTTATTACAAGCCGTGTGTGGCAACGGGGGCGTGGTCAAGCACCCGTCCGGGAGAGAAAAGCTGTAAGGGCGCTTACACCTGCGCTAAATTATGTCTAACACCGGTGTCTAATTTCAAGTGCCCTGCTTCACGTGTCCTTCTTGGGAAAACTGTCACACGGGCACCAGTGTGACAGTTTTCAGCAGGGCACTTGACGTTCCAGGTAAGGCTTAAGGCCACAGCAATGTTTACAATCAATTTTATAAAGTTTCTCAATTCTTCTATGCGCCAACACTAGACTGACGTGTGTCACTCTCTCAGCTCTGTGGCTGCTGCCTTTTTATGCCGCTCTCCCCATGCTTACTGAAATTAGACACCGGTGTTAGACATAATTTAGCTCAGGTGTAAGCGCCCGGGCGCTTGACCACGCCCCCGCTGCCACACCGTGTTTCGTTAAAGCCTATTTATTTTTGTTACAAGCCGTGTTTCGTTAAAGCCTGAGTAAAGTTCATTTGTTTCAATGTACCGGTAGGCACCTGCGGCTTATAGACAGGTGCGGCTTATTTATGTTCAAAATAATATTTTATTTAAAAATCAGTGGGTGCGGCTTATATTCAGGTGCGCTCAATAGTCCGAAATTACGGTATATATATATATATATATATATATATATATATATATATATATATATATATATATATATATATATAATATAAATCCTTTAAGTAATTATTCAAGTAAACAGTAACATAACTAAGAAATACATTAAGAGCAGTGAGTGGTTTCTCTTTTTATTATCAATATTGTTGTTTAATTAATATTTAAAACTTAATAGAAAGTAGATCTGTTAGGCTGCATGTACACAGATAGATACAGAGAGAGATTCAATATCCAAAAATCGAATTGCAATAATAATAATAAAAAATAAATAAAAAAAAGCGACTGCTTTTTAAAGTGCAACATACTTATTAACATTAAAATAAGTTTTGGTCAGGGACAAAATTAAGTAATGGGCTAACATGCTCTACTGCCAAAAAAAAAAATATGTTCACACTTTAGCCCTTTTAAAAAGAACCAAAATAAATAAATAAATACTGTCAAACATAGAGAGGAAAAAAAAAACAGAATCACGTCATCTTCACATTGTATCAACAAGGTTTCTTCTGGCTCAATATGAGGTGGAGGTGGTACCATGCTGATCAAAACTGACGTAAAAACACATTAACGTTGGATTTGCTTTAATACACTACTACTGACCTGGCAACTGAATACTAGTGTTAATTTTGTCAGCTGTTTTTTTTATTTAGTCTTAGTCTTAATCCTGTATCAAATGTCCTTTTTAGTTTTTAACATATTTAGTCAACCTTATCCTATTTTTATTTTATTTTTTGTCAAGTTTTAGTTGACAAAGTCTGGGATTTTTAATGTAGTTTTAGTCAATAAAAACAGTTTACATTTTTGTCATATTTTAGTAAAATTTTGTCATTGACATTTTAGTCACTGAACTCTGTAAAAATTGTAGCCATAAGAGTATTATTGATAAGCATTTGTCAATCTTGTCTATCCAAAACCAATATATATACATATATACTGTATATAGACAGAGGGGGTGAGAGATGAGCATCTCCGTGTTAGAGTATGTATCAGCCGGAGGAACTTTAAATCTCTCCCGGTCTCTACTCCAGCTCAGATTGGGTCTCTGGTTGAAGCGGCTCTGACCGCACAGAGAATGACAGTTTTGGAGTTTGTGTTTATTTACATGGCACACTCCCATATTATATGAACTTTAATTATGGATGAAATAAAGATATGTCACCACGCTGTGATCTGTGTTTCTATCAGACACTCGAGCTGCAGCACTCCTCTCCTCTCATCATTATGTCATCATTATAGTTTTATATGATTTCAAGTTATGTTAAATGACATCAAGCGACAATTCGACAATGGAATTATTTTATTATTATTGCAGAGATTTGTAGTTACAAATGACAATCCAGAGCAAATTTTGTTAGTGTTAGCCGCCTAGTAATTCTCTATGCTGGAAAAACCCTGACACATTGTAAGCTTTTATTCTGGCAGCACACCGAAGGAACCAATTTTGTAGTAGAGTTGACAATGGCCTTTTAATGCAGAAAAATGCTCTCATCCACTATTCTGTCCACAAAAACCTGGTTACTTTCAATCTGGATAATAATTTTCAAGAGTCAAGCATATTTGGAGTTACACAAATGTGCAATTAGTGAACCTAGAGTGCTGTAAATTAAACATGCTCTGCTCAATAGCCTCACGTGTGCTTTGAGGAACACTACAGAGATCCACTACAGAGATCAGAGCTGTGAACATCTGGTAAGTGCAGCGAACAGTGTGTGCAGACTATTTATTTATGTAATTAAATCACAGACTTTGCGGTTTCATAATCACACTACTTTTATTTCGATAAATTGTTCAGTCCTACACCTGGCTACATTCACTTGAGACATAACTTATTTACATTAATACCTTGCTATGGCAAGCTTTTTGACAAAGTGCATTTGACCATTCACACACACAGTGATATTATGGTGACACAAGCCCTTGTAACAGAACATACAATCACTTGACCATTTGAAAGTAGTCAAACATGTGGGTAGAGAATTGAGTCCATACTTTTTACACCTGATACTGTAGAAAGACTGGTAAAGCAACTACTAAAAAGAGAAAATATGTTTGTCATACTGGCTAAATTGATCGACTTGGCACCGAAGTCATTTCTGCAGTTTTGTTCTAAAGGCATCATCTGGATTATATCAATTGCTTTGCCCTACTGTTCTTTGGTTAAACAGTGTATGGAAAAGGAGCTAACGACGAAAGAATAGATCAGGAGAAGGACATAATGAACAGATACTGGTAAACAGTCATAAATCCTGGCAAATATATGAGAGGATCTTCATGGTACAATTCTATGTTACCACAGCCATGCGATTTCTGCTGCCTCAGCACTACACACACTTTATTAACAGCGAGAAATAGACCACATTTCAATCACACTGCAATTGATTTCATGCAGGCTCATTTGTGTTTCATTCCAACAAAGTGGCCCAAAGAAAACAGCAGAAGCACATACAGTCATAGTAATGAGATTCATAAAGCCAAGATGTCGCACATTATGCAAACAAGAGCAAACACCTCCAGTAATCCATAAAACTCCAAGGCAAGCCACTCACACATACACAATGAAACAGTCTTCAAGCATACAGTCTATCTATCATTTATCTATCTATCTATTTTGAGCCTTATCCATCTGTAGAGCGGAGGAGTGCGGGGCCGGGCTCGAATGATGCACGCCCGGTCCCCAATCGGCCTGATGGGGCACCTGAGGGATAAAGGCAGACGGTGACGACAGTTCAAGAGAGAGAGAATTACGGGCAGCTGCCCTATATGTGTTTGTGTGTGTCTTTTTATTTAATTAAATATGATATATATTGTTAAGCCGGTTCTCGCCTCCTCCTTCTATTCATCTATCTATCTATCCATCCATCCATCTATCCTGTAGCCTTATCAATCCATCCATCCATCTATCCATTTATCTATCTTCCATCTATCTGAGAAATACATTAACGATTCAGCACCATTGGGCATTTTGTTTGTAAGACAGCACAATTCTGCAACACCATACACAGGACAAAACTGCAGTAAGCAGAGTCAAATAGCCACCAAAGTCAAATCTCACAACTCGGAGACAATCAACTCCTAGAAAACCAAGAGCAAGGGGTACAAACTGCCTTTATAACATCATATAGCTGTGACATGGGGCCATCAGAGCACAGTTTAGCCAAGGTAACGGATAGGCGTGGAAACAATGGAGCAGGGCTTGTGCTTGCATCGGCAGAAGAAACCAGGTATTTAGTTTAGAGAGAGAAAAAATGCCTCGACACGTAATAAAGAGGTAAATCAATAAGCACCAAAATAAGATAAGCCAGACACAAACTATGAAACAAATCTCTCAAACCACCAGGCTCTGTACACCAGATTATTTGTACATTTCCTTTTCTCTCCAGCAAAAATGAAGCTAACAAGAAGCGATGGTATTTTTGGAAACAAATATAAAAAGCAAAAAAGTATAATCCAGATGGTGCAGATTTCTTTTAACATAAACAGGAACCTCTTAAAGCTATATGTCAGTTTTACACCCTTATGTGGCACCTTCAAATAGCACAGCTACTTTTAGCTTGGGGGACGACTGGAGAACAGGATATTGTTTGAGAAAGAGGCCTTTGCTTGTTATTTCAAAAGAGACCCAAGTTGCTTTTCCCTCTCCTCCTCCCCCTATCACTAGCTGCCGGGCAGGATATTAAAAAGACTTCCTCAAAAATAGAAAGAGCTAGAGCTCTTGATGTTGAGGAGCTCATTTAAATTCTACTCCTGTGCTACAGTAAGGTCAGCAAAGAAGTCAATTAGTCCAAGAAGCCAACTCTACACTCACCTTTTTGGATCATTATTAGTGCACCCTGGGCACTCTAGGAGATTCCAGTACCATCTAGCCATCTTTCTGAGAAGCCCACACTCACAGTAAGCATCCCTGTCCTTATCTGGCATGCCCATATTCCATTAGAGCTGTTCTATCATGACGTCAATTTGTAGAATAACACAGAAGGCTGATTCGCCATGAGTTCTCTTCATGAATCTGCAATGGCGGTTCTTTGAGTAACATAAGTTGTGTGCTTAACATTACTTAAGGAGGCTTCCCATCTTGTTCTATACACAGTCATACCTCAAACGTGAATTTTGAATCAGTTATATCCTTAAAAAAAAGCAAATTGCTAACAAATGACTTCATAATAACTACAACGGGCATCCGATGAGTCAGGGGGCCGTTTATATAGAACGCGTTATTACTTTATGTCCATCAGGGGCATGTCCAGGGAGTGGCCTGGGGTGGCACAGGCTACACCTGGAATCTGATTGGCCACCCCAGGTGCCATCCCGTTATCCTAAACTATGATCATTATCTGGCGGGCCTTTAATTTGAACTGTATGACGAGTAACCAACCTTTCATTTATAGGTGCAATTCAGTCTTAAACCTGAGCAGCAGTAATGTGCCAGAGTAGTGTCTAGCCTGTGGGGTGGTTATCGTTGAGTACCAGCTGCCAATAAATCAACAGAAGAAGAAGAAGAGCGGTTGGTCAACTATACGTCAAGAAGTCTCCAGGATTCCAGGCTACATTTGTTACACCTGGTCTTATCTTGCTAGTTGCTACTTACTTGTCACTCCTACTCCTACACATACTGTGCCAGTGGTTAAAAATGTTTTAGCTGTAGTAAGCTAAAAAGTTTCCCTCATCTTTATTTCCATGATGCTTGCTAGCAAACCTGTCATCATTGTTTGGTTATTATCAACAATGCTAATGCTAGCTGTGTCATTTGACACAATGAATAACTGGTATGATTGCTTACACACCCACCCTGTCTGACCCACAAATGGAAAAAAAAGCAATAGTGTATATCAGGCGTTAGTTTTGCATGTCACATTCATTTATGCATACATAATTAAATGTATTGTGCAAGATATAAAGTGAGATGCGTCATGCGACTATTACAGTATGAAAAGAAATTATAACATTCAGGAATTCTTCAAAAGAAAGTAATCCAAATCAGCAGAGCAGGACAGAGCGGCCAGCAGTGCTAGACAGTCAGAGGATGAGAGCCAGCTTGACACTGGAAGGGAGGTACAGCAGGAGCCTCCAGCTTTAGCTGTACACATGGGTATGTGAAATCCTGATAGTTCCAGATTTCACTTTAGTAAGTACTTTACATTGGTAATATCAATGATATTGTGGTTAATTGCCAGACATTGAAACTAAAGTTGAAACAAGTAAATTTTATGTGTAAAAGTGCAATACTCATTTCATTTTAGTCATATGGTTGGGTAACATACCACTTAGCCTTCTTAGAAAAAGGCTGATATTATTATCATTCTGATGACAATTTATGTGTTTTTGTAGACTCAGACAAGGATATTGGCGATGAAGGCCCTTCAGCTCCAACTGCATATCAGGGTATGTATGCATTTGCCTTCTTTAAAACTTTATATGCTTTGATTGGGATGGGGATGTTTCACTTTTGCTATACTTATATACAGTGGCTTATACTGTCATTCATGGCAAAGTCTATGCTAAATAGGACTAATTTGACATACAAATAAATTTATACAACTTCTAAAATCCCTGTATTGCTTCAGGTGTGCCAAATCAGCCACTCTCAGTGTCAAAAAACAATATTGACAATGAGAACCATCCAGCAGTGCCAGCATGTCACGTGGGGATAGTGATGTGGCAGACCTAGTTGCTCCACCTGGAATGTAAGACACTGTAATGTTAGTAATTAAAATAGATATGGGTAGTGGAGACAAATAGTAAAATATAACTGCAAGCAGCAATGACGGGCCCAAGCACCATGGGTCCATTTCCACCTGTTGGCTTTTGGGAAAAAAAGCAAGGTGGACACATGCATTTGACATTTGACATTATTCTAAACAATTTTGAAGCAATTTGGGTAAATATAAGAGAACTATTTTAAAGTCTCTTGTAAAAGCCACACTTTCAGCTGCCTGCCCGGTGGTGGCGCTATGTCCGTAACCCAAAATAGTAAAAATCTATTTGATTAGCCCCCAACATACATCACACATTGCACACAGAAAATATGAGACACTGCTTGTTTCCCATTTTTTTGCCATTAATTTAATGCCTCGCTATGGCAAGCATTTAAAAATCTGTTCACAATTTAGTATCTTCAATATCTTGGCATAATGTTGTCTAAATGTGGTGATAGAATCAACTAGGAGGAATATTAAAAGTTCAGAGAATGCCATATTTAAAAAATCCAAAATGGATGACTTCATGTTGGGCAGAGCTAATAATTCTGAAAGTTGTCCGGCTTGATGAGAACTATATACATACCAATTGTGATGACTGTAGGTCTTACATGCCCATTTTAAACCTGTTATCTGTCACTGTTGGTCGTTTGAATGTGGCTATAAAACAAATGCTTTGTTTTATATCAAAGACTTCATCAATGTTCACAAACTTGGTATCAAATTAAAGCTTAAAGTCTATTTTGCAATTAGAACATTACAGTGAAAACTTTAAAAATGTTATTGTGTATTTTTAAAACATGCAACATGTGAGCAAGAGTACTTAAGTTTCATGTTCTCTGCTTATGATCCAATCCAATGATTGAAGAAAAAAACAGCATGCATTTCATTCTGAGGGTCCACTGATGAAAATGCAACAACCACATCAGAATAAGTAACATTATTACCTTCTAGTTGATGTTCTGTTCATATTTTTGAATCTGTCATTATTTAGCAGCTTTATTCACCTGAAATGTCCACTAACATTATGCCAGTTATTTTTAACGTAAGTGTATAATACAGGATAAGCTTTTATGTAAGTAAATATATTTGATGGTATTTGTTAAAATAAATGTATACATAATATAATATATAGGTGAATCTATCTATCTATATCTACAGTATCTATATATCTATCTATCTATCTATCTATCTATTAGGGGTGTAACGGTTCTCTGTAAATAACCAAAACGCATGGTTCACCACCCATAGTTCTGTAAGCATTTGCTTCGTGGTTCATCTCTAGTTTAATAATGTATCTGGATCATACACTTTGGCAAAGAAAATAAAGCACCAAATAGACATGCGCAGTTGTAACCTCCGCTAATGCACCTGTATGGACAAACTTACACTACTGCATGTTCGCCTATAGAATAATCATTAAAAGCAAAGATTACCAACTGGTAATCAACTATTGTTCCTCGATGTTGCCATAATGTCGTAATGGACTGGCACTGTTCCAAAGTTATGTTGTGGCAACAAATACAGGAATTACAGGAATTTCTTTTCTCCGTCCTCCCCACAGCCTTCACGGCTAGATGACTGGTTCCTCGGGTCTGGGCGCCATTCACAGCCATGCCCCTACCCAATTGACGGCGGAGCGGCCAACAGGTACTTGGACCGCCCCCATGTGGACAGAGCCATTGCCTCCAAGGCCGGTAGGATGACGTCGCCACTGACCTCAAAAAACTACAGTGCCGCCAGACAGGCCGCTTCCACCTTGCATGCCATGGCTCTCCTGCAAGTTCACCAGGCCAAGGCACTCAAAGATCTGCACTTGGGTAGTCCTGACCCTGACGTGTTTCAGGAACTGCGTTTAGCAACCGACCTCGCCCTCAGGGCCATGAAAGTCACAGCATGGACACTCGGGCAGGCGATGGCCACCCTCGTAATTCAGGAACGACATCTGTGACTGAACCTGGTCGAGATACGGGATGTGGACAAGGCACGCTTCCTCAATGCCCCCGTCTCCCAGTTCGGCATCTTCGGCGACACCGTCAAGGACTTCACCCAGCAGTTCTCAGCGGTGAAGAAACAGACGGAGGCCATTTCTCACATCATGCCCCACCTCGCCACTAGCACGGGCCATGCGGCGTCTGCTTGCAGAGGGGGTCCTCCTGCGGCTTCCAGAAAATGCGCAGCTCCACCTACACCTGGGCCCAGCTCTCAGCCCCAGCATCAAGCGCCCCGCAGGATCCGCACGCCCCCCGTCTCTCTAACGTTCTCCAGGACCCGGAAGGCTCCCAAGCGTTCCTGAGACGGACGACCCAGGGAACGAGACGTTTGCTCCGGTGCTGGTAAGCAGACCACTCCGTCCCCCAGTGGAGGGCCAGGAGGAGAATCCTCAGTTCAGTTTGTTTTCTTTGCTGCACTCCCTTTGGGCTGCGGTACCCACATTCTCAATAAAAGAGGCATATCCTATTTCTCTGGGTCAACTGGACTGCAAATGCCATTCTCACGACATACCGATGCCACACCTAAACAGTCCCAAAACGCCGGACGCAGACCCACCACCTCCGGACCCTGGCTGGCTGGTTCTGACTAGTCCAGAGGATGCCTTCATGGGACCTCCTCCTCAGTCACTAACCCGCCACCTTCTGGGTGTGCGGAGCAAGGTAAGTGCTTCAAGTCTTCTCTCACCACCAGAGCCTCGGGAAACACTTTTGCACCATGTGTTCATCACCCCCGCCTGCCACCAGACTTTCAACCCTTGGACAGACCTCTGTTTTCTGCGGACAAGTGTCCCTTTACAGCAGGTGTCCCGACGCGTTCTGGTCACCACAGATGCCTGCAAACAGGGTTAAGGCGCCATGTGCAACGGGCGCACGCAGCCATTGCTCCTGGAAAGGGCCCCCGCTGCATTGTCACTTCAACTGCCTAGAGTTGCTGGCTGTATTTCTTGTAGTGCCTCCCGCTAATTCGGGGCAAGCACATCTTGATCCGTTCAGACAGCACCGCAATGGTAGCGTACATAAATGGCCAAGGTGGCGTATGCGCCCGTTATATGTCATAACTCGCCCACCATCTCCTCTTTTGGAGCCAGCAGTGACCTCAACATGGCAGTGGATGTGCTTTCGCGACAAGGTATGCTCAAAAGAGAGTGGAGGCTACACCCCCAGTTGGTCCAGTTGGTTTGGAACGGTTCTGCAAAGCACAGAAACCCACTGCCCGCTCTGGTACTCCCTAACGGAGGATCCCCTCTGGACAGATGTTTTGGCACACAGCTGGCCCCGGGGGATGCACAAATACGTATTTCCACCAGTGATTCTTCTTGCACGGGTGCTGTGCAAGGTCAGGGAGGACGAGGAACAAGTCTCCCCCTACTGGCCCACTTGGACTTGGTTCTCGGATCGTGATCTTCACGACAGCCCCTCCCTGGCGAATTCCCCTGAGGAAGAGCCTTCTTTCTCAGGGATGGGGCACACTCTGGCATCCGGGCCCAGACCTCTGGAACCTCCACGTCTGGCCCCTGGCCGGGATGTGGAAGATCTAAGTGGCCTACCACCTGCCATCATAGAAACAATCAACCAAACCAGAGCTCCCTCTACCAGGCAACTTTACGCCCTGAAGTGGTGCTTGTTCCCAGTCCAAAGACCCGCAGAGGTGCGCAGTCGGGTCAGTACTCTCATTTCTGCAGGAGAGGTTGGAGGGGAGCTATCGTGGCCCACCACGACGCAGTGGACGGAAAGTCCTTGGGTAAGCACAACTTAATTATCAGGTTCCTTAAAGGCGCCCGGAGGTTGAACCTTCCCCGGCAAAGCCTGTTCCCCTCCTGGGATCTCTCAGTGGTTCTCTTGGGCCTCCAGATACCCCCCTTCAAGCCGCTAGAATCAGTCGAGCTCGAGGCCCTCTCCTTGAAGCCGGCCCTCCTGATCGTGCTCGCTTCCATCAAGAGGGTTTTCCCCAATGGGAAAGCCTCAAAACAGAGGCTTTCCCATTGGGTTGTTGGCGCCATAGCATTGGCCTATCACACCCAGGCCGTGCCCCCTTGCAGGTTCGAGCACACTCGACGAGAAGTGTGGCATCCTCATGGGCACTCGCCAACGGTACCTCCATATCAGACATATGCAGAGCAGCGGGCACTAACCCAATACCTTTATGAGATTTTACAATCTCAGGGATGAGTCGGTTTCATTCTGTGTTCTCTCAGGTCCGAGCCAGTAGAACTCGGTAACACAGAAACAACTGACTGGGTGTACCGCTTTCCCCTCCACTGAGGTGATCACATGTGCTCTTATACCAGGAGACCCCCACTAACTCGGCTACCTGGATGAATCCTCCCTAGCCCTCTGGTCCACAAATTCAGTGGAGGAATTCCCTGACCAGACCCACTACGGGTACTGAAACTACTCTGTACTGGAATAGGTGCTCCACAGGATGGGCCCCTGTGTGGATTAATCCCCTGTGTGTATTTTCAGCAGTACGGTCCCTTTCGAGCAGACCCGCGTCTCCTTTGGGCAGTCCCCGCTGCCCCCCGGTCGCCGTGATGTAGCAACTCCTCCCTCTCAGCAGGTAGGATCTACCACTGCGCCATTCCCACATGTGGCTTGAAAACTCATGTGATGTATTTCGCCAATCTTTACCTCCCCTAGCCCTGGCAGGTGTGGTCTCCGCGGGGTCTTTTCCCCCAGAAAGAATAGGATGCCTTCCCCAATGCGTGTGATAGTGTTAAGATGGCCCCAGCCACTTTAACTCTATGCGAGAAACATAGAGAGAAAAAAGGCACAGCTGGCGTGGCTTGCTCCTATGCTTGGCACGTCGCTTCGGGGTGCCGAGAACCAAAAGGTTAGGACTAATTTATGGGGCGTTGGGGAAGGGTATGTGCAGTCTGATGCAGCCTGTCGCATTGGCATGTTCAGTGCAGCCGTTAAATATTTTCCAAAGTTTAGCATGTCTGCACTCACACACACACACCTTTGTACTATTCCTTTTAAGGCAGTATTTTAGAGTAAACACTGGTCATATTCTAACCAAAACTAGGACAATACTCATATTTACTGTATGTCTGTCTTTAATTTCTTCATACTGCCAAAAAACTCAAACAAAAAAACACTCAAACAAAAAAACACTTCCTGGTAAAACCATGGAAAACGTTTGTTAGCCTGAACAATTCTGAAACTCTTCACTCTGGAACATGCAGCGCATCAAAATAATTATTTAAATCACAGCACTTTCATAATCACTAAGCCATTTTGCAATTTACATTTTTATTGTTCAGCATTGCTTGAGCATTTTATAATTTGCAAGGCTGACTGATGTCTTCCTCTTATAACCATGAATGATGGAGAACTTTAAGATAATCCATGCGATCATGTCAAATCCAGAGGATTAATTTCTATTCAATATTTCAGTTTTCCACACCCACCCAAACCGTTAACCTTGTAGGAAATTTGGTTGAAGTAGATGTACACAGTACGGATTAAAGTGCCAGCATATCTTCAACATTATATGTAGGAACAGTATGTGTGAGCTAGGAATTAAATTAAGCTGTCCTTATTGTACATTATTATATAAGGCCATTTATAATGGAATTAGTCGCATTCAAAAAACATTATAAATCAAATAAATTACAAATAACTCGATTATTTGTCTGAATAAAATTCTCCACCATTAAAATCTCATTGTATCCGCCCACAATTTCTATTGTAAGGAATTAGCTTTAATAAGGGAATTATGATTAATTCAAATGAATTAAACATAATTAAAATTATGACAGGGGGAGGGAAACAATAATGAAAAATAGGGGTGTACTCCCTGTAACAGTGCAGTATCCGCCCCAACAAAAACAAAACAGTAAAATTTAAAAGAGAAGAAAAATTCAACATGGAGCAGTGGGAGAGAGAGAGGAGAGAGAAAGAGAAAGAAAAAAAAACACTTACGTGCCAGTTCTCCGATACACCATAGCTTGGTCCTTGGCCACTCCTTTAACCTCTAACGGACGACAGCCGTTAGAGGTTGTCGTCTATCGGAGGCAGTCTTCCAGACCCTGGGAAACAGAAGGTGTCTCCCCTGCCCCTGGCAGTGGTTCTCCCGCTCCAGGCGGTCAGCATTGAGCCCCTCTCCGCTCGCGGTCATAGACCCCGCCACATTTCAGCGGCTGGTAGGGGTCTCCTCCACCCCTGGCAGCGGTCCTGACCACTCCAGGTGGTCGGTTAGGAGCCCCTTCTCCCCTCGTGGTCGGTGGCCATTCCTCCGCTTCCAGGCGGCCGGGCTCCTCCGTCCCCCGGCAGATGGCCGTGGCTGCTCCATTGGGGTGGATGGTAGTGGCGAGAACTCCACTACGGCGTATCCCTCCTCCATCCCGGGTTTTCGGCACCAGTGTAAAGCAAACAAGGGTAAGGAAGTGGCGAGAACCGGCTTGACAATATAAATAATAGTTTAATGAAGAAATAAACCAAAAGACACAAACACAAATATAGGATGGACAGCTGCCCGTAAACGTTCTCTCTCTGTCGCACCACCGTATGCAGTCGGCCTTTATCCCTCTCGGAGGCTTGATTAGCCTGATAAGGGGACAGGTGTGTAAAATCACGACCCGGTCCCGCCCTCTGCTCTGTCACAATTATAATCATCGATCTGTTTGTTAGAAGTAATTACAAATCACTACACATATTTTAAAAAGGTACATCAGGCTATAATAATTAATTTGCCAGCTATAAAACTGATCACAGGCCATAGAGTCATTATTAGAATTATCTAGCAATGCTAGATATGGCGTATATTCTGTGGGTCCATGCGGTCTCTGCTGAGTTAAGAGAGAATGTCCTTGGAATGTGCAGAGGGGAGAAATGTTTTAGGTCCATGTTGATTTCGGGCCTTGGGACTGTCTTCACGAGTCTCCATTTCCTGATTTGGGCAAGGATTTATGCATTTAAGGTCACACGGTGTTACTTGGCCATTTGGTCTTACCAAGGGTTTAAGTTTGTGGAACAAAGAAGGATCTTCTTTATTGGTAAACTCTGTCATTACAAACCCTAATTTGAGATTAAACATCATGGAATAGATGGTCTCCTAGAGCAATTTAGGTGTCATGGATGAGTTTTCATGGCTCTCTAATGGCTCGGTGGGGGATCTCTCTGATCTGTGGAATGTGTTGTGTTAATTTGATAGCTTTGTTCATGGATAATCCTACAACCTTAAGGAGTTAGAAGTACCGTGACTTCTGTACTGTCCTCACTTAATAAATCATTAAGTTGGTGGGAGTGGAAGGGGGATCAAGCGGAATTTTGTGTTGCTGTCGATTTTCAGTCTCTTTTTAATGATAGGAACATTTGTCAATCATCCCCGCTTGCTATTTGGGGAATGAACCCAGCACTCTTCTTCTTTGCACTTTCAGTGCTTGGACCCTAATAATAAAACTCTTTAGAATAACGAAATGGCCTTGCACTTTCAGTGCCTGGGCCCTAATTAATGCTATTCAGATGCGTATGTGTTTGCACGCTCGTACTTCATGCCACCCCTGCATAAGTAAGTGCCCCACTTGGGCCACCACAGTCAAAAAAGTCTGTACATGCCCCTGATGTCTATCTATGCTGCTTTCCCACGTAAACATGCACTGTTTTTTCAGAGTCGCACACATGAGCACTGCCTTTTTAAGAGTCCATGTCAAGTTAAAATAACTTAATCTTCTATAAAACATGTCTTGATACACCTGAATTCTGTCCCATTCGTATGGTTGCATCAAGCTTTTTCTTAAGATGCAGGAACATGGTCTGTCTGAATTAATCATCGTTTGTCAAGCACATATCAACTTTAAATGCTCGACGAGTGATGTGTAATTGCAGAGGCAACCCATTTTCTTCCGGGCTTTGTGGATTCCATTGCAAATGGAGCAGCTCTATTGGACCATGTTGCAGAATGCACCTGATAACACTCACCTTCAGTGCGCAGAAGATGCAGGAGTCCTCCATGCACTTGTGAGTGTTCAGCTGCCTGAAGCTTCTGCGAAAGATGTCAAGATGCCAAAGGACCTGTGGACAGGAAAATAGAAAGATTAAGGGATAAGAGCAAATCAAATAAGTGTGTAATCAAACTGCCAAGTGTACACTGAATAGTCAGTAGGTCAGGGATTTTCAACTCTGCTTCTGGAGGGTCACTGTCTTACAGAGTTAAGTTCCAAACTTGCACTTACACACCTGCCTGTCAATTTCAGGCAATCCTGAACACCTTGATTTGCTTCTTTAATTTTGTGGTCACAGGCATTACTTCGAAATTACTGTTAAAATATACCCATGGAGGTTTGAAAGTTGTATACTTTGTCATGAGCCAAGAGGTCAATTGAGGTCAAGTGCTCACCTAATAAAATCCTACGTCCGAGCTGGGAATTTGTTATTTTAACATGTCACACATTTAAGTCGGAAACTAAACAAGGAAGATAGCAAAACTAAAAGAAAACACAACAAACATTGGCTAAATCTTTTTTGTTGTGCCAGTGAATAATCATAAATGAATACACCTGTATCACATTTACATGAACTAAATATCATGGAATTAATGCATGGCATCTATCAAATGTTTAATAATTATAAAAATGTTTTCAATAATTAAACTATTTGCATAAAACATCCTGTGAAGGGTGAGTTATTAGCTTTATAATAATTGACTACAAGATCTGTAATACCTTAAATATTGAAATTATTGAAATAAAGCACTGAAAATGGGATAATGTTGCAAAATCATTGCATTTTTTACATACGTTTTCATGACAACATACCCCTTCCAACATCACATCAGAAACTTGAGAACTCAAAATTATGAGCCGCAAATATTTAATCTACAGAAAATCACAGCTCAACAAACTTAAAATGTATACATTGCAGAAGACGAAACGTCTGCGTTTCCTGTGTAGAAATGAAAGGAAATTGTAAAAGTCTAGGGTGACCACACCTAAACTCTGCAGGATCGGAGTTGATTACCCCTCTGCTGTAGCATTTCAACAAGAACATCCATGTAAGAGGACAACGTGAAAGATTTTTAGCACAGCAGCCCACCAATATTACCAACATAAACTCCCTTGGCACTTCACCTGATTTACAGTCAGCAAATCACTATACCAACAACAAGTTAAACCTAAAGAATATCTATATCATCCCTCCTTTAAGCCAAAAAAACCCACACAGACACGTCCCCTTAACTCATCCAGAATTCACACCCCATCTCACTCACCCTCGGGGCAGATTTTCACATTACACAAAACAGCACAGAGGCTTTCCTGGCCCCATCCTTCAGCTATTGGCCAATATCTGTGCAATCTTTCAATCCTCTCAATAAATATGAGCCAGTCCTGGCTGCCTCTCTGGACATTGATTGCCTGCCAGCTGTCCACTTCACTTAATCCTATCAGCAGACCAGGAATCCAGCACTTTAAAGAAGCTGTCCCAGCTTCAGATCACAGGCTCCCAGTAGAATGAGAAGTCAGGGAGAAGGTGGGAGACGGAGTGGAAGAAGTTTGTAGGATGGTGTAGAACACACAGTGATGGAAGTGAGAAATGAAGTGTGATGACTCAAAGTGTCTGGGAGTGAGAGCAAGTGAGTGAGGTGCGATTGCAGATGAGGACAAAACTGAGGGAGAGAGTGGGGGGGGGGGGGGGTAGATAGAGGGAGAGGGAGAGAGAGAGAAATGGAAATGTGTAAGAATGAGAGTGCATGGGGAGTGCAGAGGGAGAGATCGCTGTGGAAATATGAAGCGATGAATTGACCAAACAGGCCATACAAATTGCAATTAAGAGTTGTTTGGAGTTCACCCACCCCGAGCACAATTCGCACTCATCATATAAAGCGAGACATAAAGAACCCACAGAATTAAAACAGAACAAACAGCGAGACTGCACCTTTACACACAACCAACCATCTGGACCTGAATTCATACACACAAACACACACTTCAGCAATGATCAAAGCTTTATCCATTCCAAATACTTCCAGCACTGCCAAGTGGGCCCGAGTATAAAACCATAACATCATCATCATCCAAAACTGGGTGTATACACACACAGACCACACAAACATAACAGATCAGCATTGTTCTTCAGCAAACCGACCAAAAAAAGACAACAATGCAGAAAAACTGCTAAATCTCACTTTGTGTGGAAATCAGTTCTATCTGATAACATTGCAGGAATGCCATGCTGAGCCTGGGAGGTTGTGCTTGTTATATGTTGTGGGGATTGTGACCATATAACAGCCATTCCACAACTCATTGCATTGTAAATAATACACTATCACACAGTGCATTAAATCCTCAAGCACCTTTGGTCATTGCGGCTCTATCCACATTTCCGTACTTTCAAGGTATGTACTGATTTTGATGAAGAAATTACTAAAAAGAAATATGGGTTTGAAACAACATGTGGGCAAGTAAATTATGACAGAATTTTATTTTTGGGGGAACTATCCTAAATAAAGTACTACATCCACTACCATGTTGACATTTTCCTTTGACAAAATGAATATATACAAGTATTGTTAAATAAGCACAATTTATCCTGAAGAATAACTTTTTTGATACCTAAAGCACTTGCACTTGAAAAGTGCCACCCAGCTCACATGTCTCCAAATTTTTTTTTCAGCTTTTCAAACCTGATAGCTCCTTAACTCTCGTGGCCTTATAGGAGCAACGGGCTAAAATGTAGTAACTTCATCAACATTGACATGATCTGCCCTGCTCTTTGGTGTGCACATGCGCATCAACCAGGCTTCTCTCAATGTTGCAGTGAACAGACCTCAAAAATTATGTGACACATTTGAATAGTGAGAATTATCTAGTTTAAAGCGCTATTCAGAAAGTCAACTCAAACAGTAGACAGACCCGACATGCTAAACAGCACAAAGGGAAAAAGCGAAACACTGTGCTATATGCACCAAAATAAAGTTCTTTTTAAATTACACATCACCCTTACAAAACTGTTTCACGATTTTACAGTAGTAATAGTAACTGATATTTTACAAAATGTAGTTTCATTTTAAATAATCTATGAGTTATCTAGACCTCAATTTTATTACAACAGTTCCAATTTTAGTCAAAATCTGTTTTGGCTACTATTCCTTTATAAACACTATCATTTAATATGGTTATTATTATAGAAAGACTACATTGCAACATTGACCTAATCACAGTAATCAGGAGATGTATATGGTCTTACCTGTGCTCATTGCACTGTTAATATAAGGGCAAGTTCATGAAGGGATTTGGACCTCAACAACAAAAATAATGTCACTTCATACATGCCCTTATTCTAGAAAACCATTAACACAAGTACGTAAGATAAAATAAAATGCGGCTCAGGAGATATTAAAAACAGCTTATGTTTTTCACTATGGTGGGTCGACACTTGATGTCAAATGTAAAATCTGGGTCCCTAACCAAAACCAGCTAAGAACCACTGGTCTGTGAGACCAGATTTTGGTATAGGTTCAATTTGAAAAAAGTTGTTATTACTTATATTACTCATGTTAATTATATTTTCTATCCCTATACCTTTACCTAATGCTCATAGGAACCCTTCTGCATTTTTATATTTTCTTAAAGACATATTTTAGTATGATTATTAAGTTGTTTGCCATTGATTTCTCACCACAATGTAAGTTATACTATCCTGTTTTTACATTGGGTCCCCACAATGTAGATAAAACCTGACCAACACACTTATAAAAACATGTTTCCACATACCCACAGAGAGTCAAGCCTGAGCTCTTTGCTCTTTCTCTTTTTCCCAAAGCCCCATGGCAGCATTATGTGATTGTCAGTTCAGTCTCAGGGCAGATTTGCTGCTAGTCTCTGCAGCTCTTAAGCCTGGCTTGGTTTCCTCAAAGCACTGTCCTCAAAGAGCTCTGTGCTCTTGTGTTCTGCCTTGCTTGCCCTTGCAGAACTTTGTCACTCACTCAAAGTTGTGTCGATGTAGTGACACTAGGGGTCAATCTTGAGAGCCCGAGACACCTCTGATCTTTGATAAATGGCCAATGGGAATTGGCGAGTGGTATTTGCATGCCCCTCCCCCAGACATATGGGTATAAAGGAGGAGATGTGCATACTGCTCATCAGATTTTCTCTTCGGAGCCGAACGCTCAATGGTTCAAGCTGAGATGAGCGATTTCCATCCCTCACCTCTGCTGGATCCTTACGGCGCATTACAGAGGCTTTCTCCCCTCTCTGCATGGGTGCACTGCAGAGATTGCCCCTGGATGCTTCAGCAGATCTCAGAGTATATTCTAAGAGTGTGTTTTCCCTCACAAAAAGAGTATATTCTAAAAGAGCGGCACACATCAGCAACGTCGTTTTCAAGACGATTTGGGGACCACAATGGGACCACCTCCACCGGTTAAGTCCCCGCGGGCCTCCCATTCCCCGGCACGCTCGTTTGCTCCGGTTAGGCATTCGGATGAGTGCGCCGGCTCGTCCCAGGGCAAGTTCGACCTCTTATTCGGTGCCCGTGAAGGCAATGAGCTCTCAAGCGCAGCATCGGAGAGCGGGCTCGTCTTGTCTGACACGGAAACCTCTGCTGGGCTTCCCCCCTCGGGTGTGGTCGCCCAGTCACAGGCGGACGCTGAGATGACAGACATGCTTTCCCACAAAGTCCTTCCTTTTGGCCTGTCCTTGTCCCCTCGCGTCTTCACAAAGGTCGCAGAGGCTGTCCTTGCCCCGGTAAGGGAAGTGGGCATCTGCATTCTCAACTACTTCAACGACTGGCTAATCCTAGCTCACTCTTGGGATGTGTTGTGTGCACACAGGGACCTGGTGTTCGTGCACCTCAGCTGGCTAGCGCTTCGGGTCAACTGGGAAAAGAGCTTAGCTGTGTCTAGTGTGCGCTATACACATCTATTTGAATTGCACACAGAGCTTTAGGATCTCTGAGTAGCTCTTTGTCTGCTTTGGTGGGCAGTGGAAAGGAAGCGCTGTCTCCAAACAGAGGATCGCCCACTGGAACATCGACGCCATAGATGTTGCCTACCAGGCTCAGCACGTGCCACCCCCTGCAGGACTACGAGCCATTCCACCAGGAGTGTGGCGGCCTCCTGGGCTCTGACCAGTGGCGCCTCTCTAGCTGACATTTGCAGAGCAGCGGACTGGGCTACACCCAACAACTTTGCCAGATTCTACAATCTCCAGGTTGAGCCGGTCTCGTCCCATGTCTTAGCAGGAACGAAAGGGTAAGTCCGGGTATATTGCTTGCGCCTAGCACCTTTCACCTCCCTTGAGCTGAAAATGTGCATTGGTGATTCCCAGTAGTGTTCACAAATGTGTTCCCTGGTTGATTTCATCCTAGCCCTGGGGCAGATGAGTTTGCGGAGAAACTAACTGCCAGCCCAGTACTTGTGCTAACTATGCCCCATACTGGGACAGGAGCTCAGGTGTATTCACCATCATCTCATTCAAACCCATTTGACTGTCTTCCGTAGAACACAAAAGGAGAGAGTAGGCAACATGTTAGGGATTGACAGCCCCAGTCCTCTTTCACTTTCAATATATTAAAAAATCATGCAATGCAAGCAAAGGGGAATTGAAGCTCTCATTCTCTATAATTCTCTTTTTGTTTCCCACTGAAGACAGAAAGCCATACAGGTATGAAACAACATGAGTTGTTTATTAATTTTTACATTGCTTCAAAAATAAATAATGATTACAATAACACAGTAACAAGCATATTTCATGAATATTTGATGTGCCTACTACTAGCTATTGCTCATTTTATATTATCCATAGCAACTTTTCAGACCATTAGTCAACAAATTCTCAATAAACAACACAGGTGGTAGGCAAAGAGGTGCAGCTTTAACATAACCAAGATGAGTGGTTTTTATAAACAAGCTCACTCACAGATCATTTAATGTTCATTTGGATTCGTACATGACTAAAAGTGGTGGCGTTGGAGTAGATGAGTTGTTAAGTCTGTATTTAGGCACTTTTCACAAGTATGACCCAATTCGATTAATTAATCAGCACATCATATGATTAATTTGTTTGAAAATTGCAATTGATTGACAGCCCTACTGTATACATGATATACTGTATATACATGATATATATATATATACTGCTTTTCCAGATGTGAAAATTTCCCTGATATTGCCTGGTTTTCCATGACTGGGAATCCTGAAAAGATAACTCAGCAGAGACAGTGCAAGAAACCCAGTGACTACCTTAATATGCCAAGTCAAAGATCTGCAAAGTTACTTCATTCATCTATCTCTATTAGAACACAAAAAACTCAAGTGAGCGTGGCAGCTTCCAGAAGATAATTTGTAAAGGCTTGGAACAGGCACAGAAGACAAATAAAGCTATAAGAAATTGGCCATAGTCGAGAAAATGAGAGTGAGATGAAGAGGATCTTTTCATGGCCCTCAGTGTAGGAGGGTCTCCAAGCATATGCAACCTAAACAAGCTTCCGTGCCACATTCTCAATTCTTCGATATTCTTGCTTCTGCCCTTGGGGCAGTAATTAATATGACAGACACTCTGTCATTTTGAGAGAGTTGTAAAAGGAGTGGTACAAATTAACTCTTTTCCATTTGTAAAGTAAAATTGAGCTGATTGAAATTGAAACAAGCCAAGGAAAATATTACAGGCTTGTTAAGTGTTCTTTATGAAAAGATACAACTCCTATAGATATAAAACATGGTTGGAGGTACAATATTTATAAAAGTGGGAACTGGATTGTACATTCTATTATCTTTAAAGTGATCAAAACAACAAGAAATGGTCCTAAATTTATCTCAAATTGTATTTGAGGGCTTTTTTAAGTGGCTTGCCATTTTGTGTTGATAGAGACAGAATAAAGGGGCAGGAAATTATAAGGGAGAAAGGCCCACAAAAAAAGTATTGTGGACATACATCTATCCTGCTACTAAATGATTACCATATTCATGTATTTAATTGGTACTCCAAGGTACTTAAAAGAATATCATGGTAAATGTCAAAAACATGGTTCTACCATGGTATCATGTCACTTTGTGGCATTTATTTGTTAGTGGGGTATTGGGATCAGGGTACAACACAGACCAGAATCAATCCGGTGTCTCTAAAAGTAAAACATGTAAATTGAGCATTTGTGCCAACTACTCAGTTCAGGTTTCTTAGATGTTATTATATTGTTGTATAATATACAAGTTGCAACTTTATTGTAGTAGCATAATATAGTATAGTAATATAATATAGTCAGATTACTTCTTTTTACTTGCAACTTGATTTTGATCATTAAGTCTCCTTACATTCATTCTATTTCTGTCACATTCCTCATTGATAGGCCCAGGGGAGGGGTCTTTGTCTCCTCAGGTGTGAATTACATCAATATTCATGATAATTCACGCCTCCTCGCATATGACCTTTCTAACACTAAAAGTGTCTTACAAAAGTTAAATGACTAAATTGTTTTGTATGAATGAGTGATCAGGATGGTTTTCACATCATTTTGTAGCAAAAACTCTAGGCAAGATCAAGTTCTCAAAAGTCTTGTGGACAAATGTTTAGTATGTGTTATATGGCCTTTTTTCAATGATTTTTCAAAAACCATGCATAAACATTATTTTCTAAAAAATACAAACATGTACACACGTTGCTCACATATTATTGTAGCCCAGTATGACTTTAGCCATTAATACGTTTTTAAGCAACTGAAAAAAGCTCAAATGTCAAGGCATGTCAAAACTTCTCCAGGGCCCAAAACACCCTCAGACCCTAGAGGGTTATAGCAAACCAAGATTAGTTGTTTTCTTTCATAATTAAACTATTTTACAAATAAAAATCCTTTTCTTTGTACTTTGCACAGCCCAACTAGCATTATGCAGAAGTGATGATATACTGTATAGATAAAAGAAAGAAAGAATGTGAGAAAGCAAGAAAGAAAGACAAGCCACATTACCCTGTAAGTTTCAGTAAGAAAATAGATAGTGATTATGCTAATGAGGCTTTTTGAGGACTAAAAGAAACCCTGCTATCCCTCATTAGTTTCTTTCTGTCTTCTATTTCTTCTTTTTTGTCTAAATGCATTTCTATCAGTAATAATTGCCTTCATTGCTGGTGTTAGAAGACAGCTGAAAAATGGCTTTTTAAGTGCCGCAATCACAATAAAATCTGGATTTGATCAAGCTGGCTGGAAGAGGAAAAATTAATGAAGGAAGGGAAGCCGTGTGACTCAGCCAGAGGGGAGACAATGGTGGCCTGGTATGGACCACAATCATTACCGGCAGTAGTCTTGGCCCAACTTCATTCAAGCACAGACTGTTTATACAAATGAGTTCTGATGAGGCTTAAAGTGGACAGCAGCTTATTGCTCTCCTCAAGAAAACACCAAGCTAAACTAATGGGTCAGGTTATGCTAGAGGCTTGTTAAGACTAAACATATATTTTATTATGATGCCCCATCTATCCATTAAATATTCAAACAAACAGGCTGTCTACAAATAAAATTTTTTCACCTTTTGGGTAAATTAATCTACAATTGGTTCACTTATATCAGTGTAATAAGATGGGACAGAATAAAGTATTTTAACATCTAACAATTACACGCTTTAAAATATATAATTATATCTATTTTAAATAGATATAATTAGGCACTTCATGAAAAGAAAACAATTTATATGATGATTAGACACTTTATAAAAAGTATGTCATTAGAAAGCATATTAATTATTTCAGTGAGGTTAAATCAGGATATAGTAAAATGCACCCTCAGCTCTTGATTAAAGCTGTTCAAGATTTCAGAGCAAAAAAAAAAACATCTTGATAAATGAAGAGGCTTTCGAGTTACTTAAGACGTTGTGTGATGAGAATGAGCATGAAGGGGAAATGTAGAACTCAAATTCCAAGCTTAAAATAAACTCCTAATCTCTGGAGGAGTCTCTGGAGGAGACCCTTTCCAAACTGCTATTAATGATAGCCTCTGAGGTCTTAGAGCAACCTGTATTACAGGACAGAAGACTTAATTCTTCTTTCATCATATCTTGTGAGGATCAAAGAGGAAACACAGAAAAAAGTACAAAGTGCTCCCCTAGCAGGTGCCATTTTCACAGAACTCATTTACCTGAGCCTCTTTCCTGCACTATGCTCCAACCTCAGGATTAGTATAATAGCCAAATTGAACTTTTCATTAGCTATTAATAATTCTCTATTTTGAGATGATGCCCGAACCTTGCTGGCATGATCTGGCTAAAACTGATTGCATCCATCATTGAGCTCATATTTGGCCTCAGTTTTGACAGTTCTCTTTCATCATCTCATGTTCGAGATCCACCTATGGGAAGGGCATCCGCACCTGACCTCTGCAGAAGCATCCAATTGCACCAAGTCTGGCCTGACAGACAGAAGCACGTGTCCAATGCTCGGTAAGGGACCCGCCCCTTACCAAGTGCATAAAACACTTGTATGCGCTATCTTACCTCAGTTGTTATTCACTTCTCGCGACCTCTTTGCTTCGCAGCTCTACGGTTTTCGCTGACTTCACCACAGTCAACAGGAGGAAATATCCATTCGATCAGCCTCCGCCAGGCGTGATTGTCAGACGGTTGCGTTTAGTTGCGATTATTTCGGGTTGCAAGCCACCCACGCTCGCTACCTGGATTTGCTCAGGCTGCCCGCCTGTTTCTCAGCTTTCACCTCTCCGATGGATCACAAGCTCTCCGGTCCCACTAACTCACCGGACGTGCAGTCGCGTGCATGCCCTGCCGCCTGCGGTTCACTCATTGCCGCGAGGGATGCCCATCCCTTCTGCGTGGTGTGCATGGGACTAAGACACGCGCAGGAAGCGCTTTCACTTCCTGAGAACTGCACCCATTGCCTCACCCTGCCTAGGAAGCTTCTTCGACGAAGACTCAAAGTTGCATCCTCCCAAAGCACGGACGAACATTACGACTCGGACGCTGGAGTAGGTGAAAGCGTTACAGCTCCGGGGACTTCCCAGAGCATGCCTGCTCTCAGTTGGGCTGACCAGTCTAACGAGGGCCTACTCGAGGAAATCCTTCCCGGTATTTCCTCGTTCGACTACGAGCCGCCCGGCTCAGGTGAGGACAAGGACCCTGCTATACTTGAGGGCTCGGACGACGAGGAAACCACCCCATCTGCCCAAGCTCCCCGGGTTAGCGGCTCGGCTACACTGCCGCACGCGGTCCTTCTCGAGGTGTGTGAGCGAGCGGCCGCTCGTCTCGGCATTGAATGGCCGGCCCTCCAGAACGCCGCCGACCAAGAGAGGGATGTGTATGACGGCAAACTCCTAGGTCCCCCTCCCGGTCCTAGGAAGCAGCTCATGCCTGTACTCCCTGCGTGCGCTAAGCACATGCGACACTATTGGAAGGACCCGCTAGATCTTAAGCATGGCTTAGCGGGTCTGGAGGTTAAGGATATGGCAGCGTGTGGCATGGGCGACCCTCCCACCATCGAGCCCTCGATCGTAAGACACCTTAACCCCTCGCAGGGAGGGTTACTGGCCCCTCCTAAGCCAGTTCTCCCTAATAAGATGGACCGCTTCTCAGCATCTGTCTTCCAGGCCTCGTACAAGGCCTCGGCTCTCGCGGTACGGGCTCTAAATGTTTCCTCCCTCCTCTCGGCCTACCAGGCCGAGCTGTTGGAGGACATGAGTACACATTTGGAGAAAGGCGTGCCATCGCCGACGCTGTGGAAGGAGATCATTACCATGAATGACCTGGTCCTTCGTAACGCCCGCTAGGCCATCCAAGCCAGCGGACGCTCCATGGCCCTATGTGTTGTGGGGGAACGGGCCCTCTGGCTCAATCTCTCTGGTCTGCCTGACAGCGAGAATAGATGCATAGCAGGAGCCCCAGTGGAACCAGGCCAGGCTCTTTTTGGCCCTGCTGTTGCACTTATGCAACAGCGGTGCGATGATAAGAAGAAGGAGAATGAGGCGTTTAAACTGTGCCTGCCTAGAAAGGCCACTCCACACCAGCCCTCCGCACGGCCCCCTCAGGCCCCAGCCACAGGACGGCCGTACCATAACACAGCCAGGCCTAAGGCTCGCAGCAGGCCACCCAGCCAGCAGCCTAGACAGCAGCCCAACCATCCTCATAAGCCCTGGGGTAAGACATCCTTCACGGCGGCTGCAGCGAAAAAGCCCACCCACTCTACCCCGTCGGACGGGAAGAGGAAGAGGCCTACCTGATGCTCAGCTCCAGGGGCTTCTCGGTCCAGGTTTTCAGGCGACCAGCCCAGTGGACACAAGCTTGAGTTTTTCCCCCCCTTGACCCAAAAGGAGGAAGTCCTCAGCTCGAGGGCCCCTTTTCCCTCGTTCGGGTGCCCAACCCCAGTTCAATATGGACATGTCACAAGTTCAGGTGTGGTCCATAAAAGAATTCCCCTCCCAGCTTCCAGTTCCAGAACTGGGGGGAAGTTCACTGTCCAAGAGTGCCCTACCACTGCTGAAAAGTGCTCAACCACAGTCTCTTCACAGTTTGCACAAACCACTTCACACACATTCAATAAACGTTCAATTCCCTGTGTGTGTTTCAAAAATAACAAAAAAACAAGAACAACAAAAATATCAAACACTGAGAGCGAAAGCTCTGCCAAGTACTGTTGTTCATCTGAAATTCTACATGTCGCCCCTAAGTTGTCCACTAGATGGCGCCATTGTATCACAAATGAACAATCCGGTTGTATTGCCTGCCCTAGGCAACTCGCCGGAGTGTGGGCTCTCTCACGTCACACGTGACAGCCTGGCAGTCTGTGTCTGCCCCAGAATGGGTGATTCGCACCATTTCGAAGGGCTACAGACTTCAGTTTGCCAGGAAACCCCCACGTTTCAGCGGAGTTATCTTTTCTCACACAGAAGAGAGCTCCGTGCACATTCTGAAAGACGAGATCTCTTCTCTTCTCGAGAAGGGGGCGGTGCGAGCGGTGCCTCCGCATCAATGTCAACAGGGTTTTTACTCCCGTTATTTCCTGATTCCAAAAAAGGACGGTTCACTTTGTCCTATTCTGGATCTCAGAGTGTTGAACAAACATTTAAGGAAATACAATTTCAGAATGTTAACCCACAACGTTCTCTCTCGTGCAATAAAACAGAGCGATTGGTTAACGTCAATCGATCTGAAAGATGCGTTTTTCCACATCAACATTTACCCGCCACACAGGAAGTTTCTTCCAAGGCATATGTTACGAATTTACAGTGCTTCCATTTGGCCTAGCACTCAGTCCAAGAGTGTTTTGTACGTGTGCGGAAGCAGGGTTAGCCCCGCTGAGAATAGCGGGGCTCAAAATCCTGACTTACATAGACGATTGGCTGATTATAGCCGATTCGATAGAGATCGTATTGCAAAACACTGTC